>NC_133666.1:315325242-316613894 GCF_037893015.1 Macrotis lagotis | reverse complement strand
GAACAAGTTCAGAAATATTCATCAATCATGGGTTTCAGATTCCAGGAGTAGAGCAAGTTCTCTGTTCTAGCCTCCAGGATTAACCTGAGTCCTGCTAAATCTCCAAGTTGAAATAAAATCATGAAAGCAGCAATCTCTCATCAAAGGGAAGCCTGATATTCTCATACTCTACACTAACAGAGCTTTCTAGATGGTTGAGAAGGGCTAGTGCCAGCAGTTATTTACAGCTGGTCAGCAGGAATGTTGCTCAGACCTAAAACCAAGTCAGAAATTTATGTTAAAAAATGGAAGAAAATGAGAGCTATGAAAGTTAGCATTAGAAAGGAAAACAATATATTGTATAATGTATAATATATGCAAAGCCATATAAAGCAACAGATTTCCTGAAAATTAAAGTGGACCAAATAGATAAAACAAGAAGAAATATTAGTCACAATATGTAAAAATGTGAGTAAATGCCAGGTGTTACAGAGAAAAAAATTAATTCTACTGGGAAATTGATTGAAAAGAATTATTTAAGTATATTCAGATCAAAAAACAATGATGAGAAATGAAAATATAGGCATCTCATTACTAGAATATTTAAAAAAAACCTATACATAAGGGGTGGCTAGGTGGCATAGTGGATAAAGCACCAGCCTTGGAGTCAGGAGTACCTGGGTTCAAATCCAGCCTCAGACATTTAATAATTAGCTAGCTGTGAGGGCTTGGGCAAGCCACTTAATCCCATTTGCCTTGCAAAAACCTAAAAAAAATACCTATACATATCTTTTCACATCACATAACAAAGTAAAATGTATAGAATATTAAAATCATTGAAAGAAAAACCCAAATAAAATCTTGGGAATATTATAACCCAATCCATAACTTATAGGTTAAAAAATACTGCAATAAATCAGAAAGAATCTAATAACTCTATTTATGATAAATTAAGCTCATTTCTTCCCCTAAAAATTGAGTAGTTGAAGTTTAAATTTGTCTATATAGTTCGGGAAAAAACATAGCCTGGGTATATCATTTACCTGTCCAGCTGTATCCAAAATATCCAGGTATGCAGGTTCATCATCAATCCGAACTTGGGTCTTATAAGCATCTTCTGAAAGACACAAAATGACATAAATATGTAAAAATAATCAGGCAAAAGATATACTTTTCAGACATTTTCAGAGTCTTATTATTTTATGTTGAAGTTCAAAAGAAAGGAAGTTTTGTCCACATAATCTGGTGTTGATAATACTCCTGCTCTAAAATGCCAAATGATCTAATATAATAAATCATTGTGATATCTACAACTGAACAGATGGTCACTAGGGCAAACCTATTCATTCATGATTTGTCAAAATGCAAATAGGAAATGGACAATTAATATTCGGCAGTCTTTTCTCTCCTGTTTATATTTCATAATCACTTCATTTATTTTACTCATTTGACTCAAATGAGGCATGAGAAAAGGATAATATTTAGACTGGACATAGAATTAAAGGTGAATTGTTTGATTTTTAATTAAACAACAACACAGGGAAGACATTGTACTCTGGTTAACTAATGCAACCTGGCTTGTGAAGTGAGGCATGAGTTGAAGTCAAGTGCTTCCAGATTCAGAGAGAACAAGGCCCTTAATCAGCACAATCACAGAGTCCCTCTATGTTGGATTAGGTATAGAAACAAGCACAGGGATTAGTACTAAAAATAATTCCTATGCTCATTATTTTGTGAAAGGAGGAATGATCTTGTTTTTACTTGAACTGTTTTCTCTTCTGAAGGAATGCCTGAGTAGCTTGGGGTGTGCAATAGAAACAGTGTTGAGGAGAGAATTAAAGCAGTTAGAGATAGCAAATTTCCAGTATCTATTCTCCTGAGTTGGTTCAAGTTAGTCAATTTTTAATACAAAACAGGTCTAAAATGCTCTTAAAAGATAGAAATCCTCTGCAATTCCTTTAAATTGAATTTCTAATGTACAAATATTAAATGAGACATAATAACACAAAAAACACAAAAGCCTCTAAAGCTACTTATTCTAAAAAAATTCTAGTCACTCAAGTAATTTATTACTATTGCTCTTATTTTCATGTGGAATTTTGAAAATTCATCATAATTAAATTTTGGAGTATTAACAACTAATGCCTACTTCCTCAAATATATGCTGAGTCTAATTACAGTGATCATATTGATGAATGACTACACATTCTGCTCAAAAATGTTCTCCATTGTCAACAGAATAAATTTTGAGCTACTTAGCTTGAGAATTAAGGTCTCCATAATCTGATTTCAATTTGCCTTATCTCACATAATCCTTTTGCACAATGCTTTAATTTAGTCTGTTTGACTAGTTCCATTTCCAGAATCCATATGATGTTTTTACTTCCAAGTCCATGTTCAGACCCTTCTTTTCACCAATAATAAATCTTCTTAATCTGGGAACCATGGCAGACATGGAAAATTTTCAAAGAAAATGTAAAATTGCATGGAAAAAAAAGCTTTATTTCACTAACTTCTAACTGATACATAGTATTTTAATTATTTGTTAGTTTTAGAATATTTTTAAACTTTCAAAAGTATTGAAGACACATAAAAGCTTATAGGACCAACGTTAAATGATGAGTTACAGTAACAGAAATATAAAATTAGCTAAAAGTCTATTATATACTTATCCAGATACATTTCATTTTTACAAAAACACTGTGTGGTAAGGAATATGTTAGGTGTCTAAATATTAGAAAATTACAACTCAGAGAACCTAAGAGATCTGCTTATGATTATACAACTACAAATTTTCATTGGTAGGATTCAGACCCAGGCCTTTAATGTTCTCTCATTAAACTTAATCTTTCCCATATCTTAAGACCCAATACTATCCAAAATACTTCCCCTAGACAAATCTCCTGGCTACTTTGTTTGAATGCCAAGCATACACTGGCCAAAATGGCTATTTATAAGGAAAATTCACATAAGGCAAATGTTCACATGCAGTCAGAAGGAAGAACATCTCAAGATCTTGTTGAAGAACTTTGGAAACGTTTTCATGACATGAAAGATACTGGCACAGGATGATCTAGTTTGATGTGCCCTAAATTGAAGAAGGCGTTATACTTTATGATCAAAGCAGAATTGAAATAGCTCAAAAGAAATGCAAGATGCACAAATTCAGAGAATCCATCCCAATCTTCATGTAAGCTATTTGTGCGCAGTCTGTGGTAGAGCATTCTAAAGTTGCATTGATCTGGTAAGTCACAGTCAGACATACTGCAACTTTCTCAGACATATTGCAGCAGGGGTAGGTTACAGAATGAGAGAGAGATGGGGCAGAGATAGAAATAGAGAGACAGAGATAAGTTCATCTCTACAATCCCATGGTAATAGACAAAAGCAAAAAATATTGATGCCCTCTAGCCTTTAAAAGAATCAAAGCATTCTTTTCTCTGTAATAAATTACTTAACTGTTTTAACATAAGTTCTTACGTTTATTTTTATAATTTTCTTCTGTACCATATATGGTCATGCTATCACCTGTCAGATTTTTCTCCTATCAATTAGAAGAATAGGCTTTCATTTTGTTCTTGAAGTTTTTAGTTTGTTTCTCCTAATTTTAATATAAATAAACCAGGTAACTGATCTTCTTAAAATTGTTTGAAGAGTAAAGAAATCTGGATTGAGGTCCTAATAATCTCTCAATCTCTCTCTCTCTCTCTCTCTCTCTCTCTCTCTCTCTCTCTCTTTCTCTCTCTCTCTGTCTCTCTCTCTCTCCCTTGCACAGCAATTGGGTTAAGTTACTTACCCAAAGTCACAGAGTTAGGTAATTAAGTATCTCATTCCAGATTTTAAATAAGAATTTTTATGAAAAATCACATTCAAAAAACTCCCCCCAAATCACACTCTTAAGTTACCTTAAAAAGAACAATTCAAAATGACCACTTCCAAACCTGTTTCTCCCAAATTGATCATATCTGTCTGATGACAATTAATATTGAGATAAAAATGTTTCAGAAGTAACACACTTTGGAGGATTTGAAATGAAACTGCCTTCTGTTAAGTGAAATGAAAGGACGCACTTGAGGATGAATGATTTTCAGAGGAAAAGATGGCTAGAGAAAATTGCATTTGTCAGTTTAATACACAGACATGTCCAAACACATGGATGGCTTACAAATATTTATATATACACACACACATATATATATATATATATATAATGTATATTCATATATTTATATATATTATATAAAAACACCACAAATATTATATGCATATATAAATATTCATTTTACATATATAATATACATATATTTACACATTGAATTAGATATAGCTATGCATATTGTATATAATATATCTGAATATTAATTTTAGAAATTATACCTGATAAATTATGTCAAATAATTTCTTGCTGACTATTCAAAGAATACTGATTATGTTCGTATGTGAAATAAAGATAGAATTTTGAGTTTAATAATATAAATGGTCACTGATAAAGAGAGGGTCACATTGTAGGCATTAGAAATAAAGAAATGAGACTTGGAAGATGATCAGATGAAAATAGAATCAATAGAGGAATTTGAGTACAGGAGAATTTGGGACAAGTGATAAGTTGTTTTTTTTTTTTATAAGATAAAATACAGAAGCTAATAGAAGGCGGTCAAAGCTAAATGGTGGGTTCTATAACTCTTTCACTGGAAACACTACTGACCTGAAGAATTGATTTGCTAGGACCTGATTGGCTGAAAAAAGGTGAAAAGTCCTTTGACTTTTCCTTTTGGGCAGCCAGTTCTTACCATAGTTCCAAGGTCTTCATTGGTGCCAAATGGACATGACCAGCATGTTCAATAATGAGAGTTCAACCAGGAAAGATGCGTAACAGGTTTTATTATCAAGACACTACATCTGTGCCTTTGCAAGCAGACAGTCCTTTTTTTATACATGTGAGACCACTCTTTGGACTTTATTGGCCTCTTTTATGTATGCAAATCAGTATAACTCAAGGATTACTCTTAGGCTTCCTCTTTCACAATAGATGCTCTCTCTTTTCTATCAACTTCAAAGGAGTAAGAAAATGGTTAAGTAAAGAAGGACCACAGCTCCTTCCTGAGTACAGAGCACACTCAGATATTTGCTGCTATCAAAGCATTCTGACCTTGTGCAAACATCTGGGTCTCATGTTATCCCAAGAGAATTTCATGGCCAGAATTCTTAACTTTGACCCTTTACAAAAAGGTAGTATTTTCAACTAGAGCAAGAGATAAGGGGAAACTTTTAGGAGGTTGTCTATATTACCCTTATGACTCTCCAATTTCTTACAACTTTGAGACTGAAGGACAAACTTCATTTATAGTGACATAGTAAAACCTGTGTTCACATGTATGGTACCTTCAATAATTCCTTGTCTTACATATATGCTTATGTGTAAAGTATTAGTCTACTTTGTAGTCTTATTTTCATTTGCTGTCACATTGTTGTTTAGCATGTTTGGGGAAAAAAAACCTCTCTTCTTATTATTCAACCTGCTATTCTTTCCACTTTATTTTAAATGGTTCACTTGATGCATATGCAGTTATATATGTGATGCTATTTCCTAATTTAACTCATAATAATGACAGCTGAAGTTGAAGATTAATGTTTCTTTGCTTTGCTTTTCCTTATGAAATCTCATTCTACCCAAGTCCCTGACCTTTTCCTTTTGATGTTCTTTCATTCAATTGAAGCCACTAGAACTTAAGGTAAAACTAAAAAAGAAGACAAAATTTATTTCTGCCATTTCTCAATCTTCATGTTTCTCTCTCAAGACCTCTCCATTCAATAGGTTTCCATTGAAATCTTTTATTGCACATCTCTTATTGCTAGTTGGAATATCCCATATTTGAACCACTTTTTAAATTTTTTTATCAAATTTTTCTACACTTGATCAATTTCTTAAAAACGTTAAGACATTTTAATGACTTAAAACTATATACAACTCACCTAAATTACATTTGCACTTTTCTTGGTGTCTTCAGTCACTTTATTTCATATAGCAGACCAAAGATGCTTTTTGGCTAGTTTCAGCCAAAGGTATAGAGATGATTTTACGTTTCAGTTTCTAGATATTGGAAAGATGGTCAAATCTCTATTCCCATCTCTCAAGGACAATTTGAGTCTTCTGATGCCAGGACATACTTTATCATATAGCAAAATCTTTCATTTTAAAATAAATAAGGAGAAGGAAAATCCTATGTGTATAGTTGGGTTTCAATAACTTAATATCATAGTATTTCTTGAGATCAATCTTGATGATTGGATATGGAATGGAAAATGTTGCATAGAAAAAGAGATTGAATATTCCAAGGACAAACATGGGAATCTTCAACATATTGCCTCCACCTGTTTTCAATTTTAGTATCTCTGGAAATCACCTTAATACCATAGCACCCCCTTCCCCAATTGCCCTCTCCCTTTAGTTTGTAAAAGCATCCTCATGCTTGAGTGCAATGCCTAATCCTTCCTGTTAAGTTTGTACCATAAATCCCCAGTTGATATTCTCTGTATTCCTTATCACCCTCCTTATTTAAAATCACTTGAAAACTTACTTCTTAAACATCTGTTCACCAATTACCTTTCTTCTTGGTGAAAGCTGGCTAAATTTGTCAATCAATCTAAGCATGGGAGTGAGTACAAGACTGAAAACATAAGGCTTCTGATCCAGTCTGACTAATTACAGAGTGTATTACTTTCTCCTTAAATTTTTCCCTTCTGTGGTTCTGAATTTAATTGCTTTCTTCTAAGTTAAGAGGAAGCCTGCCTGGCATACTTTCCCCTCTAATTTGTTATGATCCTCACAACAGATAAGCACAACTGTGCAGTCTTCTTTCTGCTATATTCCCCTACTGCTTGCTTTCCATTTCATGACATCTCCTCGTATAACAATACCTTAAAAGTGATAGTTGAAGTAAGTGGACAATTTTGGCTGTTTTATTTACTGTTCATCTTTCATATTTTATCTTTCATTTTGAAAAGAACCAATAGCACCAAAATTTTATGTCTTGACTTGGGCTTGAATTGGACTTGAGTGAAGCAGAGATGTGCAAAGTCATCAATCTCACTTTTCCCTTCAGAGTCATTAGAGTCCAGTGACAAGATAAAGGTCTAAATGACTGGTAACAGTCCAGGATGCAGTGGGTGACTGGTCTTTCTATTTAAAGGTTTCTCCCCAGATAGCAGTTTGTCTGAAGTTCCATTTAATGACTAAGGGCTAGATGAGAATTTAGACAAAAGAAGAACCAATTTCAGAAGAAAAAAAAATATAATACAAAACAAAACCCTTCAGAATCTGATGAACACTTTATAAAAATTATATTTTATGTATCACTTTCCCTTAATCCTAATTCCTCATACATAAAATGATTATCTGTAAGTATGTTTATCAAAAATATGTATGTATAGTGTTAACCTGACTGTTAATCTCTGAGAGGAGGGAGGTGCGAAGGGAGAGTGGAAGGAAATTTTGTAACTTAAAAATATACATATGAATATGGATGAATGTTGAAAAAAAGATGACCCAATTTTTCATCTCACTGAGTATATTAATTCTTGTTTCAGAGGTCTTGGATTAAAATATTTCATCTGTATTTGATCTTGGTCAAATAACTTGATATTTTGGGCCTTCAGTTCTTCATTTGTTAAATGAAACATATAAAACAGTTGACCTTTAATATCTCTTCCAATTCTGAATCTGTGACACTATGATCCTATCACCTGTTGCTACTCTCTAATGTAGGCTTACTAGTATTCTCCTTGTAATATGATAAATAATCAAAGATGTTCAGTTTGAATGGGATGGAATAGAGTCATTTCAAAGAAATTTTATTAACATTTTCTATTTGAATATTATTAAAAGCATCATATGATGGTGATAATAAGGGAAAAAATAGAGTTACATTGCTCAAGATATTTTATCATTGATGTGGATAAAGGAAGAGATGGTGGAATGATCATTTAGTGATGATTACTGTTCTATTGAGAGTTAGATGTTTCTGATTATAGATGCACAAATAAATCACTATTGAAAATTTGTGTAAGGTACCCTTTTTAACAGTATAACAAAGTCATACTGAAATCAGTGGCAGGCAATTCCTCTGTTTACACTCCTGAAAAGGACCTTTCTAGATCTCTTCACTCTACCTTTAGCCATGGACTTGAATTTAGGATATGGAAATGGGAAATTTACAAAAATTGTTTGGGTTAGGAATTTTGTCCCCTTTAAACAGGTTCTCCTTCATTGCAATATTTAATCATTTTTATATTCATTTCAAATGTAGATGAAAAATTCTTAATTATTTTTCCTATCTACAAGTTCAATAAAATCTAATATTAGTTGTATCGGCAAGTACCAAGCTGTGATTAATTTTTTTGTTGCTTTCTCCTCTTCATTAGGTACTATGCTTTACATAATGCTTGTAGGATGTAATAAAATTGAACCTATTTGCATTATCACCCAACACATAATTCTCTATCAAAACAAAAATATGTCAAAAGACTATCCAATATCTTAATATGATCCAGAAATTTTATCATCAACAAATATAAAATGTAATTGAGATAAAGTAGGAGAATTTCCAGTAAGATCAGGGTGGAAACAAGGGTGCCCATTATCACCAGATCACTTCTATATAGTATTAGAAATGTTAGCTTTAGCAACAAGAGAAGGAAAAGAAATTGATTGACAATTCTGATTGGCAAAGAGGAAGCAAAGTTTTCTACTTGTTGAAGATGATATGATGGTATACTTAGAGAAACTGAGAAAAATCATCTAAAAACCTACTTGAAACAAAAAATTTAGCAAAGTAGCAGGATAGAAAATAGGCTAACATATATTATCAGCATTTACACACACACAAACACAAACACACACACACACACACACACACACACACATATATATATGAAGAACAAAAAACAAGAGCAAGTGATAGAGAAATTGCATTTACAGTAACTGGGGACATTAAATACTTGGGGTATCTACCTCCCAAGCACACCCAGAAACTGTGTGAACATAGCTAGTTACAAAGCACTTCTCACCCAAATAAAGTGAGATCTAAACAACTGGAAAAAATATCACTTGCTCTTGTTTAGGTTTAGTTAATATAATAAAAAAAGCAATTCTGTATAAATTAAATTAGTGTAATACCAATCCAACTACCAAATATTTTTTACCAAGCTAGAAAAAATAGTTACAAAATTTATCTGGAGCAACAAGAGGAAAAGAATATCAAAAGAAGCAATAAAAAAATGCAAAAGAAGTTCACCTATCTGTATCAGATCTAAAATTATGCTATAAAAGGGGAGTCATCAAAACTGCCTGTTACTGGCTATGAAATAGAGGGTTGTTTCAGTGGATCAGGATAGGTACAAAAGAAATCATAATGAGTGACTACAGTAATCTACTGTTTGATAAACCCAAAGTCATTAGCTTCTGGGATAAGAACATACTGACAAAAATTTTTGGGAAAACTGGAAAAATAGTATGACAAATGCTAAGCACAGATACCTCTGATATCATATACCAAAATATGGTTAAAATAGCTACAGAATTTAGACATAAAGTGTGTTGCCATGGATAAATTAATAAAACAAGAAATATTCCATATGTTGGAATTCTTCAAAGGGGAGAAATTTATGACCAAGCAAGTAATAGAGTGCATTATGAATTGCAATATGGATGATTTAAACTACATTAAATTTTTAAGTTTTTGCACTAATAAAATCAATGTGACCAAAATTAGAAGAAAAACTGAAAGCTAGGAAACAATTTTCACAATTAGGGGTTCTGATAAATGTCTCATTTCTAAAATATATAGACAGCGGCTTCAAATGTATATGGTTACAAGTCATTTCCCAATTGATAAATGGTAAAAGGATTTGAATAGATAGTTTTCAAGTCATAGAAATTAAAGCTATATGTAATCATATGTAAAAGTGCTCCAAATCATTATTGATCAAAGAAATACAAATTAAAACAACTATGAGATATCAACACACACACCTATCAGTTTGGCTAAGATGAGAAAAAGTGAAAATGTTCAATGCTGGAGAGACTGTGGGTGGATTATGACATTATTGCATTGCTAGTAGAGTTGTGAATTGATACAACCATTCTGGAGAGCAATATGGAATTATGCTCCAAGACCAATAAAACTGATAATAACCTTTGATCCAGCAATTCCCATACTAGATCTGTATCCAAAAGAAATCATTAAAAAATGGAAAAAGTTCCACATGTTCCAAAACAGCATTTGAGAGTACATTCATCAATTGGGAATAGGTAAACAAGTTATGGTCCATGAATATTATGAAATACTATTGTTCTATAAGAAACAATAAATGTTCAGATTCTAGAGAAGCATGGAATAAATTACGAGATCTTATGCTGAGGGAATGGAGCAGAAACAGGAGAACAACATACAAATTAGCAACAACATTGTGAGATGGTCCCCTCTGATGCAGGTAGTTGCTCTCAGATGTTCAGAGAGCTAGAACAGTCTAATTAGACAGGCAATGGACAATGCTATCCCCATCCAGAGGAAGAAAAACAAAACAAAAATTCCTTTAGATTCTAATGAACATCATATTCACTCTTTTCAAAAAATCTCATATGTATTTTGTCCTCAATCCAAATTTCTCATACCAAAAATGCCTAGTCTTCAAGCATGTTTAACACAAATGTTTATGTACAATATTCACCTGATTGGCACTGAAGGGAAGCCGGTAGCAAGAGAGGGTGGAAGGAAATTATGTAACTTAAAAATATGCATATGTACATGAATTAATGTTGAAAACCTTTCATAACATGAATCTAGAAAAAATATCAATTAAATTTGTTTAATTGCCTCTTCAGATCATAAATTTAAATTTATCTTAGCCACATAGCTCATTTTTCTTAGATTTATAAATTCAGTCCCAGTACCTTCACTGAGTGGAATCCAACATGAAGAAAAACAATTAGACATTTCATTTTCAATGTCCTAGAAATGTCTTAATATTAGGAGGTCTAAAAATTATTGAGAAGAAAGAAACAAACAATAAAGCAGTGAGGTGCCACAGTAGAGAGAGCATCGACAGGTCCAGACATGTGATAACTACTAATTGTGTGACTCTGGGCAAGTCACTTAGCAAGTCACAAAAATAATTGAAAAAAATTTTATTTAATAATAAAACAAAGACTCAATATTTAAATAGTACAAAACTGAAAGATTATGATGGACCAAATGATTGCCCACAATTACCCATAAGTAATTATTAAATCATTAAAAATTAAACAATTTAAAATTGATATTTTAAAAAGTCACATCATTAAATGAATACACTTAATCTCCAATGTATGGGAAATTAACATATATTTCAAAATCTAGAAAGTTAGAAAAATAAAGAAAAGATAGGAAAGAATGTGATGGGATATTCTATTTGCTACTAAAATGTTGTACAGATAGATAGTCTTTAGAGGAGAAATATTTGCATCCCAGGGTCAGCAAGATGGTGCAGTGGCTAGAGCACCAATCCTGGAGTCAGGAAGACCTGAGTTCAAATCCAGCCTCAGACACTTAGGAATTACCTAGCTATTTGACCTTGGGTAAGTCACTTAACCCCATTACCTTACCCAAAAAAAGTACTAGAGACCATAGGAATAAATGGATTGTTCCTTAAAATAATAAGTACTATCTATCTAAAACCATTAAGAAGAAATATTTGTATGAGGAATAACTAGAAATATTTCCAATAATATCAATAGTGAACCAAAAAGTCCTGTTATCACAATTATTAAATAATTTTGTATTAGAAATGTTAGCTTTCAAAATGAGAATTAAAACAAAATAAAGAAATTAGAATTCATAATGAAAAAACAAAACTCACTCTTAGCAGATAATATAAAGGTATATCTAGAGAATCCAAATAATTATTTTAAAAAACCCATTGAAACAATTAGAAACTTTGCAAAGTTACATGATATAAAATGAACCTATATACATCATCAGCATTTCTATATACTTTTAACAAAACAAAGCAGCAAGAAATAGAAAGAGAATTCCCTTTTAAATTAATTGCAGACACCCTAAAATACTTGGGAGTCTGCCCCAGGCAGACTCAAAAACCATATGAAAACAACTAAATAAACAAAACAGCTAAGTAAACCAACTATATGTAAACAACTAAATAAACAAATAAAATCAGATCTATCTAAATAACTGGGCAAACCTCAAGTGCTCATGGGTAGGTTAAGCCAATATAATAAAAATGACAATTCTTCTTAAATTAAATGACTTATTTAGTGCCATACCAATCAAACTTCCAAAAAATTGCTTTATTGAACTAGACAAAAATAGGAACTAAATTCACATGGAGAAAAGGTCAAGCATATCAAAGTAATAATGAAAAACTCAAAGAAAGATGGTTTAGGTATACTAGATCTACAATTAAATTATAAAGCATCAGTCATCAAATTAATTTTGCATTGGCTAAGAACTAGAGTAGTGGATCAATGAAAAAGAAACAGCAGTAATCTGTTTTATGATAAACCCCAAAATTCCAGCTTCTGGGAAAAGAGCTCACTCTAATAAAAACTGCTGGGAAAACTGGACAATAATATGGCAAGAACTAGGCCTAGAACAACAACATCTGATATGCTCTATTACGATAATGGGTAGAGGATTTAGACAAAACTGTTGAATCAATATGCCAATTAGCAGAAAAAGGAATGGTTTGTCAGATATATGGAAAGGGGAGAATCTGTTGATCAAAGAAGTAATAAAAAAAAAATTATAAAAGACAAAATATATAATTTTAATTATATTAAATTGAAAAGCTTTTCCACAAATAAAACCAATGTATCATCAAAAAGAATTCAGTAAGCTGGAAACAATTTTTAGAACTAATTTTTCTGATAAAGGACACATTTCTAGGAAATTAAGTCAAATTTGTAAGATTACATGTCATTCCCCAATTTATAATTGGTAACAGGATATGAAAAGATAATTTTCAGATGAAGAAATTAAAGCTATCTATAGAGATATAAAAATGTTCTAAATCACTATTAATTGGATAAATGCAAACTAAAACAACTCTGAGGTACCATCTCCAACTATCAGACTGACCAAAATGACTAAAAAAGAATGTGGTCAATGTTGGATGGCATGTGGGAAAACTGGGATACTAATGCATTGTTGGTGGTAGTGTAAAATAACTCAACTTTTCTGGAGAGCAATTGGGAATTCTGTCCAAGGGGCAATAAAACTATGCATACCTTTTGATCCAATGATACAACTACTAGGTCTGTATCCCAAAGAAATCATGGGAAATGATAAAAAACTCAGAGCAACAAAAACATATAACTCTTTCAGAGCAATTCTTTTCATAATGGCAATGAATTGGAAATTGAAAGGTTGCTTATCAATTGGGAATGACTGAAGAAATTGTGGCAAATGAATGTGATGGAACATTATTGTCCTTTAAGAAATTATGAGAGAGAAAAAATAAATCATGAGATACGGATTTCTGAATAGCATGGTAACAGCTGCTTGAACTGATGCAGTGAAGTGAGTCAAAACAGAAGAATATTATACACACTAATAGTAACATGCTGTATCAACCCTGATACAATTGATTACTTTTGTAGTACAATTAACAAAATAATTGGAGATTATCATCATGATCCAGAGAAGGAACTGTGAGTTTAAATGCAGATCAAAGTTTACTCTCATTAGTTTTTTTTAAAAAATTGTCTTATGAATTATGTCCAATTTCAAGAATTATGTGAAAAGAGTATGCAATTCATTTAGATTTAAATAAGCCATATTATAGTAACGTTTTCACTTCATAACCATTTTTTGGAAAACAATGCTAAATTTTATTGTGAAATTGTGAAATGATTTGAATGATTTAAGACAAACATTTATTAGTATAATACAATAAGATGTACACACACATATATATATGTACACACAGATATAAAGGAATATAAAATGCTCAATATCTTAAAATGTTCACACAAAAATTTATGTATAAAATGAATATTTCTGTTATAAATCTGAAAACAAAACAACTCTCTATTAATAGTTTAATAGTTGAATGAAAGGATTCAAATAAGCAAATATAGTTGTGCACTTCAAAATTGATATGAACACTTGCGAAGAATTTGGTGAAGATGTGTATAAATGGAAGCAGAATTAAGTAAGAAACATATAGACTAATATGCATAATAATATAAAAATAGTGAAAGGCATAAAATGAATACAGTGATCATTCTTGACTCAAGAATGATTAAAATATCTAGCTGATAGACGGGTAAATTATTAGTTGAATTGAACTCTGAACACTTTGTAACTATAGACAATGGTTACAGTATAAGCATAAATTTAGAGATCTTGTAGTTCTTTAGTTTTTGATTAGATCTACTTTGAAAATTCAACCTAAGTTTCTTTGGTAGGTTTTGGTGATGGATCATTGGAAACTGACACATGAATAAGAAGTCATTTTATACACATATGTATATACATATGGAGACAGAGAGAATGAGTGTAAGAAGAGACAGAGAGGGAGAGATAAAGATGGAGACAGAGACAGAGACAGAGAGAAAGAGAGAGAGAGCCAGAGAGAGCCAGAGACAATTATTATGAAATCAAAATTATTATGACATCAAGAAAAACTGGAGGAGAGACTAGGTGGCACAGTGGATAGAGCACTGGCCCTGGAGTCAGGAGTACCTGAATTCAGATCCGGCCTCATACACTTAATAATTACCTAGCTATGTGGCCTTGGGAAAGTCACTTAATCCCATTGCCTTGCAAAAATCTAAAAAACAGAAAGAAAGAAAAAAAAAGAAAAATTGGAGACAGGACTGCAAAAATAATGCTCGTATCTAGAAGTCTAGCAGACCTGATATATTCCTGATACAAAAGGATACAAACACAGACACACACATACACATACAAACACAGATAGAGGGAGCAAGACAAAGACAGAAAGAAACAGAGACAGACAGAGACAAAATCAGAGAGATGGGAGAAGCAGTGACAAGGAGAGAAAGAGAGAGGATGAGAGAGACAAAGACAGAAAAAAGAGAACAGAACAGAGCAGAGAAAAGAGAAGAGAAGACAAGACAAGACAAGACAAGACAAGACAAGAGAGAAAAAAGAGAAGAAAGAGAAGAGACATTTATATTTGTGTAGTTTCATATACATACAAATATATAGTTCTCCTTGCTTGGATAAAAGATCTTATTAAGTAGAATAGGGTGTGTATGTGAGTGTGTGTGTTTTTTTCCTTATTGTTTTATCTGTCTTTTTAATTGCTATTTTATTTTTCCAAATACATGTTACAAAAGTATTTTCAAAATTCATTCACATAAATCTGGGATATTTTTAAGTTAAAAATTTCCTTGTACCCTCCCTTCCTAACCCCCTTACCTCAGTGGGCTAACAGGTTAACATTGTACATATATATTTATGATAAAATGTTTACAGATTAGCCATTTTCGATATTAGGAAATGGGATCAAGGGAAAGAAATACAGAGATAATTTTTGTAAAATTTTCTTCAAATTCTGAAGAGTTTTTTTTTTAAATTTTGCTTTGTTTTGCTTTTCTTTCTCCAGATGGACATAATATAGTCCACAGCCAGTCAAATACAGTTGTCCAAACTCTCTGAACTGCTGAGAGGAGCAAGGTTGATCATCTCACAATGTTGTTGCTAATGTGTACATTGTTCTCTTGGTTCTACTCCCTTCTGTCCTATAGCTCATTTTAATTCCATAATATTCATGTCCCATAAATTGTTTTTTAGGGTTTTGCAAGGCAATGGGGTTGAGTGGCTTGCCCAAGGCCACACAGCTAGGTACTCCTGACTCCAGGGCCAGTGCTCCATCCACTGCGCCACCTAGCTGCCCCTTTGTCCCATAAATTTTTAAGCCATTCCCCAATTGATGGGCCTTCCCTCAATGAACAATTCCTTGCCATTATAAAAAGAGCTGCTATGAATATTTTGGAACATGTGGGACTTTCCCCATTTTTTATGGTTTCTTCTGTATATAGACCTAGAAGTGGAATTTCTGGGTCAGAGGGAATAAACAGGTTTTTTTTGCTCTTTGGGCATAGTTCCATATTCTCTCTTCAATAGATGAATCATTTCACAACCCCTCCAGCAATGCTTAATGTCTCAATCCTCCCACAACCACTCGAATATTTATCAGTTTCCCTTTTGCTCATCTTAGTCAATCTGATAGGTGTGAAGTGATACCTCATAGTTGTTTTAATTTGCATTTATCTAACTAATAATGATTTGGAATTTTCTTCATAACTTTAATTTCTTCATTTGAAAACTGTCTATTCATATCCTTTGACCATTTATCAATTGGGGAATGACTTGCAACTTAATAAATTTGATGCAATTCTCTATATACATTGGGGCATCCCTTCCCCTTACTCTAACAATAGCTTACTATATTTTCTTTGAGGGAATCCTTGTGGCCAGCCTTTACCTTGCTTCCCCTCTTTGCACTCTAGAGACACCTTTTCACTCCTTATTATGATCCAGTTTTATGCAGAACCCTGTATACACATAGTCAAACCCTACATGGACAACACATGTGCTACACAAAGAGTGTTTTAATTTTATTATTACTTTACAAAATATGAAGAAATTCTATTCAATCAATTAGAAAGGCATTCTCTCATTGACTGTATGAAAATTGGCTATGCTCTAGCTTCTCTTTAAAAACTACCCTTTCAGAGCAGCTAGGTGGTGAAGTGGGTAAAGCACTGACCCTGGAGTCAGGAGAACCTGAGTTCAAATCTAGCCTCAGATACTTAATAATTACCTAGCTGTATGACCTTGAGCAAGTCAGTTAATCCCCATTGCCTTTTAGAAACAAAAACAAAAAATCCAGTCTTTCAGTATTGTAACCAGTTGAAATAAGTAGCAAAGAACACATTTCCTTGAAATATAAAGGAGAAGCATCTATAGAAAATACATTTCATACTAGGGAATAGTTCTTTACCTTTTGATGGAGAAGGGATTTTTCTCCTTTTCCTCTCCATTATTAGCCATGACATCTCACCATATAGCTCCTTGCCAAGTAGTAATCATAGCTATGATGAATCAAAGACAAATAGTAGAAACAGCTCTGAGATATGTAACATCTTGTAAACTAAAAGAGTTCCAGCAATTGATTAAAGAAAGAATTAGTAAATAGTTGAGTAGTAAGTAGTTGGGAAGAAAACAGAAGGTTCAAGAAGGCCAATTGAGTTGCTGCATATGGTGAATCCATGTGGCAACACCGCAAGAAAGATAAATACAACCAGCAGTGCTGGAGAGTCTTCACCTCATGTCACAACACATATTCTGCAATGCCTCTGTCCTTTTTTAGTTTGTGCGTATTCATACAATTAATATTACATGTTTCGATGGAAGACGGTATTCTAGTTTCATAGGAAGAACTATTTTTAGCAACTTTTCTCAAAATGTTATCTTAGGAAAGGTCTTAAATTGAAGCAATTTTGTGTCTCATAACAGTCTTTTTGCATGTTATTTTATTATATTTTTCTAATTGCATGTAAAGATAGTTTTCAACTCTCACCTTTTCTGAGTTTCAGTTTTCCTCTTCCCTCCCTACCTGCCTCCCTCTAAGAGTGAGCAATCTAACATAGGTTCTACATGTACAGTGATGTTGAATATGATTCTAAATTAATCATACTGTGAAAGAAGAATCAGAACTAAAGGGAAAAAACATGAGGAAGAAAAATAAAAAGAACTGAATTTAAAATGAAAATAGCATGCTTTGGTTTGCATTCAGAATTCATTCTTTCTTTGTCTTGCTGTTGATGTATTTTCCATCACACTTTTTCTAGAATTGTCCTTGATCACTGAACTGTTGAAAGAAGCTAAGTTCATCATAGTTGATCACCACATAATGTTGTTGATGAATACAAGCTTCAGTTGGTTCTGTTCATTTTATTCAGCATCAGTTCATTTAAGTCTTTCAATGATTTTCTTCAGGTTAACTGTTCATGATTTCTAACAGAACAATAGTAGTCCATCACATTTGTATAACACAATTTGTTCAGCCACTAACCAACTGATGAACATCCCCTCAATTGCCAATTTTTTGCCACTATATAAAGACCTGCTAATGAGGTTCTTTTTCCTTTTTTATTTTCTCTTTGGTGTTTAGATCTAGCAGTGGTATTACTGGATGAAAGGATAGGTGTAGCTTTATTGTCATTTGGCCATAGTTCCAAATTGTGCTCCAGAATGATTGGATTATTGCACACCTTCACTAAGAGTGTATAAGTTTCCCAGTTTTGGCACATCCCCTCCAACATTGATACTTTTCTTTTCTGTTTGGCATTTTAGCCAATTTGATAACTGCATAAATAAGTATATATGTATGTACTCATGTATATATATATATATATATATATATGTATATGTATATGTGTATACACAAACACACACACACACATACACACACACACACACACACACACACACACACATATATATAAAGTGGTATATCATAGATTTTTCAATTATCTAATCAATAATGGTGGAGAATATTTTTTCATAAGATTATAGACAGCTTTTATTACTTCATCTGAAAACTACTTGTTCATATCCTTTGATCATTTATTAATTGGGCAATGACTTTTCTTTTTGGAAATTTAAACGAATTCATATATTTTAGAAATGAGTCCTTTAACAGAAACACTAATTAGGAAAATTATTTCCCCATTTCTGTATTCTTTCTAACCTTAGTTGCATTCATTTTTATTTGAGCAAATAATCTTTTTAATATCAAAAGATCTAAATTATTCACTTTGGAATTTATAATGTTTTATATCTTTTGTTTGGTCATAAACTCCTCCCTTCTGTGTTGATCTGATAGATAAACTATTCCTTGTTCACCTAATTGCCTTATGGTATTACCCTTTTTGTCCATGTCATGTACCCATTTTGATGTTATCTTTGCATATGTTGTGAGATATTGATCTATGCCTACTTTCTGCCATACAATTTTCAAGTTTTCCCCACAGACTGTTTTAAAATAATGAACTTTTCTCACAGAAGTTGTAGTCCTTGGGTTAAATAGTAGATTACTTTGAGCATAATCTTGAATGTGGTTCCTTGCTATTTTAATTGTTTCTTTCTGACTGCCTACAAAATTTTCTCCTTGATCTGATAATTCTAGAATTTGATGTTTTCATTTTGGGATTCCTTTCAAGAGATTATCCTTTAAATACAATTTTGCCCTCTCATTCTAGGGTGTTTGAGAAATTTTCCTCGATTTAATAAAAAAAATTATTGTCTTGGCTCTTTTTTTGATTATGGCTTTTAAGTTGTTTAATAATTCTTAAATTATCTCTTCTGGATATATTTTTCAGTACTGTTGTTTTTCCAATGAAACGTTTTAGTTTTTCTTCTTTTTTTTCTTTTTCTTTTCAATTTTGCTTGAATGATTAGCTTCCACTTGCCAATTCTAATTTTCAAGCTTATTTCCTTCAGTTAGATTTTCATTTTCTTTTCCATTTGACCAATTCTAATTTTAAATGCGTTTTTTTTCCTTCAGTTAATTTTTGTTTCCTCTGCCAAGTCATTGACTCCCATTTCTTTTCCCAATTTTTCTACTTGACTTTTAAAAATCCTTTTTGATCTCAAGAGAACTTTTTGGGTTTGAAACCAATTCTCACTCCCCCACGGTGCTTCACATATATCCTTTTAATCAATATCCTCTTCTAAGATGGCATTCTGATCTTTCTCCTTTCAATAGTAGCTAAATTCAAGGTTTTCTTCTATTTTTAACTCTTGTTTGTCCTGCTTTGGGTTTTTTAAATTTGAATTCTGCTACTAAATCATAGAGGGGTACTTTCCCAAGTTTTTGGATGGGAAGTCAGAGGCTAACTCACTATATTTTCATGCATTGGTGCTTCAGGTGTTAGTGACTTCCCCACATTGCTAGAATTGTCTGGCCTAGACAAGCCACTGTGCTAGAATTCTTTGACTTGCCCTTTGCCTGCAATACTAGGCCTAGAGGTTTTTCAGTTGGATTGTTGTACTATTGGCTTTCTTCACCAGAGCCCAGAGTGTTTGTAGTTGATCTGTACTGGAGCTGAGAGCCTCCCACTGACTTGTCTGACCTCTCCTGAGCTCTTCTATACATAAGTGACATGATCTTCCCTGAAGTCCATCTAAGATATCTTAAACTGCAAAATATTCCACTTTATCTTTATAGGTTCTATTGCTCCAGAAACTGTTTAGAGGGAAGCTGGAAAGAAGTCAGCAAAGTTCCTGGCTTCTCTCTGCCACCTAGGTTTAACTTCTCATAGTTGTTAGTAACTTGTGGGAGTTTGAGAATGATGTTGGTAAAAAAAAATGTATGCAATATTTATTACAATTAATTTTGAGGCTTAGAATACCTCCACAGGGAAAATAATTAGTGCTCTGTAAATGCAGATAATGAAATTATTAAGGTTCTTCTAAGTTTGGATTCTAGAATGTTTCCACTGAATTTTGAAGAAAACTTTTTTTGTTGCTATGGTTGTAGCTACGGTTTGACCTACCAGGATATTATTGCCTCATGTTTCTCCCTCAAGGAATCTTGTTGTTTTAACTAAGTTAATGTGCAGATCTGTCCTTCACAATTGTTTAGTTGGTAATGTTGTTGGTGGGGAGGATGGGCTCCTTTGTCACACAATTTACACTTCCCAGAGACTGTGGGAAGAAGGTTGGGAGCAGGGCTAGTGTATGTGGTGGTAGGGGGATAGAGGTTTTTCTTTATCTTGAAGCTTTAGTGTTTCCCTTATTTTCAGTGACAGTTAATTAGTATTTGGTACTTATTTTGGTAGGGATGCATGAATCCTCTTTCCAAAAATTTGTCCATTTTATACTGGCTACAGGGGTTAGATTGGAAGAAGAAAAAAATGCATTGAATTAAAGTAGATATAGGCAGCAATGTTATACTGTTAGACTTGAAGTAAGGAAGATTTCAGTTCAAATCTTTCTTTAGACTTTTATTAATGATATAATAATGAAGAACTAACTTAAATTTTCTTTGCATCAGCTTCTCTACATGTAAAATAGGAACAATATTAGCAATGATATAACTGGGTTGGTTTGAGGATAACCTGATTACATTTGTAAGACATTTAACAAATGTGACAGTATTACCTAAATATTACTACTATATCTTTTAAAGAGATATGCAATTAAAAAATTCCAAAACGGTGCAAATAGAGTGAATGGAAGAGATCTAGGATGGAGAGAAGTTGATGCAATAAAATAAAATTTTCAGAGGTACATCTGCCTGTAAAATGCAAAGAATATGCTATATTACTTGGATTAATAGTTGTTAATAAACTACCAAAACTATTAGGAATGACAGAGCAAAATTTGTCTCCAACTTCTGAGCAGGGTGTAGGTTATGTCAGAGTGGGAATATAACAGGAGAGGGTCGTCAGATACAACACACTTTTGAGGAGGGAAAGGGAGAAAGGAAAGAGAGAATAAAATAAATGGGGTGGGGAAGAATGAGATGGAGGGAAGTACAGCTAATAACAGCAACGTAGGACAAAAAATATTGAAGCAATTTCTCTGATGGGCTTATTATAAATAAAAAAATGCGATCCATCCATCCAGGAGGAAGAGCTGATGGTAATAGAATATGGACTGAAGTGGACTTTTGTCCTCTCTTTTTTTCTTGAAGTTTTCCTATCTTTATGGGGGAGGGGGATTATGTTTATTTTTGCAACAAGTCTATTGTAGTAAAGAGAAAAAAATAAATTTTTAAAAATTCTTTAAAATTTCTATAAAATATTAATTTTTAATGTTATCAGTTGTAATCAAAAAGTTGTAAAATTTGTCTCAATAATTTTTTCTAGATTAAATTATTTTCCAGGTATGAATTTACATTCACAATTTTTTACTCACTAATTCCATTTCTCTCATGAATATTGCAATCAATGTCATTTAGTGAATGCCTAGTTTCATTTCAAAAAATGAGGATTTAGTAAGTTGAATCTAATCATAAGCTTACAAAGTCAGAAGACATTATATTCCCCTCCCCTATTATGTTACTGAGATCTGAAAGGCATAGTAACTTTCCCAAGTTATTAGAAGAATCAGTTCAAGCTGAGAATGTAGCACAATTCTACTCATGCTTAGTTTGATACTCTTTCAATTGCACAATACATTAAATGATGAGTTTTCTCTCTGTGATGCCGTATTTGAATTCAGGTCCTCCTGACTACAGACTCAGTACTGTATTCACTGTGTCACATAACTTTCTTCCTTTGAAGGGGTTGTCAAGAATAATAAAAAATAAAATTATTGACTCCAGTGGAGTCAAGACTGCAGAGTAAGATGAAACAGTAGATCCTAGCTCTGCACTAAATCTCCTCCACAAAGAAGTAGAAAATACATCAGACCATAGTCTGATAAGAAAAGTTAATAAAATATGGCAGTGAATTATGTTTTCCAAAATGGAATAACTTATGGAGACAGAGAAGTTTAATGAAATGGGGGTTAGAATTTGTTTATTATAATGAGCACAACATAGTGCATTTTAGTTCCCAAGGTCTCAAAGATGCATTAGGACGAGTACCAGGGCAAAAAGCACCTAAAGTATTTCTGGATGTATAAATTGTGAGATTGTTTCCTACTACCTGATATGATGTAACAGATACAGGAAAGAGAGGAACAGTTCAATGTAATGAAATATAGGTATGTACTTAGTAAAGGAAAAAATTCCTGAAGTGAATTAGATCTATGTCAGGAACTTGTAGTTTCAGACAGTCCCAGATCACATTAATTACAAAGAAGCAGGAGGAAAAGTAGAAAAGAAAAGTACATGAAACATATAATAGGAAAAAGAATTGCTCTAAAAAGAAGATAAAGGGGTCATGATTTAGAATTAATGTACAACCATAATCATGGAAGGAAGGAGAGAGGGAAGCAGAAAGGGAGAGAGGGAGAGAGAGAGAGAGAGAGAGAGAGAGAGAGAGAGAGAGAGAGAGAGAGACCTAAACATGATATTTCAAAAGCAC
Organism: Macrotis lagotis; assembly: GCF_037893015.1. Lineage (NCBI taxonomy): Eukaryota > Metazoa > Chordata > Mammalia > Peramelemorphia > Peramelidae > Macrotis > Macrotis lagotis. The sequence goes on along the minus strand of NC_133666.1, from coordinate 316,590,844 downwards.
AGAAAAGACAACAATAAATAGTAGAACAAGTGGAAAAATTAGAAATGGGGAGAAAAAATCAACATTAAATTCCAAAATGTAAAATGATTGTAAAGACAAAGTCTAAGGAACATTATAGCCAATTCCAGAGTTTTCAGGCCAAAGTAGCATAAATGCAGATCAAAGCATTTTAAACTTTTCTTCTTTCCTTTTCTTCCCTCCTCTATCCTACCCCCTTCTCTCTATCTCTTTCTCTCTCTCTCTCTCTCTCTCTCTCTCTCTCTCTCTCTCTCTCGCTCTCTCTCTCTCTCTCTTATTTTCTCTCTTTTTCTCTTTCTCTTCATTTATACACCCACCCATAAAAATATTTTCTATTAATAAATACATTTGCAATGTTTTGTTCCTGTCTTCTTAATGGGTAGAGAAAGGGAGGAGGGAGGGGGGGTGAATTTAGAAGTGAATACAGATGGATGTATATATCTATATCTATCTATTTCTCTATCTCTCTATCTATCTATCTGTATCTATATCTATATCCATATCTATCTATCTATCTATCTATCTATCTATCTATCTATCTATCTATCTATCTATCTATATATATATATATATATTTAAGAACTAGTTGCCCTTGCAGAAACGAAATTCTTTTATTCTGGGTCAGACTGAAATAATATAAATCATACTCAGAAGGACTTGTTCATTACTTCAATGAGTTATTTGAGATAGAATTTTATTTATATCAATTTTTGCATCATCTACATTAGCTTATGTTCCTTCTCCTATCTCTACTCGGTCATCTTTTTTAATGAAGGATTAAAAGATGGTAAGAATTTTGCCAAATTTACCAATGTATTGAAAACATTTTTTTCAATATGAAGTACTGAACACCAATATTCCTACATCCTTACAAAGAAATTGGAGAAAATGCCTTAGCATATTTCTTCTTTTAGATTAAATGAAGCTAAAATATTATAGTAATCAATTTTGATTTTTTTTCAATAAATATATATTAAGTAGGCACTCCTCTGGTTGCTGAAGATACAAATAAGAGAATCTAAAGATTTCTACATTAAAGGAGATTACATACTAGTGGAAGCAAAAACAAATAGATAAGCAAATAGCAAAGTATGTACAAAAATAAAACATTTTTAAGGATAATGGAATGAGTATATTAGGGGAAATAGTAACAAGGTGAAGTTACAAGCAACTATAATTTTGCACTTCAATTGATCTGTGAAGGAATCTAGAAATTCCAAGAGCAGAAATTGTGAGAGAATTTCAATTCATCTATGGAGGATGACCTGTATTAGGACTTGGAGGCAGGAGGAGATGAAATATTTTTATGGACAGATGCAAGAAGGACAATTTGGCAGAAAAACAAGATCTAATTACCTCACTGGAAGTATTTAGATACAGTATTTGGTGGGAAATAGCTGGCACCACCTCCATAATTCTTTCCAGGGCAGCCTAAGCATTTCCACAGTCTTACTAAAGACAATTTCAGAAATGCTTTGCAGCATCACTGGATGCCATATTAACCTAAGTAAATCTTATGGAAATTTGTGTTTAATGCTGAAACCTATTCCACCCACTACCCTGTTGCAATTAAAGCGTGACATTGACATGTTCCTAATGGCCCCTGCATGGTGTGCTATTACAGCAGCATGCAATCTCATGCACTGATATCTCTCAAAGCCAGGAAGCCATGCTCACCTCTAATTTACATTGTACATTTATTTTCAGCTTAGTCACATGGTTAATGAGCCTTCTGGATGGTATCCAGATTTCTGCACTCTATCATGCCCTTCTTATTCCTTCCATTCAACTCGATTAACTCTCCAAGTCATTGCAGAGTATTTGCACATTGTGTAAATTGTACTTGTCCATTTGTTCCAAGAAACAATTGTGTCCACTGTCATGTGAAAATTATTTTCATTGTTCAGTATAATTAAATATTAAGTATGCAAAAGCAAGTGTTTCCCTTTCCAGACGAGTAAACCTCTTAACTCTGTTTATATTCAGCATTTATCATAATTCAAAACAAATATCACCCTCTCTACAACACTGTTATATAAAAACATATTTACATATTTTTAAAAATAGAAATATAGAAACTTTTAAAAGAAATCCTTTTACCTCAATGAGATAATCACACTTGAATCAAGTCACAATTCTCTAGTACACGAGTAGATAGAAAAAAATAATTCTATAATGAGGCATTAAATTGGGAGGCTGCTATTTTCCCAATGAGAGTAACCTTTTTTTTTCTCCCTCATAATTCAGAAGAACTTTGCCCATATTTCTCCCTTAAATTTACATTCTGGCTCTTAAAATCAAGCTGTGTTCTTCTGACTTTCACATCATTGCCTGCAATAAAGGTTCAGTAATCTCAATTTAATTGACAATTTTCCTGCCCATACATGAAGCAGAATGAAATCCTTCCAAATTCAGCAGTTTTTATTTTGTTGTCTCCAAAGTGAAGTAACATTAAAACAGGTTGGATTATTTTTGCTGCCCAAAATTAATTCCAAGCCTAATTAAAGGTAAATTTTCCTTTTGGGAAGGTTTGTATACAGAATAGAAATCTAGCAGATTTGTAAGAAGTGAAAAGAGACTATAGTATGAGAGCCAATGAACTAGAAGATACCAAAGGGAAGGGAAGGGGTGGAGAGGAGAGGGGAGGGGAGGTGAGGATAGGGGAGGGGAGGAGAAAGGGAAGGGGAGGGGAAGGGAAGGGAAACATATTTCTCAGTTTATAATTTTGGAAATCACAGTCTTCCTGTTATATATTTTAATTGCACAAACATGTCAGCAGATAATTTGAATGTAATGCAAAAGACATCCTGGGACAGTGATATCTAGTGTCTGAAATTAATGAAAAGGAATTTTATAGTCATAAAATGATATCAGCAACATTGATATTCTCAATGAAATGGAATCTTCATCTGATGATATTTTTAATAGTACTTTAGTCTGCAAAGTGCTTGACAAACATTTTCTCGAGTCTCACAGAAGCCCTACAGAAAGATAAAGTGGCTTCAGGCAAGTTTTTGAGCTAGCACTCACTAGCTTTGTGGTCAAGTGAAAGGAAATGAAGCTCCACAAAGCTTGCTTTTCTCTTTTTTATAGTAATCATATTAATACTTGTACTAATTTCCTGGTCAAATTGTTTAAAGGAAACTTTGGTAAACCATAAAATGCTAATTAAATATTTCTCAGGCACTCCTCTTCATCACCATTACATTTCTCATTATATCAATCCTTTTTAAGGTTATCACTCTGTAAAGGCATTACTTGACCATTTAATTTTTTTGGTGAAATTAAAAAATACAAAAATGTTTCTTGTGCTTTTCTTTGCCAAGGTAGTGAATGAAGGACCTGGATCATTGGAAATACCAGACATGAGCAATTTACCAGTTGACTTTGTACAACTGATTTTTAGAAATAAATATTTTTTATAAGAGATGTCTCTTTACTACGGAAATATTTGGAAATGAAGATTAGGTAAAAATTAAAGACTTCAATAAAAAGATTATAAATTTTCCATAAAAATAAACATGATGAATAATTTTGAACTGTAAAATGGAAAGAATTACATGAAGTGAGATAGCATTTTAACATATTAGATCATCTTATATTAGTAGTAAAACTTTTGTGTGATTCATTACCATATTGCACTGTTTAATTTACCTACATTTTAGAAAATAATATTCTGAAATAATATTGTCAAGTATGTCATTCATAGTTTAGTGAATATTCCATCTGTGGACTTTTCTAAGAAAAGTTAGGCATTTTAATCTATATCTAAAATGGTAATTACCAATAATAAGGGTTATGATCCATTTTTATTCAAATATAAAATTCAGTCTCTATTATTTCAATTTAGAGACCCCCCCAGTAATGTAATCCACTGTAAGTCTCAAATCTGCCTGTTAAAAGAGCAATAGGCCTCAAATACAGATGTACAGCTCTCTACTGCTAGCTGACAAACCAGGAAATCATTGGCTGCTTACTCTGAAATGTGCCGAAGAAAATCATGAAAAAAATAGCCCTTTCCCTTTTGGAAATATGAAAATATCACAAAATGCTTTTCTCCCTTGAACAGTAAATGGAATCTTAGGTTTCAAAACTATGTGATGGGACTATGAAAAAAGGTAAATTCTAATCTGAATATTAAGGGGAAAGGAAATACAATACCAGTCTTAATGTTTTTCAAAGAGTTCTGAAACAAATGAGTCCTGCCTCCCGATTAGTAGGTTCACATGAGAGAGGAAAGGACATTAAGTGAACGATGTTTCTTCCTTTAGTAATTGAAAAAACATTTCTTTGTAGAATTTTCCATATATTCCAATATGACTTGTTCTTTTGAGGTTGTCTGACTGAAATAGTTATATTTTTGCAGGCTGAATTGGTATAAAGTAAATTATTTTGGACTCCTCTTTTTCTGAAAAGCATAGCAAATGGATTATTGTTAAATGATATTTGCATTAGAGAAGCCGAAAAATGAAATGATGCGGAAATTGAATAGGGCACAATAAGATCCTTTGTGTCTGACCTTCCAAACTTCTACTTGAGAATATTTTATTTATAGCCAAATAAATTATTTCCGTTACCTATTAGTACAGAATGTACAGTAAGCTTAATATTGAATGACAGATATATCCTGTGGATGTCTAAAGGAATCATCATTATCTAGTGCTCATTTCTTCCTCTTTAAGGTGCTAGTTTTGATTTATAGGTTTCCATTTCTATTTAAGCCATTAAGCCACAAAGAGAGGCAGGTTCCTGAATCACCATTAAGTATGTATGTATGTATGTATGTACATATATATATATATATGTATATGTATATATATATATATATATACGTATATATATTTATATTTCAAATAATTTCAGTGTTATTAACCTACAACTGAGTTGTGTTAAGCCAAATGATGACATTGTCCTAGTGATTTTTTTTTTTGCTTTGTGAAAAGAACAACAAAAAAAATTGACTTGAAGGATAACCTGCTAGTCCTGAATCTCCCTGTCATTAGGTCAGGTGAAGTACTGCTACTGAAATAAATTTTGGAGAAATATGGATATATACTTTTTGGCTAAGAACTACTATTCTTTTCAAAAAGATTATCATTTCTACAACATAGCCAAATAGCTTCTTAAAAGTAGTGGAATGTTTGCTTTGACATCAGAAGGTGTAAGTTTCAGTATTAGATCCATCACATTGCTTTTGTTACTTTTCATAAGACTCAATGTCTTTGGTCCCAGGTTGCAACTTAAATGTCACTAAAAGGAAAAGAGTATCAGATGATATTTTAAAATTCTGTTTATTTGTGCTTCCAATTATTTTCAAAATATTTCTCAACAATCCTTTTGTCATAAGGTTTTGATTTTCATATTTTTTCTCCCTCTGAATCTTCCCTCAACCATTCCCCTGACAGAGAGCAATGTAATAAATGCATATCTATTGTATATTTCCTTATTAATAATAGTGTGAAATAAGACTCACAACAAAAAGAAAAAAAGTAGAAGGAAAAAACATAAAACATAAATACATTTTAAAAAATCAAAAACATTCAACTTTGGCCTGTATGCAGACCTGAAATTTATTTCTCTTAATGTGGATGGTATTTTCCATCACAAGTCCTTTAAAATTATGTTTGATTACTATACTGCCAAGATAAGCAAGTTCATCACAGTTGATCATTGCATAATTTTGTTGTTAGTATGTACAAGGTTTTCCTGGCTCTGCTTATTTCATTCAGCATCAGTTTAAGCACATTTTCTAGGATTTTTTAAGTCCCATTTCTCATGATCTCTCTCTTTTTTTATGTTTTTGCAAGGCAAATGGGGTAAAGTGCCTTGCCCAAGGCCACACAGTTAGGTAATTATTAAGTGTCTGAGACCAGATTTGAACCCAGCTATGCCTGACTCCAAAGCCAGTGCTTTATCCACTTCGCCACCTAGCTGCCCCCCATTTCTCATGATTTCTTAAAGTAGTATTCCATCATATTCATATATCACTATTTGTTTCCCCATATGCCATTTTGTTCAAATAATATGTCCAATTATCCCCCTGAATTTTCAATTCTTTGCCTCTACAGAAGAGCTGTTATAAATATTTTTAATTTGCTGAATTTTTATCCTTTTGTGGGATCACCTTGGGATAACAGACCTAATCATATTATTGCTAGATTAAAGATCATGCACAGTTTAATTTTCCTTTCTTTGTAGTTCTAAATTACTCTTCATAAAAATTGTCACAATTCATAATTGCCAACATTGAATTAGAGGCTCAGTTTTCCTACCTCCACTCCCATATCAATATCAATCATTTTCATTTTTTGTTATATTGGTCAATCTGTTAGGTATGAGGTGGTACTTAAGAATTTTTTTTAATTGCGTATCTCCATCAATAAAGATTTGGAGTATTTTTTCATAGTACAATAAATACCTTCAATTTCTTCATATGAGAACTAAACATATCCTCTGATTATTTATTAATTGAGGGATGACTTGTGTTCTTTTAAATTTGATGCAGTTTTTTTAATTTTAAGGGTTTTATTTATTTTGAGTTTTACAGTTTTTCCCCTAATCTTGCTTCCCTCCCCCTACCCCCCAGAGAGGACAGTCTGTATGTCTTTGCATTGTTTCCATGATACATATTGATCTAAGCTGAATGTGATGAGAGAGAAATCAAATCCTTAAGAAAGAAAAATAAAGTATAAAAGACTGCAAAGCTACATAATAAGAAGGTGATTTTCACTTCAGCTGAAGCAAAATTTATTTTGCTCCACCTTTTTATTTTAATCTTACTCTATATGTATCTCTCTGCTTCAAATGAGTTTTTTGTAAGCAGCATACTTGTAGGAATCTGTTTTTTTAATCATCCACTCTGCTATTCACTTACATTTTAAGGGAGACTTCATCCCATTCACATTCAAAGTTATAATTACTCTTTATTGCCCTCCATGTTATCTTCCCTCTGTTTGCATTTTCCCCTTTTTTCCCTTAATACATATTCCCAAGTATTTTGTTTCTGAATACTGCCATCTTCAGTAAGTTTGCCCTCCTATATCAACCCCCTACTCTTTCTTTCCTTTTTTCACTTTTCCCCCTTCCTCTTTCCCTTCCATCTGTTTGTTCCCCTTTTTCTCCCCTTTCTTATCCCCCTGCCTTTTCCCCTTTTAGTATTTGAAAGGTAAGATAAGTGTGCAAATTAACTTCAATCCAAGTTTAATAAGAAGAAGATTCAGGCGGTTCTAACCTCCTTCTTTCTTCCCCTCTATTGCAATAGGCCTTTTGTACCTCTTAATAGAATATTATTTACCCCATTCATTCTCCTCCATCCTCCCATCTCATTTCTTTCCTGCTTTTAAAGGAGGTATTGTTTTGAAATTATTCTGAGACAGAAAAGTTTTGAGTGTCCATCACTTCTGACTAAGTATATTCTGTCTAATAAAGTTACAATTCTGGAGACTTATTAGAGTCTTTCTCCCAGGTTAGGTTATCATCAGTTTCATCTTATTAGATATCAGTCTCACAGACAAGTCATGAGAGTCCATCGCTTCTGGCTAAACATATTCTCTCTATTAGGGTTACAATTCTCAAGAGTTATGAGAATCCTTCTCCAAAGTGGAGATATAGCCAGTTTCATCTTATTAGATAGCAGTTTTTTTCTTTACTCTCCCCCCCTTTTATTTTAACTTTTTCATGTGTCTCTTGAGCCTCCTATTTGATGTCAAAATTCTCTATTTAGTTCTGGTCTGTTCATCAGGAAATGTTGTAAGTCCCCAAGTTCATTAAATGTTCATCTTTTCACTTGGAAGAGAAGACTCTGCTTTTCCAGATAGTAGATTCTTGGCTGAATTCCAAGCTCCCTTGCTCTCTGGCATATCTCTTTCCAGGCCCTTGGATTTCTTAATATTGATATAGCCAGGTTCTGTGACATCCTTACATATTTAGTCTTTAAATTGTTTCTTTCTTGCTCCTTGCAGGATTTTCTCTTTTATGTCATAGTTATGGAATTTGGCCACAACACTTTTTGGTGTTTTCATTTTGGAATCTCTTTGCAGAGGCTATAAATATATTCTTTCAATCATTGTATTGCCCTCTGGTTCCATGATATCAGGACAGTTTTCCATCACTAAATCCTGTAATATTAAGTCTAGGGTTGTTTTCTCTTTAATGTTTTCAGGAAGTCCTATAATTCTCAGGTTGTCCCTTCTCCATCAGTTCTTGAGGGCAGTGGTTTTGCTCATGAGGTATTTTAAATTTTCTTCTATTTTTTGATCTTTTGGTTTTGTTTAAAAGAATCTTTTTGATTCATGAAGTCATTAGTTTCCACAGATTTCATTCCTTTTTTATAGAAGAATTTTCTTCATTTATCTTTTGCAAGTCCTTTTCCAATTGGTCAATTCTGTCTTTGAGGAGTTTTCCTTCAGAAATATAGTTTTTGTAGTTTATGTAGTTTTGAGAGAATTACTTTCTTCTTTGCATTTTCCAAATTGAGGATATGAGAGAATTATTCTCATTTTGTTTTTGGCCATTTGTTTTTTCCAATGTCTTGTTTTCTTGTTGCGAGATGTTAATTTTCTTTTGCAATGTGTTAATTTTGTCATGAGTTTCTTTTCCCAAGTTTTTCAATTGATTCTTTTTTTTTGCAAGGCAATGGGGTTAAGTGGCTTGCCCAAGGCCATACGGCTAGGTAATTATTAAGTGTATGAGACCGCATTTGAATCCAGCTACTCCTGACTCCAGGGACAGTGCTTTATTCACTGCACCACCTAGCCGCCCCCCCGCCCATTGATTCTTAAACTCCTTCCTGATTTTTTCAAGGAAGTCATTCTGGGCTGGAGACCAATTCATATTCTCCTCTGAAGTAGTAGCTCTCTCTGGGTTAGAAGCTGATCCTTCTAAATATTTCTGCATGAGTCACCCTTTTTGCTGGTTTTTCTTCATTTTTCTAGGATCTTGTGGTGGGGGAGGTGCTGGCTCTCAGAGGTTTGCCTTTGAAGATCCTAGGTTCACTAGGCTAAATAATAATAAATAATAATAATAAATAATAATCCTTGTTCACTAGGCTGAATAATTCCAAGGTATGGCCAGTAGAGCGTGCTGGCTGCTTTCTCTGGAGTGATTGAAGCCCTTTCCCAATCCTGGAGGGAGTAAGGAGGGAGGGAGGAGGGGCAGGAGGGTCTGAGTTGACTTTGAACAATAGGCTGAAAGCCAATCTCCTTTTCAGCTGAGTGGGTTCCTTAGTCTATGGAGGGGAATGAGGGGATGAGGGCGGGGTACAAGGCAGCTACTGTTTTTTTCATGGAAGAATGCTCCAAAAGTATGGAGCTCAATGTCCTGCATGGAGCTAGAAGATTTCCATTTATGCAGACCTCCCCTCCCCCTGGTCAAAGATTCTGTGGCTAAAGTTGGTTCCTGATCTTCCTCTAAGCAAAATCTCTGCCACTAATGCAGGTCCTTTGGCTTCCCATGCCCCCCCTCATTGTTCTCTTCTTTATTTTATTCATGTACTCATTTAGATGTATAAAAATTGCCCTAATAATTGCTTTAGCTTTATCCCACAAATTCTGGTATGTTGTGTCATTATTGTCATTGTCTTTGATGAAATTATTAATTATTTCTATGACCTGTTTGATTCATTAGTTCTTAAAGATAAGGTTATTTTTATTCCTTTAAACTTTGAGCCTATCTTCCCATGCCCCTTTATTATGTGACTGAATCTAGATATGAAAATAATTTGCATTTTATTGTGAGGTTTTTAATATCATAATAAATGGTCAATTTTTGTGTATCTACCACTGAGAAAAGAAGGTTTTGTTTTCTAACCCATTCAGCTTTCTCCAGAGGTCCATCATGTCTAACATTTCTATAATTCTATTTAATTCACCTTCCTATTTGTTTGTGTTTAGATTTATCTAATTCTGAGGGAGAGACATTGAAGTCCCCCACCAGTATAGTTTTTCTGTCTTCTTCTTCCTATAACTCATTTACTTCTCCTCTAAGAATTTGGATGCTATAACACGGTGCATGTGTCTAGTATTGAAATTACTTCATTGTCTATGATATCTTTTAGGACAATGTAATCTCCTTCCTTTTTCCTATTAATGAGATCTATTTTTGCTCTTGCTCTTTCTGGGATGAAAATTGCTACTCCTCTTTTTTCACTTCAGCTAAAGCATAATATATTCTCCAGCCTTTTACTTTTTTTAAGTCTGTATGTATATCCCTGCTTCAAATATGTTACTTTTAAACAAGATATTGACAGTTTCTGGCTTTTAATCCACTCTGATAGCCACTACTGTTTTATGGGAGACTTCATTACCATACAGAGACACAATTATAATTACTAGCTCTTTATTACCCTCCATCCTTTATCCCCTCCATTTATACTGTTTTTTTCCTTTTCAACCTATCCCTCCTTAGCAGTGTTTTGTTTCTTAATATTGTGTCCCCTTCTTTCAGCTCCTTCTCCCTTTTGTTTACCCTTTCCTTATTTCTCCTTTCTTCCTTTCCTCCCATCTATCATTCCAATCATCTCTCCACTCCCCCCTTTACCCCTCCTAATGCCAAAAGGGCAAAATAAATTTCTAATCCCAACTAAATGTAAGTGATTTTTCCTCTTTGAGTCAAGTATGAGGAAAGTAAGAATCAAGTAATTCTCACCCCTTCCAAAGTAGGGATGTAACTAGTTATTATTGAATAACCTTTTTCTTTAATCCTATTAAGGTTTTTATGTATCTCCTGCTTATCCTTTTTCTGTTTAATTCTGTTTTTTTTCACCAGGAAAATTTGAAAGTCACCCATTTCATTAAATATCCATCTTCTCTCCTTAAAGAATATGATTAATTTGCTGAGTAATTGATACTTTTTCCCAGTTGACATTTTATTTATCCAATTGCATGGCATGAAATTTTTGAACATTCACACACATGCATATGCTTATTTTTATGTTACATAATTTTCTTTTACCCATCCTTCCCACTCCCCTTCCCCTTGGCATAAAGTATATACATTTATGGTTAACATGCTTACAGATTAGTCATTTTCAGAATGAGGAATTATGATTAAGGGCAAAGAAAGGAAATCATGAGTTAGTGTAATTTCAGAACCTGTAAGGTTTTTTTTTTTTGTTTTGCTGTTCTTCCCTGGATGGGGATAGCATTGTCCATAGTCGATCTCCAAGAGTTATCATAGTTCTCTGAACTACTAATTGGAGTTGCATCCATCATCATTGATAAACTCACAAGTTTTTGATTAATGTGGACAATGCTTCTACTCCCGCTCAGCATCAGTTCCTGGGATTCATTCCATGCTTCTCCAGTATCTGACCCCTCATAGCTTCTTATATTACAATAATATTCCATAACAATCATATAACACACTTGTTTAGTCATTCCCCAAGTTATGGGCATTCCCTCAATTTCCAATTCTTTACCACTACAAAAATAGCTGCCATGAATATTTTGGAACATGTGGGACTCATTCAATTTTTTATGATTTCTTCTGGATATAGGTCTTGAAATCACTGGGTTAAAGTATATGATCAATTTTATTGCTTTTTTGGGCATAGTTCCATACTGCTCTTCAGAAGGGTTGGATCTGTTCACAACTCCACCATCAATGCATTAATGTCTCAATCATCTCATAACCTCTCCAACATTGATCATTTCCCCTTTTTTTGTCATCTTAATTAATCTGATAGATGTGAGGTGGAAATTCAAGGTTATTTAATCTGCATTTCTCTAATCAGTAATGATTTAGAGCATTTTTTCATATGCTTATATATAGTTTTAATCTCTTAATTTGAAAACTGTCTGTTCTTATCCTTTGACCATTTTGTCAATTGGAGAATAACTTGCAATCTTGTAAATTTGATGCTGATCTCCATATATTTTAGAAATGAGATATTTTTCAGAGCCCCAAGTTGTAAAAATTATTTACCAGCTTTCAGATTTCCTTCTAATGTTGGCATTGCTTTTATTATTGCAAAACTTTACTTTAACATTCTCAAATCATCTATTTTGCAATTTATAATTTCTTGCTTGACCATAACTGTCTTCCTTTTCCATAGATCTCTCAGAGTATTTCTTAGTCCATTAATTTATGTCTGGTGTAACACTTAATGTCTGAATCTTATACCCATTTTGAACTTTTTTTCATAAAGGATATGTGATGCCCATCTATCCCTAGTTTTTCCCCCATACCATTTTACTGTTTTTCAAAATTTTTGTGAAATAGTGAGTTCTTATCCAAGAAGGTAATGTCATTAAGTTTATCAAATAGAAGATTACTGTAATCGTTTACTATTGCTTCTTTTGAACCTATCTTAATTCACAAATCCATTATTGTATTTTTGGATTTGAACTAGGCTGTTTTGATGACTGTTGTTTTCTAGTACAATTTTAGTTCTAGTATAGCTTAATCCCCTTTACATTTTTTTTTTTGCTATCAGTGCCATGGATATTCTTGACTTTCTTTACCTTTTTTTTACTATTTTTTCCTAATTCAGTAAAATAGTTATTTGATAGTTTGTTTGGTTTGACAGTGAATAAGTTACTTAATTAGGGTAAAATTGTCATTTTTATTATATTAGCTTGATCTAACCATTAGCATTTGATATTTTTCCAATTGTTTAGATCAGACTTTGTGTGAGAAGTTCTTTGTTAATGGGTTCATACAGTTTCTGAGTTTTTCTTGAGGGGAAGATTCCCAAGTATTTAACATTATCTGCAATTACCTTAAATGTAATTTTTCTTTCTATCTCTTGCTTCATATAGATCAACTACTATAATTTTATTTAACATCAAAAACTGTTAATCACTAAATTAAGTACTGGGTTAAACATTTTTTAAAGTTAACTGTCCACTTCCTCGAGCAGTTACACTCTAATGGAAGAGGCATCACATAAATATATGGAAAAATGGAGGATGTATAAGAAATAAATACAAGTGTAGAAGAGAAGATTTCAGCAGCTAGGTGAAGTAGGAAAGGATTGTTATAGAAAGCAGTGACTGAATAATTTAAATAAGACTTGAAGCAACCAGGGATTCTAGGAGGTGAAGTTGAATATAGACAGGAAACAATTATGGCAAAGAAATGAAAATAAATATAGACCAGTGAATATGTGATCTATGGATCTAATTGACCAAGATAGCTGTAGTATAAATTCTTAATATAAAAAATTTAAGTACTTTTATTCTAGAAATTTTACTCCCATGTAATTATTAAGTATTAAGCTTCCATAAGAAAATTAAGTTCAACTTTTTAAAAAATGACCCAATTAATTTTCTAGATTTTTTATATTGGTTCATTTGTCTTTGATACATTGAAATAGAGTCTCTCTCAACTCTAAATTATTTGTTTAGAATCCATGTATTTCAATGATATTTATAGTAGACTAATAAAATTAGTAACAATAATAATTAATTATTAATCAGCTTCCAAAGTTCAAATCTGTCCTCAAATAATTGCTAGCTGAGTGACCCTAGGTAAGACAATTAACCCTGTTTGTAAGAGGAAATGACAAATCATTCAAGTATCTTTGCCAAGAAAACCACAATGGAGGTCATGAAGAGTTGGATCCAACTAAAAAATGAATTGGCAACTTAATATATGCCAGGCACTCTGCTTATTATAAAAGTTCTTATTTCATTTGATGCTCAAAACTTTTTATCCCCACTTTACAGATGAGAAAATTGAACTGAAATAAGGGATTATGACTTGCTCAGAATCACATAGTAATTGTTTAGGCTGGATTTGAACTCATGACTTTCTGAATGCTAAATGATACAGCTGATAGATTGTCTGACCTGAAATAAGGAAGACTCATCTTCATGAGGTAAAATCTGACCTCAGACAATTGCTAACTATGTGACCCTGTACAAGTCATTTCACCCTGTTTGCCTTAGTTTACTCAACTGTAAAACAAATTAGAAAAGGAAATGTTCATCTACTCCAAGATTTGTGCCAAGAAATTCCCCTATGGGGTCATGAAAAATCAGACGACAACTTCCTGACTCCAGGCCTATCTCTGCATTATGTACTCTAACTGGCCTAAATTATACATAATTCCATAGTGATATATATATATATATATATATATATATATATATATATTTATATATATACCACATGTGTTGAAAAACTTTTGTAGGACTTTTAACATACAATGCCACAAATCTAGAATATGATCAATTGTCAGCATTCCATTTTGTCTTGTTGAGATTTGCTTTTTGATGTCATTTTTAATCTTATTTTTAGCTTGGTGAATCAAATGAGCATTTCCACAATATAGTATAAGGGAACAAAGATGCATATGAAATTGCAAATTTATTACACACAATTTTCAATTCCTTTCAAATATACAATATTATATTGTAAAATTTTAAAAAATTTCTTTCACCTATTTAGAGATGACTACCATTGAGCATAGTCATTAAACATACAAACATTTAAAAGTATTCTATACATGCTTCTATTTATCAGTTCTTTCTCTGGGTGCAGATAGCATACTTCTTCATATGTCCTTTATAATTAATTTGGCATTCTGAGATCAACAAAATTACTTATTTATTCAGTCATTCTTGAAACAAAATTCATCTTACAATGTACAATGTTCATTTTGCTCTTTATTATTTTATGCAAATATTTCTATGATATTTTTCTAAAGTCATTGCGATCATCATTTCTTACAGTACAACAATACTACATCACAATCATTCATCACAACTTACTCAACCATTCTTCAGTTGATGGGCATTCCTGCAATTTTTAAGTCTTTGTCACCACAAAGAAAGCTGACATAAATATTTAAGAACAATTGGTTCTTTTCCTTTTCCTCATATCACTGATGGAAGTAGAGAAGTATTGGTATTAAATCCACCAGAAAAATATTGTCAAAATATTTCAGTTTTATTGAGGATAGGAATTCGGGGTTATAAAGTGTGACCCCATATGAAAAATAATATGCTAAGATTATCAAATTATGATGTTTTGGTACTTCAGCAATTAATTTTAAGTGAATGTGAGACTGACTGAAAGCAATGAATACTGGATGCTAGACCTTACTCTACAAATTATTGGCAAGGACAAATCATTTAATGTTTTTCTGTATGCAAGTTTACTCAGAAATATATTTTCTAAGTAATTCTTTTAACTTCATAAATTTGTGATACTATGAGGTACTGATGATACACACACAAAAATAATGAAAGAAGTTACCCCCATAAAAAAATACACATCTTGTTTTGTTATGCAATTAAAACCCTTCTGGTTGAACTAAATGATTGAAGATTTCTTTTTCACTCACCTATTGTGGGATCATGATAATCAGGAAACCGGTGACTGATAAACTGCATTGTCATTGCTAGAGAGAGACAGAGACAGAGAGATAAAAAATAAGAAACAGAAACAGAGAGAGGCACATTCACAAACAAACACATAGAGTGAGAGAGAAAAACAAAAAGATATTATTCTATTAATAAAATGTAATAAAAGATTAAAAATCATCAGTAAAAATTCATAGGACCTAATAATTCAAATTGTAAATTGTGCAATATGATTCTTCAGCAAATAACTTTGACAGCACAAATGAAATACCAGAGAATTGGTTGGCAGAAAACTCTAGAGGAAGTCAGGATATCTGAATTTGATTCCTGATTCTTTCAATAATTAACCTTTCAACTTTGGGAAGATCATGACATGTCCCTTCCTTGGTGTTAGTTTCTTCACTTGTCCCTCCCTTGGTGTTAGTTTTTTCACATGTAAAAGGATTAGATCTCACTAAATTCTTTATTAAGTCCACATTACAAAACAAAATTCTAAGATGTTATAACCTTTTTATTAAGACTATCACTCATAATTATTATTCAAAATGATAATTATTAACACTGTAAATTACAGTTAGGGACAAATAGCCCTACATCAAATAGCCTCTAAACACTCACTCACTCTTTAAATTGTTACTATCCTTTCAGTAATGTTACCCAAAACTAAACATATTTCTCTAAGTTTGGACTGACCAGTGATGAATATAATGGGAATATCACTCTCTTGCATATATTCTGCAAATCCCTTTTTTCTTGGTTTCCATTTTAGAATTCGTATAGCTAAAATGGTCTTCTCTCTCATGAGAGGAATATTTGTCACTGATTGAGTAGGGCTGGGAACAGGAATTAAATTAGGCTACAATGAATTAGTGACATTTGAGAATAGTTTTGAAAGTTGTATAGAAACACATCAATGAGAGAGAAAAAGAGAACATTCTATGCATAAGAAAAAAGCTTGAACAAAGGGATGAAGATTTTAAAAAATACATGAAATATACATCATATTTGGTTTTTCTATAAAAAAGTATACTAGCTTGGATAAAACATTGAGTGCTTTTTTTTGTGCTTGTGGTCCTATGGACCAGATTGTTGTTGGAGTTTTCATAGTAAAGATACCAGAGTTGTTTGCTATTTCTTTCTCCATTGATTTAAGGCAAACAGAGGTTTAGTGGCTTGTACAGGCTCTCACAGGTAGAAGTGTCTAAGATCAGATTTCAAATCAAGTCTTTTTTTGCCTTCTTCTCAATACTCTATATCCACTAAGAACTTTTGCTTTCTTCTAGGCAAATAGAGGTTAAAGAATTTGTCCAAGGTCACACAGCTAATTAAGTGTATGAGTTTGGAACTCAAGTCTTCTGCCTCTTGGGTCAGAATTCAGTCCACTATGCTAGATACCTAGCTGCCTAGCTAGCATTCCTATGAAGATTTTTAATGCCTGAAAATTGCTTTATCTATTTTAACTCATTTTATCACTTCAATAATCCTTATAAATAGGTTCTTTCATCATCATGATGTTAGAAATGAGAAAACTAAGCAGACAGAGGTTAAATGAATTGCCTGGGTTTACACAATATGTATCTGAAGCAGGATATGAACTTGATTCCATTCTGATTACAAGTTTAGCACTTTATCCACTGTACCATCCATATACACACCTGCCTTATGACACCTACTGTACTAAGCACTGCAAGAGCAGGACTTTGCCTTATTAATTCATTCTCCACAAGGCCTTGTTTGAAGGAAGTGCCTAAGAAATGAAAACACTCAAAAACCAAAGACATTTCTAAATTCTGTAGAGGATTGAAAAGACAGTACCACATACCTCCCTGCATTCAGTCACCATATGAAAACACTAAAAAGCACATACTAAATTAATCCATCCTCAAACATTGGGAAAATTGCTATCTTTTCCATATAAACTGAGTCAGAAAGGGAGTACAGAGGCAAAAAATTGAATAGATCAAATAAAAGTTCTGGAAGGATCCCAGGTCACTTGATTCTCAAGCTAGTATTTTTACTTTTGTCTTCATGAATCTTTCTTAGGCAGATAGAAACCTGAAGCAATAAATACACGGGGAGGGGAGGGCTGTATCTAATACGATGGCTCAAGTAATTGAAGTTATCTAGGTCACTAACAATATTTTAAACTGGGAACTATCCACTCCAAGCTCACTTAACTCAAGACCAATACTCTAAAGAAAGGTTTTGAAAAACTAAAAATGTTCTATGGGAAAGAATGATGGCTAATTTTAAAAATAACAAATGTCACTTGGTTAAAATTCAGAAATTCTTTTCTATTCTGTTAACTTAAGAATCAATTTTGATATCTTGGATTTAGGTCAAAAAAGTGAAATTTATCACTTATTGAAAAAGAACAAATGTTTTGACTATTAAGATCTATGATTAATGTTCTGTTAGGTAATAAGGAAGTATTAGTTGTCTTTATAAAGCCTTTTGATGTAAAGTTTAAAAGGATTCACTGGATTCAGATATTTTCTGCCTTAAAAGAAGTTTAAATAATGTTCAATATTTACATTCTTGTGCTTCATAAGCAATTAATATCTCATTACAACTCATTACAACAAGTTTACCCCTAGGTTCAATCCTCTTTACACTATACCACACTGAACTTTTTATGTCATAATTCTTTTGACCTTCTGCACTATTAGGGGAAAATCCAGCTCTGTGACCATTTGCTAGAATGCCTCTGGATGAGGGAAAAAACGCAGTATATATATGTGTATGTGCATGTGCATGTGTGTGTGTATAGCTATTATTTGGAGATCATAGAACTTAGTTTATTAATTATAATTAGCTACTGAAAATAATAAATGTCATTAGAAATTGAAGAGAATAGCAATTTTAGAGTATGAATTGCATCCATTTGAAAATTTTGAAATCATATATTTTCTGGGTGACCTAAGCAAAGAAAACTTTAATCCAAATACAGAAAAATATATTATTTCATTTTACCTTATAGATAACAATAAGGCAGAACTTGATAGATTTTAAGTCAATTATTCTTTTATTTCATTAGTAGCCATACCATTAACTTTTATCACAGAAATGTAGTAAGCTTCCCAACCTTATAAAATAACCATTAAATATTCTACCTACAAGGACCAAATATATCTTAGAAAGTCTCCCAAGAACTGAAGATTAAAGGCAGTAATTTTTTCTTTTGTTTACACCAAATATAATTTTAGTGAGACTTTTATTTTGCTTGTGTATGCATTTATTTTTATTTCCATTTTATTATTCAGTTATTCCAATTTATTATTCTATTTTAAAGTTACATTTAAATAGCTTGTTTATTGTTTTGCATAAATCTGTACTAAAAACATCAAATTTACCTATCTGAAAATCTGGCAATATAATTTCTTTTATTACTTTCTCTGAAATCTCAGAGGCATTTGGCCAGAAACAATAGGATGTCACTAATATAAAAGGAAAATTTTTGAAAAAGTGGACTAATTTTCTAAAATAAAGATTAAACCACTATATAAAATTATACCACTTTCTCATTACATTTCCCCTTGCTTCTCCCTCATCCTCTAAAGCATTCAACATTCAAAGAGAACACTGAACTAATCATTTTAGAACACAACACTCTCTATTTCTTAGAAAAGTGTTTGAATACGCACAATATTAAATCTCCACTAGTATCATTATCCTTATCCTCATTATTACTATAGTCAGTCTTAAAAAATAGTACTAGAAAATTTGCAGATCCTTTTGTCTTAAAAATCCCCCTTTATTATGAGGAAATAAATCCCACTATTAGAATTAACTGCAATAGGTGAAAGGGCCATATGACAGTTATTTATAATGATGCATGGGTCCCTAGCCATAGAACCAAAGGACTTATGGGCAATGACAGGGGAAGACTTTGGCTGAATCACACAGTAAATTATATTGGACAAGTCAGTACTCTAGGATGATTTTTGTCCTTTGTAATGGAAGAAGACCAAATGATATTACTATGTTTGAGACAAATTACTGTGTATATGACGATGACTCATCAGAGACTCATAAGTTTGGAATTCTCTACCACAAAACTAATACGAATAGTCCATGTAAACACTGAGTGTGTTTACTTTAAATTAATGCATGGCAGGTATCCTTTGAACTTCTTCAATTCTGTCTTCCTCATAAAGTGCAGCACCCTTAGGGATGAGGACACACCAATCCTGGGTGGTCTTTTGTCACTGTCTCCTATGTAATTCAATCAATACTAAAGTTCTTAACAGAGACCTTCAAGATGTTGCTTCTTCTTATCCACTTGTGAATGCTTGCTCTGTATTACTCTTCCATAAAATGTTTTTTTTTTGACAAGTGTACTGCTGGCATTCCAACAACATGTCCAACTCATTTGGGGTAGTGATGTTGGAATGCTTGAAAGGAGCTCAGTGTCTGGTATCTTCTCTTGCCAGGTTTTCTGAATATTCCAAATACAACTTAAAGGGAAGCAATTCAGTTTCCTGACATGGAACTGATAGATTGACCAGATTTCACAGACATATAGCAATTGCTTAGCACAAAGGCCCTATAGTCTTCAATTTAGTACTTATTCTAATACGTCTTCTCTCCTACACTTTCTTTCAGAGTATCTCAAATACTGAGCTAGCTCTGGCAATTTAGGTTTCAACCTCATTTTCAGTGTGTACCTCCCTCGAAAGGTCACTGCCAAGGTGAATTTACCCACAATATTCAAAACTTTTCCATTTTCTGTAATCAATGGTTCTACATATGAATGGTGTGATGCTGACTGATGGAACACCTGCATTTTCTTGATGTCAATTGTAAGAGAAAAATTAGAAAAAGCAGCAGAAAATGGATCCATACATTGTGACATCTCATCTTCAGAGGCTGCATTGAATACTCAACAGAAGTTCATGCATTAACACTCTCTCCACTTTGGTTTTGGTTTGCAGACTTTTCAAGCTGAAGAATTTGTCATCACTGCGATAACTGACCTTGACCAGTGCTATATCCACTGTACCACCTAGCCTCCCCTGTAATTAACTTTTGATGGAATTATAAGCTGTCTTCATAGAAATAGGTGAACTATCATGCTGGAAAACTCTATGAGAATTCTCTTTTTTCGTTTAGAAGCTTCTGTATTTCTTCATCATTTTCATCACATCAATCTTGATATTGCAAGTATTCCTACTTAGATGAATAAATACAGTGCTGTACACCATATCTATGAAAACTGCCACTCTTGTTATGCTCCACTGTTGCCAACTACACATTGGCTCAGTTTTCCCTTCAAGAGAATAACAAAAAGTTCACATTCAGAAAGACTCTCTAATATTTTGTCATTAATTCTTCTTGGAGTCATTTTGCCTTGTGCCCTCCTCTTTGGTCAAATGTGAATATTTAGCTTGGAGAGGATTAGTTTATAATCAGTCCATCTCTCTGCATCACACATTGCCTTTGTCACTCTCACATCCTGTCTGTCTCTTCTCCATATCATCACATAGTCTATTAGAAGCCCATGTTTGCTATTGCTAGGAAGTTTTATTGCCTTTAGGAAAATGGAGGACAGCATTTCTGATGAGAAAGTCATGAGATGTGCAAGTCTTCAGTAGCTGATGACCATTACTCTTGCTATTTCCAACTCCATTCCTTCCAAGGATTTCCCTGACTTGTCTGGCAATCTGAGTCTACTCTAGTATTAAAGTCAGCCAGAATTAATTATGAGTTTACTCTCTTTTGGTACATTGAGGATAAGGATCTCCAGGTATTCAAAAATTTTTTCTTTTACTTCATCGGTGTTCAGCACAGTGGGAACATAAACACTGATGATAGTGGCATGGCATTTTCCTGGAAGTGACAATCTCATTGTCATGAACCTATCATTGACTCCTTTAGGTAGTTATTCAAGAAAGTTGACTCAATTAGTTTTGATTGCAAAATTAACCCCAACTTCATAGCAATCCCCTTCACTAAAGTTACTCCAGAAAAACATGTATCAACCTACAACTTTAGCAAGTTGGCCTTCATTTTCTGTCTTGTTTCAATCAAGGCTAATATTTGGATATGATACCTGCTGAGTTTTCTGACAATAAGGAGTGTTCGCCTTTCAGGCCTTTTGGAACTTGTGTTGTCTATGAGTGTGCATGTTTCATGCACCAATGGTGAATGTGTGAGGGGTAAAAATGCTCACTTTTCAGAAACATAGTGCTAAATTAGTCTAAGCCATAGGCCTCAGTTTCTATTTCTCAAGAATTAAGTGAGCGTGAGAACCTGGATTTCCAGGTAGAAAAATTATGTCACCCTAACCATATAAGGTGTAAACAAAGAAAGGCAACCCCCCCCCATTCCCTTCAGACCATCAAGTTTGACCAATAGTTGTAAGGGTCAGTAGAAAAGAGGAAGGGAAGGGGGTTGTGGTTTTTGTGGTGTTTTTAACCCTGCTTCAGCTTCTGTAATTCAGCTTTTCCTGCTGTCTCTCTCTCTCTCTCTCTCTCTCTCTCTCTCTCTCTCTCTCTCCCTCAGAGAGAGTTAGGAACTGTCCCACTTCTTGTAAGAACCAAAATAAATTTTAACTCTTTGCTGCCATTGAGAGAACTCTGAGTAGTTATTTTGGATTGGGGTCTCAATATCCCATATAGTTTTTGGGGGCTCATTCAGGATAGTGGTCTTAGGGAGAGACAACCCCTGACTCAGCTATTATGTATTATGTATTATATATATATATATATATATATATATATATATATATATATATATATATCTTGATAGATAGATAATGTATATATATGTATATAATATATATATATATTATCTATACCCCCAAGCCTACCTAAGAAGAAGTAGGTTTTGAAGAAATTTCTAGGATTGATAGGGCATTGCAGGAGTTGGATCAACTCCTATGCAAAGCAACTGCATGAATATCTATTAAAGGAAAGACCAAGATGGGTTATTATGGGATTCTAAAGGTAAAGAGAGTTTTAAGCAATTAAGAACTATTTTGGTTTCTGCCCTAATACTGTTGCTGCCTCCCCAGCCAAGTCGTTCTACTTATTCAGAAGAAGGGGTGGCCTTAGGGGTTCTAGCATAAATAAGAAGAGGGCAGAGACACCCCATGACCCTTTCATAGAAATTAGGTCTTACTGTGAGTGTGCCATTTCAAATGAAGACAATTTTGAACCAAAAAGCTGGCAGGTGGTTAACGGACTCTCGTGTATTAAAGTATGAAACAATTCTCTTAGAACGGGGTGATTCGATAGTAACTCAGGATCATTACCAGAGTCCAACTGAGTTTCAGTCTGCTTCCCCCAAGGATTTTCAGCAATTAGAACACAGTTGTTTGAAAGTTGTAAATTTTCAGACTAAAGTGAGAGAGGATTTACAGGAATCACCCATTCCAAGAGGGGAAGATTGGTTTGTAGATGGATCCTTGAGGGTGATGGAAGGAAAAAGGATGAATGGATTTGTAATAATAAATGGGAACAAAAGGATAGTCTACTCAGACTTGTGAACTGTATATGCAGAACCAAGCATTAAAAAGATTGGAAAACAAATAAGGGACTATCTATACTGATTCCAAATAGCCAGCCAATTGGTAGATGGGTGTCTCATTTGAAGAAAGACAAATAAGGCTGCCCAGCACGGAAAGTTGGCAGGGGGATGGCCTCCTGGAATTCAACTCGTTCAGAGCATAAAGATGGATTTTGTTGAGCTTCCTTCTGTTGGCTGCCTCAAATACTTATTGGCCATAGTAGACCATTTACACTCCTAGGTAGAGGCCTTCCTTCTTTCAAGGGCAACTGCCCCCATGGTCAGCAAAATTCTGCAAGAACAAGTAATTCTGCACTATGGTATGGTGGACAGGATTGATTCAGATCCAGGGAAACACTTTACCTCCAAGGTTCTCCAGTCCCTGGCTCAAGCCTTGGAAATTTCCTGGGAACTACATACTCCCTGGCATCGACCCTCCTCTGGCAAGGTGGAAAGAATTAATCAGGAAATTAAGCAACAGTTAACAAAGTTGTCTCCAGACACAATTACCTTGGACCAAATGCCTGCCCCTTGCATTGTTAAGGATGAGAACAAAGCTTAGATGGGACATCAGATTATCTCCTTATGAGACATTGAATGGCCATCCATTTCTTGGCCCAATTGAACAATAGGATCCTAGGTTAGTTAATAAGGATAAATTTGTCAGGGAATGTATAAAGATACTGGTCCAAAATTTGAAAGACATTTAACTAAAAGGACTTAATGCACAGACTACTCCTTTAGGGTTTGCAGTTCACACATTTGAACCAGGCAATTGGGTGTTGTTCCAGGAGGAAGGAGGAGAAGTTGACTGAATTGGGAAGGACCATTCCTGATTCTCCTGACCTTAGACATTGTCTTGAGAACCCAGGAGCAAGGTTGAACCCACCATACCAGAGTAAAAAGATTTGTGAATCCACAAATGAATGGACTGTGTACTCTGAACCTATGAATGAATTGAAACTGTATTTTAAGCAAGTATAGGACTAATGGACTCTCCAGCACCTTGCCCAGGAGGTGGAGGATTCTTGTTATTCTCCCCTTTGTTATAATTTTGTTATCATTCCTTTGCTTCCTAGCTCTTATGATTGTATATAATATAAGGGATTTCCATGCGGGATCCACACCTGTGTGTAATTACAGTTTCACTCCCTGGGGTTGGTGCCCTTCACTTTCTAGGCTCTGGTCAAGACTACAGTCCTGCAGAAATGTGCCTTAGATATCATGTTCTGAGAGTGTCGCTCTTAAATTTTAGCCTATTGTTATATCAGGCCTCAGTTTTAGACACCTTCCTTGAAGATGAAAACACTTTTCAGAACTTAATACAAGCCATTGTTAATACTTTCATTGTAACTAACTATTGGATTTGTGAGGAGCCTCAAGGATTGAGCACATAGCCATGGGTACTGGTTCCACTGGAACCTGTTTGGTTATTGAGTAAAAAGTCCTTAGTACACAGTGGAACTGGATTTTGTAATGAGAAGGAAGGACACCAATGGCCACTGGCAGAATCCATGACAGAGAGATATTGCCTTAAGCAAACTGGGAAGGGACTTGACTTAGGACGAAGTAGCTGCAGGTGGACTTTCTCTGCTAAGGTTGACAATATAAAATTAGTGCCAAGTTGTGGGAAGTATCAGGGCTGCTGGGATAAGACTTGTGTATAGTGTAATGATGGCACCTGGGTTAGATGTCATACTAGCAAAATGGATGAGAATCATTGCCAATATATATTCAGTGGAGTGGGAAAGTGTAGAGGTGACCAATCCATAGCAGAATGAGAATGTAGAAAGCATAATCGGAACAATGGTCCCTTGATTATTCAGCTCCAAAGTTGGAGATGGTAAATGACAATAGATGGGAAAGGTTCTTTATTATTTTTTTGTGTGCCCAAAGTAGAGCTTGCATTAAGAGATGTAGCTGGGAGGAAGGGCCACAATTGTGGAAATGCTAGTACAAAAATGATGGGCAGATAAGGTGCAATGGAGGCCCTCTAGGGGATCAGGATATGCAGTATTACCTTGTAACAGAGTATAATCAGACCAAGATTCTCCAGAAAAAGAATCCAGCTCTAAAAGGGCAGACTTGGAACTCTCCCTCTCCAGACTTGGAACTCTCCCTTTAATATTTCATGGTGGGCTTGGTTTAGAGGGAGTTAGTGGAATCAATTAGTGTGGTATGGATTTCTAGTATTAGGAGTCTTGATTATCCTCCCTCCCTGTATACCATGCATGATATGGTTGGTTACTAGTACAGTTCATAAAATCCTCCCTTAAATACTTTTGGCTGAAGACCAAGCCCAAACGCTGATGTTAAGGAGAGAAGGTTGGACTCCTGTGAGCCAGGATAGTGGAGATCAAGAAATTGAGCAGCATTGTGAAGAGTTATTACCAAAAATTCAAGCAGAACAGGGGATAGAATGGGTGAAAATTCAGCAGAGACTATAATAAATGAGAGGAGGGATTGTGGGGGGCAAAAATGCTGACTTTTCAGAAACATAGCGCTAAATTAGTCTAAGCCATAGGCAATTGGATTCAAGTTAGAGGTAGAATTGCACAAAGTGATCCACCTCAAACTCTCTTCCAAAATCTTCATGATCGAGCATGACAAGACAGAGTTAAGACAACTGGTGATGACTCCAGATGCAATGGATGACCTTGGCATCTTCGATGACTAAGGAATTTCTAAGCACTCAACAACACTTGCTTCAGTTGACATCATGGACATTGGAAAGAACTCTTTTCATCTGTTGATTCCACTAATGGAAGACTTCACATGCTTGGAGTAGGCACAACTCCACAACTCACTGATGAGTTTGAGACTCCCTTGGTTACTCTCTGGACTCTTCTGGACTCACTAATCCTTATCCAGGCTAATTTGGAAGGGGCAGGAGACAAGGAGGACAAGTTATCCTAGTTCTCCAAGATCCCCTTTATTTACTAGAATAGAAATGCTTAAATATCCTCTGCAGTCCCTGGCACACTCCCACTGTAGTGGCACTCTTTGTTCAACCAACAAAATAGTGTTCCGGTGCTGGAGGACACCAGGTGATGAAAGTTTACAATACTCCCACACACAGCAGTCCCTTGCATATTGCCCTTTTGGTGTTTTTTTTTTAAGTGAAATTCCTACATTCAATTACATAATGAATACCACATAAGTTGTAAACAAAAGTTCAAAAACAATATAAATAAAAATCAATTAAACAATAGTAAAGACAACTAAGCATCCAAGTCATTTAGCATGAGTTATTAAAGTTTACAAAATATTATTTCCATTATTATATGATGCAAGAACCCACATATTTATCTCAGCAGGGGGTCATGATTTGTGATATTTCCCTTACCATGAATGTGTGATGATAGATGAGACCAAGAATATATAATATAAGTAAATGTTTGACAATTATATCAATTTAACATCAAAACAGATCATATAATACAATCTCTTTCCCAAAAGAAATCATTGAATTATATGATTCAATATTCCCAAATTCCTAGAAATACAATTTATCCTAATATAATTTCCTCCTGAATTACATACACACACACACACACACACACACACACACACACACACACACACACAGAAACAGAAACAACTCTCTTGACACATATTTACCAAGCTCAGATTTATACCCTGGCCAGAATCAGATCTCAGGATAAAGAAACATTTTCCCACCTGTCCAGATCAGGAGAGAGATGTAAAATATCCTATTGATCATATACATACATAACACACCAATTAAGATTGGTCAAAAATAACTTTTAGAATCAAACAGAATTTTTTGAGGAACCTCACATATATATTCATGAAAATCTTGAAATAGCCAATCAAAAAAGATTAAATGCATTCTTAAACAACATCACAAAATTCAAAGTTAGTTACTCTATTACAGATATTAGCCATAGGCACAGGCTTCATTCTAAAGACAAAATCTAAAATTCACAATCCCAGAAAAAATCTTCCTCTCTTTTTCTTAAGTAATTGATGAAAAATCTTCCTAATAAATAGCCTATTGACCAACCCCCCCCCACCCCAAACCAGCAAGCAGGCATGGGGGTCCCTTGATTTCTAAAAATAAGTTTTTGGGGAGGTCTGTAGTGAAGCTGCATTCTATCTGAGACATAGGCTTGAGTTTCGAAGTTCCAGAAAGGAAGATTTCCCTTCTCCCCCCCCCCCCCCCCCCGAAGGTGGAAGTGGCAGGGAATGAGAGAGAGCATTTGAAATTACTTGAATTGTTGACAAAAGTGCAACTGGAGTTGTTGCATTTTCTAAACAGTAGTCAACACCATTACAAACTGTCCAATAGCATGTGACATTTTTCTTCTCAGCAGAGGAAGTGCAGTAAGTGTGTGCTTCATGGCTTGTTGTGTGCTTGCTTGTAGGCCGGAGAGTGAAATTCTTTGTAGCTTCTGAAGTGAAATTCATTGTAGGCATCAGAGTCAACATCAGGATTGGTGTCAGGGTCTGGCAATGACCAGAAGTCTCTAAAGTTGGCCCTAGTTTTAGGGATTTGGGTCCAGCTTAATGAATAATGCAGCCAGGCAGGCAGCAGTGGCCAAAAGGAACAGCCAGTAGGTCCACCACATCCCATTCATGGTGCTGGTGCTCCATCTGTGGACTGCTACTGAAGAAGCTAGTTCTGCCTTCAGCACTGCCTTGTAGAATCCAATTCCAAATTCAACAGCAGCCCCAATCAAAGAATCCATGTTCATTCTAGCCCCAATTGACATAATACATCTCTTCCCCATAGTATTGTAGGGAGTGCTTCAACTATGAAAGGAGTGACAGCCCCTGCTTTATCTTATTTTCTCCATTTGAAGGTGTGATGAGAAATTTGTTTCCTGTTGACCCCCAATGCCTAATAGATTAGTATAAGCAACTTGTTTAGGCCAAGCTTGTGGCCAGTTCTACATGAGGGAACACAGTCCAATCTTCCCCAATGTCAATCAAGCCTAGCACAGCAATTCCTTCTACTTTAATAACATAAAGAGATTTTTCTATAGAATTTCTAGCTGTAAACATAATTTCATTGTGGTTTCTCTGTTTTGGCCCCTTTTCTACCTCACTTTCCTTCCTACTTATACCAGATCTTGGAAAAACACATAACTGAGCTATGCATTGGTTTTCATTTATGTAGCTATCATCATCATTAGCATTCATTATTGCAATAGAGAAAATTTCCCCACTCACATGCTTTCCTAAAGGTATAATGTGAGTATACTCTGGATTTGGTGAAGCCAAAATGATTGCAAACTCCTCATCTGATAATCGTAAAGAGTGAATAGTTACTTCAGTAGAAGCATATGGAGGTACACTAAGTTTCCCAGCACTTTTGACCATCAGTAGTTTTATATGGTTTGGCTTGCTGCCAAAGCTGAATACTGTTTTCTTCCATTCCATTCTCCTGTTGGTCCTGAACTGTCATACCCCATGATTGTTCTTGAGGGACCCCTGGTAGAGGGCCCCATTCTCCATTTAATTGTCTATATTTTGATCCCCAGTGTCCTGCCTTTTTACACTTTGGGCATGGAGTTTTAGGATGATATGTCCTGACCTTTCTGGGCTTAGCCTTGGGCACCCAACAATTTTTCTTTAAATGTTCAGATTTTTCACATGTGCATATTATTCTTTATTTCCCATGTGCATATTAGCAAATGCCTCTGTCATTAATACTGTATGATACACCTGAGACCCTACTCTGTCACATTTTTTAATCATTTCCTCAATCGTGGCATCCCTTCTTAAAGCAATCATTGCTTTATGACAATCAGCATTTGTTTTATTAATATTTATTCCTGCTACATCTTGTAAAATTCTTCCTACCTCCTGTAACCGGGCAAAGAAATCTACAAAAGCTTCAACATTTTTTTGTCTCATAAGTGCAAATGGTTCTTTCTTATCATTTTGTATTGTAATACATCCCCAAGAATTCTTTACACAGGTAGCAAATCTTTCATATGTCTCTAACCCATTATATAGTTGGTTTGCATTGTTGAAAAATTGACCTGCGCCACTTAATTGTTCACAATATATGGTAGCATTGGAGCCTAGTGCATGCCTGGTTCTTTGAACTCTGTCATCCAAAAGACAGATTTTCTGGGTGACAAACATGATCAATCTGCTTCTAATCATTAGGTGTTAATATGGAGCATGCAAGAATATCCAATTGTAACCAGACAAAGGGTGATCTTACCCCATATTCCCCCACTGCATTCTTTAAATCTCTGACTGCTTTTATAGCTAGTGGTTTATGTCTTCACCTAAGGTTTCCTGGATTAAAAGGATCTGGCTCCTCAATAATAGGATATGACTGAAATTCAGCTCCTAGATCCATCAAACTGTCTCCTTGATCTTTTGCTTTTTTCTATGGCCTTTTGTGCTGCTGAAGTCTCTCCCCTAGGTGCTGCAGGGCTGATACTAGACTTTTCTTGATAATACCTCTTTATTTCTTTTGCCTCAGGTCATGGATATAAATACATTTTCCCTTTACTTTCACTTTGCTTGTTCCAACTTCCTTAAAAATCAGCACCATAGTAACTAACTTGTTACCTCTTCCAAAGTCTTATGCTTCAGGATGTTGCCTGGATGTTATTTGTATCTGCTGGTCCTAATCCCAGACTCCACTCAGAAAACTCCACCTTTGTGTCCCTGCCCGGGTGCCATTATGTTGAGTTCCTTTCTGGACTCACTTATCCTTACCCAGGTGAACTTTGAAGGGGCAGGAGACAAAGATTTCAAGTTCTCTTAGTTCTCCAAGATCCCCCTTTATTTACCAGAATACAGGTGCTTAAATATCTTCCCCAGTCCCTGGTCCACTCCCACTCATGTGGCACCCTTCAATCAACCAGCCAAATAGTGCTCCAGTGCTCAAGGACACCAGGTGATGAACAACCCCTCAATCTGATTTAGCCTGTCTGCTGAAATAGTTTACCAAACTGTGGCCACTGAGAATGCTATAGCTTCTTGGAGTCACAGGTGAGAGTTAGGTGACTAAGGTGGAGAACAAAGGTGGAAAGCCATTCTGAAAAAGCAGCCCCCATACCAGAGTTACTAGTTTTCCTTGAACACACCATAATAGAGAGATGCCAAAAAGGAAAAAAAATAATTTTTAAAGGGAAATAATGGAGGAGAGTATAAAATGTCTTGGATAGATCCTGGTTGCTGTTGTTATACCATGACAATAACACATTTTCTTAGGCTTCTATTTTAGAAAGTTAATAATTATGTAAAGGTACATAAGAGGGCAAGCTGGAAAAATTGAAGGCATTGGTGTCATCTTCTATTCTCTAGATAAAGAATTATCAGTAGCCTATATGCACAAAAAATTATATTAATATTATCCTCTAGGTTTTAAGGTGCCTTATGTATATTGTTTCATTTCATGCTTTCAACAACTTTGTGTAGTAGAGATTATATCAATGTCATAGCCTTTATAATTTGTTCAGAATAACACAGCATGTTAGTACCTGAGGTAGAATATGAATTCAGTTCTCTCTTATTCCAAGTGCATTTTTCTCTCCATTTTTCTCTCAAAATGCTAATTATGTATACTTCAAAATAAAATTCAGTTCAATCAATGTATTAAATCAATCTGAAATGGGTTAATGTGTGGCATGATCTTAGAAACATAACTAGTGTAGATTCATGAGTGTTCATATTTTCATCCAAATTTGGGCTTTCTTGGCAAAGAAAATCCTTTCCTTTCCCTTCCTTCTGGTGTTCTATATTGGGGACAGAAACAAATTAGCTATGAATTTAATACTCTCCTGTTTCTCTTTCATGACTGTCTATATTGTTCACATAGATAACTTCTGAATCATTATCTCATTCTTTTTAGCCCCCTTTTATGTGTAATTGTATTTTCTCATTAGAGTGTAAGTTCCCTGATAGCAAGGAGAGTCTTTTTTTTAGGCATATACTCAGTTCTTAGCATAAAGCGTAAAACTAAATTCTTAATTATTGTTTGTGCCTTTCCTTTATATAGTTTTCCTTATGATTCTAGTTCATTACAATTGCTCCCTTCTCTAAACTGTATTTACATTTAATATTTTAGAATTTGGTAATTGTTGTCAGTTTTAGGTGTTTCTCCCTGAGACTGTACAAAAATAATAAAACAATATGGTATTTTTCTTTTTTGTTTTTTCAAAGGGTAAGACAGGAAATTTGAGGTCACTAACCATTTTTGCTTCCTGATTTTTATGAATTTAGTATCCATTACTTTGATTTCTCAATCATTAGATTTAGCATTACTTTGCATGAATACATGAATCATTTTGTTGAAAATTTTTTCCTGCATATTTCACTGTCTTTCCACATACATTTGCTTCAAAATAATTCTTTCTCCTTGTGAATCCAAAATAAAGCATTAATGAATATCACACCATTGTTATGTAATACTGTTATTCTAAAATAAGTTAGAAGGCCCATCTGCATAAAATGTTAAAAATGTCATAAATAAGGTTTAAGTTATTATGATTAATTCTATAAATTTTCATCTTCAAAATTCTTATTTCTAAAGATGAGGGAACCAAATTTACTTTAGGGTCCATAAAGTTTCCTTTGAATTTAACGATAGATATATGGCCACCCATACTTCTGTCCATGTATGTAAAAACACATACATATATACATGCAAATATGAATACACATATTCATGTATGCATGTATGCATCTTCATATATGTATATATTTGTGGTTGGTTGTCCTTACCCTTGATATTTTTAAAGCTGGGGAAAAGTTAAGCTCCCTATAAAAGATTTAGAAATGGAGAAATATATTAAAATAGTAAAGCTGGATAGGCATTCACTGGAAGAAAAAGTTAGGGAAAGGGTCCATTTGTCATTGGGACATTCTTCATTCCAAATTCTCTGAATAGGATGACTATGAAACTACTGTTACTTCTCTTCATTCTTTCTTTTCCACTACTCATTCCTACCTTTGCTAGAGGAAGTTGCTAGAATTCCACACCTGCTCTAAAAACTGAAATACATGTAGTTCCACTTAGTTTCATAATTTATTTATGACACTTGGAATTTAGCAGTTTTTCTCAATCTATCCAAACATGATTATTGCGCAAATGCAATATTGTTGAAGGACTTTTTCACACTGAGTCTAAGGACAAAGAAATTGACTTATTGGGTGTCTTATTGCTTACTTTAAATGGAATGGGTTGAGCAAATCAATCACCCAACCTTTATTATTTATATTGCTTTTGAATTTTGTGTTCAAAAATTTTATATATATTTACTCTGAACCTCCTTCAGAGCTTAGAGGGAGTTGTATCATCAATAAGAAGTAGAAGAGAAAGAAAGATATGACAGATGAAAGTTATATAAAAAAACAAATTTGTGTACTTGATAGGTAGAGGAGAGAATATTATCTGTTACTTTCAGAACTTGTTATCCTCTATCTCCTACCGTCTTGGCAGGGCAATGATATAGACTTGAGAGTTTATTCTTTGTGAGGGAAACATCCTCCTTCTCCATGAAAACAAGAATGAACAAATGAAAGCATATATTTAATAGCCAATCAACAAATTACTAAAGGTTTATTATCCAGGCATTGTGGTAATAACTAGAGATGAGAAAGACAGAGACAGAGAGACAAAGACAGATAGAGAAAGAGAGGCAGAGAATAGACAGAGACAGAGAAGGAGAGATTAAGAAACAAACATAGTATTTCTTTTTAAAGGCATTATATTCAAAGGAAGGAAGTAGCATTTGAGAAAATTTTGTAAATATATATATATATATATATATATATATATATATATATATATATATACACATATTAAATGGAAGACCCAGGAATGTGAACTGTTCAACTGTTCAATAAAATACATGATTTGAGCTGGGGAAGGCAAAAATCATGAGAAAAAGCCAGATACAATGCATGCAGTTGCGAGATTTATGGTTACGTTTAAGGAATAGCAAAAACTCACTATATTGCAGAGTTTGTGGTGGTAAAAAAAGAGTTTTATACTGAATAAGTTATGTTACTTTGTGAAGAGCTATAGGAGTGAAATACAGCACTTTATATACATATATTTTGTAAGGCAATGCGGTTAAATGACTTGCTAAAAGGCACACAGCCGCCTTTTATTATTATTATTATTTATTATTATTAAGTATCTGAGGCTGGATTTCAACTCAGGCCCTCCTGACTCCAGGGCCACCTAATTTCCCTAGGACTTTATATTTGATAGAAGAAGTAGTATGAAGCCATTTGAATATACTGAGCAGGGGGTTGATATTTTATAACCTGAACATTTGGAATATCATTTTGATTGCTGAGTGGTAGAAGAACCGAAGTGGGGGGAGCTTGAGTCAAGAGAAACCTACCAGAAGACTACAGTACTTGTCCAAAGAAGAAGTGATAGGCTCTGCACGTAGGTGACAGCACTGTGAGTGAGGGAAGAAAGGGCATAAAGGAGGGACTTTTATAAATGTAGAAATGACAAGACATGATAACAGTTTGGTAATATGGAATGCATATGAATGTGCATTCCAGGAAGACATCAAGGTTCTAAGCCTAATTGATTGAGAAGAAACTGATGGCCTCTGAAAGACTAAGGTAGTTTAGAAGAGGGAAAGGTTTTGACAGAAAAAATAAAGTGTTCTGTTTTACATAGATTATATCTGAGATGTGTGCTAGGACTTCATTGTGAGAAATCCAATATGGAGTTAATCAAGGAATCTCAGAAGTGTGGAACAATTAAGGCTAAAAAAATAAATATTTGAAAGACTTGAAAAGAGAAGATAATTGAATCCATGAAAGATCATTGAAGAGTCTCCAAATACCATTCTTCTTGAGAAATCCATGTTGTTTTTTGGAAGACCTGTACTACAAGTTCCTGAGACAATTAAATACTTATTTAATGAAGAGATTTCATTATATTTAGAAAAGAATTAAGAAAATAAATTTTCAGATTTTATATTTAATATGTATATATGCATATGAGATCATATAATGCATTAACATATATGTATAGAGTGATTTAAACATATATATCAACAAACATATGCAACACATAAAACACATGTGCATGTATGTGTATATATGTATGTATATATATATATATATATTAATCTATAAATACAGATAGATAAAGATATCTAAATTATATATCCAAAGTGCATTTGAGGAAAGGAGCTAACTTGTCATTATCTAAGTAAAACTAACTGACTGAAGATCTTACAGAACCATAGAATTTTAAGTGTTGAAATGAAATTGAAAAAGATTCTAGTTCAGCCTCTACTATGCTAGAATACCTTCATGGATGAAGAACTTGGTATTAAAGTAACTCTCCTTTGTGTCTGATTTAATTTTTATTATTAATTTCTATTATTGAGTTATATGCATCATTCCCATAACCCCTTCTATTGGTCCTTAGTTCTTCCCTTTATTATATATGAAATCCATTTAAACTGGAAATATGAATAAATGATATTCAGAGTAGCATAAAGAATTCCTCATTCCATTTAACATGTCAAAATTAATGGAGCAGAGAAACCCCCTATTTCTCTTAGTTAAAACAGACCTTAGAGATCATCTAATTACAGGTTTGTTCATGGTATCATAGATTTAAATTTGGAGGACACCTTGGAGGTCATTTAATTACAACCTAATTGATTTTAATTTATTTATATCAGAATCATTCTAATCCTTTTTTCTTCTTGAAAAGTTCTTTACATTTTTTTTACATCAATCATGATGCATCTGTTCTAGGCTAAACTTTCCTGTTTCCTTCATCCTTTCAGTTTTTCCTCTTCTCATACAATTTAAAGTAGGTTAGCCATTCATTTTGTCTTTCTTTTTATATATTTAGGTTGTTCAACAATCTTCTAAGTATGGCACCCAAAAGAGAAAACAATATTACAAATGGTATTGGACTAACATAAAGAGAGAAGAACTATTTCCTTCCTTCTTTCATGTTAGACTGAATAATATTCACAACTTACTTGAGAGAAAAGGAAGAAACAAAGATGGTGACACAATGCAACATCATATGATTAGGTGTAATGCTTTACGCTATAAGTGATAGGTATTTGATAACTGAAGAGTGACAGAAAAGATGTAATGAGCACATCTAATAGTAGAGGCAGAAATAAGTAGACAGTGCCTATGATATTCCAGGAACTATGCTAAGAACTTTAGAAATACCTTATTTAATCCTCATAACAATCCATGAAAACTAGTACTATTATTAGTTCTGTTTTGCAGTTGAGGAAACTTAAGCAGATTAAGATTACATGACTTTCCAAGATTTACACAATTAGTACATTCTTGAAGCTGGATTTGATTTTGGTTTTTGGTTTTTTTCTGATTCCAGGACTAATGTTCTATCCATTGGATTGCATTGCTATCTCTAGGTAGTGGAAGCTATAGCTTGAATTACATTATAGAGTCAAAAGCATGATTGTATGTATTTTTCAACGAAGTAGTTAAATTTTGCTGCATGAGAAAGTTCATAGATGGCAGTAATATGAATACATTTTTATAAAAAGGTGTAATTTAACTTGATTTAAAATAATGCAAATTATTCTGGTATCACTATGAAAACATGTGTATGGGAATTGTTAAAACAAAACAAAGCAGTAAAGGTCAGTAGACTGTTAAGGAGACAATCAACAATAGGTAGAAGTGAGAAAGTACAAAAGAATGCTAACAGAGAGAAATCAAATATAGAAATCAGGACAGATATAAAGGAATCATTAAAGGGATCAAGAATTTAGCAAAATGGGAAGATTTTCCTATCACAGGATACGAGGTCAAATCTTTGCTATGCTCTTTCTTAATTTACCTTTGGCAATTTCTCTGACCTTTAGTTTTCTCATTTATTAAGTGAATAGGATTTGATGAAATGACTTTAGGGAGATTCTAGATTTAAATTGATGATTCCAAAAAAGAAAATGAGGTGATGAAAGAGACAAAAGCAGTCATTACACAGCTTTAAGAGATAAAATGAATTATTTCTGTAGGTGAAGGAAAAGAGTATATGGGAGAACTTTGAATGTATCACATCTAGGACTTCTGGGATGGAGCCAAGATGGTGGCATGAAGCTAACATGCTTCCAGAGCATTTCCCTAACGAAGATAAATGAAGCTTCTACTCTGACATTCACAATACACATCCAACCAAGAAAAAGGGAGAATTTAAAGAAAGTTTTCAACTGCAGACAACATGGAAGATCTTCTGTGAAGGTCTGTCTCTTTGGGATAAAAGGGGAAGTAAAGTCCAGGAGGTACAAGAGTGGGAAAGCCATCAGGAGGCTTTTAGAAGAAATTGCTTCCAGGTTCCAACAGCTTAACAAAAGCAGAGGTCCAGGAAGTTAGATAGCAAACCAGCAGGGAAGACCCCAACTCCAAACAAAGTCTGAACCTGAGATCAAAGGGGTAAAAGACAGGATTGGGTGGGGCACAAGCACTGTTAAGTCAGAATCTGGACAGAATGGAGGGGGAAAACTTCTGCAAAAGCAAGGCCTGGACTTCATAGGAAACATCTTGGCCAATGATAAGCCAGGGATCAGAAGACAGTTCCAGAAAGAAAAAAGGCTTGGATCTATACTCGCTATAGACATCAGTAGCAGAATTGAAATAACAAAGATGAACAAAAAAGTTCACTATAGAAAAATACTTTACAGATAAAGATGATACCAATGTCATGTCTGAAAAATAAAGCAGTGAAAAAAATCACTCAAAGAGGAAGTATCAAAAAAGTCTATAAATTGGACTCAAACATAAAAACTCATCAAAGAGGTTTAAAAAGAATTTAAAAACTGAAGAACAGAAGAAGAGGAAAATTGGAAAAAAGAAATGAGTCACACAAGAAAATTATCAAATGTTGACCAAAAATATCAGCTCCATTAAAATAATAATCAATTGGAAAAGGAAACAAAATTCTAAAAATTAGAACTGAACAAATAGAAACCAATATATCTACAAGACTATAAGATTCCATCAAACAAAATACAGACTGAAAAAAATGTAGAAAATGTAAAGGACCTTTTAGGGAAAACGAATGACCTGGAAAATAGATCCAGTAGAGAAAATTCTTTGAATCATATTAGGAAGCCTGGATCAAAAGAGGAACCTGGAAAAACATTATGTAAACATTGAAAGAATGCACAGAACCCCTCCAGAAAGACACTGCAGAATAAAATATCCAAGGGCTGTAAGAGTCAAATTCAAAAACTCCCGAATAAATGAGAGAATACTGCAAACAGCAAAAAGAAAAAAACTCAAATACAAAGGAAACAGAATCAGACTCACAGAGGATCTATCAGCCTGAAAACTGAAGAATTTGAAGACCTGGGATAGCATATTTCAGAGAGCAAAAGACCAGGGGTTACAACCCAAAATATACTACCCTGCAAAATTCAGCATTTACTCTCAGGGGAAAAGATAGATGTTCAAAAAACAAAAATAGAGGACTTCCTGAATTTCCTAACACAAAGACTACAACTGAACAGAGAATTCAATAGCCAAATAAGTGACTCAAGAGTTGCATAAAACTGGCAAATGACAAGGGAAAGGAAAAAACAAAGCAAAACAAAACAACTGTTGGTCAAGACCCTCAAATAGAACAAAACCATAAATGAGAAATATATCACTTCCAATTCTATAGGTCTTTACTTCTCTTAGGATAATTAAAAAGGTAGAATAGAATTGAAGAGAACAAGCTTAAAGGATATGGGTATAATTGGGTCTTATCTATCCATTGAAGATGTCTAAGATGACAAAAAGTCCTGAAGAAAAGCAAAAAGAAAAGCAGAAAAAAAAGAAAAACTTTATTTTTTTATTAAAGAAAAATTTTATTTATTTTGAATGTTACAGTGGCTCTTAACTTTAAACATGTATCATAATCTTTTGACCCATTTTAATTCTATTGTGTTTAGAACTAATGAGGGCATCATAATCTGTGAGGTCATAAAACAGTGTCTGTAATTTTCCAGTATTTAGGGCCCTTTAAGCATCATAAACTGCAAGGTCCTTTATCAGTGTTTTCCTTAACTTAGAATCATTTGTAAAGTTCTCAGGTGAGACCTTAAGAGCCTCCCAGTATTTAAAGCCCTTAAAATTCTTGCATTTAATTATATTAGGATTTGATTTAACAGGTGCTTCACTTCAAAGGGATTAAGTAACCTGGGTGGGGGGAGGGGTAAAGTGGGAGAGAGAATAAACCTTGTTTAAGTACTCTGGTGTGAGGGTGTTAAAATTGAAAAGAAAATAGGCCTTGTTTCACTTAACAAGGGAATTTTGAACCTGGGTGGCAGGAGAGAGAAGGAGGTAATGTGTGAGAGAAAATAGGCCTGAATGGAGGCCCAAATAGTTCAAGAAATAATATGATTTTGGATGATAATTTGGCTCATGAGGAGGATTGTATGTACTTGAAAGATACTTGAGAGGGGGTTAAAGTAAAACTGATTATAATTATAATTTGATACAATTTGAGTCAATAATGCTTATCAAGCAATCAAGAAAACAATCTGTGATGATACCTTGAAAACAATATGACTTATCAAGCAATGAAATAATCAAACTGTAATTGAATAGTATTATTAGAGTAATAAATAACACAAAGGGAAGAGGTATAAAAATTTATAATTTTAGATGGAAAGAAGAGAGAATGTGAATGCTGAGTAAATTCTTTTCAATAGATTTAGCCCACAGAGTGAATAAGATACATTGCCACTTGGGGTTAGAAATCTACCCTAATCTATAAGGGGGGACTGAGAAAGGGAAAGATAGGGAAGAAGGGATTGATAAAAGGGCAAGCTAAGGTATAAGTGAAAATAAGTGAAAGTTAAAATTTTAAAAAGAAAAATCA
Organism: Macrotis lagotis; assembly: GCF_037893015.1. Taxonomy (NCBI): domain Eukaryota; kingdom Metazoa; phylum Chordata; class Mammalia; order Peramelemorphia; family Peramelidae; genus Macrotis; species Macrotis lagotis. The sequence continues at coordinate 316,552,174 of NC_133666.1, read as the reverse complement.
AAGGGGAAAGGTAATAGAATTTTGATGAGGAAGAAGAGAAAAGGAAAGGGAAAAATATAAATGGAGAAAGCATGGAGAGAAATTCAGAATTAGTAATCTCAACTGTAAATATGAATGAGATGAACTGTTACATAAAATGGAAGGGAGTAGCAGAATGCATTAAAACCAGAATCCTACAATATGTTGTTTATAAAAAACACATTAGAAGCAGAGACATACACACGGGGTAAAGGTAAAAATTTGGAGCAAAATATATTTTGCCTCGCCTTAAGTAAAAAAAAAAACTGTAGTAACAATCTTTATCTCAGATAAAGTAAAGGGGAAAATTAATCTCATTGAAAGGGATAAGGAAGGAAACTATATCTTCTTACAAGGCACCATTGGTAATAAAGCTACATCATTACTAAATATGTATGCACCTAGTGCATTCCTACAGGAAATTCCTACTGGAAAAGCTGAATAAATTACAAGGAGACATAAACAGCAAAACTTTAAAAATGTGAGAGCTCAATTTCCCTCTCTCTCAAAAATAAGATAAATCTAACCACAAAATAAACAAGAAGAAAATCAAAAATGTGAATGAAATTTTAGAAAACTTAGGTATGATAGACCTCTGGAGAAAACTTAATGGGGATTGAAAAGACTATGCCTTTCTCTCAGCAGTACATGGCACCTACATGAAAAGTAACCATAGACTAGCGCACAAAAATCTTATAATCAAATGCAGAAAGGAAGAAATAATGAATACATAGTTCTCAAACTATGAGGCAATAAAAATTGCATGTAATAAAAGAGCTACTTGGAAATTAATAACTTTAACTTAAATGATGGGTAAATCAAACAGCAAATAATAGAAAAAAATCAATAATTATATCCAAGAACTGATAATAAGGAGATATCATACCAAAATTTATGGAGTGCAGCCAAGGAAGTTTAGAGGTGAAAATTTATATCTCTAAATGCCCATATGAATAAAATAGAGAAAGAGGAGATCAATGAATTGGGTATGCAACTAGAAAAGCTAGAAAAAGAACAAATTAAAGATCCCCAATTAATTACCAAATTAGAAATTCTGAAAATCAAGGGAGAGATTAATAAAACTGAAAGCAAGAAAACCATTGACTTCATTAATAAAACTAAGAGTTGGTTTTATGAAAAAGTCAATGGAATAGGCAAACCTTTGGTTAGCCTGACTAAAAGAAGAAGATAATGAAGCTACTAGTATCCAAAAAATGAAAAGGGTGAAGTAACAAGCAATGAGGAGGAAATCAAAGAGATAATTCAGAGCTACCTTGTCAAACTGTATGTCAATAAATTGGACAACTTGAGTGAAAAAGGATGAATATTTACTAAAATACAAACTTCCCAGATTAATAGAAGAGAATAAATTACTTAACTTCATTTCAGAAAAAGAAATTTAAGAAACCATTAATAAGCTCACTAAGAAAAAGTCTCCAGGTCCAGAAAGATTAACAATTGAATTCTACCAGACATATAAGGAACAATAAATCCCTATTCTACATAAACTATTTTAAAAAACATAGGAGAGGAAGGAGCTCTATCAAAATCGATTTATAACACCAACATGATTCTTATACTTAAACCAGGAAGAATCAAAAGAAAGAAAATTATAGCCCAATTTCCATAATGAATATTGATTCAAAAATCTTAAATAAAATTTTAGCAAAGAAACTATAGAAAATTTTTACTAGGATAATACACCCTGATCAGGTAGGATTTATACTAAGTAAGCAGGGATGGCTCAACATAAGGAAAACGCTCCACATAAGTAAGCATATAAATAGCAAGACCAACAGAAATCATATTATCTGAATACATGCTAAAAAAGCCTTTGATAAATTACAACATCCATTCCTAGTAAAAACACTAGAAAATTTAGGAATAAATGGAATTTTCCTTGAAATAATAAATAGTGTCTATCTAAAACCATCAACAAATATTATAATAAACTCAGAGCATTTCCAATAAAATCACGGGTGAAAAAAGGATGTCCATTATCATCAATATTATTCATTATAGTTTTATAAATGCTAGTAGTAGCAATAAGAGAAGAAAAAGAAATGGAAAGAATCAAAATTGGCAGGGAGGAAGGAAAATTTTCACTCTTTGCAGATGATATGATGGCATGCCTAGAGAACCTGAAAAATCATCTAAAAACACCTTGAAACAATTAACAGATTCAGCAAAGTAGCTGGATATAAAATAAACCCACATAACTCATGATCATTTCTATATTTGGAAAACAAAACCCAAGAGCAAGAGCTATAAAGAGAAATTTCATTTGAAATAAGACTTGAGAATCTGCCTCCTAAGACAAACCCAGAAATTGTATGAACACAATTATAAAGCACTTCTTACCCAAATAAAGTCAGATAGAAATAACTGGAAAAAATGTCAAATGTTCATGATTATGTCAAGCTAATATAATAAAAACATCAATTCAACCCAAATTAAATTATTATTGAGTGCCATATCAACTAAACTACCAAATAACTACTTTCCTGAGTTACAAAAAATAGTAACAAAATTCATCTGGAGCAACGAAAGGGCAAGAATAGCAAGGGTATTGATGGGAAAAAAAAGTAAAGGAAGGTAGCCTAGCTTGACCAGATCTCAAATTATACTATAAAGCAGAAATTATCAAAACTGCCTGGTCCTGGTTAAGAAATACAGTAATGGATCAGTGGATTAGGACTGTTCCAAAGGAAGTTACAGTAAATGATTACTACTATCTACTATTTGACAAACCCAAAGACATCAGCTTCTGGGATAAGAACTCATTATCTGACAAAAATTGTTGGGGAAACTGAAAAATAATATGGCAAAAACTAGACATAGATTTACATCTCATACTTTATACCAAAATAAGGTCAAAATGGATACAGGATCTAGACATAAAGAGAGGTACTGTAGATAAATTAATAGACTAAGAAGTACTCTCTATCTATCTGATCTATGGAAAGGGGAAAACTTTATGACCAAACAAGAATTCTAAACTGTAAAATGCATGATTTTAACTACATTAAATTAAAAAGGGTTTGCACTAGTAAAATCAATGCTGCCAAAATTAGAAGGAAAGCAGAAAGCTGGGAAATAATCTTCACAACCAGGAGTTCTGATATAGGTCTCATTTCTGAAATATATAGAGAACTGTATCAAATTCATAAGGTCACAAGTCATTCCCCAATTGATAAATGGTCAAAGGATATGAACAGATAGTTTTCAAACTAAATTAAAGTTATTTATAATCATATAGAAAAGTGCTGCAAATCGTTATTGATTAATGAAATACAAATTAAAACAAAAATGAGATATCAACTCACATTGATTAGATTGACCAAGATGAGAAAAATTGAAAATGATCGATTTTAGAGAGGTTATAGGAGGACTTGGACATTGATGCATTGCTGGTGGAGTTGTGGATGGATTCAACTTTTCTGCTGAGCAATGTGAAACAATGCCCAAAGAATAATAAAACTGTACATACCCTTTGACCCAGGAATTCCAATTCTAGGTCTGCATCCAGGAAAAAAATTATAAAAAATGGGAATAGTCCTATGTCTTCCAAAATATTCATAGCAGCTCTTTTTTTAGTGGCAAAGAATTGGAAATTGAGGGAATGCTCATCATTTTGGGAATGGCTAAGCAAATTTTACTGCATGAATATTATGTAATAATATTGTTCTATAAGAAACTATAAATATTCAGACTCCAGAGAAGCATGGAATGTTTTATAGGATCTGATGTTAAGAGAAGGGAGTAGAACCAAAATAACAATGTACCCTTCAACAAGAGCATTGTGAGATGATCATCCTTAATGGAAGCAGCTCCTCTTAGCAGTCCAGAGAGTTAGGACATCTGTATTTTACTGGCCCATGGCTATATTATCCCCATTGAAAGGAAGAAAAAGAAAACAAAACACACACACACAACACACACACACACACACACACACACACACACACACACCCCTTCCCAATTTACTGAACAATTTATGAAAATTATCTCTTATGTATTTCTTTCCCTTGATTAATTCCTCAAAATGAAAATTGCTAATTTGTAAACATGTTTATCAAATGATGTATGTACAATGCTAACCTCACTGTTCACCACTGAGGGGAATGGGGTGGGAAGGGAGGGTGAAAGAAAATATTGTAACTTAAAAATATACATGTTCACATGGATGAAACATAAATAAATTTAAAATAAAAAGAAACCAGAAGATAGCATTATCTATTAAAAAAAGTATTATATCTAGCAGAAAGGTCATGGAATATAAGAAAGGGGAAAAACAAGAAATTGGATTTTCACTTGAGTTTTGACTTCTGAGGAAGAGGAGAATCTAGGGTATTATTTTGAAGATTTTTGGAATACACAAATAGATCATAAGAGTTTTAAAAAGTGGAGAACCTGAAAAAATTTGACTAGTAGAGGGAGAACAATGAATTGGAAAAGGGCAGCCACACTTAATTGGAAGGAATAAAATTATTTCTAGGAAAATGACTTAAATCAGAGAATAATAATGTTAAGGAAGATTTTAAATAAAAGGAGAAGGCAAGAGGTATTCAAAAAATCATTAATTATATTTTCCACATGTGATTTCAACAGATTAGGTTACTTCAAGTGAGAAAATTATTATTCTGGACATAATGCCCTCACTTCTTTGGTCTGCATTCTGATGATGACATTAATAGCAATACAAATTTATAATTCTCAGTATTGATTATGAGTGTTGTCCGAGTCATTAAAAGTTAAGGAGCCAGTTTAACATTCAAAAACCTAGTTTGTGTTAGAGATGATTCTAAAGCAGTTTTCTATCCAATTGGTAAATAAAATAAACAGATAACCCGGGTAACACAAAAGAAAAAAAATTCTTAAATGTAGGCAAGAAAATGCTCAAAATGTAAGAATGTGCCTATTTGAAAAGAAAGTTGTTTTCAAAATTGTTCAGTTACTGATTAATGAATGTTAAAATACTTCTGAAGTATCACCTCACATGTATCAATTTGATAAATTTAAAAAACTGAAACAATGCAATATTTAATGAACTATGGGAAAGATATGCACATTGGTTTATTGGTTGTGAAACTGAATCCATCCATCTCTTCTAGAAAACAAAATAAAAAAACACTCAAACTTTTTGAGAACTATTATTTTTATTAAAACCTTTTAAAACTAATAATCCCATTGCTGCATTAGCATTGTGATGATGTGATAGAAAACAAGAAAAGGCATACATGTATTACAAAAGTATTGGAAACAAAAAGATGAAAGCAAGTTAGATGACTAGTGATTTGGTAATATATAAATAATCCATATATAAATATATATATAAATATGATATGGATATATGTGACTTAATAATATTATATTATAAGAAGCAATTATGCTAAAATAATTAAAAATTCAGGAATCTAAATTTTATAAATCAATAGCCTATATTTATTTTAATCTTGGAATTTATTCAGTAAAATATCAATAGATATTGTATTAGAAGCAAAGTCAGTAGAAGAGTTACCACCTGATCATTTTATTACTTTGTAATAAGTCCTAATTCAACGTCCAATAATAACCCCATTTTTCTGATTATTTAAGTACAAATCCATTTGCTATAAATCAACTCTCCTATTTAACTTCTTTAAACTATAAATGTAATAAAAGTTAATGCAATAATTAATGACTGGCTTTAGGGGCAAGAAAAAAAGACCCTTGTTATTTATTATGCATTGTTCAAATGGAACATAAAGAGAATATGAAAGACAGTTCAATGCTTAATCATTTTTCAGGTGCTCTTGAAATAAATATATATGCTGCTTTGAGTCTCTAGCATGGTTCATACCTCTCTGGTGGTTTTAACACATTCTGCTTTGTCCATGTTATGACTGAATATATATCAGATTTCTATTGCAAGATAACCATTGTTATATTCTGTCATGTTTATCATTATCAAGTTCTTCAACAATCCTACTCAATATATGAATAGTAGCTAGAATATAGTATGCTTTTAATAAGTATATGTTGGGACATCTAGGTGGTGTAGAGGATAAAGCACCGGCCTTGGAATCAGGAGTACCTGGGTTCAAATCCGGTCTCAGACACTTAATAATTACCTAGCTGTGTAGCCTTGGGGAAGCCACTTAACCCCATTTACATTGCAAAAACCTAAAAAAATAAGTATATGTTGAATAAATGAGCATAAATAGATGGAAAAATATACAAGAATTATCACATATTGCCAGTATAAAATGAATTTCAGTTGCAAAATATCTAGTTTAATCACAGACTAAATGAGTAATATTTCATTTAATATCTCATGATATTTGAGTTTAAAAGGATGCATTGGTTTTCATCTAGTCAATTCATCTATTTGTATAGATTATGCAAGCAAAGTTACTTCTTTAAAGTCACAAAAAAAGACACAATTCAAATATTTTTGAGGACCTAGTTTGTGAAAATGTACTGTGCTAGGAGATTTAAAAATTAACATAGAGGAGGAAAAATACAACATATTTCTCTCAAAGTTCTTGCATTCTTCAAAGGAATACAGACAATGAAGTTAATGAAAGTAACAGAATCCAGGTCTATTGATTTCCATTCTGTGAAAATCACTTCATTGAACTATGCTTTGTGAATTGTTACATTAATTCTTTCTTTCTTTAATTCCTTTCTTCCTTCCTTCCTTGTTCTCTCTCTCTTTCTGTCTCTCTCACATAGCATTTCAAAAAGATTGTGATGGGATTACTTTCTCAAATCCATTCCCTATTACTTTTCCAATAAACTCTTACTATGGCTGCTCAAAGACTTCTGTACATGAAGTATGGGCTCTGCCATCTTGCCACCTGAAACAGGAACTTCAAATTCAATCTAGTTAATTGACAGTGATTCTGCTATCTGATGAATGTCCTAGTGAAGAGGAGAAATACTTTTTTACAATTTTTGACACTAAAGGTTGAAAATTCTAGTTATAAAAATTTAATTCTATAAGTTATAAAACATTATATGAAATTATATGGGCCCTGGATATCAAGTGTACAAAAATGAGAATGGGCCAGGAGATTTCCAGAGCAACAAAAAATAGAAGAAAATAATCTTAACTATAATTTTTACTTTTGTAAAGTCTACATTCCTGGATTTCACTAATGTCAAATGAAACATGAAAAGACAATGGTAGATGATCTTTAAGGTCCATTTCTCTTGTTTTTATTTGCCTCATTCTGTTGGATACTGATTTCCCTGGATGTTATTGATAAAAGCTCATGAAGTTTAAATAAAGAAATATATATATATATATATATATATATATATATATATATATATATATATATATATAGATGACATTTATTTATAAATCTTTACTTCTGCCCCCCAAATTAGACTACATAGATTTCTACCTATTCTTTTCATTGATCAATCCAAATTAGGAGTGATATTTCTATCTTCCACCTAATTTGCTCTGCAAATATTCAATTAAAATCATTTTTCCAAAGGTAGTCAATAGATGATACCATGCTAGCTAGTCAGGTTTTGTAGGTCTTCAGATGAAAGACAAAGTCTCAGCAACAAAATATATGTCTCTGATAACTGCTAATAGATTTTTCCTTAAAGGATGAAAGGAACTTTGACTGGAATAGCATCATTTTAAGGAGTAGTAAATTCTGCCTGCCATTTCACTGAAATAAACTAATTTTTAGCACCTATGGCAACTTCAATGACAGATGATACCTCTATTTAAATATGGATTAAGAATATTTTCAGGGATAGTGAACATTCATTACCATGTAGGATGTGAAGTCTATAGAATCAATATTCAATTCAGTACTATGCTTTGAGTAGAGACAAAGAGAGAGAACTTACTTATACATGGTTAAATAGATAGATACATGTGTGTGCAACTCCTCTTGTTCTTCACTTAACCAAAATAGATGAGCCTTAGCTTGAGAAGAAAATATACTGCAATTTATGATGGATTTATATTTTTTATTTGTTTTATTCAGGGAAGAATAAACTGTCAGAGTGGAGCAAATAAATAATGACTGGTAATATTGGGTTTTAATATTTATTCGATTCTTTTTGTGTCCCATCAATCATTTCTGAAAATCAGCTTGTGAAGAAGAATGCTCGAAAAAAAATAGCCCATGAAAAAGCAGTCTCTCACTATTGACAGAAAAAAACAAAAAAGATATAGAGAAACAAAAGTGAGGACAGGGAATGGGAAAACAGATTGAAGAAATTATTAATAGATGCATTTTTCATCACTTTTTCTTTCCTTTCTTGTCCTAGCTCAAATAATTTCAGAGTTATATATCATTATACCACTTTCTGTGAATGAATGAGACAGATAGGTAGGGCAATGGATGGAGCTCTGATATGGAATTATGAAGACCTGAATTCAAATAAAGCCTCAGATGCTAACTCTCTGTCCTTGATCAAATCACTAACTGCTATTTACTTCACTTTCCCCTTATGTAAAATGGAACATTCTTCCCAAATTTTTGGAAGTTCAAATGAGATAATATTTCTAAAACACTTTGTAAAACTACATATAGAATATTATATATATGCTAATTATTGTTATTACTGTATGAAGGAATGAGTTAATTGGAAAGGAATTTATTAAAAACTTACTGAAAAGCATGGTGCTAAATTTTAGGAATACTTTTTTTTGTAAAGTAAGATTAGTTCCTGCTCTCAAGTAGTTCTTATTCTAATGGAGGAAAAAAACAAAATACATAGAAAATGTTAAGAGCTATTAATAAGGAAAACTTCCATGGTTTTTTGTTTTACAGAAGTAAAGGAGATTGTAATACTTTTATAATTTGATTTTCCCCTTATATTAGATTTTGATGTTGAGAAAAGTCAAGGATTTTGGTGAATGTTTTTTTTTTTTGAGTGGTAAAGCATGGGTTGGGGAGCACTCTTCAGGAGCTATGATTACAGTACCTGCAGAAACAATTTCTATTTCCATAGGAGCTGTTTCTAAGGAGAATGGTTATGACTAAAGTCCTAGAAGCATTTCTTTTCTCAAGGCTTTTGAATTTCAGAGTCCTGTGCTGTCTATATAGGATGGAAGATGGTCTTCAAGATAGTGCTTTGATTTGCCTGGGACATGATGTTTCCTGCCTCTTGCTCAGCTACATTAGATGTTTTAACTTGTTGAGATATGACAATCTATTTACTCATTCCTTCAAGAAGTCATTGGTTTTTTTTAAATTTATATCTAAAATTTTCATTTGATTCCTCATCCAATCTGCTTCCCTAATAATAATTGAGCCGTTTATATTGTTTCTTTCTATAAAGGCATATTTATTGAAAAGATAAGGTTAAGGAATAGTACAAAAATATCCACCTACCTCCTAGAACACTGTCCCTTATTGTGGGGGGTCGGCCCTGACCGCCTGAGTGGATAGGACCTCCCCGAGAGTGAGGTCAGGCCAATCTAAAGAAGACTCGGCTCCTTAAGGGGAGCAGTGGCTTCACCTGGTTGGCCTGTGTCGCTTGCTCCAATCGGGTGGTAGGTTCTGCCCTCGGGGCGGATCGGGGTGGCAGCCCAGAACGAACTCCCTATATTAGCCATCACCCTGAGCTATTCGGGGGATCCTTCTGCACCTAATAAAACATATGCCTCCTGAAGAAGTGTCTGCCTGAGTCCCTCCTCGCTGATCCCCGGGGGAGGGAAATACCAGGGACGCCTGAAGCAGTGCCCACTGAGGAGCTCACTCGGGAGTCCGGGGAAGAAGACCCCGGACACCTTATGTTTGTATACTCTAGATGTGTGGGTCAGAGGAGTCCTAAAGCATACAAAGAGGTAATATGTGGGTCCAAATTATAACTCATGACTCAAAAATTCCCTACCAAACATGTTTCTGCACATTTATCATTAATAGTTGAAGTGCATCCTGGTTTAGGTGGAATAGTTCCTTGCATATATTTGGCATAGTCAAAATTGGTTTCTTAGCTGATGGATCACTCTACTACAGAGCTGTATAAAGTAGTATGTCATAATGGTAGAGTTTATCTGACAACTGTTCCTTGTTCAGATTTTACAGAATTAGAGGGGTATAAGAAGAAAAGTTATACTCTAGACAAGTGAAGAGTAGGAGCATTAGAGAATCCAAGGAGTTAAATGAATCAGTTTGGGGATTTGCTAAAATAATATTCCAGAAGAATGAGCCACCAACCAAGTTGAAGAAAGATGTATGGAGGACATTCTCCAAGGGCACAGTGCTTACTGTAGATGGAGAGGTTGTTAGTTAATGATTACTAAAAAACTTGATAGAGAGGATATAGTTATCTATGTTCCAACCAACCATTATCATCATGTATTGCTTTCCTCATCTCCTCAGCCAAATTCAGTTCTCAAATCTTTCTTTCACAAGAAGATATCAATGACTGAGTATGACTTAGTTTCAAGACTGATTTTAGAATACTTTGTATTTTGACAGTGATAAAAGCTTTAAATCAAAAAGCTGGTTTTTTTTGGGGGGGAAACTACAAACTTAATAAGATATTGAGGAAAAAAAATTTATTAGAGGAGAGGTTCCTAAAATCTCAAGCTGAGGGCAATCTATTTTGGCAAAAGATTATGTTTCCTATACAAAGTCCACATTTTTTGAAGAAATTTTAATTTTTAAGCTTTGGTTTCATCTCTTGTATTCTATATAATTTCTGTGACCTTTTTCTATTAATTCAAAATTCAGCAAATATACATTAGGCAACTGTTGTAATGATTACTGTAGTGAGTGATCATACCTTGTTTGGACAAGACTTGATCTTATAGAGCTTATAATCTAACAGCAAGCTAAAGTAACAGGTTGTTTGAGATAATTAATTTGGCAAAACAAAATTGGATTGAATTAGTTGCCATCGAAATGTTTGTTTCTTACAGCAACAAATCACTGGAGCTGGCAGGATTTCTGCACTGTTGTCAGGTTAATTCCTTTCCTTTTTTTTCTAGCATGCTCCCAGAAAAAGAAACATTCATTTTTTTTAAATTTCATAATTCGCAATAACCTCTTAAAAGGGAAAAATGATTGGCTTTATTTCCTTGCTCCTGGATGGGAATTACAGCTAATTCAAAAATGCTTGTGATACTGTTGAAGGATCTCTAATAACCTTTGCATTATAGTGGAAGAATGTTTTTCGTGATCAAAGATTCTGGCTTTAGAGACCTGGCTCTGAAAAAACAACATTATTTTCTAGTCAATAATGCTTGGGACCTAAAGTCTCAAGCCATGGGTGCACATCCTTCTGACACTTGCTGCATGTGTGACCTTGAGCAAGCAACTAAACCATTTTGAAATTGAGTTTCCTCATCTGTAAAATTAAATTAGACTATACTACCTATAAGAACTCTTCTACATCTAAAACCATGATAGTATATTGCTAGCTATGTGACTATGAGCAGAATTTTTAACTTCCCTAAATCTCATTTTCCTTATTTGTCTTAAAAGGTAGCATTAAACAGATTTTGAAGTCTGCAGATTTATTTTGCACAAGTCCCTTGTAAGGTAGGTAAAAGAAGTATTATTATTCCAATTTTACAGTTATGGAAATGGAAGCTCTGTGAGATTAATTGAATTCCTCATGATAATAGAACAAGTAGATATTTGATTTAGGATTCAAACAAATATCTCATATCCAAGCTCCATGCTCTTTACCATATAATGATATAGATAGAAATAAAAATGTTACAGAAAAATCATGAAAAAAACTGTAAAAAGTATACTATAGATGTTCACAAGGAAGAAGAGTCATGATAGCAATAATGCCTGATTTTAAAAAATGAAATGATTTTTCTGTTGCTTATAAAAGAATAAGTAAGGATGAGTGAACAACTAATCTTGTTCCCTTTCTTCAAATTCATTTCCCACAAAATATGCATGATAGGAGTATCTCTTGAGTATTGATAAAGTTTTCCAGGAAAGATTTCTATAGTATTGTTAGTTTTCAAGAGAAGAAGAATCACAGAAATGAAAATCATTTGTAACTGCAAAACCCGAGAAGTATAAGTTATACTATTTTCTTGACTGTTTTGTTTCCCCCTTTTTTTGTGGTCTTGAATAATTAATCTTTAGTGCTTCCAAAGAGAATTTTCAATTTACTTCTTTTCTAGTTCAGAAAATCAAAATGAAACAAATTAAAGACTCGATTCATAATTGGGTATCAGTTGTTTCAGTGCAAGAATAGGAAAGATTGGTTAGATCCAGGATTTTAGCTTTAAAAGAGGCATAGTATATAGTTTTGAGATTCAAAGAACACAAGATTTGCAGTTAGAAGTCAAGAGCTTGGATGCTAATGCTGCCACTTACTAGACCCATGATTTTTGGAAATTCCTAAGTTTTTTTGTTATGGTTAAATGTCTTCATCTGTAAAATTATAATAATATGTTCTATACTAGTTATCTAAAAGAAAAATTGTGATGATCAAAGAAATTATTTATGTAAAATATTTCAAGAAATGGAAAGTGCTATATAAATATTATCTGTAATCAATGCTGTGGGATCAATCTGCAATGTGTTCATCTTCCAAAAGAACAGGAGAACATTTGGATATTCTCTAAGTCTGACTAGGAGGAGTTCATTGTGAGGTACTCAATTAAGGCTGACAGTGTTTTGAAGTTGCTTCAGGTTAAGGCAGATAATATCCAGTGCCTGAGAGTATATGTGAAAATAAGGACAAAAAGAACTGCAGATGAGCTCAATAACTAGGATACTAGGTATTTGTTTTCCATTCTTTTTATATATTCTCTTTCAAATCTAAGTATACTATAGATGCTTCTCTCTCTGTCTCTGTCTCTTTCTCTGTCTTTGGCTCTCTCTCTCTCTCTTTCTCTGTCTTTGGCTCTCTCTCTCTCTCTCTCTCTTTCTCTGTCTTTGGCTCTCTCTCTCTCTCTCTCTCTTTATATATATATATATATATATATATATATATATATATATATATATATATATATATTGCAGCTAGAGGAAAGCTACAGTGTGCACCTGATTAAGCCAGAAACAAGATATTATTATTAATAATAACATTAAGACTAGTAGAAATAGTTCTTTTGTAAGCAATTTTTATGGTAACTTGCTTGTGAGATAGATAGTATAAGCATTATGTTAATTTTACAGTTGAAAAGACCTTGGTGAATTGAAATACATAGTCTTCAAACTAGCATGTGCCATAACTGGGCCTTGATCCCAGGCCTGCTGATTTTTAAACCAGTGCTGATTCTAAATTGTGTAAACTTGCTTATTGAGAATTTTGTTCTTTTAGAGTTAAGAAGAAGCATAAAATGTTGCACATCATAAGTAAGATATATCATAAGTAAGCCACTGGCCAAGAACATGGCCACAGCATTATAGGTGAAACTGAACTTTTTACAATGCTAAGATGCCACTTTATAACCCATCACTACAACAATGTAATGAATCTGAAAAGCAACAAATGAAACATTCCTCCCCAGACCATGGAGACAACATGGTCATCAAAACTAATAAACATTTATTGTGAAAGATTATTGGGAAGCTTTCCAGAGTAGATTTCTCCCGGGGAAATGTTCTTACAGAAACTATGGCTTAAAGGAAACTACATCAACCCATCATATTTTATGTTGAGAAATGACCAATAGGGGACATTGTAAGCATTGGTACTTACAAAATGAGAATTTGGCACTTGACAGCCATTTTATTGCATCTCGAACATATTGAAGAAATAAATCATGAGACCAGTATAGAATTTGTTTTTTTTTTAAATCCTAGAATCAGTAACAGAAGTGAAACTCCATAGAGAATTACAAGACGGATTCTAGGTACCAGTTAGCTCTGAATTGCTCTGAATAGTGGTAAATACCTCTGTGGGTCAGATGTCCCCAGACCTCAATAGAAGAGATGATGGTGAGGATGGGATTAGACTGAGGGCAGGTGTAAACATTTTGCCAGATGCCCTTAGCAAACAAAAACAAAATGCTCAGAGTAAACTCTTGTTTAATTTTATTCATAGAACTATGCTATTTAATGGCATAAGACTTCGAAATCAAAATAACTTTAGTTTTGTTCTTTTGACAGGGTTTAGATAAGCAAAAGATTCAACTCTATAAGATTGTAATAAAATAGAGGATGGCAGAGCTGGCAGAATGCTGTTAATGACTTTAGGATGCTGAGTTTCCAAGTTCATGGAGGGAACCAAAGAGTAGGCAGCAAAGTGGATGAAATGTTTATGCATGTCTTTGTGATTCAGTTTTTCTTTACTTCACATCTCTCATCTGCTAATTTACTGTTCTAATCAGCAGACCTATTTTCTGCCCTCTTTGTTACTACCGACCTGCTTATGGCTTGAGCTAAATCACAGACAGTTGTAGCCCTTGGCTCCCCCAATATGAAACACTATACAGTATATAAAATGAAATACTGCAAATAAGACAAGGACTAGTGCCATAAAGCTGTCACCTTCACCTCCAGGATTTCCTCTGTAATATTCCTGTACCTTTGCTTGGTATGACTTAATGTGAAAGGGAATGAACTGCTTTGATATGAAAGTAAAACCTTTTACAAATCTCTATAACACAGTCTTATAATTCTGAGGGACACAGGGAACATTCAGCAAGAATTTGGGGTGATAATAATCAGATAGTTCTAATATGTATATATTAAAGAATAGAAAAGTTTAACAATGCATGCAAATAGTGATTATAATGGGAATTTGTACTGTTTAAAAGAAAGAATTCTAATCTGGAAATCAGAACACCTGAATTTTATGCAAAACTCTGCAGTTAATATTTTCAATATAAAATGTGAAACTGTGAAGAATCTTAGAGGTCACCTAGTGCAATCCTACTCATTCTGTAGTTAAGTAAACCAAGATACTGGTATATGAAATGATTTATCTAAAATGACAAACTATCAAATAGTTAAACTGGGAATCAAATCCAAGTCTATTGATGTGTAATGGAGGGAATCTTTGCATTATATAACAAATTCAATAGTCATCAATTTATTTTAAAAGACTATGATAACACATTTCCCACATATCTTGTAACATAGTTGTTTGATTTTACTTGCTACAGTTTGGGTTTTTTTTTTTTTTTTGCTTGTTTTTGCTTACTAGTGAACTTCAGTTTGTTTTTTTTTTATTTCCCATTTCCACAATCATTCCCCTTGTTATAAGTTTAATACCATTTCATTTAGATGATAATTTATATGATATAATAAATACATGAGTACTTTTTCAGTGATAGGAAATAAGATAATATACATATATAGATATAAAAATACAAACAAGTTGATATTTAAGATAAAATTTAACTTGGTTAAATTTAACATTATTTTAAATTTAAAAGGATTTATTGGTTGCTGCTACTTTGTCAAGTTGGAAATTACTGAGAGCAAAATGACATTTTCTATAATAAAATAGTGAAACAACAATTTGAAATTTCCTTTTCTATGAAGTATCTAAGGAAGGGTCAGAATGAGAAAATAGCTTTGGTCTAGAAGGTTAGACAAACTGAAAGCCTCGAGAGAATTTTAGAACTTCTTATTTGGAGCCACATGCATAGAAACTCAAACTCAAAATAAAACATACTACTATCACACAGATAAACAAAATATTAATATTTTTTTGTTTTGTATAAATGGAGGCAGCATGCAATCAAACAAAGCTAAATTGAATCATGTCTTGAAGATTTTATAATTGGTCAAGCTTCTGACCAGTTCTTCCTGCCCAATTGGAACAATAATAAAAATGAAAGGAAGGGAAATGGCCAGTACCCATATGTCAATACAATAATAAGCACCAAAATGAACCCCCTGCAGATACAAACTTGACTCTAAAGTCTCTTCGACAGTATCCTTTTCTTTTTGTTGCTGTAGCTAGAACTTTCTCTGATGTTGTCAATGGTAACTCAAAGTACAATACAGTACAGTCACCTTGAGGAAATGACTGTCATACATTTAGAAATGGAAATAACCTTTAAGGACACCAATTCAAAGCTATCATTTAAGAGTGGAAAGGACTGAGGTCCATGGAGGATAAAGGACTTGTCTGATGTAAAATACATAAGTGATACTGTCAGTTTACAGCTTGCTTGTTCCTTCTACAAATGTAGTATTCTTCCCAATGCATCATGCTAGGGTAGAGTTTATTAGAAACACATAAGGGAGATTATAAGCAAAGTGCCCTACATCAAAATGTATTTTGTTTTAAATCATTTCAGTGGCATTGGTAAGAAGTATCACCTAAAGTGCTAATGAACAATCCACCAGTATTTCAGAAAAATACATTAGTTTCATTCTTGAATATTGGTTATTTCGTTGTATCACCAAAAAATTAAACACATACATGTGAATTTTGAGGGGAAAAATGACATTGATCTAGCAAGTATCAGTTCATTGTCTATTCTATGGTTCACTCAAGCCTCAATTCAAAGTGTTACATGCTATAAAAAATTTCTTTTTCCCCCCTAATTTTTAGTGCTTTCTTCTTCCTTAAATTATTTGAATCTTATCCTTTTAAAGCTATCTTGTAATTATGTATTTGCATAAATATTATATTTCATTGATACAATGTATGCTCCTTGAGATCACTAACTCTTAATGTAATCTTTAGATATATCTTATTATAGTGCCTAACTTATAGTAGTTGCTTAATTTATTATAGTTAATTAAAATTGAGTTAATCACAGAGATGGGCATGAATAGACATGAATAGATATAGAAGTAAAGTATGTACATAGTACATTATACTGATTAACATCAAATCAAATTAGTTATCATTGGAAATCATGGATGGTGGAAAATTGTTTTTTTCAGTACATAGTAAAATGGAACCTAGAAATCAATAATAAATTTCATATTTATTAAGGGACACTGTTTTTCTATATAGCCAATAATATTACCTTACTCACAGTAATGTAGAAAGGAAAATTGTTTGTTAACATAAAAGAACTATATTAATGTGAAATTCTGTTGCTACTGCTGCTTCAACCACAACTTGTGCTTCTATTATCACCACTATCATTATTACTAACACCACTGCTACTACTAATGCTAATCACTAATCCAGCCAGGGCTAAAAATCCATCATTTATTAATTATTAATCCTACACCCTTCATTTAGAGGCAACTAGTTAGTACAGTGAATACAGCATGCGGCCTTGAGTCAACAAGACCTGAATTCAAATCCAGTCATACACAGTTACTAGCTTTGTGACTTTGCAAGTCATGTCACACTGTTTTCCTCTGTTTCTTCATCTGAAAAATGAATTGAACCAAAAAAAAAGGTAAATTTCTCCAGTGTCTTTGTCAAGAAAACCCTAAAGGGGAAAATGCAAATCTTTGTTAACAAGTGAAACAATTGAACAATAGAAACAACCTTTTACCTGGTCTATGAATAATTAAATATTATTGACTTTAATAAATATAGAAGTAAAAAAATTGAATTAGGAGTCTACAATACTCACAGGTAATGACTGAATAGTGATAATTTTAACTTTTAAAATTTAGTGAGTTTGGAGACCATTGTTACTTGTGGTGTTGTTAGACTGTTTTTATTTATTTTTAATTTTCTTTGAGTTAAAATGCTTTTAATTTTCTTTGAGTTAAAATGCTTTTAATTTTCTTTGAGTTAAAATGCCAATTCATTTTGTTGATATTAGCTAAGATTTAGAATAGTTGATTTGTGTTTTACAGAACTTTTATATATAAACTAGTTCATTTGATCTCATAAAAACCTTTTTAAGTATTATTATGCTCATTTTAATGGTGAGATTTTAAGCATTATTATCCTGGCATTATTATCCTCATTTTAAAGGCTCAGACAAACTCAGTAACTTGCCTTGCATATGGACTTATAGTTAGGATTTGAGGCAAGGTTTCATAGTTACCATTTTGTTCTCGTGCTTCTTATTTGACTTTTTTTCTGAGATTCCATAAATCAATCATTTCTAAAGTTGAATTTTTCTAGGTTAACTAATCTTTTATGAATTGCCATCTTTGATATGCTCTGCTCAATCCCTTTCCTATAAACTAGTATGTATCATTGAAGGGTGGAGCCAGGAGAAGTCTCCATTTCCCTCTTGAACTTAACAGTAAGACCTGAACTTGACATAACTGCAATTCACATCTAGAAATGGTTATTACCAACCGGGTTGAACATTTGATAAGCATGGGTTTCAGGTTAGGGTAATGCATGTCCTTTTCAGAAGAGAGTTAAGTGCATTTGTTAGTGGTGAATAGCTTATTCCCATGACAACAGTAGCTCTAAGTAATGTACATTTTGAAAGTGACAAATCTCCCTTTATATCATATTACTAAGCAATGCACATTTTGCTCAGGATAACATGGGAATTAAATAAAGAGATGCAATTTCAGACAGAACACAGTGTTTGGGATCACTAGACACCAAGCAGGCCTCCATAAAACATTTAAAGAATAATAGAGCATTATGATTTTCAGAATGATTTCTTTCAGAGATTTTAATGAAAAACTCTCTTTCATAGGGAGATCCATGGAGAATAATGGGTTCAATACAGCCATTTATGTAGATATATTTATTTATTTATTTTTAAAATCACAACCAGAGCATGGATGTTCTTTACTTTAGTCAGTTGATTGAGTCATTAACCAGATATCACTTTATCCACAATAATGTCAAAGGTTTAAACTACAGCAATCCATGCAATAAAATTATAATAAAGATAATTTATCAAGAAGTGCTGTGTTCCAGTGGATTTCCATATCATCTTTCAAAACAAATATTTTTCAAAACAAATACTATTTACTTTCTCCTGCAAGATAGCATAATCCTTAATTTAAAAAAAATATGCTCATATACACAGAGAAAAATAATAGATAAATAATATTGACTAAATTACTATCATTTTAGTGTCGTATTTATGTTTATGGAAGCATATTTACCAATCCCATTATCTGACTTATAAAGAGAGAATAAAAATCTGATTATTCCTATCATACACATAAGAAAACATTGTGATGTAACTTAGTATTAGATTTTTACAGACCACACACTGAAGCAATGAATTCTTCCTTGGTCCTTTTGCCAATCTGAATGATTCTAGAATTATTTTTAACTTCTTAACCATTGCAGGAATAATAAGAAACCTTTTCATAACAACCAGATGTTTTCAAATATTATTTTACAATAACCCTATGTGGGAATTATGATATTATGTGTATTTTCTTTTGCTGATTAGTTATTATCAGTTGTGTCTAACATTTTTGTGAACCTATCTGGCATTTTCTTGCCAAAGATACTGGAGTGATTTGTCATTTCCTACTTCAGCTAATTTTACAAATGAGCAAATTGAGAACAACAGGCTTAAGTAATTTGCAAGGTTAGATAGTAGTCAGATATGAACTCAGGATGATGATTCTTCATGCCTCCAGGCTCAGCATTCTATTCATTAAGACACTTAGCTGCCAGGTGCCAGCCACTTTTTTAAAATTTTTAAAAAAGTTTAACATTTTGGTTTTCATCCATTTGTAAATGTATGCTTCAAAGTTACAAAATTTCCCTCCAGCCCTTCCTTCCCATCCCCCTCCCCTCATTAAGATTAAGGGAAAGATATATGAGAAATGCTTTTTTATAAAGTATTCATCAGATTCAGTAGGGGTGCTTTTTTATCCCTGTATGCTTTGTTTTGTTTTGTTTTTCTTCCTCTGGTTGGGAATAATATAGTCCATAACCAATCTAATACAGTTGTCCAAGCTCTGGACTGTCAAGAGGAGATGCTTCTATCAAGGTTATTCATTTATAATGATGTTGATGTGTACATTGTTCTCTTGACTCTACTCCCTTCACTCAACATCATTGCAAGCATCTCTAGAATCCAACTGTTTATGGTTGCTTAAAGAACAATAATACTCCAAATTATTCATGTGCCATAACTTGTTTAGCCATTCCCCCCAATGATGGACATCCTCTCAATTTCTAATTTTTTGCCACTATTAAAAGAGCTATTATGAATATGTTGAAACCTATAGGACTTTCCCCATTTTTTTACAGTTTCTTTTATATATAGTCCTAGAATTGGAAGTGCTGGGTAAAAGGGTGTGAACAGTTTTATTGCTCTTTGCGTATAGTTACTTTTGGCTCTTCAGAAAATTGGATCCATTCACAACTCCAGCAGCAATGCATCAATGTCCCAATGCTTCCACAATATCTCAAACATTGTTCATCTTCTCGTTTTCTCATCTGTGCTAATCTAGTAGGTGAGAGATGAGTCCTCATTCTTTTTTTAATTTGCAGTTCTCTAATCAATAGTGATATGGAGCATTTTTCATATGATTATATATAGCTTTGATTTCTTCATTTGAAAACTGTGTTTTCATGTGTTTTGATAATTAATTGGGGAATGACTTATGTCCGTATAAATTTGATACAATTCTCTACATATTATAGAAATGAAACCTTTATCAGAACTCCTGCTTGTAAAGATTGTTTCCCAGCTTTCTGCTTTTCTTCTAATTTTGATAGCATTGATTTTATTAGTGCAAAACCATTTTAAGTTTAATACAGTCAAAATCATTCATTTTCCAGTTTATTGTGTGCTCTAATTCTTGTATGGTTATAAATTTATCCCTTTTTCATAGATCAGATAGAGTAATTTTTGGTCTATTAATTTATCTGTGGTATCATTCTTTATGTTTAAATCTTGTACTCATTTTGACCTTATTTTAGTATAGGGTGTGAGATGTGGATCTAGCCTAGTTTTTGCCATACTATTTCCAGTTTTCTCAACAATTTTTGTCAAATAGTGAGTTCTTATCCCAGAGGTTGATGATTGGATTTGTCAAATAGTAGATTGCTGTAGTCATTTACTGCAGTTTCTTTTGAACCTATTCTAATCCACTGATCCATTATTCTATTTTTTAACCAGTACCAGGCAGTTTTGATGACTGCTGTTTTTTAGTATATTTTGTGATCTAGTAGAACTAGGCCAACTTCCTTTACATTTTTTTTCATCAACACCCTTCCTCTTCTTGCCCTGTTGTTGTTCTAGATGAATTTTGTTACTATTTTTTCTAGCTCAGTAAAGGAGTTATTTGGCAGTTTGATTGGTATGACACTGAATAAGTAACTTAATTTGGGTAGAATTGTCATTCTTATTATATTACCTTGACTTAGCCATGAGCATTTGACATTTCTACAATTATTTAGATCTGACTTTATTTGGGTGAGGATAGCTGTGCTCATACAGTTTCTGGGTTTGTCTTGGGAGGTAGATTCCCAAGCATTCATGTTTATATTAGCAAATTGCAATTCAGAAGAGTTAAATGTCCCTTGATTTTAACCCCTAGTCATTTGTTTTCATATTCAAATTCTTGCTTCTCCAGTTAACTTGGTTTGTGACTCTCTCAGTTGTTGAAGCAAAGAGTCAGAATGCTTTAAATTAAGGTAAAGCATTATTTTAGTTTCTTTTTAATCCCTAGGTTTCTATAATTCTAAACTAAGAAACAAATGACAAAATAAATAGACCATTATTGACTTTTTATATATTTTTTCTTTGTTTCTGAAATTTCCCTTTATTGGAATCACTTAAGAAATGCTTTAATCTTTTACCTCAAAAAACACAAAACATAAAATTTGATCTCAAGTTTGCATTATTTAAACATCTTCCTTTTTTCACAATATGTGTTTTCCCTAATCTGCACCCTCTTCTTCAAAAATTAACAAACCAAGACCACCATATCAACAACAACAACAATTGAAAATAAAGGTAGCTATTTTATTTTTATTTAAATAGGATGCTGTCGACAACAAACTGGGGACTATGAAAAACTTCCTCTGAAATAGCAGCTTAATGCATTACTGCTCTGAAGACAAAGTAAGTTTGTGCAGGTTAGTACTTAAACCAAAGGAACATTTCTTTTTTCTTTTCTTTTTATAATTTATTTATTTTGTATTATTTATTTTATTTACTCATTCATTTATTATTTATTTATTTTATATTATTAAAATAATCTTGTGAAAGTAAATTTAACCCCCCCTTCCCCCCAAATAAGATAGAGAAACATCAAGAGAAAAGATGTGGGCGGGGGGCGAAGTGTGTTTGGATTCCTTTGCTTCTATCTCTGGGATGAGTTGTCTTCTTTATCATAAGAACACCAGAGAAGTTGCTTCAGTGTCTGACAACCCTCTCTCTAGATTTTCCCTCTCTGCTCCCATCTCTGCCACCCTCCCCTCCCCTGTCCCCCTTATCCCATTCCTTTACTCCTATTTTTCTCTAGGTTACGATAGATTTCTATATCCTATTGAGTGTGTGTTTGTTATTTCTTCACTGAGCCATTTCTGAAGTGAATGAAAGCTTCCTCATTCCCCTTCTCCTTTCCCCCTTCTACCTCATTCTAAAAACTTTTTCTTGACTCTTTTATGTGAAATATCTCAGCCCATTTTCCCTCTCCTTTTCCTTCCTCCAAATACTTTCTTTTATGACCCATTGAATCCATATTTATACTAAATTACACCATGATATTCAACTCCCTCCTGTACATTGTCCATATATGCTCCTTCTAACTGCTCTTATAAATGAGAAGGTTCATAGGAGTTATCTGTTTCTTCTTCCCATGCAGGAATAGATACAATTTAACATCATTAAATTCCTTATAATCAGCTCTGGTCATTTCAACAGGAAAGTCTAAAAGTGCCCTGTTTCATTGAATGTCCATCCTTTCCCCTGAAAGATGTTCAGTTTTGCTGGATATTTGATTCTCATAAGTAAACCAAGCTCTTTTCCCTATCAGAATAGCATATTCCAAGCCCTATGAGGCCTTAATGTAGATAATGCCAAATCCTGTATAATCCTGACTCTAGAGCTACTTTTAGTTGAATTGTTTCTTTCTGGCAATTTGTAGTATTTTCTCTTTGACTTCAGTTTTGGAATTTGGCTATCATATTCCTGGGAGTTTTTCTTTTGAGATTTCTTTCAGAAGGTGATTAGTGGATTCCCTCAATTTCCATTTGACCCTTTGCTTCTAGGATATCAGGGCAATTTTGCTGCATTATTTCTTGAAAATAGAAGCTAGTCTTTTGTCCTGGTCATGACTTTCAGGTAGCTCAATAATTTTTAAATTATCTCTCTGGATCTCTTTTCTAAATCATTTGTTTTTTTTCCAATGAGATATTTCACTTTTTCTTCTAATTTTTTATTGTTTTAGTATTATTTTAGTGTTTCTTGATTTCTCACAAAGTCATCAGCTTCCTTTAACTCCATTCAACATTGGAAAAAGTTATTTTCTTCAGAGAGCTTTTTTAAATCTCATTTTCCAGCTGGCCAATTCTGATTTTTTAAAGGCATTTTCCTCCTTATTTGCCTTTTGGGTTTTATTTTTTCGAATTGGCCTAAATGATTTATTAATGTTACTTTCTTCAGTATTTTTTGTAATTCTTTCAGCAAGTTGTTGACTTGGTTTTCATAATTTACCTGCATTTTTCTCATTTTTCTTCTCAATTTTTTCTTTACCTCCCTTACTTGTTTTGCAAAGGCTTTTTTGAACTTGTCTATAGCCTGAGCTCATTTCCTATTTCTTTTGCATTCCTCATTCTTTAAGGTTAAGATAATCAATGGCCATATAAAATACAAAAATGACTTTGAGTATGGTTTAATATGTTACTATATTAGGGGATCTGTTAAATTTCAAGTGCAATAGAAACCTGTTTGCCAATCACAATAATGGGCATAACAATAGCAGCTAACCTAAAAGTTTATTGTACTGGTCAAAAAAAAACAAAAATGTGAAGTGCATTGGAAACTTTAAGGCACTCCTTTTTATGACATGATATGTTTGTCTTTTATAATCACAGAATACTATGAGAATTAATGTCATAAAAATCAAGTAAAGTGGGTTTGGGTGAGGGGGATGCTATGTTAAATCACCAACTCCACTTTCTTCTCCAGAGCCCTCTGGATCCAGGCCAGATATGAACCAAGAAGATTGAAGACAGACCTGGACATAAGTCAATCAGGGTTGAGTGAGTAGCCCAAGGACACACAACTAGCAAATATCAAGTGTGGGGGGCCCAGATTGGAAATCAGGTCTTCCTAACTCTGGGATTGGAGTTCTATCCACTCTTATATGATATGTGTTATCTTACATTGTTTTTTATAAAGCTAAAGTACAATGTGGCTGTTCCCTATCTCCCACCAGATGTGACATTACTCTGCATAAATAAAAATAAACTATCCAAAATGAATACTTAGAACCTATCTAGTTCAGGCAATCATAAAGCAGGAATTGACATTGACCATCTTGACTTTCCCCAGATATAGACAACCAAGATTAGAAGAATCAAATCATGTAATTAAAATAGGTTTAATGAGCAGGAAATGTTTAGTCTGGGAAATATAAGACTTTCAGGGAACATGAAAGCTGAATGAAATA
The DNA here is from genome assembly GCF_037893015.1 of Macrotis lagotis. NCBI lineage: Eukaryota > Metazoa > Chordata > Mammalia > Peramelemorphia > Peramelidae > Macrotis > Macrotis lagotis. The sequence goes on along the minus strand of NC_133666.1, from coordinate 316,527,773 downwards.
AATGGAAATGTTTAAGTGACTTAGAGTTTAACTGACTTACAGCTGATCTAATTCTCATTTTCTTCATAAAGCAAAAGAGGTATCAAGAAATGAAATAAGAATTGACAGAAGCAGTATTTGAACTCCAATTTTGTGATATCAAATTAATCTGGAGGAAAAAAAGTGAAGAATTTCAAGGGAATAAATGAAAAATTTCAAAGGAAAAAAGACTAGCTACATCAGACTTAATACTACTTTATAAAGCAGCAGTTATCAAAAACTATTTTGTCTTAACTATGAAATGTGATAGTAGTTCAATGGAATAGGTTGTGTTCATAATACACACAGTAAATAACTATACTAATGTGCTATTGTTAAACTGGAAAACTTAAGGTCCTGGGATAAGAACTCACTATTTGAGAAAAAAACTGCTGGGAAAACCAGAAAATAATATGTCAGAAACTAGATATAGACCGACATCTTATGACCTATTCAAAGATAAGGACAAAATGGGGTGCAGGATTTAAACATAAGCCAATTAGAAAAGAATGGAAACATTTTCCTGTCATATTTATGGAGAGGATAATTTATGACCAGAGAAGACCTAGAGAACATTATGAAATACAAAATGAATGATTTTTGATTATATTAAATTCAAGAATTTTTTGCATAAACCAATCAAATAAAAATCAAGATTAGAAGGAATACAGAAAACTGGAGGAAAAACAATTTATTGTCTGTGTTCCTAATAAAGACCTTATTTCTAAAAACATAGGGAACTGAGTCAAATTTATAAGAATATGAGTCATTACACAATTGAAATAAGAATGCAAGTCATATCCTGAAAAAAATTTGAACAGTTTTCAGATGAAGAAATTAAAACTATCTATAGTCAAATGACAAAAAATTCTGTCATTAACTACAGAAATGCAAATTAAAACATCTCTGAGGCACCATTTCACACCTATGAGATTGGATAATATGACATAAAAAGGAAATGATAAATATTGGGGGAATATGTGAAACTGCGACCAATGCACTATTGATTGAGTTGTGTCCTGATGCAACCATTATGAAGTGAAATTTGGAACTATTCCTAAAGGGTACTAAAACTGTATATAGCCTTTGATCCAGCAGAGCTATTGCTAGATCTGTATCCTAAAGAAATGGTGAAAAAAGAGGAAAAGATCCACATTTATGTGAAACTTCATAGCAGCTCTTTTATTAGTGACAAAGAATTTAAAATTGAGGGAATGTCCATCAATTGGGGAATGACTGAACAAGTTGAGGAATATGAATAAAATGAATATTATTGCTCTATAAGAAACTACGAGCAGATAGATTTGAGAAAAACCTAGAAAAATGTAACATGAACTGATGCTAAGTGAAGTAAACAGAAACGGGAGAATATTGTACACCTTAACAGCAACATGGTATGAAGATCAACTATGATAAACCAAGTTGTTCTCAGCAATACAGTCATAAAAGACATTTCAAAAAAAAAAAATTGCAGTGGAAAATTCCATCTACATCTTGAGAAAGAACTATGAAATCTGAATAAATTAGAATATACTATTTTCACCTTCATAAATTTGTTTTATTATTGTTTCATTGTTTTTCCCTTTTAGTTTTAATTCTTCTTGCAGAATGACACTATTATAGAAATACATTTAACATGATTCTACAAATATAACATATCAGATTATTTACTATATTAGAGGGGGGAGAGAAGGATAGAAGGGAGAAAACTTTATAAAAATGAATGTTGAAAATTATCTTTACATTTAATTGGAAAAATTTATAAAAGAAATTAGTTTATTAAGTAAGATTAAGGCATCTAGAATTTTCCTAAATAATGCAAAATAGAACATAGATGTTTTGATCTGTGGTAAAAATACCAAGATTCTAAATTACAAAGAAATACTTATGAGGGCTTATCAAAATGAATGAAAGAATGGGTAATTAAGGCAGTTAGTTGTAGCAATGGAACAGGCCACAGGAAAGAAAGAATGTGGATGAGGAATATGGTTGGCAATTTTAAAATTCTAAAGTATAACTCATATTTCTGCCTTGAACTAGTTGTTATGAAATATGTTAGACATATTTTATAGACAGTTTTGTTTGTGTGTTTGTGATTGTATGTATTCATCAGTATGTACATTTGGCCTTTCTCTTCTTCAAACAGAGGATTTTGGTTAAAATAAATTTGTTTTCCATAAATGGGTATTAGTTTCCAAGGGCAGAATAAAGAACAAGAAGTGTACAATGCATGGAGGAATATTTCAGCTCTGTTTCCAAAACTTGGAACTGTGTAATAGCAAAATAATATACTACCTGGTCTGTCAGTGTGTCTCCAGTTTTTGAAGGTGTTTAAAATTCAAGTAATATCTGGAATTAATGAAGATCAATCCCTGTTAGTTCTAGCATCCCATAACTAGACTCAATAGCTGATAAGAAAATAAGGGTAAAGATCCTATTTGATAAATAACTTTTTTTCTGCCAAACTGGATAATTTGCCATTCCCCATTCTTATTCTACCATTTCCTAACTTCTGCATCACTGGAATGTTCTCTCCCTACTTCCTTGATTATTCAATTAATTCCCTTTCCTTTAGGACTCATTTCATGAAATTTCAGATTTGAAAGTAATTCACAATTAATCAACCATAGTTCTTTACTTTATCATTACAATGACTCATATGTTCCATCTCAAAATTGTAATACTTTTCTTCTTTTACCCTTCATATTCGCTCTGTTTTATTCTAAAATATATTCTGCTCTTTTTATAATGCTTTTTATTTCTTGCTAAATGAAAAATGAGAATTCAACAGGGTTTACCAGTATCTATTTCTGAGAAGGTAGCATTTGATTCCATCAAAAGTATAATACAAGAGAAGGTAGGAGAGAAGCAGAATTCTTGGCTCTGCAAGAAGGTAGATGAAATTCAGTTCAATCCAAAATGCTTTTATGGTAATCTAAATGTTATTTATGGGCCAAGCAAAAATGCTACATATCAACGACTCAGTGCTGAGGGAGTTACAGTGATTAGAGATGGAGATGTGATTCTAGAGAGATAGGCTGGACACTTTCAGAGTGTTGTTAACAGATTATCATCACTCAATGCAGAAGCCAATGACCATTCAAGTCAAGTTGATCTGTCCTTAGTTGAAGTTCCAACTGAAGAAGAGATTTTGATTATCATTAGGCTATTTTAATGTGGTAAAGCACCTGATGTTGATTCTATTCCAGCTGAGATTTAAAGGGTGGAGAGGTTCACTGCTCATGCAAAAGCTGACTGAATTTTTTCAAGTTATATGGCAATGAAGAGAATTCAAGGATGCCTCAGTTTGTAGATTTGAAGATCTGACCAAAGACTTTGATATTGTCAGTCAAGAAAACTTATGGAAATGTTTGTCAAAATTTGGGTGCCTGGAGAAAATCATCAATAGTGTATTTTAATTTCATGACAACATATTTGCTGGAGTTCTGGATAAGCATACTGATTTCATGATTTTCCAGTCACCAATAGGCTCTGTCCTCTCTTCCATTTTTTTTTTAATTTAAGGCAATGGGATTGAGAGTGACTTCCCTAAGGTCATACAGTTAGGCTATTATTAAGTGTCTGAGGTCAAATGTTAACTCAGGTCCTCCTAACTTCATGGCCTGTGCTCTATTCACTGCACCACCAAGCTGTCCCTCTCCCATGCTTTTTAGCTTCATGCTTTCAGCCATGTTATCAAATACCTTCACTGAGAATGAACACCACACTGATGATAAATTCTTGTTTGAAAAGGCCGTAAGCCAAGATGAAAGCAGAGGGAGTGTGGCATTAATTTTGGTTTTCAGATGATTGTCCACTCAATTCAGCCTCTAAAGTTGTGGAACCATTGTCTACAAAAAAATGGAGAAGTTTTGAGTACTATGAATAAGTTCACATACTGAGGTAAGATACTTTCCACGGAGGTGCTTATGGATAAAGAGGCTAACACATGCTTTGTCAGAACTAGGATGATTCTGAAGATCACCTGGCAGGATAAGAGATCAGAAACTGAAGTCTTTGATCAAGTAAACTGCCAAGCGTTCAAATGTTACTACAGAGAGTTCAGCTCTAAAATGTTGGCCACATTGTTTGGGTGCCAAATAAACACTTGTCAAAAAAAACTGCTTAATTAAGAATTCAGACAGTGGTCCAAAAAAACATTAAACACATTTGCAGGTTTCTCTTAAAACTATGGAGTTGTGCAGCATGGGAGACATGGACAGAGGACTGCCCAGCATCAGAGGAATGCCCTCATCGGAATGGGTGCTGTGCTCTGTGAACAAGACAGTATCAAAATAGTCCAAATGGAACATGAGATACTTAAGTTTTGTGTAAACACTCCAGATATTTACCTGGACTATCTGTTCCCAATATGTGGTAGAGCATTATAAATTCATATTGGTCTGAATAACCACAATAGAATACATAGTGGAATATTCCCTCTCAAGAATTAATATTTCTAAATAAGGCCTCTCAGAGATAAAAATCATTAAAACAAAGACAGACTATTACTCTTAGGCTATTTTAGAGGAAAGAGGGAGAGAGACCTTGAATTCTCAGTCAGATACACTCCTGATTCTGTTAGGGAGGTAAACTGTGGTCTATTTCCAGAAAGACCTTTCATTCCCAGCCAAACACCTTCCTGATTCTGTTAGGGATAGAAATAGTGGAATAGTTCCAGAGAAGAGACCTTGAATTCTTAGTTAGCCACCTATTTGATGATAGACTGGGAGAACAATATACTGCCTCCTCTTGTTTGATGATAAGTACTAAGAAGACCTTGCATACTCAGACATAAAATCATTTAGATAGACAACAAAAGGTCATTAGAAATCTTCTTCTTATATCTTCACCATCTGGATGATGAGGTAACATTCCATGAAAACATTTTATTCTTCTCTTTGTTACCGGGTAGATTTTTCACATAAAGATTGTAATTCTGAAAACCTTAACCAATCAGGTTGGAAGATATGGGGCTAGGGAGGGGGAAAATCACACTAGGCCATATAATGTTGCTTGACTGTTACCTTGGGGCAGCTCCTTGATTTTCACTCCCTTTGTGAGACTTGGAGTGTGCCCTTTTTTGAGAAAAGGCAAAATAAATTTTATTTTTTGCTCAGAGGAGTCTATATTTTTAAGTGGATTTTTATCCCACACAACACTGTTTCTCCTCTATAAGATGGAGATATCATTTCGGATGAAGGACAATAACCAACCAACCACAAACCAGACTCTAAATTACTTGAGAGCAAGGAATATGTTTTCTTTTAATTTTGGATCATTACTATCTGGCACAATGTAGAGTTGAAACAGAAAACTTCATAAATGTTTGTTGAAATGAATTCTTCTAAAGACACAGAAATCAGCTAATACCAGTGCTTTGTCTTGCTGCTTGAGGACAGGTAATTATTTTATTCATTTCCATTTTTACAAGCTGTTATCATATAATACTTGCATATATTATATATTCAACAAATTATTTTATAATTATTCTCTTCATATCATATACACACACACACACACACATACATATATATATATATATATATATATATATATAATTTTTTCCACTTTCAGGTAAAATTATAATCCCTGTCTCTACCAGACTCCTCTTCAATGGGGAAAAATAACGATGGGGAAAATTAATAAAAATGAAATGCAATGATTCCAGTGTTTTATGAGGAGGAGCTAAAGAGGATGATAAATTAATCCATGTAAATGAATAGCTACCCTACTAAACCTTAGGATAGAAATGGCAAAAGAATCAAATACAGAGCAAGTATGACACAAGTTCAGAGTCAAAAGGGATCACTTAATTATACTTTTACAAAGAAGTAGAAGCATTAAAGCTAGATCTTGAAGGAATAGAATTTTAACGTGTAGAAACAAAGTATTCAAGCAAAATGGATATGTTTGATACAAGCAAACTAATTGGAGGGCTTGAGTATATCAGAGTATCTAGACAGGAATTGAGGCAAAAATTAGAAAAAGCATGGTCTATGGCTATAGAGAACCTTGGATGTTATGCTTGACATTATCGACATTATCCTATTTTTTTCAAATAAAAGATTGGTATCAGTAAAGTGATGTTTTAGAAATATATACTTTCAAAGAAGTTGTGTTATTTAGTATTCATTAGAGATGTTTCTTCTAATCCCCTAGCACAATGATCTCAGTTTTAAATAGTCTACAATACCCCCCTCCTTTCCCTCCTCTGAGAAGTTATATTTATTCAATAAATGCATTACCATGGAAAGTGAGGCTTTATGTTGGTTTTTTTTTTTCATTTTCTTTTGGGAAATGTGAATGTGTCCTGGCATTTATATTTTAGAAAGCCATTTAATTACAAGAAGAGACTGATGAGATGAGCAGGTACCTTTTCTAGTAGAGGCAAGATGGGACAATCCAATTCATTGTATTTACATCAATTGAAATAGAGAGGAAAGGTGTGGGTTGTCTTTCAGTTTCTTGGGTGAGAAAGTTTTAAAAACAAGTTCTACCAAAAATCCTTTATTGCCTCCATAGGAGATAATTTGGAATTCAAGCCTAAAAATTATCTTTTTAAAATAATTTAACATTCATTATATACAAAGTGTTTTGATAAGACTATGTCTTTCAGTGGTGTATAAGTCAATTGGTACCAAAACAGGCCATTTCATTTATTAACAAATGTCATAATTATTAGGAATTTTAATAATTTCAAATAATGTTTTATATACAACTGGTACATTTTTGCTGCAAATCCTTATTTTATATGGTGTACCAATGAATTCAAAATAATTTCTTTAACTCTGATTTATACTTTTAGTATCACAGCATGGTTATTAATGTTCTCTCTCTCTCTCTATATATATATATATGTATATATATATATATGTATGTATGTGTATATGTATATATATACATATATATATGTAAAACATATATATATATATATATATATATATATATATATGTAAAACACATCTAGAGTAACTGAACAAAAAAGCCACACCGTTTTGTTGTTGTTGTTTTGTTTTGACTAGATAAATATACACATTATCAGAATTCTAGTTCTGTAATTGCATCTCTCAGAGTATTTTTCTCTTCATAAAAAGTTAGTTACTTTTTAAAATTGATTATATTATTCTTTCATCTTCAAGTAAACTATAACTCAGTGTGTGTGTATAAATTAATTATAATTTTTAGATACCTTGTCTCACTGAAGGCTTTTACTATTTTTAGCATTAATTTTATTTTTTCATAATAACAATTTTTATTCTTCCTGTTGGTATTTTTGCATTTTTTATTTTTTGTTTTGTTTTGTTTTGCTTTTTATTTGACAACAATTTTCTTTGTGCTCTACTGTGATTGGTCATATTTTATTTGGGGATTTAACTATTCAAGAAATAATTTCTCTACACCAGAAAATCCATCAATAACTTTGTCATTGAAATGTGCTTTTTGGGAGCTTTTAGTTTTGCACATTTCATTATTTTGATATTTATTAATTAAAACTAAAGAATGAAAAATAAAACATATATAGAGCAATGACACCGAGTTCAATTGTTAACTGAAAAGAGAATCAAAGGTGTAAAATTAGTTCATCCTGATTTCATCTAGCCAAACTCAAAGAATTTTAGTTTGTTGAATATCAGAACCAGAGCATACACATGAATTTCATAAAATTTCATAAAAATAAATATCAAAATCATGAATTGTTCATGCTAATTAGCACATCACTATAATAAACTTTTTGGTTTTACATGATTTTGAGTTACATGAGTTATTAAAATAATTTAATATAATCATCTCATGTCATAGACAGAAAAACCTGACAAGGAAGTGATCTGCTTAAGTTAATAGAGAAAAAAACGATGGTTCAAAGATATAATCTGAACCTGGAATTTTTTTAAGACTCAAATTCAGTGCTCTTTCCATTATGGTCTTAACTTTTTCAGTTTTGCCTGCTTATCGAAAAGCAATTTCTAGCCTATGAAAGAAAATAAACTAAACTGAGGATCATATTTTCTTGCTGATCACACAAAGTTTATTTTTTAATAAGTTTGAACTCGAGGAAGAACGAACTCGAACTGATTTTATTTTTTTATAAGAAGATGAATTTTCTATTTACCATAATATTCATTAAGGGCATCAGCTATTATCTTGTGAATTACTTCAACACAATGAATATATTCATTTTGAAAGTATAAAGTAGATCTTTCATTGAATAAGAATGTATTTAGGATAAAACAGCTGCAATTCAGGCTGTTAAATGTCCAGCTTGCCTTCATTTCTACTTGTAGAGCTCAGTATTGCTAATAAAGTCTTACGTTTTCTCTAATTTTCTTCCTGTTGCACAATTATCATGTTTTGTACACACATGAAGTGCCATTAATCCTGGGACCATGATTTGGCATGAATTGTTAGCTTTATTTTTCACTCCTCTATGTTACATGCCTGTGGGACTGACTATTAGCTTCATGACAGAGTATTTCATAAGTCTTAATGAATTTTTAAGATTTAATTATTAAACTCAATGATAAACATATAGGTATAATTCTATTTAAACAATTATAATTTAAAGTACAATCCTAATTCAACAAGTATAATTTTATAGTAAATGTTTCCTTTGGTAATTAATTTTGATGGGTTTTATCAACAATAGAAAATTAGAATATAAATTTAAAGAATAGAAATTGATGAAATTCCATTAGAAATTTAGTAAGTTTATCATTATTTGTTCATTTTCCCATTCTAATACTGGGGCTATTATTTACCCTCTGTTTCCATAATAAGTATTGTCCCTTCTTTATAATCACCTGAATATTTTTCAATTCATCTCATTCTAGGTTTTAGACTTTCTAAAATTATTTTACAGGTCATGCCACTCTTTTGTACTTGTCCTGAATCATACCCCTGTAGTTCTTTTTGGAGTACTTTTTAAAGTTGAACTCATAAAAAAGTTCCCTAGAGAGAAAGCATCACTTTTATTCTTTATCCCCCCCCCTTTATTCTTCCACAGTATCAATTACAATTATATCATCACAATTTCCTCTCCCTTTTGAACTAACTTCTCTAAGGTCTCAGGTCATATGGTCATTCCATTTTTTTCTAAAATCTTTGAAGATAAAAAGTTCATCTTCTCCCAGTTCATCACCATTTTCTACCTGGAAATCAGCCCTAGTATATTATTTATATCTTTGAGAGGAATTAAAGCAACTGGAAGTAAGCATCATTACAATGTTATCTTAAAGAGATCTAAAGTGCACTTTTCCTTCAGCTTAATTTTGAACTATAATGTCATCTATGATCCTACTTTAGATTAAAGCTACAGTGCTCTAAATCATGCATTAAATGATCAAATTACAGTATCTAGCAGGGGCAGAATTGTTGCATATCTGATTAATTTTGCTTCTTAAGGGGTCAGAATAATAGCAGAGTAATTGAGAAGAAGATTACTAATAGTTTTCAGGTATCCTTAATACTTTTTTTCTTGCTACTCTGGACATTTGGGAGCACTAAAAAGCAAGTCACCAAAGAAATCTGCAATTGTTATTTGTACCCTGATGCCCAGTATCTAATCTTTCCTCCAACTAAGGATTTGTGATTGTTAATAAAAAAAAATATCAGTTTATCAAAGACTTTAGACTCTTCTTTGAGTTCTGTAATTCAATATAGGAAAATATTCTCAAAGAAGAGAGAATTTATACTATTGCAGATCAAGGTGTCATTCATGTTGTCCCTCATGCTGAGAGTTATTAAATCATTTTTTCATATCTGGAAATAGGTAGAAAAATATACATATTGAAATGAGAAATTAATTCTTTGTCTTATAACCAAATGGAATGTATTACGAGAAACACATTGATACATTTTACAAATATATATCACAGGAAAAGAATCCAAGCATGCCAAATGACATGTTCTTCACCCATCAATTCCTTCAACTTTCCATCCATCCATCTATGGTCATCTTTGAGAATGAAGCAATATTCACCCTTCCATTCAATAATCAAAAAGTAATTAAAAAATATATTACTTACATTGTATAAGGCAATAGGGATACAAATAAAAATTAAAGAATCTGTAGTTTAAACAATGCTAAATGTTAAAAGGGGAGAGAAATTATATGTAAACATCACATACACCTATGTGTGTATATATATATATATATATATATATATATATATATATACACACACACACACACAAACACACACACAAACACACTCACATGTTATGCTCATATAAATAGAGATCCATGAGTATATGTGTGTATATGTAATATGGTGATGATGGTAGTGGTGCTGATGACATTTATCCTAAATTCTCAAAGAAGACTAAGATAATTCCTGGTCAAGATGGCAGAGAATATAGCAGGTACTGCTTTAAGTTCTCATGGCTTTCCTGAAGAACTAACATGAACTAAGTCTCTCAACAGAATTTGAATCCACAGAACTCAGAGGAGAGCCTAGGAGAAGAATATCTATCCACAAGATCTGTCACAGGGGAGCACAAGAGAGCCAGGGGCAGAAAACAGAGAAGCTGCACAGGAACAGTGGTGTGGGGACTGGGGACTACCCTGAAAAAAAAACAGTGGAAAGGTTTGCTACATATGCAGCTGCAGCAAGTACAGCGCCAGCACAGAAGTATTTACTGTGTGGGGCAAGAAAGCTCCAGTCTGGGGAACTAGACACTGATCAGGTTTTCCGGTCCAGGGTCACAAGCCCCCCATGTTTTCAGTGAAGTCCCCTTGTATCCACTTGAGACTGTCCCCTCATTCCTGTGGGAGAAAGCAACTTTCCAGAACAAACAGTAGCAGCTCCCTCCAGCCCACTGGCCAGGATCAAGTGTGAGCATCAGAGCTCACCCAGTACTGAGTGTGTATTAAACAGATTAACTATGTAGCCCATGGGCCCAATTCATATTGTTTGAGGATAACCTAGATCCTGCTGTCCCCATTAAACCCACCCACCAAGCCTAGCAAGTGGGCCACTTATCAAAGTCAAAGACACTCCAGAGAAATCATCTAACATCTGATACTGGTCAGGCCACTTAGAGTTGCTAAACCCAGTGAGCAAAGACACTAGGAATTTCAACACTAAAGGTCTGTGAATCAACCTCTCCTCCAACATAACTATCTAGGAAAATGAAAAAAAGCCAAAGAAAAGCTGAGTCCATTGAAAGTTACCTTGAAGGCAAGAATCCTAACTCAGAGAGAATTAGAACTTCTGAGAAGAATATGAATTGTTCTCCAGAACAGAAAAAAAACTTCTTAGAACAGAACAGAAAACTAGGAAAAGAAACACAAGAGAAAATTAACATTTTGCCAAAGAAAAGTATCATCTTGCAACAACAACAACAACAACAAAAACCAAAAATATAATTGAACAAGTCAAAAAGAAAATGATTCTTTCAAAAAGTGAAATTGGAAAAATGGAAAACTCCTTCAAAAATAGAATTGACCGATTGAAAAAGCAGTAGTAAAAGGTAAATGAAGTGACTTCCAGCCAAGATGGGAGAGAGGAGACATGCACATTTCTAAAGTCTACTGATCTTTCCCCATCTATGATATGAAACAAACCTCTTAAAAGACATCTAATCCACAAAACCCAGAAAGAAAAGCTAAGAGAAAGAACATCTACCCCCTGGGTGACTCCAGGCATAGAGGGCCTATCAGCCATGGATCAACCTAATTAGTGGTGGGGTTGTAGCCCCAGAAGCCTGAGGGCCTGAGAGCCAGATTTGCTTCATCAACAGGGCTAGAGCCTGTTTGTCCATGGGGGGCTTGGGTCAACTAGGGAGCAGAGGCACTGGTGTTGGAGCTGACCATAAGGAGCTTGCTGATGCCTGCGGGGTGAGTTCCAGTGCAGGAGAGCTGTGGACATCATCCCTAGGCTCCTCTGGTTCTAGGAACTCTAATACCTCAATTACTACTGAAACCTTTTCCAAGAACAAACACAATTACTGACTACTTCTGCCCCAGGCACAGGTGTGTGAGCAAAAGAACCAACTAAGCTGACAATAGGAAGGGGGATGTCCTCTTCCCAGGGTAAAGTCCACCACTGATTGAAGACAAAAGGATTTAACAGCTTCAATCACTCCCTCCAGGCTAAGAGAGTAGGCCTCAAAGTCACAGACACTACAGAGAAAGCAAGCAGCACCTGCTACTGGCCACCTGGACATTTTGCACTCAGTGAGTAAAGACTCTAGGGATCCCAAAACCAAAACTTTGTGAACCAGCCCCTTGCCAACTCATGGTCTTAGCAAAATGAAGAAAGGTCAGTGGAAAGGTGGATCCATAGAAAAATTCTTGGAAGAAAAAGACCCTAATTCAGAAAGGATCTAGAACCTCTGAGAAGAATATAATCTGGTCTCCAGCACAGAAATACTTCCTTGAAGAAATAAGGAAGGAGTTTAAGAATCAATTGGAAAATTTGGGAAAAGAAACCCAAGAGAAGATTAACATGTTGCAACAAGAAAATAAATTATTGGAAAATACAATTGAACAAATACAAAATAAGAATAATTCTCTTAGATCCTCAATTGGTCAAATGCAAAAAGAAAATACTTCTCTCAAAACCTCAATTGGTCAAATGGAAAGCTCTTACAAAAATAAAATTGAACAATTGGAAAAGGAGTTGCCAAAGGTAAAAGAAGAAAACTCCTCTCTAAAAAAAGAATGGAGTCTGGGGAAATTAATGACTTCATAAGACAGCAAGACTCTGTTAAATAAAACCAGAAAAAACAGAAAAAATAGTAGAAATTGTAAAATACTTCATCAGCAAAATCACTGACCTTGAGAACAGATTGAGGATGGGAAACCTGAGAATCATTGGATTTCCTGAAAACATTGAAGAGAATAAAAACCTGGACTTAATATTATAGGTTCTAGTGATGGACAATTTCTCTGATATCATGGAATCAGAGGGCAAAGTAGTTAGTGAAAGAATACATCGAACCCCTCCAGAAAGAGATCCTAAAAATGGAAACATCAACAAATGTTATGGCCAAACTCCAGAACTATCAGATAAAAGATAAAATCCTGCAAGCAGCCAGAAAGAAACAATTTTAATACCAAGGAGGCACAGTAAGGATTACACAGGACCTAGCTGCATCAACATTAAGGGATGGAATGGCCTGAAACCAGATATTCCAAAGAGCAAGGGAGCTTGGAATGCAGCCAAGAATCCACTATCCTGCAAAGCTGAACCTTCTCTTCCAGGGAAAAAGATGGATATTTAACAAAATGGAAGAATTCTAAAAATTCCTGATGAAAAGCCCAGGGCTAAACAGAATATTTAGTCATAAAACCGGAGGTTCTAGAAACACATGAAAAGGTAAAAAAAGAAGGGGTTAAGAAAAATAACTGCTATCCAATAAGTTGAAACTGGCTATAACCAAGCATGGGAAAAAGATTCTCATAACTCTTGAACTGTAACTCTGACAGAGAGAATCTACCTGGCCAGATGTGATGGACACTCATATTTTATCCATGACACTGCTATCCAAAGGGCTGAAACTGGTTATAACCCTACTTGGAAGAAAGATTATGATAACCTTCAAGAATTATAATTCTATTAGATAGAATGTATTTAGCTAGAAATATTGGATGCTCAGAATTTCCTATGACTCAGAATGATTTAAAAACATGTCCTCCTTAAAAAGGGGAGACAGGAAGAAGTTGGGAGGAGGATTGAATGGCGTAAATCTCTTTACATTAAGAGGTAAAAAAAGAATTATGGTAATAGAGGGGACAAAGAATCTTCTCATCAGACTTGGTTTAAAGTTAACTTATATAGATATTGAGTAACTTAAAAAACATCTAACCTTTCAGGTATTAAAAGGGGAAAGGGCAGGTGGAGAAATGGAGTGGGAGAAAAAAGGGGAACTAACAGAAGGAAGGGAAGGGAAAAGGGAAAAAGATAAACAAATGGTGGGGGGGTGGATATAGGGGGGCATACACACTGAAGTAGGAGGTATTCAGAAACAAAATACTGGGGAATACAGATAAAGGAGGGGAAAGGGGAAAAATACAAATGGGGGAAGATAATGAGTTAATAATTAAAACTTTGAATGTGAATGGGATGAATTCTCCCTTAAAACATAAATGAATAGCAGAGTACATTAAAAACAAGAATCCTACAATATGCTGCTTACAAAAAACTCATCTCATTTAAATCAGAGCAATACAAATAGAGTAAAGGTAAAAGGTTGGAGCAAAATATATTTTGATTCAGCTGAAGTAAAAAAAAAAGCAGGGGTAGCAATCCTTATCTCAGACAAAGCAGCTGCAAAAGTAGATAGCATTAAAAGAGATAAGGAAGGAAACTATATCCTCCTAAAAAGTGCCATAGCTAATAAAGTGATTTTAATACTGAAAATATATGCACCCAGTGGGATAGCATCCAAATTCTTAGAGGAGAAGCTGAAAGAACTACAAGATGAAAGACAGCAAAACTCTACTAGTGGGAGACCTCAACCTCCCACTCTCAGATCTAGATAAATCAAATCGTAAAATAAACAAGAAAGAAAGGAGACAAATAGATTGTTAGAAAAATTTGATATGATAGATTTATGGAGGAAACTGAATGGGGAAAGAAAGGAATATACCTTTTTCTCTGGAGTACATTGCACTGATTCAAGAATTGAGCATGTACTAGGGCATAAAAACCTGATGATCAACTGCAGAAAGGCAAAAATAGTGAAGACATCTTTCTCAGATCACAATGCAAGAAAAGTCATATGCAATATTGGGCCAGGGAGATGTATACCCAGAACTAATTGGAAACTGAATAACCTCATTTTAAAGAATGAGTGGATCAAAAAAACAAATTATAGAAAGAATTAATTATTTTAAACTAAATAATGACAATCGTGAAACAACATACCAAAACCTATGTGATTCACTCAAAGTGCCTGTCAGGGGGTTATATTCTATCTTTAAATGCTTACATGAATAAATTAGAGAAAGAGGAAATCAATGAACTAAAAATACAACTAAAAAAACTAGAGAAAGAACAAATTAAAAAATCTCCAATAAAATCCCAAATTAGAAATTCTAAAAATTAAAGGAAAAAATTAATAATGTTGAAACAAAAATACTATTGACTTAATAAATAAAACCAGTAGTTGGTTTTATGAAAAAAAACAATAACATTTATAAACCTTTGGTCAATTTGATTTAAAAAAAAAAGAAAGAAAAAACCAAATTGCCAGTATCATAAATGAAAAAGGTAAACTCACCACCAAAGAGGAGAAAATTAAATAATAATTTGGAATTATTTTGCTGAACTGTATTTAAATTTGAAAAATTTGAATGAAATTTAGTTAAATTTGAAAAATTGAAATGAAAGAATATTTAGAAAAATGAAAGTTGTCCAGGTTAAATGAAGTGGAGATTATATATGTAAACAACCTTCTCTCAGAAAAAGAAATTCAACAAGCAATCATTGAACTCTGTAAGAAAAAATCTCCAGGGACTGATGGACTCACAATTGAATTCTACCAAACATTTAAGGAACAATTGGTTCCAATTCTATATAAATTCTTTGGAAAAATAGGGGAAAACTGAAAATCTGCCTTACTCTTTCTATGAAACCAATATGGTGCTGATAAAACAGAGTAAGTTAAAACAGAGAAAGGAAATGACAGACCTATATCTCTGATGAATACAGATGCAAATATTTTAAATAATATCTTACCAAAACAATTACAACAAGTTATCACTAGTGTAATGCATTTTGACCAAGTAGGATTCATCCCAGGAATGCAGGGTTGAACAATATTAGGAAAAATGTTAGTGTAATCAATTATATCAACAACAAACCTATCAGAAATTATATGGTCATATCAATAGATGCAGAAAAAGCTTTTGACAAAATACAGCACCCATTTGTACTTAAAACACTAGAGAATGCAGGAATAAATGGACTGTTTCTTAGAATAATAGCCAGTATCTATCTGAAACCATCAACAAGCATTATATTCAATGGGCAGAGGCTAGAGGCATTCCCAATAAGATCAGGGGTGAAACAAGTTTGCCCATTGTCACCACTACTATTCAATATTGTATTAAAAATGTTAGCTTCAGCAATGAGAGAAGAAAAAGTAATTGATAGAATTTGAATTCAGAAGGAAGAGATAAAACTCTCACTCTTGTACATGACATGATAATCTACTTAAAGAATGCCAAGAAATCATTCAAAAACTTACTGGAAACAATTACTAATTTTAGCAATGTTGCAGGATATAAAATAAACTCTCATAAATCCTCAACATTTCTATATATAATTAGCAAGATACAGCAGGAAGAGCTAGAAAGAGAAATTCCATTCAAAGTGACCTCAGACAATATAAAATACCTGGGAATCTATTTGTCAAGGCAGACTCAGAAACTTTTTGAAAACAATTACAAAACACTTCACACTCAAAATTGGATTTAAATAATTGGGCTAGCAACAACTGCTCATGGATAGGTAGAGCTAATATAATCAAAATGACAATTCTACCAAAACTGAACTACCAGTTTAGTGCCATACCAATCAAAATTCCAAAAAATTATTTTAATGAGTTAGAAAAAGTTATAAGTAAATTCATATGGATAAATAAAAAATCAAGAATTTCAAGGAATTTAATGAAAAAAGTGCCAAAGAAGGGTGCTTAGCCCTACATAATCTAAAATTATATTAGAAATCATCAGTCATTAAAACTCTCTGATCTTGGCTAAGAAATAGAGTGGTGGACCAGTGGAACAGACTAGGTGTCATAACAGAAAACAATAATAGTAATCTGCTTTTTGATAAACCCATAGAATCCAGCTATTGCAATAAAAACTCTCTCTATGATTAAGACTGCTGGGAAAATTGGAAGTTAGTATGGAAGAAACTTGGAGTAGACCAACTCCTCACACCATATACAAAGATAAGATCCAAATGGATACAGGATTTAGAGGTAAAAAGCAATACTATAAGCATACTAGAAGATCAAAGCCTAGTTTACCTTTCAGTTCTATGAAACAGGAAGCAGTTTATGACTAAGAAAGAGATGGAGAACATCACTAAAAGCAAACTAGATGATTTCAATTACATTAAATTAAAAAGCTTTTGTACAGATAAAACTACTGTAACCAAGATCAAAAGAAATGTAGTAAATTGGGAAACAATCTTTGCAAATAATAATTCTGACAAAGGACTCATTTCTAAAATATACAGAGAACTGAGTCATACTTTTAAAACAAAAAGCCATTCCCCAATTGACAAACGGTCAAAGAATATGCAAAGGCAATTTACAGGAAAGGAAATCAAAGCAATCCATAGTCATATGAAAATTTTTTCTAAATCATTACTCATTAGACAAATGCAAATTAATGCTTCTCTGAGGTACTACCTCAAACCTCGCAGAGTGATCAAAAATACCAGAAAGGATAACGATCATTGTTGAAAGGGTAGTAGGAAATCTGGGACATTATTACATTATCGATGGAGCTGTGAACTCATCCAACCTTTCTGCAGAGAAATTTGGAACTATGCCCAAAGGGCAACAAAAATGTGCATACCTTTTTATCCAGAAATACCACCACTGGGTCCATAACCTGAAAAGATGATGGAAAAGGGTAAAAACATCACTTGTACAAAAATATTCATAGCAGCCCTGTTTGTGGTGGCAAAGAATTGGAAATTAAGTAAATGCCCTTCAATTGAGGAATGGCTTAGCAAATTGTGGTATATGTATGTCATGGAACACTATTGTTCTATTAGAAACCAGGAGGGATGGAAATTCAGGGAATCCAGGAGAGATTTGCATGAACTGATGCTGAATGAGGTGTGGCAGATCCACAAAATCATTATACACCCTAACAGCTTGATCAACCTTGATGGACTCACTCATTTCATCTGTACAACAATCAGGGACAATTTGGGGCTGTCTGCAATGGAGAATACCATTTGTATCCTGAGAAAGAACTGTGCAGTTTGAACAAAGTCTAAGGACTTTTTCCTGTAATTTAGAAAAAAAAAATGATATCTTATTGTCTGATCTTGTTATCTCTTATACTTTATGTTTCTTCCTTAAGGATATGATTTCTTTCTCATCACACTCAATTTGGATCAGTATATAACATGGAAACAATGTAAAGACTGACAAATCGACTTCTGTGGGGGGAGGTAAGTAAGATGAAGGGAAAATTATAAACCTCAAAATAAATAAAATCTTTAATGGAAAAAAGTTAAAGAAAATTCTTCTCTAAAAAAATTGGAATCTGTGCAAAAATGACTTCATAAGACAGCAATAATGTGTTAAACAAATAAAAAAAATAAAAAAAAAACAGAAGAAAATGAAACATACATAATCAGCAAGAGTGACCAGGGGAACAGATCCAGGGAAGACAATATAAGAATCATTGGGCTTTTTGAAAACTTTGACTAGAAATATAGACCTGGACCATTCCTCAAGATATAATGAAGGAAAATTGCCCTAATGTCATGGAATCATAGGCCAAAATAGCTATTGAAAGAAAATATTGATCCCCTCCTGAAAGCAATAAAAAAATGAAAACACCAAAGAATTTCATATTCCAACTCCAGAACTATCAAAAGAGAAAATTTTTCAAGCAGCCAGAAAGAAACTATTTAATACCATGGAGGTTCAGTTAGGATCACATGGGATCTAGCTGCATCAGCATTAAGGAATCGAAGGGCTTGGAATATGATATACCACTCCAAAACAGTTCAGAGAGCTTAGAAAACAATTTTATGTTTTCCCAATCGATTGGAAGAAAACAAAACAAAACATCACACAATAAAAACAACCCTTCAGAGTCTGATGAACATTTTATAAAGATTATCTCATGTATCTCCCTTAATTTCAATTACTCATACTCTAAACGGTTAATGTGTTAACATGTTTATCAAACTCATGTATGTACAATGTTATACTTACCATTGGTCACTGAGGGCAGGTGGATGGGAAGTTTGAAGGATATTTTATAACTTAATATACATGTGCATGTGGATGATAAATAAATGTATAATTAAATCCAGGGGGGGAAGGGATATGATATTCTAAATAGCAAGGGAGCCTGAAATGCATCCAAGAATTCAGTATCCAGCAAACTTGAGCCTTCTCTTCCTAGGGAAAAGATGGACATTTAATGAAATAAGAGACTTCCAAATTGTCCTGATGAAAAGACCAGAGTTAAATGGAAAACTTGGATTTCAAACAGGAAACTCTAAAGATACATGAGAAGATTAATAAAATGGAAAACAAAATTAGTTATCCAGTAAGATGAAAATGGTTATTTCCCCGATCTGGGAAAAAAATTCTCATAACTCTTAAGAATTGTAGCTCTGGGGGAGGCTAGGTGGCATAGTAGATAGAGCACCTGTCCTGGAGTCAGGAGGATCTGAGTTCAAATTCAACCTCAGACACTTAATCATTACCTAGCTGTGTGGCCTTAAGAAAGTCTCTTAACCCCATTTGCCTTGAAAAAACCTAAAAAAAATAATTGTAACTCTATTAGGGAAAATATATCTATCCAGAAGTAATGGACACATGAATTGTCTATAATTCTGGCAGAATGTTTTTAAAAATGATATCTCCTTAAAATGGGGCATTGGTAAAGAGATAGCAGAATGGAGGAGATTGGATGGGATAAATCACATAAAATAAGGTGCAATGGACCTATTGCAATGGAGGGAAAGAAAGGAAGAAGTGAGTACAGTCTCAATCTTCCTCTCATCAGATTTGACTCAAAGAAGGATTAACATACACACACACACACATACACACGTGCAGTTAAGTTTAGAAAATTATCTTACCTTTTAAGTATTAATAGGGGAAGGGGGAGGGGGGAAGGAAAATAGGAACTGACCAATGAATGAAAGGTCAAGTGACAGAAGGAAAAGGGAAAGAAAATCTATGGGGGTTTGATATAAAGGGGCAAGCACACTGAAGGAAATGGTATTCACAAGCAAAATAACTGGAAATAGGGCTAATCAGGGAAAATACCAACAGAGGGAAGATAGCATGGAGGACAATAAAGTTAGTAATTATACTTTTGAATGTGAAAGGAACAAATTCTCTCATGAACATAAGAGAATAGCAGAGTACATTAAAAACCAGAATCTTACAATATGAAATACATTTAAACTCATTTAAAGCAGAGCAAGACATAAAAAGTAAAGATAAAAGGTTAGAATAGAAAATATATTTCAGCTGAAATGAAAAGGGTGGTAGTAGCAATCTTTATCTCACACAGAAAAGCTGCAAAAACAGATCTCAATAAAAGAGACAAGGAAGGAAGCTATAACCTCTGAAAAGTCATCATAGACAATGAAATAATTTCAATACTAAATATGTATGCATCAAGTGGTATAGTATTAAAATTCTTTGAAGAGAATCTGAATGAGTTACAAGAAGACATAGATAGTAAAACATTTCTGTAGGGAAACCTCAACCTCCCTCTCTCAGAATCTGAGCAAAACAAAAAAGAATTTAAGGAGATAAATAGAATGTTAGAAAACTTAGACATGATTGACTTTTTGGTGTAAATTGAACTGGGATAGAAAGGAATATATGACTTCTGACCAAGATGGTGGAGAGAAGATAGGCATTGTAGTAACATCTCCTGATCTTCCCTCATAAATAATATGAAACAAACCTCTTAACAGAAATCTGATTGGCAAAACCCAGAAAGAGAAGCTAGGAGAAGAACATCTACTTTAAGGTTTGTCTTCCAGGATTGTAGGTGAGGCCAGCCTCAGAGGGCAGACCCTGCTGGGAGTACAAGACAGGGTGAGAGCCTGAGAGCAGGAGTTGCTTGATCTGCCTCAGGGGCATGGGCCAACTGGGGAGCAGAGGCATTGCTGGTGGCACTGACACTCTGGAGATTGCCAGCAGGGTTGGAGAGTGAGTGCGAAAGGCAGAGCATTGCAGGAATAGTTCCCTCAGCTCCTATGGTCCAGAGGAACTCAGAATCCATACCTTCATTTCAACTAAGGCCTTTTCCCAGAATAAACACAATTACAGCCTACCTCTGCCCCAGGGTCAGGTGTGAGTAGCAGAGGTCCCTTAGCTGTGAACAGGGAGCTCAATTACCTTGCCCTAGGGCAAAGCCCACCATTTTTCAAACATAAATGTATTCAACAGCTTTAAGCACTGCCTTCAGGCCAAGGGAGAGGGCCTCAACTCAATGACACAAACACTTCATAGAAAGCAACCAGCACCCCATACTGGCTGTTACACGTGTAGTTACTTATTAACCCAGTGAGTAAAGCCTCTAGGGATGCCAGCACCTTCCCAACACCAAACCTCTGTGAACCAACCCCTCCCAAACACAAGCTTTTAGGAAAATAAAGACAGGCCAGCAGAAAGGAGGATCCACAGAAAAATTCCTAGAAGGAAAAGACCCTAACTCAGAGATACTTAGAACCTCTGAGGATATGATCTGGTCTCCAGCACAAAAAGACTTCCATGAAGAAATCAGGAAGGAGGTTAAAAATCAATTGAAAAATTTAGGAGAGAAAATTAATACCTTGAAACAAGAAAACAAATCCTTGGAAAATACATTTGGACAAATAGAAAATGAGAATAATTCTCTCAGATCCTCAATTGAGCAAATGCAAAAAAGAAAATAATTCTCTCAAAACCTCAATTGGTCAAAAGGAAAAATCCTTCAAAAATAGAATTGACCAATTGGTAAAGGAGTTGCAAAAGGTAAATGAAGAAAATTCTTCTATTAAAAAAAAGAATGGAGTCTGTGGAAACTAATGAATTCACGAGACAGCAAGAGATTGTTAAAAAACCAAAATAATCAAAAAAAAGGAGAAAATATACAATACAACATCAGTGAAACCACTGAACTCAGGAATAGATTGAGAGGGGACAACCTGAGAATTATTGCTCTTCCTGAAATCATTGAAGAGAAAAAAGCCTGGACTTACAGGATTTAGTGACTGGAAACTGCACTTTTATCACGGAGATAGAGAGCAAAATAATTATTGAAAGAATACATTGATTCCCTCTGGAAAGAGATCCTAAAATGAAAAAATAAAGGAAAAACCAAAGAATGTTGTGGCCAAATACCAGAACTTATCAGATAAAAGAGAAAATCCTGCAAGCAGCCAGAAAGAAAGAATTTAGATGCCAAGGAGCCACAATAAGGATTACACAGGACCACGCTACATGAACATTAAGGGACTGAAGGGCCTGAATTGAGATACTCTGAAAAGCAAGGGAGCTTGGAATGCAGCCAAGAATACAATGCCCAGCAACACTCTGCCTTCACTTTCAGGGGAAAAGATGAACATTTAATGAAATGGGAGACTTCCAACATTTCCTGCTTAAAATACCAGCACTAAATAGAAAATTTGGATCCAGAGACATACGAAAATGTTAAAAAAAAAGGGAAAGGGGAAAAAATCTGCTATCCAATAAGATGAAGCTGGCTACATACCCACCTGGAAGAAAGATTCTCATAACTCTTGAGAATTGATACTATTAGAGACAATATACTAAGCCAGAAGTGATGGACACTCATGACTTATCCATGAGACTTCTATCCAATAAGATTAAACTGGGTGGAGCCAAGATGGTGACAAGAGAAGATCCTCTCTTAGGTGCTATCTCTCAAAACTCATAAAATAAGGACTCTAACTAAATTTTTGAGAGACAGATCCCACAGAGTGATCCAGTGAGGCATTTCTCTAGCCCAAGGTAAGCTGGAAAATAGTGGAAAGGCTCTTTTCCATTATAGAGGGGTGCCCCACAGAGTGAAGGAACTTCAGCCTCCTGGAGGCAGCCCCAGAGTGCTGTGAGCTGTGGATCATGGCAGCAGGGGCAGTTTCCTGACTATACTTGGGGAGGACTGGGCACAAGTTGGAAGATCAGCGGGAGGCGGGGGGGGGGGGTGGGCAGCGCTCTGACACAGAGCATGTGAAGACCCCAGGCAACTCAGCCTTCAGTACTCAGTCACAAAGGGGAATAGAGAGAGACTTCTGAGGTCTGTCCTTTATCCCTGGAACAGAACTCTGGGGTTCTGACCACATTCAAATACTGATCACAGTCTAGGCCCCTCATAGAACAGCAGGGCCCACCCCCATCTCAGCCCCATGGCAGAGGGGTGTGCTTGTGGTCATTCACAGACCAGGAGGGAGGACAGAGCTTCACACACTGAGACCCTTGTCTGGTGGGGGGAGGTGTCCCAATAATACTCAAAACCTCAGGAAAACCCCCAAACCAGTCAAAGGCTGGAGAAATGAGTAAACAGAGGAAAAACGAGGAACACCATTGAGAAATATTTTGTCTATGATCCCAAGAAGATCAAAATACTCAGTTGGAAGATGAGTAAGTACAAGTTCCTGCATCTAAAGACTCCTAGAAAAACAGAAATTGGGTTCAGCTCATGAGAGAGCTCAAAAAAGATTTGGAAAATCAAGTGAGGGAGATAGAAGAAAAATTAGGAAAAGAAATGCGAAAGAGGATGGAAAAACATGAAAAAGAAGTCAACAGCTTAGTCAAAGAGATCCAAAAAACTGCTGAAGAAAATAGCATGTTAAAAACCAGTTAGGCCAAATGGATAAAAAAGTTCAAAAAGTTATTGAGGAGAATGCTTTAAAAAGGCAGAATTGGCCCGATGATAAAAGAGATAAAGTTCTCTGAGGAAAACAAATCCTTCAGTTCTAGAGTGGAGCTGAAGGAAGTTGCTGACTCTATGAGAAGTCAGAACACAATACTTTAAATCCAAAAGAAAGAAAAATTCGAAGAAAATGTGACATCTCAATGAAAAAACAACTGATATGGAACACAGATTCAGGAAAGATAATTTAAAAATTATTGGGATACCTGAAAGTCATGATCAGGAAAAAAGCCTTGACATCATTTTTAAAGAATACCTACAGGAAAATTGCCCAGATATCCTAGAAGCAGAGGGCAAAATAGAAATTGAAAGAATCCATCAGTCTGCCCTAGAAAGAGATCCAAAAATAAAAATCAACTCCCAGGAATATTATAGCCAAGTTCTGTCCCAGAACTCCCAAGATGAAGAGAAAATATTACAAGCAGCCAGAAGGACACAATTCAAATATCGTGGAGCTGCAGTCAGGATCACATAGGATTTAGCAGCAATTATATTAAATGCTTGTAGGGCTTGGAATATAATATTCCACAAGACAAAAGAGCTCAGAATGCACCCAAGAATGAACTACCCAGCAAAACTGAATGTCCTATTCCAGGGAAAAAAGATGGCTTTTCAATGAACCAGGAGAATTTCAAATGTTCCTGTTGGAATGGCCAGAGCTGACCAGAAAATCTGAACTTCAGTTACAGGACTCAGGTGAAGCAAAGAGAGAGGAGGAGAAGGGTAAAATATGAGACATTTAATGATGATGAACTACATGTATTCCAGCACAGAAAAATAATACTGATAAAACTCATAGGAAACTTCTCATTTAAAACAGCAGGTAGAAGGAGCTTTTATGGATGAAGCAAAGGAGTGAGTTGAGTTTGAAGATATAATATATTGTAAGAGAAAGGAGAGGTGGAATAGGTTAAGATATTTCATATAATAAGATTTTTTTATTACAATGAGCTATTGCAATGATAAAAGAAGGGGTGAAAGTGAGGGGCAATGAGGGAACCTTTGCTCTCACAAGTGGCTTGGGGAAGAAAAAGCATATATACTTAATGTGCTATAGACATCTAGAGTAAGAAGGAGAGAAGGGGGACAGGGGAAAGGGGCGATGTGAGTGATTGAAGAGAGGGTGAATGATGGTGGAGAGTGGTCAGATATAAGACATTTCCTTTTTTACTTCTTGCAAGGGGCTGGGATTGGATGGCCTGTCTGGGACCACAGGACTGGGTTGTTGCTGAGCATTAGGGGTGGTATGTGGACTTTGGGCCTCTTGGCCCCAGGGCCAGTGATTAGTCTGCTGTGTCACTCAGCTTCCCTACAGCACATTTAAGAAGAGGGACAGAGTGAAAGGAGAGAGAAAATATTGTGTATGGTAGTGGGGAAGTATGAATGGAGGGAGTTTCAATCAGCAGCGACAATTGTGGAAAATTATGCAAGTAGCTTTGTGATGGACTTATCCAAAAGAATGTGATCCACACACAACAGAATTGGTGGTATTGGAACATAGACTGAAGCACATTTATTATTATTATTATTATTATTATTATTATTATTATTATTATTATTATATTTTATTTGGGATTTTTTTTGGTTTTTGCAAGGCAGTGGGGTTGGGCAGTTTGCCCAGGGCTGCACAGCTGGGTGATTGTTGGCTGTCTGGGGCTGTATTTGGGCTCAGGTGCTCCTGACTCCAGGGCCGGTGCTCTGCCCAATGTACCCCATAGCTGCCATTATTATTATTATTATTATTATTATTATTATTATTGTTGTTGTTGTTGTTGTTGTTGTTGTTGTTGTTGTTTTAATTTTTCCTCTACTTAATGACTCACAAGGGTCTATATTTTGGGGAGAGGGGTATTATGCTTAGTCTTAAACAAGAATATTTTAATAATGTATACAAACATCATTTGTACAAAAATAAAATAAATTTTAAAAAGGGAAAAAGGTAATGAGATGGGAGATAGAATACTGTACGTGTAAAATATAGTATTAATTTAATTTATTGAATACATCAAAGGAAGGTATGTACAATGAAAATGGATAGACCCATTGTAATATTTTTAATAGTTAAACAGGAGCTTATATTTTACCTGCAAGACAACCGTAAGTCATTGAAGTTTTTTGAAGTTATTGACATAGTCAAAGCTATATTTCAGGAATATCAGTTTCATGGATACAGAATGGGGGTAGGATATGAGACAGAGATATCAATTAGTGAGATGTTCAACTATAAGTCAGTGATTTTTCAAATCTGAACTATATTAGAAGCTATGGGAATAGAGAAAAATATATGTGGTAGGATTAAGAAAAAATTTACATTAAAATTCTTAAAAATTTGATAAATTAAATAAAAATTGAAAGTTAGTATAAAAAAACTACTAGAGTAAAAAAAAATCTCAAAACACTAAAGACAATTTCCAGAACATATCTAAGCAACAACTTAAAGAAAAAAGCATGTTTTAATAAAGCTCGCCTTAGAAAAATTAAAGTACTTCCATAAAAGAAGCACACAAGAACTTTACTAATATAATAGTGGAAGTGAGATGAGGTGAATGAGGGAAGCATTTAAACCTCATCTTCATTGGAACTGGATAAAAAGGGAATAAAAAGAATTTTGAAATATCACTCTGCACACATCAGATTGTCTAAAATGATTGAAGGGGAAAGCACTATATTTAGACAGGTGGAAAAAAAAAATTGGGGCACTAATTCATTGTTGATATGTTGTCAACTGATCCAAACATTTTGAAGAACAATCAGGAATTATGACTATTCCCAAAGGAAATTAGAGAATAATTTAAAGACACTATATGCTCTAAAATGTTTATAGCAGTTATTTTTCTGGTGACAACAGACTGGAATAGGCAGAGATACCTGTCAATTTGGGAACTGCTGAACAAGTTTTGGTATGAGATTATGACAAATACTACTCTGTGAATGCTACCTGTGCTCCATGAAATGATGAATTGATTATCTTAGAAAAACATGGAATGATTTACATAAAATGAGCAGGAACAAATGAAAATTATATATAGTAGCAACATTATTGTTTTAAGAACAACAGCGCAATGGAGTAATTTTAACTTACATCCAAAATATAAATACCTAAAAACTATAAAGGACATATAAGTGAAGATACTATCAGTAGTCAGAGGGCGAAAAAGATACATAGAAGTAGATACAGAATGCTTTTACATATATCTACATATTTGTGGCTAATGGTAACTATCTCTAGGGATGGGTAGTTGGAGGGGAAAATACATTTTTATGAAAAGTAATCAGATATTTAAAAAGAATAGCAAGTTGTACATACTACATGTGTAGTTTCATACTTTTTATTATGCTATGTTATGAGAATACTTGTTTTAGTGCAGTAATTAAAAATTTAACTAATTTTTTAAAAGAAAAAAAGGAATAACATAAATACTGCAGTTGAATAGGGAAATGTATTTTAACCCACATAAGAATGAAAGGGAAAAATTGGTGAGAGAAGTGGAATGAGGGGGGCTGATCGAAGGGAGGCTGTTTAGAGAGAAGAAGATAGTAAGAAGCAAAACATTTTTGAGGATGATATGGTGAAAAGAGAAGGAGAATAGGGCATGCAATAGGAAAGGAGGATAGAGGGTAATACAGAGCAATCATATCTGAGTAAAAAAT
This sequence comes from Macrotis lagotis, assembly GCF_037893015.1. NCBI lineage: Eukaryota > Metazoa > Chordata > Mammalia > Peramelemorphia > Peramelidae > Macrotis > Macrotis lagotis. Next base: position 316,500,487 of record NC_133666.1, on the reverse strand, counting down.
TTATAGCAAATTTCTTTGAAAAAGGTCACATTTCTCAAATTTGTAGTCAATGGAGTCAAATTTATGAAAAATACCATTCCACAAATGAAATATAGTCCAACTATATGAACAGATAGTTTCCAAATGAAGTCATCAAAGCTATCTGTACATATATAAATCACTATTGACCAGAGAAATATAAATTAAAATTGCTCTGATGTACCATCCCATATCTAAGAGATTAATAGCTAATATGACAGAAAAGGAAAATGACAAATGTTGGAGGTGATATTAAATAACTAAGACAATGATGTATTTTTGGAGGATTTGTGAATTGATTAAGTCATTCTGGAAAGCAATTTGAAACTATACTCAAAAGGATTACAAAATCATGTATAACCTTTGACCACAATACCACCACTGGTCCTATTTCCCAAAGAGATTAAAACAAAAAGTAATTGGATCTATATCTACAAAAGTATAGCACCTTTTTTGGGTAGTGAAGGATTAGAAATTTTATTTTATTTTGTTTTGTTTTTATTTTATCCATTTGCAAATGTATATTTCGAAGTTACAAAGTTTTCCTCTACCTTTCCTTCCCACCCCACTCCCCTCAATTGGGAAGTCAGGTTAGCATTTTACACACATATTTTTTAAACATATTTACAAATTAGTAATTTTGGGCATGAGGAATTTGGATTAAGGGAAAGAGACACATAAGAAATAATTTTTTTTTAAATGTTCAACAGATTTGGTAGGAGTGCTTTATTTTTCTGTGTGTTTTGTTTTGTTTTTCATCATCTGGTTGGGTATAATATAGTACATAATCTGTCAAATACAGTTGTGCTAGCTCTCTGGACTGCAGAGAGGCTTTGCTTCTATCAAGGTTGTTAAAAAGGATTAGAAATTAAAGGAATATCAAACAAATGAGAAATAGTTGAAAATGTGGTATATGATTGTGTAAACTAATTTACTGTAATAACAAGTTGCTCTCAGATAAACTCGGTATTACATGAATTGATACAAGGTAAAGTCAGCAGAACAAGTAAAGTTGAACATTGCACAGTTACAGCAATATTGAACAATTGTGAATGACTTAGCTATTAGCAACAAAGAAAAGTATGAAGAACTTATGATGAAAATTCCTGTATTTCTTGAAAGAAGTGACAGTGAGTGAAAAAAAGGACAATTGTAAGTTTCAGAGTAGGGTGGCTTAGGGGGAGGTTGAATCCATGTGGAAAAAAGTCTTTGATATCATCTATTAACATTAATTGAACCTACACATAAACACACACACACAAACACACACACACACACACACTCACACACACACACACACACACACACAAACAAACATGTCTCCCTTTAATCCCTATCTGCAACTAGATTTATAAACCAGAGAGATAAAAGTAAAGCAAAAAAGTCACATATAGACAAAAATATTTGCATCAGTTTTGTGTGGTGGGGATAGGGGCAAAAAAATTTAAAACTGAAGGGATGTTCAACAATTGAAAAATGACTGAAAATAATATTGGATAAAAATGAAGATGAAGAAAATGGACTTCACAGGAGAGGGACTATATAAGGATAGTTGTGGGTTCATTTGGTGAAGAATTCACCATATTCTGACTGAGGGAGATGAGAAAAAAAGTTAAAATTTTAATTCACAGGTTGTTACAGAAGATCACAGGTACTACAAAAAATCCAAACTACTATATAAAGTTCACATGTGACTGCAAAATGTTCACAAGTTAAGTTCTTTGGAAAAACCACAAGAAGTAGTGGAGCAAACCTCAGTATAAGTGCTTCAGGGGAAAATTTGTATATTTAATGAAATAGAAGGATTTTCAAATATTCAAACATTCAAACAGATCTGAATAAAAAAAACCTGACTTTTAAATATAAGACTCAAAAGAAACATAAAAAGATTAAACTGGGAAGGGTGCTATTAAGAGACTTTGTAGTGTTAAACTATTTAGATTTCTATATGAGAAGACAATACTGGTACCTCATAATAATTTAATATTTAGAAATTATATGTAAAATAATAAAATGAAGGAGTTCCAGAGGAATGTACTGGGAGAAAAGGAAAGGAAGAGTTATAATGGGTTAAATTATTTCACATCAAACAGACAAGTAAAAGCTTTTACAGTACAGGTACAAAAGGAGAGTGAAAATTGGATCAAATTGGGAGATTTAGAAAGGGGTTCATCTGAGACAAAACACTTGAAGAGAGAGACAGAGAGAAAATAGAAAAAAGAGGGGAAAATAAGATAGAGAGAATTAGAGTTAGCAATAGTAAAGATAAAAAATAAAGTGAAACAAGTTACTCTGATAATGGCCTCAATTCTCAAAGATATTGAGTCAAATTCCCCAATTGATAACTGATCAAGCTATGAACATTTTTCAAAAAATAAATTTATTTTCTAGCCATAGAAAACGTTTTTAACTTACTATTGATTGGAAAAATGAAAATTAAAACAATACAATTCATACTTATTAGATTGATTAATCTGAAAAAGAAAAAAAGGAAAAGAACAACTATTAGAAGGGATGTAGGGAATATGAGTCATTAATGCATTGTTGATGTAATTATGAACTGATTCAACCATTGTGTAGAATAATTTGGATCTATGACCAAAGGTCATTACCTCTACTAAGTCTGTATGCTGAAAGAATTAAAAAAAATAAAAACAAACAGGAAAAATATTATATCTCCCAAAATATTTATAGCAGCTATTTTTGTTATCAAAGAATTGACAATTGACAGTATGTTCATCAGTTGGAGAATGGTTGAAAAAAATTGTGCCATTTTATAGTCACATTGTGTAATTATGATGTGATTATGATGGAATACTTTTATGCTATAAGCAATGATAAGTGGAATGTTCTCAGAAAAACCTGTAAAGACTTAAATAAATTGATACAGAGTGAAATGTACTGTGTCCAAATTAATGTCAATATTGTTAAGTGATCAGCTATGAATGACTTAGCTACTCATAGCTAAGACAACTCTGAAGGACTTATAATGAGAAATGTGATTCATCCTCAAAGAAAGAACTAATGGTGTCTGAATACAGATTGAAGTATACGTTTTTAATTTATTTTTCTTGAAGCTTTTTTTGGGTGGGGGGCAGTCTATGTTTTTTTTAAACAATATAACTACTATGGACATTTTTTATCACTACACATGTATAATATATGTCAAATTGCTTGCCTTCTCAATAGAAAGAGTGGAGAGGGCAGAAGGTAGAGAAATTGGAATGTAAAGTTTTAAAAAATTAATGCTGGGGTGGCTAGATGGCTCTGTGGATAGAGCACCAACCCTGGAGTCAGGAGTACCTGAGTTCAAATCTGATTTCAGACACTTAACAATTCCCTAACTGTGTGGCCCTTGGGCCACTTAACCCCATTTAACTTCCAAAAAAATAATTTAAAAAAATTTTAAAATATTGCTAAAATTGTTTTTACTTGTGACTTTGGAAAAGTAACCTAATAAATTAAAAAAAAAACATTAAAAGAACATAGAGAGAAAAACCAAGTCAAGAAATCCACTTTCTTCACCATAATATTTCTATCAATTTATTCTTCTTTGATATACACTCTAGTCTATTTGCCACCACTCTTGTCTTCTGTAGGATTAGCTCCAAAGATTAAACATCTAGTCTATTATAGGACATTTAGAACTGAACAATGACCTTCTTCACCAAGTATTTGCAAAGTAAGAAACTCACAAAACTTTGAGATGAAACAAAATATATGAATAGGGCTTTTATTAACAGTCACTGATATACTCAACTCACTTCACTCCCCAAATTTCCATTTATTGATACTGACTGTCTCTGTCTCTCTTTCTCTGTCTCTTTCACTCTGTGGCAGTTAAATTTTATAAGTATTTATGTAATCTGATGAAACAATATAAAAAACATCATTTATTCTGTACTCATTTAACTTTGTGTCATTTAGTAAGTGCCATATACTGTGAAGAGGATTGCATTTGGATTTACGAGGGTCTTTGATTAGAATTCTGATTCTATTAATAAGTGACTATGGAAAATTCTCTCAAATTATCTGACCTTCACTTTCCTCTTGTGTTTAATAAGAATATAGTACTTAGCTCTAAGTTTATATGCTTCTCAAACTTGTAAGTGACATAAAGAGAAAACGGATAGTTAACAGGTTCTATGAAGCAGAATCCCCAATGATCTCAATATCAGGGTAGGATACTTTGTTTAATATAATAAGGTCATATACAAGGGGAAAATGTAAAGTCTTATCCCTGAACATTAAAAATAAGCTATGTAAGGACAAAATTGGGAGAGAATAACTAGATGGCATAGAAAAAGATTTGAGGTTTTTACTGCTAAGTGTGGTAATGAGTTATAGTCATCTTGAATGTAATAACATAGAATTCAAAAAAATGTTAATGTTATCTTAGGTTGTAGTATAAAATGCTTAATGTCCAGGATTGAGGGAGGTGATGATACCCCTGAACTCTGCTTAGTAAAATCACATCTGAAGTTCCCTGGTCAGCTACGCTTTGCACATTTTCTGAGATTCATTGATAAGTTGGAGATCAAGGTTTTTCTCTACTATACTTGTTTAACTGTTACCTTATTAAGTGGGGAACATGTGAGAAGAAGGGAAAGAATTTGGAACTCATTTTTTAACAAAACAAATGCTCTAAATAAATAAATGAATGAATGAATGAAAAATGATAATATCATACCAGAATTTTCTAATGCCCATAATTTTAAAAAGAATAATGTAAATTAATTATTTTTTTAAAATTTTAAGTCTGAAAATTAAATATAGATATTATTAGGAGTAGGAATATTTTATTCTAATCTATGTCTCTTTTTTTTCTAGATTCGTAGTCTTTAGAACACAACTGAAATAAACTTCAGTCTTCTTACCTGCCAAATGTGTTTTATATTATTTGAATCAACCACCTTTTATAGGTATTGTGAGACTCAAAGGAAATAAGATGAAATTAAAATGCTTTCATTACTAGCAAAAAAAAACTGCATATAACTTTATTTATATTTAATCTGATATACTTCCTGAACTTACTATGACCCTTATTAGAATGTCAGCTCCTTAAAAATGGAAGTTATTTTATTTTTTATATTAGTATACCTAATGTTTAAAACAGGCTTTTGAATATTGTGGGTTCTTAATATATTCTAATCAATTAATTTACAAGTTGTCATTAACATAAAAGTACTAGAAAAGATCAAATCTACAATCAGAATCATTTCTTAACTGTAATTTAACATATGATATTTTTACTTCAATACTGACTATTGGAGTTTAATTTTTATTGTCTAATCAAGTAGAATTTCTAATTAGGATTTAAGGACTCTGGTTTTGCTAATCCCAAATAATTACACATGCTTTGCTTTCTATTCCTATAATAACATTCCTGACCACATATGAAAAATTAAAAGGGGGGGAAGGAGGAAGAAACTCCTGAAGGTCCTTTTAACCCTGTTGTCTTCTTATTCCACTCCAGTCTTGAAGTCTTGCTTTCATACAATGTCAATACCATTTCTATATCTTATAATATACTATTGAACTCTATTGATTGTATATGCATATATACATGGATTATATATATATATATATATAATTAGAAAAGCAATATCTATAATTTATTCTTATAATATTTTTTCTTTTATATTTATTGGGAAAATCTTCAATATTTTTTCTTGTGCATGTGAGTCTACTAAAGTAATTTGGTCCCTTTGTGAATTGTAATGTTTCATTTTTTAGTGACTTTCAGATTATTCAACATGAATCATACATATCTGTTCTTAGAAAGTTGAATGGAAAGAATCTATATGACTTTCTTAAAGTTTTGAAAATGTGATGCCATTAACAATTAACAATAAAAGGTCAGAATCTTAAGCAATTCCTATGCTAAAGTATACAGTTCCAAATACAGTATGCTAATGTGATATTCAAATATTGCCTTGATATTCTGAAGATCATATGTGCATGACATACAATTTGTATGGTAATCTAATCACAAGAAATGCTGATGACAAACCTGCCTTCTTTTTACTTCATGCTGCAGAATTTGAGCACCACCCCCATTAAGTCTGCCAAAATAATGTCAGCTCTGAAGCATCATTGGACATATCTCAGCCTTTTTTCCCCTTTAAATAACATAGGAGAAAAGAGAAATGGAAGAAAAATGAACTTTTTGAAAATGATTGAAACTCATTTCATTTCTAGCATTAGTAAATAAAAAGATATTTGAAAAATTCAGCAATATTCAATATATTTTTTAATCATTTAGAAACAGAGTCAACTCAAAAGCTATCAACTTGATTGGAAGACATTTGAATACATATCATGCTATAGAGAATTTTCTTCATTTCTGAATGGGAAGTTCCTTTTCTGATAAATAAGATCAAAATTCTATATAATTTTTTTCACTTGATAATGCAGTAACTATTGTCACCCATTCATAAGGATTTTGAAAATCCACATTTTTGTTCCACAAAAAGAGTTTCATTCATCAGAATGGAAGATTAATCATTTACCATTGTAGCAAAATATTTGTGCTTAAATTTGTTATGCCCAGTTTAACACTACAAGTGAGATTTCTAGAGATGCATTCCTTATGAATCTGAGACTAGACTACCTTGGTGTCAGAAGACTGATTGACTGGTTTGTCTCCTGCCTATACCGAGTCCTCTTTCCACTCCAATTCATTTGAGGCATGGATAATTTGAAGCATCCTTAAATAATTGCAGGAATGAGAGAAGAGGAAAAGTGGGGTCACCTCTTGAATCTCAAGTAAAGAGACCAAGAATTAGTTTTGAGAAACTGGATAAATTTCTTAACCTCTGAGTCTCAGTCTTTCCAGATGTGTGTGTGTGTGTGTGTGTGTGTGTGTGTGTGTGTGTGTGTGTGTGTGTGTGTATATATATATATATATATATATATATATATATATATATCTCAGGATATTATAATGATTTAAAAACAAGATGGAGAAGTGGAGAAGTAAAGGCAGAGAGTTACGCTCTTCTCCAAATCCCCCAAAATACCTGTAAATAATGACTCAAAATAAATTCCAGAGCAGCAGAGCAGCAGAACCAACAAAAAGACGGAATGAAAGAATTTTTCTGACCAAGTCAACTTAAAAGATCAGCAGGAAAATTCATGGGACCAGGATGAGAGAAAAATACACTTTAGCTCAGACCCTTCTAGCACAGACTGAATTCTAGAAAACCAAGAACAGACCTTGAGGTAAATGAAACAATGGCATCAGTAGTTTCCAGACATCTGAGCTTACAAACAAAGACAGCACAGAAAGCAAGCAGAATCTTAAATCCACCTTCCATGCTCAATATGCCTGACCCAGACCTAGAGGAGGAAGTTGCTGAAGATATCACTTAGAAACTTAATTGGAAGGGCTAGGAGAAGGTCACCCAGAAACTTGATAGTTATGAGATCAAACAGATTGTACCTGCTAAGTGGATTAGTACCTCAGTTGAGTCAGTGGACTTGGATGTAGCCAATAAACTTGATTTCAGAAAACTTTAAGGGGGCGGCTAGGTGGTGTAGTGGATAAAGCACTGGCCCTGGAGTCAGGAGTACCTGGGTTCAAATCTGGTCTCAGACACATAATAATTACCTAGCTGTATGGCCTTGGGCAAGCCACTTAACCCCATTTGCCTTGCAAAAAGACCTAAAAAAAACAAAACAGAAAACTTTAAAATTACATTCAAGGCAAGAATGAGAAAGAGGTAAAGAGAAGTTGACTATCCCAGTGAAAAATTAAGTTGTCAAATATCATTTCCTTATACATCTCTGATGAACAGCAATCTGATCCACCCAAGGCTTCAGAATCAGATGTCTTTATTGAAGAGAGAGGTGTAATGAAAGCATTTGTTCAGAGTTTTGTTGGATTTTCTAATGTTAAAAAGAAACATGAACAATTCTTGATGTGATTTTTGGGGGAAGATGGAAAAGTATGTTGTGAAAAGATTTACTACATTGTAAACTAACAGTCTTCAGCTGCTTAAAAGATAAAATGAGGTGTAGCTAATCAAGAAAGAAAAACATCTCAAAACAAATGAATACTAAAGGCAAAATTTCTGCTTAATGTAGTCTTCATTACTAATGTTAAACCAAAAGAAAATCATCAGGAAAACTGTTGCAGCTGAGTGAAAGTGGAGCACAGTTCAAGTTGACTGAGGCAGCACAGCCTGACCCCCAAACACCAGGAAAAGACATGGGAATCACTGAATCCACAGTGGCAGTAGCTGCTTACAGCCCTCATTTCAAAGATGATAAGGGAAATGAAGAATTTGTTGGAAGGAGATTATAGGGGTATATTTGCTACCAAAAAGGTAGGAAGGACTCTATTGCTTTGCCCAGACTCAGATTTGGCTGACATTCCTGAGTGATAGTCCGAAGGAGAGGAGGAAAACTTGTACCCTAGAACTTCTAAGTCCAGGGAAGTGGAGATACTCCTCACAATACCAGCACAGGAAAAGGCTAGTGTTTATTCACAGAACACAAAGAGAGAAGTAAACACCTCTACTTAGTTCATTCCACCCTGAAAGAACTGAAAACTTGTAGGTCCCTAGAAGTATCTCTGAAAACAGCTGCTCAAAACCCAGAATCTTGGGATAGTGTCCTCTTCATCTGGAAACAAAGCCCTATTTCAACAAAGAGTTAAAGGACAAATAATAGACTGAGAAAATGTACAAAAAATATTCTGAACAAAGAAAGTTACTATGGTGACAAGGAAGATCAAAACATGCACTGAGAAGAATACAACAATGTCAAAGCTCCTACATTGAAAATCTCTAAGGAAAATATGAATTGGCCTCAGGTCATTGAAGAGTCCAAAAATGATTTTGAAAGTAAGAGAGATAAAAGAACATTTGGGAAGAAAGATGAATAATGCAAGATAATCCTGAAAAACTAGTCAGTAACTTGCTAAAGGAGACACACACAAAAAAGACATACTGAAGAAAATAACACCTTAACAATAAATAGGCCAAATGGTAAAAGAAATCCAAAATATCAAAGGGAAAAATGCCTTTAAAAGCTAAATTGGCATTATGAAAAAGGAGACACAAAAATGCAATGAAGTAAAAAAACAGCTTAAAAAATAGACTGTGGGGGGGCAGCTAGCTAGTGAACTGGATAAAGTACCACCTTTGTAGGCAGGAAGACCTGATTTCAATTCCAGACTCAGATGTTTAATAATTGCCTATTTGTTTGACCTTGGACAAGTCATTTAATACAATTTCCTTGGAAAAATGTAGACTTGGTTAAATGGCAAAGGAATTACAAAAAGTCACTGAAGTTGCTTATATTTGAGCAAATAGAAGCTAATGATTCTATGGGAAATCAAGAAGCATTCAAGTAAAACTGACAGAATATTTTAAAAAAGTGAAATATGTCTTTGGAAAAAGAATTGACCTGAAAAGAAATCCAAGACATGCATCTCAAAAAATTTGTACTACCTGAAAGCCATGTTCAAAAAAATGAACCTGGACATAATTTTTTCCAAGAAATTATCAGGAAAAACTTCCCTGATAGTCTAGAATCAGAAGGTAAAATAGGAATTAAAAAAACCTCAATGATATCTCCTAAAATACTCACAGAAGTATTATAGTTAAATTCTAGAGCTCCTAAGTCAAGGATGAAATATTGCGAGTAGGCAGAAAGAAACAGTTCAAATATCATGATGCTACGTTCAGGATAAGACAAAAATTTAACAGTTTCAACATAAAGTATTAGAGAGTTCAGAATATTTTTCTGAGGGCAGAGGAACTAGAATTACAACCAAGAATCAACTACCCAGAAAAACTGTGTATAATTTTTCAAGGGGAAAATAGACATTCAATGAAAGAGAAGATTGTAAAATATTCTTGGAGAAAATTTCAGAGCTAAATAGAAAATATGACTTTCAAGTACAAGACTCAAAGGAATCATTCGAAATTGAACAGAAAATGGAAGTCATAAGAGACTCAATAGGGTAAAACTGTTTAGATTATTTCATGGGAAGATGAAGCTCATAATGAGATATTCATTATTAGAGCATTTGGGATTATATATAGAAAGAGGGCACAGGTATGAATTGAATATAAAGGAATGCTAACTAAAACAGTAAAATTATAGGGGGGAGAGGAATATATTAAAGGAAAGGGAAAGGGATAGAATGGGATAGATTATTTCACATAAATGAGGGAAGAAACTGCTTTTACAATGGAGGAGGGAAAGAGGTGTATGAAGAATAGTGAGTTATTCCCTATTCTCCTCACAGTTGTCCCAAGGATGGAAAAAATCCTCATGGAATTGAGTATTTAAATTATATTTGCCCTTCAAGAAAGTAGGAGGGAAAGGGGATAAGAGAAGGAGAGGATGTTATAGAAGAGAGGACAGATTTGGGGAGGAGGTAGTGGAAAGTAAAACACTTTTGAGGAAAGTCAAGCCTAAGGGGCAGGGGGGAGAGAATACAATAAATTTGGGAGATATAGAATGGATTAAAATACATTTAGCAAAATGTGTGAAAATATATTTGAAGCAAGTTTCTCTGATGAGTGCCTCATTTTTCAAATATATAAAGAACTGATTCAACTGATTCAAAATTTAAAGATCAAAATTTAAAGATTAAAGGTCAGTCTCGCTGATAAGTGATCTAAACATATGAACAGTTTTCAGAGGATGTAATCAAAGCCATCTACTGCTAAATGAAAATATATTCTAACTCACTATTGGTTGGAAAAAATTAAGTTAAGCAATTCTAAAGTAGCTTCTCATACCTTTTAGATTGGCTAATAGGACAGAAACTCATATTAACTTCAGAGACTGATAATGTATTCCTTATTTGTAGGGGTTTTGAGCTTTTTACATTTTTAAATAAATTTTCCTTTTATTTAAAATGATGCTGTTAAATGTACTACATACAAAGTAAGAGCAAGACTCTAGGTTGATCCGCTGTGAATGACTTAGCTATTCTCGGCCATACAATGACCCAAGACAATTTTGTAAGACTTCTTTTAAAAATGCTGTTAATTCAGATATGATGATGTGTGAATACATATTGAAGCTTACATGTTTTATTTTATTTTTGCTTGAGGTTTTCCTTTTGAGGGGTGTTTATGTTATTTTTTCCAATAAGGTTATGAAAATATTTTGCATAACTTCACATGGATAAATTGTGTGTGTTTTCTCACTGATGGTAAGTGGGGAGGAAGGAAGGGAGAGAATTTGAAACATAAAGTTTTAAAAACAGATATGAAAATTGTTTTTACATGTAACTGGGAAAAATAAAATGGTAAATAAATCAAAAGTGTTTTAAAAACTGCTATCAAAATATAAACTATTATTAGCATTGGCATCAGATAGGGTAGAACATTCTGTGGGAATCTGATATTTGAAAACACACACGCTATTCCCTATCTTCCTAATAACCAAGTATATTGGGGAAAATGGACTGCTAGATACATCTCACAGAAAAGCTCAGCAGGACTTAGGATCATGAAGAAAATAGATCATTTTCTTAGAATTCAAAATCTGTATACAGACACAAAAGAAAAGAAGTTAGTATGTAGCTAAAGAACTGAACTCAGACTTAGAAAATCTGTATTCTCTATAACTTTCAATCTATGATCCAATGAGTAAGGTATCAGATGAACATATGCTCATCAGAGAGTTTTATTTATTTGCCTATATTTTGTGTAGGTGGAATAAAAACAGAAGAAGAGAAACTCATATTAATTTCAGAGACTGATAATGTATTCCTTATTTGTATGGGTTTTGAGCATTTTACATTTTTAAATAAATTTTCCTTTTATTTAAAATGTAAAAAGATATTCTTAGCCTGAGAACTGGAAAAACACACTATTGACTGAAAGTAATTTGCTGATCCTTGGACTAAGAAATGAAATTTTTGGTTTTAAAATTATATGGAAGTGGGGCAGCTAGCTGGTGCAATTGATAGGGCACTGGCCTTGGAGTCAGGAGTGCCTGTGTTCAAATCTGATCTCGGACACATAAAAATTACTTAGCCATATGTCTTTGACAAGCCACTTAACCTCATTGCCTTGAAAATCTAAAATAAAATTAGATGGAGGACAAAAACTGATGAAATACCAAATCCATAAATATTGAAATATAAAATTTGTAATAATTCTATGGCTCCTTGACTATACCAGTGTTCCTTGAACTAGTCAAGTTTGTAGACTTCTGGCCAAGATGGTGGAGAGAAGCCAGACACTGTCCTAAGGTCTCTTGGCTTGCCCTCAGAACAATTATGAACCAAGACCCTTAACAATATTTGAATCCACAAAACCCAGAAAACGATCTGAGGAGAACATTTACTAACCAGGTCTGTCTTAGGGGAGTATGGGTGAGCTGGAGTCAGAAAACAGAAATATATGGGTGTCAGGGTGAGGACCAAGACTAACCTGAGAACAGTTGCAGAAGCTTTAACTGTGTGCACGGAGGGTGGGAGAGTTCCAGCAAAGCTGGAGGGAGAGTTCCAGTATGTAGTTAGGCATTGATTAGGCTGGTCTGAAAGATGAGGACTCCAAGCCCTGTATTTTCAGTGGAATCCCCATGTTTCTGGTTGAGTCCCCTCTCGCTGTAGGATAAGGTGACTGACAGCCCCCCCCCCCAAACCTATCCCCTCAGGTTCTAATGTGCGAAGCAGATCTCTCTCAGTACTGAGTAAATAATAAGGAATAAGGAGATTAACTATCAAGCCAGAGGGTCCCTTATTTTCAGTGGATTCCCCATCTTTCCAGTTGAGTCCACCCCCATCCCCCATCCCTGTGGAAGAAAGTGAATCTTCCCAAAACAATCACAGTAACAGCCTCTCCACCCTTAATGCTCAGGTGTAGGCCACAAATCTCTCTCATTAATGAGTGAATAATAAGGAGATAGTGTGAGGACCCAGCCCACATTATTTGAGGATAATCAAAACCCTGTTGCTTCTCCCCAACCCAGGCCTAGCAAGAGGGCCACAAATCAAGGTCACAGACACTCCAGAGAAAGTGTCAAGCCTTTAGTGTCTGGCCAGCCCACTTAAAGTTACTAAGCCCAGTGGACTAAACTTCTAGGGATTTCAAGACCAAAAGTTTGTGAACCAGCATCTGGTCCAATCCACAGCCAGCATTGTAGGGGGAGAGACCATTTAAAGCTACATCAAAGACAAAGACCCTAATCCAGAGAGAGCTAGAACTACTGAGGAGAATATGAATTGATCTCCAGTCAAAAAAGACTTCTCCTTCCTTTTTTTTTGGTTTTTGCTAGGCAATGGGGTTAAGGGACTTGCGCAAGGTCACACAGCTAGATTACTATTAAGTGTCTGAGGCCGGATTTGAAGTCTGGTACTCCTGACTCTAGGGCAAGTTCTTTATCCACCTAGCCACCCCTAGAAAGACTTCTTAGAAGAGATCAGGAAGGGGTATAAAAATCAACTGGAAGAATTGGGAAAAGGAAAAGCAGGAGAAAATTAACACCTTGCAACAAGAAAATAAATCCTAGAAAAATACAATAAACAAGTGAAAAAAGAAAATAATTCTCTCAAAACAACAAGAGGGCAAATGGAATCTCCTTCAAAAATAGAATTGACCAATTAGAAAAGGAGGTGCAAAAGGTAAATGAAGAACATGCTTCTCTAAAAAAAGAGAATGAAATCTGCAGATCCTAATGATTTCATATAGACAACAATAATCTGTTAAATAAATCCAAACAATCAAAAAAATAGAAGAAAACATAAAATACCTCATTGGCAAAATGACTGATCTAGAGAATAGAACTGGAAGAGACAATTCAAGAATCATTGGTCTTCCTGAAAACATTGAGGTTAAAAAAAGTCTCGATGAATATTTCAAAATTTAATGAGGTAAAATTATTCTGGTATTATGGAACCAGAGGGTGAAATAGTTATTGAAAAAATATATCAATTTTCTCCTGAAAGGGATCCCCAAATGAATACACCAAGGATTATTGTGGCCAAATTCCAGAACTATCAGGTAACAGAGAAAATGCTGCAAGCAGGCAGAAAGAATCTATTTAGATACCAAGGAGACATAGTAAAAATTACACAGGACAGGTTTGCATCAAAATTAAGGAATCAAAGATTCTATAATGTGACATTCCAAAGAGCAAGGGAGCTTGGAATGCAACCAAGAATTCACTATTCAGCAAAACTGAGCCTTCTCTTCCAAGGGAAGTTTTACAATTTTTCTCCCAATCTTACTTTCCCCCCACCCCCCTCCACAGAAAGCAATCTGTCATACTTTATTTTGTTTCCATGTTGTACATTGACCCAAATTGAGAGTGATGAGAGAGACATCACATCCTTAAGGAAGAAATAAAAAGTATAAGAGATAACAAGATCAGACAATAAGATAATGGGTTTTTTTGTAAATTAAAGGGAATAGTCCAGGAACTTTTTCAAACTCCATGGCTCTTTATCTGGATACAGATGGTAATCACCATTGGACAGTCTAAAATTGTCCCTGGTTGTTGCACTGATGGAACAAGTAAGTCCATTAAGGTTGGACATCACCCCCATGTTACTGTTAAGGTTTACAGTGTTTTTCTGGTTCTGCTCATCTCACTCAGGATCAGATAAAAATCCCCCCAAAATTCCCTGAATTCCCAGCCCTCCTGGTTTCTAATAGAAAAATAGTGTTCCGTGACATATATATACCACTGTTTGCTAAGCCATTCCCCACTTGAAATCTCTAATTGCTGAAGCTAACATGTTTAATATGACATTGAATAGTAGTGCTGAGCATCCTTGTTTCACCCCTGATCTTATTGGGAATGCCTCTAGCCTCTCCTCATTGAATATAATGCATGTTGATGGTTTCAGATAGATAGTGCTAAGTATTCTAAGGAACAGTCCATTCATTCCTACACTCTCAAGTGTTTTTAGTAGGAATGTATGTTGTATTTTGTTAATAGCTTTTCCTGTGTCTATTGATATGATCATATAATTCCTGATAGGTTTGTTGCTGATATCTGTGAGTATACTAACAGTTTTCCTGATATCGAACCAACCCTGCATACCCGGGATAAATCCTACTCGATCATAATGTATTATCCCAGTGATAACTTCTTGTAATCATTTTGCTAAGATTTTATTTAAGATTTATGCATCTATATTCATTATGGAGATAGGTCTATAATTTTCTTTCTCTGTTTTGACTCTTCCTGGTTTAGGTATCAGCACCATATTGGTTTCATAGGAAAGAGTAAGACAGAGTTCCAGCATTCCCTATTTTTGCGAAGAATTTATATAGAATTGGAACCAATTGTTGCTTAAATGTTTGCTAGAATTCACTTGTGAATTCTTCAGTTCCTGGAGATTTTTTCTTAGGGAGTTTAATGACAACTTATTGAATTTCTTTTTCTGAGATAGGGTTGTTTAGTTATGTAATCTCCTCTTCATTTAACCTGGGCAAATTATATTTTTGTAAATATTCATCCATTTCACTTAGACTATCAAATTTATTGGCATGGAGTTGGGCAAAAAAATTTTGAATTATTACTTTAATTTCCTCCTCATGGGTGGTGAGTTCACCTTATTTCATTTATGATACTAGCAATTTCGTTTTCTTCCTTCTTTTTTTTAATCAACTTGACCAAAGGTTTATCAATTTTATTGGTTTTTCATAAAACCAATTTTTGGTTTTATTTATTAATTCAATAGTTTTTTTGCTTTCAATTTTATTAGTTTCTCCTTTAATTTTTAAAATTTCTAATTTTATACTTAATTGGGGATTAATAATTTGTTGTTTCTCTAATTTTTTTAGTTGCATGTTTAGTTCATTGATTTCCTCTTTTTTAATTTATTCATGTAAGCATTTAAAGATAATATTTCACCTGATTGCTGCTTTGAGTGAAACCCATAGGTTTTGGTATGTTGTTTCATTACTGTCATTATCTAATCTAAAATGATTAATTATTTCTATAATTTGTTTTTTGGTACATTCATTTTTTATAATGAGGTTATTCAGTTTTCAGTTGGTTCTGGGTCTATATCTCCTTGGCTCAATATTGCATGTGACTTTTATTGCATTGTGATCTGAAAAAGATGTATTCACTAGTTCTGCCTTTCTGCAGATCATTAGGTTTTTTTGTCCTAGTACATGGTCAATTTTGTATAAGTTCCATGTACTTCAGAGAAAAAAATTTCCTCCTTTCTATCCCCATTCAATTTCCTCCATAGCTCAAACATAATCTAGTTTTTCTAACAATCTATTAACCTCCTTAACTTCTTTCTTGTTTATTTTATGATTTGATTTATCTAGATCTGAGAGTGGGAGGTTGAGTTCTCCCACTAGTAGAGTTTTGCTGTCTGTGTCTTCCTGTAGTTCTTTCTGTTTCTCCTCTAAAAATATGGATGCTACCCCATTGGGTGCATATATTTTCAGTATTGAAATCACTTTATTGTCTATGGTACCTTTTACGAGTATAAAGTTTCCTTCCTTACCTCTTTAAATGCTATTTATTATTGCAGCAGCTTTGTCTCAGGTAAGGATTGCTACCCCTTCTTTTTTCACTTCAGCTGAAGCAAAGTATATTTGCTCCAACCTTTTACCTTTATTCTATATGTTTCTCTCTTCTTCAGATGAGTTTCATGTATGCAGCATATTGTAAGGTTCTGGTTTTTAATCCCCTCTGCTATTCACTTATGTTTTAAGGGAGAGTTCATCCCATTCACAGTCTTTATTGCCCTCCATGCTATCTTCCCTCTGTTCGTATTTTCCCCCTTCCCTCCCTTTATCCATATTTCCCAGTATTTTGTTCCTGAATATCACCCCGTTCAGTATGTTTGCGCTTCTATATCACACCCTCCCCTTTCTTTCCCATTTCCCTTTTTCCCTTTTCCCTTCCCTTCCTTTTGTTAGCTCTCCTTTTCCCCCCTTCCCCTCTCTTTCTCCACCCCCCCTTCCCTTTTCCCCTTTTAATACTTGAAATGTTAGATTTTTTTTAAGTTAACTAAGTATGTGTAAATTGACTTTAAGCCAAGTCTGATGAGAAGATTCAGGTGTTTCTAATCTCTCCCTTCTGCATTTTGTATCTCTTAATGTAATGAGATTTACCCCATTCCATACCCTTCCTCCTCCCATCTCCTTCCTGTCCCCCTTTTTAAGGAGGTAGTGTTTTTTAAAAATCATTCTATCTGAGTCATAGAAAATTCTCAGTATCTGTCACTTCTAGCTAATTACATTCCATCTAATAGGGTTAAAATTCTTGAGTTATTATAGTAAAAAATGGATATTTAATGAAATAAGAGACTTCCAACTTTTCCTGAAGGAAAAAAAACAGCTAATTAGAAAATTTGGACTTCAAACAAGAGATTTGAGAGACATATTCAAAGGGAAAAATGGAAATGAAAAGAAACCCTGCTATTCAATAAGATGAAATTGGCTTTATCACCACCTGGCAGCAAGATTATCATAACTACAGAATTTTAATTCTATAGGATAGAATATATTCAGGCAGAAGTAATGGACATTCATGATTTGTCCTTGACTCTGATAGAATGATTTAAAAATATTATCTGCTTAAAAGGGGGGTACAGTAAAGACCAGGAGGATGGAGGAGAGTCAATATGGTAAATCACATTACATAAAGAGGTGCAAAGGATAAATTGCAGTAGAGGAGAGCAAGGGAGGAGGTGAAAAGTACCTGAATCTTTCTCTCATCAGATTTGGCTCAAAGAAGGATTAATATACACACACTCAGTTAAGTTAAGAAACTTATCTTACCTCTCAAGTATTAAAAGGGGAAAGAGGAATGGGTGGGGACATGAACTAACAGAAGCAAGGGAAGGAATATGGAGCAAAAAGGAAAGGGGAAAAGGGGGGAATTGGATATAAAGGGTTAAACACACTAGAGGAGATGTCATTCAGAAGCATAATGTGATGAATATGGATAAATTGAAAAGGGGGTAAAATATAAAAAGAGGGAAGATAGCATAGGGTTAATAAAGAGTTAATAACTATAACTCTGAATGTGAATGGGATGAACTCTCCCATAAAACATAAGTGAATAGTAAAATGGATTAAAAATCAGAATCCTACAGCATGCTGCTTACAAGAAACTCATTTGAAGCAGATAGATACATATAGAGTAAAGGTAAAAAGTTAGAACAGAATATAGTTTGCTTCAGCTGAAGTGAAAAAGGCAGGGAGAGCAATCATTATGTCAGACAAAGCAGCTGCTAAAATAGATCTCATTAAAAGAGATAAAGAAGAAAAGTAGATTCTCCTAAAAGGTACCATAAAAACATGAAACAATTTCAATACTAAATATATACGCACCAGGTAGAATAACATGCAGGTTCTAAGAGGAAAAGCTGAATGAGTTACAGGAAGACGTAGACAGTAAAACTCTACTGGTGGGAGAACTCAAACTCCCTTTTTCAGATTTTGATAAAATTAACCATAAAATAAACAAGAAAGTAATTATGGAGGTAAACAGAATTTAGAAAACCTAGATATTATAGACCTGTGGAGAAAATTGAATGGGGATAGAAAGGAATATACCTTTTTTTCCCACAGTACATGACACTTACACAAAAATTGACCATGTACTATAGCATAAAAAACTTTAAAATCAAAGGCAGAAATAGTAAATATATAGTTCTCAGATCATATTGCAATAAAAGTCACATGCAATAATGGGCCAGAGAGAGAGATAGACTTAAAGCAAATTGGAAACTAAATAACCTCATTTTAAAGAAAGAGTGGATAAACAACAATTAACAGAATTAATGATTTCAACCTAGATAATGACAATACTGAGATAACATACAAAAACTTTTGGTATACAGCCAAGAGAGTTGTTATGGGATATATTATAGCTTTAAATGCTTACAGGAATAAAATAGAGAAAGATGAAATCAATTAACTAAATATGCAACTAAAACAATTAGAAAAAGAACAAATTAACCCCCCCAATTAAATACCAAATTAGAAATTCTAAAAATTATGGAGAAATTAATTACATCAAAAGCAGGAAAACTATTGAACTAATAAATAATACCAACAGTTGGCTCTATGAAGACAAACAATAAAAAGGATAAACCTTTGGTTAATTTGTTTTAAACAAAAGAAAGAAGAAAAACAATTTTGTAGTAACATAAATGGAAAGAGACCTCACCACAAATGATGAGGAGATTAAAGTAACAGGGATTATTTTGTCCAATTGTATGCCAATAAATTTGATAATTTAAAAGAAATGAATGAATATTTACAAAAATATAAGTTGCCCAGTTTAAATGAAGAGGAATTCACATACCTAAATAATCCTATCTCAGAAAAAGAAATTCAACAAGACATCCCTAAGATAAATTCTCCAGAGTCAGATAGATTCACAAGTGAATTCTATCAAATATTTAAGGAACAATTGCTTCCAATTCTATATAAACTTTATGAAAAAATAGGTTAAGACAGTACTTTGCCTAACTCCTCTGGTGCTGATGCCTATACCAGGAAGAGTCAAAACAGAAAAAAAAGTATAGACCAATTTCCCTCATGAATATGAATGTGAAAATGATAAATAAAATATTAACAAAGTGATTACAGCAAGTTATCACTATGATAATAGATTATGATCAAGCAAGATTATATCAGGAATGCAAGGTTGGTTCAATATTAGGAAAACTATTGTCATAATTGACTGTAATAAACTTAATATAAATTACATGATTATTTCAATAGAAGCTAGAAAAGTTTTTGAAAAATTGGAACATTTATTCCTTTTTAAAAACATTCAAGAGATAAGGAATAAATGGAATGTTCCCTAAAATGATAAATAGTATATACACAAAAAGCATTGAAGAACATTATACACAAGGAGGATAAGCTAGAGGTGTTCCCAATAAAATCAGGGGTGAAACAAGGATTCCCATTATCACCACTGCTATTCAATATTGTGAAGTATTAGTTTCTGCAATAAAAATAATAAAAAGAAAAAAAGAAATAGAAGGAATTAGTATTGGGAAGGAAGAAACAAAACTTTCAGTCTTCACAGATGACATGGTGATGATATAGACAGAGAACCCTAAAAATTCATCTAAAAACTTAATTGAAACAATTAGCAACTGTAGCAATGTCACAGGATATAAAATAAACCAATATAAATCCCCCAGCATTTCTATATATTGCTAGTGCACGACAAAGACAAATCCCATTTAAAGTAACTTCAGACAATAGAAATACTTGGGAGTCTATCTACCAAGTGAGACTCAAAAACTCTATGAAAATAACTATAAAACACTTTAACAGATATAAAATCACATTTAAATAACTGGGCAATATATCATATTTTTATGGATGGGCCAAACTAATATAAAAAATGGCAATTCTACCTAAATTAAACTACTTATTTAGTGCCATACCAATCAAACTTCCAAAACTTGCTTTAATGAACTAGAATAAATGTAACTAAATTAATATGGAGTACAAAAGTTGCACAGGATTAATGAAAAACAAGTGCAAAAGAATGTGTCTTAGCCTTACCAGATCTAAAATTATATTATAAAATATCAGTCATCGAAACTGTCTGGAACTGGCTAAGAAATAATGGAGTGAATCAGTGGAATAGACTAGTTGCAAATGAGACAGAAGGAAATGATTATAGTAATCTACTGATTGAGTAATCCAAAGAGTCCAGCTTCTTTAATAAGAGCTGTCTTGTCAATAAAAACTGTTGTAAAATTGGAAGTTAGTATGGCAGAGAATTAGATTAGACGACCATCTCACACCCTGTACAAAGATAAGATCAAAAGGTATTCGGAATTTAGACATAAAAGAAAATATTATAAACAAACTAGGAGATCAAGGAGTAGTTTACCTGTCAGATCTTTTTAAAAGGAAGCAGTTTATGACCAAGAAGGAGATGGAGAACATCATTAAGAACAAACTAGATAATTTTGATTACATGAATTTAAAAGCTTTTTCACAAACAAAACCACTGTAACCAAGATCAAAAGAAATATAGTAAATTGAGGAACAATTTTTACAACTGCTATTTCTGACAAAGGATTATTTCTAAAATATTTAGAGAACTGAGTCAAATTTATTTAAAAAAACAAACTGTTCCCCAATTGACAATTTGTCAAAGGATATGCAAAGAAAATTTACAGATGAGGAAATCAAAGCTATTCATAGTCATATGAAAACTGCTCTAAATCATTACTTATTAGAGAATTGAAAATTGAAGCATCTCTGAAGTACGACCTCACATATCTCAGATTGGCCAATATTGCCAGAAAGGACAGTGATCCATGTTGGAAGGGATTTGAGAAATCTGGGACATTAATACATTGTTGGTGGAACTGTGAACTGATATAACTTTTCTGGAGAGCAATTTGGAATTATGCCCAAAGGTCAATAAAAATGTGCATACTCTTTTATCTACCAATACTTCTCCTGGGTCTATGCCCTGAAGATGTTGTAAAAAAGGGTAAAAACTTCATTTGTACAAAATTATTCATAGCATCTCTGCTTGTGGTAGGAAAAAACTGGAAATTGAGTGAATGTTCATCAATTGGGTAATGACTGAACAAATTGTGATAGATAGAGAGAGAGAGAGAGAGAGAGAGAGAGAGAGAGAGAGAGAGAGAGAGAGAGAGAGAGAGATTATGGAACACAATCATTCTATTAGTAACCAGGAGGGATGGGACTTCAGAAAAGCTTGGAAAGAGATACATGAACTGATTCTGAATGAGATGAACTGCATCAGAACATTGTACACCCTAACATCAACATGGGGGCGATGATCAACCTTGATGGACTTGCTCACTCCATCAGAGCAATAATAAGGGACAATTTTAGGGTATTTGTTATGGAGAATACCATTTATACCCAGGGAAAGAGCTGTGCAGTTTAAACAAAGACTTAAGGCTATCAACTCGAATTAAAAAAAATTATCTTATGTACTACATAATGTTGCTACATCTAATATTTTATTCTTCAACGATATGACTTTTCTCTCAACACCTTCAATTTTGATCAATGTATAGTATGGAAACAAAGTAAAGATTATCTGACTGCTTTGTGTGAAGGGGTAGAGGGAGGCAAGGGGGGATTTGTAAAATTCACTCTTACAAAAATGATAGGCAGATTTTTATTATTATATAGAATTGGGAAAGAAATATTTATATAAATAAGCTAGCAAAATTGGGGGAGGCAAGAATAAGATCTGCAAATATTGAAAGTTAAATTAAGGGAAATAGAAAATAAAGAAGTTATATTATCTTATATAAAAATGAGACTGTGTTACCAAAATATAAGAGGGAGGGAGAAAGTAGCAAAAAATGTCCAGTGCTTTTTCATTGTGAAAAAAAGGGGATGAAAGCATTTAGATTTCCAATTAGACTTTACTTTTAACTTTTTCTTCCAGATCTTTAGCACTGCATAAATGAAAACAGAGAGATATTTGAAAAAGATGCACAAAAATCAACTCTGCATAACATTGATGAAGCATAATTTAAGATATCAGTTTGATGACATGATCTCTAAGATGAAGTAATTACTTTCCTAAAAAGAGTCGCTGAAGAGAAAGTGTTCCATATTTTAAGCCCCAATAACATCCAACTAGATAAGAACTCATGAAGCTTAATGTTAGCAAATATTTTCATTTATTTATCTATCTCTGTACAGGCCCTTAATTTTGTACTGCTTCTTGCTAGTTTCATAAAAAGGGTGTAAATAAAGGAGAAACAGTATTAGATTTGTAGTTGGATGACATGGTCTCAAATTTGTATTTTATTTAATAGCTTGGAAACCTGTAGCAATTAATTTTCTCCTCCTGAATTTATTTACTCATATAAAATGAAATCATTTTAAATGAAATATCTGCTTTACAATGTTGGGAGGAATAATTAAAATTGGGAATATTTGGGAAGATATGTATGAATTAAGTTTTATTCTAATGAAATTTTCCTTTACATTTTCTTTGTTTCATTAACAAATTTATGCTGTTGTTTGTTTGCTTTGTTTTTCACATCTGCATTTCTGAGTTATTGTAAAATCATAATACTGAAAAGAATGTAGAGCTTCTGAAATTTTCTATAGAATATTTTAGAGAACAGATTTGTGTTCTGTTTTCTTCCACCAATCCCTCACAGAGAAAAAAAATCTTATTCTCTGTCCTCACATACAGTGGAAGGTGTTTATAAATGTAGTAATTTTGTTAAAGGACATGTTTATTCTTTTTGTTTTGTTTTTAAAGTGGTTCCTTCTTTGTTGAGACTTTTTTTCCCTTTAACTGCTCTAATTTTGAAGTTATCAAAAGGATAGGGTGGAGTTGAGATGTCTGAAGCATCTTCATATGAAAGCATTTGCTTCATCATGTGCTGCACTTTTTTGGAATGGGAGGTTTGAATGAAAACTAATTTGTTTTGTAAGAAATATACTAAGGTCAATGGGAACAGAAAGTGAGTTTATATCATTAAGTAGCAGTGTAGAGAAAATATTGGACTAGGAGTCAGAAAGACATGAGTCAGAACTGTCTCAGACACTTGTTAAATACATGGTCTTAGACAGGCTACATAATGTCATTCAGGGCTAATTCCTTCAAATGTAAAATCACTGGCTTCATGGGCATGATATAAAAATTAAATGAGATAAATTATGTAATAAGTTTTGGAAACTCTAAAATACCATCTAAAAGCTAGCTATTATAGTCTTTCTGGAATATTTTCTGTGAAATGAGAACTGAGAACTCCCACTCTACATGCAGGCTTAACACTTTCAAGGGGTAATTCCAAAAGTCTGAACAATATGCCTAAGGAATCTCTCAGAGATTTGCTAGAGAACATCAAGATACTGAGATGGATTATTGCCTGATGACTTCCTGGGCTACAAGTTTTGCCAGGCAGATATCAAGGAAATAAACATAATTGCTCTGAGAAACAGGATGACTGGATATAAGCCATTTTAAACAAATACAGGCTTGAGAGTATAATAAGAAAATGATCCCTTTCCTTCCTCTTTTTTTAGTTTAAGGAAACCAATAAATGCCTTTTCTTGGGAATTGAGATTTCAGGTCTCTGAATTTGTAATTTTTTTTTTCCTTTTAAGTCTTATTTTATTTACTGAATCTGTTTTCTGTTATTGCAATTGATTTTTCTTTCTTCCTTCCTTTCTTTTTTTTTGGGCAGAGGGTTGTGAGGCAATGGTGTTAAGTGACTTGCCCAATGTCATACAGCTAGTATTTATCAAGTGTCTGAGACTGGATTTGAACTCAACTCCTCCTGACTCCAGAGTCAGTGCTCTTTTACATTATTCCTCCTATCTGCCCCCAAAGTATGCTTTAATGTGTCTTAACTTTTCTAGTTATTTATAGTAGTTAAATATTATATTTTTTTCATAAATGCACTTAAAATGAGGCAAAATAAATTCCTATTATTGTTGGTAATATTTAAATCCCTAAATAGCTCCTCATTGTGTTATGCCCTCTTGTGTCTTTTTTTTCAGTTTTTGCAAGACAATGGGGTTAAGTGGCTTGCCCAAGGCCACACAACTAGGTAATTATTAAGGGTCTGAGGCCGCATTTGAACTCAGGTACTCCTGACTCCAAGGCCGGTGCTCTATCCACTAGGCCACCTAGCCATCCCCCTCTTGTGTCTTTTAAAGTAATTGTTCCTATAGAATTCAGAATTGTTTTTATGTAAGTTTGTACAATAATTGTCTTCTCTTATAGCAAGGATGACACTTGTCATGATCTTTTTTAAAGGGGAAAGATTTGATGATAGTTGATGAACAATATGGTCATGTATCTCTTTGCTACCAAGAGACCCTCCTTGTCCTTCATTCAATTATAGAACTGTAATTGGAGAGGCTACAAGCTACTCTTTACCTTGAGATTGAACATTTCCAGAAGGTCTTGGAAATGATTGCTGCTACTGTAATCGGCAATGAGAGTCAGAGCAAATATCACAAATATCAACATGTGGCTCTACTAGCTCTGGAGAGTAGGCAATAGTGGCTTAGTATGAAATGGCCAGATGGGCAAAGAGGACTAGAGCTACAACTTCCTAAAAACCTTGTTACTAAGACTCCTATAGCAAAACTCCTTGGTTTCTCCCTTGCTTTTAGAATGTCTCAGACTCTGGATCTGATTCGTGGAAGAAAAATTTTTTTTTTCTTAATCACTATTCGTGACTTGTTGTTGCAGAAGGAGATTCTAGAACATGGTTACTAGAACACCAATAAACTTGCTTAGGTACTCTTAACATCTTTACTATGTTCAATAAACTATTTCTCCAAACAGAGCTGATTACCTATATAATTTAAAAAATAAAAAAGATAGATATTGAGCTAGGAATATCCCCTAATATTGAATTCAGAAAATAAAGTTATATTCTTTTTATAAGAATCCTGTACAAAATTTCATATCAGGAGAAGGGCTAGGTGGCACAGTGGATAGAGCACCGGCCTTGGAGTCAGGAGTACCTGGGTTCAAATCCAACCTCAGACACTTAATAATTACCTAGCCTTGTGGCCTTGGGCAAGCCACTTAACCCCATTGTCTTGCAAAATCTAAAAAAAAAATCATATCAATACCTGGTTAGAATTCAAAAGGAAGGCAGTAAATATCTCTTTATATCCAGCCTTGCTTGATAAGAAGAAACTCATTTTTAATTGGAGGTCTACTATTTAATAAGATGTCAACTTGGTTAGTTACTTTCCCTACTTGAACTTATCCATAATACTAAGGTGTTGGATTTAATGATCTCTGAAGCACTTTCTGGTACTGAAACTTATGATTTCTCTCCTCTTCTCTGTTCTCTGAATTTGCTTTGGATGTAAACTTTGGCTCACTCAAAAATGACACTGTTGTTATTGCCCATATAGAACTTGAGTAAGGTCTTAGTGATTCAAGATCCTATTGGTAGCACTTTCTCATTCTTACTTTCTTCAGAAAATAAGAAACAGCTTCCTAGTGCCCTTAATTATAATATCAGTTCCTTTTCTTGGACTCCATGGTACCCTGAATATAGAAGTTGAATGTTAGCTCAACTCAAACACAGGTTTGATTCAGTACCAATCCTACTAAAATTGTGATTTTAATAACATTTATTTAGAATTCTTCAGATACCTTTTTTCTTGGACCTTTCAGAGAGTCTCATGAATCATGAGTTTCTTATCTCTCTCTTTCTCCTATTATCATAATTCATAAACATATTCACAGCAAAGACTCATATTTCTGATATACTACCAAAGTTTTATCTAATTTGATTCTTGCAGAAGTCATATGTGAAAGTGTAAGAGTTAACGATTATAATTGCTGCCATAAGAAGGAACTGAGACAGCAAAATAACACTTTTTCTCCAAGAAAATAAATTTTAAAAATACCATAATTAGAACCCATATCTTTGAAACCCTTCCCTTTGTTTTTTTCTTCCCATTCAAAACACTATTTTTCTTCTTGTGGACTCTTACCTAAACAAGTTTTATTCCATTATGTAGTAAATGGTATTTCATATCAAGGATACTGCCTGAACAACATATGGCCTGTAAGAGTTCCAACTCTATAAAGGCAGGAATACAGATTTTCACAGTGTTTAAAAGAAATGATTAATTTTGGGATTGCTGATACCAAACTTCTTGGAGGATTTGCGTAGTGGTGGTACCTAAGACCTTGCCTCCATGTTTGTCCTATTTCCACCTATCCACCATGTTCATGTTACTACAGTGCTGGGAATAGCATAGCTAGAATCTTTTGATGCACAGTCACAGTGGGTCTTATATTTTATTTCACTAATTATGAGATTGGCAGAAATGGTATAATCATTTTCCCACAGTTTACTAGTGAGGTTACTGAATTGCTTTAAAATAATTGTGCCAAGGTCTTTCTTCAGATTTATTTCTTGATTCATTCCTTACATTTTTTCAGGAGCCCTGTATACACACACAAAGACACACACACACACACACACACACACACAGATAATAGCATTCTCTTTATAATTTTCTTCCACATCAACAAATAATGTTGAGCATTTGTAAATTGCAAATTATTTTTCTGGGTACTAGAAACACAAAACACATACCCTACCTCAAATATTTGACATTCCCGAAAAGTTCACACATTCTATATGTAGGAAGAAATATATGCCTTTAAAAATAACAATAAATAGTTCATTGTAAGTAACTAATGTGTACAACAGAGGACAAATGCTATAGAAATTTAGAGTCTTCCTCTTCATTTAAGACTTTAATCTTTTGTTTGCATATCAGCTTACTTCAACTTATATATTGATGTTCACATATAGTTGCTTCCTAAGAAAACCAAACTTTTCAGTTCCTAAGATATGCATAATCACTATTCTTTGGCCTTACACAAATATCATCATACCCTTGATCATTGCTCTCTCTCCAGCATCTATGTGTGTGTGTGTGTGTGTGTGTGTGTGTGTGTGTGTGTGTGTGTTCTCTTTATTCATAAATCCAGTGGCCTTTTCTCAGGTCATCAGCTTCTTAATTTCTCTAGAATTTTATACATTGACCCAGTCTTCTGGAAACCATTTCCTCTCAGTATTTTCATGACACTGATTTGGCATGGTTCTCCTGTCTTAGATTGATCCCATTTTTTCTATATCGAATATTCATCATCCATATGTCACTTCTTATTTGTGAATATACCAATAGAGATCTTTTATGGACTTTCTTCTACCTCAAGTAATTTTATCAGTCTTCTTGAATCCAACTAGCTTTATTGTTCTTCTGTTTCATTCATGTATGACTCTCCATGACCTTATTTAGGGCTTTCTTGGCAAAGATACTGGGGTGATTTTTTGTTTCCTTCTCCACTTCATTTTACACATGTGGAACTGAGGAAAATTGAGTTAAATGAATTACCAGTTATCATACACCTGCTTAGTGTCTTCGGCCTCATTTGGATCCAGGCCTGGAATGCCACTAGGCATCTATTCACTTAATAGCTCTAGGAAAATGACTCCCAATTCAGCAAATATTTTTGTTTAGTTAGATACTCATTTCTTCAGCTGTTTGATATCTCTGCCTATAGGTCCTCTAAAATCTTAAACCCAATTTTTTCAAAAGGGAACCTATTATTTTTCTTCCTAACTTCCATACTTTTCTGAAGAATTGTCAATCTAGCCTAGATCCTTTTCATTTCTTATCTGGATTATTGGGATAGCCTCTTAATCCATCTCCCTTCACTAAAATTTTACATTTCTCTAAGTCATCTTCCATAGAGCTGCCATAATAATTAGATTGCCCAAGTAAAACATATTTCTACATGGAGTTCTAGGCCTAAAATTGAAAATTCTACTCTGCGTGATGATTCTGTCACCATCTGACCCTATGTGAGTAGTTTGCTTTATCACTTGCCTTTGAAATTATGAATACTTAATGAATTGATCAAGGATTTTAATTCTTTCAAAGATTTTATAATCTAAAATATTCATTTTACAATATATATTATTCCCCCAATTCTGATTAATTTAATACGGTTCTGTTTCATATAAGTCTTTCCAAGTTTCTATAAAAGCATTGTATTCATAAATTCTGATAACAAATAATTCCATTATATTCCTGTATCATAATTTATTTAGCCTTCCCCAGTTGTTAGGCACACACCAAATTTCCAGTTTAATGCTATTACAAAAAGAGCTGCTATATTTGCTATACTTTCTTCCCCTCTGACTCTGATATCTTTGGGGTACAGGACCTAGAGGCATTATTGCTAAGTCAAAGGTTATATGTTATGTTTTGGTTTATTTTCCAAAGATAATTTCTAATGTCTACCAGTTTTTCTGCCTGTTTTCTGTTTTTTGCCTGAAATAAGAGTCTCCTATTACTGAATAATTCAATCTTTATTTATGATATAAGAACCCACAACATTTCTCATATAAGATCAAAAGTTTTTATTTAATCACCTGTAAAATTTCCCCTTAGTGATATGATGGCTCATTTTGCTTTAGTTTGGATTTGCTCTCATATCTTAAGATAGATATATGCAAATACTTTAGGAATCATCAAGCCCTGATGTCTTAAATTTTTAGCACTGATCCTCTATCACATTCAATGTCATTAAAACTTTTTAAAATCAAATATAATTAATTGTTAACAAACAAAAGTGCTTTTTCTTCCTCTTTAAATAACAAAACTTCCCAATGCAAAAAAAAAAAGTCATTATCCTATGCTCTTTATAAGGTGATCTTTATTTATACTTGTCACAGATCATTTTATATAACAAACTCCTCAAATCCCATCTAAAAACTGCTTCTTTTTTTAGGTTTACTTTTTTTTTTTTTTTTTTTGGCAAGGCAAATGGGTTTAAGTGGCTTGCCCAAGGATACACAGCTAGGTAATTATTAAGTGTCTGAGGTTGGATTTGAACACAAGTACTCCTGACTCCAGGGCTGGTGTTCTATCCATTGCGCCACCTAGCCTCCCCTTAAAACTGCTTCTTTACACACTTTTTTTAGGTTTTTGCAAGGCAATTGGGGTTAAGTGGCTTGCCAAAGGCCACATAGCTAGGTAATTTTTAAGTGTCCAGGGCCAGTGCTCTATCCACTGAGCCACCTAGTCACACCCTTTACACACTTATTTAGCAATTTTTATTAAAAATACAATTTCTCTTACTTCTTTAAGGCAACAATCTCTTCATATCTGAAAGAGGTATTATCTTTACAGCTCACTTATCTCTTTCTCTTTATGTGAAATTGATTTCTTACTGTATCTATCAGTCTTAAAATTCTCCACATGAAAAGACATAGTGTTAAAAGGCCCATACCTTACACAATAGCTTTGATTTCAAAAATATTGCCCCATCAACATGATGTAGTAGCAAAAGTTTCCATGAATCACATATAATGTTAGAGTTAAAAGAATTAAAATAATCTTTCATTCCCATCTCTCAGTTTTTCAGGAAATTTAGGAAGTCAGCAATTTCCCAAAATTTAATCATAATGTTG
Source organism: Macrotis lagotis (assembly GCF_037893015.1). Taxonomy (NCBI): domain Eukaryota; kingdom Metazoa; phylum Chordata; class Mammalia; order Peramelemorphia; family Peramelidae; genus Macrotis; species Macrotis lagotis. The sequence goes on along the minus strand of NC_133666.1, from coordinate 316,470,546 downwards.
ATGATTAGTAGTAAATTCAGGATAATATATTTCTTGACTCCTGCTCTTTATTCTAACAACATAACTGCATGTTGACAATAGGATGTTTATATTTAGGGTATCCATTTTAAAACTATATTGCACTAGGAGGGGTAAACATTAACCCTGAATGAGTAATAAATACTTAGATAAGGATTAGTTCATTGAAGATCTAGCCACTATTTTGTAAAATAGATCAGAACACTGAGTGCATGAGACATGAGACATATGCTTTGTTGGCAGATAGACAAAATTTCAGAAGCAAATAATGATTAGAGAATAATGTTCTTGTAGTAGGTGAAGACTTAGTTTATTTATGCACTGGTACTTTGTTCTATTTTTATCTTTGTAGAGAACTTTTCAATAGTGTCACAATTTTTTTTAAAAGACTGTATTTCCCTTACCCTTCTTCAACTTGGAAACTTTTTCTAATGTTTCAGATATGACTATTTCAATTTTAAGATAATATATATGACCAGGAACTTTTCACAAGGATCATGACAAAGTGCTGTGGGTATGTATTACCCATCTCTCAGAAATTCAGCTGCAGGTAATAAATATTTTGTATTAGGGTGCATTCTGTCGACAACTCAAGGAAGAGGAAAACTGAAGAGAATTGACTAACAAAAACTCGAATAGCACTAAAATCTAGGGACATTATTTGGCAAGGGATTAGTCCAACAATTTTCATAGCTGTTCTTCATGTGTCATCTGGGTAGAAACTCTTGGGCTTGATGAGGAGAGGATGTGCTGATTAGTTTGAGGTAGCAGTGGCAGCAGCAGCAGGAGGCATCAAATTCATGAGGAAGCCAGAAGAGTTCTGATAGAGTGGTCAGAAAATTACAACAGAGGATACAACTTTAAAAAAGGGATAGGGAATAGAAGCAAGGAGGAACCATGACTGCCTAGAAATATGAAAACCAAAGACCAGAGATGGGTCCTTCACACAAGATTTGACTATCAAGTGGTAAGTATGCCAGTTAGGGATAGGTGATTTGAGGAATAACAAATGAAAAGATAGTGTGATTAAAGGAGATAACAATTCCAAAAATAAACTACCCTCTGCATGTTTTGCTGAACCTTGGCTTACATATAAATTGTAGCCAGGTTTCATGTGAGAAACAGTTGCTGAATGAAATCAGTCAGTCAAAAGGCAGGCAGCATTATTAAATATTGACCTTATTCCAGATAATGTGCTAGGCATTGTGGATAAAAAGAAGTTTAAAATTTTTCATTAACTTCAAATCCTGTGTATCTATTTCTGTATTCTGCACACTGTTACAGATGTCAATTTTAAATCACCTTCTCTCTCTTCCTCTTCTTCCTCAGGACTTATCTGGAGAAGGGAACTAGGTTAATGTTCTAAGGTCTAAAGACATTTCCATATCTTCTTTGGACTCCAAATGACATTCATATGGAGATCTACAAACTATAAGCAAGACAGTTCATCCAAAACACGTTTGGATATAAATCATTATCCTTCAGTTCCAGGTTGAACGGAATATAAAGCAGGTTGGAATGGAACAGGTTGAAGTACATAAAAGCAGAGTCAAAAACTCAGGGAAGTCCTGCTCAGTCAATGTTCAGAGTCATTATTTACTTAACAATACATATTTCACTTATTGCTATATCTGAATATTTGGTGTTCAAAGCTTTTGAAATATCAAGAGAGATACATCATATGCTTTTTCTAAAATGACGTATTTGAAAGATATGCTTAAACGTATCCCATTGATCTCATCTTCTATAAATATATGTCCTTATATTCACACTGAATTTTAACTATTCTCACAGGATGACAAAGGAGATATCATTATTAACATTTGACAAAAGTGAAAAACCAAGGCTCAAACTTTCTTTTTAATATAGTATAGCATAGTATAGTATAATATGGTGAGAGAGAGAGAAAGAGAGAGAGAGAGCCAAAATCAAAATCAGGTATTCCCTGGAGTCAATTTCATCATATAATAACATAATTCTGCATCATTTGAAAGTTTACAAGACATTTTTCTCATGAAAGTCTAAATGGAAAAAAAAAACTGATTAGTAACATGCTATTATTAAACCCTACATTGTATTTGGCAAAACTTAAGCTCTTAAGTTTTAAATAAGTGGCCATCATCACATAGTTAGTAAATATATGAGACAAGACTGACATTTGGACTCCTAATTCTAAATTCCACATTGTATCATTACATCCTTTTTGCAAGATATTTTATAAATTACTGAGATGAAATGAAAATTATTTTTCCCTCCAATAATATTTCACAATTATGTGGTTGCATGAGTGTCTGTGATATTGAATGCCACAGCTCTAAAACATAATAGATACTATGTTTTTAATGAGTTGTCTACTCTAATTAGAAAAGAGACAGGAACAGTATTATTATCTTACATTTGGTTGAATAATCACCCAAAATTTTTGTTCTGTGTCACTGCCTTTGTTTCTCTCTCTGCATGTCTATCTACCATTCTTACCCTATCTTTCTCCATTATATGTTCCATAGAGTGGCTATGACCAAAACTATTCTTTAGCCTAGAATCAATCTAATGAAAAAATTCTCTATCCTGAGAAAAATTAGTCTACTTTGAGGAGATTTCTGACCTCTTTGTGCAATCCAGTGAAATCTATAAAAGCATTATCAGCATAATGTTTTTAAATACATAGATTAAAATTCATATGATTATAAAGGAATTAATTATTTTAAACTATATTAATATATCATATATTAGCATATATTAGCATATATTATATTGTGTTATATTATATTATATTACATTATGTTACATTACATTACGTTATGTTATGTTGTGTTATGTTGTGCTATGTTATGTTATATTATATTATGTCATGTCATGTCATATCATATATCATATTAATTATATCATATCATATTATATCATGTTATATTATATTGAATGTCTAAATCTGTTACTCTCAAAAGGTATTTACAATATTCCTTCATTAAAAGTCAAATATACTATTTAGACAATCAATATTATATATTATATATTATAGCATATATTAATAACTATATTATCAAAGCACATATACATATATATTTATATCTGTCCATATACATGCATAATATCTACCTTTATACACACATATGCATACTCATAATACATATATTTGATTATATATTATTATATATAATTAATATTAAATATATATGTACATACATATACATATTTAAAATTCATAAACATCTCCAACTCACCCACTATCATTACAGCTTAAGATAATTTAATAATTCTTACTCCTCATCAGGCTGAATACCAATGGTACAAAATATTCACTCATAGCCTTTGTGCAGTGAATTTTTTGGCAATAATTTCTTTATTGATGAGAAATATACAGTGAGAAAGATATACATAGTAGATAGAAAGTTAGTCTTTAAGTCAGAGGGACTGAATTCAAATCTTACCTAAGTCATATTGAAACTTTGGGGTCCTTGGGAATTGCATTAATCAACCTGCTAGTAATTTAGTAAAATGTTTAAAACTAAATTATTGAGGTGCTAAAATGCATTGGTAAATACTTTCCTAAATCCATTCCATTAATATATATATATATATATATATATATATATATATATATATATATATATATATATATATATGTATATGTCTAGATTTTGGTCGTCTTTTTTAATGCCACTTTTATTCTTGCCCACAGATGTTTCAAAGTACCTTTTCTCTCTTTCATCATAAGGAAACTGAAAATACAATGCTAATCCAAATTACTAAAAACATTTGAGTTGCAAAACCTTGCTGATTCTCATCAGGTTCTTATCCTGTAATGTCTTAGTAACAGCTCACTTTCACAGATGACACTTTCTAACTGTTCATCTACCATTTTGGAAATTTGACCTCCTGTTTTAGCATTTCCATCATCCCTCATTTTAATCGTTCTGTACTTTGAAGTCAGCTGCTGGTTTGACTGATAATACATGAAGCAGAATGGTGCAACTCTTTGCTGTTTTATTCTATCTACTTCTATATATATTGATTCCCTGATGCTGACTGTTAATTGTGGAACTAAACAGATGTGATATGATGGAGAAGAAGACATAGTTTATAAAGATCTATTGTTTCAGCAACATTGATACATAAAGAAATATTTTTCTATAACATACTAAGTGAAAATGACTTGGAAGCAGTATCTGGAATAAAATTTGACTTTCTAATAAAGGAATATTGTAAATTGTTTTTGAGAGTAACAGATTAAGATATTAAAATTCAATTCAATATAACAAGCACTTTTAAAGGAAATATATATAGATCTTGATTAGTGTAAATAATTAATCCCCCAAAGTGGATGTATATATTCAAATTCCTGCTAATTCAAATTTTTATTATACAAAATATAGTAATTTGTTCTAGACCAATTGAAATATGTAGTGCAAATTCAAATAATGTAACAAGATTCAATTATTCACATTAGTGAGGACCTAGTTGTAGCTGTCATGTGTGTATGTCTTAGGTACTACCTGTTTAAAGAAACAAATCATCATTCTTTCCCTTAAAACATGCAAACAAACAAAAATCTCATTACACTTTACTTATTGATTTCATATATATATATATATATATATATATATACAAATAAGAAATTTAAAGCATATGTAAAGTAATTTTATGAAGGTGCACTACAAAAATGAGTATAGAGTAAGGAAAGGCATTATTCAAGCTACGAAGTTTTCATGTGATCTTAGGTAGCATCTGAGTCATGTTTTGAAGAAAGCTAGGGATTTTATAAAGGAACAACAAAGCAACAAAGAATAGTTCAATTTGGGTATATGGGAACCAATTATATGAAGCTCCATCATCAGTTAAATTAAATGTCTTGAATATAAACAGATAGCATGCCAATTTAATGAGAATGGAGAGCCTATGAAGAGATTAATATGAAATTCCCACTAGAAAGAGAGGTGGGAGCCAGTTAGTCTACTAAGTGTTATTATTATAAAAATAATGTTACTTTTCAAGGATTAGTAGGATCTAATGAAAATGACATGACATTAATAATCAAAAATCTGAATACTACTTCCAAGTCATCAAATTATCAGTTTTGCAATTTGAATCAAATCCATTACCTATACTACTTTTCACCTGCCATACCTACCTTGTGTGGTTGCTATGAAGATAGGATGAGAAAATAAATGTGATATTGAAAATCTTTAAAAACTTAAGGAGTGCTACATAGATGCAAAGTAAAATTATTTATTAAAAATGTTTGTTGAGGGAAAGAGCTATAAGTGATTTCTTTTTCATGTCTCTGCAAACTCATTTCCTTAGTACCATGCCTGGTACAAAAGTGTGCTCTTGATAAGTGCTTGTTAATTATTTATGAAATTTTCAAATTTAAAAGGGAGCTTGGAGATCATTAGGCCAAATATCTAATAGTGGAGTGGCTATAAAATCTATTATCTTAATTTCACAGATAATGAAACTCAGGCTCAGAGATATTAAAAGATTTGCCAATGATTCCATAGATGGCAAGGAGTAGAGCTTAATTGTGTCTTGCCTATGGTCACATAGCTGGTAGAACTTGAGGGCTCCTTGCCTTCATCTAATATTGCTCAAGTGATTTTGAATTAATCAGTTAATCTCTGTTGGCCTCAGTTTTTCTTCTGTATAATGAAAGAAATGGACTAGAAAGCCTTTGAGATCTCTGCTTATATTATGGTTAGATTTCTATTTTTAGTTCGATTCTTACTACCAAGTAACCAGTTTGCTTCCAAAGCTTCTCATTCAATAGATGTAGAAATAGACCCAGATAATTTTTTTAAGAATTGCACGGTAAGGAACAGATCAGGATTTAAATGGATAACTGATGTTAAAACCTATAGTCTGTTCACTCCATGAAATAGATATAACCTACCATTTTGTAAAATAATGATGTATTTAGCTATAGGTTTAGATTGGAGTTAGGAACTATTCTATTCATTTCCCTAAACCATCTAATGTGTACAAAAGTTTAAAAACTAAAGACTAACATTGTCAGGAGGCTTTCTTATCAGTAACCACATGTTTATAATAAATTATATTTTATTAATGAGTCAGTAAAACTGGTTTATTAGGGAAACAAAACTCAGCATGGAGCAATGCCCTGGTTCCATGGCACTGGAACACAAACAGGTGGAATTTTATGGCCACCTCTGTCCTCTTAAACCTCTGTCAACTATTAAAGCAGAATCACATTGTATCCCAAGCAGGAGAAAATGATTCCATCGTGAATAATTTCATGATTTTCCATCAACAACCTACGTGCTAAATTCAAAATGAATAATTCATGAAATTTGCCCACAACAATCATTTTTTTGAACTTGCCCTGAACTTTGAATCAGGTCTAGAATATATATCACCCATGGTACAATCATGTCTTCTTCTTGGAGTAGGCTATTACCTTGCAGCTTCATTGAAATAACTAAATTCATATTGATCAGGAGCAGTCAGGCTCCTCTGGGTCATGTTCACAGACATTGTTTCCCAGTGTGGGAGAGAAACATGATGTTGGGAGAGGCCAGTGAACAGAAACCACAGATAGTAATCAGAATGAATACCATTCACTAATCCTAATCCAGCAAAATCAGGGGAAGTAAAACTTGTACTTCAGTGGCAGAGTGGAAGCCTGATTTGTGGCTCTAACTCAGCCACTGAGTTGTATTAATTAAGTTGGACACAGAATTAGCTGTCTGAGCATGATTTTCCTTATTTGTTAAATAAGAACTGTAATGTTTAACCCCTGTCCTATTATAATGTTGAACATCAAATTATAGATGTTATTCATAAAACAATTGAAAAGTTTAAAAGCAAAGTAGGGCAGACATAAGTAGTCTTAAAAAGCCATGAGGACTTTATGACTACAGTGTGTGCTTTGTTCATAGTCAATATCTATTATGTGTTTATTGGATTGATTCAATTGAAATCTGTTTAGATAAATAATCATTGGACCTGCATGATCGATCAGAAAGGACTTTGTGTCAGCCTTATAATTCCATGGCAACTGAAAAAAAATAATCAAAAGTAAAGTTATATTTGTAATCTATATGTTCTCATTTTCAATGTCAAAGCTTCAAGTATCTGTTACACTAAAATATAGAGCTCTTGCTATGTGCTAGCCACTGTACTAAACATTTTTAAAATATTATCTCATTTGATTTTCACAACAATTCTTTGAGGAGGTGTGGTTTTTTTTGTTTGTTTTTGTTTGTTTTTGTTTGTTCTTTTTAGGTTTTTGCAAGGCAAATGGGGTTAAATGGCTTGCCCAAGGCCACAAAGCTAGGTAATTATTAAGTGTCTGAGATTGAATTTGAACCCAAGTACTCCTGACTCCAAGGCTGATGCTGTATCCACTATGCCACCTAGCCACTGGAGGTGTTGTTTTTAAGCCCCCTTTTACAGATTAGAGACAAAAATAAGTTAATGGCATGCTTAGGGTCACAAAGATAATGAATATCTTTGAACAGATTTGAACTCAATTAATCATGACAACTAGCTGTACCTTTGTCAGCAAGGCTGCCTTTGAGAAGGCTATCTATCTATCTATCTATCTATCTATCTATCTATCTATCTATCTATGTCCATGCATATTTTTATATCTTTCTCTATATTTATATGTAAAGACATATGCATACATAAATATATACACATGTATACACACATATATCTCTGGAATTTTTTCCTTCTGACTTGACTCTGATGATGCTTAAAACCCTTTACAATCCACCTCATGAGCCATATACTAATTCTCCCAATTTTTAGACTTTTTCTACCTTTACTCACTGCCACCAAAATTACTTTGTATTTTTTCTCCAATCTTTTTTTAATTTTTTTTATCTGATTAGATTTTTTTATCTCTAGCCTTCTCTTCTTCTGTAAAATGTAAGGACAGGACCTTTGTTTCTTTCTGCCATTGAGTCACCAATATCTTAAATTTAAAAAAATTATATATATATATATATATATGCATATATATATATATATATATATATATATATATATATAAAATCATTGAATTAAGACTGTAGCTGAAAAATGATTCCATATTAGCCTGATATACTGAAGTACCACAACTGTCCCAATTACATCACCTTTCAGTCTGAACTTGAAGAAATCAAGATGACTCAAAATTTATGGCAAAATATTTCTTAGACTTGTTCTACATTAGTTGGTATTAATTACAGGGGAAGAAAGTGTAGGTTCCTGTTAGATTACATTAAAAAGGTATCAGTTAGAGAGACTCATTTTGAGATTTCTTTTTGAAATTATTATTTTTGTAATGATAAGGTTCATTTCCATGATTCTCAGATATTGTAAAAATATTACATTTTTTCAAGATGGTGGCACAAAACTAACCTGCTCCTGGAACCTTTCTCTAGAAAAGATAAATGAAACTTCTACTCTGAAATTCAGGCTATAGATCCCACCAAGAAAAAGAGAAGATACAAAGAAGTTTTCAACTATAGACATCATAGGGGTTCATCAGTAAAGATCTGTCTCTTTAGGGGAAAAGACAAAGTAAAGTCCAGGAGGTAGAAGAACAGGGGAAGCCAGCAAAAGGCATTTAGCCACAGTGCAATTCAGGTCCTCCCAGCTAGATAACAAGCCAACAAGGAGGATCACAATCCCAAAGTCTGAACCCTGACAGAACCTGGGTGAAAAACAGGACTGGGTAGGGGACAATTCTCTGTTAAGTCAGAACCTGAAAATAAAGGAAGATACAAGCCTTTGTAAAGGCAAGACCTGGACTGCATAGGCAAGACCTTGGACAACAACAAGCCAGGGATCAGACCCCAGGCCCAGCAAAATAAAAGCTTAGATCTATACTTCATATATTCCAGAACTATAACAACAAAAATGAACAAAGAATTTAAAAGAGCACTCACTATAGAAAAATGCTTCACAGATAAAGATGGCAGCAATGCCATGTCTGAAGAAGAAAGCAGCAAAAATTTACTAACAAAATAAGTATCAAAACAGCCTACAAACTGGGCTGAAATACAAAAGTTCATCAAAAAATTTAAAAAGTAATTTAAAAAAAAAGAAGAGAGGAAGAAGTAAAATGTTAAAAAGAACTGAAAGTCATGAAGGAAAATTGTGACATGTCGACCAAAGAAATCAACTCCATTAAAAGTAAAAATAATCAACTAGAAAAGTATGCACAGAAGATAATTGAAGAAAATGAAATCCTTAAAATTAGAATAGAACAGTTAGAAACTAATGAAGCTAAAAAACTATAAGATTCCATGAAACAAAATAAAAAGACTGACCAAACTGAATAAAATGTAAAGTACCTTCTAAGGAAAATGAAAAACCTGGAAAACATATCCAGGAAAGACAATCTATGCAAACATACAGAGAATTATAAGGGAAAACTGCTCCAACCTACTAGGACAGGATAACAAATATAACAATTGAAAGAATTCATAGAACTCCTCCAGAAAGAGACCCTGGGATAAAAACTCCAAGGTCTGTAATAGCCAAGTTGCAGAACCCTCAATTAACACAGGGAAAATTGCAAACAGCAAAAAGAAAACAATTCAAATTCAAAGGAAACACAATCAGACTAACACAGCACCTATCAGACTCAACATTGAAGGATCATAACAACTGGAACAACATATTTCAGAGAGGTAAGGACCTGGGATTACAGCCCAGAATGCACTACCTTGCTAAATTCAGCATAATCTGTCAGGTAAAAAGATGGATGTTCAATGAAATATAGGACTTCCAAAACTTCCTGACACCAAGACGAGAACTGAACAGAGAATTCAATCATCAAATGCATGACTGAAGAGTTACATTAAAAAAGGTATATGAAAAACTGACTGAAAAAACAAATTTGTTTTAAAAAAAATTGAGTGGAATATTCCCTCTTAAGAGTTAACTTTCCTAGTGAAGTCCTCTTGGGGATAAAAATTATTAAAACAAAGACAGACTATTACTCTTAGACTATTCTTAGAAGAGGGAAAGAGGCCTTGTATTCTCAGACAGACACCTTCCTGTTTCTGCTAGGGAGTGAAATAGTGTACTATTTCCAAAAAGACCTTGCATTCTCAGCCAGACACACTCCTGATTCTGTTAGGGGGGAAAATAGTGGGGTACTTCCAGAGAAGAGACCTTGCAGTCTTAGTTAGCCACCTGTTTGATAATAGACTGTGAGAACAGTAGCCTGCCTTCTCTTTTTTGATAAGTACTTAAACTAAGAAGATAGTAGAGTTCCTTAGAAGACTTACATAGTCAGATATTAATTCATTTAATAGAAGTTCATTAGAAGTCTTCTGATACCCTCATCATCTTGATGGTGAGGTAATATTTTATGAAAACCTTTTATTATTTGTTGCTGGGTAGATTTTTCATGTAAAGATTGTAACTCTGAAAACCTTAACTAATCAGGTAGGAAGAGAAGGGCATTAGGGAGGGGGGAATTGTGCTAGGCCATATAATCTTGCTTGACTTGTCACCTTGGGGCAGATCCTTGATCTTCACTACCTTTGTGAGAATTGGTCTATGCAACTTTCTTGATAAAAGCCAAAATAAAATTTCCTTTTTGCTCAGAGGAGTCTCTATATTTTTTAAGTGGATTTTTATCCCACGCAAAATGTTGTTCCCTAACAGGGATGATATAACACTTATAATTCTTTAGAACTTTACTTCTCTAATGAAAATTTGAGGGTAGAATAGGATTGAAGAGAATGAATTTAAAGGATAGGGATATAACTGGGTCTTGACTCTCAATTGAAGAGGCCCACTATGTTTGAGTGGACTAAGTTTGAGACAAAAAAACCTAGGGAAAAAAGGCGGGAATGTTAATTTCAACTTAAGTGTCTCATTATACTATGACTCACTTTAATTACAAGGAGTTAAGTCGCTTGTCTAATGAGGCTATCATAAACTTCAAGGAGCTGAGGACAATGTCTATGTTACTTACAATCATTTGTAAAGTTCTCAGTGAGATCTACAGAGCCTCCTAGTACTTAGAAATCTTCAATATTCTTACAGTTATTTAGATCAGTATCTGGTGCTTCAAATAACAAAGTGTTAAGTACCCTGGGTGGGGGTGGGGGGTAAAAGAGGAGAAACAATTGGCCTTGGTTCAATTAGCAAGGTGTTAAGTACCCTGGGTGGGTGGGGGGTAAGGTGTCAAAGAAAGTAGGCCTGGGAGCCTGGGGCACAAGTAATTTTAGAAATGACATGGCTTTGGATGAAACTTTAGCTCATGAAGAGGATTGTGTGTACTGTGAAGATAATTGAAAATAACAAAAATGTAAAAAATGATTATAATTACAATTTGATGCAATGCTGTTAATCAAGAAATCAAGTAAACAATCTGTGATATTTTGATAACAATAGGAGCTTAACAAGCAATCAAATAATCAAACTGTGTTTGATAATATCTGATTAATAACATTAGAGCACCAAGGGAAGAAGAAAAATGATATATAGTATTAAAGGGAAAGAAGGGAGAATGTTAATGCTAAGTAAATTCTGTTCAATAGATTTAAGATAAGGGAATAAGATAGAGTCCCACTTGTAATTTAATCTACAGGGAAGAGGGGGACAGGGAATGGGAAAGAGAAGGGAAGAAGGAACTGAAAAAAGATAAGGGAAGGTATTCCAAATTGAATTTCTAAAAAGTAATAGTTAAATTACTAAAAGAAAAGTCAAAGGGGAAATTTTGTTGAGGAGAAATAAGAGAAAAGGAAAGAAATAAAAATAAGTAGAGAAAGGGAAATGGAGGGAAATACAGAATTAGTAACCTTAACTGTAAATGTGAATGAGATGAACTGTCCCATAAAATGGAAATGAATAGCAGAATGGATTAAAAATCAGAATCCTACAATATGTGGTTTACAAGACTCACGTCTGAAGCAGGCAGATACACACAGGGTAAAAGTAAAAGTTTGGAGCAAAATATAGTATGCCTCAATGGAAATAAAGAAAAAATCTTGATCCTAATCTCAAAGTAAAAGCAAAAATCAATCTCATGAAAAGGGATAGGGAAAGAAACTACATCTTAAAAAGCACCATTGATAATGAAGCCATATCACTACTAAACATATAAGCACCTAGTGATAAAACATTCAGTTTCATAGAGGAAAACCTGAGTGAATTATTAGGAGGAAACAGACAGCAAAACTTTAATAATGGTAGACCTCAATCTCCCTCTCTCAGAACTAGATAAATCTAACAACAAAATAAGCAAGAAGGAAATTAAGAAGCTGAATGAAATCTTAGGAAACTTAGATATGACAGACCTCTGGAGAAAACTTAATGGGGATAGAAACGAATTTTCTTGGCAGTACATGGAACCTTCACAAAAATTGACCATTTACTAGGGCATAAGAACATTAAAATAAAATACAGAAAGGCAGAAATAATAAATACACACTTCTCACACCATGATACAAAAAAATTATATGTAAGAAAGGGGCAGGAAAAGATGAACCAAGAACTAGTTAGAAATTAAATAACTTAAAATAAATTAAATAGCAAAGACAAATTTGGGGAGAAATTAAATACCTATGTGAATAAAATAGAGAAAGAAGAGATCAATGAATTGGGTATGCAACTAAAAATGCTAGGAAAAAGAACAAATTAAACAACCCCAATTAAATCCTAAATTAGAAATTCTGAAAACCAAAAGAGATTAATATTGAGATAATCATATTATTTCTGCTGATTTTATTATTGATATGCTTAATTATCTTGGGTGTCATCCTAATGTCGAACTATTCCCTGACTGTCTGGTGTAAATCTGGGTATCTGGTAGAGCTAGGCCATATTCCTTTACATTTTTTTCATCAGTTCCATTGCTATTCTCATATGATTATCTCAATAGATGCTGAAAAAGCCTATGAGAAAATACAGCATCCATTCCTATTAAAAACACTAGAAAGTTTAAGTATAAATGGAAGTCTCATTAAAATAATAAATAGTCTCTATCTAAAACTATCAACAAATATTATACTTAATGGAAATTAACTCAGAGCATTTTCAAAAAATTCAGTGGTGAAACAAGGATGCACATTATCACCATTAGTATTCAATATAGTTTTGAAAGTGCTAGCAGCAGCAATAAGAAAAGAAACAGAAATTGAAGGAATCAGAATTGGCAATGAGGAAGCAAAACTTTCATTCTTTTCAATGGTATGATGGTATACCTAGGGAACCCAAGAAAATCATCTAAAAAACTTCTTGAAACAATTAACAAATTCAGAAAAGTAGTAGGATATAAAATAAGCCCAAACAGATCATTATCATTTCTGTATATGAGCAACAAAGCCTAGTAACAAGAGAAAGAAAGATAAATTTCATTTAAAATAACTGTAGACAACATTAAGTAATTGAGAATCTACCTCCAAAGACAAACCCGGAAACTGTATAAAAACAATTATAAAGCTCTCCTCACTCACATAAAGTCAGATCTAAATAATTGGAAAGATGTCAGATGCTCATGTTTAGGTTGAGCTAATATAACAAAAAAGACAATTCTACCCAAATGAATTACTTATTCAGTGCCATACCAATCAAACTACCAAATAACTTCTTTACCAAGCTAGAAAAAAATATTAACCAAATTCATATGGAGCAACAAAAGGGCAAGAATAGCAAGGGGACGGATGAAAAAAAAAATGTAAAGGAAGGTGTCCTAGCTCTACCAGATCTCAAACCATACTACAAAGCAGCAGTCACCTAAGATGCCTAGTATTGGTTAAGAAATAGAGTAATGGATCAGTGGATTAGGATAGGTTCAAAAGAAACTGCAGTGAAATGACTACAGCATCTACTATTTGCGAAATCCTAAGACTTCAGCCTCTGTGATAAGAACTCCCTATTTGACAAAAATTGTTGGGAAAACTGGTAAATAGTATGGCAAAAACTAGGCATAGATCCACCTCTTAAATTGTATACAACAATAAGGTCAAAATGGGTATAGGAAAGGGGCAGTCAGGTGGTGCAGTGGATATAACAACGGCCCTGGAATCAGGAGGACCTGAGTTCAAATATGGTCTCAGATACTTAATAATTACATAGCTGTGTGACTTTGGGCAAGTCCCAATTGCCTAATAATTCTATTGCTTTGCAAAAACCATTTAAAAAGTGGGTACAGGATTTAGACATAAAAAGCAATACCATAGATAAATTAATAGACCAAAATTACTCTATCTGATCTATGGGAGAGGGACAACTTTATGATCAAACAAGCATTAGAGAACACAATAAACTGTAAAATGAATGATTTTAACTATATTAAATTAAAAAGGTTTTGTACTAATAAAATGAATTTTTCCAAAACTAGAGAAAAGCATAAAGCTGGGAAACAATCTTCACAGCCAAGAGTTGTGATAACAGTCTTATTTCTATAATACACAGAGAATTGCATCAAATTTATGTCACAAGTCATTCCTCAATTGACAAATGGTCAAAAGGATATGAACAGAAAGTTTTCAAATGAAGAAATTAAAGCTATATATAATCATATAAAATGTTCCAAATCAATATTGTTTAGAGAAATGCAAATTAAAAGAACAATGAGTTATCATCTCACACCTATTAGATTAACTCAGATGAGAAACAGAGAAAATGATGAATGTTGGAGAGGTTGTGGGAGGATTGGGATATTGATGCATTGCTGGTGGAGTTGTGAAGGGATCCAGCCTTTCTGGAGAGCAATATTGAACTATGCCCAAAGATCAATAAAACTGTTCATACCCTTTGACCTAGCAATTCCAATTCTAGGACTATTTTTAGAAAAAATTTCAAAAAATTGGGAAAAGTACTACATACTCCAAAATATTTATAGCAGCTCTTTATGTAATAGCAAAGGATTGACAATTGAAGCAATGCCCATCAATTGGGAAATGGCTAAACTAGTTATGGTACATGAATACTATGGAATATTATTTCTCATTTGAAAAGATTAAGAAATAGATTTAAGCATCAATAAAGGCTGCTGCAAATTCAAATTCTATTAACCTATTGACATATGAATAAGAAAAGCATATGCCACTTAGCTAAGAATCTATAAGATAATTTTGTTAAAAGAAAGTGACATTTTTAAAATAGTTTACAAGATCCCTGTTCCATATATTACTTTTTTAAAATCATATTTATTTTTATTTTTTATACAAAACATGATTTTATACATTACTAAAATATTGTTTAGGAGTAAACATAATACCTCCTCTCCCCCCAAAATATAAACCCTCATGAGCAATAAAGAAAATTTTAAAAAATGTAAAATTAAATCAAGAAGTAACAATAATAATAATAATAATAATAATAATAATAATAATAATAATAATAATAATAATAATAATGGCAGCTAGGTGGCATAGTGGACAGAACACTGGCACTGGAGTCAGGAAAACCCAAGTCCATATCCAACCCCAGACACCCAACAATCACTGAGCTGTGTGACTCTGGGTAAACCACCCCAACCCCATTGCCCTGAAAAATAAAACAAAAAAATTAAATAAAAATAAAAATAATAAGAAGAAGAATAAATAAGAATAAAAATAAAAGATAAAAGGGGTGACTAGGTGGAGCAGTGGACAGAACACCAATCCTAGAGTCTAGAGCACTCAGGCTCAAATCTGGCCTCAGACACCCAACAACCACCCAGCTGTGTGGCCCTGGGCAAGCCACCCAACCCCATTTGTCCAGCAACCCTCCCCTCAAAAATATGATGATGATAATAATAATAATAACAACAGCAACAACAATAATAATAATAACAAAAATAAATGTGTTTCAGATCTCGGGTGGATCACAATCTTTATGGAAAGTCTATCACAAAAGCTACTTCCATATTTTCCCACTGTTGCCATTGCTGATCTCAGCTCCCTCCATATCTATTTCCCTATTACCATATACTATTTTTTTCTCTCACTTTTCACTCTGTACCTATTCTTAAATGTGCTGTAGGGTAGCTGAGTGGTGCAACAGACTGATCACCAGCCCTGGGGACAAGAGGCCCTGAGCCGACATACTACCCCTAAGGCCCAGCAACCACCCAGCCCTGTGGTCCCAGATGCCATCCAATCCCAGCCTCTTGTAAGAAGTAAAAAAAAGAAAATGTGTTATATCTGACCACTCTCCCCCATGGTCCACCTTCTCCTCCAGCACTCACATCCTCCCTTCCTCCTGTCCCACTTCTCTCCTTCTTACTCTAGATGTCTATACTTCATTAAGTATATATGCTGTTTCCTCCCCGAGACACCTCTGATGAGAGCAATGGTTCCTTCATTCCCCCTCACATTCACCCCTTCCATATAATTGCACTAGCTCATTGTAATAAAAAATCTTATTATATGAAATAGCTTAGCCTATTCTACCCCTCCTTTCTCTTACCATTACATTTCTCTTTTAGCCATTGACTCCATTTTTACAATATATTATAATCTTCAAATTCAGCTTTCTCCTGTGCTTCATCTCTGAAAGCTCCTTCTATCTACTCTATTAAATGAGAAGTTTTTATGAGTATTATCAGTATCATCTTTCTATGCAGGAATACATGTAATTCATCACCATTAAGTCCCTTATAATTGACCCTTCTCCTCCACTATCTATGCTTCAACTGAGTCCTGCATTTGAAGATTAAACTTTCTGGTCGGCTCTGGCCATTTTAACAGGAACAGTTGAAATTTCCCTTTTTCATTGAAATTCCATCATTTTCCCTGGAAGAGGACATTCAGTTTTTCTGAGTAGTTGATTCTTGGTTGCATTCTGAGCTTTTGTGCCTTCTGAAATATTATATTCCAAGCCCTATGAGCCTTTAATGTAGTTGCTACTAAGTCCTGTGTGATCCTGACTGCAGGTCCATGATATTTGAATTTAATCCTTCTGGCTATTTGTAATACTTTCTCTTTGAATTAGGAGTTCTGGAACTTGGCTATAAAATTCCTGGGGGTTGTTGTTTTTTTTTTTTTTTTGGATCTCTTTCCTGGGGAGATCGGTGCATTCTTTCAATTTTTATTTTGCCCTCTGCTTCTAGGATATCTGGGCAATTTTCCTGTAGGAATTCTTTAAAAAGGATGTCAGGGCTCTTTTCCTGATCATGACTTTCAAGAATCCCCATAATTTTAAATTGACTTTTCTGAATCTGTTTTCAAGATCAGTTGTTTTTTTCAATGAGATGTTTTACATTTTCTTCTAATTTTTCATTGTTTTGGTTTTGAAGTATTGTGTCTTGACTTCTCATAAATTCAGCAGCTTCCTTTAGTTCCATTCTACTTCTGAAAGGTTTGTTTCCCTCAGAGAGCTTTCTTATCTCTTTTTCCATCTGGCCAATCCTACTTTTTAAAGCATTCTTATCCTCAATAACTTTTTGAACTGTTTTATCCATTTCATATATGCTGATATTTAACATTTTATTTTCTTCAGCATTTTTTGGATCTCCTTGACTAAGCTGCTGACTTCTTTTTCATGTTTTTCCTGCATCTTTCTCATTTCTATTCCCAATTTTTCTTCTATCTCCCTCACTTGATTTTCAAAATCTCTTTTTGAACTCTGTCATAGCCTGAGCCCAATTTCCATTTTTCTTGCAGTCTTTAGATGCAGGAACTTGTACTTCCTCATCTTCAGACTGAGTATTTTGTTCCTTCTTGGGATCAAAGACAATGAATTTCTCAATGGTGTTCCTCTTTTTTCTCTGTTTACTCATTTTCCCAGCCTGTGCCTGGTTTGGGAGTGATTCCTGAGTTTTTTAATATTGTTGGGACACCCCCCCCACTGATCTCTGTATGTGAAGCTCTGTCTTCCCTCCTGGTCTGTGAATGACCACAAGCATACCCCTCTTCCATGGGGCTGAGGTGGGGGCTAGCCCTGCTGTTCTTTGGGGGGCCTAGATTTTGATTAGGATCTGAATGTGGTCAGAGCCTCAGGGTACTGTTCCAGGTACATAGCACAGACCTCAGAAGTCTCTCTTCACTCCCCTCCCTTTGGTAAGTGGAGTACTCAAGGCTCAGTTGCCTGGGGGTTGCTGCTTACTGGCTCTGCCTGCTTCTATTTCCTGGATCTGGGCTGCTGGGGTCACACTGCTCACTGAATGCCCTGAGGGCTGGATTTCACGAGCTCTCTCTGGCAGAGGTCCCCTTGTTGATCTTCCAAGGTGTTCCCAGGGCTCCCCAGGGTGTAGGTCAGGAAACAGCCTCCACTGAAGTGAGATGCAGCTCCCTGGTACCCTGGGCTGTTGAAGCTCCTTCACTCTGGCAGGCTGCCCCTCTAACCCCGTGTAGTGGAGCCTTTCAACTATTTTCCAGGTTACCTTGGTCTGTAGAATTTCCCCACTGGATCCCGCTGTGGGTTCTGTCTCTCAAAAATTTAGTTAGAATCCTTATTTTTTAAGTTTTGAGAGAGAGCACCTAAGAGAGGCTAATCTCCTGTTGCCATCCATATATTTCAAAATGTAATTTTAGTAACAGGAATTTCATGATTTTACTTGACAATGTTTCTTCCATTCTCACCTTTCTTTGTTTCAATCTTCATGATTCTGCCAAATTAATTTTCCTATTACTCTGGATTAAATGTGTTACTCACATGCTCAAGTCCTTTAATTCTTTGCCATTCAAGAAAAGCTATCAACTTCATAGTCTGACATTCACAGCCTTGTATAATGCAGTTCCTAAAATTTTTTAAACACTTATTTTCTTCTCTCATGGATGATATGGTGAAAAATCATTGTATTCTGCAAATTCTGTAATGATTTAGTGGTCTTTCCTGTCTTTGCTTAGGCCACTATAGATCAGGAATAAATTGCACATTTTTCTTTCTTTCTTATTTTTTTTTACAAAGAATCTGCCCCCTTACTCCATGGAGCCCTTCCCTTCCCATCCCCTGTGAGAAATTATCTCTTCCTATCTAAACTTTTGAATATTTGACCAGTCCAGGGAATTTAACTCACATAAACATCATAGTATATGTTGTGGTTTTTTTTCCCTTTTCTTAGATTGTAAGCTCCTTGAGAAAAAGAGTAGCTCTTTTCTCTTATTCCTTTCTGGTCCATCATTTGGTAGAACACTTTTCAAGTAATAAATATTGAAATATTGGAGTGAGTTATTCCAAGTGATTGTGTTTCTCTTTATGCCCTTCAAACTGCACTTCAAAGTCTTCCTCTTCCTTATCTTGAAAAGTATGTGACAGACATATTTACAATATTTATGCTTATGATTTCAAAAGGATAAAATATATTATTTTTCTCAAAGTGTTACTAATATATATTCTCCCACATGTCTATGGCAAAATTTTACTTTCCGTTAAATATATAAGGCTTATCACTATATTAGTTAACCTTTCATCTATAAACAGGATTGTAATTTGAAAATAATGATCATTATCAAAACACCAAAAAGGATTAAAGTTTAATCATTCTAAAGCTCATTTTATTAGCTTGTGAATGACATAAGAACCTCTGACAGAGATGTCTGGCTGCTTCCTCCTTGGTTACTCTCATTTTTCACGGAACCAAATTGTTCAGTAACAGAGAAGACCAATGCACTTTCATGTGTATAAAAAAAAATTCCCCAAATTTAGAAGTATTCAAAAGTGAAATGGTCAATCTTGATGCATAGTGAGTTCCCCTGAAGGCATTCAATTGCATCCTGGATAACATCTTTTCAGGGATGCTGTAATTTTTTTTTTAGGTTTTTGCAAGGCTTTGGTGTTAAGTGGCTTGCCCAAGTTCACACAGGTAGGTAATTATTAAGTGTCTGAAGCCGGATTTGAACTCAAGTACTCCTGACTCCAGGGTTGGTGTGCTATCCATTTCACCATCTAGCCACCTCTGTTTTTGTTTTTTAGCTACAACTTGATCTATATTGCTTCTAAAGTTTTCTTCCACAGAACAGAAAAATATCTTTTAGATTTATAATAGATTTGAGAAATGATGTAGTCCAGTTCCTTTAGCCTTTTTATTTTGAGAAGGAGGAAACTGAAATTCAAAGAGTTGAAAAGGTCACAGCTAGGTTCATATCCTTAGGTCAGGACAAAACTGAAACCTCACTTTAATCACGAGGATTTTTTTTTTAAACTTTATTAATCTACCATTTTTCTCTCCTAGAGAGTAGTTCTCAAACGTCCTTTCAGTTGAGGGGGAAAATGGGATACTATCTGCTTTCAGTCTCAACTATTGTATTTTTTTCAAAGAGTGTCACTGTTGATCAAGGAAAAGTGGTGATTGTGCTAGGTCCACCACTGCCAGCTAAAACTCACTCCCAACTAATGCTCAAAGTCTGACAACTGTTTTTCATGAAAATAAATCTCACTTACTTGACTATATCTCAAGGAAATGTGTTTTTAAAAATGTTTATCACTACCAGCAATTTATTTTTATAGTTTTTGAGTCAGCATCTCTACCCCCACTCTCTTTTTAATAACTGGAGGATATTAGATACTGTTGTTCCCCAATTCAGCAAATTTAAAAAAAGGGCAAGGGAATTGAAGATAAATACACTAGAGGTGAGGAGAATGTTGCTGCTTTTAGAAAGCAACATACATTGTTTTCTGCGCATTGGAATATTTAAAGTAGTTGCTTTAAATTTCTTTATAAGGTGAGTTTAAAAAAGAATAAAAAATGTTTTTGTTGTTAAAGTATGAGGAAGAATTTTGTCTTAGAAAAAATGCTAAATTTTGAGTTAAATTAGATTTGAATTAAATTTAGATTAGCGGTATACTTAGTACCACTAATTTTGCAATTCTGGGCAAGGCATTGTTTAAGTCTCAGCTTTTGGGGTTATAAATGGGTATAACTGTAGAAGGGAAAGAAAGGAAAAATATCTATATAATACTTAATATATCCTAGGCATATCGTTTTTGGTAAGATTTTGAGTTTCACATTTTCCTGTCTTCCTTCCTTTCTTCTCCTCACACTGACAGAGAGCAATCTAATATAGGGTGTAAATGAATAAATCTGTTAAATATATTTCCATATTAATCATGCTGTGAAAGAAGAATTAGAACAAAAAGAAAAAAATGAGAGGGAAATAAATTCATAAACCATAAAACAAATGGAAAACTTTGGTGTATATTCACACTCAATAGTTTCTTCACAGGATGTAGATGGTACTTTTTAACACAAGACCTCTAGAATTGTCTTTTCTATTAGTACTGCTGAGATGAGAAAAATCCAACACAGTTGATCATCTCATAATGTTGCTGTATGTGTGTATAATGTTCTGTTTCTCTCACTTCATTCACCATCAGTTCATGCAAGTCTTTCCAGGATTTTCTGAAATCCTGCCCCTCACGATATTTTACAGAAAAATAGTACTCCACATTCATATACTATAATTTGTTCAGCTATAATTATTTTTTTTATTTTTTTTTCAAGGCAGTGGGGTTAAGTGGTCAAGGTCATACAGCTAAATAATTATTTAAGTGTCTGTGTGGATTTGAACTCAGGCACTCCTGATTCCGGGTCCAATGTTCTATCTACTGAACCACCTAGTTGCCCCCTAAGCCATTATCAATTGATGGACATCCCCTCCCTTTCCAATTCTTTGCCACTATAAAAAGAGCTGCTATAAACATTTTTGTACATGGGAGTTTTTACCCTTTCTTGTGATGTCTTTGGGATACAGTCTAGTAGTGATATTGAACAATCGAAGGGTATATAGTTTTATTGCCTTTTGGGCATAATTCCAAATTGCTCTATATAAGGGTTGAATCAGTTCACAACTCCACTAACATTGAATTAGTGTACCAGTTTTCCCACATCTCCTTCAATATTGATCATTTTCCTTTTTCTCATGTTGACAAATCTGATAGGTGTAAGGTGGTATCTCAGAGTTGTATTAAACTGTATTTCTCTAATAAATAATAATTTAAAGAATTAACATTAATTTACTTTTAAAAAAACAAGAATTTTGTTCATATGCCTACAGGTATGTTTGGTTTCTTCATTTGAGAACTGCCTGATCATATCTTTTGAGCATTTATGAATTGAGGAATGACTTCTATTCTTATAAATTTGACTCAGTTCTCTATATGTTTTAGAAATGAGTTCTTTACCAGAAACACTAGTTGTAAAATTGTTTTCCAACTTTCTGTATTCCTTTTAGTCTTAATCCTTGTAAGCCTTTAATCTTTAAGCTTCCTTTTTGTTTTGTTTTATTTATCTTATGGTATTTTCTTTTTGTTCTGATTCTTTCACAACATTATTAATATGGAAATGTACTTAATGGAGTTAATAATAATTATAACTAATAAACTAATAATTCTATATTAGATTGCTTTCTGTCAGGGTGATAAGAGAGGGAAGGGAGAGAGAGAGAGAAAAGTGAAACTCAAAATCTTACAAAAATGATTGTTTTGTTTTTGTTGAAAACTTTTAATTTAATGAAATCTAAATTATACATTTTGCATTTTATAATGTTTTCTTTCTCTTCTGACAGGTATTATTTGTTCTTCTAACTGGCTTATGGCATCACCTTTTATGGTTAAATTATGTACCCATTTTCACCTTATCTTGGTACAATGTGTTAGATGCTGGTATATGTCTAATTTCTCCCATATTATTTGCAGTTTTCTCAACAAATAGTAAGCTCTTATCCAGAAACTGGAGACTCTTGGTTTATCTAATAATAGATTACTATAATCATTTACTGCTGTTTCTTTTGTATCTAAGCAGTGACCCACATCTTACCATATTGCTATGCTTAAAGGTATTAGAATTTTACATGACTTGGTGAGGAAGAGGTAGTGGAGCCCTTTTACCATGAGGGAATGGTAGGAAGCAGTGCTGTGAGCTACCTTACCAAAACAAAACAACACAAATCAAAGGAAAAAATGAAACTCCTTCAAATAGACATAGAAAATGTATCAAATTGAGCCCTAAAGATGAAATTCATAAAGTCATAGCAACCCAGCTTGGCGCTTAGTAAGATAGACAGAGTGGATCAGGGTGAAGCATGTTGCACTCCCAACACTGAGACAGAAACAGAAATGAATTGGCAACTACACAATAACGGGCTGAAGAACCCATTCTATTTCTATAAAGCCTTATTAGGAGAACTTGTGAAGGGGAAGCAGAGTTTCTTTAGATGGATCCCAGGCCAGTGTATTCAAGTTAGAAAAAAAGTTCATGAGGAAAGAAGAGCACAATCATTGTGGATGGAGGAGAAGTAGAATTCACAGGAGATCAGACCATTCTGGGTATATTAAAAGTTTGCAAGACTACTGTCTTTCTCTGAGATCCTGGAAAGAAACAAGATTCAATATTTCAAGAAAGTGGAAATGGGATCAACCAAGACCTTTCTTGGAACAGTGATTTAGAAGTCAGCTGTAATATAAAGTTCAATGTATAGATATAGACTGGAAAAAGGAACAAATAAAAAAACAATAAAGAAAAGAACACAACCATAAAAATCTCTTTATAGTGTAAAAAAATTTCAACAAACAAACAAATAAAGCAAAAAACCCAAAAGGGAATTACTTCTGAAATCTGCAAGTAAACCCTTAGAGCAAAATACAGTTTGGACTTGAATTCAATTAAAATATCTATAATAAATAAAGCAAGAGTTATTTTTTATCAAGAGTTCATTTTTTAATAGAATGAGAACACAGGAGGGGAAAACTTGGAAAAGCAATGAGATCTTTGGAAGAAAGATTCGGAAAGAGATTTAAAAGTTTGGAAAAAATAGTATAAAGCCTTCTAAGAAATAAATTCTTCTTTAACTATAATGGACTAAATTAAAGCCAGGGATTCCATTAAGAAACAAGAAATATTAAAACAAAATCAAAAGACTGGGGAAAAAGGCAATCTGAGATATATCATAGAAAACAGATTTATGTCTTTGGCAACAGATTGAGGAGAAAAAATGGGAATTACTGGACTCCTTGTAGATAGGTACCAAAAAAAGAATCCCAAAATCCATACATCCTATTTCAGGAAAATAAAAAAAAAAACTGCCCATATTTCTTAGCACCAGAGAGCAAAGTACAAACAAGAAGCTTTCATTTGTCATCTCCTGAACAAATAGATGGAAATTCCCAAGAAAATCATTGCCAAAATCCAGAGTTTCCAGTTCAGAGAAAAAACATACTGAATGCAGCCAGAAAAAAGAATTTGAGTATCAAAGAACCACCATTAAGATCACACACAATTTACCACTCTCTACCATCAAGGAGCATCTGTGCATACAATAATCCAGAAGGCAAAGAATATTAGTCTATAGTATAGAAAACAAACAAGATACCCAGAAAAACTGAGCAAAATGCTACAAAGGAAAAAACAAAATTTTCAATTAATGAAAGGAAACCCAAAGATGAGAGCAGCAGAAACATTGAAGTATAGAGAGATGAAGATAAACACAGAAAGGTAAATATGAGTGAAAAACTATAAAAGATTAAATGAAGATAAATTGTGTGGAGATGACCCATATGTCACTTCTGAACTCTAATATCATAAGGGGTCATACAGGGAGTTTAATTAGACAAGGGCTGGAAGTGATTCTATTATTTCTTGATATGAGAATGGAAAGGAAACAAGAGGAATAAACTAAAGTTAAAGGAAAAGGAAGATTTATCTCACACAATCAGAGTAGGGATATCTATAGAAAAAAGAGTAGTGAGAAATGATTGACACTGAACCTAATTTTCATCTTAACTAGACAATATAGGAAGATCACACATGTACATACAAATGTTTATGTACACACAGATGGACATGCATATATACATATATACACATATAGATTATATAATATTCTAATTGGCTCTTGTCATTCCTTAACAAAGAGGACCAAGAGAACATTATATTAGAGACAAGTTATAGAATGTTCAACAGTTTGTGATTAGATCAATATGAGGTCAGAATGCTTTACCACAGGTTAGGCACAAATAGTCCGTGTGAACAGCTGGGATGGGTTCTCTAAACTTATAAATGTCACTTTTCCTTTGAGCTACTTCAATTCCGCCTTGCTTACAGAGTACAGGATCTTCCTTAATGAGGCCATGCCTTGTTGAGCAGCCTTGTGTCAGTGTCTCCCATGATGCATAATCAATTCCAAATGCTTAAGAGAAACTTTGAATGTCCTTGTATCAGTTTTTCTGTTCCCTGATTTTACCCTGTCTGAATTTTCCATTAAATAGTGGTTTTGGCAAGCATACATTTGGCATTCAAACAAGTGGCCAACCCATTGTAGCTAACAGTATTACTCTCTGTGGTAATATTTGAATACTTGATAGTTTCATCTTTGCAAAGACCTCAGGTGTTGGCATTTTATCCTACCAGTTCTTCAGAATCTTTCTAAGACAATTTCAATGGAAGGGATTCAATTTCCAGGCAAGGCACTGGTAGACTGTTAGGTTTCACAGGCTTATAACATTGTGGTCAGCACAATGGTTCTGTAAAACTTCAATTTGGTTTTCAGTCTAATACCTCTTCTCTGATAAACTTTCTTTCAGAACCTCCCAAATACTTCACTATATAATTATATAATTACATAATTAAATAATTATATAATATCCAAGTTGACTGTTGTCTTTCCTTATCAAAGAGGACCAAAACAATATCACTAAGTTAGAGACAAGTTGCTGTGTGTCCAACTGTTTGTGATCAGACCAATATGAGGTCAGAATTCTCTACAAGTTAAACACAAATAGTCTATGTGAATATCTGGCCTACTCACAGTTTTCAAAACTTCTCTATTTGCTATTCCTGATGGTTTCTTATATGGATAGAATGGTACTGGCTAATGGATCACTTAGATTTTCTTTATTTTAATTATTAGACCAAAATTAGAACAAGCATCAGATAATCTATTTATCCTTTGTTGCATCTCATCTTCAGAGGTTGCATAATGCACGCACACTCCTTCCACTTTTATTTTGGTTTGTGCTTTTTTCAAGTTAAAGAATTTACAGATATTGCAGTAGTTGACCTTGATGCCATGTTCATTCTCAGTGAAGGTGTTTGATAACATAACTGTAAACATTTGATAAAATGGCTATAAAGGATGGGAAAAGGACACAGTCTTATTTAATTTCATTGGTGAATGGAAAAAGAGCTCCAGAACCCAGATAACTATGGTGTCATGAAATTAATATACAACGCTGATGAAATTCTTGGGAAACCAAATTTTGACATCATTTTCCATAAGCCCTCATGACTTGATGGCATAAAAATCCTTGATCAGATTTACAAACATTGTTATACAGACCTCTAATCTGTTCCTTGCATTTTTTTCTGTCTTGTTGGTCAGTAAGCATCACAGTAATTGTTTCTTGACTCTTTCTGAAGCCACCTTGCTTCTCAAGTAATTGACCATCTTTCAAGTGAAGTAACAGTCTATTGAGAAGAACTTTGATAAGAATCTTGCTAGCAATGACTAAAAGAGAAACATAAGACAATCTGTTTTCTTTTATAGAGCTAGCCAATGGAGGCATCCTTGAATTCCTGGAGGATAAACTGCTCATTCCATAAAACCAGGAAAATTTTCAACTTTTGCATGAGCAAGAGATGCTCCAATTTATAATCTCAACTGGAATATAGTCAGGCCCCATGAAATGAGACAAACATCCCCTTCAGTGAAAACTTCAGTTAGAGATGGCCATATGGACTTCAACTTGAGATAAATGGTCATTGGACTTCAAGAACACTATGGTAATGCTCAGTTCACTTCTCTGGGATCATGTCCCTATCCCTAGTCATATCAACATTGAGTCATTGAGAAGGCTTTGTATCATAAGGAACTTTCAGGGCATCATAAAAGCATGTTGAATTGTTACTATCCTCAAGAAACTAAATTTCATCTGCCTTCCAACTGAGCCAAGAATCTTGCATCTCTCTGAGCTTTACTTGTACTCTGCTTTAGATGTAATTAAATGTTGCCTTCTTTGAAATGAATGATTTATCCTTCTGGTAAATCTTGTGGACTTCTGTATTTTCCCATCATTTTCATCAAACCCATTTTTATTTTTGTAAGTGTTCTGACCCCAATTACTGAAAACTGCCCACTTCTTTTCTGCGCCACTATTGCCAACTCTGTGTTGGTTCAACTTTCCCTCCAAGTTAGTAACAACTGTTACTTCTCAGAGAAGCACTCTAATCTTTTGACAAATGTGTATATATACACAAATATACAATATGTTTCTATGTATGTAACAGAAAATACAAGGTAATTTTAATTGGGGGAAGAGTAGAAAAGACTTCATTTAAGTACATAAATCCTTGTGTTTTCCCTAAACTTTGAGAAGAGATAGAAATTCTCATCAAATCCATCAGCTTCAGTTTTTCTGTACTACAACACAATCTCCTCACTTGACTTTTGAAACCAGGTTTGAGGCACAATTATATTCTAATGGTTATTAATTCATATATGAATACACAGTTAAATTTTTTGCAGATGTTCGAAACTCATATTAACCTGTCTGTTGGACATTAAAGAAAGCACAGGAAATTGTGATTATTTTTACTTTCCAGTATATTTTTGTTGCTATGGTTTTTGAAAGTAATGAGATAAAACAATTGAGAAATTGTGATTTTTAAATGCTGAGTCTTTAAACTTAAAACTAAATGGAGCACCCACTTATCATATCACAAGAATCTGGAACAGTTCTAATTAGAGATGTCCTTTAGATCATATTCCAGATGATCACAGCATTATGTTAATCAATTGGAAAACATTGAATGATTTTTATGTGCCCAGGTTATGAAAGGTCAAAAGGAATTTACAGTATCATTAGAGAGATTAGGCATAAAAAGGATAGAATAGTATGGATATAATTAACTAATTTCCAGAGAAGTATAAATATCAAGTGTAGGATCATGGAAAGAAGAAATTCCGGTGGATTAGCTAGGTTAAAAATGGCTTCTTGATAGAAACTAAGTTGGACAATTTGAATAGGATACAAAAAGATATCAGGAGGATGGTAATGTCAGTTGAATTAAATGACATGTACAGAAGAGTTGGCAGAAGAAACATAGCACTTGTATTAAGAAGGGAAAATATTAATCTAATTTGGAAAAAGGATAGATTGAAGAGGCAAGAATTTT
Organism: Macrotis lagotis; assembly: GCF_037893015.1. Taxonomy (NCBI): domain Eukaryota; kingdom Metazoa; phylum Chordata; class Mammalia; order Peramelemorphia; family Peramelidae; genus Macrotis; species Macrotis lagotis. The sequence goes on along the minus strand of NC_133666.1, from coordinate 316,442,522 downwards.
AAACTAAAGTGCTTGGATTTGACCCTATGAGCAATAGTGGAAATATTGTAGGTACTCTTATCATAAAGACTCCCTCTAGATATCTCCAAAAGAATGGTCTCCAAGGGTAGAACATAAGGTATGCTTCAGTCAAGTAACTATTTTATAAACCAAAGCAAACATCCACTCTTTTGAAAGACAATCCATCATCTTCAAGAATGAGTCATTTTTAGCATCAGCATAATTAAACACAAATGGATATTAAAAACTCCAAGATGATTAATCAATAAAAGTGGAAGCTGAGGACCTTATTAGTTAGATAAGGATTAGCTGGTGTAGTTAAAGTGCTAGCTATAAAAGTAGCAAATTAAAAATGATCACACATGCCAAGAGTGATGAATGAGGAGTCTTGGGGAATGGAAAAAGTGTGACCTTCTGTGCAAAACTTGAACTGGACCAAAACATTAAGACTGTCAAAATTCCACTGATTTTTGTATCTGATTTCTCAGAGAAAATTATGGAGCAGGAAATTTTAGCATTCAGATATTACTGGACCAGATTTATTAAACTCCAGAAGCACTGTAGAGAAGCCACTATAGATGTAGATAGAAAGAATAAACACAGAAGTGTAATGATAGGACTTACCTTTCTTCCTAAAGTTAATTTTTATTTTTATTTATTTTTTCCTTGGGTTAATCTTTGAGTAGATTAAATTCCTTACAATTTAGTTTGATTTCTCAAATATTCAATAAACATCTTCTACAGGAAAGACACTGTATTATTGCAGGATAAGACATAAGATTCATGGTTTCTAAAGCTAAAGTAGTTTGTATGTTGTTGTTTGGAAAGCTAGGTGGGACAGTGGATAGAGCACTGGGTCTGGAAGCAAGAAAGACTGATTTTTCTGAATTAAAATTTGTTCTTAGATATTTAATAATGGTGTTACTTAACCCTATTTTCTTCAGTTTTCTCACTATAAAATAAGCTGGAGAAGGAAATGGAAAACTGCTCTAGCATGTTTGCCCAAAAAACCAAAAATCAAATGAAAAACCAAATAGAATCAGGAAAAGACAGTAATGAGTGAAAATGTAGCAGCAACGACAATGAAAGCAGAAATAGCCAAGTAATATGAAGACATGCTCACAATTACTGATTCTAAAGACAGTCCTTACAAATGACTGAAGCTGAGTGAATTTGTTTGTCATGAAAGTTGAGGAAACTGGTGACATGGGATGAATGGATATTCTACATATATATTGAAGTATTTAAATGCCAGATTGAAGGTTGTTTTAAAGAGGGAAAATTAACTAGCATAGATACTGAACTTGCTGAGAAGGAGTGATGGTTACAAAGATAAGTGGAAAAGAGATCTTGAAAATGCAATTTGTATTGATGGTTTTGTCAAATATAGAGACCACTGGAAATGTTTGAAAGTGTCAACAAGGAACATGAAATATGGGTACCTTCTCATCCTGGAAGGGAAAGAAGAAAGCCTTGTTCTTTCAGATCATGACCAGGAAACACTGTCTTTCAGAAGGAACTAGGATTCTCTAAATGCAATAGAGTAAAAGGCATATTAAAGCAAAGGAAGGAAAGTTTGGGCCCATCAGAAGGAGAATGATATAAGACTATGATATACGACTAAGGTAAATATAAAAGTAGAGAAGAGTGAACTCAATAGGAAAATTTCTACTCAGTTTATTCTGAAGCACAATGATTAAGGGAATGAGAAGTAGAAGTATACTAATGTTAGGATGGAAACAATGTGATTTTAATGAGCTTCCCCCTCTGCAAAATATTGAGATGACTGAAAGCAGTATCAGTCTTCTAGCTTAATCCCTATTTCCCTGATATAGGGTAATAGGGATTAAGCTAGCAAGGAGTTTGGAATTTGTTTCTGAGTTAGAAAATACCAGGAACTTAACAATGCTCATATGTAAGGCCAGTTCCTTTCCTTCTTCCACAGATAATGGAGTGGGTTTTCTACAGGAACCTCACAAAATGAAGGCTAGAATTAGAAGTTTTAATGGTTATAGAGGACTTAAGAACTGTTGGATTTTCTCTATTTAATGAAGTCTGTATAGGTATTACTTTCATAATTATAAGGAGTTCCCTGGTTGAGGAGGACACAAAACAAAATTTGGTACTATAGTGATTCTCTCCTGAGTCTAGTAAAAGAAAAGGGAGGGAATAAGGGAACCATGCCCACTGCTCATCACTTCTGTACCAGATTATAATGAATTTGGGAAGAACATTAGCTCATAAAACAACAAGAATTTGCTGAGCACCTGATGTTTTAAAGTCAAGAATGTTTTCTGTATCTTTTTTGATTTTGTTAAATATTAATTTTGCTTCTTTTTGCATACATTTTAGCTATTAATATCAATTTAGACAATATATGTTTCATACAAATGTGTGTGTCTGTGTGTGGGTGTGTGCAGGACATCATCATTTTTTTAAGAATAGTATTTTTTTGTCAATTACACCTAATCAATTGAGAAATATGCATTGACGTCTATTCCACTGCTGTTCATTACAGAGCAACAAAATTGGAGGCCTGGATGAAAGAGCAATACTTTCTACTATTACAACTACTACTACTACAACTATTACTGGAAGTAAATTATGATTCTAGAGTCAAATGTGGGATAGAGAAAAAAATATTCTATGAGTTTAAAAGTAAGAGCCATGAAAATTGGAGAACAAGATATATATATTAAAAATCCAATTTATTAACTTAAGAGAAAATACCTTCTTTAAGATCTGATTCCAGAATATCCTTTACACTGGATTATTTCCCAAGTTGCCAAGACTTGATAACTGCTTGTACATATGACATATTTTCCTATCCAAGGACATGGGATCAGTGGCTTACTCAGTATGATTCAAATAATCTTGGGAGGTTTCTTAAAGTACATTGAATGTTTTGTCCAGCACACATCTTAATAGGAGGAGGGGTTAGCTTTTGATACCCAGCACCTAATCCACTATGGTCAATGTCTTTCTGTCAATTATTATTTGTAATAATGATAATAAAGCTAATAATGACAATTATATAGTATCAAATATGTAACTTCATTTTAATGTTGAGGAAGCCAAGGCAAAGAGTGTTTAAGTGACTTGTTCTAGGTCACATAACTAATGAATGGGATGATAATTTGTACTCAGGTCTTCTTGAGTTCAGTTTTAGAGATGTTATAAATATTTACTATCTGGATAAGACACAGCAAAAATTATGGTATACACTGAATTTATTACTGTGGTTGTATTATTATTACTATTATTATTATTATAAATTTCAAGATGCCTAAAATAATATTCAGTAAACATCAGGAACTCAGCATTCTGTTACTATTTAAGTGTTTGATTTTATCTGAAAAATTGTTGTTAGTGAAGTAATTCATCCCACTTAAAGAATGGCATTCAGATATATAGTTCATGAGATGGAGAATCTGGGGAGATAGACAAGCTGGGTATCACAACTGAAAATACATGAGGAAAATAAAATTTACACTTATATTTATATCGAAAATAAGTGACAGTTGTTTTCTAATGAAATGCCCAGACATGAAGCACAGAAATATTTATAGACTTTTTAATTACATTAATGTGAAGGTGCCTGGACAGAGGTGAAGGCTCAAAATAAATTGACATTTTTCTGTTTAAAAATATGCTTCTTCCTTCAGAGACAGATAACAGTGGGAAGTAAAAGAGTAAACAGCAAGGTACAGATAAGAAATAAGGAAGAAAGAGATCATAAAGGCAAATAAGGAAATGTATTAATGTAGGGATATTTGCTCAAAATATATTTGAGCACAATTTTTCCCCTGAAGGCTTATTTATATCTCATTGTTCTTTCTCATATTTTAGAATAAGAGGAAAGTGATTATTTTCTATTCTCAATAATTCTTCCCCTTCTTCTAGACTATATATGAGGTGCACAGTGGAATCCATTCAATTCAGTGACTGTTATAATAATAATAAATATTTCAGAATGATTTAAAGTTTATATTATACTTTAAAAAATTATTTCATTTTGCCTAGTCAAAGCACATTTAAAATTATATTATAAAGCAGCACTTGTCAAAATTGTCATTAGCCAAGAAATAGAGTGGTGGATCAGTGTAATAGACTAAGTGCAAAAGAAACAGTAAATGAGTATAGTAATCTGCTATTTGATTAATTCAAGATTCCAGCTTCAGGGATAAGAACTGAAACTTCTGGAAAAAACTAGAAGGGAATATGGGAGAAACTAGGCAAAGAGTAAAAATCTCACAATGGATACCAAGATAAGATAAAAATGGATCCAGGATTTAGACAAAAAGTAGATATAATGCAATTTGGAGAACAAGGAATAGTTTATCTGTTAGATCTATGAAAAGTGGGTCAGTTTATGACCAAAAAAGAGACAGAGGGCATCATAAAGGATGAAATGGATAATTTTAATTACATTTAATTGAAAAGTTTTTACACAAAATAAAATCAATGTGGACAAGATTAAAAGGGATGCAGTAAAGTTGGAGAAAAGTTTTACAACTAGTTTTTATGATAGAGAATTCATTCCTAAAACATGTAAAGAAGTGAGTCAAATTTATGAGAAACTGATAAATTGATAAAAGGTCAAAAGATATGGAAAGGCTATTCTCAGATGAAGAATTTAAAGCTATCTATGATCATATGAAAAACTGTTCTAAATTATTATTGATTATGAAAACGTAAATTAAAACAACTCTGAGGTACCACCTCACATCTATCAGATTGACCAATATGAACAAAAAGGAAAATGATCAATGTTGGAGGGGATGTGGGAAAACTGGACCACTAATGGTTGTTGTTGGAGTTGTGAACTGATTCAACTTTTCTGGAGAGCAATTTGGAATTATGAGCAACCAGCAATAAAACTGTCCATACTGTTTAATCAAATAAATATAATACTAGGTCTGTATCCCAATGAAATCATAAAAACTATAAAAAATCCACATGTACAAAAAATATCCATAGCAGTTGTTTTCATGAAATGCCCAGACATGAAGCACAGCAAGTAATTAGAAATTGAGGGGCTACCCTTCATTTGAGGAAAGACTGAACAAATCATGTTATATGAATGTGATGGAACACTATTATTCCACAAGAAATCATGTGGAACAAGAATTCAGAAAATCCTGGAAGGACTTACAAGAACTGATGGTGAGTGAAATGAATAGAACCAGAAGAACATTATATACAATAATAAAAGCATTGAATGACAATCAACTGTGATGGACTTGCTTATTTTGGTAGTACAATAATCAAACACATTCTAAAAGATTTGTGAAAGAAAAATAATTCATATTCAGAGAGGGAACTGTGGAATTTAAATGCAGACTGAGATTTATTATTTTCAATTTTTAAAAGTTGTCATGTAATAAGTCATTTTTCCCCTCTAATTTTTTCTTTTGATTGGGATTTATTCTTCTTTCACAAGAAAATTGATATAAATCTAGGTTTATCATAATTAAAAATGTAGAATATATATTAGATTACTTTCTGTCAGGGGGAGGTGAGGGAAGGGTGGGAGGAAGGGATAAAATTGCAAAACTCCAAACCTTGCAAAAAATGAATTGGTGAAAACTATTGTTTCATATTATTAGAAAAAGAGAGTTATAAAGTATTTTAAAAAGTATTTCATTTTAAATTCACAGTAGGTCTATTTGACTTAACTGCCTTATAGCTATTATTATGTTTATTTTACAGATGAGGAAACTGAACCATACATGCCTATATACACATAACTAATGAATGTTTGAGACAGAATTTGAAATCAGATCTTACTGATTCCAAGTTTTGTTTTCTTTCCATTGTTTCACAAATCTGCCTCTAAGAAAATGCCATATGAAGTATAGTATGTAATTGATATAAGGAATACAGATGCATATAAATCATGATCTATGGCCTAAAGGCACTTACACAAGGATTATTCGAGGGTAAGAGATATAAACAAAAATGCAATATTATATTTGTATACTCTATAATACAACAATGACAGCAAAAGTAGTGGAGAGTGAACACCCCTCAATCACAATAACTTCAGTGCAATTCCTAAATATATATATATATATATATATATATATATATATATATATATATTCAACAATTCCTCAATTCTATAAAAATAAAGATGAATTCCTAATCTGCAAGGAGAAATTTTTTCTCCAGAGAATCCTTGCACTAACAAACTCACAGATCTGTACCAAAAACAAATGAATAAGAACAAATATCCACTTACTGAAATATTGTTTCTATCAAATAAACACTAGGAAAAATCATTCATTTATCAGTCTCTTGGAGTGGGCAGAGAACACTTGTCACTCCTGTTGGCCTTGGAAGGGTGTTGATTGATAGTAAGAAAGGGACAGAATTCTTTTAGACAGATAAATGACATGAGGAAAGGGTGATAGTCAATAGCACAATATTTAGTTTATTTCATACAGGAAGACAACTGAATGTTTACATAAAGATCAGATGGATAAGTGTGTGCATGTGTGTATGCATTCATTATGTATTAAACATTCATAGAGATAGTAAAAGGGAATTAGGATATGGGCACAACCCAGTGTCCTAAGTCTTTACTTGAGGCAACTGGTGATACAGTGTATACAATACTGGGTCAGGAAGATTTGAGTTCAGGTCAGGTTTAGACACTCACTAGCTATTAACACTTAACTGTTGTCTGCTTTGATTTCCTCAAGTATAAAATGTAAAGAAAATAATACTATCAACCTGTCGTTGTGTTTGTGAAGATTAAATGAGTTAATATTTATTTTTTAATTATAAATGAAAAAAACACAGCACAATGTCTGATTCAGTGTGCTTGATAAATTCTCATTCAATGTCATTTACTTCCTAGAGAGTTCCCTGATTGAGCTCAATACTTTCTATATATCCTGTCTCCAAATTCCCACTAATACATGTCTTTATTAACCAATGCATGATGCAAAACATGAAAAAAATTGGTGCTTACAAGAAGCTATCTATTTGAGAGGAAAAGATGCAGAGAACAATTTAATCACAGCATTGAAAACCAGATCAAAGTGGGGGGAAATTCCAAGGAGGTGAGAAAGGAACTGAGTTTGGGGTTATCAGAGAAGTTTCATAGAGAGAATAAAATAATTGACTAGTAAATTCTTTGAAATATTTATAGATTAGGTAAAGAAGAGAGAAAACCATTGGAAATGCCACCATAGAATTCCAAGTGAAGGAAGAGAATTCATAAAGAAAGAAGAAAGCACAGGAAAGTTTCATTAAAAAGTAAATAGCCATCAATATCTCCTCCCACCCCCAAGAACCACTTAAAAGTCAAAAACTTTGAAGTCAGATATTGTCAAGAGCATGCAAGCATGAACCTAAGGAAGCCCAAACTCTCCCAGTAGGTCATATGACTAAAGTGTGGCTGTTGTTTGTCCTTCATTCTTGAAGAAGACCATAATATCAGGGAGTTGATGTCATGACATGTATATGAATTAGTTTTGAATAAAGGGCAAAGTCACAGGATTCCCCTTTTTTTCCAGAACCATTTGGGTTCAGTATCCAGATGTGGATAAGCACAACTGGACATGGTCCTGGATGGTAGAAAATCAGTATGAAATGACTTGCCTAAGGTCACAGGTTGAGGAAATGTCAATAATATGAGGCCAGATTTGGATGCAGGTCTTCCTGACTCCAAGGTTGGTACTCTATCCACTGTGCAAGCTAGTTGCCCATAGCTAATCAAAACCAAGTAATGACCATGTCATATTAAATGTCTCTTGGTTACATTAATTATTAGTTTTGTTATATCAGAATAGCTTTTGAAACCAAGTATGAATATTGAAGCCTCTCTAAACAACCTTCTGTCATAGTCATTCAAGTTCTAAGCAAAATTTTCTACAAATAGAAATTGGATAGAAATCTCTAATTGTAAAAAATTATTTTCCATCATCCATTGTCTCCTTCTATAACTTCCATACACTTCCACTCCTGGTTCTCCCCTTTAGAGTCAAATAGTTCAAGTTCAATCTTTCTTCTAAAGGAAAGTCAAGGGGTGCCTGGGTGGCACAATGGATAAAGCACCAGTCCTGGAGTCAGGTGTACCTGGGTTCAAATCCGGTCTCAGACACTTAATAATTACCTAGCTGTGTGGCCTTGGGCAAGCCACTTAACCCAATTTGCCTTGCAAAAACCTAAAAAAAAGAGATTAATAAAGGAGAGTCAATATGTGTATGTTATACTTTCATATCCCCTCCTGGTGTTCAGTTTCCTTTAAATCAACTCCCAGTTTTCAAGTTTATTTTAAATTGTGTCTTCCTGAACTGAATACAATACTCTATAGGTGGTTTGATTCAGCCAGGAAAAGATCCGCTGTGGAGCATTCTATATTTTCTACTTTCTTCTCTCTTCTCTCTCTCTCTCTCTCTCTCTCTCTCTCTCTCTCTCTCTCTCTCTCTCTCTCTCTCTCTCTTTCTCTCTCTCTCAGTATTCATTTTTGACCTACTGCAGGTGACAATTGATTCATAGCAAATACACCTATGGCTATTTAATCCGACATTATCTAGTCACATTTCTTTTATTTTCTAACTATATAATTGATTTAATTTTGAAGTTTTGTTAGATTTTATCATCATCTTTATTAAACTTTATCTTACTGGACTTAATATATTACATTTGTCTATTGATATCTGTCCCAAATCTGCCATCTAGTTAACTGTTTACCTCTTCCAGCTTTGTGAAACTTACAAAGTTAATAAGCATACATATATTTTTCATCTAAGCCACTGATAAAAAAATGAATCAAATAATATAAATAATATCATTATTCTCCCAGAACTACTTCTTTCTTCATCTTCTTTTTCTTTTTCTTCTACCTTCCTTCCTTCTTTCCTTCTTCTATCTCTCATCCTTCTCCTCTCTCTCTCTCTCTCTCTCTCTCTCTCTCTCTCTCTCTCTCTCTCTCTCTCCCCCTCTCTTTCTCTCTTATTTTCTTTTCCTGTTTTATTGAATTCTATGCCTTAGCCTTCAAATAACGGGTCACTCATCTCATAGAAGTTAATTCCTTTGATCCTGCTCCTTCTTCAATTTCTTATCTTTTATCTCACTTAATTTTTGGACAATATCCCTTTATTAACTGATTTAATTTCCACCCAATTTTTCAACTTCCTGAAATCTGACTTCTGCCTAGATGTGGAAATTCTCCTTTCTCCTCATATTTTTCTATAAATCATCCTCATGTACTATTTTGTGTTCACGTTAATGTTTCTTAAGTTTTCTTGCCCCACAAAACTCTACGTTCAGCTTTTTCAGACTTCTCTCTGAACCATGGTCCACTTTTATTTATTTATTTTAAAAACTTGTTTATGTATGTAACTCATTTTTTTCTCCAATGGGAAAACCTAATTGTGGTGGTCATGTATTCAGTCAGGAGAGAACAAATCAAGTTCATGCATTTTTATTCAAAAAGTTACAAAAAGTGAAATGATACACTAGGGAGAAATTTATTTAGTCTGGATTCAAAAACAGACATATTAAGCTCATGTAAGTCAACTTCTCAGTAGTTAACAGTGGTAGGTAAATTCCCTGAAGCATTTTCTCTAAGAAGTGATCCTTTCATCATGTATGCATTTCTGTGATCACCATAGCATTAGAGGTTGCAGAAAAGGAGATTGTAACAAGGGAAAGACAATAGCTGAAGGCAATCAATACCAGGAATCTAGGGAATGAGATGTAGAGGGAGAAGATAGAATGCATATATATAATACTCAATCCAATTCACATCTCCCCCACCCCTACAAGAACCTTCTGACTTCTGTTTTATTTTTGGAGTGAGATTTTTTGAAGTCAATGAAAATTTCCTTTTAATCATTTCATTGATGTTGGACACTCCCCAGATCTCAGTTTGGTCATGGTAATTCGAACTAATAATGAAGATCAAAGAAAAAGAAAAGGGATGTGAGCCTTATTGACTCAAAAAACAAAGCTGATACGCAGCAAAAAATATGAAAGGAATGAAGCCTCAGTATTTCTTTTTATTTTTTCTTCATTTCTTTCAGCATAACTTCCTTGATACCATTTCCTGATATGTGAATGCCCTTCCTCTCATTCTATAAAGTATGCATCTAGCCCATCTTTCCTCTCAGTTCTCTACCCTCTAATATAAGAGATAATAACCCAGTTATCCAATAAATATCCAATAAATATTTTTCTTCTTTTCTCATTTCCTCAGAGACCTATTAGCTAGTTGCTACTAATTGGATTGACTGATTTACTATGAGATATTATTGCTGACAACAAGCCCTACTTTTCCCATTCTAGGAGATATTTATATTTAATAGAGAGTTCCACAAAACAAATCTTTTAACCCATAATACTGAAACTCTAATAGGAACATTTTAGTCATTGTTAGAACCTGAGGCTTTTCCTCTTTTGGAATCACCTCCCAAGTTTTACAATAGAGTTGCTGAAGTCCCTACTAATATCTAAGATTGGCCCTATTTCTAGGCTTTGGACAGAAGCAAATTAAAAAGGCAATTTACATAACATAAAATAGGATGGATGTACACACTTATACATTATATGTATTATACATAATATATGTGTGTGTATGTGTGTAAATATGCAAACATTTATATCATCTACCTAGTTAATTTAGAGAGAATATTGAATCATTAAAAAAAATCCTCCTGGGACCTGCAATAATAATAGATGATATTTATATACCTTAAAGAATGATTAAGTTCTTTAAATAAATATCATAAATAACCTGCTGCTTAAACCTCTTTTTAAGGTTATTACTATAGATATTATCATCTTCATTAGTATGATCCTCATCAACATTCTCATCATCAACATTTTACAGCTAAAGATTAAGAGACATTAAATAATTTCTTAAATAAATGTGACATAACATTTGCCAAATATTGCATTTTAAAATATTGCAAAATAGAATGTTAGCATGGTACACAGTTTAAAAAGCTGATTTCAAAGTCAGAAAGAACTGGGATCAAGGTCTACCTCTCACAGACAATAAAAAAATAAAAAGATGGTGTTGATAGGCAAAAAATAAGTCATCACAAAATCGCTGATTTCTGAGTTGACTTTGAATGACAAACAAAAATGGGACAACTATCCATCAATACTTAATTTTATTTGATTTCCTTATCATTCAAATTTTGTTGCTCTGTTTTTATATGCAAGTCCTTGCCCTATTTTAGTTTTAAGTCTTAACTTGTTCAAAGTCATTTAAATAAGTAAGATGCTATAGTTAAAAATAAAGAACTTCAATGTATGTCATGGAAACAATGTAAAGACTAACAAACCGCCTTCTGGGGGGGGGGGGGAGCAAGATTAGGGGAAAATTGTAAAACACAAAATAAATAAAATCTTTCTTTAAAAAGTTAATAAAAATCCTGGGGAATTGCTAAACAAGTTATGGTACATGAATACCATGAAATATTATTGTTCAATAACAAATCATAAATGGTCAGACTCTAGAGAAGCATGGAATGAGTTAGAGGATCTGATGCTGAGGAAAGGGAGCAGAACCAAGAGAACAATGTTCACATTAACAGCAACATTGTGAGATGATCAGCCTTAATGAAAGCAGTTTCTCTCAGCAGTTCTGAGAGCTAGGACAACTCTATTAGACCAGCTATGGAAAATATTATCCCTATCCAGAGGAAGAAAAACAAAACAAAACAAAAACAACCCTTCAGAATCTGATGAACACTTTGCAAAAATGTACCTTTTATGTATCTCTTTCCCTTAATCCTAATTCCTCATACCAGCAATAGTAAATATGCAAACATGTTTATCAAAAATATGTATATGCAGTGCTAACCTGACTGATCACACTTGGGGGGAGGGGGTGTTGGAAGGGAGGGTGTAAGTACATTTTTTTTTTGGTTTTTGCAAGGCAAATGGGGTTAAGTGGCTTGCCCAAGGTCACACAGCTGAGTAATTATTAAGTGTCTGAGGCTGGATTTGAACTCAGGTACTCCTGATTCCAGGGCCAGTGCTCTATCCACAGCACCACCTAGCCGCCCCAGGGAAATATTTTAACTTAAAAAATATACATGTGCATATGGATGAAATAAAAATTAAAATAAAAAAACACAGATCTTCAGATTCCTTGACCAGGATAAAAGGAGGAAGAGAATATATTAAAATCTTGGGTTTAAATGAGGACTCCAGTTGCTGACTAACTTGAATCTCAGTTATCTATAAAAAGGAGCCATGTCTGAATAATCAGATGTTCTTAAAATTTTTATATCATGGACTCCATTATGATGAAGTCTATGTGTCTTTTAACAGAATAATGTACGCAATAAAATACATTACTTGAGAAATTAAGTACAATATATTGGAACAATTTTCTATTTTCCATCCAAGTTCACAAATACCCTAAAAATTGATGTCCTTGAAATACATGATTCTAACCCTAATCGCTTATGTTCCTTTCCACTGTGCTGCCTTTAAATAAGATTAAATGAAAAGTAGTCTGTGTCCACACACAAAATAATAATGGAGAGCTGTGATATGGCCATTTGGTTGAATGATCTAACCTATATCAATTTAAATGCATAACACATATAATCTTGGCAATACTGACAGTTAATGTGTTCCTACCTGAATGGTATTTCTTCTGTTACTTGTCTCTGTAACTGAAAATCAATTCATTTTTTTACTAATTTCATTACAGTCCTCTAAGTCAATTCTTGCTGAGTCAGTTGTAGTGAGTAATATCTTTCTCTGTCCCAATGAGTAAGGGTATAATTAGGAACAAAACCAATGAGCAACAGAATTTTAAATGTGTTTTCTTTTTCCTTCACTTTGTTGTGGTTTTGACATTTAGGTGATGCATGTCTAGAAAACATGAAGAGAAGAGACTAGAGAAATAATTTCTAATATTTCAGATCTAAGAGCCTGAGGGTAAGGACATAGCTTGCTCTTTTAAGCATTTCTAATTAACTCTCTATGAGCCAATTCTGAATTCATCAGATTGTCATTCAAATCCCTTTACAATCTGAGGCTAGTTTGCCTGTCCAAAGATCAATGCACATTGCTACCTATCACAATTCTACATTCCAGCTAAAATTGTTTACTAATTGATCCCCGAACCCCAAATCTCCATTTCATGATGTTACAAAGGTTATACACTATGTCTAGAATGATCTCCTTCAGAATATGTGCCTCTTAGAATCTCTAACTTTTGTCTTATGAACCACCAATGGGTGCTCTATTTTATTTGTTCTTATTGCTAATGTTCTTTCCTATTCCTCTTAATAATGTATATATCTATCATTAGATATATTGATCCTCTCCCCAATAAAATGGAAGTTCCTGGAGAATAGGAGTTGTTTTTCTCTCTGCTTTTTTATCATCAGGTGTATAATTTGAACAGATATTTAATCTATCCGGGTTGGTTTGGATTAAGTCATATGATCACGATAAAAGTCAGAAGGAATCTCAGCAATCACTTAGACTTAGTCTCTCATTCAACAGATAAAGGAAAAAAATCTTTTTGACATTAAATAATAAGACTAAGATTTGGTCCAAATACCCTGATTCTGAATAAAGTGCTTTTGTAATTATACCATATGTTATGTGCTCAAATCATATTTTCATTTTGCTCCTGTTAACATAGCAATCAAGATTTTATTATAGACATACTGCTTTATTGTCTTTTCTGAAGCTTTACTTTAGAAAATTTATCTATTCTATTAAGAAGAAAAAGAACTTTACAAAAATTCTAAACTTATAAACCATATAATTTTCAACTTGGGAAGAAGTAGGACATATTTATTCACTTTAAAAAAATTCTTTCCTTTACACAATATCAATCTATTAATTGCTTACTCTGCACAATAAACTACACTAATGTATTAAGGACATATCATTTTTAAAAGTATACATGTTATTTTCCAGTAATACATTATTATATAAGGAAAAAGTTGTTCATATCCTAGATTAGAATGTAGAAAAATAGACCTTTTTCCCCTCATGTTATTCATGAGTGTGAAATCAGGACCGCTAGGTGGCTCAGTGGATAGAGCACTGGCCCTGGAGTCAGGAGTACCTGAGTTCAAATGTGACCTTGCAGACACTTAATAATTACCTAGCTGTGTGGCCTTGGGCAAGCCACTTAACCCCCATTGCCTTGCAAAAAAACCCGAAAAATAAATGAGTGTGAAATCCATGAAAATAAGGTGTTATGGTTTACAAGTCAATTTACTTGCATTGTCTCATTTGATCTCCACAACAATCCTTTGATGTAATTGAAACAGAAATTCATAATACCATTTAAAAAAAAAACTGAAGGTTTCATTTCCTGTCAAAATGGTGAAGAGAGGACAGGCACTGTGCTAAGGTCTCCTGATCTTCCCTCATATATAATATGGAAACAAACCTCTTAATAGAAATCTGATTGAAAAAAACAAGAAAAAGAAGATAGGAGAAGAAAATCTACCTCAGGGTCTGTCTTCTAGGATGATGGGTGAGCTGGGGGCAGAGAGCAGAGACCCTGCAGGGAGTGGTGAGAGGCAGACTAGCCTGGGATCAGCAGCAGAGGCATGGACTGCAGAGAGCGCAGTCCAAGAATCAATTGAGGACTGACTGTGAGACTAGTGGTCTGGGGCTTACTGTCAGGTCTGGAGCACCAATTGAAGAGAAGGGATTTGAAGATTGGACACTGATCCCCTGAGCTCCTCTGGTCTGGAGGACCTCAGACTCCACACATTGATTTCAGCTGAGCCCTCTTCCCTAAACAAACACAATTACAACCATCTCCCCACCCCTGGCTCCAGAGTCAGTTATGAGCAGCAGAGCTCCCTCAGCTGTGAAATGAGAGAATAATTACCTTGCCCCAGGGAATAGCCCACACTGATCAAGGATAAAAGTACCCAGTAGCCCTTCCCACACCTGCCAGGACAAAGGAGAGGGCCTCAAATAAAATCACAGAAACTCTAGAGAAAGCAACCAGCACCCCCTACTAGCCAGTCCACGTGGAGTTATTAAACTCAGTGAGCAAAGCCTTTAGCTCCCTCTACTGGCCAGCCCACTTAGACTTGGTAAACCCAGTGAGTAAAGCCTCTAGGGATCTCAACACCAAACCTCTGTGAACCATCCCCTCCTCCAACACAAGATCTTAGGAAAATGAAGAATGGCCAGTGTAAAAGGAGGGTTCATAGAAAAATTTCTAGAAGGTTAAGGCCCTAACTCAGAGAGATGTAGTACCTCTGAGGAGAATATGATTTCATAGCCAACACAGAAAGACTGCCCTGAAGAAATTAGGAAGAACTTTATGATATGGAAAATTTGGGAAAAGAAAACCAAGAGAAGATTAACACCTTGCAAAAAGAAAACAAATCCTTGAAAAGTACAATTGGACAAATGCAAAAAGAAAATAGTTCTCTCAAAACCCCAATTGATCAAACAGAAAACTCTTTCAAAAATAGAACTGACCAATTGGAAAATGATTTACAAAAGGTAAATGAAGAAAATTCTTCTCTAAAAAAAAAAAAGAATGGAATCTGTGAAAACTAATGACTTCATGAGACAACAAGAATCTGTTAAAAAAAAAACCCAAATCAAAAAAATAGAAAAAAATGTAAAATACCTCATCAGCAAAACCACTGACCTCAAGGATAGACCAATGAATACAACCTAAGAATTTTTCGTCTTTCTGAAAACATTGAAGAGAAAAAATTCCCTCTGGTTCCATGATAACTGGGTAGTTTTCCATCACTAAATCCTCAACACTTTGCCAAATAGTATAGGAGACAAAAGAGAAAAATAAGGCATGGGTTAAGTTCCTTGACTGTGAAGTCACAATGATCAATTGTGGAGAAGTTAGGTTTACTATATATATATATATATATATATATATATATATATATATATGTATATATATATATATATATATATATATGACTTTTTTTTAATATGACATCAAGCACTTCTGCTTTCAGAATTCATAGTCTCATGTTCTAAATAGGGATGGAATCCTGAGAGTGACAAGTAATATGGCTTTGAAATCATGTGCATCTTCTAAACTTTTTATAAATTCTGTTAACTTTCCTTCCTTGTTTGCCTCATCCCATTTCATGAGTGTGCATATATATGTATATATGTATACATTTCATGTATTTAATTATGTATTATGGATATATATCTAGATATATATGAATAAACTGTGAATATGGGTATCTATATGGATATGCACATATAAAGGGAAAATCAACAAAATCATTATCAAAGCACCTTTCTCATAGGGTTATTATAAACATCAAAAGAATTAATCTATGTAAAGTTCTTTAAAACCTTATAGCACAAAGCAAATGATAGCTAAAATTTCTATCCATCAGAATCACCTTTGACTTGCTTCAATTATAATTTCTATCCAAGGCAATGAATATATGTTCAATATAACTACCTTCCTTTTGTGGACATAGTATCTGCTGAATGGAGAATATAAAGCACCTTTTGATTGAAATGCTAAAAGGCTAAAAAGGCCAATGTAGCTTAAGAAGAAACTTAGTGTTAAGAGAACTTGAGAAAAAAATCATCCCCTCAGGAAGCAGTACCTGAGGAGAGAGTCACCTTAAGTTCTTGGAGGACTGCTTTAAAAGAAATAATAAATAAATAAAAACTACTGATCTCTTGTAAAGGTGGCAGCAAGGCACTGTTTCCTAGCAGCTAATTTTCATTTAACTATCTGAAACTTGGTAATATTTTGTTTATAAAGTCTCAATCAAGGTACTACTTTAAAGACTAAGGGACTATCACCTATTAATTAAATGTGTCTTATCTGACAGAAATATGGAGGTAGGGTTCTTAATCTAAGATAAAAATGGGTCAAAAAACATGAGAACTCTTTGATTTGAAGTTGATACTAGAGAAGAATCAGAAGAGAAAGTATTGCAAAGCAGATAGAAATCTTACCTTGGATTCAGGGGGATATATGTTCAAATTCAACTTCAATTTAAAATGTCTGTTTGACCCTGTAAGGAACACAGCCTTTCAGGGTAGCTGGGAGGCACAGTGGGTAGAGTGCTACCTCCATATTTCTGTCAGATAAGACACATTTAATTAATTTAAAGTAATCAAAAATAATTTTTAACTAATTAATCTTAAATTTCTGAGTTGAAAGGGGCATTAGGTACAAATTAGTCCAACCTTTTCATTTAATAAATTTTAATACCAAGAGTATAAGAGGGGAAGTGACTTTTTTCCAAATATATGTTTCATTTTCCTACTATAACTTTACCTAACTATGATATATTATGATGATTAAACAACAATTTTCTAGGTATCTTCCAGGGAATTTTGTTATTTTAGTGTATTTAAATACCAAATTTGGAAAATCCTTTCAAAATGTGTTTCTGTCATGGAAGCCTATGTTAGAGGAAAAAAGCTCACTGGAACTTTATTGCTAACCTTAAGAATCCTCCAATCTTCCTTTAGCTCATAACATTATTACAAGAAGAGTTTCTTTGATTTGGAGAGAGGTCCTGAAAAGAGGTCAATTAGCTGAAATAAATATTTTGGAGTTAGTACATAAGGAACAAAAACATCATAGCCCTTAATTATTATTATTATCATTATTGTTGTTGTTAATTATAATTATTTAAATGAAGAATAAAGGACAATTATGGAATTGAAATCAATTCACGTGAATTGCTAAAAAGGAAGGTAACATCTGAAAAGAGAAAGTGGAATAAACATATAGCTTCTTATTTTAAATGACCTCAACCAATCTTCTTCCAGGCCTACAGAAATACAGAAGTTATATGGTACTTATTCCTGAATATTAATGTCTTAACATTAACTAAATAATTAGAGCAAAGAACCACAGCCAAGAAATTTTAGTCAGGAAAAATTCAAAGTATGATTCTAAACATTTGACTACATCATTCTTTCAAATTTGCTATCACATGAATATATAGTTTGCTTTCTGGATAAGCAATAAAATATTCCTGGTTTATATAATTACTGTCATGAAAAACTGGCCTTCTCTTTGCTTTTCCTGATCAGGTTGATGATGCTGTCTGGAAGTTTACATTTGACTTTATCACATTTGGAAAAGTAATTTTCTGAAGATTTAATTATGATCCATGTATCTTTTTCATACTGTGCAGAGATGGGACTGCTTCAGGCAAGGCAGTGACTACTTCATTTTTTTTCTGAAAAATTGTGACAATGATAATCAAAGTATGTAATAATGATAGTTGGCACAGGTGTGTATTGTATGAAGGGGGAGGGGATTATTTATTACCACTAATAGAAGAATATCTCCTGTGAAAGATATTTTCTTCAAGACTTCATCTTTCAGAAATTATCTTTTCCAGGCTCCATGGCTATCATCATAGAATAAGATAAGTTTTAAACTAATTACCTCATTTCTATACCTGCACATCTTCCTAGTTCTCAAAGATTCACAAGGATATAGAAAATAAGTAAAGTTAATCTCTTAATTTGTTATTGATGCAGGCATCTGTTTCACCTCTGTATACAAAATGCTATCTTCCCCTCCCTTTCTTACTCTCCTTTCTCTCCTTTTCTATGCTGTCCTCTTCCCCTCCCTCTGTACTTCTTTTTATTCCTTAGTCCTCTATTACCTTTCTTAATCTCTTTTTATTGCCAATATTTGATCTTTTCAATATTGCTCACATTTTTCAGATTTCTACTCATTTACAAGTATATATGTATACATATAAAATGAAAATATACATGTGTAATATATGAGTATGTAAATATATATGTGCGTGTTTGTACATGTACATTATTTACATGTATGCATGTATATAAACCTATACATAAGCAATTCAGATTGATATAGACCACTTAGAAATGCTCTTTAAAATTTCTAACCATTTTGAAATTGCTAAATTTTTCTCTGCTCACTTTTCTCCTTGTGTGGTATGACTCATTTTTTTCTTGATTTGGCAACACTTTGATGACAGAGCACTTCCTGAATCATGCTTTCCTTTCTCTAACTTCAATTTACCATTCTATTTGCTTTCTTTAAATGTTCCCCACCATTCTCTTTTTTATTCCTTTAGCAGTCACTATCAGTACCTTGGTTTCCCATTCTCAGAATTAACTTTACTTTTTTTTTCTTTTTGTAAACCCAATGAAGTTGTAAGTTTTTTCTCGTCATAATAACTCTGAGTCCTGATTCTTTTTCTGTGACATTTCCATGATTCCTGATTCTTTTTCTGTGAAACTTCCATGATTAGATTCCTGATGTGAATCTTAAGTATGTGATTGGAAATTATTGTGTCTCTTTCACTGACATCCTTGCCTTGGGAATTTTTCAATCCAATAAGACTCAGATGATTCTTCCTTACTCATCCTTCTCATCTGCCATGTTGGTCTTACTAATCCCTTCCAGAAACCACTAATAATGTCTTTTGTCTCTCTCATATTGACTTATTGAGATTCTTATCAAACAGATCTCTCCAAGGATATTAGCTTCTTTAATATGTCCTGTTCTTATAACTTTTTGTTTACCTTTATTTTGTCAAAGTTTGGTTAAGTAGGAAAGCATATCTCTTTTATTTTCATGACCACTTCTAACTGTAAATCCAAAATAAAATTTCTTGCTACCCTTCAAAATCCAGCACAGTTTTGCCTCATTCCTCAACAAAAGGAAGGGAATAAGAAATAATTTAAACATTGAATTAGGGTGCCAAGTTTTTGCTATTAATGTATATTTAATGTGTTCATTGACTTGTCCAAATATTCAATAATACTTCAAAAAACATTCATTTGGTATATATTTTGCATAGGATAGGTCCAGTAACTTGAAGTATTTATTATTTAAAAAATGTTATTTGATCTCATTGAATTTGTTGTCTGTCAGAGAACTTAACATCAGAAATGAAAAGAACAACAACAACAGCAGCAACAATAACATGAACAACTATCACTTTTAATATACTTTAATTAATTTCTTTTTTATTGAAGAGAATCTCAACCAGGGAAAAAAGACTTGACATCAGTCTGATATATACTGACTCTATCATACTGGGAAAAATCACCTAACCTCTTAATATCTGGGAAATTCTCTAAAAATATTTGTAACAGAAAAGGTTCCTGCCTGTTTCGGTAAGAAGGTTGTATTCTCTTCTAGAAGTTCCTTGGCACAGTCTCTGACATTTAATAGTTGTATGACCTTGAACAAGTCACTCAACCCCATTTGCCTCAGTGTTCTCATCTGTAAAATGAGCTGGAAAAAAAATAGCAAACTACTCTAGTATTTTTGCCAAGAAAATTCCAAATAAGATGAGGAAGAACTGGACACATCTAAAAACAACTGAATAGTAACAGTGAAATCACACATTCTGGTCCCAGCCCTAATTTGCATTTTAACATTTGCAAAACAATTTTCATATATTATCTTATTTAATCTTCAAAACAATTTTTGAGGCAGTTATTATTATAGAATTAGTATGGTCTTTTAACAGATATGGAAACTGAGATTGAGGAGTATTGAGGGACTTGGCCAGGGTAACCTTTTAAATAATTATACTATCTAGGAAAAGATTTGAACTCAGGTCTTTCTGCTTCCAAGTCTAGGGTTATACTTCATCACCAACTTATGTGTATAATCTAATTAGACAATCTTTTGAAACCTACAAAATATTTTCCTGACAATAAGTACATGAAGTAAATATGTCTAATATTTCTATTTTACAGATGAGAAAACCAATACCTAACAGTGTTTAAGAGATTGATCCATAATCAAGAAACTAGATTATTGTCATGTTTACATAGAATTTTTCTTACAAAGGTGTGAGATATGTAGCTTAAGTCATACTATACCCATTTTACTCACAAAGAAACTGATTTAGGGAACATGATTTGCCCACAGTCATTACATTAAAACATAGTATATATTGAGCATTTGCCTCACAATAACTCTGTGAGATAGAAAATATTTCAGTATTTTTATTTTACATACAAGAAAAACAATACTTAGGAAGTTTAAAAGTGTCTTGCCAATATTCCTAGTTAGGGCTTGACCTTAGTTCTGATAACAAAATCACATGATCCTTTCCTAAAATTATGCTACTTCTCCAACAATGTCTTGTGAGTATATTAACATCAGGAGCCAATTCTCTAATTTGTACCATCTAAAACAGTGAATATTTAATAAGTATAACATAAATAATAATAATTCTGAATCATAAGCATATGAATTATAAAGGGGAAATTATTCATTTAGAATATTAAGTAGCATTTCTATATTCAACTATATTCAGCTGACTCATCAGCATCCCATGATCAATTTTTACTCATTTTAATGTTTCTGATGAATATCACAACTTTAGCTAAAACAGAAATCTCTCTCAGCAATATCTAAGGCAATTTCTCTGCCTTTCTAAAGTAGCCAATTTACCTTATCCCTCTATGCCCAGCATTTGGTATTAAAAACTTACCGCTTTTACCAACTCCCCCTGCTCCCAACATCACCACCTTGTACTCTCTGGACACTCCTGAGGAGCTGCCTGAGGAGCAGATGGTCTCATTCTCTATCTCCATGTTACAGCAAAGACTGAAGAGACAGTACAGAAGGAAGAGGAGAAAGAACAGGAAGTGGAACACACATACATACACAAACATAAACACAAACAGACACACAAATTGCCCACTGTCAGGTGCTTGCTAGGATATTAAACAACTCAAAAACTGTGTATATAAAAAAAAAGATTTCCTAAAAAAGATAAGAACAATCAGTTTCAGACTGGCTGCTGTGCCTCTGTTGGATCAGGTCTCATAGCAACCACTTTAGCTGCTTCCAATAAAAATCTCCCTTTACCAACCCCTCCTTCCAGATCTCTCTCTCTCTCTCTCTCTCTCTCTCTCTCTCTCTCTCTCTCTCTCTCTCTCAAGCAGGCTCCCCTTTTTTCTATGTCTGTCTTTCATCAGAGTTCTGCTTTTTCCACACACACCCCCTCTCTCATTGCTACTGACAGTCAGCTGCTTTGAGCTTATCCCCACTGCTAAGATGGAATGAAATGGAGTCTTAGCCAGCAATATTTTGGCTCAGGGACTGATGGCTACAATTCAGGTTTCAAAGGGAAAGGCTTTTAAAAAATTGGAATTCAATTATGAAGAATTTCTGGTGTGTTTTTGCAGATCTCCTAGTCTTTAACATTAGCTTTATTCATGTTTTTAATGAAATGTATAGTATGACTGTTCTCATTTTAGAGGTGAAAGTATTGAGGCATATAGTTATTGAGGTTGCTTTAAGACAAGAAATTAGCATTTCTAAAGTGTTGTCCTTATAGTAGACACTTTATAAATGTTTATTGAATTGAGTTGAATCAAAATGAATTGAATCAACTGACATTTCCTTTTGCAAACCTAGAACTACACATCAAATGCAGGTTTCTGAACTGGGTCACTATAATTTATCTATGCACATAAATTGCAATATGATTTCGCCAGAATGCAGCAACTAAATATAGAAGAGGAATTTAATAAATATTTGGGAAAGTGATAATAACATCAAATTACTATTTACTTCTCCTATGCATGATTTCCCTTTTTTATACATGGTTGAAAATCCTAAATCAGAGACAATTTCACAAAATATTCTAACTTAGTTGTTTCAAAATCTATAAGCATAGAGCACATTCAAAAGAATTTCCAAGCTATATGATGTTCCTTAAGCTTTCAGTAAATTTCATTATATTGTTATTATTATCTTCAGATCTATATTCTTATTTTCATCTGCCAAAGTTTATGGACATCACCTCTTATGCTTATAGAAGTAGACCACTGTCTGGCATCCTTAAAATTTAAATGATTTGACAAAGAAACAATCAAACAAACAAAAAATAATATGAACCAAAGGCCAGACTTGAAGCCATGTCTTTAGAATAAGATAATACTTCTAAATCTTTTTAGTACAGTGCTTAGTACAAAGTTCTTATTCACTTCCATCTTTATACAAAAACGATCCAATTTGTAATGATCATTCTGACCACAAAATTCTCTTCTGAACATAATTTTATTATACATTTCTATTTTTTCTACTCCCGTGGGGATGGGGGAGGAAAGAGAGGGCGGTAGAAAAATGTGGAATTCAAAGGCTTGTAAAAGGACGAATATAGAAAACTTCTTTAGCATATAATTGGAAAAACAAAATAAATTAAACACCATAAGATTATATAAATAAATTCTGAAAACATTTTTAACGAGAAAAAACAAACACAGACCTCAGGAACTCTCATTTTTTCTATTACTTCTTGTCTATTACACATATCGTGATTACACAATAGCTGTATTATCCTTCTGTTG
The DNA here is from genome assembly GCF_037893015.1 of Macrotis lagotis. Taxonomy (NCBI): domain Eukaryota; kingdom Metazoa; phylum Chordata; class Mammalia; order Peramelemorphia; family Peramelidae; genus Macrotis; species Macrotis lagotis. The sequence goes on along the minus strand of NC_133666.1, from coordinate 316,419,224 downwards.
ATTCATGTGTTACTTTATAACCAGAGTCTTGAAAAGAAATGGTCATATAATATGTCATTAATAAACACTTATTGAATTAATCTTGTGATAGTGCTACTTGTAGCTCTCTTTAGGATCTGTGTGTTTAATAGTATTTCTAATTGTCAGAATATGTTGAATCAAGCCATCCAGTATCTTTAGTTTCAGTCTCTTTGCATGACAAGAACACATATTCATGAAGAAGCAGGATGAATTTCAAGATGTGTTCAGAAATCTGTCTTGTTCTGATTAAAGATAACTAATATCTTAGTAGGAATATTAAAGCCTTTGCCTTGTGAACAGCATGCTCTAATAAGATTATTGAAGTTTGGGAACTCAATAAGAGAAATGTTGGTAGATCCAAGGACCTGTAATTTCCTGACCTGTATTTCCAGTTATAATATTACATTCTTTATAACCTTGGAAAAAAGTCATATCTGCATAGCAGATCTGCCATCTGTTAAACCATTATCTATCTTGACCTTTGCAATTTGATGGTAAAACACAAAAATTATCTTGCAGCCCCATCCTGTTTCTTATTCCCACTCTGATAAGTTCCAAAATCATTTTGAGCATTGCTTAAATGTGTATCCACCCAGGTTTAATGTAACCCTGGTCAGATACTGGTGTGCAGTTCAGCTATAAGTAATTGAATGACTTACAAAATAAAAAGAAAAATGTTCATAATAGTTGCCCTTTCTGACAAGTGCATTCTGATTTCTGCTCAATTATTAAACTATGTAGTTGCAATGCTGGGATATGAGTAAACAATATTTTCCCCAGTTTACATAAAAAAGCACCAAAGGAGAAAATATTTAATGACTAGCATAAGCCAAGCATACTCTACTGCTCATCCAGAAGATAAACTATGCCTGCAATAGTAAATTAAAAAGAATGACATCAATACAAATTCAGAATCAGAGTTATGATTTGCCTTTTAAAATATCTGGGGTATCGTACTTTGCTTCCATTGTTTATCCAATGACAACACACAAAAATATTCAGAAAGGAGGCTTTATTTTCTGCATTACCATAATAGAGCAAATAGCCTGCTTGGGGTTATTTAAAACCAAGTTTGTGACATTCCTTCTTCCATAGGGGACCTTCTATTTAGAAATTCTCATGAACTGATTTCAATTCTATAACTGTTCTTTATTTTGAGTTTAAAAACCAAAGGATACCAATTTTTCTTTTCATTTTCATGCCTTTTATAACTTAAGTCCCCTTCCTTTTGGTGGTTTCACAGACTCTTGAAGTCTTTAAAATTATTTATTTCATTTTTAATTTAAGGAATAAAAATAACATTTTCATAACAGAATAATAAAAAACACAACTGTACATGAAATTGTACAATTCTTTTGTTCAGCTTGCTATATCTTTTCAAATTGTTATCATTTACATTGTCTTTTTTCTCCTCTCAATGGCTACCTTTTATACAAAAATTCACATAGTCTCTTTCTTCATAATTCCTGATTCTTCTCCACAATGATATGATCATTTTACAACCTCGCCAACAATGATTTAGTGTTATAATTTTTCTATATGCCAACATTTGTTCCTATTCCTTTCAATCATTTTAGACAATCTAGTGGCATAAAGTCATATAGGAAATTTGTTTTGATTTGTATTTTTCTAATCAATAATGATTTAGAGAATTTTTTTAAAAGTGACTATAAAATTTTTGATTTTTCACTTGAAAACTGTCTTCATATCTTTGACTATTAATTGGTGAATGACTTGTATTCTTTTAGATTTAACAAAACTATCTACTGTATTTGAGATATGACACCTTTATCTGATGAATTGTCTCTAAAATTTTTGCCTCAATTTTCTCCATTCCTTCTGATACTTGCTTCATTTGATTTAGTTGTACATTTAAAAAAATGTTATGTAATCATGATTATTCATTTTAATACCCCATTCTGCTATCATTTCTTATTTATTCAGAAATTTTTTACTTATCCTTGACTAATTAGCAATATACTTCATATTCTTCAAATTTTCTTGTAATACTTCTCTTTATAATCAAATCAAATGTTCATTTTGACTTTATCTTGACAAATATACTTATTGGTCTATGCCTAATTTCTGCCACATTGCTTTCTGGTTGTCCCACCAGTTTTTACCAAATAAATTATTTCCCCAAATCTTGACTTAATATTTTTAAATACAAGGTTACCATATTTATTTGCTACTATAAATTTTATGTCTACTATGTTTCATTGATCTATCTTTCTGTTTCTTAACCAGTACCAGACAATCTTTATAATTATTGCTTTATAATCGAGCTTAAAACTAGTTCTGCTAAATCTCCTTCCTTTAAAATCAGATTAATTGGTCTTTTCCTAAGGCCTTCCTTCAAATTAAAGAAAAACTTTCTTTCAAACAAGATGAAAATCTCTCAACTTCAGGTTTTTTTAATATCTATAAAATGACATAGATTAAATGGATTTCAAATTCTTTCTGTCTCTTGACTTTTGAATCTATGATCTTATTTAACTAACCAATAATTGATCTACTCCTTGGAGGCTGTTAGCTTGTGGAACATTGGTTCGAGTACTGAGTTTGGAATCAAGATAAAACTGAGTTCAAATTTGGAATGATTTATTCATTTAACCTCTCCTTTTTTCAGTTTTTCAACCTGGAAAATGAGGATAAAGAATCACCTATCTTGCAGGGTTACTGTGAAGATTGTGAATGTGAGCTCAGTAATTACTACATTAAACTTTCATACATTGGAAGTCCCTTCTTTACCAAGGAACAGGACACTGGAGTAATACAACAACCAGCAAATCAAAAGGACTTCTGAATCCTAGGGCTACTTGATATACCAGTGATTGTTTGCAAATGACTCCTAGCTGAATTTGGAGATGTCTATAGTTGCTTGAAACCATAGAACCAGCCTTGATGAGCTCAAGTGCAACCTTGAGCAGCAATTGCAGACTCAAAACCTAGCTCAGGACTTTCAAAAATCCTGCTTCTTGTTTTAATGTTTTTACATTTGACTCCACCCTTACCCCCCACTCTCTGCCTGAAAGCCTCTAGAAGTCAACAATATCCTACTTTTGCTATAATCCCTTTGAGCAGTTGAGAAACTTCTCTCTCCCTCTCTGTTGCCTTGCAAGCTACTCTCTCTCTTAGAAACTCTTCTCAGATAATAAACATCTTTGTAATTTGCAAATGGACTTTGCTTTATGTAGGGTCACTGTGGATCTGGGTGGGGGGTCTTCATTTAACAGGATCAAATGAGAATATGTGCACAAGCACTTATAGGCCACCTAGCATATACTAGGTGTAAGATAAGAGTTCCTTTTGGTCCATTCCCCTTCCTTCTGAGTGCAACACACACAGGTCACAGCAAATAGGTATTGTTTTATGTCATTAATCAAAAAGAATTTCATTTATTTATTTATTTATTTTTGCAAGGCTTAAGTGACTTGCCCAAAATCATACACAAAAAAATAAGTATTAAGTGTCTGAGTTTGGATTTGAACTCAGGTCCTTCTGATTCTAGGACCCCTATTGTAGCTACTGTGCCAATTAGCTGTTCCCCTAAAACAAGCATTTATTACAAACCTCATATGTGTCAGTCACTTTTACATATACTAGGTTAGAAAGATGAAAGTGAAAGATTCTCTTCCCTTAAATTGTCCAATTTAAAATCAAGTAAATGTCCTTCAATTGGGGAATGGCTTAGCAAACTGTGGTATATGTATGTCATGGAACACTATTGTTTTAGAAACCAGAAGGGATGGGAATCCAGGGAAGCCTGGAGGGATTTTCATGAACTAATGTTGAGTGAGATGAGCAGAACCAGAAGAACATTGTACACACTAACAGTAGCATGGGGATGATGATCAACCTTGATGGACTTGCTCATTCCATCAGTGCAACAATCAAGGACAATTTGGGGCTCTCTGCAATGGAGAATACCATCTGTATCCAGAGGAAAAAAAAAACTGGAGATTGGCCAAGACCAAGGACTATTATCTTAAACTTAGGAAAAAAACTGATATCTTATTGTCTGATCTTGCTATCTCTTATACTTCATGTTTCTTCCTTAAGGATATAATTTCTCTCTCATCACACTCAGTTTGGGTGAGTGCATACCATGGAAACAATGTAAAGACTGACAAATTGCCTTCTGTGGGGGGAGGGAAGTAAGATTAGGGGAAAAATTGCAAAACTAAATATAAATAAAATCTTTTAAAAAATGAAAGTAAAAACCTCAAAGATTGTTGTGAGAACCTACATGACGAGATTACATAATAAATTTCTTTGCAAATTTAAAAAAAATAGATAAATTGTCCAATTTAGTTAAGTGCAACAACTATATCTGCAAAAATATTCTGCCTGGTTTGAGTCCAGGTCCTACTATTTATTAGTAGTATGATTTTCTTTTTAAGACACTTCTCTTAGGTCTTTTGGTTCCTCTCTAACATGGAATATTATACAACCTATTTCACAGGTTTGATGAAAACAAAACTTCATAAAAACATAGAAAATGTTATATATAAATGAACTATTATCATACATCCAGCCTCAATTTCTAACATTTTCAGAAGATGGAATAATAAGGTCACAGATGAAATTCTACTTCTTCATTCATTATGTCATTCCTTGGTTGCCATAGCACAACATGATATCTAGGTTTTCTAAACACATCATTCAATTTTATACTCAGCATATTTTATCTATATTCTTAATAATGAGTCCATTTTGATAAATCACTGCCATCCTTCTCTCCCTCCTCGCTCCCTCCCTTCTTCTTTCCTTAATTCCTTCCTTCTCTCCTTGCTTCCTTTCTTTTTTCTTCCTTTCATTTTACAAAGGGATTTACTTCAGAGGATTCATGTTGAAATGAGATACACATCAATGGACAGAGAGAAAATTGGCTCAGAACAAAGATTGAGACAAACTTTTTTTATATGAGAGAATTTGTTTTGCTTGGCTATGCAGATTTATTTTTCATTTCCTCTCTTTTTGCCCATCCCTGAATAGCAGAAATGGATGAGGAGTGACAATTGATTTTTATTTATTTTAAAATGTTTAAATTAACTTTATTTCTTGAATATTATTTGATTATCACAACACCCTCAGAAGGTGCATAGTTTAAAAATGATTCCCCTGTGTTGTATATTGGAAGTATGAGAAAGTGTACCAGATCTTTTTATATTATAGTTTTGCAGGCTTCCAGGTACAAAACAGGATATCAAAAAACAGCCTGTGTCCATAATTTATGAATCCTGATGAGTTTTATTAAGTTGTGTTAGCATATTTGTAAATAGATGTGACAGTAGATAAGAGTGTCTTGCCTGGAGTCAAGAAAACTCATCTTCCTAAGTTCAAATAGAGCCTCAGACACTTACTACCTGTATGATCCTGGGTAAGTCATTTAACTCTGTTCATCTTTAAAATTTACTGGAGAAGGAAACTGCAAAGCACTCCAGTGTCTTTGCCAAGAAAACCCCAAATGGTGTTATTAATAATTACACATGACTGAAATAACAAAACAACAACACATAGTTTAGTGGGTGTCAACATGGATTTAGGACACTTAAATTCACCTTCCTGATGGCTCCCAATATTTACTAATTATGTGTCCCTAGAGAGCAGGGTTTTTAGATGCCATCTACTGGCCTCTGATATACCCTATATTGCCTCTTAACACTTATATAAAATATAAATTTCACAAGGGCAGAAAATAGCTTGTCAGTGGAATAGTCTTTGTTATTTTATTCTTGCTGGTGATAGGCAGGGGAAATGGAAGAAAAGTTACATGCTATAAGGATTCATCCATATTAAGTTCATCTCTTTTTAATCTACACTTTGAGGATATCAATTATTGTACTGATAAATAAAGGATGTTATTCTTTGTCTGTTTCCAAATAAATGACTTGCCATCTTTAAGCGTTACTCAAGGGAGTAAAAGAAGGGACTATTGTATGCCATGGCTTAACTTGTAAGTTTTTTATACCTAATAATGTCTTTCCCTTAAGAGACCTTGCATTTGCTTTTATTTTTTGGTAAGAGGCTACTTATAAAATTCAGCAGGAAAATGAATGTTTCAAAAATATATATGTATATGAATATATATGGAGGTGTATAAATAAAGATATTTAATATATATTAATTTATTCAAGTCTATATATTGATAATTGATGATGATGATGATGATACATACACATATGTGTTTATGTATGCCTTGTGTCCTTGTATCGTTATATATTTATATAAAGGTAATGGTGAAGTTTTGCATACTGTGAACAAGTTCACATATTTTATCAGTGATTTTGGAAATATTCTTTTCATGGAGATACATTTTGACAATGACTTTGACACACACGTTGCCAGAGTTGCTCAGTATTTGGGAGGCTCCAAAAGAAAATGTGGGAGAGAAGAGTTATTAGACTATCAAACTGAAGGTCAACAGAGCCATTGTGCTGACCTCATTGTTGTATGCCTTTGAAACCTAGACAGTCTACCAGCACCATTTCAGGAAATTGAATCACTAGCAAATATTTCCTCTTTTACTTTTTCTTCACTGATTTATATATAGGTTTTTTCCCATGTTTTTTCCACATTAGACTGTAAGTTCTTTGAGAACAAGGAGAGTTTTTACCAATCCTTGTTTCCTTTGTCTTTATCAAAATGCTTGGTACAAAGCTGTTACTTAGTAAGTGGCTACTGATTTTGCTTTCTACCTGATTGACCACTCACTTTTTTGTTGCCTTCAATATATAACACTGACTCTGTATCTCAAAGCTGTTTTTTCTAAGTCCTCTTCAGTCTCTACTCTTTCTTTATTGGTGATTTTATAAGCTCACATTGATTTAAATATTATGTTGAGTTATATTTTTTCAAGCTTTATCTCTCCCTCCTGAGCTCCCAGCTCTCATCATTAACCTCACAATGTAGATCTCAAACAGAAAGCATTGTGAACATGTCAAACTCCACATGTCCAAAACAGAAGGAAGTTATTCTTTCTCCCCAAAGATATCCTTCTTGTAAAATTTCTTCATCTTGTCAAAAACAGAATCCTGTCAGTTACCAAGGTGTTTTTTTTTAATTTCAGTGACATTATTTATTCTTATTGTGGGTGAGTCTGGGCACAGAGGGCAGACTCTGCCAGGAGCACAGAACAGAATGAGAGCCTGAGAGCCTGATACTGGGACTAGCCTGATCAGTGGCAGGGTGAGAGCCTGAGAAACTGGGAGCTGAACTGACCTTATTGGCTACGGGGGCATTGGGACAACTAGAGAGCAGAGGTACTGGTTGTGACACTGACAGTCTGGAGCTTGCTGGCAAGGCTGGAGAGTGAGTTCCAGTACTGGAGAGTTGCAGACATTTATCCCTGGGCTCCCCTGGGGTGGAGGAACTCAGAGTCCATACCTGCATTTCTGCTGAATCCTCTTCCTAGAACAAGCACAATTACAGCCCACCTCCACCCCAGGCTAAGGTGTGAGCAGCAGAGCTTCCCTCAGTTATAAATAGGGAGAGCAATTACCTCGCCCTAGGACAAAGTCCACCATTGTTAAAAGATAAAATATTCAGCAGCTTTAACTACTCCCTCCAGGCCAAGGGAATGGGCCTAAAAAATCAAGTGGCTGGGCCTGGGCTGGCCATTGCACTTGAAGTTACTAAACCCAGTGTGTAAAGCCTCTAGGGATCTCAACACTAAACCTCTGTGAACCAGTCCCTTCCCAACACAAAGTTTTAGGAAAATGAATAAATACCAAGGTAAGGAGGGTCCATAGAAAAATTCCTAGAAGGAAAAGACCCTAACTCAGAGAATCTCTGAGGACAATATGATCTGGTCTCCAGCACAGAAAGACTTCCTTGAAGAAATCAGCAAAGAGTTTAAAAGTCAATTGGAAAATTTGGGAGAGAAAATTAACACCTTGCAACAAGAAAACAAATCCTTGGAAAATACAACTGGAAAAATGCAAAAAGAAAATGATTCTCTCAAAACTTCAACTGGTCAAATAAAAAAACTCTTTCAAAAATAGATTTGACCAATTAGAAAAGGAGTTGCAAAAGGTAAATAAAGGAAATTCTTCTCTAAAAAAAAACAGAGTCTCTGGAAACTAATGACTTTATGAGACAGCAAGAATCTGTTAAACAAAACCAAAAAAAATATCGAATAAATAGAAGAAAATGTAAAATACCCCATCAGCCAAAACCACTGACCTTGAGAAGAGATTGAAAGGGACAACCTGAGAATCATAGGTCTTCCTAAAAACATTGGAAAGAAAAAAAAAATCCTGGTCTTAATATTACAGGATTGTGGGATAGAAAACTGTCCTGATATCATGGAACCTGAGGACAAAATAGTTATTGAAAAAATACATCGATCTCCTCTAGACAGAGATCCCCTTTAGGAAGGAAATCCTAAATTGATAACAACAAGGACTGCTGTGGCCAAATTTCAGAATTATTAGATAAAAGAGAAAATCCTGCAAGCAAGCAGAAAGAAACCAAGATACCAAGGAGCCACAGAAAGGTTTATGCAGGACCTGGAGGCATCAACATTAAGGGATGGAAGGGGCTGGAATGAGATATTCTAAATGGCAAGGGATGTTGTAATGCAGTCAAGAATACACTACCCAGCAAAACTGGGCCTTCTCTTCCAGGGGAAAAGATGGACATTTAATGAAATGGGAGACTTCCTGATGAAAAGAACTGAACTAAACAGAAAATTTGGACCTCAAACAAGAGACTCAAGAGACACATTAAAAGGTTAAAAAAGGGGTAAAGTAAAAAAGCCCACTCCCAGATTAGATGAAAATAGCTATTTCCCCACCTGGGAGAAAGATTCTCATATCTCTTGAGAATTGCAACTCTATGAGAGAGAATATATTTAGCTAGAAGTGATGGACACTCGTGACTTTTCTGTGATTCAGATAGAATGATTTAAAAACAATATCCCCTTAAAAGGGAGAAATTAAACAGACTGGAGGATAGAGGAGATTGAATGGGGGTAAATCTCATTACTTTAAAAGGTACAAAAGACCTACTGTAATAGAGGGAAAGAAGGGAAGAAGTGAGATTCACCTGAATTTTCCTCTCATCAGACTTAGCTTAAAGTTAACTTATACACATCCTCAGTTAAGTTAAGAAACTTATCTTATCTTTCATGTATTAAGAGGAGAAAAGGGAATGAGGGGATGGGGAGAAGGAGAAAAAGGAAAACTAACAGAAGGAAAGTAAGGAGAAAAGGGAAAAGGAAAAGGGTAAAGAAAGGGGAGGGGGTTTAATATAGAAGGGCAAATGCACTGAAATTGGCTGTATTTAGAAATAAAATGCTGGGGAACATGGATAAAGAGAAAAAGGGGGAAATAAAAACAGAGAGAAGATAGCATAGAAAACAATAAGGAGCTAGTAATTATAACTTTAAATGTGAAGGGGATGAACTCTCCATTAAAAAGTAAGCAAATTTCTGAGTGGCTTAAAAATCAGAATACTGCAATATGCTCTGTACAAGAAATTCATTTGAATTAGAGAGATACATATAGAGTAAAAGTAATAGTTTAGAGCAAAGTATATTTTGCTTCACCTGAAATGAAGAAAAGCCAGGGTAGCAATCCTTATATCAGTCAAAGCAGCTGAAAAAATACCTAGCATTAAAAGAGATAAAGAAGGAAACTATATTCTCCTAAAAAGTACCATAGAAAATATAGTAATTTCAATACTAAATATGTATGGAACCAATGGTATAGCAATCAGATACTTAGAGGACAAGTTGAAAGAACTACAGGAAGACATAGACAGCAAAACACTACTAGTTGGAGACCTCAACCTCCTGCTCTCATTTTTAGATAAAGCTTATCATATCATAAACAAGAAGGAATTAAAAAAGTAAATAGATTGTTAGAAAAACTAGATATGATAGACTTATATAGGAAACTGAATGGGGACAGAAGGGAATATACTTTTTTTTTCTTGCAGTACATAGTATTTACAAAAAAATTGACTATGTACTAGGGCATAAAAACCTAATGATCAATTACAGAAATGCAAAAATAGTAAATACATCTTTCTCAGATCATAATGCAATAAAAATCACCTGCAATATTGGGCCATGGAGGTACAGACCCAAAACTAATTGAAAACTAAAGAATCTCAATTTTAAAAATGAGTGGATCAAACAACAAATTATATAAAAAATTAATAATTTCATGCTAAATAAGGACATTAATGAAACAAAATACCAAATCCTATGGGAGTCACTCAAGGAGGCTATAAGGGGATATATTATACCTCTAAATGCTTAAATGAATAAATTATAGAAAGAGAAAATCAATGAATAAAATTAGAGAAAAATAAACTAACATCCCTCAATTAAATATCAAATTAGAAATTCAAAAAATTAAAAGAGAAATTACTAAAATCAAAAGTAAGAAAACTATTGAACCAATAAATAAAGCCAAGAGTAGGTTTTATGAAAATCAAAAACCAATAAATTTGATAAACCTTTGGTCAATTTGATTTTAAAAAAAAGAAAGAATAAAACCAAAGTGCTAGTATCATGAATGAAAAAAGGTGAATTCACCACCAATGAGGAGGAAATTAAAGTAATAATTCAGAATCATTTTGCCCAACTCTACTCCAATAAATTTGACAATCTAAGTGAAATGGATGAATATTTCCAAAAATATAAGTTTCCCAGCTTAAATGAGGAGGAAATTAAATACCTAAATGACATTATTTCAGAAAATAAATTCAGCAAACCACTACTGAACAACCTAAGAAAAAAATTCCCAGACCCAGATGGATTCACAAGTGAATTCTATCAAACATTTAATCAACAATTGATTCCAATTCTATACAAACTCTTTAGAAAAACAATTGAAGATGAACCTTTGCCAAACTCTTTCTATGAGCCCAATATGGTGCTGATATCTAAATCAGGAAGTATTAAAACAGAGAAAGAAAATTATAGATCTATCTCCCTAATGAATATAGATGAAACAATTGTAAATAAAATCTTAGCAAAATGATTACAACAAGTTATCACTTGGATAATGCACTATAACCAAGTAGGATTTATACCAGGAATACAGGGTTGATTCACTATTAGGAAAACTGTTTGTATAATTAATTATATCAATAACAAACCTATCAAAAATCATAGGATTATATCAATAGATGCTGAAAAGGCTTTTGTCATAATGCAGCACTCATTCCTACTGAAAACACTAGAGAGGGTAGGAATAGACTGTTCCTGAGAATAATATGCAGTATCTATCTAAACCCATAAACAAGCATTATATGCAACTGGGATAGCCTAGAATCATTCCCAATAAGTTCAGGATGAAGCAGGGATGCTCATTATCACTGCTTCTATTGTATTTTGTGTTAGAAATATTATATTCAGCAATAAGAGAAGAAAATGAAACTGAAAGAATTAGAATTAGAATTGGGAAGGAAGAGGTAAAAATCTCACCTTTCCAGATGATATGATGGTATACCTAGAGAATCCCAAAAATATGATCTAAAAATGTACTAGAAATAATTGGCAATTTTATTAAAGTCACAGGATATAAAATAAATGCCATTTAATCCTACACACACACACACACACAAACACACACACACATACATATGTATGTATATATATATATATATATATATATATATATATATATATATATATAAATATATAAAATGAGAAAGGTACAGCAGAAAGAACTAGAAAGTCAAATCCCATTCAAAGAAACATCTCAGACAATATAAAATACCTCTGAGTCTATCTGTAAAGGCAGACTCAAAAACTTTTTGGAAACAATTAGAAGACACTTCTCACCCATATAAAATCAGATTTAAATAAATGGGCAAACATCAACTGCTCATGGATTGGTCAAGCTAATATAGCAAAAATAACAATTCTACCAAAACTAAATTATTGTGTAAAATTCCCTTTGTAAAATTACAAAAAAATACAAAGAAAAAGTCAAGAATTTCCAGGGATTCCATGAACAAAAGTGCAAAAGAAGGTGGTTTAGCTTTATCAAATGTAAAATTATATTATAAAGCATTACTCCTCAAAACTGTCTGGTATTGGCTAAGAAATAGAGTGGTGGACCAGTGGAATAGACTAGGTACAATAGCAGGAAATGATTATAGTAATCTGCTGTTTGATAAATCCAAAGAGTCCAGTTATTGGTATAAAAACTCTCTCTTTGATAAAAACTGTTGGGAAAATTGAAAGCTAATATGGAAGAAACTTAGATTAGACCAATACCTCACACCCTATACCAAGATAAGATCCAAATGGATACAGGATTTAGATATAAAAAACAATATAAACAAACTAGAAAATCAAAAAGTAGTTTGATCTATAGAAAGGGAAGCAGTTTATGACGAAGGAAGATATTGAGAATATCATTAAAAACAAATTAGATAATTTTGATTACATTAAATTAAAAAGCTCTTGCACTGTAACCACTGTAACCAAGATCAAAAGAAATGTAGTAAATTGGGTGGGAAACAATTTTTGCAACTAGTATTTCTGACAAAAGGACTCATTTCTAAAATATACAGAGCACTGAGTCAAATTTTCCAAAAAAGAAGACATTCCCCAATTGACAAATGGTCAAAGGTTATACAGAGGCAATTTAAAGATGAGGAATTTAAAGAGATCCATAATCATAAGAAAAATTGCTATAAAACATTACTTGTTAGAGAAATGCAAATTAAAGCATCTCTGAGGCACCACCTCACACCTCTCAGATTGGTCAATGTGACCAGAAAGGACAATGATCAGTGTTGGAAGGGATGTGGGAAATCTGTTACATTAATACATTGTTGGTGGAGCTGTGAACTCATCCAACCTTTCTGTAGAGCATTTTGGAATTATGCCCAAAGGGAAACAAAAAATGTGCATACCCTTTGATTCAGTATTGCCACTACTGGGTCTACACCCTGAAGAGATTATGCAAAAGGGTATAAACATCACTTGTACAAAAATATTCATATCAGCACTGTTTGTGGTGGCAAAGAATTGGACATTAAGTAAATTTCCTTTGATTGGGGAATGGGTTAACAAACTGTGGTATATGTATGCCATCAAATACTATTGTTCTATTAGAAACCTGGAGGAATGGGAGTTCAAGGAAGCCTGGAAAGATTTGCATGAACTGGTGTTGAGTGAGATGAGCAGAACCAGAAAATCATTGTACACCTTAACACCAACATGGGGATGATGATCAAACTTTATGGACTTGCTCATTCCATCAGTGCAACAATCCGGGACAATTCTGGGCTATCTGCAATGGAGAATACCATCTGTATCCAGAGAAGGAATTGTGCAGTTTGAACAAAGACCAAAGAGTATTACCTTTAATTTAAGAGGAAAAAAACTGTTATCATATTATATAATTATGCTATCTGTTATACTTTTTTTCTTCCTTAAAGATATGATTTCTCTCTCATCACATTCAATTTAGATCAATGTGTACCATAGAAACAATGTTAAAGACTAGAAGACTGCTTTCTGTGGGGGTGGGGGTAGGGAAGCAAGATTAGGGGTGAAAATTCTAAACTTCAAAATAAAATCTTCCTAAAAGCAGAGATAAAACAAGGATGTTCAGTGTTACCAATAGTATTAAATATTTTAACAGAAATTTTAGAAAGAATAAAATGGAAAAAAAATAGAAGGAATTGAAATAAGGAATGAGGTAATGAAACTTTCTTTTTACAGAATAAAAAAAAAGATCCTCAGAGAGGGCAGGAGAAGGGGATTGAGACCAGACAAAAAATATATATTTTTTGGCAGTTTTTGTTTTTTAGTATGGGGTAAGTATGAAGAATAAGAGAACTTAAGGACTAAGAAAGCTAGAGGAGAAAGAAAAAGAAAAAATATATAAGGATGTTGAGGAGTACATTTACTAAATTTATTATGAAACCCAAACTAGCTCTGCTTTGAATTTATTTTTCCTCCTTTTTTATTTTAAAAGTTGGTTGGGGAAGAAGGAGGGGAGGAGGGAACTACACCTGTCATTTATTTTGTTAATAGGGAAAAGAAACTTTTAGTTATGGAAATTCCTTCTATCATTGCAGTTAGATATCAATTCTCCAATTTTAAAATCTTGACTGAAATGTTGTTATAATAATTCCATTTTAAGGGGCACACTGACAGCACAAGTCAGAATAAGTAACATGAACTCAGGTCTTTTTGACTTTAACAATAGTTCTTTAGAGACTATTCCATATGAATTCACTGCTAATAAGAGCTCTGAATTTGTTTAGGTTTAGAAATTGTTGTTCTTATATTCCCTACTTTTATTGACAGTTAACTAAATACTTCACAAAGAAGTCCAATCTAGGTTGCTTTTTCTCCCCAGATAGATTTAATTATCAGAAAGTTATTTCAAGTAAACTTAAATCCTGTCACTGGAAATTTCCACAAATTGGTTCAAGTTCTACCATTGGTATGAACATTAGAAGAAAAATTCCTAGTGTATACAAGGCACTATGCTGAGTGTTGGGTATAAATAAAGTTATACAAAGAAATTTCAGTTGGAAGAGTATATTTACTGGGTTGAACAGGAAAGGTGAGTTATACTTTGAAAGAAAGAGGAAATTTTACAAACTGGTAGTAGCAAGAAGGGTGTATATCCCCTACAAGGTGATAGTGGTGACAGTGATGAGAATAGAAGGAGTATATCTATGCAAAGAAATGAAGGCAAAGATTGAATGTGATATATAGAATAGAATTCACAGCTCCAATTCACTGGAACTGGATATTTGAAAGGAATTAATATAAAACAAATGCCCAAAAAAGTAATGGAATCCATATTGTAATATATTTCAAATCCAAGGTAAAAATTTTGCATTTTATCCTAGAAAAAATAAGGAGGTATGAAAAGAACAAAAGAAAAAAAGTATTTATTAAGTGCCTAAAATGAGCACTGTGCTAAGTATTTTACCAATACTATCTCATTCAATGCTCACAAGGCAAGATGATCGGTGATGAGAAAACTAAGAAACAAAAGTGACTTGCCTAGATTCATACAGCTAATAATTGTCTAAGTCCAGATTTGAACTTGCCTTACTAGATACAAATTTCTATAATTGTTCTAGGCAATTAGTTGCCTCCAAAAAAGTTTTCTTGATAGGATAGGTCTATTTTTCAGAAATATACTATTGACAGATGTGTAGAAAAATAGTTTTGAGGACAATGAGACTGTATTCCCCTTGTCTTTTATTCTCCTAGTTAAATTTGCTTAGTTTTTTCAAACATTGCTTATCTTTCATAGCTTCTAAAACATTTAGCTTCCTGGAGTCAATATTCTCGACAACCAGGTGGGAAACAGAGCACCAAGTCTAAAGTCAACTTGTTGAGGTCAAATCTGGCCTCTGACACTTTTTATACATGTCTAACTGGGAAAGTTACTTAATCCTATTTGTTTCAACTTCCTATGTGGCAAACCTCTCCAGTAGTTTTGTCAAGAATATCCCAAATGAAGTAACAAAGACTAAGAAGTAATTGAAACTGTTGAACAAGAAAGAGTCAATGTCAAAATCATCATTCTAGCTTCCTTTTGTTGAGTCTCAAGGTCTCAGGGTCTGTTTATATATTGGCAAGGAAAAACAAACAAAAAACAACTGTCATCATATTAATATGAGATTGGGGGTGAAGTGGGGAGTGAGGGACAATGTTACAATAAATAGTTTTAGGTTTGTGGCAAGTAATCCTAATAGGAAAATGTTCCACGTGAATCAAGTTCTCCTAAACTTGAAAGTAAAATCTTTCCTACGCACATACTTCTTCTATACATGTAGATAGTCTCATTTCCCCCTCGTTCCCTTCACCCCCCTACCCAAAACCATGAAATGCTGGCTTGCAAATAGATTCAAGGACTTCTGCACAAACTTCCTATCAGAGGTTATACAATATTCAGAAGCTGTGAATTGTCCTTTGTTTGTCTGTGTATTGAGTACATCTTGTAAATACCCTAAATAGACTTAGCAGTAGACCAGTAGAGTAGATTTCATTGGTTAATTCTTATCCCCAATAGGAAAAAGTCATAAAAAATTTATTTGGGCTGAACTTTAGACAAATTAAAAAGTAAGACCAGATCTTTGGAAAGATTGATATAAATTGATTTACTTCAATTCTAACTGCAGAGGTCAAGCCTCTAGGAAAATTTGACAATGCACTCCTATTGTCACTGGGTTTTGCAATTCCTTTTCCATCTATTTGCATTTTACCAAAGTTTAAAATTTCTCAGTACTCTATGGAATCTCTGTAAGGAATGATGTTTCTTAGTGAGTACCTTAAAAACAAAGATTTAGAAAGCATAACAGTAAGGGTGAAGCTATGCCTCTAATAATAGTATCAGCACGAAATCTAGACAAATCCAGTTGGAGGATCATCCAAACAGGACTAAGTTCTGCAGGCCAAACTCACCACATTCATATTATAAATTTGTTTAAAAATTAAATTCTTGCCAATTAACACATATTATCTTTAAGTTGTATTTTATCATAATATTAGCATTTGTGGAATGCTTTTAAGTTATGTAAAACATTTTAAAAGTATCTCATTTTTACCTCATGCAAAATGCTTTAAATTACCCTATTTTAGAGATGAGGAAATTGAGGCATACAGAATTTAAGAGGTCTGTTGTGGGTCATATAGATAGTAAATGAATGATTCTGCATTAGCACTTAGGTTTTTCTGATGAAGCATTCTATTCATTTCTCCACTTAGTTGCCTAGAAATAAATTTTCCCCATAAAATGAAATTTTTGGCTTTAATATATTGATTTGGAATTCAAATCAATTTAAAACTTCAATTTAATAAATATTATAGGTACAGCAATAGGGTATATAACTCTAACTAGAGATAGAAAAAAGAAAAAAGGTTTTACTCTCAAACATATTACATTTAATTGGAGAAGATATAACATAGATAAGCAGCAATTTCAAGGACTGAGGAAATGGCAGTGTTGGGGAATGCCAAGAAAGACTTCATATAGAAGGTGGCACCTAAGCTATGCTTTCTAGGTGTACCAATAGAGAAGGAATGATGTATCTAGAATGGGATAGTTGGGCAAATGAACAAAGATGAAAGATAGAGTATTGTATACATGGAATCATTAATATATATTTTTAGTGGATTTTTTGGTGGAATGAGACATGTATGAAGGAAGAGATATGTGAATATCCTGAAAAGACAAGTTACAGATCAGGGAATGAAGATTGCTAAAACATAACTAAAAAATCTACTCTTTTCTAAATCAAACTATTCCTTATATATATACATACATATGTATTTATGCAAACATATTCACACATATATACATAGACATGTACATATACACATACACATGTTGCATATATATGTTTGTGTGTATGTATGTATTATCTCTAGTTTAAATGTCTCATAATTTTGTCTGGAGAAGTACCATAGAATGGTGGTATTCTTTCTTCTCCAAGAAAGCGTTCAAATATTAGATGACAACTTTCTAGTGGTTTGTAGCCTAATTCTCAGGGGAAAAATAAAGAGAAAAATAAAAACTTCTTTCTCAAAACAATTATTTCTACTTTTTCAGGTGGAAGAATTTTTAGGTCCCTTCATCCTTCTGCCCCCTGTTCTTTAAACATGTTTTAGTTATTTCTATTCTTGTTCTTATTGTTTTTTGTAGTTTTAATGACCTTATAAAGATACTCTGCTTGAAACTAAAAACAGAATTCCAGAAAAGGTCTGACCAGTGACTATATGGTAATCTGGAAATTTCAGAGTTCCAAGGAGTCTCGTCCTTTCTATACTATCCCAAACAATTGGTTTAATAGAGATAAATGATGCATTTATAGATTATGATTTCACAAAAAATTTTCCTTTTATAAACTGCCCTC
Organism: Macrotis lagotis; assembly: GCF_037893015.1. Taxonomy (NCBI): domain Eukaryota; kingdom Metazoa; phylum Chordata; class Mammalia; order Peramelemorphia; family Peramelidae; genus Macrotis; species Macrotis lagotis. Next base: position 316,401,341 of record NC_133666.1, on the reverse strand, counting down.
TCAGAATACATTATATTTTTATTCACATATTTTGGCATATATTCCCAAACTGTATCACATTATTTGTTTCATATGCATATGTCTTCCTTAGACTATGCTATAAATTTCTTGAGACCAAAATTCTTTTGAATTTTGAACTAGCACGGAGCTGGTTTCATAGGATCCATTTAAATTTTTCTAAATGTTGAATTAAATTTACTGTGATTGAACTTTCATTCATCAAAATATATAAAAATCCTAAGCAATCTCCTAGGTTCATTTAAAATATATGTATTCACAAATGAGATAAGAACTAAGCAAAAGGGAATGAAGGGATAAATGGATCATCTTTTTCAAGTGCAAGTAAACTAGGCATCATCAGTATCAACCTATGAATATGTAACAACAGTATCTAGATATACTAGTCATACAGCAAGAATCAGATGTCATGGCAAAATTTAGTATGTTTAGATTATAGTTTAAGAAAATCTGGTATGCAGTAAAGTCAGAGCTTATAATTTATTTTTGCCTGATTTTTTTCTATTAGCAAAAGAATTCATTTGTCAAGCAGTGCTTTCATGTATGTATGTTAAGATCAATAAGCACATAAGAGAGAAGTTGAAATAGTAAAGATTGAGCAGAACAAAAGGAAAAACAGTGGTGCAGGGTGTAGTGGCTAAGGCACCAGACCTGGAGGCAGGTAGATCTGAATTCAAATTCAACCTCAGACATTTATTAGTAGCGTGATGCTGGGTAACTTGTGCTCAGGTTGAAATAAACAGAATAAAGGGGAAAAAATACCCAGGGAATACATCAATTTAAACATGGAAAAAACAATAAAACAAGCTGATTATTATAAAATTATATTTACCAAGGTTGATGAAGAAGAGATAAGAAAATGAATCTTCTTTTCATTTGGAGAGATAGAAGACTATCATTTGAAATGTTGCATATAATTTCGAATACAGATAGATACATTGTATAGTTGTATTTTCCTTTTACTGAACATTTTTGTGTGCTTTGCTTTTCTAACTTTATCATAAAATGTCACATAGAACATTACATAGAAAGCTGATTTCATGTCAGAAAAGATACTCAATTGAGTATGTTCTTGATACTTTATGGATATAAGATACAGGTTAAGTCATTTAACTTCTCAGTGACTCTAGGAAAACTTCTGATAATATCTGCCCATCAGACAATACCTGCATTGATAGAGGGAGTTTTTCACTCCCTTCCTCTCTAGCTCTTTATAGCTATGAAAGTATTGAAAATATTTTTCCAATCCAAAAGTTGAAAGGAAAGATAGAGTTTTACAGAGAAAAATTGAGAGAGAGAGAGAGAGAAAGAGAGAGAGAGAGAGAGAGAGAGAGAGAGAGAGAGGATGATAGAAATAGCTATATAAATATAGAGATATATATTCAGAAAATAATAATATAAAACCAAAAAGAAACCAACAGGCAATAAAATGAGAAAAATAAAAGAATTTCTTTGAGGTCAGTAATTTATGTCATTACTATCTTTGTGTAATTATAATATAAATACAAAAAGATTTACCTTTCCCAAAAAGAATTTGCATTTTGAAGCTGATGTGTAAATATGAATATTTATCTAATAGATATCTAATATCTAATGTAAGAATTTCCAGCAAGTAGTGAAAAAGTGGCTTTATGATTATTGTTGATGGTATTATGCTTATTTTTTTTTAATTTAGTTATAGCTAAAGAGTTTTTTCCTATGATGGTTCTATAATTTCAAGGAATTATTCCCAACTTGGGGAGATTAAGTGGAGTGGTTCAATAGAACTGGACACAAGGAAACAGAAATTATCTAGTCATAAATTTTAAAAGTCAATATGAAATAAATCATTACAATTCTCTTTGCCTACATCCCAGGTCTGGAAGATAGAGTTAAGGGGAAAGGTCATAATTTCTTCTCATGAAATTGATTTTGAAAATAATCAGCCCCTGAGGCTTAGCCATTGAATAAGACTTTGGGGATATGGGAGTCCCATTTAAATATCTCTTTCTGGAGAAAAGACAGACTTTCTATCAGCTTGTTATTATTGGAAAGAGAAACCTGTCACACTCTGCTGACAGCTCCAGTCTACCAAACTCGGCTTTCTGAAGTGTTCATATTCTCAACTGACACCAGATGATTTCTATAAAGTGACCAAGTCTAATGGTCAATTTTTTCTATTTTTGTGCTCAAATCTAGAAGACCTTAATCGGATACATAGTGCATGTAACCTTTTTTCTCTAGTGAGGTTGGTATTTCCTGAATTGTAAACAATAGTTTTCAGAGTGGTCATAGGAGCACACTCACACATTCTAAAACCATATCCTCTCACACACTAACATCAATTCTTACCCTTTCATGAAAACCTACCCTGTCTTTTTCTGGGCCCTTTCTCCTGCTGGGTGACCCTGGGCAAGTCACTTAACTTTAGTTCCTCATCTGTAAAATGAGCTGGAGGAAAATGGAAATAGCTCCAGTAAAGTTACTAAGAAAACCCCAAATAGGGTCATGAAAATTTGAGCATGTGTAAAAATTGAATAAATTGCAACAAATGAAAGTGTTTAATCAAAGACATTTGAGTGACTGGTATAAAATCATAGGATCATAGTTTTAGGAGTAAAATGGAACTTTGAGATCGTACTCCAAACTCTTCATTTTATAGATAAGAAAACTGAGGTTGAGAGAGAGAGAAAATAAAATGTTAAAGGTAATATATTTAGTAAGTATGATGCAGAGAATTATGAATATTTATTAGATCAGGTTTTATATTAGCACAAACTGAGACATTCATAAGTTTTTCAATTGTTAACACAGGAAGTGTTCTTATCCATAACACAGAAAGAATTTGCAGTGTAAATACTTCAGGTTTTTTTTTCAGTGTAAATTCTTCAGGAGTTAGTTAGACAGTGCCCCTTTGCCATTAAATGAGCTCTGGTCAGCAGAGTAAGATGATTTTTATTCCTGAAAAAATACACAAAATCTAAAGGACCCCTTTAGATGGTGGATGGTCTAACATTAGGTAATAAGGCAGTCACATCAATATAGCCAAAGAGTATTAGAAAGTGAGGTCAAAGTCAGCCCAGTTGGAGATTTGAAACCACAACCCTTTCCATGTTTAGTTTTGTTATTAACAAGATGTTGGAAATGTCTAACCCACATTTCATGGAGAAGAGGAAACCTAGAAGATATTAGTTCAAAAACAAACGTCCTATCGGTAGAAAAAGAGTAGGAAATCAGAGTAACTAGACACTCCTTATCACATATACTGTTATCACTTTCTCAGCAATCAATAAATAGATTTTTCATTGTCTTCTATAGGAAACCCCTCAGCAATGAGTTCTAAATGGAAGGTAACAAGATCAACTGCAATTAAAAAAAAATCTGTTCATGTTGTATATAGATTACATTTAAAACTTTTAGAAATATTTGTTCAATCTCTTAATGGAATTGGAAAGGATATTAGAAATCTAGGGATACCTGATCCAACCCATTTGTAAATAGGAATCACCTCTATAACTTTCTTAGCAAAGAACAAGTAAGTCACAGTTCCCAGTAGAAAGGCAGTTGATCCCATATTTAGTCAGCTCTGACTTTTTCCTTTGATTATTAGAAAATAGGTGTTTAAAAAAAACTTTCCTTCAATAATCTCATAAATTAATATTACAATTAAGATAAGTGATGAGAAAACAAAAATAGTACTCATAAACAGCAGCAATAACAGAATTTAAAAGACCCAGATATCAATAATCTATTCCTTGGATTTTTGGGAAACATCCCACTTTCCTTCTCAACCTATTCTATCACATTTCCCCTACTCTCACCCTATTCACTCAACAAAAAAAATCCTGTATATGCAATCAGTAATTTTTACTTTATCTAATTTAAATCCCAGTAAATAAACCATATTCCTGTCTGATCCTACTACTCTATGAACATTCCAAAGAGATGAAGTCTTTAGGGCAGTTAAATGGCACAGTGGAGGATCTGAGTTCAAAGAGGACCTCAGACCCTTAATACTTACTTATCTTTGTGACCCTGGGCAGGTCACTTAACCCCATTGACTTGCAAAAAAAAAAACAGAAAAGAGAGATGAGACCTGAAGGAAATAGACACATCTTTGTCTTAGTATGAATCTTATTTCTCATTTATTTTCACTCTCTGAGAGGAAACTATCTTTATTTAATGGGTTTTGAGAAATGTTATTCATATTACTTTAAGTCTACTTTTCTTTATTAACATATCACATAGCAATATTTAATTCAGTGCCTAGAACATACTGGGAACTTAATACATGTTTATTGATTGCTTTTCTGTCATTCATGAAATTTTAGTAAATAGCCTCTCCCCTTGGACATAAAACAACTATGGAAGGATTTGACAAGAGAATAGCTGGAAAAAGAGTCAACCAAAGATCACCCTGCTATGTGACCCCAGGCAGGCCACCCAGCCCCACTTGCCCTGCACCCTCCCCCAAATAATAATAACAAAAAATGTGCTTCAGTCTTTGTTCCAACACCAACAACTCTGTCATGGGGTAGATCACATTCTTTATGATAAGTCCATCACAAAAGTTACTTCCATGTTTTTCCAACGTTGCCATTGCTGATCGCAAATCCCTCCTTTCTTATTTCTCCACTACCATGTACTATATTTTCTTTCTCCTTTCACCCTGAGTCTGCTTTAGGGTCACTGAGTGGCACTGCAGACAGATCCCTGGTCCTGGGGCCAAGAAGCCCTGAGCCCCCATACTACCCCTTAGGCCCAGAATCCACCTGGCTCTATGGTCCTTGACAGGCCTTCCAATCCCAGCCCCTTGCAAGAAGTAAAAAAGAAAATGTGTTATATCTGACCACTCTCCCACCTCGGTCCATCCTCTCCTCCTTTATTCATATCCCCACCCCTTCCCCCTGCTCCCCACTCCTTCTTACTCCAGATGTCTATACCCCATTGAGTTTATTTGCTGTTTCCTCTCCTAGCCATCTCTGATGAGAGCAAAGGTTCCCTCATTCCCCCTTGCCTCCCCCCCTTCCATATCATTGCAATAGTTCATTGTAATAAAAAAAAAATCTTATTAGGTGAAATATCTTGGCCTATTCCCCCTCTCCTTTTTCTTTCTCCCATTCCATTTCCCTTTTTTTCTATTGACTCCATTTTTACACCATATTTTATCTTCAAATGCAGCTTTCTCTTGTGCTTCAACTATAAAAGCTCCCTCTACCTGCTATATTAACTGAGAAGGTTCATATGAATATTATCAGTATCATTTTTCTATACATGCATTTTCTATACATGCATTTTCTATCCATGCAGTTCATCCTCATTAAGTCCCTCATATTTCCCCCCTCTCCTCCATTTTCCATGCTTCACCTGAGTCCTGTATCTGAAGATCAAACCTTCTGTTCAGCTCTGGCCATTCCAAAAGGAACCTTTGAAATTCCCCTGGTTCATTGAAAGTCCATCTTTTTCCCTGGGTAGTTCGTTCTTGGCTGCATTCTAAGCTCTTTTGCCTTCTGGTATATTGTATTACAAGCCCTAAGAGCTTCCAATGTAGTTGCTGTGAAGTCCTGTGTGATTCTGACTGCAGCTCCACGATAATTGGACTGTGTCCTTCTGGCTACTTGTAATACTTTCTCTTTGACTTGGGAGTTCTGGAACTTGGCTATAATATTCCTAGGGGTTGGTTTTTTGGGATCTCTTTCTCGCGGGGATCGGTAGATTCTCTCCATTTCTATTTTGTCCTCTGCTTCTAGAATATCAGGGCAATTTTCCTGTAGTAATTCTTTGAAAATGATGTCAAGGCTCTTTTCCTGATCATGACTTTCAGGTATTCCAATAATTTTTAAATTATCTTTCCTAAGTCTGTTTTCAATATCAGTTGTTTTTTCAATGAGATATTTCACATTTTCTTCTTTTTCATTTTTTTTTTTTGGTTTTGAAGTATTGATTCCTGATTTCTGGTAAATTCATCAATCTCCCTGAATTCTATTCTTTGTCTGAAGGATTTGTTCTCAGAGAGTTTTCTTATCTGTTTTTCCATCTGGCTAATTTTGCTTTTTAAAGCATTCTTCTCCTCAATAACTTTTTGAACTGTTTTATCCATTTGACCTAAACTGGTTTTTAGCATGCTATTTTCTTCAGCATTTTTTTGGATTTCCTTGACTAAGCTGCTGACTTCATTTTCATGTTTTTCCTGCATCTCTCTCCTTTCTTTTCCCAGTTTTTCTTCCAACTCCCTCATTTGATTTTCAAAAGTCTTTTTTGAGCTCTGTCATAGCCTGAGCCCAATTTCTGTTTTTCTTGGAGTCTTTAGATGCAGGAGCTTGTGCTTCCTCATCTTCAGACTGAGTATTTTGATCCTTCTTGGGCTCATTTGCAAAATATTTTTCAATAGTCTTTCTTTTGTTTCTCTGCTTGCTCATTTTCCCAGCCGTGGCCTGGTTTTGGGGTGCTTCCTGAGCTTTTGGGGCACTCCCACAAGGGTCTCAGCATGTGAGGCTCTGTCTTCCCTCCTGGTCTGTGAATGACCACATGCACCCCCCTCTCTGCCATGGGGCTTAGGTGGGGGTGCCGCTGCTGTTCTGTGGGGGGGCCTAGACTAGGATCAGGATCTGAATGTGGTCAGAGCCCCAGAGTCCTGTTCCAGAGGCAGAGGACAGAGCTCTGCAGTCTATCTTCACTCCCCTCCCTCAGCTCAATGGGCTCATGCCCTGGAGGCTCCTGCTTATGGGCTCCACCTGCTTCTGTTTCCTGGATCAGGGCTGGGGAAAGACCAAACTACTTGCTGTGTGCCCTGAGGGCTGGGCTCTGGCAGAGGTCCCCTTCTATTCTCCCACTTTGTGCCCAGTGCTCCCTGGGGTGCAGCTCAGGGGGCTCCCCTGCTGCTGTGAGCTGTGGCTCCCAGCGCCCTGGGTTTGCCTCAGGGAGGCTGAAGTTCTTTCACTCTGGGGGACCACCCCTCCAGCGGGCTGCCCCTCTGACCCTGATCCCGGGGAGCAGAGCCTTTCTGCTCTTTTTCAGGCTACCTTGAGTAGGAGAACTGCCTCACTGGTTCCCTTTGTGGGTTCTGTCTCTCGAAAGTTTAGTTAGAGTCCTTAGTTTATGAGTTTTTATCAGAGAGCTCCTAAGAAAAGGTCCCTTCATGTCGCCATCTTGGCTCCGCCCCCAAGCATATACATTTCTAAGCTAAACTCAACAGAAAATTTTCTATTTAAATCTTTGATTCTTTTGTTCCTCTTGTATTGTTCTGCTAATTTAGTTTATAGTAACTTACTTTCTGGTTCAGTTTGACTAAACTATACATTATAAGAAGAGGAGTGATTTTTATTGTTCCTGGAAATATTGTGAAGGGTTTTAAATGTCAGAAGACATTATATTTGATATTTCAGGTTATAGGTAGCCATTTAGAGTTCACTGAATAGTGAGAAGACACAGGGTCAGAATTACATTTTAAGAAAATCATTTTGGCAGGTTTGTGGAACATGGATAGAAATGGGTAGAGACAAAATCTGAAAATAAATTGGAGGTTCTGATCTTGGCTAATATATGTGAGAAAGGAGAGAAAAGGAGAGATGCTAGAGTTGATAAAGAACAAGATTTGGAAAGTTCTTGAAAATGTCCACTGAATAAAAAGTGAGAAATGAGCAATGATCTGTGTATCATTTCTGCCTTTCTGCATTTGATTATAAAGTTTTTCTGTCCTAGTATATTGTAAGTTTTGATATAGATGCCATGATATGCAGAGGATAAAAAGTATTTTCCTTATTAACCCCATTCAGTTGTCTCCAGAGGTCTATCATACCTAAGTTTTCTCAGAATTTATTGCCTTCTTAACTTCTTTCTTATTTATTTTGTGGTTTGATTTATCTAATTCTGAGAAAGGCAGAATGAATTCCCCTACCCTTCTAATTTTGCTTTCTATGTTTTGCAGTTTGTTTAACTTCTTTTCTAAAAATTTGGATACTATACCACTTGGTGTGTATACGTTTAATTGTGATATAACTTAATATTGCACCCACTTTGAATAAATTTGGTTCTCATAAAAGGGGACCAAGCTAGCAGAGTTATTTGGAATAGATTCATAATGTCAAGGGCAATGTTGTCAAGTTTAAAAATGGACCATTGAAGGTCCCTGGGGGAAGAGTTGAGCTAACAACGTTCTCTTAATATAGGTTATCACCAGATTTGTGCTCAGTGGGGATCCAGTTAAGTTCTAGGAGTATCTAACTTCTAAAGAGAGAAGACAGACTGTTTTAGATACTTTCTATTGCATTACTTTTTCTTCGCAGAGAAGAACTTGGATGATTATCTTTTAAATGAAGGTAAGATTAGGCTTATGCTTTTGGTCATTTTATTCAAAAGCAGTATACACATCTATTAAGCAAGGTTTGTGCCATGTCCTGCATTGGGTCTCAAGCATGCAAGTTAAATAATGAAATTCATTGTTTCCACTATTTAGAGGTGATGCAGTGGAGAGAACATTGGATTTTGAGCAAGGATGATCTCAGTTCAAATCTGACTTTAGACATTTACTTGCTGTGTGACCCTGAACAAACTACTTAACCTGTATACCTCAGTTTCCTCATCTATAAAATGTGACCTCTGGTCTTTTGATAAGCATCAAGTGACATAATATTTGCAAAATACTTAGCATAGTACATGACCTAGAATGTATTTAATAAATTCTTGTGTCCTTTCTTGCTCTTTTCCTTCATTTCTTTTGTTCCTTCCTTCCTTTTTTTTATATTATATTCTCTTGGAAGAGATAACATGTACACATTAAAATGCATGCAAAATATAAGGCAAGTAAATGTAAGTCTATATTGCAGGTGCAATTCCAGCAAATAGGGACAAATCAGGATATGGCAATCTGTTGAGTTTTGAAGAAAGCTAGGAATTATCATAAATAGACATGATTTTCAAGAATAAGAAAAAAAATGTCTTAGTTTTCTCACCTGTAAAAGAAGGAAGTTAGACTGTATGATCTCTAAGTCTCTTCCATGTCTAAATCTATGATTTTATGATGTACAAGATTAAATTTCATTTCTGACACTAAATATATGAAATGATCTAATCACTAAAATTTGTAGAGCTGTTTTCTTATCAATAAACTGGGGATAATAATGCAAATATTAGTCAGCTTCCCAGGATTATTGGTATTATCAAATAATATCATATAAGTATAAAGTTAGCAAAGATGAAAGTGATATATAGTTGACAGTTATTATTTTAATTATAATTCAATTAGGTAATCCTGAATGCATTTATAAATATGGATCTAGTGTCTGTTTGAGGAGTCACACTAGGCAATAGAGATTTGGGTCAAATTTGTATAGAGGTAATTATTAAACCAATGGAACTGGTAGAGATAAACTGAAAAGTGAGTTGTGGAAGAGGAAAAGGATCAAATTCAGAATCTTGGAAGAGAATGACTTATCCATGTCATAAGATCCAAAGAAAGAAGAGTAGCCTTCAAAGAAAAAGACATGCCCAATCAAATACAAGTGGATCCAGTAGGATCAGCATAAAACTTTTCTTCTTTTTTAAATGAAACTTTATTTTATTTTTCCAATTGCATGTAAATGATATTTTCAATAATCTTCTATTTGCATATTTATTTATGAGTTCCACATTTCTCTACTATATTCCCTTCCCTTCCTGTTCCCCATGGTGGTGAATAATGTGTTAAAAGTTGTATATGTACAATTGTGTTTAGCATATTTCCTTATTAGCTATGTTGTGAAAAAGAAATTAAAACCAAGAGGAAAGACAAAAACTTTTTTGAAGTTCATACTTTTTTCTCAGTGCAATGTACTCAAGGCCAAGAGTGTCAATGTTTTTCCTTTTAGGCAAGCATCTGCCAAGAAAGTTTTCATGTACTGCTTGATATAGGATTGGATTTAGAATTCGTTATGTTTGACTCATAATCTGATCTCACAATGGTTCCCATTAACCTAGGGTCCTCATTAGAAAGGCCCTACTCTAACAAATTGCTTTTTACTATTTCAATTATGCCCCTGGCTCCTACATTAAAAGGGATGGATCCATAAGAGTTATGGATGCTGGAGGGGAAAAGCAGAAATGTGTTGTGATGGCCAAGACATTAGATTCCATTTGTCCAAGCCAGCTGAGTCACATAAAACATCAGTAATTGAGTTTTGAAAATCTCAAAGACCATCTGATTGATCTTGAAAGAAAGTCACCATGACCAGAGTTTAAGAGTCAGTTTTACTTGGATTTTAATCTCATTTTTATTGTAGTTTAAGACTATGCATTTTCATTTTTCTCTCAAAACTTCCTAGAATGTTTAGAAGACTTTTTAAAAAATTATTTTATTTATAGAATTCAGATATGATTCTAAAACATGATTTACCATCAAATTCTTTGCCAATTCCTTAGTGCATTTTCAATATTGGCATGTAACTTGATTTTGAAACAAGAGCTATCATGGGTCATACAAGAGAATGACAAAAAAGTTCCATGACTATAATTTAAAATGATCTTGTTACTATTCAGGGCTTAGACTGCCTTAGCTTACAAGTCATATAATTGAATGGTTAAACCTAGAAAAAAAAAGATTTTTTTTGCTCTTTTTACTCATGCTTTATTTTCCAAATAATGTTTTTGTATTGTCCAAAATTCAAAAATGTATAACTTCTTTGTGTATGGTCTTCTGGAGGGGCGACTGGCTCCCCGTTTTCTAAGGATACAACTTACCTTGGTTACCTTTCTAGAGTACTTAGGTATCTCTATATCCTTAAAAATGACATCTAAAAGTTTTGGTTTTTTCCTCTCTCTCACCTTATAAAATCTTGGAACAAAGTGAGAAGCTTCTTCCTTTCTTAAAGAAATTACTTTTACCTTCAAGTCTTCCCTGACTCTTCATTCACAAGTGACTAATTATAAGTGCTTCCCATTTTCTAAATTTTCTCATATTCCTTTGTCTCATGCTTTTCTTTGTATTTATAACACTTTCTCCCTGGTTCAGCTATTTTGTTCATGTCTGTCTATATTATATTGCAAGCTTTTTGGAAGCATGAGTTATACCACATATAGTTTTCCATTCCTAATACACAGGACAGTACCTTACATATACTAAATGCTTAAGAAATATTTTTGGTGTTGAATCAAAGACATATTTATTAACATTTAGGATATTAAGCTTTGCATCAAACTTGTGATTTCATCTTTATGAAGAGCTCATGTTAAAGAAATGTTTCAACCAATGTCTGTCAATAACTATTAGGCAATTTAGTCTCATCAAATTGCCTGGGACGTGGAAATGTTAAAGTTATTTATCCAACGTTGGATAACCAGGGTATATAAAGAACAAAATTTTAGCAGAACTTTTCCTGATTCCAAAAAATGCTCTGTAGGCACTGTCATGTTTGACATTCATATAATATTGTTTGGGGAATATTTGGTTTTTGTTTATTTTGTTTCAGGGTTTTTTTGTGTATCTGTTTCAGGGTTTTGTTTCAGGAATAAACTTGATAATCCTGAAGTAAATTCATAATTTCCCAAAAAACATTCCAGATAACTTTCTTCTATTCATTTCTGGGCCCAGCAACTTCACTGTTCATGTGCAATGGATTTCCAAGATATACACATTGTTAGGTTACTTCAATGTTCTGAACGTCCAGTGTAACCAATATCAGACAGTGAAAATAGTAATGGACAAAGAAGTAGGAATAAATGTGTGAAAGAAAGATATAAATACAGATATATATATATATATATATATATATATATATATTATAATCCTGGTTCATATCTTTTTGGATAAACTATTTAACTTTACTTTTATCATCAATGAAATTAGATTTTCAGTATTTGTATTACCTCCCTCAAAAGATTATTTTGTGAAAAGTGTCCTCGGCAAATCTAATAGGTTTTGATAATGTGACTTTCTTCATTCCTCTGCTTCTAGGTCCTACACAGTTTCTTGGGTAATTGTTTTAATCATGGATCTCAATGAAGAGTCTATAATGTTCAAAGAACTGATGAAATCAGAACAATATCATAAATAAGAAAGAATCAACTAAAGGACCTCATGATTATTAGGAAACCTCTCTTCCATTTGGTGTCCATGACATTTGATTTTCTATCCTTGATATTTTTTATCAGAGGTTAACTTAGTAAAATATTTCTTTGATCACAACTATACTAGAATCTTTTATGATTTTATCATTTGCAAAGGACATACTTTACCAGGAAGGACTCATTAAAACAATGATTTTTATGTTATGCACTGGAATGTCTTTTTAAATTTAATAATCAATAATTTTATTTGATAATTAATAAATGCACAATTAATAATAATTATTAACAACTTTATTTGATAATTATAAAATATGATTTTGTTTTTCTAAACTTTTCAATCCATTTTATGATGATGAAGATATAGTCTGGCTTTGAAACTCTTTTTCTTCTTTTTTTTCATTTTTTTTTTGGCAAGGCAATGGGTTTAAGTGGCTTTCCCAAGGCCACACAGCTAGGTAATTATTAAGTGTCTGAGGCCGTATTTGATCTCAGGTACTCTTGACTCCAGGGCCAGTGTTCTATCCACTGTGCCACCTAGCTGCCCCTGAAAATGTTTTGTGAAATAAATTTCACCTAATCTCTTCTCTCATATTTTCTCTAAGAATACTCTGAAAATGTATGCATATTCAACATCATACAACTTTTAGAGATGAAAAAACGGGCAATAAATAAATAGTTATTGAAGTTTCTAGGACATTTCTTTTTTGAGAAGGGGTCAAAAACACAATTTTCAGATAAATGAAATGGATTCTTAGATTTAAAATATTATTCCTCAGTCCTTAGGTGCTATAGGAGAAAGAAGAAATGTCACAGAAGAAATCATTAGTACAACTAATCCATCCATACCAAGAAAATCCAAGGCATATTTACTAGAACTGATACAACCTTTGAAACATAGACAGTTGTTTTCAAAACCGCACACTGAGCATTTAAGAAATTGTTACCTTTGCTTCTCCTGTTCTTTTCATTCTGTCCTCTACTGTCTTCCTATCAAAATCCTGCCTACCTTGTAAAGCAATACAGCAATACAACCTCTTTAAAACTTTCCTGCACTACTCAATGTTTTCCCTGCCTTCTTGAAACTCCTGTGTATGTTTTGACTGCATCACAAACTGGCAAAGGGAAGAAGCATAAATTTACCTGTTTTACTAATTCCATAGGGTTGGGCATATATTTAAGTGCTTATTCTACTGTCAAATTATTCTACTGTCAAACTCTTTTTATCTTACAAACATAGATTTTACAGTAAGATGACTGAATCATAGACTTGACACTGGAAGCAGTCATTTATCACAATTCCAAAGAAAGAAACTGAGAGAAATAGGTTAAAAGTCTTGCCTCAGGTCATGTAAGTAAGAAGTGATCTAACTGGGCATGAAATACAGAACTTCTCATTCCAAGTACAATAATCTTTACATTGCCCATGTGTCAGTTTTCCATTTATACCATGCTGGTTTGAATTTTACTGTCTCCTGATATTTCATTGTGGGTTAATATTTGATCCAAGAAACACACACACACACACACACACACACACACACACACACACACACACACAAACGCAAATTTCTTCTTATTGAGAAATGTGTACTTAATCTGGGTTCTTTAACTTCTTATTAAAAATCAGGATTTTAAATGATATATTAAATAAGGCAATTGGTATCCTTTGTTATTAAAATGTTTGTATCATATATATATATATAATATATGTATAAAAAAGAGTTAAACCTATTCTAATGAATTTCAACAATCAAGGAAACAACATTTTCAAACAAAAATATATATGAGGGGTCTTCACTAAATTAGAAATTAATTCATTTATATTTTAACCCTTAATAATTTTTAGGGCAACTCTTCAGTCAAGGAGTCCTAGATAGTCCTGTCTTGTAGAATTTTCAACAACAACATGTTACTTAGTTAATGTATCACAATGTATGTGAATTTATATTTGGAGAGTAGGATGGTTGTAATACCAAGTAACAACAGCTAAATTGATAAATTATTGTTCCCTATAAATAGAGTAACCTTGGAAAGTTGTAGAACCATAAAATGTACTTCATAAAGATACCCATAGCATGAAAAAGACCCAGGATTAACTAGCAAGAAGGGGCCATCAGTCTTTGTGATAGAAAGATAGAGATTAAACTACTGTTCACTGATTCATAGCAAATCATGCAATGCTTACCTCTTCAGCACTAAAATCCCCCTCCCCTCCAGTATCAGCCTCCCTTAAAACTGATTAATCCGTGCCCTCCTCATTTGTTATACTCATAATTTTTATTATACTTCAACTATGATAACTACCTCTTGTTTTTATTTCAACTTGTTTTGTGCCAGCAGCTTTGACTGACTGATCTCTAGGATGGATTTCTGACTCTCTAACTTGACTTTCTAGAAAAAGTTTATTGTGCTTGTGATCACATTTCTCAATTCTTAATGGACTTGAAAAGGTGCTTGTAATGTTTCTAATGACCAAAAAAATATCTATCTGTACTATTTGTCATTGGTTAGAATATTGGAACATTACTGTTGAGTCAGTTTTTAGTTAAGTCTGACTCTTTGTGATCTGATTTGGGGCTTTCTTGTCAAAAATACCAGAGTCATTGTCATTTCCTTCTCTAGCTCATTTTGTCATTCATGACATTGAGACAAACAGGATCAAATAACTTGCCCAGATCCACAAAGCTAGTATGTATCTGAGGCCAGATATGAACTCATGAAGATGAGTCTTTCTAACTTCAAGTAAGAAAGTTTATTGAACCATCTAGCAGGACCATGGTTAGAGTCTGTCAATTAGTACTAATGATAATGCCTGAAAGTCTCCCATTTTTGTTTCATTTACTTTTTAATTTTTGAAGAAAGACATAGGAATAGGAATCTGAAGACATAAATTTGAGTCTAGGTTCTGCCATTAACTAGATCAAGTTTTCATTCTTAATACAAAGTATATTAATAAATATGGACTGCCTGACTTAGGCAAATTACTTCACTTTTCTATTTTTTTAATCTGTAAAATGAGAATTTAAAATAGATTATCTGTAAGATTTTTTCATCATTATCCTTTTATAATTTAATAACATCATGATTAACAATCTGAGTTCATATTAGGATATATATTACATTACCCTTAAATATAAATAATAAAACTGATAAGCAAAAGCACTTCCAGAAAAGACCAAGGAAACCATTGTTTTGAATTTAAAATTATAAATATTTATATATATATAGTTATAGTTTTATATATATATATACATATATTTATTTATAGTTTATTTATAAGTCAATATAGAGACTGGCTTAAGGAAATACTGTCCTGAGTATTGCCATTTAGATTATGCCTCAAACAGAAGAAATCTGACTTTTGCTCAAACTTCATTTTTCAAAGAATAAAGCCCACAAATATAAGTTCACCTTATCAACATATAACAACAATTAAATGTAAATCATTATTCTACAATATTGACTCCTTGGTATCTAATTGGAAAGTTTTCATATACCCTTTCTGTTTATCAATGCTTATATTTTAAGGATCCACCTAATATTCTCACCTAGTCATTGTTTTTCCCATCACTAACAGGAGTGATCATTCTTTCCTTTGAGTTGTGATTGAATTCATACCTGCACTATTTATTTTTCAGTAAACAAACATTTATTAAAACCTCTTAGGTTTCAATTAATTCTGCTAAGTCATAAGGACTGTAAAAAGCAATCTGTTCTCTTAAGAATAAAACAATTCATGTTGGAAGGGCTGTGGGAAATCTGGGACACTAATACATTGTCAATGGAGCTGAGAACTCATCCATCCTTTCTGGAGAGCAGTCTGGAACTATACCCAAAGGGAAACAAAAATGTACATATCCTTTGGTCCAGAAATACCACTACTAAGCCTATACCCTGAAGAGATGATGAAAAATTGTAAAAACATCACTTGTACAAAAATATTCATAGCAGCCCTGTTTGTGGTGGCAAAGAATTGGAAATCAAGTAAATATCCTTCAATTGGGGAATGGCTTAGCAAACTGTGGTATATGAGGGATGGGAATTCAGGGAAGCCTGGAGGGATTTACATGAACTGATGCTGAAAGAGATAAGCAGAACCAGAATAACATTGTACACCCTACAGCAACATGTGGGGTGATGATCAACCTTGATGGATTTGCTCATTACATCAGTGCAACAATCAGAGACAATTTAGGGCTGTATGCAATGAAGAATACTATATGTATCCAGAGAAAGAACTGTGGAGTTTGATCAAAGACCAAGGACTATTACCTTTAATTCAGAAAAAAAAAACTGATGTTTTATTGTCTGATCTTGCTATCTCTTTTACTTTATGTTTCGTACTTAAGGATTTGATTTCTCTGTCATCCATCACATTCAATTTGGATCAATGTATAACATGGAAACAATGTAAAGACTGTCAAATTGCCTTCTGTGGGGGGGAGGGAGGGAAGTATGAT
This sequence comes from Macrotis lagotis, assembly GCF_037893015.1. Lineage (NCBI taxonomy): Eukaryota > Metazoa > Chordata > Mammalia > Peramelemorphia > Peramelidae > Macrotis > Macrotis lagotis. Next base: position 316,384,845 of record NC_133666.1, on the reverse strand, counting down.
TAGGGGAAAAATTGTAAAACTCAAAATAAACAAAATCTTTAAAAAATATAACAATTCAATAAAGGTCATGGCATAAAAATATACATATTAAAAATTATATAAAGGGTGAATTTAAAATTATCACTGAAAAGAAGGCATTAAAATTAAGGGGGGTCATGGATATAAAAGCTAGTGAAGGCAAGAGGTAAAGAAGAGCAAATATTTGGAATATGTAGTTAGGGTATCTTGTACAATGAATGGCAAAGGGACTGCTGTTGTCATGTATCTCAACATATATGGGTATGAGAAGGCTATAAAAGGACTTAAAAGGTGAGAAGGATGGTTGTAAAGATCTTTGAGTATCAAAACAATAGATTTACAAGAGGTAATTGAGTGACACTAAAGGAGGTAGATTATGTCATCAGATCTGAGCTTTGGGATGAATACTTTCATAGTTGAGGAGAGAAAGGATGAGCGTGGAAAGACATTTGTGTCTACCAAATCAACTAGCAACATATTGTAATAGTCTAGGCATTAGGTAATAAGGGTCTATCTGGGGAGGCTAGGTGGCTCAGTGGATAAAGCACTGTCCCTAGAGTCAGGAGTACCTGTGTTCGAATCCGGTCTCAGACACTTAATAATTACCTAGCTGTGTGGCCTTGGGCAAGCCACTTAACCCCATTTGCCTTGTCAAAATCTAAAAAAAAAAAAGGAGTCAATCCAAGGGTAGTGGCAAAGGGTAATTTTAAGAAGTGCTAAAAATTTTAATTGCTAATCCTTGGCAATAGATTTGATTTGGAGGGTAAGACAGAAGGAGACCAAGATGATGTATAGGTTGTAAAACTCTACAATCGAAATGATAATGACATTACAACAACAACAACAGCAACTACTACTAATAACAACAATAATAATAAATACTACTACTACTACTATTATTCCAATACCAATACCAATACAAATACCAATACTAATACCAATACTAATACTAATACTACTACCACCATTGGTGCTGCTGCTGCTGCTGCTATAGATTTTGGGAAGAAAGAAAGTTTTTGGGAAAAGATATAGAGTTAAATTTTGATCATGCTTAGTTTAAGATGTCAACAGGACATCCTATGTCAGATTGAAAGGAAGGTGAAATGAGAGACTGGAAGTCAGCCTAAAATAATCATAATAAATGATGTACTGAATTGCATTTATCATAATTTCTTTTTTACTTTTCCATATTTTCAATTAGGTCAATTCTTATTTTATTTGTATAGAATTAAATTGAAGTAGAATTATTGATTTGGTGAGATTGCAAAGAAAATAAAGATTATAGAATATTTTAAAGGATATGAAGGAGAAGAATTCTATTTATGCCAGTGCAATTAGGTGCTGTACTTATCGTAGGGTCAAATTCAAATATTCATTCTAAATGGATCAATATCAGTATTGTAGAGCCAAAAAAGGAATTTAATAAATTTGAATGAAGGCCTCTAGCAGAATTCTTTTTGAATATCACCTTTTCCCAAAAGTTCATCTATGTTTTTTAACATTCACCCATATATATGTATATATACAGATATAAGCAATCTGTTCTATTAAGAATAAGATATTGTACATATATACACATATTTATGTATGTATGTATATATGTATATTTTTAAGTTACAGAATTTCCTTCCACTCTCCCATTCCACCCCCTTCCCTTCAGCTGTGAATAGTGAGTTTAACATTGTACGTACATATGTTTATAGATTAGTCATTTTTGGTATGAGGAACTAGGATTAAGGGAAACAGATACACAAGAGATAATTTTATAAAGTGTTCATCAAATTCAGAAGGGTATTCTTTGTTTGCTCGATTTTTGCTTTGTTTTTCCTTCCTCTGGATGGGGATAACTTTGTCCATAGCCAGTCTAATATGGTTTACCTAGCATTCTGAACTGCTGAGAAGAGCTGCTTTTATCAAGGTTAATCATTTTACAATGTTGTTGTTAATATGTACATTGTTCTGTTGGTTCTGCTTTCTTTACTCAGCATCAGAACCTGTAAGTCATTCCATGCTTCTCTAGAGACTGACCATTTATGGTTTCTTATAGAACAATAATATTCCATAATATTCCACTTGTTTAGTCATTTCCCAATTGATGTGTATCCCTTCAGTTTCTAATTCTTTGTCATTACAAAAAGTTGATATGAATATTTTGGAATATATGGAACTTTTCTATCTTTTTATTTCTTCTAGAAATAGGCCTAGAATTGGAATTGCTTGGCCAAACATCTTTTTTATGCTCTTTGGGCATAGTTCCATATTGCTCTACAGAATGGTTGAATATGTTCACAACTCCACCAGCAATGAATGCATCAATATCCCAATACTCCCACAACCTCTGCAACATTGATCATTTTTCCATTTTTCTCAGCTTAACCAATCTGGTAGGTGTGAGGTGATACCTCATAGTTGTTTTAATTTGCATTTCTCTAATCAATAATGATTTGGAGTATTTTATAATATGATTATATATCTTTAATTTCTTCATTTGAAAACTGTCTATTCATATCCTTTGAACATTTATCAAATGAAGAATGGAATAAAACTGACCCATTTCAATTCCATAGTTTTCAAAAATAACTCGGCTGAAGGCAGGGACATCATCATCTTTAGCAAACCTGCGAAGATACAAAGTGACAAGAAATGGCATATGGCACGGTAGAAAATATTTTGGTTGATGAAATCAGTTTAATACTTATAATAGGGAATAATTTAAAATTTTACATCACGTAAAACCATCTAACTATATAAATGTGGCACAGAAGTTAGTTGGCACAGTAAATAGAGCACCTACCCTGAAATCAGGAAGATGAATCTTAATGAGTTCAAATTTAACCTCTAATACTTATTAGCTATGTGACCCTAGGCAAAGTAATTTAATCCTGTTTTCCTCAGTTTCCTCATCTGTAAAATAAACTGGAAAAAAGAGATGGTAAACCATTTTATTATCTTTGCAAAGAAAATATGTGATGGGGTACAAAGAGTTAAATACAGTATGACTGAACAACAACAAAACAAGTGCAGGATCAGAAAGTTCAGTTATTCAAAGAAAAAATAGTTTGTGTGAAAATACTTGGGTAGATAGCTCATATTCTCTGCATTGAGAATTCTGCATATAAGGTTCCAAAGAGACTGTTTCTTTTTATCTTTATATCTCAATAGTCTTGAACATTTCCTTTCTTAAAACAAAGAAAAAAATAGAATTGATAATTTCAATTTGAATCAATAATGTGATGTAAAAGCTTAACAATTCAATGTGATTACAAAGGAGTTGATAATTGCCTCAGTTAAGTAGCCTCAGTTTGCCTGGACAACATGTCTTTTACAGGTAGGCACTCCAAAATAATTTATTTTAGATTTTTCCTCAAACTCTGAGGAAGCTAATATTCTATCAGTTAAGCCTATCAGGTAAGCTCCACAACTCTCACTACCCACTTTTAAAGAACCAAATACAAATGTCTATCCAACTTTTCTTCTACCCAAAGTTGGAACCTACTAATCAATGCCAGGCCTTCTCTAAACTGCTTCACTTATTTCCTAGACTATTTCACTGTGCCTCCATTGCCTGTTAATAATCATACATAATCAAATTTTTCAATTAACATTTCCTCCTCCTCCTAAATTTAACATAAATTTCAACTATTTCTTCCAAGTTCCCCTAGTCCCAGGATTTCAGATCTATTACAATCTTTTCTTCACTTCTCCCAAGTGACCTTACTCATAGGAACAAAAACAGAGCTATGTCCCTAGAGATCATCACTGCAAAATTCAAACTATTCCTCTTTCCTGAAACACATTCTAGTCTTATAATTATGTTCTTTTTCTTGGTGTGCTCTTTTCTTTGCAATAATCTAGCTTATTCTCTTTGCATTATTGATCTCTGAAACATCATTTGGAGTTTAATTCAAACCTTGGATACTTGCAAGGTTTTAGGATAATTTTTTATCCTGATTCCCCTTCCAATTTCTGGCAACTTCTGTTTTTTTGGTTATTTTTTCTTAATTCTGATGAACATATCATGAAATATTATAAAATGAGAAGTTAGTGGCACAGTACATTAAGAACTTGACTTGGTGTGAAGATATTCTGAGTTGAAACCTAGGCTACATTCTATGAAGACAACAGGCAAAAGAAAACAATCTTGCTTCCAAGGAGCTTAAGTTATTTTATTTTCTGAGTCCAATAAACCTTAAGGAGCATCCTAGTCCAGTTAGGTGAGATAGAGAACTTGAACTGATCTCAGAAAAATATGAGTTCAAATCTTACCTTTAGTTGTATGACTTGGAAAGTCAATTACCTCTGGATTGCTCCTAGTTCTCAAATGAAGCCTAACTCCTTCATGTATTGGCTCTGAAACATTTATCTTGAACAATAATGAGGTTCTTGCAAATATTATCTCATTTAATCATCACAACAATACTGGAAGGCAGATACTATCACAAGTTATAGAAAATGGCGGTGATAGTACCTACCTTCCATCATTGATGTGATGATTAAATGAAATAATATTTGCAAAGTACTTTGCAAATTTTAAGGGGCTATATAAATGCTAACTATTATTATCAGCATTATTATTATTAGAATCATCATCATTGTTGTTCAGTATAAATATTTCAGAAAGAATACATGAATGAATTAAAATTCATTAAACTTTAATTTATAATAAGCACGGTTTTCAGTGTTTTATATATATATTTAATTTATATATATATATATATATATATATGTATTGATATATAAATTAAAAAAAACCCCTCATTACTTTTCAGTAGTTTACTTTCTATTAATAGGAAGAATTTATTGAGATGGCCAGAGAGGGGCACTTTAATTTGTAAAAATTGTAGAGATGGTGCTGAAGGCATTGGGAGGATTTGATGACCTTTTATGTAAACCTCTAATTCATTCTGGAGCAAAGTCAGGCTTGATTTGAGAACCAGGAGCATTCCACAAAATAGTAAACAAACATGAGGAAAGTAGTGGGTGGGATTGTGGACATAAATAGGACATAAAGAGAAACTTGCCTGGGATTTCCCTGAAATAGAGATAAGGAGAGGTAATGTCTTATCAGAATAATTGGCTTAAGGGTGGGGGAATTTCTTCTTCCAGAAAGCCCTTTTGAATAAGCTATAAAAGACCTGGCAAAAAAGTAGGGAGCAGCTTCTCAACTTCACACAGCATCTGAGAGAACTGCATCTTGAACAAGCACTTCTAAAATACAGAAATCTAAACTCTAAATAGCAAGATGAAAAATTTCTCCAAATCACTGAAAATAAAAATAAAAATGGAAACAAAAGCAAACAAAAGATGCAGCCTGAATGATCTCCACATCCTTCCAGAAACCTTTCTATAATAATCTGAAACAAATCTTTTAGTGATACAACCCATGAAAACATGGTGTGAAACAATTTCCTAGTATAGGAAAGCTTAAAAGTTTAATGGGAAAGATCTATTGCACTAGAGTAAGAGTGGAGCATAGTCCAGCATGGACCATACCATTGTAGACCAATCCAAAGTAAACCAGAACAAGGTCTTGGAAAGATAAAATCAATAGCTACAGTAGTTGTTTCTGAAATTTCATCCCACAGACAGTAAGAGGAGTCAAACAAATAATTAGAAGAAGATTATAGGAGTCTCTTTACTGGCACTGGGGGGTAAGACTCTTTTGCATTGCTAATATTCAGATATAGGATTCAGTCATTGGTGGCAGTCCCAGGCTGAAGAGGAGCATTAGTGTATCAGAGATTGTGGCTTCATTTGAGTAGGTACCCTTGCCACAGTTCCAGAAAAGAAAGAAACTTTTGTGGTCACCCATAGACTAGAGCACTGGTCAGGAGAGTAGTGAACACAGAATAGATCCTCTTCCCTTGAAAAAACTGGAAAGCTACAGGTTAGTAGAACTATCATTGAAAACAGAGCCCCACTTTAACAATGAGCTAATATTAAGAAATAGACTGGGAAAATGAGCAAACAACAGAAAAAAAATTATTATCATAGAAAATTACTTCGCTGATAAAGAAGATCAAAACATATAGAGATAAAAGTCAAAATTCCTTCATCTAAAGTTATGGAGAAAATGTAAATTTGCTCCATGCCATGTAAGAGCTAATAAAAAATTTTAAAAATCAGGGAAAAGACATAGAGGAAGAATTGGGAAGAGAAACAAGAGTGATGCAAGAAATTACCAAAAAAGAGTCAACAGCTTGCTAAAGAAGGCAGATAGAGGGAGTAGAGCCAAGATGGCAGCAAGAGCAGATCTTGTCTTAGGTGCTCCCTCTCTCATAAATATTCGAAACTAAGGACTCTAACTAAATTTTTGAGAGACATGACCCACAGAGGGACCCAGTGAGGCAGCTCTCCTACTCAAGGTAACCTGGAAAAGAGCAGAAAGCCTCTGCTCCCTGGGGTTGGAGGGGCGGCCTGCCAGAGGGGGTGGCCCGCCAGAGTGAAAGAACTTCAGCCTCTTGGAGGCAGCCCCAGGGTGATGGAAGCCACGGCTCACAGAAGCGGGGAGTTTCCTGAGCTACACCCCTGGGAGCACTGGGCACAAATTGAGGGAACAGCAGGGGACCTCTGCCAGAGAGAGAACACGTGAAGCCCAGTCCTCAGGGCACACAGCGAGCAGTGTGGCCAAGGTAGGCCAGATCCAGGAAACAGAAGCAGGTAGGCAGAGCCAGTAAGTAGGAGCCCCCGGGGCATGAGCCCATTGAACATAGGTTGGGGAGTGGAGAGAGACTGCCAAGCTCTGACCCTGGAACAGGACTCTGGTGTTCAGACCACATTCAGATCCTGATCACAGTCTAGGCCCTCCCATAGAACAGCAGCCCCCCCCCACCTCAGCCCCTTGGCAGAGGGGGGCACATATGGCCATTCATATAACAGGAGGGAGGACAGAGCCTCACACACTGAGCACCCCTACAACAGGCTTAGGCTGGGAAAATGAGCAAGCAGAGAATAAAGAGGAACACCATTGAGAAATACATTATCTATGATCCCAAGAAGGATCAAAATACTCAGTCTGAGGATGAGGAAGCACAAGTTCCTGCATCTAAAGACTCCAAGAAAAGCAGAAATTGGGATCAGGCTAAGACAGAGATCAAAAAAGACTTTGAAAATCAAATGAGGAGTTAGAAGAAAAACTGGGAAAAGGAATGAGAGAGATTCAGGAAAAACATGAAAATGAAGCCAGGAGCTTAGTCAAGGAAATCCAAAAAAGTGATGAAGAAAATAGTATGCTGAAACCATCTGAGGTCAAATGGATAAAATAGTTCAAAAAGTTATCCAGGAGAAGAATGCTTTAAAAAGCAGAATGGGGAGGCAGCTAGGTAGCACAATGGATAGAGTACCAGCCCTGAGTTCAAATCTGACACTGAATTCAGACACTGAATAATTACCTAGCTGTATGGCCTTGGGCAAGCCACTTAACCCCGTTTGCCTTGCAAAAATCTAAAAGAAAAAAAAAAAAGCAGAATGGGCCAGATGGAAAAAGAGATAAGAAAGCTCTCTGAGGAAAACAAATCCTTCAGACAAAAATAGAACTCAAGGAGACTGATGAATTTACTAAAAATCAGGACTCAATAATTCAAAACCAAAAGAATGAAAAATTAGAAGAAAATGTGAAACATCTCAATGAAACAACAACTGATATGAAAAACAGATTTAGAAAAGACAATTTAAAAATTATTTGGAGGTTCCGGCCAAGATGGCGGAGAGAAGACAGGCACAGTTCTAAAGTCTCCTGATCTCTTCCCCATCTATTACATGAAACAAACCTCTTAAAAGAAAGCCTAACCAGGAAACCCAGAAAGAAAAGCCAGGATAGGAAGATCTACCTCAGTATTTGTCTCCCGCAGCAGCCTTGGCTGAGTATTGGCAGGTGAGTCTGGGCTCTGAGGGAGACGCAGCCTGGGATCAGCCAGATAAACAGCTGAAATGGAACCAGGAGTCTGAGGGCCCAAGAGCCAGACCTGCTGGATCAGCAGAGGGGCTGGATAAAAGAGGCTTGGGTCCGAAGGGAAGCAGAGGCGCTGGTGTTAGTGCTGTCCCCCTGGAGCTCGAGGACCAGGCTGGGGAAAGAGTTCTGGTGCAGGAGAACTGCAAACACCATCCCTAGGGCTTCTATGGTCTGAGGAAACTCTCAGGGCACACCTTCATTGCAAAGAGGCCTCTCCTCAAAAAAAGGCAAATTACTTCTGCCTCAGGCCCAGGTGTGTGAGCAGAAGAACCAGCCCAGCTGAGGAATCACCTCAGGCCAGGGTAAAGCCCACCATTGATTGAAGGCAAAAGAATTCAAGAGTTCCAACTCCTGCCTTCTGGCAAAGGGAGAAGGCCTCCCAACCAAGGTCACAGACACCCCAGAGAGGGCAATCAGCACCTCCTACTGGCCAGCCAGAGAAACTGCACTCAGTAAAGCCTTCAGCGAGCTCAAGCCCCCCACCCCCAACTCAAGGTCTTAGCATAATGAAGATGGGTCAGTGGAAAGGTGGATCCATAGAAAAATTCCTGGATGGGAAAGACCCCAACTCAGAGAGACCTGGATTCTCTGAGGAGAATACAATCTGGTCTCCAGCACAGAAAGCTTTTCTTGAAGAAATAAGGAAGGAGCTTAAAAATTTGGGAGAGACAATTAATACCTTAGAAAGTACAATTGTACAAACACAAAAGGAGAATAAATCTCTCAGATCATCAACTGGACAATTACAAAATGAGAATAATTCTCTCAGATCCTCAAACGAGCAAATGCAAAAAGAAATTAATTCTCTCAAAACCTCAATTGGTCAAATGGAAAGCTCTTTCAAAAGTACAATTGACCAATTGGAAAAGGAGGTGCAAATGGTTAATGAAGAAAACTCCTCTCCCCCAAAAATAATGTAGTCTACAGAAACTAATGACTCCATGAGACAGCAAGAGTCAGTTAAACAAAATCAAAAAATAGAAAAAATAGAAGCAAATGTAAAATACCTCATCAACAAAACCACTGACCTTGAGAATAGATCAAGGAGGGGCAACCTGAAAATTATAGGACTTACTGAAAACATTGAAGAGAAAAAAAGGCTGGACTTAATATTACAGGATATAGTGATGGAAAACTGCCCTGATATCATGGAATTGGAGGGCAAAGTAGTTATTGAAAGAGTACATCGATGCCCACCAGAAAAAGATCCTAAAATGAAAACACCAAGGAATGTGGTGGCCAAACTCAAGAATTATCAGATAAAAGAGAAAATCCTGCAAGCAGCCAGAAAGAAACAATTTAAATATCAAGGATCCACAGTAAGGATCATGCAGGACCTGGCTACATCTTCTTTAAGGGAGTGAAGGGCCTGGAATGAGATATTTCGAAGAGCACAGGAGCTTGGAATGCAGCCAAGAATCTACTTTCCAGCAAAGCTGAGCCTTCTCTTCCAGGGAAAAAGATGGACATTTAACGAAATGGAAGAATTCCAAAAATTTCTGATGAAAAGAGTAGAGCTAAAAAGAAAATTTGGACATCAAACAGTAGGTTCAAGAGACACATGAAAAGGTTAAAAAAAAGGGAAAAAATGCAATCCAGTAAGTTGAAACTGGCTATATCCCAGCATGGTGGGGGGGGGGGGGATTCTCATAATTCCTGAGAAATGTAACTCTAACAGAGAGAATATACCTAGCCAGAAATGATGGACATCCGTGACCTATCCATGAGACTGCTATCTAATGGGATGTAACTGGCTTTAACCCCACTTGGGAGAAAGAGTCTAATAACACTCAGGAGTTTTGACTCTATTCAATAGAATATACTGAGCTAGAAGGGACAGACACTCACAATTTTCTATGACCTAGATAGAATAATCTAAAAAAATACACTATCTCCCTAAAAAAGAGGGACAGGAAAGAGATGGGAGGAGGGAGGGGACTGAGTGGGACAAATTTCATTACACTAAGAGGTATAAAAAAACCTATGGTAATAGAGCGGAAGAAGGGACAGACACTCAGAATTTTCTATGACCTAGATAGAATGATCTAAAAAACTACACTACCTCCCTAAAAAAGAGGGACAGGAAAGAGATGGGAGGAGGGAGGGGATTGAGTGGGACAAATCTCATTACACTAAGAGGTATTAAAAAACCTATGGTAATAGAGGGGAAGAAGGGAGCAGAGGAGAAACACCTGAATCTTCTTCTCATTAGACTTGGCAAAAAGTCAACCTACACATACTCAGTTAACTTATAAAACATCTAACCTTTCAAGTATTAAAAGGGGAAAAGGGCAGGGGGGATGGAGAAAGGGAAGGGGAGTGGGGGAAATAAGGGGAAATAACAAAAGGAAGGGAAGGGAAAAGGGAAAAAGGGAAAGGGAAAGAAAGGGGAGGGTGTGATATAGGAGGGCAAACACACTGAAGGGGGTGGTATTCAAAAATAAAATACTGGGGAATATGTATAAAAGGTGGGGAAAGGGGGAAAAATACAAACAGAGGGAAGATAGTACAGAGGGCAATAAAGAATTAGTAATCATAACCTTGAATGTGAATGGGATGAACTCTCCCTTAAAACGTAAGCAAATAACAGAGTGGATTAAAAACCAGAATCCTACATTATGCTGCTTACAAGAAACTCATTTGAAGCAGAGAGATACATATAGAGTAAAGGTAAAAGGTTGGAGCAAAATATATTTTGCCTCAGCTGAAGTAAAAAAAGCAGGGGTAGCAATGCTTATCTCAGACAATGCAGCAGCAAAAATAGATAGCGTTAAAAGAGATAAGGAAGGAAACTTTATCCTCCTAAAAGGTACCATAGACAATAAAGTCATTTCAATATTGAATATATATGCACCCAGTGGGACAGCACCCAAATTCTTAGAGGAGAAGCTGAAAGAATTACAGGAAGACATAGACAGCAAAACTCTACTAGTGGGAGACCTCAACCTCCCACTATCAGATCTAGATAAATCAAATCATAAAACCAACAAGAAAGAAATTAAGGAGGTAAATAGATTGTTAGAAAAATTAGATATGGTAGACTTATGGAGGAAACTGAATGGGGATAGAAAGGAATATACCTTTTTCTCAGCAGTACATGGAACTTATACAAAAACTGACCATGTACTAGGACATAAAAACCTAATGATCAACTGAAGAAAGGCAGAAATAGTGAATACATCTTTCTCAGATCACAATGCAATAAAAGTGATATGCAATACTGGGCCAAGGCAATATAGACCCAGAACAAATTGGAAACTGAATAAACTCATTTTAAAAAATGAGTGGACCAAAAAACAAATTATAGAAAGAATTAACCTTTTTATCCTAGATAATGATAATGATGAAACAACATACCAAAACCTATGGGATTCATTCAAAGCAACTCTCAGGGGATATATTATAGCTCTAAATGCTTATATGAATAAATTGGAGAAAGAGGAAATCAATGAACTAAACATGCAACTAAAAAAATTAGAGAAATAACAAATCAAAAATCCCCAATCAAATACCAAATTAGAAATTCTAAAAATTAAAGGAGAAATTAATAAAATCTAAAGCAAAAAAAAATATTGAATTAATAAATAAAACCAAAAGTTGGTATTATGAAAAAAACAATAAAATTGATAAAGCTCTGGTCAATTTGATTTAAAAAAAAGAAATAAATAAACCAAATTGCTAGTATTATAAATGAAAAAGGTGAACTCACCACCAATGAGGAGGAAATTAAAATAATAATTCAAAATTATTTTGCCCAACTCTATGTCAATAAATTTGATAATCTAAGTGAAATGAATGAATATTTACAAAAATATAAGTTGCCCAGGTAAAATGAAGAAGAGATTAAATACGTAAAGAACGCTATCTCAGAAAAAGAAATTCAACAAGCCATTATTGAACTCCATGAAAAAAATCTCCAGGGCCAGATGGATTCACAAGTGAATTCTACCAAACATTTAAGGAACAATTGATTCCAATCCTATATAAACTCTTTGGAAAAATAGGGAAAGATGGAACTCTGCCTAACTCTTTCTATGAGACCAACATAGTACTGTTACCTAAACCAGGAAGAGTTAAAACAGAGAAAGAAAATTATAGACCTATTTCCCTGATGAATATAGATGCAAAAATCCTAAATAAAATCTTAGCAAAATTACTACACCAAGTCATCATTAGGATAATAAATTATGATCAAGTAGGATTTATTCCAGGAATGCAGGGATGATTCAATATTAGGAAAACTGTTAGTATACTCAATTATATCAACAAAAAAACCTATCAAAAATCATATGATCATATCAATAGATGCTGTAAAAGGTTTTGACAAAATACAGCATCCATTCCTATAAAAAACACTAGAGAGTGTAGGACTAAATTGACTGTTCCTTAAAATAATTAGCAGTATCTGTCTGAAACCATCAACAAGCATTATATTCAATGGGGAGAGGCTAGAGACATTCCAAATAAGATTAGGGGTCAAACAAGGGTGCCCATTATCACCACTATTATTCAATATTGTATTAGAAATGTTAGCATCAGCAATTAGAGAAGAAAAAGACATTGAAGGAATTAGAATTGGGAAGGAAGAGACAAAACTCTCACTCTTCACAGATGACATGATGGTCTACCTAGAGAATCCCAAGAAATCATCTAAAAAACTACTGGAAACAATTAGCAATTTTAGAAAAGTTGCAGGTTATAAAATAAACCCTCATAAATCCTCAACTTTTCTATATATGTCTAGCAAGAAACAGCAGGAAGAGCTAGAAAGAGAAATCCCATTCAAAGTAACCTCAGGCAGTGTAAAATATGTGGGAGTCTATTTGCCAAGACTCAGAATCTTTTTGAAAACAATTTTAAAACTCTTCTCACACAAATTAAATCAGATTTAAATAACTGGGCAAATATCAACTGCTCATGGATAGGTAGAGCTAATATAATAAAAATGACAATTCTACCAAAACTAAACTATCTGTTTAGTGCCCTATCAATCAAAATTCCAAAAAATTACTTTAATGGGTTAGAAAAAAATGTAAGTAAATTCATAGGGAGAAATAAAAAGTCAAGAATTGCCAGGAGCTTAATGAAAAAAAAATGCAAATGAAGGTGGCTTAGCACTACCTGATCTAAAATTATATTATAAAGCATCAGTCATCAAAACTGTTTGGTATTGGCTAAGAAATAGAGTGGTGGACCAGTGGAATAGACTAGGTGTAAAAGCAGGAGAGGATTATAGTAATCTGCTGTTTGATAAACCCAAAGAGTCCGGCCATTGGGATAAAAATTCCCTCTTTGATAAAAACTGCTGGGATAATTGGAAGTTAGTATGGAAGAAACTTAGATTAGACCAACACCTCACACCCTTTACCAAGATAAGATCCAAATAGTTACAGGACATAGACATAAAAAACAATACTATAAGCAAATTAGAAGATCAAGGACTAGTCTACCTGTCAGATCTATGGAAAGGGGAACAGTTTATGACTAGGGAAGAGTTGGAGAATATCACTAAAAACCAATTAGATGATTTCAATTACATTAAATTAAAAAGCTTTTGCACAGATAAAACCAATGTAATCAAGATCAAAAGAAAAGTAGTAAATTGGGAAACAATCTTTACAACAAATGATTCTGACAAAGGACTCATTTCGAAAATATATAGAGAACTGAGTCATATTTTTAAAACAAAAAGCCATTCCCCAATTGACAAATGGTCAAAGGATATGCAACGGACATTTACAGATGAGGAGATCAAAGTAATGCATAGCCATATGAAAAAATGCTCTAAATAATTAATTATTAGAGAAATGAAAATTAAAGCTTCTCTGAAGTATCACCTCACACCTCTCCGATTGGCCAGTATGACCAGGAAGGATAATGATCATTGTTGGAAGGGATGTGGGAAATCTGGGACACTATTACACTGTTGGTAGAGTTGTGAACTCATCCAACCCTTCTGGAGAGCTATTTGTAACTATGCCCAAAGGGCAACAAAAATGTGCATTACCCTTTGACCCAGCAATACCTCTACTGGGTCTATACCCTGAAGAGATGAGGAAAAAGGGTAAAAACATTACTTGTGCAAAAATATTTACAGCAGCCTTGTTTGTGGTGGCAAAGAATTGGAAATCCAGTAAATGTCATTCAGTTGGGGAATGGCTTAACAAACTGTGGTATATGTATGTCATGGAACACTACTGTTCTATTAGAAACCAGGAGGTATGGGATTTCAGGGAAGCCTGGAGGGAATTGCATGAACTGATGCTGAGTGAGATGAGCAGAACCAGAAAAACACTGTACACGCTAACAGCAACATAGGAGTGATGTTCAAGCTTGAAGGACTTGCTCATTCTATCAGTGCAACAATTGGGCACAATTTTGGGCTGTCGGCAAAGGAGAGTACAATCTGTATCCAGATAAGGAGCTGTGGAGTTTGAACAAAGTACAAGTACTATTCCCTTTAATTTTGGGGAAAAAAACAGATATCTTATTGTCTGTTCTTGTTACCTCTGAGAATTCTGTTCTCTTTAAGGATATGATTTCTCTCTTATCACACCCAAATTGGATCAAAGTAAAACATGGAAACAAAATAAAGACTGACATCATGCTATCTGTGGGGTGGGGGTGGGGGAGGGAAGCCAGATTGGGGGAAAATTGCAAAACTCAAACAATATCTTTAATAAAAAAAATAAGGAGTTAAAGGAAAAAACCCAGATATCTTATTGTCTGATCTTGTTATCTCTTAGATTTTTTGTTTCTTCCTTAAGGATGTGATTTCTCTCTCATCACACTCAATTTGGATCAATGTATGACATGGAAACAAAATAAAGACAGAGAGATTGCTTTCTGTGGAGGGGGGGAGGGAAGTAAGATTGGGAGAAAAATTGTAAAACTCATAAAATCTTTAATAAAAAAAATAATTCTTAAAAATTTATTGGAATACCTGAAAGACATGATCAGGAAAAGAGCCTTGACATCATTTTCAAAGAATTACTACAGGAAAATTTACCTGATATCCTAGAAGCAGAGGGCAAAATAGAAATGAAGAGAATACACCAATCCCCCCCGAGAAAAAGATCCCAAAAAAACAAGCCTTAGGAATATTATACCCAAGTTCCAGGACTCCCAAGTCAAAGAGAAAATATTACAAGCAGCCAGAAGGACACAATTCAAATATTGTGGAGCTGCAGTCAGGATCACACAGGACTTAGCAGCAACTACATTAAAAGCTCATAGGGCTTGGAATATAATATCCTGGAAGGCAAAAGAGCTTAGAATGCAAGCAAGAATCAACTACCCAGCAAAACTGAATTTCCTCTTCCAGGGAAAAAGATGGACTTTCAATGAACCAGCGGAATTTCAAATGTTCCTGTTGGAATGGCCAGAAATAAACAGAAGGATTGATCTTCAAATACAGGACTTGGGTGAAACATAGAGATTGGAGGGGAAGGGGAAAATATGAGGCACTTAATGATGATGAACTGCATGTATTCCTGTGTAGAAAAATGACACTGATAATACTCATATGAACCTTCTCAGTTAATAGAGCTGGGAGAAGGAGCTTTTATAGTTGAGGCACAGGAGAAAGCTGAATTTGAAGATAAATATGTTGTAAAAATGGAGTCAATAGAAAAAAAGGGAAATGTAATGGGAGAAAGAAAAAGTAGAGGGGGGAATAGGCCAAGATATTTCATATAATAAGATTTTTCTTTATTACAATGAGCTATTGCAGTGATATGGAAGGGGGGAAGGCAAGGGAGAATGAGTGAATTTTTGCTCTCATCAGAGGTGGCTAGGAGAGGAAACAGCATACATACTCAATGGGGTATAGGCATCTGGAGTAAGAAGGAGGGGGGAGCAGGGGGAAGGGTGGGATGTAAATGAAGGAGGAGAGGATGGAACATGGGGGGAGAGTGGTCAATTATAACCCATTTTCTTTTTTACTTCTTGCAAGGGGCTGGGATTGGATGGCCTGTCCGGGACCATAGGGCCAGGTGGATGCTGGGCCTAAGGGGTGGTAGGGAGGCTCTGGGCCTCTTTGCCCCAGGGCCAGGAATCTGTCTGATGTGCCCCTCAGCTACCCTACAGCAGAGTCAGAGTGAAAGGAGAGAGAAAATATAGTACATGGTAATGGAGAAATATGAAAGGAGGGAGTTGAGATCAGCAATGGCAATAGTGGAAAAATATGGAAGTAACTTTTACAATGGATTTATCATAAAGAATACGATCTATCCTCAACAGAGTTGTTGGTGTTGGAACAAAGACTGGAGCATATTTTTTATTATTATTATTTTTTGGGGGATGCAGGGCAAATGGGTCTGGGTGGCTTGCCTGGGGCTGCATAGCAGGTTGATTGTTGGGTGTCTGAGGACGGATTTGGCCCCGGGTGCTCCTGGCTCAAGGGCCAATGCTCTGTCCGCCACCCAGTCACCCCTACTATTATTACCATTTTATTTTATTTTGGGTCTTTTTTTTTTGGTTTTTGCAGGGCAGTGGGGTTGGGGTGGCTTGCATGTCACACGGCTGGGTGATTGTTGAGTGTACAGGCCAGATATGGGCTGGGGTGCTCCTGGCTCCAGGGCTGGTGTTCCATCCATTGTGCAACCTGGCCATACCTACAATTATTGCTATCATCTTTTTTTAATTTTAATTTTTTCTCTCTCCTTTACTTTATCACTCAAGCGAGTCTATATTTTTTGAGGGGAGGAGGTATTTTGTTTACTCTTAAACAAGAATATTTTATTACTGCATAAAAACCATTATTTGTACAAAATGAGACTAAATAAATATTAAATATAAAAAAGAAGGCAGAAAGAAAACTGATAAAAAAATATTACCTTAAAAAAAGAGTAGGTCAAAGGGTAAAAGTGGTACAAACATTCAATGGGAAGGAAAATATCTTGAAAAGCAGATTTGAATTGATTAAATGGAAAAGGAATTCTAAAACCCTCACTGAAGAAAACAACTCCCTATAAATTAAAATTGAACAAGTAGAAGGTAATAATGCTATAAAAGATCAAGAAACAATATAATAAAACCAAGAGAATAAAATTAGTAGACTATGTTTAATGTCTTATTAGAAAAATAACTGACTTAGAAAATAGATCCAAGGGATATAATTTAAAAAATTACTGGATCTCCTGAAAGTGAGCATCAAGAAAAGCCTAGACATTTGTAAGAAATTATCAACTATTCAGATATTCTGGAACAGGAGGGTAAAAGAGTAATTGAAAGAATTTACTCACCACTGAAATATATCCCAAAAAGATAATAACCAGAAATATTATAGCCAAATTCCAGTGCTTCCAGATCAAGGGGAAAATATTTCAAACAATCAAAAAGATACACACACACACACACACACACACACACACACACACACACACACACACAGACACACACACACAGAGGGAGGGAGAGAGAGAGAGAGAGAGAGAGAGAGAGAGAGAGAGAGAGAGAGAGATGAGTAAAAATAAGATCCATTCCCTGATTACAAATGATGAAAAAATAGGAGTTGGTTTTCAGATGAAGTAATCAAAGCTATATAGATAGATTCATATGAAAAAATGCTCTAAATTACCACTGACTATAGAAATGCAAATTAATACTGAGGTACTACTTCATACCTATTAGATTAACTAATAGTAGAGAAAAGGAGGCAGATAAATGTTAGAGTGAATTAGGGAAAATTCATACATTGATGTGCTATTAGTGTAGTTTCAATTGATTTAATATTATGTAGAACAAGTCAGAACTCTGTCCAAATACTTATAGCAGCTCTTTTTTGGAAGCAAATATCTGGAAATTGAAGGGATGCCCAACAGTTGGGAAATGGCTGAATAAACTGTGGTATATAATTCTGATGAAATATTATTCTTTTTTTTAGTTTTTTTTTTGCAAGGCAAATGGGGTTAAGTGGCTTGCCCAAGGCCACACAGCTAGGTAATTATTAAGTGTCTGAGACTGGATTTGAACCCAGGTATTCCTGACTCCAGGGCCAGTGGTCTATGCACTGCACCATTTAGCCGCCCCTGAAATATTATTCTTACATAAGAAAAGTTAAGCAGGATGCTAACAAAAAATATGGAGAGATTCAAATATGGAGAGATTTACATGACCTGTTGCAAAGTGAGATGAGTAAAACTATGAAAATATTTTATATAGTAATAGCAATTTGATCCAAGAAACTGTTATGGACTTATGAAAAATGATATCGATCCCCACAGAAAAAAATTGGTGGCATCTGACTATAGATTGACACATATTTTATTAAAATTTATTTTTCTTGGCTATTTCTTTTAGTTTAAGATTTTGTTTACAACATTACTAATGTTTTACTAATCTTTTTCATGATTATACATCTACAAGCTACATAAAATTTACCACCTCAATAAGTGATTGGGAAGAGGGAAAGAATTTGGAACTCAATTTTTTTAAAATGAAAATTGTTTTTATATGTAATTTGGGGCAAGTAAAATATTTAAATAATCAAGTTCATAGAATAGAAGATGCTGACAGTCTATGTTAGTCATAATTTGAGGCAGAAAAATGAATACACTTATTAATTAATCCAATTATTTTATAAAGTAATTTAGAATTCTGATAAAGATGAAAAATGTCCACAGCCTTATACTATAAGACATATATTTAGTAAGATGAAAGATAAATATTTATGTGTACACACACATATATATAGGTCTAAATGTATATAAATGTATATAAATAAATTTAAATGTGTGTGTGCATATGATAATTATATTTATAAATATGTTTATATAATGTCATAATCTATTTTGCTATATATATATATATTAATGGCATCTCAATTATAGCACATATATGGAAATAATGTAAATGCACATTGAAGAATAATTAAACAATGTGGATATGAATATAAGGGAATTATCATGCCATTAACAAAGTGATGACTATGAAGAATTAATAGATGAAAGGGAATTTTCATATGATTTGATGCAAAAAGAAGTAAAAACAGACAGAAAGTCATGATAAATGAAAGCAAAAAAAGTTGAAAATAAGATCAAAACCAAAATGGAATTCTTTAAAGTATTAATGACTAAACTTGACATTAAAAGAAAAGAAAATGCACCTCCCTTCCTCCTTTTTTCCCCCCAAAATAAAGGACCATTCATTTGTTAAGCTGATGATAATATAATGAATTATATTATATTCTCTCTCTCTCTCTCTCTCTCTCTCTCTCTCTCTCTCTCTCTCTCTTTCTCTCTCTCTCTCTGTCTCTCTGTCTTCCTCATTCACCAAATATCATCTTTAGTGAGGAAAAGAGAAACAATTTTGGAAGTGTGATGTAAAACATACATGAGATAAATAAATAAAAATTAAAATAAACAAACATCTCTTTTTTCAAACTTTCATGTGATATATACAAGACCTTGTTCTAGGGAATATTATTTTTTCCTTTTTTAATAGAAATATATTGGTTTCTAATAACATAATCTTTCCTTAATTTCTGTCTTATCATCAATCTAAATCATAGACTTAATAGTTCTTGTGAAAATGTTATACCATGAGTTTAAATTGGACATAATGCTATATTCATTGTTTTGATTTTGGTTCATTTTCTTGTCCTTTGCTAGTGGGAGTGGGGTAACAGGGAAGATCAGGGCACTTTTTTTTTTTAACCTGGCAACATTACAGTAAGAAGCCAAAATCATTGGTAAGATTTGTATGGAAGCAATTGGAAGTGTTCAATCTTCTTGATTTTTGAATTCTTTTCACTTGATTCCCCAGTAGTTTTCTCATGTTTAGACCTGATGAACCTAATGAGATCATAGAAAAGTGAGTCTTTAGTACTTAAGAAATAAATTACTAATGGAAGGTATGGATATGGACCCTGGTTCATTTTGGAGGATAATTTTCACTAAAGGGAGATGAACTTAATAGATTACATTTTTGTGGCATGAGATTTGAAGGGAGAAACCCCTTCCACCTCAGATTTTTTCTAGAGTTAGTAAAGAGTCAACACAAATACATTCTTCATTCTTGTTTTTTAACCAGATAGATTCTGGGAGAGGAGACCAGGTACAAAATAGATCAGTGGTCTTTAGGCAAGATTGGAAGGCAGGGTAGATTTTCTGCTTCCCCAAAAACTAGAAATGACTGCTTGTCCAGTGACACATAGAAACTCTTTATGATCTAACCTATAGAACTCATGAAAAAAGCTCCTGATTTCAATCATGAGAAAGTAGTATTATAATGTCCAACCATGTCAGTAAGAAACCTGAAACAAGTGATTTTTTTGCCATTATAATGAGTCATCCTGATTGAGTGGATCCAACAGGAAGAAACTGACCAGTGTAGGAACTCTCATTTTTTCCCTAAGTGTGTCCTAAAAATCAGTTTTGGGGACTTCATTCTTTTCTGTGAAAGAATTGCTAATGTGACAGTGTCAAGGGAATATCCTTATAAAAGCAACTCTAACCTCATTCTCTCCCTAAAGGAAATATAAGTCATTAAAGATTTTCTTAATTATAAGAATACATACAACATGGGACAAAATGGAATCCACAGGAAAGAGGAGAAAATTATATTGAGAATTCCTGTATTTTCTTCATTATTTATGGCTCTTGTGAATTCTACTCCTGTTTGTATACTTGTATGAGACTGATTTTGCATTTTTTATCAGGCAAAATAAATTTTATCTTATATATACAAATAGGTATATATGTTATAAATTAGAGATTTTATGCAGAATATTGGGGTCCATTTTACTCACATAGAGAATTTGTCACAAGTTATTCATGGAGTTTTTCTCCTTTGTGTTGGGAATTGTGCTATTCTCAATATTAAATAATGCCTACATAAACTGGCACAGGACTCTGGGTTACACATTTGTAATTCCATCTTTACAATAGACATGAAATACAGAACACTGAAGCTCCTTGAACATCTGCCAGAAAAGCTATTCCTTTTGGGAGAAACACTGGGGGAATGCATGGAGGACTAATCTGATATATATTTTATATCTAAATTTCAAATTTAGTAGTAATAATGCAGTCCATCACAGGGAACTGAGCATAATGGCAATTAGCTTACCTTCAGTTCTGCATATTAAGTAAAATGAAATGTACTATAGATAATCTCTCATAATGATAATATTTGAAATATGATTGTTTTGACTTGTTTGTACTGAATGTATAAAAAACATAAAACTCATATAGTGTAGGAAATGATATAAAATGGAGTCAGATACAAAAAGTTCAGTGTTTCAGGAAATTAGAGTTGTGCTTTGTCAGGACATTGATATGACTATTTTATTTTCATAGTTGGGTACTATGTGACTTCTGGAGTGACTGTTGATAGATATAATTTTTAATTTTTGATTACTTTCATTCAATAAATCAAGGAAAAACTAAATAGGGTTATTGTATTCTAATAAAGTCAGAAAATGATAAATGAATAGTTTAAATGATTTGATCAAGATTACACACTAGGCCACTGATGCTACTTGGAAAAAGAAATGAGAATCCTGGCTGTTTTCAAATGCAGAGTAAATTCACTGAAATTTGAACTATTCAAATTTCACTTAGTCATAGATCTTAATCAGAATTCATAGAGAAATAATTATGACTTCTTTTATTGTTTTTAAATTAGCACATAGAAAATAAACTGATTTCCAAAATTTATTTAAAAAGGATGTATCTGACATTTCTTAGGTTTACCATGTACATATTTCAAATTCCTATATTTCCTCCTGCTATACTTAAGGTCCTGGAAAATCAAGAAATTTAAAAATATTCTACTGTTTTCATTTTTTTTAGTGTAGAAATATGTACAGAATATACTTTGTGTGACCAAAGAGTTCATAACACCTCAAAAAAGTGATTTTGCATTTTGATCTTATTGTATGAGAATTCTGTTGAAGTATGAATTATTGTATTATACATAAGGATATACTTTAAGTTATATTTTGTTCATTTAGTTTGAGGATAAAAAATTATACACTTAAATATCTCATAAGAATAACTTTCATAAATATGTACATATATAGATATATTTTCAAGGTTTACAGAATACATTACATATATTATTTAATCCAGTCCTTATGAAAGAATTCAATAAATGATAATCTTTAAATAATTTTTATAAAATCCTTGAGTATATAATAAAATGTTCTTTATATACCTGTGTTTTGGAGGTTACTAATCATAATACTGTGTATATTAAGCTAGACTATATAAGGGAA
The DNA here is from genome assembly GCF_037893015.1 of Macrotis lagotis. Lineage (NCBI taxonomy): Eukaryota > Metazoa > Chordata > Mammalia > Peramelemorphia > Peramelidae > Macrotis > Macrotis lagotis. The sequence goes on along the minus strand of NC_133666.1, from coordinate 316,362,655 downwards.
AAAAGAAATCTAAAATAATTCATCTGTGCAAAAAATTTATAGAGTACTTGAGAACAAAGAATTGCAAAAACAGTAGATTTCACACCAGTGAAGTAAATATTCTAATTGAATTGTACAGTTTGTAAGTGATGTTTATCCTTTATTCTCAAAGAATACCATGACATCAAGGAAGTGATACCATGACAATCACATAAATTGGATTTTTGCGAGGGAGGCTGTGCTAAGTCATCAGCCTCCCTTTCTCTTCCAGAGTCATCTGGGTCCAGAGGCCAGATATGAATCAGGACAACTGGGGATGACCCTGTATATGAGACAATCAAGGCTAAGTAACTTGCCCAAGGTCACAAAGTTAGTAAGAGCCAAGTGTCTTGGCTGGATTTGAACTCCTGTCCTCCTGACCCCAAAGTCAGCACTATAGTCAGTAAGTATAATTGTAGAGAGACAGAATAAATTACTGTGTTTTGGGGGTAGTCAGAGTGGGTCATGGGAATAAAAGTAGGACCAAAAGTTGGCATTAAATCATGAGTAGGTTGTTATTAGACCATTCTGCTAGTTGTTTACAATAATGCTCTGGAATTGGAGTCTAGAAGTTCAAATCCAATCCCAGACACTTAAGTAACTGGGTGACCACATTAATTCACAATGATGTGAAAATGGGTTGACACTGAGAAGGAACACAGTTCTTCAAGGATTATGTCAGGAAGGCTATTATTCAAATTTACTTTTAAAGTGTTATTAAATTATTGTGATGATGATAATGATATTGATGATGATGAAGATGATGATGATGATGATCTAGGAAAGAACATTTCATCATGAAGGAATGATATGTGCAGAGGCATGGCAGAAATTTATGCTGAAAGTAGCAGGCAGTAAAGCTCCAGCATTAGACTAGCTGGGTTGTAGTAGGAAGCTGCAGAAGAGCCAGGAGAGAAGGTTTTGAGGTATGTAGGGTACAGTTTTATGAGTATATTTTTTATATGTGTATCCCCAGAGTCAACCTTGAATTTAATACATAAATTTTTTTAACTTTAAAATAATGCAATAAAATATTCAAAAGAATTATATTGTAATTTGCATTCTTAGTATTCCATACTTACATATGAATCTAATATAAAAAGCAATAATATCCTTTTTAACTTCATATCTGATCACTTAGATGATTAACAAATTAGTCTTATTGCATTAAAATGCGTTTTTCATTCAAATTAGTGAATCATTAACTACTTATTATCTTATTTGATTTTTATAATATTTTTATGATTATCATATTTTGATGACCCTGAAAAAAATAATTTCTGGAAATTTATTCTGTGTGGGTGTGTTTAATGAATTATTTTTTCTTCACTTTAAATAATTGCTCAATGGACGGCTAGGTGGCATAGTACATAAAGCACTGGCCCTGGAGTCAGGAGTACCTGGGTTCAAATCCGGTATCAGACACTTAATAATTACCTGGCTGTGTGGCCTTGGGCAAGCCACTTAACCACATTTGCTTTGCGAAAACCTTAATTAATTAATTAATTAATTAATTAACAAAGAAATAAATAACTACTCAAGGTCTTCCCAATGCAGCTGAAATGTATTCTTTTTTTTAAAAAAGTTTTTATTTCTTTGTTTTTCTAACAGTATACAGCAATAATTTTCACCAATTTTTTGCAAAGTTTTGAGTATTACATTTTTCTCCCTCCTTCCCTTCCCTTCCATCCCCTTTCCTTGAGAAGAAATAATCAAATATAAGCTCCACATGTATAATTATGCTAAACATATATTCATATTAATTTTACCATGAAAGAAGAATCAAATGCAAATTGAAGGAAAAAAAACAGAGAGAAAAATGATATAATACAAAAGACAACTTTTAAAAATTGAAGATAGTAAACTTTGGTCTCCATTCAAACTCCATAATTCCCTCTCTGGATATGGATGACATTTTTTTCCTTCAAAGTCTTTGATTATTGTACTTCTGAAATGAAATATTCTATTACAATTGAACATCACCTAAATGTTATGTTTAAAATATTTTTCTGGTTCTGTCCATTTCACTCAGTATCAGTTCATGTAAGTCCATCAAGGCTTTTTTGACATCTTGGCCCTCATGATTTCTTACAGAGCAATAATGCATCCATCACAATCATATTCCAAAATTGGATCAGTCAATCCACATTTGATAGACATCCTCTCAATTTCCAATTATTTGCCACCACAGAAAGAACTGCTTTGGATATTTTTTGCCTACATGGGTTTTTTATTCTTTTCAATGATCTCTGTGGGATATAGACCTAGTGGTTGTATTGCTGGATCAAAGGATATGCACAGGTTTGGTTGCTTTTTTGCCCTTTGAACAAAAATCTATATTGCTCTCCAGAAAGTTTGGATCAGTTTACAGCACTACCATCAATACATTAGTGTTCCAGTTGCTTCACATTCCCTCCAAAATTGATGATATTTGTTTTTTGGTCACATTGACCAATATGATAGGTGTGAGGTGGTACCTCAGAGTTGTTTCAATTTGCATTTCCTGATCAATAATAATTTAGAACACATTTTCCTATGGTTATCAATAACTTTAATTTCTTCATCAGAGAATTGCCTTTCCATGTCCTATGACCATTTATCAATTGGGAAAATGTCTTTTTTCTTATAAATTTGACTCAATTATCTATATATTTTATAAATGAGTCCTTTATTAGAAACAATGCTTAGAAAATTTGTATTCCAATATAATGATTCATTTTAATCTTGGTTGTATTAGTTTTGTTTTTGCAAAACTTTTTCAATTTAATGTAATCAAAATTAACCATTTTATTTTTTTATAATGTTCTTTATCTCTTATCTGATCATAAATTGTTCCCCTTTCCATAGATCTGACAGATCAATATTCCTTCTCCTAATTGGTTTATGATAACATCTTTTATTTCTAAATCCTGTACTCATTTTGACCTTATCTTTGTATAGGAAATGAATGGTGTTTATATCTAGTTTTTGTCATACTGTCAATTTTTCCCGGAGTTTTTATTCAAAAGTGAGTACTGATCCCAGAAGCTGGAATCTTTGGACTTATCAAATAGCTGATTACTATAGTCATTTACTACTCTTTCTTTTATATCTAGTCTATTTTGTTGAAACAGAACTCTATTTCTAAGCCAGTATCAAACAGCTTTGATGATTGATGCTTTATAAAATAATTTTAGATCAAGTATTGTTAGGCCTCCTTCTTTTGAATTTTTTTTTCATTAATTCCCTTGACATTCTTGGCCTTTAGTTCTTCCAAATGAATTAAGTTGCTAATTTTTTCTAGCATAATAAAGTACTTTTTTTTGGAATTTTGATTGACATTTTTATATAATCCTGGCCATGAAAAATTGATATTTGCCAAGTTATTTATATATGATTTTATTGTGTATAGTGTTTTATAATGGTATTCAAATAATCTTTGATTCTGTTTTAGTAGGTAGACTTCCAAGTATTTTATCTTGTCTGTTGTTACTTTGATTGCAATTTTTCTTTCTATAGCAAGCTATCTTGCTTGTAATATATGTATATGTAATATAGTATCTTGCTGTCTTGCTAGTAATATATACAAATGAGGGTTTATTTTATTCATACAATTTTCAAGTAATTTTAGATAATTTTCTAGGGTTCACTTAAGTATACCATCAAATCAGCTGCAAAGATAGAAAGTTTTGTTTCTTTCTTACCTATTCTAATTCCTTTGATTTTTATTTTTTCTCTTATTGGTAAGGCTAGCATTTCCAATACAATATTGAATAATAATGTATTGGAAATATTAGCCTTACAATACAATATTGAATAATAATGGTAATACTGGAAATTTCTTGTTTTACCCCTGGTCTTATTGGAAATGCTTCTAGTTTCTCCCCATTACAAATAGACAGATACTACTTATTGTTTTGAAAAATACTCCATTCATTCCTAGGTATCTAGTATTTTTAATAGGAATGAACTTTCTAATTTGTCAACACTTTTTCAACATCTATCAAAATAATCGTCAAATTTCTGTTAGGTTTGTTATAGCTATATATCAATTAAAATAATAACTTTGCTAATGTTTAAACAATCCTGTATTCCTGGTATAAAACCTACTTGTTCATAGTGTACTATCATAGTGATAACTTGATATAATTGCTTTGTCAAAATTGTACTTAAAATTTTTTCATCCCTATTCATTAGGGAAAATGGTCTATAATTTTCTTTCTCTGTTTTGACTCTTCTTTGGCTTAAGTATCAGCATCATATTCATGTCATGGAAGGAATCTGACAGTTCTTTCTTTTTTTACAAGGCATTGGGGTTAAGTAGCTCTAGTTAATTATTAAGTGTCTGAGGGCAGATTTGAACTGAGGCCATCCTGATTCTAGGGCCAGTACTCTATTCTATTTTTTTAAATACTTTATATAGTACTGAAAGTTTTTTTAATTCTTTTTTTTATTTTAAGGCAATGGGGTTAAGTGATTAGCCCAAAGTCTCACACAGGTACCTAAATATTAAGTGTCTGAGGGCAGATTTGAACTCAGGGACTCCTGACTCCAGGGTCAGTGCTCAGTGTGTCACCTCACTGCCCCAAGATTAATTATTTTGAATATTTGGTAGAATTCATCTTTTAATCTATCTGACCCTGGAGATATTTTTCTTAGGGAGTTCATAAATGACTTGTACGATTCCCTTTTCTGAGATGTGATTATTCAAGTATTTAAGTTTTTCTTCTTTGAACCCTGGCATTTTATAATTTTGTAAATATCCATTTCACTTAGATCATCAAGTTTATTGACATATAATTGGGCAAAATAGCTATAAATTATTATTTTAATTTCCTCCTCATTGATGGTGAAATTATCTTTTCATTTTTGATAATGGTAATTTCATTTTCTTCTTTCTTTTTTGGAAAACATTAACTAAAACTTTATCTATTTCATTGTTTTTTCCCATAAGACCAACTCTCAATTTTATTTAATTAACTCAATAGCTTTCTTACTTTTGATGGTATTAATTTCACCTTTGCTTTTCAGAATTTCTAATTTAGTATTTGTTGGGGGGATTTATAATTTGTTCTTCATTCTAGCTTTTTTAGTTGCATGCCCAATTTATTGAACAATTCTTTATTTATTTTTTCATGTATACATTTAGAGTTATACTATTTCCCCTAATAACTGCTTTGGCTGTATCCCACAAGTTTTTGTATGTGGACTCACTATTGTTTTTGTCTTGGATGGTTACTAATTACTTCTATGATTCATTGTTTGATGCACCCATTCTTAAAAATTAGGTTGATTTTTCAATTATTTTTAGGTCAATCTTTCCATGACCCTTATTGCAAATGTTTTTTTTTTCTATTGCATCATGACCTGAAAGAAATGAATTAAATATTTCTGCCTTTCTGCATTTGATTATGAGATTTTTCTGGCCTAATATATGTTTAATTTCTTCTGGGGGTTACATGTTCTGTAGAAAAATTGGTGAGTTCCTTTCTATCCCCATTTAATTTTCTTCAGAGGTCTTCCATACTCAACTTTTCTAATATTCTATTCACTTCCTTAATTTCTTGTGTGTTTTATAGTTAGATTTAACTTATTGTGAAAGAAAAAGGTTGTGGTCCCCCACCAGGATAGTTTTGTTGTCTATGTCTTCCTGTACATAGTTTCTGGTACATCCATGTTTAGTACTGAAATTTTTTTCATTTTCTAAGTTACATTTTAGGGGAATGCTCTTTCCTTCCTTATCCTTTTAATGAGATTATTTTTTGCTATTGCTTTGACTGAGATAAGGATTTCTACTCTTGTTTTTTTCTCTTCATCTAAAGCATAGTATATTCTCCTCCAGCCTTTCACCTTTACTCTATGTTTATCTCTCTGCCTCAAACATGTTTCTTCTAAGCAGCATATTATGATTGTGGTTTTTTTAAACCACTCTCCTATCCATTTTTCATTTTATGAGAAAATGTATCCCATTCAAATTCAGAGTTATAATTACTCTTTATTACCCTCCATTTATCTTCCTTCTATTTCTTCTGTTTTTTCTCCCTTCAATTGATCTGTCCTTACCAGTGTTTGCTTCTGCAAATCACCTTCCTCAATCTGTTTCCCCTTCTATCAGTTGCCCTTTTTTCCCCTCCCTCTTCCCTTTTCTACTTCCTTTACTCCTTGATTTAGTCCCTTCTTCCACCCTCCCCTTTTTCTCCTTCTTATACCTGAAGAGTAAGATAAATTTTAAACTCAATTGAGTGTATGTATTATTTTTTCTTTAAGCCAAAGTCTGCGAGACTAAGATTCAAGCAGTTACCATCCTTTCCCTTTTTTCTCTCTGTTGCAATAGTGCATTTGACCTCTTCATGTGCTGTAATTTGCCTCATTCTGCTTCCCCCTCCTTTCTGTCTCATTACAACCCTCTCCAATTTTTAATGGCTTAACTTTTTAAAAAGCATTCCATCAAAATCGACTCATGACCATACCTTCAGACTAAGTATATTCTTTTTAATAGAGCTATGATTTTCTGTCCAGGGAGGGGTATATCCAGTTTTATCTCATTGAATATAAAAGCAGTCTTTTCCTTTTCCCATGTTTTCTGTTTCATATATCTTTGAGACTCCTTCTGGAAGATCAAATTTTCTGTTCAACTAGGATTTTTTTTTCTCTTGCACTTATTTTCCAAATTTTTTCATTTGACTTTTTTTAGAAAGATTTCATTTATTTTGAGTTTTACAATTTTCCCCCATTCTTGCTTCCCATCCCCCACCACCCACAGAAGGCATTATGTCAGTGTTTACATTGGGTCCATGTAATACATATCTCAGTTGAACATGATGAAAGAGAAATCATATCCTTAAGGAGGAGACATAAAGTATGTGATAGTAAAATTACATAATAATATGATTTTTTCCCCCTAATTTGAAGGTCTTTCTTCAAAGTTCATAGTCCTTTTTCTGGATACAGATGGTATTCTCAATGGCAGATAGCCCCAAATTGTCCCTGGTTATTGCACCGATGGATTGAGCAAGTCTATCAAGTTTGATCATCACCCCCATGTTGCTGTTAGGGTGTACAATGTTTTTCTGGTTCTGCTCATCTCATTCAGCATCAGTTCATGCAAATCCTTCCAGGCTCCCCTGAATTCCCATTCCTCCTGGTTTCTAATAAAACAATAAGTGTTCGATGACATATGTATATATATACCACGTTTGTTAAGCCATTCCCAAATTGAAGGACATTCACCTAATTTCCAAATTTTTCCCACCACAAACAGGGCTGCTATAAATAGTTTCTGACAAGTGATGCTTTTACCCTTTATCATAATCTCTCCAGGGTATAGACCAATAGTGGAATTGCTGGATCAAAAGGTATACACATTTTTGTTGCCCTTTGGGCATAATCCCAAATTGCTTTCCAGAAAGTTTAGATGAGTTCACAGCTCCACCAATAATGTATTAGTGTCCCTGATTTCCCACATCCCTTCCAACTTTGATCATTGTCTTTTCTGGTCAAATTGGCCAGTCTGAGAGGTGTGAGGTAGTGCCTCAGAGATGCTTTAATTTGCATTTCTCTAATAAGTAATGTTTTATAGCAATTTTTCATATGATTATGGATTGCTTTATATTCCTCACCTATAAATTGCCTCTGCATAAACTTTGACAATTTGTCCATTAGCACTGGGTTTGTTTTTTTGAAAATTTGACTAAATTCTCTGTATATTTTAGAAATAAATCCTTTGTCAGAAATACTAGTTGCAAAAATTGTTTCCCAATTTACTACATTTCTTTTGATCTTGGTTACCCTAGTTTTATGTGCAAAAGCTTTTTAATTTAATGTAATCAAAATTATATAGTTTGTTTTTAATGATGTTTTCTATCACTTCCTTGGTCATAAACTGTTTCCCTTTCCATAGATGTGCAGTTTGTTTATAATATTGTTTTTCATGTCTAAATCCAGTGTCTATGTGGATCTTATCTTGGTATAGGGTGAGAGGGGTTGGTCTAATCTAAGTTTCTTCCATACTAACTTCCAATTTTCCCAACAGTTTTTATCAAATAGAGAGTTTTTATCCCAATAGTTGCACTTTTTGGGTATATCAAACAGCATATTACTTTAATCAATTCTTCTACTTCACCTAGCCTATTCCACTGATCCACAATACCATATCATAGCCAATATCAGCCAGCCAGTTTCAATGACTGATGCTTTATAATATAATTTTAGAACTGGTAAGGCTAATGCTAGGGCACTAAACAAGTAATTTAGTTTTGGTGGAATTGTCATTTTTATAATATGAGTTTGACCTATCCATGCGCAGTTGATGTTTGCCCAGGTATTTACATTTGCTTTTATTTGAGTGAGAAGAGTTTAGTAATTGTTTTAAAAAAGTTTTTGTTTCTACCTTGGCGGGTAGACTCCCAGGTATTTTTATTTTGTCTGGGGTTACTCTGAATGGAATTTCTATTTCTAGCTCTTTCTTGCTGCACTTTGTTAGTCATATATATATATATATATATATAAATGTTGAGGATTTATGAGGATTTATTTTATATGCTGCTATTTTGCTAAAATTACTAATTATTTCTAGTAGTTTTTGAGATGACTTTTTAGGATTCTCTAGGTATACCATCATGTCATCTGCAAAGGATGAGAGTTTTGTCTCATCCTTCCCTATTTTAATTCCTTCAATTTCTTTTCTCTTATTGCTGAGGCTAATGTTTCTAATCCTTGGTTCACCCCGATCTTATTTGGAATGCCTCAAGCCTATCCTTGTTGTGTATAAACCTTGTTGATGGTTTCAGATAGATACTGCTTATTATTCTTAAGAACAAACTATTTGTTACTACATCCTTTATTGTTTTTATTAGGAACTGGGTGTTGTATTTTGTCAAAAGCCTTTCCAGAAATTATTGATACAATCATAAGGTTTTTGAAAGGTATGTTATTGATATAATTAATTATGCTACCACTTTTCCTATTATTGAACCAATCCTGCATTCCTGGGATAAATCCTGCTTGATCATAAGGTATAATCCTAGTGATAACTGTTGTAATCATTTTGTTAAGATTTCATTTAAAATTTTTGCATCTTTATTCATCAGGGAGATAGGTCTATAATTTTCTTTCTCTGTTTTAACTCTTCATGGTTTAGGTATCAGCACCATATTGGTGTCATAGAAAGAATTAGGCAGAGTTCTGCCTTCCCCTATTTTTTTCTAGAGAGTTTATATAGAATTGGAACCAATTATTCCTCAAATATTTGATAGAATTCACTTGTTAATCCATCTGGGCCTGGAAAGGTTTTATTAGGGAGTTCAGTAATGGCTTGTTGAATTTCTTTTTCTGAGATTGGGTAATTAAGGTTTTTAATTTCCTCCTGGTTTAATAAGGACAACATATTTTTCTAAGTATTCAATTTCACTTATATTGTCAAATTTATTGGCATATAGTTGGGCAAAATAATTCTGAATTATTACTTTAATTTCCTCCTCATTGTTGGTGAGTTCACCTTTTTCATTTATGATATTGGCAATTTGGTTTTCTTCTTTCTTTTTTTAATCAAATTGACCAGAGATTTATCAAATTAATTGTTTTTTTTTTCATAAAATCAGCCCATAGTTTTATTTATTACTTCAATAGATTTCTTCTTTAATTTTTAGAATTTCTAATGTGGCATTTAACTGAGAATTTCAATTTGTTCTTTCTCTAATATTTTTAGTTGCATATTTAGTTCATTGATTTCTTCTTTCTCTAATTTTTTCATGTAAACATTTAAAGATATATTATATCCCCCTGACAGCCACCTTGAGTGTATCCTATATATGTTTTGGTATGTTGTTTCATTTATTGTCATTATCTAGTATGAAATAATTAATTCTTTCTATAATTTGTTGCTTGATCCACTCATTCTTTAAAATGAAGTTATTTATTTTCCAATTAGTACTGGGTCTATATTTCCCTATCCCAGTACTGCATATGATGTTTATTGAATTAGGATCCAAGAAAGAAGTATTCACTATTTCTGCCTTTCTGCAATTGATCATTAGGTTTTTATGTCCCAGTACATGGTCAATTTTTGTGTAAGTGCAATGTTCTGCAGGAAAAAAAGTATATTCCTTCCTAGCTCCGCTCAGTTTCCTCCATGGGTCTATTATATCTAGATTTTCTAACAATCAATTTACCTTTTTAACTTCCTTCTTCTGTATTTTATGATTCAATTGATCTAAAACTGAGAAGGAGAAGTTGAGGTCACACACTAGTAGAGTTTTGCTGTCTCTGTCTTTCTGTAGTTCTTTCAACTTCTTCACTAAGAATCTGGATCCTGTACCATTGGGTGCATACATATTTAGTATTGTAATTACTTTATTATCTATGGTACCTTTTAGGAGGATACAGTTTCCTTTTTTATCTTTTTTTAAAGCTATTTTTTCAGCTGCTTTGTCTGAGATAAGGATTGTGATCCCTGCTTTTTTTCACTTCAGCTAAAGCAAAATATATTTTGCACCAAGCTTTTACCTTTACTCTATATGTATCTGTCTGGTTCAAATGAGTTTCTTTTAAGCAGCATATTGTAGGATTCTGGTTTTTAATCCACTTTGCTATCCATTACTTTTTAAGAGAGAGATCATCCCATTCACATTGAAAATTATAATTACTAAATCTTTATTACTCTCCATGCTATCTTCCTTCTGTTTGTATTCTTCCCCTTTTTCCCCTTTATTCACATTTCCCAGTGTTTTGTTTCTGAATACCACCACCTTCAGTGTGTTTGCCTTCTTATATCAACACCCCTCAACTTTCTTTCTTCTTTTTCTTTTCCCTTTCTTCCCTTCCTTTTGTTAGTCTCCCCCCCCCCCCCCCTTTTTCCTGGAAGAGAAGGCTCTACTTTGCCAGGCAGTGGATTGTTGGCTGCCAGGTAGTGGATTCTTGGCTGCATTCCAAGCTCCCTTGCTCTTTGGAATATCTCATTCCAGGCCCTTCTATCCCTTAATGTTAATGGAAACAGGTCTTGCATAATCCTTACTGTGGCCAGTTGGTATTTAAATTTTTTTCTTTATGGCTGTTTGTAGGATTTTTTCTTTTATCTGATAGTTCTGGTATTTGGCCACAACATTGCTTGGTGGTTTCATTTTAGAATTTCTTTCTGGAGGGGTTCAATGTATTCTTTCAGTAACTATTTTGCCTGCTGGTTCCATGATATCATAGCAGTTTTCCATCACTAAATCCTGTAATATTATGTCCAGGCATTTTTTTCTCTTCTATGATTTCATGAAGGCTGATAATTTTCAGGTTCTCAAGTTTTGATCTGTTCTGAAGGTCAGTGGTTTTGCTAATGAGGTATTTGATATTTTTTTCTATTTTTTTGATCTTTTGGTTTTATTTAATATAATCTTGCTGTCTCCTGAAGTCATTAGTTACCGCCAATTTTTTTAGAGAAGATTTTTCTTCATTTATCGTTTGCAACTCCTTTATTGGTTGGTCAATTCTATTTTTGAAGGACTTTCCTATTTGCCCAAAGTGTAGTTTTGAGAGAGTCATTTCCTTTTTGCATTTTCCTAATTGAAGATTTGAGAGAATTATTTTCTTTTTGCATTTGCTCAATTAAATCTTTGAGGGAATTGAGGGAATTTGAGGGAATTAAATCTCAGAGGGAATTTCAATGCTTGCTCCTTGATTAAAAAATTCTAAGACCTCCTCCCTGTCCCATGTCCTAATGTAGCTAGCTCTAAAAGTCATATCCTGCACTTAATCTAATTTTATGTCCTCTAGACTTCTCATAAGTAATATCATTCTTTTTAGTTAAATTTACTGAACATTTGTGCTCAGAGAGTATAGGAGTCTACCCCGTTTATTCTCTAGAGCTAAGAAGGTCATTAATATTATGTGGACATAGAAATATTTGTTCTGCCAGGTCAATGAAAAGTGACATCCATCATAAAATACTTTTTTAATGCACAAAAAGAAATGCCAACTAAATTGTGTCCAAATGGAGGCAACACATATTCAGTACCTACTAGATACCTATAATTCTCCTATTTCATTATTATCACAATTATAGTTCATGCATCCAAAACATACTAAACATAAAAATGTATAAGTGTTGATTTAGATTTCATAAGGACCTTAAAAGTCATCTAGTTTACTCTCTTCATTTTACAGATAAACTAAAGCTCAGAGAAATTAGATGATTTACTTAGGATCACACTTGGAGTTAGTGATCATACTCGAACTCAAATTCTTTGACTTTGTGACCTCTCTGAGCCTGAATTCTTTGATAAATTCTCTGCAAGTGTTTTTGCTTGTTTGTTCATGTTTTCCTACTGAACTTAAATTCCCATGCAACAACAGAAAAAGATGGGAAGAATAAGGGTCATTTTAGTATTTCAGTGATTAAAAGACCATTGTTTTCATATTTGCAACAAAATACTGGAAGAATGCTCAAGAATTGTTTCAATTATAAAAATCTATTTTCTTTTGACCAATCTGGTCATATGTGAATTTGTCTGTGCTGTCCAATGGTAGTCATAGAATACATCATCAGACCCTTACCTTTCCTTCTAGGTAGAACTGGTCAGATCCTGTGACTCTGCATAGTCTTTTAGAAACCAAATCATCTCCATATCAAAATGTGGCATCATAATAGGGCTTTAGTGAATTAACATCATCAATATAAACTTATTTTGGAGATAACAAAAGAGAAGTTCAGTGAATACTTTTCTTATAGACATATTTCAGGCATTAAATATTGATTTAAATTTATGTTTGGCCAATCAAAATCTGGCTTTCTTTCCTCGTAAAGGTGTTCATATATCTTTCAAAGAAGACTATAGGTCACTTTCTTCACCACAACTTTATGGAGAAAGTAATGAGAACATTATCCACCCAATTTTTTAGATGAATAAATTTAAACTCAGAGAGGTCACAAAGTTATTGTGTTTTAAAAGCCATGATTGAAATTCATATAGAGTCTGACTCCAAATTTAGCTTTCACCCCACTATACAAGGTCTATAAAAGAAAATTTTAACATATGTAAGATCCTTCCAATCTTCCCCAGAAAACAACATCAACCTAAATCACCAAAATGCAAATTAAGTGAGGATGATAAGAGGTCTAGTGACCCTTTCCTGAAAGGACCTGAACATCAATATATATTTATTACTTTGTACTTTGGCAATAGTGGGGATACAAAAACCAAAATGAGACAGTCCCTGACCTCAGGGAACTTATACTTTTTTTGTTTTATTTTGGTGATTTTTGCAAGGCAATGGAGTTAAATGACTTCCTCAAGGTCACACAGCTAAGTAAATATTAAGTGTCTGAGAAGATATTTGAACTCAGGTCTTCCTGGCTCCAAGGCTGGTGCTCCATCCACTGTACCACCTAGCCACATTGAGCTTATATTTTCTTGAGAAAAATATGCACACTGTGTAAATACAAAATTTGTAGAAAATAAATACAAGGTAAATTTTGGGGGAAAGAAGAGGTAATATCTAGTAGGGAATGGGAAAAGGCCATATTTACAAATTTAAAAGGGAAGTACAGATTTGGGAAGCATGTTTAGGAAAGAAATCTAAGGGAGTATATTGAGGAAATGAGGTGTTTGTAGGTATTTTCATGAACTTGTAGTTTACATGATTTAATTACATTTAATACAAGTTTCAGAAAGCACCTTAATTGCTACACTATTGCTTCAACAGCCAAGCACAACAAAATTCATTTGCAATTTGGTTCTTTTGTTATCTTGTTATTACATTGCTTATTATTCTCTACTGAGATACAGTGGAGGTAAGGGGGAGGGGGAAAAAGAAGAGAGATTGAGAGAAAGAGAATGACAGGGAAATGTTTTTAGAACAAAACATATTCAAAAGCAATTTCCATTTTTGAGAATAAGGAATCTGGATCTTTGAGCTGCATTCCTGAGGTGAATTTTTCTTTTGTGATTTTTTTTAATCCTATATTTCTCACCTCACTATTCTTGAGGCATGATATAAGGGAAAGATTTCCAAAGTACAATGGCAGAACTTTACATAACATATGTGTTTTCTTTTCCCCCACTACCATGTTTCATTACCAGAGTCTGCGGAGACCATCATGGAAAGCTCAAGGTCCTTGTGACTAGCATGCAGGCATTCAGTGGGGCTTAGAGGAGCTATTCTCCAATTCTAACTTCCCAGGGAGTTCAGATGACAAATAGAAAAACAATGTTGACTGTTGCTAGTTAAAGCCCTAACAAACCCTGGACCGTGCTGAAGCTCTAATTGTCCCTACATTGTCAGAGCTGTGGTACACGGATTTCGTTTTTCAGCCTGACAATGAACCCTAAGCTGATTCTAAATGAAGGGATCTGTTATCTGAGACCCAGGGATAGAACCTGGACATTAAGTTTGATTCTATGTTGACAATTGTTAAAATACCTTATTTTTCCCCTTCTCTCCCTTGAAATCTGTTCTGCCACCTTCCTCACATTCTCACATTGTGGGAATTCTTGAAATGTCTGAAAAAAAGAAACCTTGATTCAACTCAATTGAGTATAATTTGGAGTAAGCTGGAAAGAAATGGAGATATGTCAAAATAACTTAGGGCACAATGATCTTAGCTCAGTAACAAGAACTTAAGAAGTTGATTAGCAGGCAGAGAAAAAATACTGTGCAATGGCAGTTGGGCACAAAGAGATAGACATCTTCCTTCTTTCCATCTAAAAGAAAACTAGGTATTAGAAGCCAATCAACCTTGCAATTTTTTTATTTCAGGTACCTCCCCTCTACCCCAGATGCCAGTGCAAATCATTCAAAATACTTCCTTTCACTATGAATAATAAGAGGTTGATATTTCAGCAGCATTTTCATCAAAGCATCTCAGCTAGCTTTGTAAAAGTTTAATTGGCTCAGCATTCATTGCTGGCTGAATGGTTGGTACTATTATTCTTTGTCTTTAAAATTGATGAATTTTATTGACTACATTTTCAAAAATTGGAACATTTATATTTTGTCACTTTTTCTATTAATTCCTTTAATAATATACACAAGTTATAAGATGAACAAATTTGATTATAATTTAAACATTTTTAGGATAAATAATTTCCTCTTTACAAGTATGTAGTAAAACTTCTTTTTTATTTCCCAATCTTGAATTTTTCTTTATTCCTATTTCTTAGACTGCTACTCATCTATTAGACTGCAGTCTTTATGAAAGAATATATATATATATATATATATATATATATATATATATATATATATATATATATATATATGAATTCTGAAATAAATACAGTATCTCCCATACCAGTACTAAGGAAATTTAAGACCAAGAGGCAAAGTAGATGTTTGATTAATGTTTTATGAATTGTATTGATTATGTACTTTAAGACTAAAATAAGTAAATGAATAAATTGCTATGTGCCAAATTCTACATTATTTTATATAGCAATTGCCCCAAATTTCACCTAGTCTTCAATGTGAACTCAAGTTCTTCTTTCAGGAAATTTCCTCTCATTAGTACTGTCTTCCTCAAGTTCCTTTTCTCCTGCCCTCTAACAGTAAGTATAATCTACGTCACAAAATTTAGCTTCCACAGAACCTCAGAGTTGAAGATGACCTCAGAGTTCTTCTTGTCCAACCTTGAACTGAAGTAGTAATTTATCCATACAATATCTATATCAGACCTTTCAGCCTTTATTCTAATGATGGAAGAATTCTTTCTCTTAAAACAAAGCATTCACATTTACAGAACTTTAATTGTAAAGCAATATTTATTTGTTTGCTTGTAATTGGGAGTTGAAAATTTTACCTAAATAGTCAAAATCCTGAAGCAGGTGTATGATCACATGTACAATCCCTTCAGAAAGGAAGATCACAAAAATTCTTTCATGTCTACCTGTAAGTGATTTCTCCATGTCCTTAGCATAAGTTTGTTAGTAAGATGCTTGCTCTCAAACATGTTGGGAGCCTATCTCACTTCTTCTTATTATCTCAACTTCTCCAATTGAACATGCTAATTATTCATTGATAATCTCTTATAACATATATATATATATATATATATATATATATATAGAGAGAGAGAGAGAGAGAGAGAGAGAGAGAGAGAGGAGAGAGAGAGAAAGAGAAAGAGAGAGAGAGATGTTCTATGCCTTTAGACAATCATTACCATCATGGAAGGGAGGAAAATTTGAAAAATGTACAAACCTATGTTGCCCATATAACTGTGCTTGTCTACATGATTCTTTCTATATGTGGTTTGCAGCAAGGCATGGGTAGGGATGGCTAGAGTTTCTTTTTCCCACCATTCATCAAGAAAAACTAATTTATATAAAGTGTGGTACATGATGGTGGCATTTGGTTTTACTGAGAGAGATTATGCTACTAGAATTCCATTTATCAATTCCCCACTATATTTTTAATCTAGCAGAAATAATGTTTAGGCTCAAACTTGCTTATGGAAAATATCCCTTTAATGAGAAAGAAATGCTCAAAATTATATATTAATTCAACTCTTCCTCCCCATCAAATGTATATTAAAATTTGATTATGACATAAAATAGATACCAAATAGATCCATTTGTCAAAGATAAGAGCAAAAGAGAAAATTGAAAAATTAAACAAATTGCCATATGTCCCCATGTATAAGATCACGTTAATTTTGGGACCCAAAATTTGAAAAAAATTGTATTACATAAACTTATTGAACTCAAGTTTTATTCATCATGAAATTCTGCTCCTAGCTTTCAGGCATATTTTGGGCAAGTCTGGTTCATGTAGGAATGTTTGTTCTATTTCATTTCATGAACCTGAATCATCAATTGCTTACTCCTTTGAAATCAGTAACTCCTTTTTCATCAACAATTTTTCTGGCCTCATGCTGAACCATCTTTGTGGACAAAGGAATTCCACTTTCCCTTTGTTCTTCAATCCAAATCTTCATTTCCTCTATAATTCAGGCCACTTTGCTGACTTTCCTCTCATTCATGGCCTTCTGCCTGAGTGTTTTCAGGAGGGTTTCTTCTTCCTGTAGCCAGGCTCAAATTATTTTCTTAATTGGAGGAGGACCAAAATTACATTGAGCAGCACAATTTCCATTCACTTTTGCAAACTGGATTACTTTTAATTTGAATTCAGTACTGTACAAAAATCTTTTCTGAGTCATTTTGGGGAAGAACATGACAAAATATAACTTAATATGCTGTTAACAAATGTAAAACAATAACACAAAGATAACAAATACAAAAAAGTGAGAAATACAAGTAAAAACAATCTACAATCACTTTATAAGATGCTCCCAATTTTTAGACCCCAAAGTTTTCCCAAAAAGTGTGCATCTTATATATGGGAAACACTAGAAGAATATACTAGACAATACACATAGTGAGTGAAGTCTTCCAGTGGTAAAGGGAGAAAGAGATAGACAGACAGAAACAAAAACAGAGACATGTTCATGGTGTCAGGTGCTCCTCTACATGTCAAATTCTTCTTGGAGTCTTTCCCTCCACTCTCACTCTCATTTTCCCTTTAGTAATCTTGGACTTGATTATATTCTCTCTCTCAGACTAGGAAGCCAGAAGAACTAGGATCTTTCTTTACCCAAATTCTTAACAATTCTGACCTTCATATAGTAAAGGAAAAAGAATAATTATTCTTAAGAAAGGAAGCCTTTTTAAAATGAGTTTTAGCCCTGAGTCCCATTTGTATTTCAAAAAATATTACATAATTGTGATATAGACATGGGAGGCACAAATATTTTTAAATGTTGTATATGACTATTGGAAAAGAATCTTTAGGCAGTATTTTGATAAAATGAATAAATTGCTTTTAGTTGTCAAAAATGACCCTCACAGGAAGATTTTGCTTTTGCTATCTGATTTAGCTAGTAGTCTGGTATTTAAGTATGAAGGAGCTATGGGAAATTAGTTCAGGGATTCCATCTATTCCATTCTAGTAAAGAAAATAAGAATGTTATTATTAAATATGTAAATTTTTCAGAAAAATATATAAGGGAAATTCAGTATATTCTTTATATCATCTTGATTATGATTTTGAACATTGGAGTTAGTAATGATATTCAAGGTATTTTTTTCATGCTTGGTAGTTTCCCAACCTGAAGTAGATTGGGTATTCATTTATCAATGCCCTCCTAGTTGTATGGCACCCAGGACAGACTTCTACGAATGATTAACCACTTCTCCTGCATGTCCCAACTTTACTCTCTCGAGTTCAGTTTGTACTTCTAAAAGCATATCTAGAATTTCAACAGATTTGTAGTAAGGAAGTTTTACTATTATTGGTAGTGAAAATTTTCTCTTTCATTTTAATCATTTAGAACTTTTTCTTTTATTTATTCAAATTGAGGGAATGATATTTGGTGACTCAAGACTTTTCTAGCTCTAATCTTCTATGGTTGATTTATTTAATAAATATTTATTATGTTCATAACAAAGTTTAGTGTTATGAAAAATAGAAAAATTTAATATCAAAAGAGCATAATATTTAGAGCTAAAAGAAGGGATATTAGAGATCTATCTGAACTCTCATCTTATATATGAGGAAGCTGAAACACAGGTAATATTATATTCAATTTTTTTTTGGTAATTTAGCATCTAATTTTGGATTTGAACTCAGATCTTTGAAAAAATATATAGTAATAATCCTACAGTGTATATAATACATGATCTCTACCTTCAGGGTATTTATAAGGCAATCACATTGGAAATGATTTCATAAAATATTGATAAAGCAAATTGATTTCTAAAATAGTTGATATTGGGAGAAAAAGTTCTATGAGAATTCAAAAGAGTAGATATATGTTAAAATAGTCATTCAGGGAACTTCAGGTAAGAAGTGGGATCATTTACTAGATTTAGTGAATATTATCCTATGGAGAGAAAATAACTATGGTCTATATCTTTTTATATATGTGGCTTGCTCTATAGATTATTCTCCAAACAGAAGACAGAACCTGAAGAAGAGAGTTTCCTAAGGCTAAGATACTATTAGAATATAGTACAATCACAAAACTAAAATGTGCTTTCCAGAGGAATGACTCATCATAAAGTGTTTTATTTTTAGCTTTTAAATATTTTAAATATTTTTATATTTGTACAAATATTTTAAATATTTAAACATTTTTAAACCTAATGCAAAATAAGAAAAGAAAAAAAAATGCCATGTATATAGCAGAACTTGAGATGGGATTCAATATAAGGCAATAAATTTCCTATTTCAATAAACCTAATAATAAATACTACATATTGTGTTTAAAGTTGTTTATCTTTTCTTTACTCTTTTGTAAATTTTCTTTTGCTTTTTGTGTGCATTTAAAAAAAAAAATTTCTCCCTTGACCCCCAAGAAGCCTAGAATTAAACACAAATATATTTATAAACATTCACACAAATCTAAATATGCTAAATATGTCTATATGTACATATTTGTAGACATACACATATAGATATGAAATATCATATACCTATGTACATATATACATTCATTAAAAATATGTGAAAACCTGCTATGTTTATTTCCACTTGTCCTGTTTCTCTGAAGGCAAATGAGATTTTTCCTCTTAAGGGCAAGTATTTCCTATTTTTTCCAAATCCCCATACTCATTATTTCTGCAGAAAAATGTTTTTTTTTCCTTCAGTACATTCCCATTTAGTACAATTCAAATAAATCATGTGAACCTGTATTTTAATTCTGGGAACTTTTGGGAAGAAAGGAAGAAAAGATTTTTGGCAGTATACTTGTCCCTGCTCCTACTTGGAGAAGCAGTCAGGAGTGATGTCAAGAGTATTGGAATAGGAATAAAGCCTAAACTGTAGTTTTGAGTTCTTAAGATCAAAGGAGCATAGATCTAGAATTGAGACTTCAGAGAACTGCTAATTGAACCATTTTATTTTACATTTGTGGAAATTTAGGCCCATAAAAAAATTTCTTTGTGAAAGCAAATCTATTAAATAGCTAAAAGGAAGTTGGGTAAATGGAACAACAAAATTAAATTAACCCAATAAATGGAAGCTAGAACAAATTACAGAAAGGTCTAAAATCCTCAAAATTTCAAGTTTATCAGAGTATAAAGGGGAAAGTGAAATGAAAAGTACCAGTGAGGAGCAGAACAGACTATATTATACCAGTTAACCTGATTCTACTCCTGCAAACCTCTTCTGTTATTGGTGAGTTATTCCCATAACTTTTATTTTGGGGAAAGTTGCTGATCAACCACTTCTCATTGTCTACACTTAGCCTTTATATCTTGGCCCCACCCCCACGTAGGTACCATTTCCCCAATTCCACTCTTTTCAGTTCCCTCCCTATATGTATCTTTTTCCATTAGATTAGTAAGATGGGTTTTTATTTTAGAAGATGGAATTTTATTCATATGCAGAGTCCAGAGTAGGACAGAGATACTCTACTCTGGAAGTAACATATGTAATTAGAGAAAAATCCTCCGACATTTTTCAAAAGGGGGAAAGCATCTACTTTTATGAGAGGATATTTTCTTGGATTTTTCTTATGATAGGATAACAAATAAATTACCTTTTATGTTTCACAAAGAAGAGGACTTGTCTTTTCCTTTGATTCATTTGTCTCCCCAGAACTTGGCATAATGCCAACACATGTTATGCATTTAATGAATTCTTGTTGAGTTACTGGTAGAAAACCAAGCCAACCATATAACATTGTAGGCAAAGTTCAGTGAATGATCAGATTTAGATAGAAAGCATCTGTGGGATCTTTTATTCAAAATCACCTCATTTTTACAGATAAGGAAACTGAAGCTCAGGGACTTTAAGTGACTTCATTAAGATCATATGGGAAAATAGCAGCAAAATTAGAACTCATATTCAGGTCTTCCAATCCAAATCTTCTTTCTAATAAAACACTCTCAACTGAAAGGTACCAGTTTTCATAAATTCTTCTTAATCTTTTCATGAATAAAGATATATCTCTCCACCAACTTCCCAGCAAAACTGGGGAAAAGCACAATTCAATCACTAGCATTTCTTAGTTCTAGGTTACATGACTTCAGTCTTGTATTTTTAAATAGGAACATCAGCTATTATTCAATTATGGCTATAACTGTAAACATAAAAAAGCTATCTATAAGCTTCTATTACAATGCACCAGTTCTCTCCAGAGCACTTGGAAGAAAAGTTCTAGAAAAGGCTCACTGATATTCTGAATAACAATCCTAAGACTGCAAAATGTAACATTTCTAAAGACAATTTCAGTTATATTCACTGGACTGTAGTTTCTATGGAAAAAAAATGAATTTATACTTTTGAGAAAGATTTCAGCCAGAAAGGTCTGGATTGAAAAGGTATTTCATAGCACCTAACCATACCACATTCTAAAAAGAAAATTCAGATCCCTAAAGTGATTTTTTATCCAGATTAAATTGAAGTTTTTTTATATTTATTAAATTTATCCAGATTATATAGCAAAGGATATGAAATAGATTATATTGAAATATAGTTTATAATTATTAAATAAATATGTATAGGTTACTTTTTTTTTTCAATTTTTGCAAGGCAATGGGGTTAAGTGGCTTTCCCAAGGCCACACAGCTAGGTAATTATTAAGTGTCTGAGTTCAAATTTGAACTCAGGTACTCCTCACTTCAGGGCTGGTGTTCTATCCACTGTGCCACCTAGTCGCCCCTAAGGTTACTTATTTTTTAACCCTGGTCAGGTGCCCTTGAAGCTCAAATGCCTATTTTACTTGCTTGGTTGTTTGTTTCTTTAACCATCTTATTGTCAACACTAATTTCTGACTGAGAAATTTCTATTTGAGAAAGGACTCAGGCAGTAGTAATGCCTTGGAAATCTTTCTGAGGGAGACTGTAGTAAATGGAAGATATAGAAATCCCTTGGGAAGACACTCATTCTCTAATCAGAAGTGACCTAGATTAATCTGTTTTTCCTTTTCTCTGTACATGAATTCTAAATACATTTCACTAACTTTTCCATGTCTGCAGGGTTTTATTAAATAGGTATTTTATATTTAACTTTGAGATAAAGGTTAAATACATTAATAAATCCAACACCATATGGAGAAAGGACTGTTTTATTAAGCTGCGAGTAGAGTAGATAGAGTAATGTACCACGAATCACAATGACTTAAAATCATATTCAGTCATGGATACTTTTTGAGTGACATTGGACAAATCCTTTAAGTTCTTTCTATTTCAGCTTCCTCATCTGATAGTAATAATAATAATAGCAATTATTTTTCCATATTGTTGAGAAGATAAAAGAGGGTGTGACTTAGAAAGTGATTTTAAAAATTTTTTCTCATATGCAAATAATTACTATTGATGTCCTCTTGTGATGCTTTATCTTTGTGTGAAGGTTATATCATTAGAGAATAGGCAAGGCCCTGGAAAGTTATAAATGAAGCAAGAAGTAACTCCTGTTACAAACAGGATGTGTCTAAAGACTAGACTAGTTAAATTCCATGAGTTAAGCATTAGGAGCTCATTCCCAAATGAATCTATCCCTCCCCTTTTGATGAAATCACAATTCACATATTAAGAAGTAAACAAGTTGGGATCACCAATAATTAATGGGCAAAGAGAGCAAAATAAAAGTATAGGTCCTTCATTATATGCAAAGAATAATGACATCTTGTTGAGATATTATTAAAAATCTATGCAGTGGGAAGTCTCACCTACAGACAAAGTCAAAGGAGGAATTTGGAAGTACTATCCTCCTGTCTTTTCTTCATTTCTTTTTCTATAAAGAGTTTATAATGGTCATCACTTAATTAATTAGATTTTCATTCCCACATGTATATAGGCTGAATATATAGGTTGACTTGAGAGGGGCATTTCTTGAAATTAACTGCTCCCCAAAGTCATCCAGAATAATAAAATATCATCTTAAATCATAAGAAATTATCTTAAAAATTTCTGTTCTCAACCTTTATTGTTTGTTTGTTTTTTAAGGCAAGGATAATTCAGCCTAAGAGAAAAATTAACCTGAGGAAGATCTTAAAATTCATTAGTGGTGGATCTAGTAATAAATTCCATCTGAGAGTAACATTCTTTTTATAATATGCAATATTAATTAATTCATATAAATACACATGTATATTTATAAGTGTACATATATAATGCTAATTATGTGAAAATATTTATTCTTAAGGCTTTGGAGTTTAACAGTAATGTAAAAGGAAGAATATTATGCTTTTGAAGGAAGGAAAAAAATCTTTTCCAATCTTTGCTTACCTATTTTTTTTAACACTGTGCTTCATACTTTTTAGGTGCTTAGTAGATGCTGGTTAAATTGAATAAAATTAAGATATCTGAACTTGAGAAACTCCTATTCTGCTAGGAGACATGATCTGTACAAGTATCTGTTGAAATCCTACTCATCCTTCAAATCTCTAGTCAAATACTACCTACAAGATGAAAGTTTTCTTGATTCCATCAGCGAGAAGTAAATTTCATCCCTCATAATGTGAGGTACTTTCTAAACAATTTTATTTTTTGAAACTTACCACATGAAATCTTTCATTACATCTATGTAATTACATAATAGAACTGTGCATTCCCTTTGATCCAACAATAACACTTCTAGGTCAGTATCCCAAAGAGATGATAAAAAAAAGGAAAAGGATCCACATGTGCAAAAATATTTCTGGCCCTGAAGGACAGAAGATAGGCATCAGTTGGAAAATGGCTTAACAAATTATGGCCCTTTAATGTAATGGAGTACTATTTCTGTAAGAAACCATGAGTAAGTAGACTTCAGAGAAATCTGGAAAGACTTGCATGAACTGATGCTGAGTGATGAGTGATGTGAGCAGAACCAGGAGAACACTGTTTCCATTTTGATCAACTATGATGGATTTAGTCCTCTCAGCAGTACAGTGATTAAAGACAATTCTAAAAGACTTGTGATGGAAAATATTATTCACATCCAGATATAGAACTATGGAGTCTCAGTGCAGAAGAAAGCATACTATTTTCATTTTTTAAAACATGCTTTATGGTTTTTTTTCCTTTTTCTCATTTTTTGTACTTTTAGTTCTGTTTCTTTTTCATAATATAAGTAATATGGAAATGATGATGATGATGTTACACATGTATAACCTATTTCAGGTTACTCACTGTCATGGGAAAGTGGAGAAAAGAGAGGGAAGTAAAAAGACATGGAACTCAAAATCTTACAAAAGATGAATGCTGAAAACTATCTTTGCATGTAATTGAAAAAATAAAATAAAACATTCAAATTTAAAATAAACAGAAATATTTCATTCTTTAATATGATCAAGAATTATCCTTTTCAATTAATTATTAATATCAATCTGTTTAGGAAATTTTCATAGATTTCCTATGTATATATAATACATATACATATATTATATATATATATATATAAATAATGTGTATAAGCAATATATAAATATATACAAATGTAAACATAAACATAACTAGCAACAATGTAAATACTGATCCTATATAAATAGTAAATGATTGAAGTTTTACTCTAGGACAAAGACATAATCACTCTCCTTTAAAATATTAGTGTCAGGTTTAATTTGAAGAGACTTGATGCCTGGGGCAGAATGTTAGTAAATTTAAAATAATAAAACATTTATATGGATCAATGTCTACACCCCCTCTCCCTCAAATTTTATGAATATGTAATTAAAAACTGCAAATGTCAAAGACAAGCGCCATGATTTAAATTAATAATGAAAAATTGTAAATCCATTATTTATTGAGGCTTATTGTTTGAAATCATCATTAATTGCTAGGCTCAGACTTACCCAAATTATATAATAATAAGAAATTAGAGGATCCTCGATGTTACTGCTATAAGACATTTGATACAATCTTCTGCTTTCAGGGAGAAAAGATATATTATCAAATCTTTTTAATAAAGCTCACAACTAAAACTCAGAGAGATCTAGTCACTTAACACAGCAAATAGTTTAGGTATAGGAATGGGGGGAGGGTCAATGTAAAAGTGGAGGAAAAGGCATCTAGTGGACAGCAATCATAACCATTACTATGATAGATAGGTAGATATAGAAGGATCTCATTTATGAAATGCTAGTATACATGAAAAGTTTTATATATAAATGCACATACAAACATATAATACACATCTATATTTTATTTATGAATTATGAGAATACATGAAACTACGCTTATATGCATATCCAGAGAGCTAAATGAATATTTATATTAATGCATGTATTTACATACATACATATTATACTTACATACACATGCATGCAATGTGTGCATATGCACACATATATAAATATGCACATATATTGAGGTATTTATAGATACCCACAATCCTTTAAGGTGAGTTGTTAACAAATATTAGCCCCATTTTGTATATGAGGAAACTGTGGCTAAGAAATCACAGCTATTAAGTGATTGAGCAGGATTCAAACCCAGATCTTCTTGAATCCAAGTCTAATCTTTTATCCATGTTTACACTGTCTTGTCTTTCAAGTCTTCTGAATTGAAAGAACAATTTTTCTTGTATAATGAACACAGCAGTAAAGTTTGATTTATTTAAAAAGATGAATTTTAGGGTGGCTAGGTGGCACAATGCATAGAGCACCAGCCTTGGAGTCAGGAGTACCTGAATTCAAATGTGACCTCAGACACTTAATAATTACCTAGCTGTGTGGCCTTGGGCAAACCACTTAACCCCATTGCCTTGCAAAAAAAAACCTAAAAAAAAAATGACATTCCTTTACCCACCATCAACACCACCTCCCCAAATCTCTAGTAAATTGTAAAACTAACAACTAATTTACTAGTGAAACATTGGTTACTGAGGAGACTCATTATCCCTTGCTACCTAGACTAAAAGGCTTTGAGAAATCTTTGACAAATCTGAGTATCTTTGAGTCTGTGAAATGCTTTTGATAATGTGGTTTGCAATATAAAAGCTAATCCTTTCTTTTTTTGTTTGTTTTTGCTAGGCAATGGGTTAAGAGACTTGCCCCAGGTCACACAACTAGGTGATTATTAAGTGACTGAGGTCAAATTTTAACTCAGGTGCTCTTCACTACAGGGCCTGTACTCTATCCACTGTGCCCCCTAGCTGCCCCCTAATCCTTTCTTTATAGTGAAACTGTAATAATATTAAAATCTATTAGGGACACTATGTTACCTTAATATGGTCAAAAAACAAAATTTTCTTTTTAAAAATATTTATTTGTTTTTCCAAGTACATACATACAATGGTAATTTTTATTAATCATTTTTTGTAAAGTTTTGAATTTTACAACTTTTTTCCTCTTCCTCCCCACTTCCCCTGATAGAATGTAATCTAATATAGGCTCTATGTTTGTCACCATGCTAAACATAGATTGATATTGAACATGTTGTGAGAGAAGAATCAGATCCAAACAAAAGAAAGAAAAGATAACAGAAAAAAAATGATATAGTACATAAGGCAGTCTTTAAAAATTGAAGATACTAAGTTTTGGTCTTCATTTAAACTTCAGTTTCTTCTCTGGATACAGATAATATTTTCTATCACAAGTTCCTTAAAATTAAGTCCATCATGGTTGATTATTCTGGTTCTTCTCATTTCACTCAGTATCAATTCATGCAAATCTTTCCAAGCTTTCTGAAGTCCCATCTCTGTCCATTTTTATGCTTTGCCACTAAAAAAAATCTACTATGAATATTTTTGTACATGTGGGATTTTACCATTTTTCATGATCTCTTCTGGATACAGACCCAGTAAGTGGTATTGCTGGATCAAAGGATAGGCACATTTTTATTGCATTTGGGCATAATTCCAAATTGCTCTCCAGAAATATCAGTTCATAACTCCACTAAAAATTCAGTACTGTTCCAGTTTTGTATTCCAGTTTTCTCACATCCCCTACAACATTGATCATTTTCCTTTCTAGTCATATTGACCTATCTGAGAGGTGTGAGGTAGTACCTCAGAGATGTTTTAATTTGCATTTCTGTAATCAATAATGATTTAGAGCAATTTTTCAAATGACTTTAAAAAGTTTTGATTTCTTTGATAATTGCTCTTTCATATCCTTTGACCATTTATCAATAGGGGAATGATTTTTCTTTTTAAACATTTGACTGTTTTCTATATATTTTAGAAATGAATCTTTCATCAGAAATACTAGCTCTAAAATTTGTTCTTCAACTTATTATATTCCTTTTAATCTCAGCTGAAGTAGTTTTGTTTGTGTAAAAACTTTTTTTTAATTTAATGTAATCAGAATTATCCAGTTTGCTATCTATAATGTTCTCTAGCTCTTCATTGGTCATAAACTGCTCCCCTTTCAGTTTAACCCTGACAGGATAAACTTATCCTTGTTCTCTTCATTAGCTTATAATATTACCTTCTATGTCTAACTACTGCATCCATTTCGATCTTATCTTGTTATGAGAGATGTTAGTCTATGACTAGTTTCTGTCATATTATTTTTCCAAAAACTGTGTTTCTTAAGGTCATATTTCCTGGGCTAGGCATGCAATCATTTATAGAGTGCCTAGATAATCACTGTCATATTGACATGACTTCTTTCAATTAAAGATATTTAAAAAAAAATCTCATGAGGTAAGAATTCTTCAGATTTGTTGTACATTCTAAGATTTCCAGTTACAACAACTTGCTCTATTATAGGTGAGATCATTTCTACCTAGGTTAAGGGCTTAAGTCTTTTATATATGTTTTATTATGTATCAGTTTCCATGCTATGTCTGTGCAAACCTTCATTTGTTTATTGCTAATTGTTTAATGACTGATGATTCCTTATTTCAACCCAACATCAAGCCTGAATTAATACCGATACAGACATATCTAACAACAGACTTTTTAATATATGAAGACAGATTTCCTCACATCAGGGATTCTTTTTTTCCAGATAAATATTTTCATTTAATTCCTCTAATTCTCATGTGGTACGGGATATACAGTTCTTTCACTAGAAACATTAAAGCCTCTAAATGTCACTTCTAAAATGTGGCATCCAACCTCTTTTCTCTATAAACATAATGACCACCTTTATTTATACCCTTACCACCTGTCACCTAGACAATTGAAATAACCTCCTAATTTGTCTCTTTGCCTCAAGTAACTTTCATTCTCCATATAGCTACTAAAATAATGCTTTCTTCAGTATAGATTGAACTGGATCAAAACTCAATAAGGTTCAATGAAGCTATCAGTTTCTAGTATGAAATTACCTCTTCTTTTAAAGCCCTTCACAACATGGGCTCTATGAATGTGTCCAGCACCATTAAACTTTACTTCCTCCTCTTCTCTTATCTGAAATATAACATAACTGGAACAGTCTCTATTTCTCCCATCTGTCTTTACATTTTCAGTCTTCTGTGCCTAGAATTTTTTGCTTCCTTATAAAATACCCAACTTCTCTCAAAATGTAGCTCAAGCTCTCAATTCTTCATTTCTTGAACCTTCTACTACCAGTCCTCCCAATTCACTAAATTAAATGAATACCTAGCTCATTTTTTTTGTATTTCATCTTTATTCTGCCCATATTTATACATGTCCATGCTGTCTCCCCTAGAAAAAAGTACCAGCCCCTTGAAAACAGGCAAATCTTAAATAACTTTTATCATAGTACATTACTTCACAGGATATCTGATAGGAGAATAGACATTTAATAAATGGTTATTGCTTGTTCATTGATATATCTAGAACTGAAGAAAATCTTCTAAATGTGGTATCTGACCAAAGTCAGGTATTGTGGTTCTACCTTATGCCTTGTTATAGGTAGTCGGCTGGTCTCTATTATAGCATTGAGCTTCTGTCTTTATCTTCAGCACACTATCAACTAATATAGAATTTCTATTTCACTAAAACTCATGCATATTTTTTCTCAAATGAACTGATATCTGTTTGAACAGTTGGTTTTTTGAACTCTGGTTTAGCACTAGGAATTTATATAAATTAAATTCCATTTTATTTAATTCAATCTGTTGTCCTAACTTGAATAAATATTTTGAATACAAGTTGATTTATCCATTATGATACTAATATCTATAATGGATGTCAATATGTCATATATCTCTTCATGTTAATCACTGATAAAAATTTATGCCAGAACCCTCATACAAAAAATGATAGACCATATAAAGTATTTGGGCATCTGTTAAGACTCATTCAAGAACTAAATTTACATAATTACAAAACTTCATACAAATAAACTCATCTCTAAACAACTGGGAAAAATTGTTTGCTACTTAGTAGAGCTAATAGAATGAAATTCTATCTAAATTAAATTAAAACTCTAAAATGATTATTTTAAGTAGCTAAAAATAATAACAAAATTAATTGAGAAGAATAAAAGGTGAAGAATAATAAGGGAAATTGAAAAAGATTATGTGAAAGTAGATGGCCTAGACATACCCAACCTCAAACTATATTATTAAACCATAATTATCAAAACAATTCAGTACTGTATAAAATACAAAGTTGTAGATGTTTTGTAAATCCAAAGTTCCAAGTTTTTGGAACAAAAACTAACTTTTTAACAAAAATTGTTGGAAAAACTAGAAAACACATTTTCAGAAATATGGTTAAGACCAGCATTTCATGCCATATACCAAGATAAAATCAAAGTTGGTACACAATTTAGGAATAAGGGCTGATACCATTAGCACAATAGGGGAACATAGCTGTATTATCTATCAGATCTTTGCAGAAAAGGAGACTCTATAATGAAACAAGAGATAAAGAGAATTGGGGGCTATGAAAAGGGAAATTTTGATTAGATTAAAATTTTGTAAACAAAATCAATGCAGTAAAATTAGAAGGGTAACAGGAATATAAGGAACTTATATACATACATATACACACACACACACACACACACACACACATATATATATATATATGTTATATATATATATATATATAGCAAGTGTCTATGATAAATATAGAGTGAACTGAGTCATATTTATAAGACTATAATTAATTCCCCATTTGATAAATGGTCAAAGAATTTGAATGCAGTTTTCAGACATAGAAATCAAAGCTATCTATTGTAATGTTAAATGAAAAAGTACTTCATATCCTTATTAGAGAACACTGTGAGATAAATGTTATTATTCCCATGTTACATTTTAGAAAACTGAGGCAGACAGAGATTAGATGATTTATTCAGGATCATATAGATAATGTGTATGAGATCAGATTTTTAAATCAGGTTTTCCAGAATCCAATTTCAATATTCTATCACCTAATTACTAAATAGTTAAGTAAACAAGGAATAATATTAAGTATAGTTCAGTTTTTAATATATCAATTTTATAAAACAGGATGGGACATGTGAAAAAATTTAAATGACAAATATATGGGCATTTTAGGAGATTATAAGCTTAATACAATTCAGTACTTATAGTCATGGGGCCAATATACTTCAAGCAGTAACTAGATATGATCTCTTTGGTCTCCATTATCTCTACCATGCTTTGGTACTCATAAAATCATCATTACCTTCAAGAAATTTAGCTCATGTGATTTTAGACATAAGGAAGAATATCAAAGTAATCTTAAAAATTAAAGAGCAAATCTGATCATATTATTCTCCTATTAAATAAACTCCTTTGTCACCTTCAGGGTCAAATATGAATTTCTCTGCTTGCTAATCAAAACCTTCAATACTTGGTCTCTATGCTACCTTTCTAGGACTTTTAAACCTCAAATCTCCCAGGTATTTTGTGAACCAGTAATAATGTCCTTACATTCTTTGCACAAGAACTTCCATTTTCAAACTGCAGGCACAATCATTAGCTGACTCTATGTCTCAAATTCTCTTCCTCCTCATTTCATCTTCTTCCACTTTCTTTCTCTAAGAAGTCTTTCTTTATCCACCTTAATGAAAGCACCAATATTAATTTAAAATTTCAAGTAAATGTCATTGGAATAGGAATAATTTTAAATGAAAAAGAAGAGGGTCAGATGGTAGTATGGTATAAGATAAAACCACATGTATCAAAAATAATAGAGGAAGCAAGTGTTACCAAGCTTTTTCATTTTAGTTTCATGAAACAGTTTACATTTTTACATGTTACTGATAAAGACAAAAGCTGAGAATCAAGTGTTAACAGAATTCTGCAAACATCATGGGGCAGTTAGGTGACTGAATGGAAAGAGTAGCACCTTGGAGTCTATAGGACCTGAGTTCAAATACATTCTCAGACAACTGATACTTAGTAGTTGTGTGACCTTATTAACATACAGAACCAAAACTATTCTGCTAACATCAAAAGCATAACTTTCCTGTTTTTGGAGTGTATTTTCACCTATTGACTTTAGGGAAATCATGTAACCTTCTAAGGCATCAAGATACTTGTGAAATAATTCCCAAATAGATAATTTCTCCATGGATAATTCCCAAACATTGTCACTTATGCATTGATCATCACCCTCTCATCTTCTTTCTCCAGATTGCTGACATAGTTGAAGAAGAGAAGTGAAAATGAGTTATAATAGGCATATTAGAATAAAAATAAGTCACCTCGCATTTGCTAAGATTGGAAAGGGTATGGTATGCATCTTGAACATCTTCATGTTCAGTCCCCATAATTGGAATGAAAAGCATAAACAGATATCTGTAGAGGAGGGGAAATGTTATCTTTACTCTCCTAGAATCCAATGCCATAGTTCTCACTCATTTCAGAAATACTGCACTGGTTAACACAAGAGTAGATTAGGTGAAGATGTTCCCAGCAGCTAAGTCTCACCAACAAATTAATGATGACTTCAACAGATGGTTCTGCTATTAGACCATTGAGAACTATTATGAACCATTTATCCTCCTCCAGGCAAGCCATCACTTGGATTGAGGAATAGAATGATAAATGAATATATTGTCTGAGAGAATGGCATAGGTTATAGCTTTCCTGATCAACATCCAAACAGCATCTTCAACTTGAGTACAAGAGTTATGATACTGAAAATTGATGGTCTAAGAAAGAATTCAAATGACAGTGAACCTTTCCATGAACACTCTGTTGTACTCAATGTTGTGTATGGTTGCACATTAATTTGTATTTATACATGTAGGTTTGTGTACATGTGTATTCATGGGTATGCATACTGTGTGTCTTGTAAGTGTGACATGCAGACATTGACACAAATCAATTCATGGAAAGCAAATTGCTATATTCTAGTAAAGAAAAATTGCTACATTAGGCAATTTTCCATAAAAATATGCCTCCTTAAGATAACCTGACTCTGTTGCCTCATAAAATGTACTTATAAAAAGCAAAAGGAAGGAAAAACTTGAGCCTGCAAAATGAATTTTTTTATTATGATGTTTAACTTTCTTTGAAATGAAGTTCCCATAAAAGCTGTAGAAAATGAATATAGCACTTCATGAATAGTTCTGGGGAGTTATTTAAGCTTTAAACTGTCTGCATTTTAGAGATGATTCCCTTGTTAAACAATTGGTAGTATTTTAGGCAAAGGATTATTACTAGGAACCTCACAAATGCATATAAACAGGGTATTGTCCCTTAAGACTGCTTTTCACAGTCTGTCAAATACTCTTACTTTTTCCTTCAATGAGTGACTTATTCCAGCACTAAGCAATTTATGCAGCACGAGAAATGTACCCACTTATTTCCCAAAAAAAGACAATCATTTTCTTATTCAGTCGGTTAAGGAGTTGCATTTAACATGTCAGGTACTAGGTGCATCAATGATCATTTCAGGAAACTCTTTTTAATTAGAAGGAAATGAACTTAACTTCATAGAATCCTAAAATTGGAAGGAAACTTAGTAACTATCAAGTGAACTTCTTACCAATGTGGCAATCTCATTTCTACTATTCTACTACAGTTTCCCTTCTTGCATCAGAATTATTATATCAAATGCAGAGACCAGACTACTTTATAAAATTGGCCCAATTTCTACTCTATAAATAACTTCTTGTGTTACTTTAGCAATGAAATAAAATCAACATGTTTTTCTCATCAATAAGATGACAATGAAGATGAAAATTATGATGATGATGATGATGATCCTTTCTCTGTATTACATTGTAAATTCCAGGTTCCTCTTTTCATTGATATTGGGCATTTTGACTTGGGAATTATACTATTACCTCTATCCTCTCCAATTTTAGCTATTTTAGACAGAACCAATCACTTTTCTCTTTTCTTATCCAGCTCCCCTTTCATACATATTACTCTTCAATAAGTATTAACCCCAGAATATCTTTCCATTTTTTTCCTATGGCTCTGTTCTAACAATTACCCAATCATTTTGATTTTTCCATTTTCATGTTTCTTCCAAGTATTCCTTCTTTTCTATTCCCAGTGCCACTATCATTGTTCATGTCTTCTTCACCTCAATTTCAGCAAGACTTTCTTCTTGCTCTCTTCTGCTTCTACATTTTAATGGTGCCAGATTCCTTTAATATATTGATTGGATAATCCAATTTAATTTGCTGGATCACTGATGCAGATGTTCCCCTCATTGGTACAGATGGTAATCCATTCATCTGTTTTCATGGAATGTAATTATTATCCATTTTATTCCCAAAATTTTTATGGAGGAGAAACCAACATGCCAGAATCTACTGGAGGGTCTTTTAGTACTTCCAGGTTATTATTTTAGCACTACCTTTTCCACTAGATATCTTTCACTGTCACTACATGACTAGTCACTTTCTTTTCTAGTCAAACTTAACTCAGACCATGTTTTTCATGCCAATTTTAGAACATAAATTATTATTATCACAGTGTTATCTTCTGCTTATGTTCATTTGTACTTATCTATGAGGAAATGATTTAGACATAGAACAACATGTGTTGATTCTGTAGTTTGTTAATATATGGTACTCTAAGAAGAAATGCACTGTACTAATGAAGGAAGTACCTCATGTTCCTTTAAGAGTGTTTTGAGCACTTAGAAATTGAATGGATCAAAGTCATATAGAGAAAATGTGTCAGAGGCAAGATTTAAATCCATGGTTTATGGTTCTAAGGCCAATACTCTATTCACAGTTCCATGCTGCTTCTAGACAGTTTTTATTTATGTTCAGTCATTTTCAATCATGTCTGACACTACTTGTGTGACCCTATTTAAGGTTTTTTTTTTTAATAAAAATGCCAGAGTGATTTGCTATTTCCATTTGCAGCTCATTTTACAGACATGGAAACTAAGACAAACAAAGTTAAGTAACTTTCTCAGAGTCATACAACTTGTAAATATTTGAAGTCAGATTTGAACTTAAGAAGATGAGTTTTCCTGACCCAAGCCTCAGCACTGGCATTAATGCTGGTGCTTAATCCTTCAAACATTATCATTTTGAAGAAGCAGAAGCAGACAGTGATGAAGGGGAAGTCATATGAAGTATTATATAGAATACTAGTCCTGGTGTCAAGAAGACCTGAGTTTACATTTAACCTCAGACACTCTATTACCTTTGTGACCCTGGGAAAGTCACCTGAAACTCCATTTGTTTCAGTTTCATTATCCATAAAATAGGGATAATAACAGCGCTCATCTCCCAGGAATGTTGTAAAGATCAAAGGAAAAATAAAATGTAAGTGCTTAGCAAGGCACCTTTCACTGAAGTGTTATGCAAATGTTAACTAATTTAAAACAATAAAATAAAAAAAATAAAAGTGACTTGTCCAGGGCAAAAAAACAACAGTAACATCTACCAAAAAACTGTCTGGAAAAGAAATCTAACTTAGAATCAACTCTAGACCCAGCATTCTTATTTACCATACCACTAACCTATAAATAACAGCCAGCTTCCAGAAATAAGGAGTTGTTGGTTCTGTTCTATTCTGGCCTCATTTGACCTCATCTAGTTTATTTCTTTTTCCAATAAGGACATTCATAAGCTGGCAAGGATCCAGAGAAAGGATGGAAATTCAAATGAAAGAATACCTTGAGCACATGAAGATTAGGAGGAGTGGATGTGGATGGGGAGGGGGGGCAAATATTCTAGTACTAAACTTAACTTCAAGTTTTAAAGAGTAATCATGAAGAGAGGGATTAGATTTTTCTTCTTTGTCAGCAGAAGACAGATCCTAGATCTGTAGGTAGAAGTCACAACTAGGCAAATTTAGGTTAGATAGCAGTGAAAAACAAACAAACAAAAACAAACAACCCCCCCCCCCCAAAATTGCTAACAATTGGAGCTGTCAAAAAGTGGAATAGGTTGAGAGATAAGAGGTCTCTTTCTTCCCTACCCCCATTCCCACCCTCACACTTCAAATAAAGTCTAAATATTTGTAACTTGCATAGCTACTAGTTGGGTGTTAGACACAGGGTAAATGCTAATAAATGTTTATTTTTTATTAATTGATCCTATCCTGCTTTTAATTTGACAAATGAAGATGAAAATAGAAGTAGAATAAAAACCCTACTGTCTATTATTGCCTATGTAACTATTTCCCTTTGTGAAGAATTGCAAATAGCATTGGATGGGGTACCAGAATGTTCCAGATCCACTGCATCTCTGCCAATAACTATCTTGCTGATCTTGGGAAAAATTTTTTAATCACATGGGGTTTAATTTCTTCACCTGCAAAATAAAGTACTGAATGATCAATATAGATTATCTAATCTTTAAAGTTCTTTCTACCACTAACATCCTCATAAAATAATTATTATTTTATGGGTAATACTTTGATGTTAACAATTCAGTGCTCTTAAGCATTGTATACAATATGTAGAAATTAAATTATAAAACTATGTTTAACATATAAAAATATAATCAATTTATATAATAAATCAACAAAAATATAATATATGGTAATAATTTCCAAATGACTCTTGGTAACTTTAACTTAAATTCTGAGATACTTAACAAATTTAGATGTGTATAGGTTCAGCTATACATAAATATTATGTATGCTTGTATGTGCACATGCATATAACTACATGTATATATCCATAATATACACATGCATATACATATATATATATTTATATACATTTATATACATTTTTCTATAGCTGATCAATCAATCAATATATCTATCTGTCTGTATATCTATCTATCTATTTATCTATCTATTGCAAAAATATTTTTCTTCAAAAACACCTTCATCTGGGGCAGCTAGGTGGTGAAGTGGATAGAGCACCGGCCTTGGAGTCAGGAGTACCTGGGTTTAAATCTTACCTCAGACACTTAATAATTACCTAGCCGTGTGGGCTTGGGCAAGCCACTTAACCCCATTGCCTTGAAAAAATATCTAAAAAAAAAACCACCTTCATCCTCCAGATTCAGTATCAACTTCCAAACCAGAGAGGTAGCATATTATTGTGGATAGTAATTTCATTGAACCTCTGTTTACTCAACTGTACAATGAAATGAGTGAATTTGAGCAAGATAACTTCTAAGTTACCTTACTCCCCTAAAACTATGATTGTATGATTCTATGAAACTTACAGACCACAGAGATCTTTCCTTCTTCATTTCATATAGAGTAGTTTCACCTGGTTATACCCTTGGAGTGGAGAAAAATGAACAGCAGACACTCAGTTCTGTTCCGGTAGAAAAGAATAAATTAAATTGAGAGAAAAGTTACATATGCATAACCCTTAGCTGAAAGAAACTTAATTATTTCTCTCAATAGTAACAGATCTCGATTTTGACAAAATATCTAATTCATACTAATTATGTTTTAAATGTGTGCAATCTTTTCTTGTTAATAGGTATGTTCTTAGGAAATATCCAAAACTCTTAATACTAAGAACCCCAAACAAGCTTAGAATGTGTCAGGAATGATTAGTAATAGGGAAAACCTATCTTTTCTATTTTTACATAATAATGAAAAATTAGGGTGGAAGAATGTAGTCAAGGTTACTTCAGGTCATATGACCAATACCAGAAGCATAAAAACTGTTAAATAGAACCAAAGTAGCACTTGGTTTTTTCCTCTCTTTTTCTATCACTTTCTCTTTTTCTGTCTCTTAACTTTTACTTACTTGGCTATCTATCCTGTGTCCCATTACAACTAGGTTTTGGTCCCATCAGTTGCTCAACTAATCTCTACTAATAACAGGGAAATTATAGTCTATTCCAGAGAATTTTACACTGTGATAGTCAATGCAGTACTGATTAATGATTAACACTCAACTTTCAGAAAGAGGATAAGCATGACACAATATTAAGTCAAATCTGAGCTATTAACATTTTCTTTATCTCTTTCCTAAGCCTTGATAGTGAATAAAACATAAAATCAAATGTTTATTTTTAGTATTTGCTGATTTTCAAGGTGTAAATTCTTAAAATAAACATGAAAAAAATCAACTCTCTTGGGTCAGTTTGAGATAACACACCCAGACTAATGGATACTCTTAAAGACAGAAGTCTTTATGCCCCAAAAGAATGAATCATTAGTAGTGGAATACATCCAGGTATATATTTGTAGGCAGGGGCTGTTAGATGCTATCTTCTATCTGCATACTCATGGTTTTTGCTAATTGCATATTTGACTCCTCACCTAGCCATCTGCAGAGAGTAGCCCTTGCTTCAAAGGAAATATGTGCTTAATTATATTGGGTCAATTATTAAGGTTTCTTGTTCCTGGATTTTTGTTGCTCAATCATTTTTTACAGTCATATACAAACAAATCTCTGTGACCCATATGGTACTTTCTTGGCAAATATAATTAAGTAGTTTGTCATTTCCTTGTCCTACTCATTTTATAATTAAGGAAATGGAGACCAACAGGGTAAAGTGACATGCCCAGAGTAACAACCAGTAAATGTCAAAGGCTAGATTTGAACTCAGATCTTCCTGACCTTAAGCTCAGAACTTTTTTCCTCTATGCAACCTAACTGTCTGTCTTTTAATATCCTGGGTACCTTGAAAATGCCTTTATTATTTTTTCTTTTGTTTTCTATCTTTTCTGTATCTATTCACTTGTTCTTTCATTCTTTCATTTACTTGAAAGTACCTTTGCTTTCTCCTGAATTTGTATTATTTACCCAAACTTTTAACTACATTCTTTTTCAATCCTCCAATTACTGCCCTAACCTTTGATGAAACTCATGCACCCTCCACATCCCTTCTTATTTTGATGTCTGATATTGTCCTGCTTCCTGGTATCATGCATGTTCTAATTGTCCACTTGCTTTTTTTTTCCTGATTTACTCCTTCACTTCGATTTTAAAATCATTCTCACCCTCCAAATCTAGTGTTTCCTCTGTTATACCCCACTGCCTGCCAACATGGTGTTGGCTAAACTTTGTATCCTAGCTTTATATACATATATATAATTATATATATATATATATATGTATGTGTATATAAATATACACATACATATATATATACATAATTGACTACTTCTATTCTTGCTTCTTATTTCATGTCTTTTTCTCATGTTGATAAATAAATGTAATATAGATAGATAGATATAGATAGACAAATGAATGAATAAATGAGTTCTGATAAATAAATAAGAGGTGGAGTGGATAGAATAGTCTAGAATGAGGAAGACTCATCTTTGTGAGTAAAAATCTGACCTGAGACACACAGAAATTGTGTGATCTTGAGTAAATCACTTAGTTCTGTTTGTTTCAGTTTCTTCATTTTTATAATTAGATAAGGAAGGAAATTGCAAGCTATATTTGCTAAGAAAATGTCAAATGGAATCATATAGGAGCATACATAGCTGAAACAAATGACTGATAAACACCAATGATGATTTAAGAGCATCCCAAAAGACTCTTCCATTCATTTAAGTCAGCCTTGATCTTAAATCATAAATAGCAGTAGCAAGAAAAGCAACAATAAAAGGTTTGGAAAGCACTTTGTCAGTTCACCTTTTATCCTGATTACAACCCATAGAAATAGGTACTATTACTATTACTATTTTGATTTTACTGATGAGGAAATGGAGAAGCAGAACTTAAGTGACTTGTCCAGGATCACACAGCTTGTTAGTATTTAAACCCAATTTAAACTCAGGTCTTCTTACCTTCATGACCAGCTCTCTATTCATTGTGACTCCTCACTGATTAGATTAGTTTCTTCATTCTAATATTTTTTAAAGAAAGATTTTATTTATTTTGAAGTTTACAATTTTCCCCTAATCTGGCTTCCCTCACACCTCTGACCATAGAAGGCAGTCTGTTAGTCTTCATGTTGTTTTCATGGTATACATTGATCTAAGTTGAATGTGATGAAGGAGAAAACATATCCTTAAAGGAGAAACATAAAGTAAGAGAGATAGCAAAATTACATAATAAGATAACTGGTTTTTTAAATCAAAGGTAATAATAGTCTTTGGTTTTTGTTCAAACTGCACAATTTTTTTCTGGATTCAGATGGTATTCTCCATTGCAGATAGCCCAAAATTGTGCCTGATTGTTGCACTGATAGAATGAGCAAGTCCATT
The DNA here is from genome assembly GCF_037893015.1 of Macrotis lagotis. Taxonomy (NCBI): domain Eukaryota; kingdom Metazoa; phylum Chordata; class Mammalia; order Peramelemorphia; family Peramelidae; genus Macrotis; species Macrotis lagotis. Next base: position 316,323,323 of record NC_133666.1, on the reverse strand, counting down.
AAGTTTGATCATCACCTCCATGTTGCTGTTAGGGTGTCATTCCAAGAATGCAATTTACCTTACATTCATTAAGCAAATGCCTTTTCTTCAAGAGGAATCACCCCACCTTAATAATGTGCTACCTTCTGTCCCTCATACCTTTTCACATTATTGTAGAAAGAAACATATTTAGCTTTGGGATACTGCTGAGTTTTTTTGCGATAAAAACTATTTTAAACAGGTGAAATTGGAGGGAAAAAAATGAAAGCTTCTTCTTTCAAAGTACTTCTTGGTTTTACAAAATTTTTTGAAAGTAGCATCAGATTGAATTCAGAAAAAGCTTTGATTAAATGGAATCCATTTTTTTCTCAAAACCCTTCATTATGTTCAATCTCTTTCCTACTTCCTGTCTCTATCTTTGTCATTATGATTTCATCCGAAGAAAGCAAATGGAGACATCAAAATCTAAAATCAGCAAAGCTACATCCAAAATTTTGTAAAATATCTTCAACAGACACGAAAGTAGTAGTGATCAAAGGTGGTTTCCAAAATGAGGAGCCAAAAATCTCAATAATAAAAGAAAGATGCATTTAAGTTCAGTAAGGTGAATGCAGTAGGTCAAGAAATCAGTTCAATTCAATCCATTTGATGAAGTCAATGAACTTCTGTGGTGCCCCCAAGCAAGGATTAGGCAAATTCCTACCCTAGACTGAAATGAACTATAGCACCTACTCCAAACCTATTTTCTACCTTACAGAAACTACTGAAAGACAATAATTAACCCTCAGGACATAGCTAGTCTGTGTTGCCTGATCTTTAATCCCTCATAGCCACCACCTTGACTCTCTGCCTACCCTTTTTATAGCAGTACCCTATATCATGGGTTTATTCTCTGATGACTGCTAATTCAACTCAGTTACTCTGCTGATGGATATGTTATTAGTCCAGTTGCAAGGCTCTTGCAACTATCCTCAATTTCTCTTAGCTTTTCTATTCTCTTAGGGAATTCTTAACAATTTTCATATGAAAAATAGCATCTGTTACTGGTAAATTTCCTTGTTACTTGATTATTTACATTAATGCATAAATTAATTTCCTTTGTCACTAAATTCTTCTGCATCAGAGTTGACCTTTTAAATGACTTTTTTTCACATTAGTCCAAACTCCAGAAATCTTTAGCCAAACAATTTTCTGGCAACACACTGAGTAAATTTTAAGCACTTATTCTTTTCCTAATGTTGTGTTAGGTATCTTGAGGGACAAAAAGTCCTTATCAAAAAGGGAATCTATTCAGTCCAGTAAGTTTCATACATGGGTCATATACTGAAAGAATAAGAAAAGTATAGAAGATTAATTTGTAATTAGTAACCAATGTACATACTATAACTGTAACACTAACTCACAATTCTATAATGTTTTTAGTGTATTTTTCTCACAATTAGGGAAACAGAAAATTTTATAAGAATTTGAGGTTCAGAGTATAAAGGGATACCTTTCAGGGACTGGGAACTAATGAGGCCAAAGATAGAAAGTAATAGCTACTTTGTTTTTATTTCAAATGCATTTGAGCTCCATATAAGAAAACACTTGTGGTGTAAAGTTTAAAAAAACAGTGGAAGAGAGGACAAAATGAGAATATAAGGAAAATTGTCTTCTGTCTCCTGACCAGTTCAAAGTAATTGAATAGAAGCATTAATAAAGCATTGGGTTTGGAATCAATCAGTTAATAAATATTTATTAAATATATATAATTATTAAATATATATATCAGATACTGTAAAAAGTTCTTGAAATACAAAAAAAGCAAAAAATTAATCCCAGCCCTCTACATAATAGGGCAGAAATATGTAATACACTTTCAGATAAAAGGAAGCAATTTATATTCAGTTGGTTCTTGTTTTTTCTTATTGAAAAAGACCAAAATGGGGGGGGGGGCAAGATGGTGGCAGGAAAACAGCCTTTTCTAGAAGCTCTCTCCAAAATATTTCCAAAATCTTAAAATTATGACTCTAACTAAATTTTTGAGAGATAGAACCCACAAAAAGATCCAGTTACGCAATTTTTCAGCCCAAGGTAAACTGGAAAACAGTATAAAACATATTCCACAGGGTTAGAGGGGGCAACCCTCCAGACTGAAAAAACTTCAGCTTCCCAGAAACAGCCCAATGTGCCTGAGAGCTGCAGCTCTTGGCAGCAGAAGCAGTTTCCAAACTTGTACCCCGAGGAACACAGAGCACAACCTGGAGGATGGTGGGGGCGGGGGGGCTCTGCCAGAGTGAGCCCGAAGAGTAGACCCTCAGGGTGGTTTCTGTAGTCAACATGGTCAGGTTGTGTCAGTTAGCATGCGCAGATCCAGGAAAGGGAAGCAGGAGCCAGCAAGCAGGCAACTATGCCTGGAGTGCTCAACCCACTGAAACTAGGGGAGAGGAGAAAAGACTTTCAAGGTTTGTCCTCTGTCCCTGGAACAGAACTCTGGGGCGCTGACCATATATAGATCCTGGTCGCAGTCTAGGCCCACCCACAGAACAGGGGACCCCCCACCAGCCCTGTGGAAGAGGGCTATGCTTGTGGTCATTCACAGACCAGGAGAGCAGTCAAAGCCTCACACACTGATGTCCTTGTGTGGGGGGAATGGCCCAATAATACTCAAAAGCTCAGGAAGCACCCCAAAACAGGCATAGGCTGGGGAAATAAATAAACAGAGAAAAAACAGGAACTGGACCATTGACAAATACTTTGTCTATGATCCCAAATGAGGATCAAAATACTCCATCTGAAAATGAGGAAGTACAAACTTCTGCATCTAAGGACTCCAAGAAAACATGGAAGTTGGGCTCAGGATATGACAGAGCTCAAAAAAGATTTAGAAAATCAAGTAAAGGGAGATAGAAGAAAAATTGGGAAAAGAAAGGAAAGAAATGCAAGAAAACCATGAAAATGAAGTCAGCAGCTTAGTCAAGGAGATCCAAAATTAATGCTGAAGAATATAATATGTTAAAAGCAAGTTTAGGTCAACTGGATAAAACAGTTCAAAAAGTTATCGAGGAGAAGAATGCTTTAAAAAGTAGAATTGGCCAGATGGAAAAGGAGACAAGAAAGCTCTCTGAGGAAAACAAATCTTTCAGATGTAAAATGGAGCTAAAGGAAGCTGATGACTTTATGAGAAATCCAGACACAATATTTCCACACCAAAAGAATGAAAAATTAGAAGAAAATGTAAAACATCTCACTGAAAAATCAGCTGATCTGTAAAAACAGATTCAGGAAAGACAATTTAAAAATTTTTGCGATACCTGAAAGTCATGATCAGGAAAAGAGCTTTGACTTCGTTTTAAAAAAAATTCCTATAGGAAAATTTCCCTGATATCCAAGGAACAGAGGGACAAATAGAAATTGAGAGAATCCACCAATCTACCCCAGAAAGTGATACAAAAAATATAACCCCCAGCAATATTATAGCCAAGGTCCAGAATTCTCAAGTCATTGAGAAAATATTACAAGCAGCCAGAAGGACACAAATTCAAATTTCATGGAGTTGTAGTCAGGATCACACAGGATTTAGCAGCAACTACATTAAAGGCTCATATTGCTTGCAATATAATAATCCAGAAGACAAAAGAGCTTGGAATGCATCCAGGAATCAACTACCCAGCAAAACTAAACATCTTCTGGGGAAAAGATGGACTTTCAATGAAACAGGGGAATTTCAAATGATCCTGGTGAAATGACTAGAGGTGAACAGAAAATTTGACCTTCAAATACAGGACTCAGGTGGAGTATAGAGAGCAGAGGAGAAGGATAAAATCCGAGGGACTTAATGATGATGAATTGTATGTATTCTTGCATAGAAAAATGATGTTGATAACGATCACATGAACCTCCTCATTTGATAGAGCAGGTAGAAGGAGCTTTTATAGATGAAGTACAGGCGAGAGCTGAATCTGATGATATAACAAATTGTAAAAATGGAGTCAGTATCTAAAAGGGAAATGTACTGGGAGTAAGAGAAAAGATAGGTGGAATAGGCTAAGATACTTCATAAAAAAATACTTTTTTTTTGCAATGATATGGAAGGAACCTTCCCTCTTATCAGAAATGGTTCAGAGATGAAACAATACATACACTCAATAGGGTAAAGACATCTGGAGTAAGAAGGAGAGAAGGTAGACAGGGGAAAGAGGGGGAGATGTGGGTGATGGAGGAGAGGGTAGATCATGGGACAGAATAGTCAGATATAACTTTTTGCAAAGTGCTGGGACTGAGTGGCCTGTTTGGGACCATGGGGCTGGGTGTTTGCTGGTTCTCTGGGGTGGTATGTGGTCTTGCAAGCCTCTTGGCCCCAGGGTCAGTGCTTTGTCTGCTATGCCACTCAGCTGCCCTACAGCACATTTTGGAAACAGGATGAGGTGAAGGGAGAGAGAGAATATTGTGTATGGTGGTGGGATTGAATGCATGGAGGCAGTTACAGTCAGTGGCGGCAACTGTGGGAAAATATGGAAGTGGCTTCTGTGATGGACTTATAATGAAAAATGAGATCCATCTGAGACAGAGTTGATAGTATCAGAACACAGACTAAAACACATTTTTTTCTTTCTTTTAATTTATTTCACATGAGGTTCTTTTTTCTGGGGGAGGGGGTAGGTATTATGTTTGCTCTTAAACAAGAATATTTTAACAATGTATAAAGAAATGTGGAGTTTGAACAGAGACAAAGACTATTACCTTTAGGATATGATTTCTCTCTCATCAATGTATACCATGGAAACAATGTAAAGACTACCTTCTATGAGGGGTTGGGGCGGGGAGCAAGATTGGAGGAAAGGTTGTGGAATTAAAAGGAACTAACTAAACAAATGAATGAATAACTAAATGAATAAATAAATAAATAAATGAATGAATAAATAAATGAAGTTAAAATGAAAAAAAAATTATATTGCTATGTTTGAGACCAATTGAGACAGCATGTACTGTTATGGATGATCAGACCATAATGAACTCAGAATGCACTACCACATATTGGGCTCAAATAGTCCATGTGAAGACCTGGGGTGGGTAATCAAAACTTACCAATGTCACATTTCCTTTGATTTGCTTCAATTCTGCATTCCTCAGAGAGTGCAGCACCCTCACTAATGAAGGCATGTTAAGCTGGGTAGTTCTGTGCCAGTGTCTCCCATGCTATATAATCAATTTTAAAATTCTTCAATGAGAAGTTCAAGGTGCTTTGTCATTGCTTGTTCTGACCTTGTTGTTATTGCTTGCCTAGTATGAATTTTTTAAAAAATATTCTTTTTGGCAAGCATACATCTAGCATTCCAACAATGTGTCCATCCCATTGTAATTGAACTTTGTAGTAATGTGGGAATGCAAGGTTGTTTAGTTCAAGAAAGGACCTCAGTGTTTGCTATCTTCTCCTGCCAAGTGATCTTCAGAATCTTCCTAAGACAATATAAATGGGAGTGATTCAGTTTCATGACATGGTTCTGGTAGACTGTCCAGGTTTCACAGGCATATAGCAATGAGTTCAACACAGCAGTTCTGCATACCTTCAGTTTGGTAGTCAGTCTAATACCTCTTCTCCCCAATGTGCTTTTCTGCATAGCTCTGGCAATGCATGTGTCAACTTCATTTTCAATGTGTACCTCCTTATAAAAAACACTACCAAGGTAAGTGAACTTGTCCACAGTTCTTAAACTTCTCCATTTGCCATAATCAATGTTTTCACATATGGATGATGTGGTGCTAACTTACAGAGGAGGTGTTAATTGTTAGACCAAAATTAGCACAAACAACAGAGAATCGATCCATACTTTATTGCATCTCAATTTCAGAGGCTGCACTGAATACACAATAATCTGCAAACAGAAGATCATGCACCAACACTCTGTCCACTTTAGTCTTGGCTTGTAGCCTTTTCCAGTTGAAGAATTTGTGATCAGTGCAGTAGATGACACTGAGGTCATGTTCATCCTTGGGGAAGGTGTTTGATAACATGACCACCTGAAAACAGCATGCTTAAAACATAAGAGTAAGGACACATCCTTGTTCTACCCCATTGGTGACTAGGAAATCTTAATAGCATCATCCACTATTTGGGCAAGGAAATCATCATGAAATTTACATTTAGTACTGATAAACTCAGGGCAACCAACATTTTGACTTAATTTTCCATAAACCCTCCTGACTAAAGGTATTAGGGGTCTTGGTCAGATCTACAAAGGTTGTATACATACCTCTGCTCTGTTCCTGGAATTTTTCATGGAGTTGTAAGGCAGCAAACATCATATTGACTGTTCCTTGATGATTTCTGAAGTTACACTGCCTCTCAGGGAGGTAGCGATCTTGCAGTTGAAAGATTAGCCTATTGAGAAGAACTCTGGCAAAAATATTGCCAGAAATGACTAAAAGAAAAATATCCCTGTGATTGTTATAAGACTATCTCTTCCATTTACCTTTATAGAGATGGTCATTGGAGGCATCCTTGAATTCTTAGGGGAGAACCTCTTCATAGCATAAAACCTGGAAAATTTCAGTCAGTTTTTGAATGATCAATGAATCCCCACCATGTAGATCTCAACTGGAATAGAATTAGCAGCAGTGCTTTGCCACTTCAGAGGAACCTAATGACATTCAAAATCTCTTCTTCAGTTGAAACTTCATCTAGGGACTGATTGACTTCAACTTGAGGTAAAAGGTCAATGACTTCTGCACTGATTGATGATGTTCTGTTAAGAAGACTATGAAAGTGTTCAGCCTGTCTCTTTAGGATCATGTCCCTATCATTAATCAATGTGGATTCATCAGCACTGAGTAGCTGAGATGCACCATGTCTTTGGTCCATAAATAGTCTTCAGGGCATCATAAAAACATTTTGATTTGTTACTGTCTGCATAAAATTTAACTTCATCTGCCATCTCACTCAGTAATGTGTCCTACATGTCTCTAAGTTTCAATTGGATTTTACTTTGGATGAAATTAAATGCTGCCTTCTTAGAAATGGATGAATTAAACCCTGTGGTTTAAGTATTCTAGTTTTTAGTTTAGCAACTTCTGCATTTCCCCATCATTTTCATCAAACCAGTCTTGGTGTTTGTGAGTGTTCTGGCCCACATGAGCAAATGCAGAATTGTACACCAGATCTCTGAAAGATACCCATTCCTTTTCTGCTCCATGGTTGCCAACTATGTGTTAGATTAGTTTTCCCTCCAAGTTAGCAACAAATTATTCCTGCTCAGAGAGACACTCTAATCTCTTGACACTAATCATTCCTGTATTCATTTTGCCTTGGGGCCACCACTTTGACTGAATATGAAAATTTAGCTCAGAATGGTTGTGTCTGTGATCAGTCCAGCACTCTGCATCACACTCTGCCTTTGTCACTCTCACATCCTCTCTGTCTCTTCTCCTTACAATCATATAGTCTAATAGATCACAATGTTTGCTATGAAGGTACATCCAGGAAGTTTCATTACACTAATGTAAATGGAAGATAGTATTTGTGATTATAAGGTCATAACATGCACAAATCTTCAGTAGTAGGTCACCATTGCTGTTCTTGTTTCCACCTCCATTCCTCCCAAGGACTCCTTGCCATAGCTGGTAATCTGAGCCTACTCTAGCATTAAAGTCACCCAGAATTATAAACCCATCCTCTTTTGACTCCGTGATGATAAGGGTCTCCAGGTCCTCATAACATTTTTCTGTAACACAATCAGTGTTAGTAATTTGGGGAGCATAGGCACTGATGATGGTGGAATGGCATTTTCCTGGAAGTGGCAATCTCAATATCATGAGTGCTTTTTGGCAAGAATTCAAATAGATTGACTAGATTAGTTCAAAGGGTTTCCTTTCATTGTGGCCACTACAGAAAATCATGTATCTAGTCATGACTTCAGTAAGCTTGCCTTCATTTGCAAGCCTTGTTTCACTCAGAGCTGGTATTTGGCTACCATACCTGCTGAGTTCTCTCACAACAGGAACTGTTCATCTTTCAAGTCTATTGGATCTTGTGTTGTCTAGGAGTGTGCATACGTTCCATGCCCAGATGGTGAGTGGAATATTTTTTGAAGAAGTTTTTGTAGATTTTTTTCTTTCTTGACCACATCGTGGGATTTCCTGCTTGCCATGGTAATTGAGTCAGGGTTGGGTAAGCAAACAATTTTTAGGGCACCTTTTCTATCCTCTTCCTCCAATCAGTAAGTGAGCAGTGCAATACTTAAAAGTGCTGCTCAGTCATCTGGAGACTGAGGAATGTCACTTCTGCTTTCAGTGGAGAAATGACCTTATGGTCTGGGCCACCTGTGTGTATGATTCCCAGTGTATCTATATCTGCTGCTTTGTCACTTGCCTGTTGACATAGGTCTTTGAGTAATGGTTATGAGTGGTATTTTTCATTGTCTGTATAAGTTTGATTTCAGCGAGGTAGAGCTGCATGAAATCAACTGCCTTACTCTCTCTTCCAAAGTCATCATGATCCATCATAGCAAGACATTGTCAAGACAACTGGTGATGACTCTAGATGTAGTGGTTGACCTTGGCATCTTTGATGTCTAACCAAGCTTTAAGCTCTCCAGCTTCAACTAGTTTCATGATAATTGTTCTCTTCTCACCATTCTACCAGTGGAAGACTTCACATGCTTGGGGTAGACCCCCTACTACTCACTGGTGAGTTTGAGACTCCCTTAGTTACCCTTAACCTGGTATATAGCCTGCCTGCAGTTTACCTGGGTGTGACTGCTGTGCATGCTGTAGTTTCTTGAAACCACAGATGAGAGTTAGGTGCTTCATCAAAGGTAAAAAAGCAGCATAGAAGAGGGCTTGGCAGCCTTCACACCAAGGTACAAGTCTTCCTTGGACACACCTTATACTTCAATATTTATACAATAAACAGGGAATATTAACAGAAGAAAGGAACTGGAATTTACTGAGGTTGGGAAAGATTTCTTGTAGAATGTGGGATTTTTGTTGTGATTTAGAGGAAGCCAGATAGAGGTGGGAGAATATTCCACTCATGAAAAACAGTCAGAGAAAAATACCTGGAGCTGAAAGAAAGTGTGCTGTATGAGGAACAGCAAGGAGGCCAGTATCAATGGTTCAAAGAATTCATGTTGGATGGTCTGCCAAGACTGAAAGGGGAGAAGAGGGATGTGAAGAGATTGCAATGTAAAATTGAGTATTTTATATTTTCTCTTAGAGGCAATTGGAAAACACTGGAGGTTATTGTGTAGGGGGAAGGTGACATGATTAGACTTACATTTTTATGAAAATCCTTTTAGAAATTGAATGGACAGTGGATTAGACAATGGAATAGAGGCTAGAGACAAGGGGTCCTAGGTTATTGAATTTGTCTAAATTTGAGGCAGTGAAGATCTGCACTACACTGGTGAGCTTTTAGAGGAGAGAAGAGGGTTTATTAGAGAGTTGGGATAAGAAATCAGCAGATCTTGGCAAAAATTTGGATTGGGGGGATGATCAAGAATAGTCAGGAATACAAGATGATTTCTAACACTGATGTTTGAAGTATTTGAAGAATGATTTTGCCTTATACGGTAATACAGAAAGTGGACAAGTATTGGGGAAAGGGGGATTAGGTACAGGTATGATTTCTATTTTAGACATATAGCATAAGTTGTCTAATAGAAATTCCATTCAAGATATATAAGAGCTATAAGATTGGAGGTCATTAGAGAGACAGGGAGAAAACAGGTAGATTTAAGAGTCATCCTCAAAGATTAATGTCTCAAAATCTAAATAGCAAAAGTATTGAAGAAAAGAGAGTGATCAACTGTGTCAAAGACTAGTGAAGTCAAGGAGAATGAGGATTGAGAAAAAAATTTAATTTGGCAACTAAGAGAACCCTAATTAATATGGAGATAATAATTTCAGTTGAATGATAAGATTGTAGGCCTGATTATAAAGGATAAAAAGAAAAAAAGTGAAAGCACTTATTTTAAATGATCTTTTTGAAGAGTTCAGGTATGAAGGGGAGAAGACATATAACATAGACACACACATATACACACACATATACATGCCAAGAATAGAAAGATCAAGTTATATTTTGTTTTGTTTTGTTTTGAACAGTTTTTCAGGAGAAAAACTTTCAGATTATATTTATAAGTCATAGGAAATCAGTTAGTTGAGAGGGACAGATTTAATATAAGTGAAAAATGGGGATATCAGTGTGGAACAACCTGTTGAAAGAGATGGGATGGAACAGGATCACTCAAATAAATAGAAGGGCTATCCCTGGAAAAATGTAAGACGTGGAGTGAAAAAATAAATGGAACTGGAGTGAAGGAGGAAACATTGGCAAAAGACCTCCCAGTGAAGAGAGACAAGTCAGAGGGGTGAAAATAGATCATGGTTTATAGTCTCATATTTTTTGAAAAGTATGAAACAGGGCTATCTAGGTGCTTCAGTGGGTAGAGTACCAGCCCTGGAGTCAGGAGTACCTGAGTTCAAATCTGGCCTCAGACACTTAATAATTACCTAGTTGTGTGGCCTTGGGCAAGCCACTTAACCTCATTTGCCTTGTAAAAAAACATAAAAAAAAGTATGAAACAGGGTTCTCAGATCAGAGAGGGAAGAAAGGGAGAACCATAGGACATTTGAGGAAGGTTGAAAATATTTGGAAGAACTATTATGGAGAATGGGATAATGAGTTTGAAAGGGAGATATTGAAGGATTGCCTAGAAGCATTGAGGGCCAAATGAGATTGTGAAAACATAAGTTTTAAGTTGTTTCAGTCAAAATGGTTGTAATTTTCTCAATTTTTGTTAAGCAATATGTGTATAGAAAGAAAGGAAGCAGATGGGGAAAATGAACCAAGGCTAAGACTTAGCTGAGAATAAGTCCTAATATTAGAGAGGGGCAAGGATAAGAAGAAAAGGAGAGAGTGGCTACTGCAGGACCTAGGACCTGAGACTTAATTGAAGGATTAAGGAACAGGTTATGGTGAAAGTAAATAGTATAGACATAGAAGGGAAGGCAGAAACAGATGTTAAAAGACAATAGATTGTGGTTATAACAGAACATGATTAGAGTAATTTAGAATTGTGCATAGAATTCAAAAATTTGTGGGTGATGGCAAGATGGAATGTTTGATCATCACTGTATAAAACTGAGATAGGGTGGAAGAGTAATTCTTGAGAGGTTAATAGGTTGGAGAACTGAGTTTTAGGGTATCTGAGATAAGATCAATATATATATATATATATATTGAATTCCCCCTGTATGAGGACAGGAATTAGAAATGAGAAATAATTTACAAATGAGGGTTTGAACTGATAATTGAGGAATAAAGAGAAATGACCTGAATTGATATGGAGGGGGGAGGTTGAATAAAATAGCTACCAGGATTTTGATAGGGTAACAAATACAAATAACATGAACCTCAAAGGAAGAGTGGTAACAGTGATGTGGGAAGAAAGAGAAGCTGGAAGTGGCACTGGGAGAGCAAAAAAGATTTCATCCCCAACCTCAGTTAACTGAGGAGAATGTGCTAGAATCCTCAGGGAAATTCCATTTTCTTTTTAATTTTTTGCAAGGCAAATGGGGTTTATTGGCTTGCCCAAGGCCACACACCTAAGTTATTATTAAGTGTCTGAGGCTAGATTTGAATTCAGGTACTCCTGACTCCAGGGCTGGTGCTCTATCCACTGCACCACCTACCCACCCCTGAAATTCCTTTTTTTTTAAAGAAAGATTTTATATATTTTGAGTTTTACAATTTTTCCCCTGTTATTGCTTCCCTCCCCTAACCCTCCACTGAAGGCAGTCTGTTAGTCTTTACACTGGGAAATCCAAATTTTAATGAGCTAATAAATAGGAGTGAAAGAGAAAAAGATTTAAAAGGAAAGGGAGTTCTTGCCTTTGAGTTAGGCATTCTAAAGGGCTTAGGGAAAGGTTTGAAAGGAATTATGATAAAATGGTAAGATCAAAGGGAAGAAAAGTGAGGATTGGAGTAGTAGGGCATGGAAAGAATTGCAATATGGCTGGGAGGCAAAGTGTATGATGAAGTATGAGAATGAGGAGGGTGCCACTCTTCTGCTCTCAAAGGGTAGACACAGCAGCATATTCAACTTTTTATGTCAAAGGGAGGTTTGCTCTTCTTTGTACTGGAGAGTCTCTATATCTCAATGGAAGAAAGGCCTGAATTCAAATCTGAACTCAAAAACTTTCTGTGTAACCTTGGGCAAATAATTTAACCTCTGCCTTTTTCCTCATATGTAAAATGAAGATAGTAATAGCACCCACCTCTAAGAATTTTTATGTAAATCAAATGAAATCTTTCATTTGTCAATTGTTTAGCACATGTTTTGTTCAGTTGGTATTTGTCCTTCATTATCAATGAAGACCAAAATGACATCACTATGAGAAAATTACAGTGTGTCTGACTTTTGCTTATCAGACCAATATGAGATTAGAATCCTCTACCACAAGTTGGGCACAAAAAGCCCACAAGATTATCTAGGGTAAGTATTTTAAACTTACATATGCAAGGTTTCTTTTGAGCTGCTTCAATTCTGCCCTTCACATAGAGTGCAGTACCCTCACTGATGAGAGTATGCCATTCTGTATGATCCTGTGCCAGTATCTTCCATGCTGCATAATCAATTCCAAAGTTCTTAAGAGAGACTTTCAGGGTGTCCTGGTATCACTTCTTCAGACAACCCCCCCCATGAGCAATTGCCCTGTGTGAGTTTTCCACAGAATAGTCTCTTTGGCAACTGTACTTATGGCATTCTAACAACATGACCAGTACATGACTGTAGTAATGTTGGAATGCTAAGCAGTTTAGCTTAAGAAATGACCTCATTGTCTAGTATCTTCTGCCAGGTGATCTGAATCTTCCTAAGATAATTTAAATGGAAGTGATTCAGTCTCCTGCATAGCACTGGTAGACTGTTCAGATTTCACAGGAAAATATTAATGAGGTTGATGTCAGCACAATAGCTTTTTAGACCTTCCATTTGTAAGTTACTTCAATACCTCTTTTCTCCCACACTTACTTTCAGAGCCTCCCAAATACTTAACTAGCTTTAGCAGGGCATGTGTCAACCTCATTGTCAATCTGTACCTCCCTAGAAAGAATGCTGCCAAGGTAAGTGAACTTGTCCACAGTACTCAAAGCTTCTCCATTTGTTGTAATTGATGGTTCCACATATGGGTGATGTGGTGTTAGCTGATGAAGCACCTGTGTTATCTTGTTATTAATTGTTAAACCAAAATTAGCACAAACAGCAGAGAATCAATCCATGCTTTGTTGCATCTCAAATTCAGTGACTACATTGAGTGCACAATCATTTGAAAACATAAAATAATGCACCAATATTCCCTCTACTTTGGTCTTGGTTTTCTGCCTTTTCAAGTCAAAGAATTTGCTATCAGTGTGGTAGTTGAACTTGAGTTCATGTTCATCCTCAGTAAAGGTATCTGAAAACAGGGCTGAAAACATCATGATAAAAAGGATGGGAGTAAGGACACATCTTTTTTTCACTCCATTGGTGACTGGGAAATTTTGGGAGCATAGTCTTCTATCTAGAACCCTGGCATATATGCCTTCATGAAATTGAAATAAAATACTGATGAACTTCTCCAGGCAACCAAATTTGACATAATTGTCCATAAATCTTCACAACTAAAAATATCAAAGGCCTTGGTCAGATCTCCAAATATTGTATACAGACCTCTGTTCCTGACATTTTTCCTGGAGCTCTTGGGCAGTAAAGACCATATTGCCTGTTCCTTGACCATTTCTGAAGCCATCGAGGAGGGATTATCTTCCAGGTGAAGGATTATCCTGTTGAGTAAGACTCTGCCAAGAATCCTACCAGCAATGACTAAAAGAGAACAACCCCTGTGATTATTACAGGACAATCTATTTCCTTTACCTTTATAGAGATGAGTGATGCAGGCATCCTTGAATTCTTGGGGGATGACCTCTTCATGCTATAATTCAGAAAATTTTAATCACCTTTTGGATGAGCAATGGAACCCTCATTTTGTAGATCTCAGATGGAATAGAATGAGCACCAGGAGTTTTGCAAATTTAAAAGAGCCTAATGGAATTCAAAACCTCTTCTTCAGCTGGAACTTCACCTAGGCGCTGATTGACTTCAATTTGAAATAATGGATCTATGGCTTTTGCCTTGATTGATGATGGTCTATAGTGTTCAGCACATCTCTCTAGGATCATGTTCCTATCATTAATCAATGTGGTTCCTTCAGCATTGAGTAGTTGAGATGCACCATGTGTCTCTGGCCCATGAATAGTCTTCAGGGCATCATGAAAGCATCTTTTGTTGTTGCTTTCTGCATGAAACTGAATTTCATTTCCCTTTTTCCTGAACCAAGAGTCCTGCATCTCTCTAAGCTTTACTTGTACTTTACCACTGATGGAATTAAATGCTATCTTCTTAGAAATGGATAAACTATCCTACAAGTAAACCTTGTGGAGTTCTCCTTTTCAGTTAGTAGCTTCTATATTTCTCCATCATTTTCATCAAACCAGTCTTGATGTTTGTGAATGTTCTGGTCCAGATGATCAGTGTAGTGCTATACACCAAATCTCTGAAACCTGCCCACTATTTTTTTCCTCTGCTATTGCCAACTGTGTTGGCTCAGTTTTCTCTCCAAGCTAGCAACAAAATGCTCCTACTCAGAGAGACACTCTAATCTCTTGACATTAATTCGTCTAGTATTCATTTTGCCTTGTGGCCTCCACTTTGGTTGAATATTAAAATTTAGCTTAGAGTGGTTGAATTGGTGATCAGTCCAGCACCACACTCTGCCTTTGTCACTCTCATATCCTCTCTGTCTCTTCGCCCTACAATCACATAGTCTAATAGATACCAATGTTTGTTATGAAGGTGCATGCAGGAAGTTTTATTACATTTAGTTAAACAGAAGACAGTGTTTGTGATTAGAAGGTCACGAGATGCACAAGTCTTCAGTAGAAGGTGACCATTACTTTTGCTGTTTCCACCTCTATTCTTCCCAAAGATTCTTTGTCATGTCTGGTAATCTGAGCCTACTCTAACATTAAAGTCACCAAAAATTATGAACTTATCTTCTTTTGGTACAACTGATGATGAGGGTCTCCAGGTCTTCATAAAATTTTTATTTATCTTCATCAGTGTTCATTACAATGGAAACATAAGCACTGATAATGGTAACATGGCATTTTCTTGGAAGTGGCAATCTCTCATGATCCTGTTATTCCCTCCTTTTGGTAGACATTCAAGAATGTTTACTAGATTAGTTTTGATTGCAAAACCTACCTCATATTTACAGTACAACCCTTCACTGCCACTTCAAAAAACCTCATATAAGCTGGCCTTCATTTGCCAGCCTTGTTTCACTCAGGGTTGGTATTTTGATATGATACCTACCATGTTCTCTTTAACAAGAGCTGTTCAGGTCTATTGGATGTTCTGTTGTCTCTGAGTGTGCACATATTCCATGCACCAATCTTGTTTTGTTTATGAGTGTGCTCACATTCCATGAACCAATTTTGTATTGTCTATGAGTATGCACATGTTCTATGTATCAATGGTGAGTAGAATCTTCCTTGAAGAAGTTTTTGTAGATTTTTTTTGTGTCGACTGCATTGTGGGATCAATGTGTCTGCCTGCCATGATAATCTTGCCAGTGTTGCATGAGCAGACAATTTTTAGGGCACCTTTGCTCTGCCCTTCCTCACATCAGGAGGTGAACAGTATGATCTTTGAAAGGGCAGCTCAGGCACCCAAGGGGATGCTGAATCTCAATGCTTCTTTCACTGGGGAATTGCCCCTATGACCTGAACTGCATGCATAAAGGGGTTGCAATTGTAATCCCCATTGTATCTGCAACTACTGCTTTGTCACTTGCCTGTTACCACAAGACTTTGAGGAATGGTAAATTTAAGGTTGTGTCTTTTGAAGCATGCATGGATTTAAGTGAGGGTACATTGCATGAAGTCATTGGCTTCACTCTCTTTTCCAATGTCATCATAATCTAGCATGGCCAGATAGAGTCAAGATAGCTGATAATGGTTCTAGATGCAATGGAAGACTTGAGGTCTTCCATGCCTTACAAAGCTCCTAAGTACTCTATAGCACCTGCTTCAGGTGGCTTCATCATCGTTGGAATAAAATGTTCTTATCCACCCATTCCACCAGTGGAATATTTCCTTTGTTTGGGATAGACACCCCACACAACTCACCAATGAGTTTGAGACTGCCTCAGTTTTCCCCAAACTAATAAGCCCAACTGCTAAAATGGTTTACTGGGGTGTGGCTGCTGTGCATACTACTCCAACTTCTTGGAGCCATAGGTGAAAGTTTGGAGACTCAGGTGGACACCAAAGGTGGAAAGCAGACCTCTTACATACACCCTACACCCCTGACATATAAGAGACATTTAATACATACTTATTTTTACCTTCCTCTTGACTATGGCTTTTCTCCTGTTATCTATAATTGATACAGAGGAAAACTCATCTCCTTTAACAGACTAACATCATCAATTATATCAATATCAACTTTAAGTTAGGGTACTTTATCAACCCATTATTGTACTTTTCCATATCCTAGGACATATTGTGAAATTGCCTTCTTTTTTTTTTTGGTGACTTTACCAGCTTAAGTGAATTTAATTATCATCTCTATACTGATGACTCCCAAATCTATATTTTTAGCCAAATCTCTCACCTGATCCAACAGGTCTGCCTTATTTTTGCCTTTTGAGCATTTTGAATTGAATATAATTTGAACTGTGTAAACTCACCATTTCCAAAAGAGAACTTATCTTTCTTTTCCAAACCTATTACACCTCTGAACTTCTCTGTTTCTGTAAATCATAATAAAATCTTTCCAGTTGCCCAGATTTTCAAACCCAGAATCATTTGAGATATTTGTCAATAAACATTTACTAAGTACATGCTAGATACTGTAGTACTTATAATAAAAATACAAATAAAATGAAAGACTGCCCCTGCATTGAAGGACCTTACAGTCTGAAAAAAGGAAACAATACAGAAAAGGAAGTTAAAAAGTTCTGGGAGGTACACTGAGCATATGAGGATGATGGAAGTATCTGAAGAAATTCAAAAGAAGTATAGTTGTTGGGAAATGGAGTGAAGATTGTGCTGGACCCCTTTCTTCGAAGTTTGGAAACCATCTCTCTTGTTCTCCTGTACTAAGTCTAATTTCTGTACTAAGTACTAAGTCTGATTCAATCTTGCAGGGTAATGAGGTTTCTTAATTATGTATTTCCTGAGGCCTGAAGTCATGAAGGATATCTCACCCACTTCATATATCCATTCAGTTGGCAAATCTGGTCACTTCTATCTCCCCAACATGTCTGTCATTTATCCCTTTCTCTGTACCCAGAGTGCATTCTCATTTGTACCTGCAACACCTCTCACCTGGATTGGAAATAGCCTTCTAATAGGTCTCTTTCCTAAAAGTCTCTCTTAAATTCAAACTCTTCTTTGGACAGATACCAAAGCGATTTTCCTAAAACATAAGTCAGACCTCCTCTAAATCTAGACTACTAGTGCCAACTACTACTAGTGCCTGTAGCTTCAGATAGAATATATAATTAATCACCTTTTAAAATCCTTTATTATTTTTCCTTAGGTTCCTTTATCAGCCTTGTTTTATATTACTCCCATTCACAAACATGTTAGAGTTAAGCCAGATTTGATTTTCTTTCAGGATTCCATCTCTCAGTATGTTTTTTTTTTAATTTTGGCTTTATGTTGATCATGAAAATCAATCCTTCCTTACTTTTGTTTCTTAGAATCCTTAGTTTCCTTATAGATTCAAATCAATGCTATCTTGTACTTGAAGCAATAGTACATTTATCTGAAGTCAGGAAGACTCATCTTCCCAAATTCAAATCTGGCCTCTGGAAAAGACACTTAACATTATTTGCCTCAGTTCCTGCTCTGGAATTGTGTTTGAGAAGGAAATAACAAAGCACTGCAATCATCTTTGCCCAGAAAACATTAAATTGGGTCATGAAGAATCAAATATGAATGAAATGACAAAATAGCAACAACACTCATAATCATTTCCTAACATAATCCAACCCTCTCCAAATGCTATTATCTCTCCACTAAGCCAATCCAAATTGCATTGTATATGTTATGAATATATTTTATCTATGCATAGATAGATGGATAGATAGATAGATAGATAGATAGATAGATAGATAGATAGATAGGCTGCCTCTCTCAGATAAATTGTAAGACCCTCAAGGGAAGGGAGTGTTTCATTTTTATCTTTTGATTTCCACTCTTAAGAATACTGACTGACCTTATGGTAGTTACTTAATAGATTTTTGCTAATTGATAAATTGCTTGATATTTCACCCTGGCTCTTTACATGGCACATATTCCAGCAAGTACATGTCTATGCTTATCAGTTAAAGCTAAAATTAATGTTGATGATAAATTCTTTTTCTCTAAATTGTATGACCCAGAGAAATAGACATGTACTGATAATGATTCCTTGTTTTTCCATATAAAATACAACAATATGATGTTTAAGTTTGCTTCTGGAATTAATTTTGAATTAGTTTTGGATCATGAGCAATAGCATGTCTAAGCCCTTAGAACTGTTTAAAATCAATGTTTTTATGCTAGCTAACTGGTCAGATTAGAGTGGTTTACCACTTAGAACAAAAACAAAAACAAAAAATTAAGGCTCAGAAATTTTTTGAAATGGGCTTTCTCATACCTTTCTTGGATTGGTCTCCCCTATCTGAAAAGCAGGCAAATACCTATTACTCTTGTTACATAATAAATGAAAATGTCTAGTAAGGAATATCTGAATAGAGTCCAGAAGTAATAAAAGGGGTCAGGCCACCAAAAAATTCAAGTATGTAAGTTAAAGGCAGCTCATCAAAACTTGAAACACAAGTTGCAATGATATTATTGTTTTAATTTAATTTCCTGAGAGAGAGAGAGAGAGAGAGAGAGAGAGAGAGAGAGAGAGAGAGAATATTGCATGTTCATGCCCAGCTACATAGTAAGTTGTAGAGTCTAGAAGTAAATGGATATATATTTAATACATTTTACTGAAATGGCTAGCAAATATTTAATGGTTTATCCAGATGAAACTGGAGAAAACCTTAAAAACATAATGAAGTTTTTTTGTATACACAAAGAAAAATGGAATAGCATTTAATGTGGGAAAAAATAAAAGAAATATACATGAGTTTGAAAGGTTCAGAACTTTTATACATAGAAAATAATGAGAAGATAGATCTATATTGAGAACATAGGTATAGCTATTGAGAAATAGCGGGAATATGGTTGGCTAGATAAAGTTAGGCAATAATAGAAAAGAAAGTAGATTAAATTTTTAGAAAGTTTTACAATAACCAAATTTGAATCAAAGTTTAAAAATTTATAAGTTCAGTTAAACAGAAAATGCAACTGAAAAGAATATTGCATTCCCTGAGTAGTTCAGTTAATCAAAGTTTTATTAGAAGTATTAAAAACTCTTTGGAATTGAGAAGTTTTTTTAAATATAGTAGAATTCCAATATATTTATTTTGCACAGTGAAAACCAGTTTATTTTAAAACTCAAATTAGGATTTTTAGAAATTGAACCTTTGGGGAGTGAAAAAACAACTGATATGCATTGATATTAGTCACTGACACTGACACTACTAATTTCTGTGAGGGGTTAAAGGTTTTTAAAGAACATTATTTAAATTTATCATCTGTAGGAAATCATTGAATTTTTTTCATAGTAAAAATAGAAATAAAAATATACAATATAATAATTTTTCTCTCAGAAAAGTACTTAAAATATGCCTGGGAATATTAATCTCACTACTAT
Source organism: Macrotis lagotis (assembly GCF_037893015.1). Taxonomy (NCBI): domain Eukaryota; kingdom Metazoa; phylum Chordata; class Mammalia; order Peramelemorphia; family Peramelidae; genus Macrotis; species Macrotis lagotis. Next base: position 316,303,503 of record NC_133666.1, on the reverse strand, counting down.
TTGGCATTAACTTATCTTCATTCAATTTATATCGAACTACTAAGTAGTCATTCATCAAATACATTTTGTAATTTATATCTAAATATAGATATATAGATATCTCTCAATCTACATATAATATATCCTATATAAACCTGTTTCAAAATTGAAAAGTTTCAAAGTACTTGCACACACACTATCTTCTTTTTTTTTTCTTTGCAACATGTTTCTGAAGTAGGCAAGGCAGTCATTATTATGTTCTCATGTAACAATTAAGGAAACTGTGTCTCATTGAAGAGAAATGAATCAGCCTAGTTTATATAGTATATCAAAATCAGAAACTTAAAATTTTGACTCCTTATATTAAAAGCTCTCTATCAAAGAACAGTCAAACAAAGTTCTATTAAGATCTTTTTTTAATCAGGTGATGGGGAATGCTTTTTGGCTTTTAGAAGAATTGTACCAGTCATTGATGCACTATCAACAGAGTTCTGAACTAATTCAGTCTTTCTAGAGTCTAATTTGGAACTATGTCCAATGAGGTTTAAAACTGTGCAAACCCTTTCATCTAGCAACACAACTACTAGGTCTGTATCCCAAAGAGATGAAAGGGGATATATATATATATATATATATATATATATATATATATATATATATATATATATATCACAATAGTAGGCTGTTTTTGTGATGACAAAATATTGGAAAATGAGGGAATGCCTATCAATTAAGGAATGACTGAAAAGGTTATGGTATTTGATTGTTATAGAATAATAGTGCACTATAAGAAACAAAGAGCAAAATGATTAAAAACACACTCAGAAGACTTATATATATACTCATACAAAGTAAGATGATATAATTTTTGTATACCTGAAAGCAATATTATGGTATTATTAATTGTGAATGCCTTAACTATTCTGATCAATACAGAGACCCAAGATAATTTAAAAGGACATAATAAAAATGTTTTCCACCTCCAAGGACTGACTGCAGATTGAAGAACTAAGAGTTTTGTTTTTCTTTCATTTTTGCTAATAAAAAGATATATTTTATATGATTTCACTTGAGTAATGGATATTACACTTCTTGTCTTCTCAATGAGTGAGGTAGGAATGGAAGGGAAAGAGAGAACTTGGAAATAAAATTTAAAAAATAAGTAAATTAATCATATATATGTTACATATATGAATACACACATTATATATATATATATATATATATATATATATGAGAAATTATATATGCCATAAGAAGTTTAGAAAAGGGATCATCGGAGATATTTTAAAGAAAATTGATTTTTTTGCTACATGTTTTATTAGATGATGGCTGTCTTTGTAAGAAAGCAAAGAATCCAGATTGTAGATCTATCATCTAGACATCTAACTATATTTTCTAGAAATATCTAAAATATGTCATGTTCATTATTTAATAAGTAGATGAACAAAACTTAAAACAACAAATTAAAGAAGATTAATGATTGAAAATAATTCAAACTAAACAGAGTAAAACAAACAAAAACATAAATTTAATCACTAAATGGATGAAGTTATTAAAGCTATGCAAAATAAATTAGTGAAACTTTTAATACAGATATTTCCTTTTTTTTAGAAAAAAAACAAAGGAGCATTGATCACAATAAAATCCTCCCTCTCTCTAACCCTCATAATAATGTAAAGAATGTTGCACTACAATGTGCATGGTGTTGCATTATGCATACATACAAACACACACACACATACACACACACATATATATATATATATTATATATATATATGGTGCACTGTAATGTGTATAATGTTGCACTATAATTTTTTTCTATGTCTGATAAGTCAAACAAATGCTATACATACTAGCATATAGGGCACACTATGAGATATTGCCCAGGTAAAACTTCCATGGAAAAATTACAGTTAAGGAAGGAGTTTCTCCTTCTTCCAAGTGTGAGATAGAAGTTGAACAGATGTGAATTTTGAGAACAAGATCTAAGTTCAACACAATGACCAACTTATAATTTCAAAAATATCTATATGAGTAAGACTTCCCTAGAAGATGGTACTGTGTTGGAGAAAAGACCTATTAATAAGAGGAAAATGAAGAAGAAACTTAGGCTATTGATATTTTAAAAACAGATTTTGATGTCTTAGCATAACATATAAGAGAAATTGTCCAGGGTACTTAAGGATGTAGATATAGAGACAAATGCAAAAAATGATAAAGTTAAAATGAGTGTGATAACCAAAAGAAAGAATGTAGAAAGTGATATTGGGTTCAGTTATTTGAACTACAAGTGAAAGTATATGATTCGAGGCAAAAGTATATACTAGTATCTAAGAAGTAGAAAATGTCACCACATTCTTCACAGACACAGTGATTGCTCTGACCAAATGTCTTTGGAGACCAAGTAGGGTTAAGCAAAGAAGAAGAATTGATTTAGTCTATGTAAATTAACAGGACCTGTGACACGGTCCTACCAGTTTCTATGAAGAAACTAGGATTTGTTTCAGATGTTACAAGTGTTCCACAATGAAAATTTCTGAACCTAGCAGATTAGCAAAGGTAATGAACTGAAAATGGGAACAAGTTACCAAGCTTGAAAGCAGTGTTCACAGAAAAGCATGTTTTTCTTGCAGGTTTCAATGAATAGGCATAAAAACATCTTTCCTGAGTAGTATTCAGCAACAGGTTATAAATTACAATACTAATTCTGAGAAACAATCAGAACAAACATGATAACAGTTCAAGTAATAAATAAAGGACCTGGTATGTAAGTGATTGTAGAGGTAGAATAGATTAGACTTGATGACATACATGAACAGTGAAGGATGCAGGAAGTCAAGGTCTATTCCTGGGCATTGAGACTGAATAATTAAAAGAATAGTGGTGCTGTCAACAGAAATTGGGATGATAGGAAGAAAAGGATTTGTGCTGAAGAAATTAGCCTGTTTTGAGTTATGATGAGTCTGAAGTGACTGCAGGATATTGGGAGTTATTTTTATTTAACAAGTATAAATACTATATAGAAATTCATGAAAGACTCTTGGAAGAAATGTATTAACATTAGAATGAATCATAGAAAATGAAAAGGAATAGGGTCTGTAAATTCACTAGTATAAGAAATTTCCAGTGAGGGAAGACTATCTATCAGTACAAATCTGCCTTTAATATATTTTAATACATTTTAGCCTATTTAATGACAATCTAGGATAGTTAGAAGTTGTTATTTCCCAGCATGACATTACATTAGAGGCTTGTCTTAGATCCAAGGTCTTCTTGACTTTTTCCCTTGTTCTTCTAAGAGAAGCAATGGAATAATGTGTGGTTTGGACTGGAGTGAGACATAGTTAAGCAAAACCAAAGGCTTCATTTTCTCTTCAAGGATCATTGAATTCCAGTGGTAAGACAAAAGTGAAGATGATTTATATTGGTTCCAGGATGCAGTGGATGACTGACTTTTTTGATGGCTTTCCAATCTCTAAACATTCCACATCACCTGCTTCAGTCACTTTCATTCTTTGGAACACATTTTTTTCATCCTCCTACTTCACTTAAGGGAAGTTATCACATGTTTGGGGTAGACACTTCCTTAACTCAATAATGGGTTTAAGATCCCTTGGTTACTTTCCACCAGGTGGGGATAGTTTAATTGGGTATAGTCATTTCACCTGTTATTGCTTCTTGGAGCCATATGAGAGTTGTATGCCAGGTAGATATGAGATGAACATGAGCAAGTTTTGACAGCCCTCACACCTGAGGAGGTAGTCCTCCTTGAACAACCCTCCACATAAAAGTAATAAAAGCCACATAAAATTAATAATTGAAGCCATGGGAATGTATGAAATTGTGGGGACAAAGAATGTGAAGAAAAAAGAGAAGAGGAGCCAGTGTGAAATTTTAGAGGGTGTCTATATTTAGGCAATCAAAGAAAGAGTAATCAATGATGCTGGCAGATCAAAGGAATTCAGAGAGGAATGCCACAAAAGAATATTGTAAAAGAAAGTAAGGAAAGAATTCTATTCTACTATCATGCAGTGAGGTAATTGTTTTCCTGCCTAGAAAGATCAGCATTATAACTGCAAGCTAATTTTTTCTGTAGAATAAAAAAATCAGAAGAAATTGTTATATGAAAGAAATAGTCAAAAGGACAAAAGACTCAGGAAGAAGAAGAAGGAATAGAGGAAGAGAGTGGAAGAGGAAAGGAGAAAGAAATGAGTTGTCAGAAGAAAATAAAAGCCATTGTATATGAGTTGATGAATAGAAGAGCATGCTACAGGGAGGAAAGAAGAGAAACTGTACAATATTAGAATTATAAAAAATATAAGAGCATGTATCTAAACTTTTGCAGGGTTAAAATCCCATGGTCAATAGTCTAATTAACAAATTAGATTATTTCAAACAATCTATCCATATAATCTATATGATATGTGCATGTGTAAATATATATATATATATACATATATATATACATATATATATATATATACATATATATATATGTGTGTGTGTGTGTGTGTGTGTGTGTGTCTGTTTTTATGTTGGTGTATATACATTTCTGGATGTATATTCTCTTCTCAAAAAAGAATATTTTTGACAAAATGAAGAATTACTAAATCTTACAATATCCAGAGTAAAGATTTACAACAGGTATTTTGATTCCAAGTACAATTCTCTCCTCCCTCTATTACACTGAAATAAGAATGGGACCCCATTGAAGAGTTAGGTGCATAAACTTAACACCCTCAGTTTCAGTTTCTGAATGTGTAAAATAAGGATCATTCTACCTACTTTCTTATCTTATATAATTGTTATGAGGATCAAATGATGTAATGGGTATAAAGAAATTTAAAAGTCTTAAAGCATCATAGAAATGTCATTTATTATTATCTGCATGTATAAAACTATTAGAAGACATATGAAATATACCTCCAGTGAACTTGAAGTAAGTTGTTAGGAGACTCATACTTTGGAGTACATATAGCATTTATATGTTTTATTGCAATTTACAAATATAACTTTGGAAGAATATTAGAGGATGAGGAAAATGAAGAGTTGGAGATGATGCCCTAGGAACCTATAATTAAACTAGTGAATAAAGCCAGGGCTAGAACCAAGTTCAGTGATTTTTTTTTTCCATTGTGTGTGCAACTTCTTAATTTAGTATTTTTATTTTATTTATTTATTTTATCTTGTTTAGTTTTATTTTGATTTTCAGAGGTGGATAAACTAAAGATAACTTTGGTTCCCAATGAGGTTTGCAGTCAGGAAAACGAGTTCAAATCCATCCCCAGAAAATTACTAGACGTTTGATTCTAGGAAAATTTCTTAACTTCAGTTTTCTCATCAGGAAAATGATAATTAGAGTAGCAACCTGGGAAGATTATTGTGGACATTAGATGACACAATAATTGCAGAAGACAACACAGTTCCCGGATTGTGTTAAGTTATACAAATACTGATTAACCCCCCCCAAATATAATTTAAGGTGAAGAAAATGTATAAGGTATAGTTATATCATATATGTATATATATACATACACACATATACACACACACACATATATATATGCATGTATATATACATATGTGTGCATAAAAATGGATATTTCCCCTACAATAAGAAAGATCTCGCACTTGGAGGTACTTAAAATATTTGTTGAATTAATAAAAAAGATGAAATCTCATACTGAAATATAGGGCATATTTTCAAATGCATTTCAAAAATATATTGTTGTCTGCTGTTTTCTCTGTTTCACTCAATGTTTTCTTTAGGCAATGTACAAAGAACATTGAATTTTTGTGCTGTGAATGTGTTTTTCAGGATTTTTTATTTATACTGAATCTCAGGAGATTTTGAAAATAATAATGCATTGACTTTCAGTAAAACCATATGCTTTTCAAATGCTTTTTATGAATATCATGGCAATACTTTCAATTAGTATAGTGCTTGATAGAAAGAATTATTAAATGTAGATGCGGAAGGAATATTATCTTGTCCTTACCTCTTGTTTTACAAAGGAAATAGAAGTCCAAACAGAGGGAGGTAGCTTGCTTAAAGTCAAAGAACTCTGAACACACCATGCTCACATAGAAAATCTCATAGGATATATCCTTATATGTGTTTGTATGAATCTAAATATGTGTGTATAATATTTTATTTATTCAATTTTCATATGATGAAAATGAATTTGAAAAAATTACCTTCTCCATTTATTTGGCTAGTAAAAGGTCATCACAAAGGAGAACTGAAGTTTTCCTGAATTCCAGCATAGCGATTTTTCCCACACTTTTGGCCACTATTTAATAAATTACTCAGAAAACATTTAATAATCATCTATTAGAGTGAGATTTATAGTTTAATCCTCACAACAATCCTGATCCTGTGAAGTAAGCAGTTCATCATCCCCATTTATACATATGAGTCTGAGGTTGAAAGAAATGATTTGTCCAAGGTCATATAACCAGGATGTGAACTCAGGTTTTCAGACATCAGTTCTAGTGCTTTTACTCACTTTAGCACATAACTCCTTAGCATAACTTAGCAAAATTGCTATGCTTTGAAGAGTCTAGGACAAAACCTCCTTTAAGAAGTTTATTTAGGATAATTTATATATAGGAAAGTAAAATATCCATGAATGCACATGTGTGTAAACATGTGCAAATGCACAAAGATCAATTCATATAGTTGAGACAGGAGAAGGGATTATCTTTGTAAGGAATAACTTGGAGGGCAGTTTTGCTTTTACATGGGGAAGGAAGGAAGGAAGGAAAGAAGGAAGGAGGAAGAAAAGAAGAATAATTTTGTAAAGTATTTATAAAAAAGCAGACACTGGACTAAGTGCTATTATACTGCTACTATATTATGGGGCAGCTAGATGGTGCAGTTGATAGAGCACCCAGCCTGGAGCCAGGAGGACCTGAGTTCAAATCCAATCTCAGACACTTGATAACTACCTAGCTGTGTGAACCTGGACAAGTCACTTAATCCCATTGCCTTGCTAAAACTTGCTAAATCCCATTGCCTTGCTAAAACTAAAACAAACAAACAAACAAACAAAAACAAATGCTCACAAATGCTAAAACTAAAAAAAAAACAAACAAAAAAAAAAACAAATGCTCACAAAACCCAGCTAGGTAGATATTATTGTTTATATTGTAAAGTTGAGGAAAAGGAGGTAGAAAATGGTTAAGTGAATTATACAGTGTCTCAAAACTAAAGCCATATTTGACCCAAGGGCCATGATTTGGAAAAGCAGATTGGAGACAGATTACAAAGTGTATGAAACAATAAACATGGGAATTTTCCCTTCATTCTAAAGGCATTATGAAATTTTTGGAACTTTTTGAGAAGGAGGTGTATATGGGAGATGTTACTAAGGTCCAATCAATGGCAACAGAATGGATATGGAAGGGGGTGGGAGGGTAGACTGAGATCAGGGGAAGAGTCAAGGATGACATTAGGTTTTTGAGCCTGGGAAACTGTATATATAGTTGATAGCAACGGGGAAGTTTGGAAGAGAGGCCAATTTGGAAGTGAGGAAGGTTAAGGAGTTTTCTTTTGGATATGTTTAATTTCAGATTTGCTGAAAGGACATCCAATTCAAGATGTCTAGTAAGCAGTTGGATATGTAACACTGGATGTCAGGGCTAGATAAATAGATATAAAAATAGACTACCTATAGATGATAATTAAATCATAGAGAATTGATGAGTTTGCCAAACCAAATAAAATAGAGGGAAACAAGAAGAGAGCCAAGGACAAAGCATTTGGAGACATCTACTTATAATTGTCACAACCTGGATATTTCTTTAGCAGTTATGTGAAGCAGTTACAATGGAGAAATTATGGTTCATTAAAAAAGAGATAAACTCACGGCTGCACTTAGTTACAATAAGTATAGCTAGTGCTTCTTGACTGCTGTTTATGTCAAATATATTTATTAATATATAACAGACTTTTAATTATGCAGGATTCTGTATTGGAGTGTCCCTCCTTGATTGACAGTTTTAGTCAGAATTTCATTCTTCAGAGCTTTCTGTTCATACTTTTTCCTCTCTGCACCTATCCTCTTATTCCTTCTTCCCTCTCTCTCCTTCCATTGAAGCTTACCTACAGTATATATTTAGTTATTTCCTAGAACCAATGCAATAAAATCTGTACAGGTAAGAGATTTGAATTTTAACAGGAACTTTGAATTTCTTGAGCCAAATGTCAAAGCAAAAACATAGAGATCAAATATTTTGCTGGTGATGGCAGTGGGAACTCAAGATAGGAAAACAAAAAGGTGACACTCAAATCATACTCTTGTGAATGATCACTTACTGTTCAAAAGGAAAGGGTCTATTCTGTATAGGTTTTCAGAGCTCAGACCTTCAGATCTCTCCAGAAATAGCTATGCTTCTAATTAATATTACATGCAGTGAGACTGCTTCAATAGATCATTTAAAGATTCTGACAGAGAGAATTCAACTGGGATATTCTGAGTTTTTGGCTGACTCTCTGTCCTTGATTCCTTCTGTTCCTTTTTTTGCCAAGTGCTGTGAGACATATGGTGTGCCCTAGCATATGAGAATCCCTTATGGCCACAGGACTCAGAACCATAGCTTTGGATCCCTTTCTAACTGGATGGATTTATTTATTTGCTTAATCCTTCCACAGTTTTGTGATATTGTCCATAGTTTACCAATCATCTATGAATTCCTATACTAATTAGGATAGGACAACACTCTTTTCAGCTTCTCTCTCTCTCTCTCTCTCTCTCTCTCTCTCTCTCTCTCTCTATATATATATATATATATATATATATATATATATCTGTCTCTATCTCTCCATCTCTCTTTGTCTCTCTGTCACTATCTCTGTCTCTCTGTCTCTGTCTGCCTTTCTCCTTCCTCCCTACTTCCATTCCTCTTCCCTTCTCATAAAGTAATCTACTATGACCATGTGGCAACTCTGTAAGGATTCACTTAGGATAGCAATTATATCAGCTTTCTTGGGTGGGGTAGGGGCTCTGTGGCTCTGGTATCACTCAGCATATGTACTTTTTTCCTAGATGAATTGTCTATATCTTATATTCTTGCAGATTTTTTCAATTACCATATTTGTCCTTACTCTCATACAAAATATGAATCAGTAAGTCAAGGTATTCTTTAGAATCCCTTCCATTTTTCTTTTATTCCTAGTCTATTTTCACCTATAAGCTTTACCAGGTGATTTGGGCTCTCATTGACTTCCTCTGCTCCTGTTCTTCTTTTGGTGTGCCTATCCTAAATCAGGGAAATTGATTCAGTAATTTTTCCCTTCTAACTGGATCAACAAACTTATCAGTGAATAGCATTGATTAAATGCTTCTTTGACCAATATATGATACGGTGTTAAGCTATAGGGATGAGACAAAATTTGATACTGTTTTTGATTTTAAAGAGCTCACATTCTATCAGGAAGTACATGTTAAAGTACATGTTAAAAACAACATAAAAAGGGAATGTAAGATAACCTAGGAGGAAAGCACTAGATGAAGTGGGGGTTATTACAAGGAAAGCTTCATTTAGAAGTTGATAAGCTGAGACTTGATGAAATACATGGTTATAAGAAATAGAGGAGAGCATTGCAGGAATGTTGGAACATTCAAAGAACAGTATGAAGACATGTTTTTTGGACCATGAAAATTTTGGAAAGGAATATTGTGAACCAGTGCTCGAAAACTAATTTAGAGTCAGTTTGTGAAGACTTTAAATGCCAAATGGAGGAGTTTATATTTGATCCTAAAGGCAAAATAAACCTTTAAGTTTTATTGAATAGAGGTGTTACAAAGTCTTCTTGCCTTTAGAAAAATCAATTTGGTGCCTATGTGATAGCTGGTGTTGCAGTGGATTGAGTCCTAGGCCTGGAGTCAAGAAGATATGATTTCAAACCTGACCTGAGACACTTACTAACTGTTTGAGTTTATTCAGCTGTTAAAAGGCAATAATATCTACTACCTCAGGGTATTTATTTTGAGGATCAAATGAGATAATGTATGTTAAAAACCACGTAGCATAATGCTTGGAACATGATTGGAACAATATAAATGTATAATCCTATGTGGGAAAAGAAATGAAATGGAGAAAGACTTAAGACAGGAGGATCAAAAAGGAGGCTATTGAAGAATTCCAGAAAAGAGATGATATGTTTTTAAACCTGGGTAGGAGCTTGGTAAGTAAAGGAAAGGGAGCATAAATAAAAGACGTCATGGAGAAGGAAATAGTATTTGTTAAAAATATTATCTGGAATGATAGAGAATTGGAATTTGTGAATGATACTGAGTTTGTAAATATTGGTGACTGGAAGGAAAACATGTTCCTTGAAAATTATAGAGAATTTCTCAATAGAAGTAAGTTTTCAGGGAAAGTTAATGCATTCTATTTTAGACAGGTGAAATTTGTCAAATCTATGTGATATCCAATTCAAAATACTCCTCAGGTAACTGGCAAAACAGCTCAAGAGAGAGACTAAAGAAAGGAGGGAAAGGAATAATCCTGAATTTTGCTAAATGCTTTACTAATGTAATCTCATTTGATCCTCAGAACCTTGGAAAGTAGGTGCTACTGTCATATACATATATGTCATGATCATCATATGAACCAAATATAGGGATTATATTTGATCATGCTGAGGAGTCAGTATCTAATAATAGAATCAATTTGACATAAAGATCCTTTTGCTGAAATGTGTGTTGGTATGAGTTTGAGGGGAGGAACCTACTATGAAAATGAGAGCTTTCTGTCACATGGTTAAAGAATGAGACATGCTCTACTTTAGATCAGAAGGAATAATGAGGGATCACAGATGAATGTTGTAAAAAGACAGACAGGCTGAATGTAAAATATTAAATAATAATAAAGAAATAAGCAAACAGACAAATAACTGAACAATCAAATTAATGAATGAATGAAAAACTGCATAAATAAATATAGGTAACATAGAACTGTATCACTTTCCCTTGAGGTCTTCAATTAAATGTGAGAAGACTGATTCTTGAGTAAATTATAGCAATGACTCTTCAGTTGTAGGATACCAGAGATGACTGGAGTTTGTATTTCTTAACTAAGATTCTACAATTATACTTCTCTGGAAACACAGCATAAACCATAGACTTTTCTGATTCTGATTATCATAGGAGCAAAGGATTTGGAGAGGAAAGACTAGAGATCTTCTGATTCAAGCTCATTTTACAAGTAAGAAATGAAATTAAACTCTGAGCAGCAATATAATTGCCTAAAATCATATGATTCATAAGTGTCAGAGTGAGGAATTGAACCCAGATCCTCTGAATCCAAATGCAGTATTATTTCAATTTTACTATGTTCAGGTCTGAATAAATTAATTTGTATATATGTATTGTGCTATAAAATAGTCTTATATTCATTACTTTTGTCCATATACATTAATCACCAAATGGATACTTTATCTATTAGAATATGCTCCTCTTAAAGCCTGGGAGTCCTCACATGGTTCATAATCATTGTTGTTGATTTAATGACCATCTCCTTCTAAAAGTAATGGAAATTTCTGTTTATGTAAGCTTTAGTATAAGGAAGATTTTTTTAGTGAAAACAAAGGAAAAGGACCAGAAGGGTATATAAATAGACAGATTGTTGTAGGTATATGTGTGTGTGGGAGATAATTTTATTTTTCATTAGTCTAAGTAATATGAATCAGTGTTTATAGACATTAACCATGATAAAATAGAGACAATTGTGTTTTATAATAAGAAGTATTCATTATACCTTATAATAAGTTGTTAAATTACATTTTCATGCATTTAGACTTTTTCCAAGGGATATTCACCAGATATGCAACCAGATTCTAGATTCAGTTAACAAACACATTTATATTAGGAGTATTATAGAGAATAAACTTCCTCAGAAATTTGATTTAGTATATTATACAAATGGGAGATCATCTAGTCTACTCTGATGCTCTAATTTGGTAAATGAGAAAAGCAAGGCCAAGGTAAGTAGAGTCTGATTATTGATCAGAATGATTATTGATCAGAGTTCAGTATCAAACCAACAGTAACAAATGCCTGCTGCTCACTCCACTGTTTTTCTGTGTTCATTACATTGACTTTTTCTCCTTTATTTGGCTGTGAGAAGATTCATGAACATGAGCAGATAGATGTGTAAATCAAATCTTCACCCTACCTTATACCTAGGAATTTGGGGAGAAGCTCCAGAACATACAGCCAGAGGTGATGAAATATACAAGTTTTTTCCTCCCAAAGCAAGGACTGGCTGTTATGTTCTCTGATTGCTTTCTGAGTAAGGAATTCTACCTTTAGAGATTCATTATTTTGGACTTTGTGGCATATTCATACCATATATAACAGCTGGAGAGAGAAATTAGAAGTTGGAAAGAGATAGAATAACTGTCTATATTCAAGTTATTGAAAGTGTTTGTCAGTTGTGCTCCAAAGGAGATTGCTTTTCATATATGGCTTAGAGTTAATGATTCCTAATGTATTTCTACTATTCAACAACTACGCTGGAATTATGTGATTTCAATTTTGCCAAAGTTGGGCTTCTTCTGATTATCCAAATGATTCAGGTTTTTGTTGTAGTCATATTTACAAAAATATAATTATAGTCATGTTTTCAAAAAGAGATATGATGAGATTTTCTAAGTTCTTTCGTCTTTGAGAGTCAATTTCTTGATTGGACAGATACTTCCTCTTTGTAAATATAAAATGTATTTTTATAACATGAAAATGGTGACTTGTGTTATGATAAAACAAGTGGAGAAGATTCATTGGGAGGACAACTTATCAGGGTCACAGAGCTAGTATCAAGACAAATTTGAACTCAGACACCTGTTGCCACTTTTACACGCCCCCCCCATCCAAAAATTAAAGGCATACAACTTTAACAAGGCATAGAATATAAAGAGCTAAATTCAATTAGAGAATGGTTTGGTTCAACTTCCATATTTGATATATAATGGATTTATCCCTAAATCAAAGGACTTAAGCAAATGATTGTCTAATATTAAAAATGGCAGCATACAGCCCAAACTATATTGGTAAAAGGAATTTTGTCACTGAAAATTCCCCAGCATGATGAAATCTCAAGGCTAAGCACAAGATGAACACATATGTTGCAAAATCTCATTTTCAGTGATACCTAAGTATTTATCCCATGTAAAATCAAGATGAGCATGTTAAGAGAAAAGTCTGAAGGCATCAAATGAATGTGGCAAGGGAAAGGAGGGTAATGTTCAGGCAGTAAACTTTGTGGAAGAAATACCATTACCTTATTCCTGACTCTGCTAATAACCAAATCCCTCTCTATTCATTCCAGTGTGACTTCTGATATTATTAGTAGAAACGATTCCAGAGGTTTTGTTATTGTTGTTTGCAGAAACTGATAAAAATCTCAAAAGTTGAACAACCCAGTGTCGCTGATGGAACCTGAATTAAATGAATGAGACTATTTTATTTTAATAAAAGGGGTTTGAAATTATCAGTTTTCTTACCCAAAAATTACTCAACTTCCAATATTATGTGAGTAAAAATAAAAGAAATCAATCAGGAACAGCCTTTCTCTGCAAATCTTAGTGGAAAGTTCCAGATTATTTTTTTCTCCTCATGGCCTTCTTGTAATTCAACACTAATCAAATGAACTACAGTGTTCCTGACAGTTTATTTATTGCTTAATTTTTTTATTCATCTGTCGCAATAAAACTTTTATTTCAATCACTATGGAATAACATATACCTGAAGTGAAATCATTATCCTAGATTGAAGAGTTATTATTTTCTTGTTGTGACTGTCAACAGGCTGACTCTGTAAACTGATTTGACTCTCCAGCAGCTAGCATTATGGATGTAATTTTGATCTGACTTCATGCCACTATCTGAATTGATGTGACTCAAAGCTGCTAGTTGTTGCTGAGTTTGAGTTTTAGAGAAAAGTTTACTCAAATTTAGCAAATTATAAATCTCAAATTCTTATAAAATATGAAGTCAAAGTTATCTAGAACTTAAAAAAAAGAATATATCTCTTTAACACATTGAATGTTCAAATATGGACTTGGATCTCTTAATTTTCCTACCTTTAGAACACATTTATACCAATTAGAGATAAAAATGTAAAGCTATGCAAATAACATAAAGTATCTAATCACTATGGTCATTGAAAGAACATTGAATTTGGAGGTAGAAATTCTTAATTTGAATGAAAGATTTTTTAAATATTTGCTTTGTGACGAGCAAGATGTGGAGCTTTTTTGATCTTTAGTTTCTTCATCTGGAAAGGAGAGAGTTGGACTGTATCATTACAAAGATCCCTACAAATTCCAAATTCTATCATCCAATGAAAGAAGAATGAAGGATCTGTGGAAAATGAGGTTTGGGATTATATATGAATTTATTTTTCATCTGTCATATATTTAATTTCCTTTAGAATGCTAATGTGTGGAATTGTTTTTATCAATAGTTAAATGAATGAGGTTCAAATTGGGAATCTGAAGTTCTGTTAGTAACTTGTTATTTCACAAAGGGAATGTCTCATCCCTTTATTATGTCACATTTTCTTCATTCAGGAAATGAGAATTGTAATAGGAGACTCTAAAGCCCTTTTTGAATCTAAAGCAATAGACTGATTCTATAAGTTAATAATGATGGCAGGGACTCCTACCAACAGATAGATGACCATTTTCTATTTCATGTATTGGCCTTTTCTCTCAGGGACAGGGAAGGGATTAATGGAAATGAAAGATATGGCTCAAGTCTTCAACTAAAGTACTCCAGGACAAAATTTCTCTTTCAGCAAGTTCTTTGTCTAGCATAGCAGAGTATAGTACATGAGCACCAAAAGAAATGAGTGCAAACCCTGCCTCAAATGTATCACTCTGATCAAAATCAACCTTTGTTTATTGATCTCTAAAATGAGGGATAATAATAATAATAATATCTATTTTAGTCATTGTGCAGATTAAATGATGAAATAAATATACATATATAATATAAAGCATTTTGAAAAGTTTAAAATAATATGCATATATTTTCTATATACTTTCAGCATCATCATTTCCCTATGACCTATATTTTAGCATGTTTCACGTTGGATTGAAAATTATGGAAAATTATGTGGGCAGCTAGGTGACACAGTGGACAGAGCACTGGCCCTGAATTCAGGAGGACTTGTTCAAATCCAGACTCAAACTCTTAATAATTACCTAGATGTGTGCCCTTGGGCAAGGCACTTATCCTCATTGCCTTGAAAAAAAAGCAAAAAAGCAAAAAGAAAATTATGGGAACCTAATATGAGATGGTAAAACAAATTCAAAGGTGTTGAGAGGAAATATGATTAGGGTTTCAGTAGAAGGGTTTATTCTTATCAGATCATTTAAGATATAAAGAAAGGGAACAATAAATTTAGATTAGAAGAGAACATTAGAGCAGAAGAGAAAGATTTTCTGCTGTGAAATAAATATGAAACCAGGAAATTGAGGATAGAAAAAAATTAAAGAGATAACATGTAAAATATTCAAAGGAAGAACAACGGAACATTAGATAAATGGATGTGATGTGTAAGAGTAATCTCTCTTTCAAACATTCCTTGTTCATTATTATCTTTGGTCATAATACTTCTGCCATTTAAAAAAACAATACATCTTCCTAAATATTGTTTTTCATCTGCACTGGTACATGAATATCTTATCTTCAGCTCTCATTCTAAATGAGTTCAACTTTCTCTGATTTCCTAAATTACTCAAAGGAACAGGGAGAATGAGTAAGTTTATTGAACAAGGAGTCAGAAAACTTGGATTCTAGACCTAGCTCTACATGAAACTTATCATCTCCAATCCAACATTCTTATTCTTTAAGAAAGAGTGAATGGTTGAGATCAGTGATATCAAACTAAAATATTCACAAACCTCTGTGATGGAATGCTGGATTAGAAGAATAAAAGAAAAGAAATAATATCATCTATGTTGTATTGTATGTAAGTTTTACAGGCCTCATGCCTTGGGCTCTTAGTTTGACATCTCTGTTGCAGGGATTATCATTTGTAGTATTCATTTCACATTTAATATACCCTATCTTTCCACATTTAGTATATACTATCATAAATGGGTAGAGAATCTCTGTTCTCACTCCCTACTTGATATGTAAATTCTTGAATGAGATCATGACCAATGCCTTGGATATGGTAAACACTAAATAAGAGTTGATTAATTGATGAATATTTATTAATTAGCTAGATATAGTATTTTTAAGAAATACTTCTTATGTAAAGGGTATTGAACCAATATTCATTAAATGTCTCTGATGGAACTGAGCTCTATATTATCATATATATATATATATATACATACATATATATATGTATATGTATGTGTGTATATATATATATATATATATATATATATATATATATATATATATGGATGCTGACCTACTGACAGAGATAATGTGAGGTAGACTTGTCTTGAGAGAAATTACACTGTGCAAGTTAGGATTTATAACAGTATTATATTATATTATATTATATTATATTATATTATATTATAACAGTATTAAAGGATCATAGATTTAGATTTAAGGGTTCTTAAAAATATCATGGGTAGCCAATGTCCTCATTTTACATTTAAGTAAATTGAGTCCCAGGGCAGCTAGGTGGTGCAGTGGATAGAGCACCGGCATTGGAGTCAGGAGTACCTGAGTTCAAATCCGGCCTCAGGCATTTAATAATTATCTAGCTGTGTGGCCTTGGGCAAGCCACTTAACCCCATTTGCCTTGGAAAAACCTAAAAAACATGAGTCCCAAAGGCATAAATTGACTTGTCCAAATTCACATAGGCAAAGTCAAAGTTTTGGAAATCCATATGCTTTGTTTCCAAATTCAATGTCCTTTTGTTTTGTTTTGTTTTGTTTAGGTTTTTGCAAGGCAAATGGGGTTAGGTGGCTTGCCCAAGGCCACACAGCTAGGTAATTATTAAGTGACTGAGACCAGATTTGAACCCAGGTACTCCTGACTCCAAGGCCGGTGCTCTATCCACTACACCACCTAGCCGCCCCCTCCATGTCCTTTTGCTTGGAATATATTGCTTTAAGCAAACTTTCATTTATTTTTCTTTCTTTTTTATAACTATGATTTGCATATGACAAGAACTTAATGCTTGTTGAGTTGAATTTATAATGCCTTTTCTAATGCATTCACCAATTCTATGAAACTTCCTCAGGTCTTTCTAATTTTACCAATGATGAAGATGAAGCTCAAAGGTCTTTAGTAGATTGCCCCAGATTACCCAATAAGTGAAGGGAAACATATCTCTTGACTCTATAATGTGTTCTTTTATTTATATTACATTGACTTCTAAACTTGTAACATATTTCAAAATTCAATGACCTAAATTTTCCAAGTACATTCTGTCATGGATGGGGTAATAATAATAATAATAATAATAATAATAATAATAATAATAGTAGATGAGAAACAGGTTCACAAAATATTAAAAACCCTAATGTTGGTTAAGGTCCAATGCTGGGAGTGATCAGTAGATAGACACAACTAGTACATTTTTTCTTAAACCATGTGGCTATTTTTCTTTCCAATGCTCATTTCCAATAGGATCCTTGATTCCTTTTCAGTTTTCCTCATAGAGATAAAGAGAAACAAGAATTTTATCCTGTAGAATGATAACCCAAGGAAATTTATGACAATTATCTTAACTAATAATAATAGCAAGATTTTATATATTCTGTATTATGCATCAGACACTGTGCTAAGTGGTTTACAATTATTATCTCATTTGATCTTTCACAGCAACCATGGGAGATAGATGCTAATACTATACCCATTTTACAGATGATGAAACTGAGGCAAACAAAGGTCATATGACTTGCCCAGGTTACACAGTTAGTAGTAAGTGTCTAAAGAGAGAATTGACCTCCAGACACTATATTTTATCCACTCTGCCATTTAGATACTTAGGCAAGATGTTGTTAGAGTGCATCTTCATTGAGTATAGGATAAATTTGTGTGACTATGTCAGTCTGAATGAGGGAAAGGAGGTATTTTGATAATTTAACAATTGTTTTCCACCTAGAATCTAATGATCCTAGTGAAATTTCTAAAGTTATACACATGACTTCCTGTTGTAAAGTCAATGTGATATAAAATTCATTGAAGAGTAGAATTCTCAATTGTTTTACCATAAATATATTCAACTATATTTCAGTCTCAATATTTATAAACATGAAATAATATTATTGGTAGGCTTTCAAAGTTAACCTTTACTTGATTAGGCCTGATTAACTAATTCAATTTTAAAAGTATCTTCTCTCAGCAGAGTTCTGAAAATCTCTAAAGTTTAAATAATTCTACAAATCTTCTTTAGGAGTAAGAGAAAGCTAAGAGAATATATTTCAGAATCAGAAGGACAGAATATCCTAAAATTTAAAAATTCTTAATAATTTTCTAAGTCTTTTACTTTTTTACTTTTTTTTTTTTTTTGGTCTACCTCAGGTAGAGAGATTTCATTTTGCTAGGTTCACAAGACCAGGGGTATAATGAGACTGTTTTCTTTTTTAAGGTAAAATAAAAATTCCTAATTCTTCAAAAAAAAAAAAAAAGAGTAGTCAGTGTACCTTGGCTCACCTCACAACTTTACTACTTACTACCAATGGAATGTGTTCTTGAACATGCCAGCTTTTTCTGATTGGTTAATCATTTGTACAGTAAGACTAAATCATGAGTTCTTAGCCTTACATGATTACTCTCAAGCTCTCTGCTGAAATCCATGGACTCCTTAAAATAAGACTTTTCAAGGCATAGAATTAAAATGTATTTCTGTGTGTGTGTGTGTGTGTGTGTGTGTGTGTGTGTGTGTTTAACAAAAGAACATCCTATTGAAATAATTATCAATTCATTTTTAAAAATGAAATTAATAGAACTTATTTTTAAGAACTCAAGCAAAGCTCTCTTAAGGTTGTTTCTTTTTAAGTATTTTGCAAGGCAATGGGGTTAAGTGGCTTGCCCAAGGCCACACAGCTAGGTAATTATTAAGTGTCTGAGTCCAGATTTGAACTCACGTACTCCTGACTACAGGGTCGGTGCTCTATTCACTGCACCACCTAGCCACCCCTTTCATGCTTTCTAAATCTAAATTTTATGTTCATATAGCTTTCAAGTCTATTGTAATATTACCTTATTAAAATCATGCTATTGTAGCTATTTTCAAACTTTTAGTTCAATGAATTAGCCAATTGTCAAAGCACTGATGGTTCCTGTTTCAATTAATATCTGTATCCCCATTTTGAATGACATTCCTTCTTGGGATCTGTGATTCATTCATATGCTTAAGAATTCTATGAGAATAAAATAGAAACACTTAAGGATATAAATTTCTTTTCTACATTTGTTTACTGGTTCCCAAAAGAGTAAAAATCAATACTTTAGCTGTAGCCATTCCATTGAAAGAATCTTCTCTTCATCTTTGTTTCCAGAGCTAGGTGGAACTATGTATGTAGTGACCAGTTGGTCACTCAGAAACTTAGTAACAAAATCATTTAACCTTGTTTGTTTCAATTTCCTTATCTAAACAATGAGAGGAAAACCATTTCCCTATCTCTAAAAGAAAAATATCAAATGACTGAACACCAGCTGGGTAAAGCAGAGGCATAAATAAACTACCACAATAATAACAAACCAATTTCAAGATTCTCTCCCAAACTCCTCATTTATTTTAATGCTCAGAAAACATTCTTCATATTTATTTTTGTCCACATTCCCAGACATTTCAATATATTTGATTAGTATTCATTTGATGTTAAGGAAAACATGATAACTTAATATTTCAAATTCTAAATAGAAGTTTTAGTGTATCATTTTATTAATTCTCTTTCAAAAATTTTATTTATTTATTTTCATCCATATGATCATGTATATTTTTTATTTTTTTTTATTTTCATCCATTTGTGCATGCATATTTCCAAGTTACAAAATTTTCCTCTGTAGGAAACAGTCAGGTTAGCATTTTACATATTTTGTTAAACGTATCTGCAAATTAGTAATTTTTGGCAGGAGGAATTAAGATTAAGGGAAAGAGATATTTTTATAAAGTATTCTTCAGATTTGGTAGGGATGTTTCATTTTTCTGTGTGTTTTGTTTTGTTTTGTTTTTCTTTCTCTGATTAGGGATAATATAATCCATATCCAGTCTAATACATTTGTCCTAAATCTCTGGACTGTAGTGAGGAGTTGCTTCTGCCAATGTTATTCATCTCATTATGTTGTTGATTTGTACATTGTTCTCTTGACTCTACTTCCACCTCTCAGCATCAGATCCCAAAAGTCATTCATTGTTTCCTTAGAGACCAACCATTTATGGTTTCTTTGAGAAAAATAATATTCCATAGTATTCACGTACCAGCATATGTATATTTTTAAGTTATAAAATATCCTTCCACCCTCCCTTCCAACCCCTCCTCCCCTTAGTAAGGAACAGACAGGTTAACATTGTGCATGCATATTTTTGATAAACATGTTTCTAGTTTAGTCATATTTGGCATCAGGAATTAGGATTAAGGGAAAGCGGTACATAAGTGATAATTTTTGTAAAGTGTTCAGATTCTGAAGGATTGTTTTCTGTTTGTTTGTTTGTTTGTTCTTCCTCTGGATTGGGATAGCATTGCTGGTCTAATAAAATTGTCCTAGCTCTGGATTTCTGAGAGGACCTGCTTCCATCAATATTGACTATCTCGGGGGTGGCTAGGTGGCGTAGTAGATAAAGCACTGGCTTTGGAGTCAGGAGTACCTGGGTTCAAATCCGGTCTCAGACACTTAATAATTACCTAGCTGTGTGGCCTTGGGTACCCCAATTAACTCCATTTGCCTTGCAAAAACATAAAAAAAAGATTGATCATCTCACAATGTTGTTAATGGCTACATTTTCTCTTGGTTTTTCTCCCTTCACTCAGCATTAGATCCTGTAACTCATTCCATGCAATTTTAGGGTCAGATGATTTATGCTTTTTTATAGAACAGTAATGTATTCATGTATCATAACTTGTTTAACTATTCCCCAATTGATGGGCATCCCTTCAATTTCCAATTCTTTGCCATTACAAAAACAGCTGCTATGAACATTTTTGAACATATGGAACTTTTCCCATTTTTTATGATTTCTTCTGGATATAGGCATAAAATTAGAATTGCTGGATCAAAGGGAATGAACATTTTTATTGCTTTTTGGACATAGTTCCATATTGTTCTCCAGAATGGTTTCATCCATTCACAACTCCACCAGCAATGCATTAATGTCCCAATACTCTCACAACCTCCCCAACATTGATAATTTTCCCTTTTTCTCACCTTGTTCAAACTGATAGGTGTGTGGTAACACCTCATTGCTGATTTAATCTGCATTTCTGTATCAATAGTGATCTGAAGCATTTTTTTCATATGCTTTTACATATGTGTGTGTGTGTGTGTGTGTGTGCAATGATATCTGAAGCTAAGAAGTCAATAAAGGAAATGATGACCTCTGTTTAGCTAGCAGAATATTTTGGAGCAACAAATCAATTTGCAAGTAGAAAATTAAATGAGAGAGTTTAGAAAAAAATGACTTCTGGATAATGGTTAGAGATTCAGAGCATAGATGGGTCAGAAATTCTAATAAGTTGGTCAAATCAAAATATGTTCACACTAAAAAGAAATAAAGAAATTAAGTATATAATGACAGTAACATGGGGGTAGGATTACATCAAAATTGATTTATAGGTAATATTTTATGAGAGGAAAACTGGTTTAGAAATCATGAATTCTACACCCTAGTACTAACTCCACTTTGTAATTTGGATGAGTTCACTGAAACACTCTGGATGTTTCCTCCTTTTTAAAATGAGGCTGACTTAAATTAATCTATTTATCAATTTTGATTTTCAATGGTTTGACTGCTCTCCATTTAGTTAAAACAGACAAATCAGAGGCAAGGAGATGAGAACATCAAAATTGAATTTGATAGTTCCATATCCTCTGACAGATGGTTGGCATTCAAAATATATTTTTGAGTACATTTCTAGCATTGGGTTGTGAAGGGGAGGTGGGGGTAGGGAGAGAGAGAGAGAGAGAGAGAGAGAGAGAGAGAGAGAGAGAGAGAGAGATTAAACCATTTCTCTTTTCCTGAACATACAAGAAAAATGAATAAGGCCCTCTCTTATCTACTTAAATTCTCAATGTGGATGAGACTCAGAAGTTTTCTAGCTTAATCTTTCCCTGGATGATGAATCTCCTTTACATTGTTCCTGATATGTGATCTACCAGTGTTTACTTGAAGTCCTCCAATTTTAGAAACTCATTACCTCCTGAAGCCAACAGCTCATATTTTTATAGTTCTACTTCTTCACTCATTGAATTAATATCTACCTCCTTCCCATCACTGATCCTAATTACAGGCTATGGGAATAAGTAATAGGAAAATTATAATGCTTTTTCCTTATGAGAAACTCTTCAAATTATGAGAGGAAGATCATATCCTAAGTTCTTTTTTTTTTCTATCTAGGTATATATACTATTTATTTACCCCAGCTTCATATAGCATTACCAGATAACCACACTATTATCATGTATTTCTTTGGAAGACATTATGATTTTTCTCTTTCTAAAATACAATAATTCTTAGAACTGAAAATAGCACTCTATGTATATTCTAGTATTTCTGAAGTACAGTTAGACCTTCTATGTCTTCTATACTAAGGTTCTATTTTTCTAGATTAACATCATATTGTTTACTTGTTCAATATGACACTTTTGTGGATTCATAATTGAATTCAAAATTCACCAAGCAAAGATAGATAGATAGATAGATATACTCCCATATAGACCATTTAAGTTTGTATTTGTATATTTTATTTTATGAATTTAAAATGCAAGACAATATTTTTCTGCTTTAATTTCACTGTAACATATTTGCATCATCTTTATGAAAATCTTTTTACAATGCTAGCCTTTCCTCCATTATATAAGTATTCTCTTGGTTCCATGTCATTAATACATTTGGTGTATGGTTGTTAGGCTTAATTCTTGAGGTGTACCAAAATAACATCACTATGTTAGCAAGCCATATAGTGTGTCTGCCTGTGACTAATCAGACAATATAAGCTCAGAATGCTCTCCCACAGATAGGGTTCAAATAGACCATGTGAACTTTAGGAATAGATTCTCTGAATTACACAGGCAATACATTTATAATGAAACTGCTTTACTTTTAAAATGTTGCATAATCTGTGATCAAAGCTATAGTCTTTGTTCTTTCCAATGGAGCACTTCTTTCAAGTCCATATGATTGCTGATTTGGAGTAGGAAGGAATATTAGATATCATCTAGTCTGCCTTTTTTTTGTTAAAGTGTTTGATAAATCTATGATGTGGAGAAGGTTTTCATTTTTGAATTTATAATAGAATTAGAAGTACAATAATAAAAATTGGTAAAGGGCAAGTAAGGATTTAGAGAAATGTATCCATCAATCAGCTAATAAACATGAATTTTTAAAAGATGTACTATGTGCCAGACATTTTGCTAGATCTTGGGCATATAAAGACAAATGGAACAGTCCTGTACTTTAAGGAGCTCATATCATATCATGGAAATAACAGGCATAAAATAATCATTTTTCTGATGGAGGAAAGAAAAAAAGACTTTGAATAATTGTAATGTATCAATTAATCAAAAAATATAGCATCTGGGCATTTTATTAGTTCTGACTTTACAAAATTGTAACATTTGATTCACTTGAAATATCTCCATCTTATTCATAAGATATATCAAGTAATTTTTGAAATTCATGTGTACTTTATGAATATCATTTACTGAAACTACCATTTCAATATCCCAGTCCAAAACATAGGAAAATTGTTTAGTCTGGTATCATCTTTTTTGATGAATATATGCAGCTATAGTTACATTACAGTGTATCTAGTATCTATGAAGCCAGTGATACAAAGTGTTCAGTTAACTGCTTCATATCTAAGGGGTGCCCATCACTGCCAAGCAAGAACATACTATGACTTATTATTTCTTTTATCCATCTAGCTCAAGATCAACACACAGCAGAACCTTCTTTAAATACAATCACCAGCAGCACAAAGGTTGACTTTCTTTCTTTGCAGGGGTTACCATAGATACAAAGAGTGCATCAGACAAACTGCTGGGAAATTCATCTAATTGTATTTTGATAAGGATGAAGAAAATGCTATAGCTGACCTTTCTGCATGTCTCTGTTTACATAGATTACAGTTAATTGTCCGTAATTATTAGTGTACTTTTTTGTAGTAGCTCATATGCAACGTTTTGATCTCATTGTTGTTGATTTTCAGCATTTTCTTTATAATAATCATACAAGTTGGGAGAGTATTTAGTCTCAGTTTCATAAAAATCTCAGAGAGATTAATATGATATGAATAAGTCAGCAGAGCACTCTCTTGGTTTGGAACTCTTAGTCCCAGAGCACATATTGAAGGCAAATAATGTTTTCAAATTCCCTTCATCACACATTGCAATGAGAAATGTAAGGGTCATGACTAAATCTCAGAGGAATGTTGAGGGAATTTTCTTCTAGGAGAAAATTTTTAAATAGAGTATATATTAAATAAAGTGGAAAAAATTAATTTTTTAAATAAAATATCATTAAGTAAATTTGTTCCTGCTCAGAGAACATATAGCCTCTAACCTGTTTATTTCAATTAAATTTACTAAGTATTTTTAAGTAGCTTCTATTTGTGACAAGCATTTTATACTCTGAGAAGACAATACATAGAAAAACAAAAAAAGAGTTCCTTCCCTCAGAGAAGACATGTTATACCTGGTAAGTTATGGCATATGCACAAATGGTAAATACATGTAGAGAGTGATGAGAGCAAAGAAAAGAGAAAAAAATATTTAAGAGTTTTTTAAGGAGGCAGAAAGTAAGTTCAACTGTGAGATGAGTGAAAACTTCACATAATGGTAATTTCAGAGTATAGAGGGACTATACTCAAGATATACACCACCTCCTATCTAGTGATCCAAGATTGCAACCTAGATGTTACCTTCACCTTTCTCACCCCCCACCCAATATTTAATCTGTTGTAAAGGCTTGTCTATCCTATTTTCCAAACATTTTGTCAAGCTATTATTTTATTTGTTTGCTTGCAGTGATTCTGGCTTAGGTCATGAAACTGTTTGCCACTGTTCATAGTCTTCTTTAAGGCTACTTAGATTGCACTTTGGAAAGATGAATGTTTGCTTCTTATTTCACCTATTCTATTATAGAAATTTCTCCTTTACCTAATTAAAGTCTAGGTACAATTTTCTACCTATTTCCAGTAACTCTGGACACCAAGCTATTTATCCCAAGTGCTATATTTAATATCACAGATGATGAATTGAAAGACTGCCAGAAACATCATTTTAAACCTATTCAGAGTAAGACTGCATTAGATGCTGTACCTTAGTCATTCCCTCTTATAGATAAACTAGAAGGCTTATAGCTACAGCAAACCCTTTCCACTTCAATATGACAGGGATAGAATTTAAGAGTTATCATATACATGAATTATTACTCTTAAATTAAGTAACTAATGGAACTAATTATTTTTAAAGTAAACCACTTTTTTTTTTTTACTTTTTCAGAACTCTAATAATTTGAAAGATTTTTTTAACAAAATCAAATTCTATATTGCTGGAGCTTCTATTTGTTGACCTTGCTTCTGTCCTTGTTAGTTTCAAAGATATGACACTGCTTCAAATGTGAAAAATCACCAATTATGTTTATAAATTTTCTTTCCTTCAGGAAAAAAATGTTCTATTATATTGAGTGTCTCTTTACTTTAAGGATTTCCAGATCTTTCATCATTTTGGTTATCCTTTATATGTGTTACAATCTGACAGTGTTGTTTCTAGAGTCCAGAAACAAAATCTATACATTCAGAATGGTCTTGTCATTACAACCAATTACTTTTCTTCGTTTGGATGATGGTATATTTCATATAAATACAGTGTATGAGAGCATATTATTTTTGATTGTATTTTGTTTTTTAAATAGAAATGTCATGCTGTTGGCACTGATTGTACTTGTGATTGCTCAAGACTTTGAAATGTTTTTCACATGAATTTCAGTTAAGAACATTCTGGTATATCTTTCCCAGAAAACATTTTATTTTTGACTCACATTTTTGTTACAATACCTCAGTAATCCATTAAATGAAATTTGAGTTTTTTTTATTGTTTTTACACTTAAATGGATAAGAAAAAGCATTAATAGCCTCCTCTAAAAGATGACACCTTAACTGAAATTGAACAAAACCAGGAATTCTAAAGCACAAAATTTTCAAAATGAAAATCAGACACAAGTCATACCAGTGAAAAGAATTAGAGATGGGAGACTGAAATTTATGTATGAGGAACCATAGATAAAACATGATGGTTAATCTGTATTGTAAGGAGAAAGGAGAAAGACATATGAAGAATGAAATGAAGGAGAGTATCTATGAAGATAAGTTTATTCAATAGGAGTTTGAATGAAACAAAACAAAAAAAATTGAGCACTTGAATTAGTCAAGTGAAAAGATTATAATAATGCAAAAGATGAGGCATGATATGTGGCAGAAGTAATATGAATAAAGAGAATGTATGAGAAATACTGCAAAATTAACTGTATTATTTGTGTAAAAGAGAGTTTCCAAGGATGACATGAAATTTAACCTTTAAAAAAGAAAGTACATTTGACAGAAGTTCAGAAGAGAAATGAGTTTTAGAATAGAGTAAGAAATTAGTTTTGTTTTGAACTTGTTATATATATGGAATGTCTATGACACACTTAGTAATCTCTAATACATAGTTCATGATTGAAAAAAAAACACCTTTGTTCTCAGAAGACAAGCAGTGAAGTAATAAGAGGATGTGAGAAGTGAACCTCTGGAGGTTAATAATATCACCAAATGAGATATTATAGAGAAAAACGGGAAGGGATCCAGAAGAGAGCTATGGCATATATGGGAATCCAGGAAAGGAGATTGAAGGATGCTGCAACTTAAAAAAAAACAGGAGAGAGAGAGAGAGAGAGAGAGAGAGAGAGAGAGAGAGAGAGAGATACAGACTGACAGACAGACAGAGAGAGACAGAGACAGAGACAGAGACAGAGACAGAGACAGACAGAGACCATGACAGAATCCCAGCGAGGAAGAGAGACAGAAACAGAAAAAGAAGGAGAAGCAGAGACAGAAAACAGAGAGACAGAGACAGATAGAGGTAAAGGAAAGACACAGAGAGAGACAGAGATACCAGACCAGAGATTCAGGGAAAGAAACACAGAGGGAGACAAAGAGAGCAGTGTCACACACAAAATCTTAGAAAGAAGAGAGCATTCATTCAGGAAGGAAATTTGGCCAATAATATTGAATGCTACAGAGAGATCAGGACAGTTGAAAACTGAGAAAGGGCAATGCAATTTATTAATTAAGAAATATTAGCATTTTGGATAGTGTAATTCATTTAAGTGATTAATTAAAATAGTGATAACTGAATAATGAAGCCAGATTACAAGGTAGATGGCATTGTTTAGATTGGCAGAGAAACAACTATTAATTTTTTTAATTTATTTTTATTAAAGATGTTATTTGAATTTTACAATTTTCCCCCCAATCTTACTTAACTCCCCCCCACCCCCTCACTGAAAGAAATCTGTCAGCCTTTACTTTGTTTCCCTGTTTTACATTGATCCAAATTGAGTGTGATGAGAGAGAAATCATATCCTCAAGGAAGAGACAAAAAGTCTAAGAGATAACAAAATCACACAATGAGATGTCTGTTTTTTCCCCCTAAATTAAAGGAAATATTCCTTGAACTTTGTTCAAACTCAGTGGCATTATCTGGATACAGATGGTTCTCTCCTTTGCAGACAGCCCAAAATTGTTCCTAATTGTTGCACTGATGATATGGTATGAGTGAGTCCTTCAAGGCTGAACATCATCCCCATGTTGCTGTTAGAGTACATAGTGTTTTTCTGGTTCTGCTCATCTCACTCAGCATCAGCTCATGCAAATCCCTCCAGGCTTCCCAGAAATCTGGTCCCTCCTGGTTTCTAATAGAACTATAATGTTCCAATGACATACATATATCACATTCCCCAATTGAAGGACATTTACTTGATTTCTAATTCTTTGCCACCACAAACAGGGCTGCTATAAATATTTTTGTACAAGTGATGTTTTTACCCTTTTTCATCATCTCTTCAGGGTATAGACCCAGTAATGGTATTGCTGGGTCAAAGGGTATACTCATTTTTTGCTGCCCTTTGGGCATAGTTCTAAATGTCTCTCCAGAAATGTTGGATGAGTTCACAGCTCCACTAACAGTGTAATAATGTCCCAGATTTCCCACAACCCTAAAACAATGATCATTATCCTTTCAGGTCATATTGGCCAGTCTGAGAGGTATGAGGTGGTACCTCAGAGAAGCTTTAATTTGAACTTCTCTTATAATTAATAATTAAGAGCAATTTTTCAAATGGCTATGGATTGCTTTGATCTCATCATCTGTAAATTGCCTTTGCCTTTGACCATTTCTCAATCGGGGAATGGATTTTTGTTTTAAAAATATGAGTCAGTACACTGTATATTTTAGAAATGAGTCCTTTGTCAGAATCATTAGTTGTAAAGATTGTTTCCCAATTTACTACATTTCTTTTGATCTTGTTTAAAGTGCTCTTATCTGTGCAAAAGCTTTTTAATTTAATGTAATTGAAATCATCTATTTGCTTTTTGGTGATGTTCTCCAACACTTCCTCAGTCATAAACTGCTCCCCTTTCCTTAGATGTGACAGGTAAACTAGTCCTTGATCTTCTAATTTGCTTATAGTATTGTTTTTTATGTCTCAATCATGTAACTATTTGGATCTTATCTTGATAAAGGGTGTTAGGAGTTGGTCTAGTCCAAGTTTCTTCCATACTAACTTCCAATTTTCCCAGCAGTTTATATCAAAGAGGGAGTTTTTATCCCAATAGCTGAACTCTTGGGTTTTATCAAAGAGCAGATTACTATAATCATCTCCTGCTTTTGCACCTAGATTATTCCACTGGTCCACCACTCTGTTTCTTAGTCAATACCAAACAGTTTTGATGACTGATGCTTTATAATATAATTTTAGATCAGGTAGGACTAAGCCCCTTTCTTTTGCACTTTTTTATTGAGTTCCTAGAAGTTCTTGACTTGTTATTTCTCCATATGAATTTAATTACAATTAACTCATTAAAGTAATTTCTTTTGGAATTTTGATTGATAGGGCACTAAACAGGCAGTTTAGTTTTGGTAGAATTGTCATTTTTATTATATTAGCTCTACCTATCCATGAGCAGTTGATATTTGCCCAGTTATTTAAATCTGATTTAATTTGTGTGAGAAATATTTTGTAACTGTTTTCAAAAAGTTTCTGAAGCTGCTTTGGCAAATAGAATTCTAGGTATTTTATATTGTCTGAGGTCACTTTGAATGGATTTTTCTTTCTAGCTTTTCCTGCTGTATCTTGCTAGACATATATAGAAAAATTGAGGATTAATGAGGGTTTAATTTCTAACCTGAAACTTTGCTAAAATTGTTAATTGTTTCCAGTAGTTTTTTGGGATTCTTTAGGTAGAGCATCACGTCATCTTCAAAGAGTGAGAGTTTTGTCTCTTCCTTCTCAATTCTAATTCCTTCAATTTCTTTTTCTTCTCTAATTCCTGAAACTAACATTTCTAATATGATATTGAGTAGTTGTGGTGATAAAGGGCACCCTTGTTTCACCCCTGATCTTATTGGGAATGCCTCTAGCCTCTCCCCATTGAATAAAATGCTTGTTTATGGTTTCAAATAGATACTGCTAATTATTCTAAGGAATAGTCCATTTGTTCCTACACTTTCTAGTGTTTTTAGTGGGAATGGATGCTGTATTTTTTCAAAAGCTTTTTCAGCATCTATTGATATGATCATATAACTTCTGATAGGTTTCTTGTTGATATAATTGAGTATACTAATAGTTGTCCTAATATTGAACCAACCCTGCATTCCTGGGATAAATCCTACTTGATCATAATGTATTATACTAGTGATGACTTGTTTTAATCGTTTTGCTAAAATTTTATTTAGGATTTTTGCATCTATATTCATCAGGTAGATAGGTCTATACTTTTCTTTCTCTGTTTAACTTTTCCTGGATTAGGTAACAGCACCATACTGGTTTCATAGAAAGAGTTAGGCAGAGTTCCATCTTTCCCTATTTTTCCAAACAGTTTATATAGAATTGGAACCAATTGTTCCTTAAATGTTTGGTAGAATTCACTTGTGAATCCTTCAGGCCCTGGAAATTTTTTCTTAGGGAGTTCAATGATGGCTTGTTGAATCTCTTTCTGAGATAGGGTTCTTTAGGTATTTGATCTCATCTTCATTTAACCTGGGCAACTTATATTTTTGCAAATATTCATCCATTTCACTTAGATTATCAAATTTATTGGCATAGAGTTTGGCAAAATAATTTCAAATTATTACTTTAATTTACTCCTCATTGGTAGTGAGTTCATCTTTTTCATTTATGATACTAGCAATTTGGTTTTCGTCTTTCTTTTATTAATCAAATTGACCAGAGGTTTATCAATTTTATTGTTTTTTTCATGATACCACCTTTTGGTTTTATTTATTAATTTAATAGATTTTTTGCTTTCTATTTTATTAATTTCTCCTGTAATTTTTAGAATTTCTTATTTGGTATTTAATTGGGGATTTTTTAGTTGCATGTTTAGTTCATTGATTTCCTCTTTCTCCAATTTACTCATGTAAGCATTTAAAGCTATAATATATCCCTGGAGTGCTGCTTTAAATGAACCCCATAGGTTTTGGTATGTTGTTTCATTATTGTAATTATCTAGGATAAAATGTTTAATACTTTATATAATTTGTTTTTTGGTCCACTCATTCTTTAAATTGGGGTTATTCAGTTTCCAATTGCTTCTGGGTCCATATCGCCTTGGTTCAATATTTCATGTGACTTTTATTGCATTGTGATCTGAGAAAGATGTATTTACTATTTCTGCCTTTCTGCAGTTGATCATTAGGTTTTCATGTCCTAGTACATGGTCAATTTTTATATAAGTTCCATGTACTGCAGAGAAAAAGGTATATTCCTTTCTATCGCCATTCAATTTTCTTCATAAGTCTACCATATCTAGTTTTTCTAATAATCTATTTACCTCCTTAACTTCTTTCTTGTTTATTTTATTATTTGATTTATCTAGAACTGAGAGTGGGAGGTTGAAGTCTCCCAGTAGTAGAGGTTTGCTGTCTATGTCTTCCTGTAGTTCTTTCAGCTTTTAATCTAAGAATTTGGATGCTATCCCATAGGTTGCATATCTATTCAGTATTGAAATAACTTTTTTGCCTCTGGTGCTTTTTAGTAGGATATAGTTTCCTTCTTTATCTCTTTTAATGCTATCTATTTTTTCAGCCGCTTTGACTGAGATAAGGATTGTTACCCCTGTTTTTTTCATGTCAGATGAAGCAAAATATATTTTGCTCCATACTTTTACCTTTACTCTATATGTATCTCCCTGCTTCAAATGAGTTTCTTGTAAACAGCATATTGTAGGATTCTGGTTTTTAATCCACTCTGCTTTCACTTACGTTTTAAGGGAGAGTTCATCCCATTCACATTCAAAGTTATGATTACTAATTCTTTATTGCCCTCCATGCTGTCTTCCCTCTGTTTTTATTTTCAACCTTTCCCCCCCTTTTTCCGTATTCCCCAGTAGTTTGTTCCTGAATACCACCCCCTTCGGGGTGTTTGCCTTCCTATATCACCCCCTCCCCTTTCTTTCCCCTTTCCCCTTTCCCTTTTTTTCCTTTTCCCCTCCCTTCCTTTTGTTACTTCCCCTTTTTTCCCCATTTCCCCTACCTTTCTCCATCTCCCCTCCACTTTTCCCCTGTTAATACTTGAAAGGTTAGATGTTTTTTACCTTAACTAAGAATGTGTGAGTTGACTTTAAGCCAAGTCTGATGAAAAGAAGATTCAGGTGTTTCTCATCTCCTCCCTTCTTCCCCTCTATTACCATAGGTATTTTGTTCCTCTTCCTGTAATGACATTTACCTCATTCAGTCCCCTCCCTCCTCCCATCTCTTTCCTGTCCCCCTTTTTAAGGAAGTAGTGTTTTTAAGATCATTATATCTGAGTCATAGAAAATTCTGAGTATCTGTCACTTCTAGCTAAGTACATTCTATCTAATAGAGTTAAAATTCTTGAGAGTCTTTCTCCCAAGTGGGGTTAAAACCAGTTACATCCCATTGGATAACAGTCTCATGGATAGGTTCTGAATGTCCATCATTTCTGGCTAGGTATATTCTCTCTAAAATTCTCAATATTTGTGAGATTCTTTTTCCAATGCTGGAATATGATAGTTTCAACTCATGTGGTAGCAGTTTTATTTTCTTTTACCACCCCCCTTTTTTTTTACCTTTTCATGTGTCTCTTGAACCTATTGTTTGATGTCCAAATTTTCTATTTAGCTCTGGTCCTTTCATCAGTAATTTTGGAATTCTTCCATTTTGTTAAATTTCCATCATTTTCCCTGGAAGAGAAGTCTCACACTTGTGGGATAGTGGATTCTTTGTTGCATTCCAAGCTCACTTGCTCTTCAAAATATCTCATTCTCAGCCCTTAATATTGATCCAGCCAGGTCCTGTGTAATCCTTACTGTGGCTCCTTGGTATTTAAATTCTTTCTTTCTGGCTGCTTGCAGAATTTTCTCTTTTATCTGATAGTTCTGGAATTTGGCCACAACATTCCTTGGTGTTTTCATTTTAGGATTTGTTTCTGGAGAGGACCGATGTATATTT
Source organism: Macrotis lagotis (assembly GCF_037893015.1). NCBI lineage: Eukaryota > Metazoa > Chordata > Mammalia > Peramelemorphia > Peramelidae > Macrotis > Macrotis lagotis. The sequence continues at coordinate 316,270,640 of NC_133666.1, read as the reverse complement.
TCAATAACTACTTTGCCCTCCAGTTCCATGATATCAGGGCAGTTTTCCATCATGAGATCTTGTAATGTTAAGTCCAGGCATTTATTTTTCTCTTCAATGTTTTCAGGAAGTCTAATAATTCTCAGGTTGCCCCTCCTCAACCTATTCTCAAGGTCAGTGGTTTTTGCTGATAAGGTATTTGACATTTTCTTCTATTTTTTTCTATTTTTTGATTTTTTTTTTCATTGGCTCTTGCTGTCTCATGGAGTTATTAGTTTCTGCACATTCCATTTTTTTTAAGGAGGAGTTTTCTTCATTAATCTTTTGCAACTCCTTTTCCAATTGGTCAATTATACTTTTGAAAGAGCTTTCCATTTGACCAACTGAGGTTATGAGAGAATTATTTTCTTTTTGTATTTTCCCATTTGAGGATCTGAGAGAATTATTCTCATTTTGTATTAGTCCAATTGAGAATCTGAGAGATTTGTTCTCATTTGTTATTTGTCCAATTGTATTTTCTAAGGATTTGCTTTCTTTTTGCAAGGTCTTAATTGTCTCTCCCAATTTTTCCAATTGATTTTTGAACTCCTTCCTTATTTCTTCAAGGAAGTCTTTCTGTTTTGAAGACCAGATCGTATTCTCTCTCTGAGTAATGGCTTTTCCTTCCAGGAATTTTTCTAAGGCTCCACCTTTCCACTGACACTTCTTCTTTTTGCTAAGACCTTGAGTTGGGGAGGGGGTGGTTCACAGGGGCTTGAGATCATTAAAGGTTTTACTCACTGAGTGCAATTTCCCTGGCTGGCCAATAGGAGGTGCTTGTTTCTTTCTCTGGAGTGTCTGTGACCTTGATTGAGGCCTTCTCCCTTAACTTGAAGGGACGGGTTGCAGTTATTGAATCTTTTTTGCTTCAATCAGTGGTGGGCTTTACCCTGTGGTGAGGTCACTCACCTCCAAATTGTCAGCTGGGCTGGTTCTTCTGCTCACACACACCTGTGCCTGAAGCAGAAGTAGTCTGCAATTCTTTATTTCTAGAAGAAGCCTCAGCCATAATGGAGGCATGGACTGAGACTTCCTTAGCCCTCTAGCCTCACCACTGATCCAACAGGTCCATCTCTTGGGCCCTCAGACTCCCCAGCTCCAATTTATCTGCTAATCTAGCTTAACCCGGGCTGATCCACCCTCTGTGCCCAGACTCACCCACCCAAATTCACCGAATGCTGCTGCTGCAGGAGACAAATCCTGAGGTAGATGTTCTTTCTCCTGGCTTTTCTTTCTGGCTTTTGTGGTTTGGACTTCTGTTAAGAGGTTTATTTCATGATAAATGGGGAAAGATCAGGGGACTTTAGAACTGTGCCTGTCTTCTCTCTGCCATCTTGGCCAGAAGTCCAAAACAGCTATTAATTTATATTCCTTATAGGTACTCACTGTTCAGAATATAGCAAAGTAGCAAAAATATGCTTCTAACTGATTTACTTAATAAATTCATGAATGTGGCCAGACAGAGTGGGGGGAAAAAAGGCTTACCTCCTAACCTTATGGTTCAATTTTTCTGCATGCTAAATTTGAGAGAATATTGTCAATTTAAAGAAATTTGATCTCTTATAGAATTTTTAAAAATAACATGAATCTAATCTGGCTATTGCTATTTGGGTATGGTGGCTAGGTTCTTGTACATTATATATCCTAAGAAATAAAAGATGATATGACTTCAATATACCCAGAAAAACTGATTGAGAGACTAGTAAGAGAAGCACCCAGGAGTGATTATATACCATCAGAGCAACAGTCAGTTAACAATTTGGAAATATGCAGAAAAGTTTATTAAATTATCTATACTTTGACCCAGAAATACCAATACTTGGTCTATTTTCAAAGATGATTAGGAAAAAAGGAAATTATTATGGCAATTCTTTGTGGTTGCAAAGAACTGGAAATTGAAATGATACTCATCAGTGGAGGAATGGCAGAACACTTTGTGGTGGATGTGGTGTATGAGCTATAAGAAATGAGGAGCTTAACGATTTTGGAAAAACATAGAACACTCGCATAGAATAATGAAGACTAAAATAAGCAGAATCAAAATATTGTATATAGTAACGGCAATACTGTTTAAGAAAAACTTTGATTAAATAAGTTATTTTGTCTATTATAAACATCCAAATTAATTATGAAGGACTTGAGAACAAAAATACTAACAAATTCAGAGAAAGAACTGACAAGAAGCACTATGATTAGGATAGATTTACCTAGACATACTCATACAAACACACACACACACATATATATATGCATATGTGTCTCTATCTTTAGCTGTATCTCTATCCATATACATACCTGCATGTCTGATTTTAGTGACTTCTATGGTAGGGGGTAGGGAAAGAAATTTACATGAAAATATTTTTGTATAATTGAAAGAAATGTCAAGTTGTGCATAGTAGATTTCAGTTTCATCTTTTTTAATGTAGTGTTATATAAGTGCTTTTTTTGTTAAATTATAAAATATGTGTTTCTGCATTCATCATTCACCATTTGACAAAGGAGGATCAGCAAACAGTGCACAAAATGGGGATCAAGTAGAGGGTGGAAGAGTCAAGATGACAGAGAGAAACCAGGAATTTGCCCAAGGAGTCTCCAGTTTCCCTTGGAAACAATGTTAAAATCAAGCTTCTAAATGGATTCTGAAACTATAGAATCTAAAAAAAAATGACAATGAGAAGCAATTTTAAATATTAAGGTAAGTGTAAAGGACTTCAAGAAAATTTTGTCTTCCTTGGGTAAAACTGTAGCAAAACCCAGCAGGTTTTGGAAAGCCAATAGGAGTTTTTTAGTCACAACTGCATACAAATCAGCAACTGAGGTACTTTGATCCTGATTCAGTAGGTCAGTGGCATAGCTGATTGGCTGTGAGACTTCCAGCTTCAGAGTAGAAAGTAAATTCCAAACTCTTGAACCAAAAAACAACAGGTATGAAATTTCCAAGCACACCCAATGCAGGAAGATATTAGAAACTGAGACCCTCAAACTGAAAGTCAGTGACCAGGTCCCTGGCTCCAAGTACACTAAGTTTGGGACAGTATGTCTGTGCCCCAAGAGCAGAGCTCAGGTTTTAAAAAGTATTGAGCAAAAGACAAAAAATTGCACTAATCATAGATAACTGTTATGGTGACAAAGATTATCAGAACATGATTCAAATGAGTACAATGTTGGCAATAGGCCTTCATGTGAAGTCTCAAAGGAAAATATGAATTGGTCTCAAGTTCAAACATTCTTGGAAGAGTTCAAAAAAGATTTTTAAAAATTAAGTAAGAAAATATAAAAAATTGGGAAAAGAAATGTTATGTATGACAATTATTAAAAAGTCAACATCTTGGAAAAAGCATTTCAAAAATTGACTGAATAAAAGATCTCCTCAAAAAATAGAATTGATCCATGGATTCTAATATATTGGATCCATGGATCCAATGGATACTAATATAATTGTATTTACATGGAAATGGAAAAAATAAAATAATAAATAAAATTTATCATCTAAAATAGAATAATGATAACAGTAACAAAAATAATAATGAATAATTACATAGCTAAAAAAGCTAAAGAAAAATAAATTCTTAAAATAGAATTGGGTAAGTGGAAACTAATGGTTCTATGAGACATCAAGAATTGGTTAAACAAAATTAAAAGAATAAAATTGAAAATTATGTAATTAGCCAATTAGAAAAATAATTTACTTGGAAAATTGATCAGAAGATCACATAAGAATTATTGGACTACTTGAAGATCATGATTTAAAAAATAGAGCCAAGATACGATCTTTCTAGAAATTATCAAGGAAAATTATTCAAGCAAAATACCTAATGCCAGAGGAAAAATGGTAATTGAAAGAATCCAACAATTACATCCTAAAAATTATTTCAAAATGAACACTCCAAGGAAAAATGTAGACAAATTCCAGAATTATTAGATCAAGGAAAAATTACTGCAAACAACTAGAAGGACATTCAAATAACAAGAATCCTTGGGCAGAATTACACCAGACTTAGCAGCGTCTACCTTGATGATTAGAAGGTTTATGTTATGATATTCTAGAAGGCAAAGGAGCTTAAATTACAAGTAAGAATCAACTAACTATACAAAAATTTTAAGCATTATCATTTGTGGAAAAATTAAACATAATCATTCAATGAAATAGGGGACTTTCATACTTTTCTGATGAAAATATCAGAGTTGAACTGAAAATCCGATTCCCAAATACAAAATTCAAGAGAAGAATAAAAAAGAAAAAATGAATAAGATTAAATAGTTTTTATCCCTACAGAAGAAGATAATACTTAAACTTCTTGAGAACTATATCTCTTTTAGGGCAGTCTAAAGGTGTATACAAAAAAGTATGTGTACATATAAGTTGATTTTGATATAATAATATAAAAATATATGGGGGAAAAGAGATTATACTGGGAGAAGAAGAAAGGGGAGGAAGAATAAGGTAAATTATATCATGTGAAAAGACACAAAAACCTGTTTTTTAAAGGAGGATAAAAGGACATGTGAGCATTGTTTGAATGTTATTCCCATAAGATTTGATTCAGACTGGGAATAACATATATACTCAGTTGTGTTTAGAAATTTACCTTACCTTTTAGGAAATTAGAAAAGGAATGGGGAAAGAAAATGGAAAGGGTCCTGATAGAAGGAGGTCAGATGGGAGGTCAAATGTGGGAGGGAAAAGGGGAAACAAGGAAGGACAGATTGAGATAGATGATAGTCAGAAACAAAACACTGTGTGAGTAGGGACAGAGTGATTGGAGAAATAAAAGCGTAAACAGGAAAAACCACATAGAGGAAAATATACATAATCATAACTGTACACATGAATGGAATAAACTCTCCTATAAAATGGAAAAAATGGATCAAAAACCAGAATTCTACAATATGCTGCTATTTACAAAGGGAAAAAAAAAACATGTGAAGTAGAAAGATACATAGAAAGTAAAGGTCAAAGACTGTAGAAGGATCTATAATGCTTTAGCTGAAGTATAGAAGCAAAATAGATCTTATTAAGAGATTAGAAAGAAAATTACATCTTTCCATGAGGTATCATAGACGGTGAAGTATTAATAATACTAAACCTATATGCACCAAATTGTATAGCAGCATCCAAATTTTTAGAGGAGAATAAATAGACAGCAAAACTATTTTTGTTGAGGACCTCAACCTCCTTCTCTTAACTAAATAAATTTAATCACACAAAAAAACAAGAAAGAAGTTAAGGAGGTGAAAAGAATTTAAGGAAAGTTGAATGCAATAGAGTTCTGAAGAAAAGTGAATAGGGATAGAAACCAGTATATCTTTTACTCAATGGAACATGGCATTTACATAAACCATGATAAGGGCATAAAACCCTCACAATGGAATGCAAAAATACAGAGATATTAATGAATCCTTTTCACATCATGATGCTTTGAAAATTATGTGGATCATGGAAAGAGAGACTAAAAATTAATTAGGTAAAGCATGATTAAATTATTAAAATACACAACATATGATCTACATATCCAGGGGTTTGTTATGGTCATCCTAATATCCTACAAAAATGTCTCTTACATTTGTTCCCTATGTATTATTCCTCTTTCCAATGGTGGTGTGTACATTGGTTAAAGTGCATTGCATTTATGAATTTAAAAACAAGTCTTCTTTCATCCTAATGAATTTTGAAATTAAAAAAAATCACAAAGAATGAAGGAAGAGGGCTATTCCAATCTATTCTATCACTCCATAGGTAGAATAACTTTTAGGTTCACTATACATATTTATTTTTTTCTGGTATTATCTGTCTAAAATTGATTCCCTCTTGATGGGAGGCAATTGTATAAGTTATTTGATTGGAAGCTATATACAAATTACTAAGGTATTTTGCCTTTTTTCTCAACTGTTTAAAAGTACAAATATTTTAGGGAAAGTAATTGTTATCCAGAGCATCCCCCGAATCTACATTTCTAAATTTAATATTTCACTCAAATATTTGGCATACCATGAAATCAGTCAGTGCATGTATGAGACATTGATTACAGCAATTCCAGCTTTATGGATGACATCAATTAAAGCAGAAGTAACCTATAAACAGAATTTTTGTAGACAGGTGACTAAGAAATCAGTACACAGAATATCCATGCTAGTAAAGACCACTCAATATACAAGAAAATTTTCCATTATTATGGTTATGAATGAGTCTTCAAATGTCAAGAACACAACCTTGGAAGAAACTGCTTATTCTAGTGATTTGAATTTCTTGATATGGTAAAATGAGTGCAGCATCTCAGTGCTTATTCCCATCTCTTCTAAGTCTGCACCCACATGGAAAACTTGGCAGAAACACTCAACTTGAACTATTATATATCCTTCCTGGCTCATATCCTAGATGAAACAGGATCTAAAATATGTTGAGTTATCTTAACATTTCCTACAGATACAATTGGAATTTTAGTCTATAATTGGGTAAAGGGTTGAAGGAGTTTATATTTAAACTGTTTTACTACAATGGTTTTTAGATTGTCCTCATTTTTTTTCCTCCTTTTTTTGGATGGAGGTACCTGAAATGCAAAAGAATCTTTCTTTGCTTTTGTTTACTATATTTCCTTTCTTTTGATATCTGCCTCCTAATTTCTACCTGTTCATAATTTGTCTTTTTTTTTCTAGATGCTACACAAATTCTTTGTCCTGCAAATTTCATTACTCAACCATTCAAACTTGTCTCTCCCTTTAGATTTTATGTTATATATTATTTACTAGTTATACATTTCATTTGCCCATTAATCATGTACTGATTTGAAACTTTCTCATAGCTTGAATTGGAACTATTAGAAAATGTAAATATTTTCATGTTTATTCCTCACTTTCTAGTGAGATTTTCAGTCTTTCAATGCCTCTGTGTGTGTGTGTGTATGTGTGTGTATTTGTGAGAGAGAGACAGACAGAAAGAGAGAGAGAGAGAGAGAGAGAGAGAGAGGAGTTGCATATACATTGGAGGGAGGGTCAGTTTGTACATTGAATTCCTCTAACATGAAGGTGAGTTGGGGAAATGATAAAAATAAAATTGTAAGCCAGTTATTGCACTATTAATTGAGGAAGGAAGGAAAGTACACTGGAATGAGGGGGGGCATTCCTTGTGGAAAATTGCTCGCCAGATTTTGATGGGGGGGCAGATACGAATAGTATCAACTTCGATGGAACTGATTTAGTAGTGATGGAAGAATGAGGAGAAACTTAAAGAGAACAAGTAGTATTTCATTGTCAACCTTAACCAATGAACTGAGGAGAATTACTTTTGATTCATTCAGTGCTGGAAAATTTGACCATGGATCTTGTGTCATCAAGGGACTTCATATTTCAGTAAGAACTAGTAAATGAAAGGAATAGAAGAGGAATTTGTGAGGAAGGGAAAATTGTCTGCAGAAAAGGCATACCAGAGGTCAAAGTGGAAATGGAGAGATACAGGGGATGTAAATCACCATTTTATTAGTGGGGAATGAGGATTGGGGATTGAATTATCTACAAAAGTTCTTTAAGACTAAGATATGGGAGCAGCTAGGTGACCTGAGTTCAAATCCAGCCTCAGACAAATAATAATTACCTAGTGGTGTGGCCTTGGGCAAGCCACTTAACCCCATTGCCTTGCAAAAAAAAAAACCTAAAAAAAGTCTAAGATGTGAAAGTTATGACCAGATATGAGAATATTCATTATTGAGTGGGGGGCACTATTATTAATTTTTTTCAGTTTTTTCCCTTCATTTATTATTTACATGTAATGGTAATTTTCAACAATCATTTAAAAATATTGATGCCAGTACCATTCTTCTTCCACATACATCTTAATGAGATGAAAGACCTGAATTCAAATCTAAGTGTGGCCCTGGGAAAATCACTTAACCTTTGTCAGTCTGTTTTCTCAACTATTAATTTTAAGGTGAATGTTTATTTTCATTGTCAAAACATTTTAGGGAGAGCTCTGTTCTAGACTGCCCATTGGACTTTTTTATATCCATAATTCATGGATAAACATAAGTATGTATATATACAAATATGTATATGCATATCTGTAGTGTATATATATGTATGTATGTATGTATGTATTTATATATATATATATATATATGGTACCAATATACCTTCTACAAAAACAGGACAAAGAAATTATGAATTTAAGTGAATTTATCATTGTTCATTAAAATGTTAGTTTATTTGACTAATTTTCCAATGTCATAGATGAGTAGTAATAGGGAAAGTAAGAAAGACTGAGGATTGAGGGTCTCCCAACTGGCAATACAATCTCTGTACATTCAAACAATCACCTTAGACTGAGGGGATATATGGGTAATCACAGATAGAATAACACTTCAAGATTCTAGGTTAAAGTAGTTAAAAAAAGAATAGAACAACCTGAACAGATGAATTGGCTTCAATTTAAGAACTCAAAGAGAGGAAACAAACAAGTGTTGAATCTGAATAGACACACTAGAGTCAGTATACAAAGATCCACACTTGATAGGAAGAAAAGGAATTTTTATATTCAGAGGATGTAGGGAGAGGTCTTTGTATAGGGTTCAAAACAAGTGTGCAACAAGATAGTGGAGTAAAGAAAGAGAAGAAGATCTTGACAGTCAGAACAGTTAAGGGACACAATGACAAAATTAGATAAGAGAACTGAACCTTTTCAGGGCAAGATCTACCTGCTTCTTCCCTAGATTAAAATATTTTATTTATAGAGATTAAGTGAAGTCTTGCTGATTTGTTTGACCCTCCAGAGTAATTGTGTTTTTTTTTTTCCTAATAAGCACAGAAAAGGCAGGAAGTTAAAATTCAGGTTTACTTGTAAATCTCTAAAGCAAGATAAAAGACTCAAGGGCCAGGACATCATTGGGAAAAAAAAATCTAGGTTTTTTTTTTTTGTTTGTTTTTTAAGGCAGATAATTTTCCAAAATCTACTTCACATTTCCAGCTCCTGGCATAATTTCTCTTTCTCTTGCACTATACTGACTTTCCTAAAGGACATTATTTGAAGTCCTTAGACTATATTTGGTGTATATTAAGACCTTTTGAGGGAAGTGCTAAAGTAGAATTTCAAGCTGATGAATGAAAAATGACATAGAGGTTGGGTGTAAATTGAAGAATATTCCTGGGGAGTTCTAAGAAGGATTGCTGGAAATAGGAAAATAATAACTATTAATGCAGGTTTTAAATACTAAAAAATAAATTCTTAAAACTATGAACTAAAAGAAATAATTATTTAAAAGTAATAATACCAATATGTTTTTCACCACCCCTCCCCTAACAAGTTCATATTTATCTCATTCATTATTATCATGATTCTCTGGCATTTCTAAGAGAATTATGCTATGCAGTATAGCATTCATATCATTTTATTCACTGGAATAAATTTCAATGATATATGCATAATCTGAATAGGTAACTACTATTTGATCTCAACATAAACTTGTTTTTCAATGTATTATTTTTAGCTATCATGCCAAGTTATACTTTTAACTCCTAATTCCAACTATTTTAGCAGTTTTTCCACTTTCATCCAGAAGGAAAAAAAATTATTTACTTTTGTTCTAAGGACTACCCCCAACTTATATATTAAATGCATGTATTTATTATATCATATCATAATTTATCATAATATATATGCATTCATCTATTTCTCATTCTATATTTTTAACATATGTATTTACATACATATGTACATGGAGAAATGCATGTCTATATGAATTCATATATTTGTATTTCTAGCTATACTTTATTGTTTCTATATCCATAAAAATATATATTATGGTTTGGACATCTTTGTAGAGGCTATAGTAAAGACTATTTGGACCATGAAAATATTCTGTTTAAGATGGTGTTAGAGGGGCAGCTAGGTGGTGTAGTGGATAAAGCACCAGCCCCAGAATCAGGAGTACCTGGGTTCAAATCTGGTCTCAGACACTTAATAATTACCTAGCTATGTGGCCTTGGGCAAGCCACTTTACCCCATTTGCCTTGCAAAAACCTAAAAAAAAGATAGTATTAGAAATTGAATTGTATTCCATATTTTGATTAGATAACAATCTTGGCTATTTTTTATGTTTTTAGTAAAATGTGACTGAGATTAGATTTTTTCTGAGCAAAATCAAAAAGATCAGGTTTTAGCACTAATGAGGGATGCTTGGATAGGCAAATGAAGTTCTTCTCAGTCTCTGGTTTCTTCTTTAACTGAGTCAAGTTTATAAGAAATAAGACATTTCCAAATTGATAAAAGATCAAATTATATATGAACAATTTTAAGAAGAGGTAATCAATGATATCTATATCATTTTATTGTATAAATATTTATTTTCAATTGTATGTAAAATAGTAGCATCTATTTATTATTTTTGTAAGGGTTTTGAATTTTGAAATGTCCCTCCACCCTCCCTTTCCTCCCCTATCCCCACCAAAGAAGGGAATCTAATAAACTTTACATTGTTTCCATGTTATGCAGTGATCAAAATTGAATGTGTTGAAGGAAAAAAAAAACATATCCTTGAGGAGGAAATAAAATATAAGAGACAGCAAAATTATGTTGCCCATAATGTAACTTTTTATAAAATTGAAGATAACAAACTTTGGTCTTCATTTAAACTCCACAGTTCTTTCTGTGGATACAGATGCTATCCTCCATCAAAGATCTGCTAGATTTGTCTCTAATTTTTGCACTGATGGAATGAGTAAGTTCACCAAGGTTGATGAAAAACCCATGTTGTTGTTAGGATCTACAATGATCTTCTGGTTCTGCTGGTCTCACTAAGCATCAATTCATGCACATTTTTCCAGGCTTCTCTGAAATCCCAACCCTCCTGAAATCTAATGAAGCAATATTATTCCATCACATACATTTAACACAATTTGTCCAGTCATTCCCCAATTGGTGGAGATAGCCAATTCTTTGACACTACAAACAAAATTTTTGTCTATGTAGGGTTTTTACACTTTTTCATGATCTCTTTAGAATACAGACTCAGTACTAGTATTGTTGGATCAATGTGTATGCTCATTTTTACAGGCCCTTGGGCAAAATTCCAAATTGTTCCCCAGAAAGGTTGAATCAGTTCACAGTTCCACTGAAAATGGATTAGTGTCCCAGATTTTCCATAACCTGTCCAACATTGATCATTATAATTTCTGGTCACATTGGCTAATCTGAGCAGAGTGACACAGTACCTCAGAAATACTTTAATCTGCATTTCTCTAAATCACTAATGATTTAGGATAATTTTTCACATGACTTAGAGTATAGATGATTTCCTCATCTGAAAATTCCCTTTGCATATACTTTGACCATTTGTCAATTGGGAAATGGTTTCTATTTTTTATAAATTTCACTAAGTTCTCTATATTATTTGTACTAAAGTCCTTTGTCAGAAACACTAGTTGTAAAAATTGTTTCCCAATTTACTACATTTTTTTGAGATTGGTTACAGTAGTTTTGTTTGTGCAAAAACATTCCAATTTAATTTAATTAAAATTATGCACCTTGTTTTTTTATGATGTTCTCTATCCCTTGGTCATAAACTGCTCCCCTTTGGTTTTCATTAAAAGAATCTTGAAGTCCCATGAAGTCATTACTTTCCACAGATTCCATTCTTTTTTTTTAAGAGAAGAATTTTACTCATTTACCTTTTGCAACTCCTTTTCTAATTGTTCAGTTCTATTTTGGAAGCAGTTTTCCATACGCCCAAGTGTTTGAATTATTTTCATTTTGCATTTGTCCAATTGTATTTTCCAAGGATTTGTTTTCTTCTTCAGAGATATTAATTTCTCTTTCAATGTGTTAATTTTCTCTTGTGTTTCTTTTCCCAATTTCCCCAATTGATTTTTAAACCCCTTCCTGATTTCTTCAACTACTAGATCTCTCTGGGTTAGAATCTGGTTCTTGTAAGTTTTTCTCCATGGGTCCCCCTTTTTCCTGGCTTTTCTTCACTATTCTAGGATCTTGTGTTGGGGGAAGGGCTGGGTCTCAGAGGTTTGCTTTTGGAAACCTTAGAGGCTTTGCTCTCTTGGTTTAGTAATTTCAAAGGCTGGTCAGTAGAGGCCACTGGTTGTTATCTCTGGAGTGAGTAAAATCCTCTCCTAATCCTGCAGGGAGTGAAGAGGGGCAGCATGGTTTGAGCTGACCATGAACAATGGGCTGGGCCAAGGGGGAGCAAGCTAGTCTGTAATCCACACCTGAAACTGAGGGGATGGAGGTGGCTATAGTTTTTTCCTCTGAAGAATGCTTCCCTAAAAGTATGTAGCTCAGGTCCCACAACCAGCTGGACAATTTCCAGGCATGCAGAACTCCCCTCCCCCAGGCCAAAGACTGTGGCTAAAGTTGGTTAAACCTCTTCAGCTAACACTGGTCCTCTGTCTTCCCCCCAGCTGCCGTCCCTGCGCCTACCCTCTGGTCTCCCTCCCACTCCCACTCCACTGTGATCCCCTGAGACAGACCTTATTGGTAGATGTTCTTCTCCTAACTTCTTTTTTCAGGGTTTTGTCAATGGAGTTGACAAAAAAATCAAGAGATTTTTTTTCCATGTTATTTTTGAGAGGACAACAGGAGCACTTAACACAGTGCCTGTCTTCTTTCTGCCATTTTGACTGGAAGTCCACAGTTTCCTCCCTACAGTCTTTTATCAAAGAATGAGTTCTTACCCAATAGTTGGACTTTTATACTTTATCAAACAACAGATTACTAAAATTGTTTCCTGCTTTCTCTTTTGCTGTTTTACTTTCTGTTTCATTGATCCACTTTTGTAGCCAGTACCAGAAAGTCTTGATGACTGCTCCTTAATAATAGAATTTTAGACCTGGTAAGACTGAGCAATGTCTTTTTGTACTTTTATCATTAAATTCTTTGATATTCTTGACATTTTGTTTCTCATATGAGTTTAATGGCAATTTTTTTCTAGTTCAAACATTAATGTAACTTTTTGGAAGTTTGATTGTATGACACTAAATAAGTAGGTTTAATTTAGGTAGAAATGTCATTTTTATTCTGTTATCTCAGCCTATCCATAAGCAGATGAAATTTTCCCAGTTATCTACTGTATTTGACTGAAAAGTGCTTTATAGTTGCTTTCATAGAGTTCCTGAGTCTGCCTTGGCAGGTAGACTCCCAAGTATTTCATGTTGTCTGAACCTAATTTATATGGGATTTCTCTTTCTAGCTCTTGCTGTTTGTTGTATCATGCTAATAATATATAGAAATGTGAGGATTTATGTAGGTCTATTTTATATCCTCTGACTTTTCTAAGTTGCTAATTGCTTCCTATAGGTTTTTAGATGATTTTTAGGATTCTCTGGGTATGCCAACTTGTTATCTGCAAAGAGTAAGAGTTTTGTTTCTCCTTTCCCAATTTTTATATCTTCAATTTTTTATTTTATTACTGAAGCTAACTTTTCTAATACTATATCAAATGTAATTGGTATTAATGGGCATCCGAATTTCACCCCTGATTTTATTGAGAATTCCTCTATCTTATCCCCATTGCATATAATGCTTGTTGATAGTTTCAGATAAATACGGCTTATCATTCTAAGGAACAATCCATTTATTCCCTTTGTCTCTAGTGTTTTAATTAGGAATGAGTGCTTATATTTTGTTACAGCCTTTTTAAGAATCTATTGCCGTAATCATTGAAATCTGTCAGGTTTGTTATTGATATAGTCAATTATACTGACAGGTTTCCTAATACTGAACCAAGCCTGCATCCTTGAAATAAATCCTACTTGGTCACAGTTTATTATCCCAAGAATAACTTATAATCACTTTCATAAGATTTTATTTAAGATATTTGTATCTATATCCATTAGGGAAATTGTTCTATAATTTTCTTTCTCTGTTTTGGCTCTTCCTAGTTTAGATATCAGCATTATGCAGATGTTTTAGAAGGAATTAGGCAAAGGTCCATCTTCACCTATTTTAACAAAGAGTTTATGGAATTGGAACCAGTTGTTCTTAAATGTTTGATAGAATTCACTTGTGAATCCATTTGTGCCTATCAAATTTATTGTCATAAAGTTAGTTCTGAATTGTTATTTTAATTTCCTCTTCATTGGTAGTGATTACAGTTTTCATTTATGATACTAGCAATTTCATTTTCTTTCCCTTTTTCTTTTTTAAATCAAATTAACCAAAGTTTCATCTATTTTATTGTTTTTTCATAAAACCAATTCTTGCTTTTATGTATTAGTTTAATAGTTTTCTTGATTTCAATTTTATTAATTTCTCCTTTCATTTTTAGAATTTCAAACTTGGTATTTGTTTGAGGGTTTTCAATTTTACTTTCTCTATTTTTTAGTTGCATTCTTAGTTCATTGATTTCTTCTTTCTCTATTTTATTCATATAAACATTTAGAGATATAATTTTCTATGAGAAAGTCATTAAATCTATGTATAATTTGTTATTTGAACCAGTCCTTCTTTAAAATGAGATTATTTAGCTTCCAATTAGATTTTGGTCTATCTTAGGTCTGTCTCTCCAAGGCACATTATTGCAGGTGATCTGTATTGCATTATGGTCCAAGAAGTGAATATTCAATATTTCTGTCTTTCTGCATTTGATTATGAGTTTTTATGACCTTATACATGATCAATTTTGTGTAGGTACTATGTATGGCAGAAAAAAATGGTATATTCTTTTCTATCTCCATTTAATTTTCTCCAAAGATCTATCATGTCTAGGTTTTCTAACAATCTATTTACCTCCTTAACTTCCTTCTTGTTTATTTTATTGTTAGATTTACCTAAATCTGAAAGAGGAAGATTGAGGTCTCCCACCAGTAGAGTTTTGGGGTCTGTGTCTTCCTGTAACTCATTCAACTTCTCTTCTAAGAACATAATTAGCATTGAAATTGCTTCTTTGTCTATGATACATTTTAGGAGGCTATAGTTTCCTTACTTATATTTTTAATGAGATCTCTTTTTGCACCTGCTTTGTATGAGATGATTGCCTTTGTCTTTTTCACATCAGTTGAAGCATATTATATTCTGCTCCAAACTTTTACTTTTACTCTTTATGTGTATCTCTCTGCTTTAAAGGAGGTTCTTGTAAGCTGCATAATGTTGGAGGGAGGCTTTTAATCCACTCTGTTATTCTCTTTTTTGTTATGGGAGAGTTCATCCCATTCTTTTTCAAGGTTACAATTTCTAACTCATTGTTGTCCTCCATACTGTCTTCTTTCTGTTTGTTTTTCTCCCTTTTTCACCTTGTCCCCTTTTGTTAGGGTTTTTACTTTTTTGCAAGGCAATGGGGTTAAGTGGCTTGCCCAAGGTCAGCGCTAGGTAATTATTAAATGTCTAAGGCCGGATTTGAATTCAGGTACTCCTGACTCCAAGGACTGGTGCTCTATCCATTGCGCCACCTAGCTGCCCCTCACCTTATCCCATTTTCCCAGTATTTTGCTTCTGAATACCACTTCTTTCAGTGCATTTGTACCTTTCTATCCAACACCTCTTTCTTTCCCTTTCACCTTTTTCCTTCCCTTCCTTCTGTCAGTTCCTCTTTTACTCACTCCTTCCACTTTCCCCTCTTCCTACTTGAAAAGTAAGATAAGTTCTATAAACTGCACCACCTAGCTGCCCCCAAAAAATTGTATCTTAAGGGAAAAGAATAATATATAAGAGATAGACAAATTACATTATATATATATATATATATATATATATAGACAGCTTTTTAGAAATTAATTGTAATAGTCACTGATCATTGTATAAAGTTCACAGTTCTTTCTTTTCATATGGATGATATTCTCAATCACAGATACCCTAAAATTGGCCCTGATTATTGCACTGATGAAATGAGCAAATCCATCTAATTGATGGAATTAATTAAATGAGAATATGTTTTGTTTTGTTTCATTTTCTTCCTCTGGATGGAGACAATATAGTCCATAGGCAGTCCAATAGAGTTGTCCTTGCTCTCTGGACTATGGAGGGGAGCTGCTTCCATCAGGGTTGTTCATCTCAAAATGTTGTTGTTGTTGATGTGTACATTGTTCTCTTGGTTCTACTCCCTTCACTCAGCATCAGATCCTATAAGTCATTACATGATTCTCTAGAGTCTGACCATTTATGGTTTCTTATGGAATAATAGCATTCCATAGTATTTATATAACATAACTTGTTTAACCATTCCCCAGTTGATGGGCATCCCAACTTCCAATTCTTTGCCATTTCAAAAAGAGCTGCTATAACTATTTTGGAACATTTAGAACATTTCTCATTTTTTATAATTTCTTCTGGATATAGACCTAGAATTGTAATCGTTGAGTCAAAGGGTATGACCAGTTTTATTGTTCTTTGGACATAGTTTCATATTGCTCTCCGGAATGGTTGGATCCATTCACAACTCCAGCAGTAACATATTAATATCCAAATTCTCCTTCAACCTATTCAATTTTGATCAATTTGCCTTTTTCTCATCTTAGCAAATCTAAGAAGTGTGAGGTGATACTTCATAGATGTTTTAATTTGCATTTCTCTAATCAACAATGATTTGGAACATTTTTTATATGATTATATTTAGCCTTTAATTTCCTCATTTTTTATGAGACCAATAATCTTATTGATTTTAACTTTTTTAAATCAGCACTTGATTTTGAGAATTTCTATTTGGTATTTAATTGGGGGCCTGTAATTTGTTTTTTTTTGCTTGTTTGTTTGTTTTTTAGTTTTTGCAAGGCAAATGGGGTTAAGTGGCTTGCCCAAGACCACACAGCTAGGTAATTATTAAGTGTCTGAGGCTGGATTTGAACTCAGGTACTCCTGACTCCATGGTCAGTACTTTATCCACTGTGCCACCTAGTTGTTCCTTAATTTGTTTTTCTAGCATTTTAGTTGCATTCTCAAATCATTGATCTCTTCTTTCTCTATTTTATTCATATAGGCATTTAAAATATAAAATTTTCCCTCAAAACTGCCTTGTTGCATCCCATAATTTTGATATATATATATATATATATATACATATATATATGTATATATATATATATATATATTATATCATTTTCTTGGATATAATTATAGATTGTTTATATTAGTTGCTGTTTGAGATGAAGTCATTTAATTTCCAATCAGCTTTCAGTTTAATCTTTCCATGACCCTTTATTACATATAATTTTTATTGCATCATAGTCTGAGAAGGCTGTATTTATTATTTCTGCCTTTTTTCATTTTAGTAAAAGACTAAGACATGGTAACTTTTGATGATAGGTGCCATGTACTGCCAAGAAAAAGAGGTTTATTCTTTTTTTATTCCAATTAAGTTTTCCCCAGAAGGTGTGTTATATTATTAAGTGGTATTATTGCATTAAGGTGGTGTATCATATCTAAGTTTTCTAAGACTTCATTCACCTTCTTAATTTCCTTTTCTTTAATTTTGTGGTTATATAAATCAAGTTCTGAGAGGGGGAGATTGAGGTCCCTTCTTATTAAAGTTTTGCTATATATGTATCCTTGTAAATCACTCAGCTTTTCCTCTAGGAATTTGGATGCTATGCCACTAAGTGAATATACATTTAGTCATGACTTAGCTCCATTATCAATGGTGCCTTTTAAGAAGATGTAATTTCCTACCTTATTCTTTTTATTGAGATTGCTTTTGGCTTTTACTTTATCTAAAACAGGATCAGTACCCCTGATATTTTTATTTCAGTTGAAGCATAATATATGCTGCTCCAACCTTTTGCCTGTATCTTTCTGCTTCACATGTCTTTCTAGTAAACAGTATTTTGCAGGATTATATTTTTAATACATTCTGCTATTCATTTCCATTTTATCAGAGAGTTCATCCCACTCACACTTACAGTAAAGATTGCTAATTCTGAAAAACTTCTGTCCAAAATGACAGAGAGAAGATGGACAATTTGCTAAGTCTCCTGGTTCCCCATCAAAAAAATATGAAAGAAACCTCTTAACAGAAATCAGATCAACAAAACCCAGGAAGAGAAACTAGGAGAAGAACATCTACCAAAAGGTCTGTATCTGGGGATTTTATGAACCTGGGGCAGAGAGTGAGCAGAGGTGGGATAAGACCAGGACTAACCTACATTTAGCTGTGGAGGCTTGACTGTGGGTGCTGAGCTCCAAGGCTACAGAGTCTTTAGCCCTGGGAGTTGATGTTTGTGGATCCCCAGCAGGGCTGGAGGGTAAGTTCCAGTACAGACTTGAAGAATAAGGTTGAACATTGATCTGTTCAGCTCAGGACCATGACTTCCATACTTTCAATGGATTCATATTCTCAGAGCAAACACAGTAACAACCCGCCCAGCCCCCCCACCCCCAGGATCAAGTGTGGACAACAAAGCTCCCTCATTTGAATAGGGAGTATGACATTCTTGCCCTTGGAGCCAGGCCACATTGTTTAGGGATAATTCAGACCCTGCCCCCTCCACTCACTCTGGACCTTAATTCAAGGTCACAGACACTCCAGGGAGAATAAGCAGCACCTCCTAGTGGCTAGCCCACTTGTAGTTACTAAACCCAATGAGCAAAGTCTCTAAAGTTCACAAAACCAAACCACTGTGAGCCAGCCCCTCCCCCAACACAAGATATTAGGAAAATGAAGAAAGGTCAGCAGAATGGGGAACCTTTTGACAACTACTTTGAAAGCACAAATCCTAACCCAGAGAGATCTAGAGAATCTGAGGAGAATATTAATTGGTCTCCTGCCCAGAAAGACTTCCTATAAGAAATCAGGAAGAAGTTTAAAAATCAATTGAAAAATTGGGAAAGCAAACTCAAGAGAAAATTACCACCTTACAAGAGAAAATTAACATCTTGCAACAAGAAAATAAATCCTTAGAAAATATAATTGGACAACTACAAAAATAAAATCATTCTCTCAAATCCTCAATTGAGTAAATGCAAAAAAGAAAATACTTCTCTCCAAACTACACCTGGGTAAAAGGAGTTGCAAAAGGTAAATGAAGAATATTCTGTTCCAAAAAAAGAATACAATCTGTAGAAAATAATTACTTCATGAGACAACAAGAATATTTTAAACAAAAGAAAAACTGAAAAAAAGGAAATGTAAAATATCTCAACAACAAAACCACTGACCTTGGGAATAAAACCAATTGAGATAAGAATTACCGAACTTCCTGAAAACATTGAAGAAAAAAAAAAAGCCTGGCCTTAAAATTACAGAATTTAGTTATCAAAAACTGCCCTGATATAGAACCATAGGACAAAATATTTATTGAAAGAATACATTGATCCACTCCAGAAAGGGATCCTAAATTGAAAACACCAAAGAATAATGTGATGAAATTCCCAAACTTTCAGATAAAAGAGAAAATTCTGCAAGAAGCCATAAAGAAACAATTTAGGTAACAATGAGCTACAGTAAGGACTACAGAGGACTTGACTGTACCAATATTAAGGGATCAAAGGGCCTGGAAAGAGATATTTTGAAGAGCAAAGGGATGCAGCAAAGAATCCACTGTCTGGCAAACCTGAGTCTTCTCCTCCAGAGGAAAAGATATCCATTTAATGAAATTGGAGACTTCTTACTCTTCCTGATGAAAAGACCAGAGCTAAACAGAAAATTTGAACATCAAATAGGAGACTCAAAAGACACAGGAACAGGTAAATAAAAAGGATAAAGAAAAAAAATTGCTATCCAATAATTTAAAACTGGGTTTATCCCCACCTAGGAGAAAGATTCTCATAACTCTCGAGAACTGTATCTGTATTAGAGAGAATATACATAGCCAGAAGTGATGGAAACTTGTGCCTTTCCATGACTGATAGAATAATTTAAAAATGATATCTCCTTATTAAGGGGTGACAGTAAGTAGACAGGAGGATGGAGGTGATTGAATGGGGTGAATAGAATTACATAAAGAGATACAAAGTACCTATTGCCATAGAGTGGAAGAAGGGAGGTGATGAGAACCACCTGAATTTTACTCTAATCAGATTAGACCAAAAGGTAACATACACACACTCAGTTAAATTGAGAACTTTATCTTACCTTTCAAATTTTAAAAGGGGAAAGTGGGAACAGGGAGGAAAGGAGGAATTAGAAGAAGGAAGAAGGGGCAAAGTGAAAGGGGAATGAAAGTGGAGGGGGATTAGATACAAGGGGGAAAAGATACTGAAGATGGTAGTATTCGGAAACAAAATAATGGGGAATATGGACAAAGTGGATAAAGGGGAAATATATAAACAAAGTGAAGATAGCAATACAGAGTTAGTAGTTATAACTTTGAATATGAATGGGATGAACTCTCCCATAAACTATAAGTGAATCAGAAATTGGATTAGAAAACAGAATACTACAATATTCTGCTTACAAAAAGCTAATTTGAAACAGAAATATACATATAGAGAAAAGATAAAAGTTTGGAACAAAATATATTTTATTTTAACTGAAGTTAAAAAATACAGTTTTAGCAATCCCTATCTCAGACACAGCAGCCATAAAAAATAGATCACATTAAAAGATATAAGGAAGGAAATTATATCCTCCTAAAAGGTACCACAGACAATAAAGCAATTTCAATACTAAATATTTATTAATCAAGTGGTATAACTTCTAAATTTTTAGAGGAGAAGTTGAATGAGTTACACGAAGACAGATAGAAAAAAAATCTCCTGGTGGTAGACCTCAACCTCCCACTCTCAGATTTAGATAAATCTAACTATAAAATAAACAAGAAGGAAGTTAAGTTGGCAAATAGATTGTTATAAAACTTCAATATGATAGACTTATTGAGGAAACTGAATGGGGATAGAAAGGAATAAACATTTTTTCTGCAATACATGGCACATACACAAAAACTGACCATGTACCAGGGTATAAAAAACTAATATTCAAATGTAGAAAGGCAGAAATAGTGAATACATCCCTCTCATGTGATAATGCCATAAAAATCACATGCAATAATGGGCAAGGAAGAGATAGCTCTAAAACTAATTGAAAGCTAAATAACCTCATTTTAAAGAATGAGTGGATCAAGCAACAAATTATAGAAAGAATTAATGATTTCATCATAGATAATCATAATGAGAAAACAAACCAAAACTTAAGTGATACAGTCAAGGCAGTTGTTAGGTGAATAATTATATCTTTAAACGCTTATATGAATAAATTGAAGAAAGAGGAAACTGATGAACTAAACATACAACTAAAAACTTAGAGAAAGAACTAATTAAAAAGCCCCAATAAAATACAAAATTAGAAATTCTAAAAATCAAAGGAGAAATTTTAAAAAATAGAAAGCAAGAAAACTATTAAATTAATAAATATAATCAAGAGCTGGTTATATAAAAATGATAAAATTGATAAACCTCTAGTTACTTTGATTTTAAAAAAGAATATAATAAACCAAATTACCAGTATCATAAATGAAAAGATGAACTCACCACCCAATGAGGAGGAAATTAAAGAAACAATGTGGAATTATTTTGTATAGCTATATGCTAATAAATTTGATAATCTAAGTGAAATGGATGAATATTTTAGAAAATATAAATTGACCAGATTAAAGGAAGAGGAACTTAAATACTTAAATAACCCTAAACTTCCTAAGAAAATATCTCCAGGACCTGACAGATTCATAAATGAATTCTATCAAACATTTAAGGATCAAATGGTCCCAATTCTAAGTAAACTATTTGGCAAAATAGTTGGGATGAAATTGTACCTAACTCATTTTATGGCATCAGTTTGGTGCTGATACTAAATTTGAATGAGTGAAAAGAGAATTATCGAAAGAGAATTATAGACCTATCTCCCTGATGAATATAGATGTAAAAATCTTAAATAATATCTTAGCAAAGTAATTACAGCAAGTTATCACTAGGATAAAAGATTACACCTGAGCAAGATTTATCCCAGGAATGCAGGATTGGTTCCATATTAGGAAAACTGTTAGTTTTACTATATCGATAACAAACCTATTAGAAATCATGATTATCCAAAAAGATGCTGAAAAATTCTTTGACAAAATATGATACCCGTTCCTCCACAAAACACTAGAGAGCATAGGAATAAATTGACTATTCCTTAGAATGATAGGCAGTATCTATCTCACACCATCAACAAGCATAATATGCAATGGGGAGAAAGTAGAGGCATTCCCAGTAAAATGATGGATGAAACAAGGATGCCTGTTATCACCACTACTTTTCAATACTGTGTTAGAAATGTTAGCTTTAGCAGTAAGAGAATAAAAAGAAATTTAAGGAATTAGAATTGGGAAGGAAGAAATAAAACTATCACTCTTTGCAGATGACATGATCTATGCCTAGTGAATCCTATAAATCATCTTAAAAACTACTATAAAAATTAGTAACTTTAGCAAAGTCTCAGAATATAAAATAAACCCGCATAAATCCTCAGCATTTCTATATATTACCAGCAAGATACAGTAGCAATAGCTCAAAAGAGAAATCCCATTCAAAATAACTTCATGCAATATAAAATACTTGGGAGTCTATCTACCAAGGCAGACTCAGAAACTATGAAAATGACTAAAAACATTTTTATCATAAATAAAATCAGATTTAAAAACCTGGGAAAATATCAACTGCTCATGGATAGACTGAGCTAAAATTATAAAAATGACAGTTCTACCTAAGTTAAACTACTTATTTAATCAATCAAAATTCCAAAAAAGCAATTTAATGTGTTAGAAGAAAATTGTAAGTAAATGCATATGAAGAAATAAGAAGTCAAGAATTTCCAAGGATTTAATGAAAAATGTTCAATAAAAGGTGACAGCCCTACCAGATCTAAAATTCTATTATAAAACATCAGTCATCAAAACTTTCTAGTATTGGTTAAGAAATAGAGTATTGAATCAGTGGAAGAGACTAGGTGCAATTACAGGAAATGATTATTGGAATCTGCTGTTTGATAAACTCAAAGAGTACAGCTTTTGGGATAAAAATCACTCTTTGACAAAAACTGTTTGGAAAATTGATAGCATGGCAGAAACTTGGATTAGATCAACACAGATATAAAAGTCAATATTATAAGCAAATTAGGAGATCAAGGAATAGTTTACCTGCCAGATCCATGGAAGCAGTTTATGACAAAAGAAGAGATGGAGTACATCATTAAAAACAAACTAGATAATTTTTATTACATTAAATTAAAAAGTTTTTGCACAGACAAAACCACTGTAACCAATATTAAAAGAAATGTAAATTGGAAAACAATTTTTGCAACTAGTATTTCTGACAAAGGACTCATTTCTAATATATATATATATATATATATATATATATATATATATATATATATATATATATATATATAACTGAGTCAAATTTATTTAAAAATGCCACTTTTTTCAAGAAATGGTCAAATGATATTCAAAGGCA
Source organism: Macrotis lagotis (assembly GCF_037893015.1). Lineage (NCBI taxonomy): Eukaryota > Metazoa > Chordata > Mammalia > Peramelemorphia > Peramelidae > Macrotis > Macrotis lagotis. The sequence goes on along the minus strand of NC_133666.1, from coordinate 316,247,272 downwards.
ATTTACAGATGAGGAAATCAAATTGATTCATAGTCACATGAAAAATGCTCCAAATCATTATCTATTAGAGAAATGAAAATTAAAGCATTTTTGAGGTATCACCTCACACCTCTCAGACTGGTCAAAATGACCAGAAAGGATAATGATGAATGTTGGAAGGGATGTGTGAAATCTGGGACAGTAATGCATTGTTGGTGGAGCTGTGAACTCATCCATACTTTCTGGAGATCAATTTAGAATTATGCTCAAAGGGCAGTAAAAATGTGCATACTCTTTGATCCAGCAATACCACTTCTGGGCTTTTACCCTGTAGAGATCATGAAAAATGTTAAAAAACATCAAACATCACTTGTACAAAAAGCTTCATAGCAGCTCTGTTTGTGGTGGCAACAAATTGGAAATTGAGTGAATGTCCATCAATTGTGTAATAGCTGAACAAATTGTGGTATATATACATCATGGAACACTATTGTACTATTAGAAACCAGGAGTGATGGTAATTCATAGAAGCCAGAAGGATTTGCATGAACTGATGCTGAGTGAAATGATCAGAACCAGAAGAACATTGGACACCATAACTGCAACATAGGGTTGATGATCAATCTTAATGGGCTTGCTCATTTCATAAGTACAGCAATCAGGGTAAATTCGGGAGTATCTGTGATGGAGAATACCATCTGTATGCAGAACAAGAATTGTGGAGTTTGAACAATGACCAAAGACTATTACCTTATTAAAAAAATTATTTTATTATGTAATTTTGCAATCTCATAGTTTTTTTCTTAAGGGCATTTCTTTCTCAACAATTCAATTTAAAACAGGGTATAGCATGGAAACAACATAGCAATTAACAGATTGCCTTCTTTGGGGCCTGGAGGAACTTAAGCAAGATAGGGCAAAAAATTGTAAAATTCAAAAATATATGAATAAATTTAAAAGATCACTAATTCTATATTTCCCTTCTTGCCATCTTTCTCCTTTTGCATTTTTCTCTTTTCTTTCCTCTTATTCCTACTCTCCAAAAATCTATCCATTTTCCCTTTTACTTTTCTTTTAAAATTCAACTTAAGATGTTTTTTCATTCATACCTTCACTTTGCCTTACCTTTTATCAGTCCCTTCTTCCTTTATCTTTCCCTTTTCCTTTCTCCCCATTGCCTGTAGATCAGGATAGATTTTTAAACCCAAGTGGGAATGTACCTTATTCCCTCTCTGGGCCAAATCTAATGAATAGAATTTATTCAGCATTCACACTCTCCCTCCTTTCCCTCTAAAATTATAAATCTTTATGCCTCCTTATTGGGTTTTATTTATTGCTTTAGTACTATTAATCAGATATCATCAATCCCAGTTTGATTATTTTATTACTTGATAAGTTCACATTTTTTATCAAAGTATCATCACAGATTGATTGATAAGGTAAGATTGTCTCAAATTATATCACATTGTGATTATAATCACTTTTTACCTTATCCCCTTTTCAAATACCCTCCAAGGACACAATTCTCCTCATGAGCCAAAGTATCACCAAAGCCAAATCATTTCTTGAACTTGTTCTACCCATCCCCCGAGGTCCATTTTCTCTCACACTTTACTCCCCCTCACCACCCAGTGTACTTAACCCTTTATTAAGTGAAGCACCACCTATCTTCTCTCACATTTAACCCCCACCCAGAGGTTAGGAATCTGACCCCTTGTTAAGTTAAATAAGTCAAACCCTGATGTAATTAACCACAAGTATCCTCAAGAACTCTAAGTACCAGGAGGTTCTGACTTAGAAGTGATCTCAATCCAGTCCTGTCTTTTGCCCTCGTGTTCCCAGAGTTCAGATTTTGTTTTGTGTTGGAATCCTCACAGCTGACTTGCTGGGACCTCTGCTGTTGTCATTTGTTTGTCCTGGATTACTCTGTGACTAAGCCTCCAGCTGCCTTTTCTGCTCACGAACCACCTAGGCTTTCCTTCCCCTTTTCCCCAAGAGATAGTCCTTCACTGAAGATCCTCCATGATGTCTATCACTGAGAACTCCTTTGAATCTTTTCCTTTTCTTGGTTTAATCTGTATAGGTTTCATTTATTTTTGGTATGGAAAAACTCCAGGAGTCTGTTAGCTTCTTGCCATCATCTTGGCTCTGCCCTGGAAGTGTAATAAAGATTTTCCATCAGAATTATGAACAAGGAAACAATCTAAGACCAAAGAAGATATTGAGAGCTTTATAAAATATAAAATGATCATTTGGATTATAAAAATAAAAAAATATTTCTCACAAACCAAAACAACCAGAATTGTAAGAAAAGTAGAAAATTGGGAAACATTTTGTTTAGCAAGTTATCTCTAATAAAGGCCTCATTTATCAAATATGTAGGGAACTGGATCAAATTTAAAATTCTTAAAGTCATTTCCCAATTAATAAATGGTCATAGGAAAACCCAAATGAAATTTCTAGACTAAGAAACCAAAAGTATCTATAATCACATGAAAAATGATCTACATCACTATTGATCAGAGAAATGAAAAATTTTTGTTTGTTTTTTTCCAAGGCAATGAGTTAAGTGGCTTGCCCAAGCCCACACAGCTAGGTAAATTATTGAATTAATTCATAATTTCACCAATAATGCATTCATTTTCCAGTTTCCCCAAATTCCCTCTGATATCCAATGTTTTGTGGGATTTCTTTTTGTCTCATTAGCCACTCTGATAGATGTGAAGTGGTACTTCAGAGGTGTTTTCATTTGCTTTTCTTGTGATGGCTAGGTTGCACAGTGGATAGAGCACCAGGCCTAGAGTCAGGAGTACCTAAATTCAAATCCATGAGGTATGCGATTTCAGATAAACCTGGAAAGACTTGCATGAAATTATGCTGAATAAAATCAATTGAATCAGAAGAAATTTATACACACTAGCCAAATGAAGTGATGATCAACCATGATGCACTTGTTCATTTCAGCAGTACAATAATCAAAGGCAATTTAAATAAAAGACCTGTGATGGAAAATACCATCCATATCCTCAGAAGGAACTGAAGTTTAAATGGAGATTAAAGTTTATCTTCAAGTTTTGAAAGTTGTCTTATATATTATGTTATTTTTTCTCTCTGTTTTCTTTCTTCAATTGTATATGATTCTTCTTTCATAACATAATCAATATAGATCTCTGTTTAACATGGTTATAAATGTAGAGCCTATATTTGATTGCTTTCTATCAGGGAGGGAGGAAAGTATAAAAATGTAATATTGTTCTTGAGGATTTTTTGGTTGGTGCTGTTTATGTTTTCTCTCTCAACATGACTATTATGGAAATGTTTTGCTTTTGAAATGCTCACCTTCTCAATAAGGGTTTCAGGTTGGGAGGAAGGAAAGAATGGAATTTTGAACTCAGTTTCAAAATTAAATGCTAATTTTTTTTTTTACGAATAGCTGGAGAAAATAAAACACTAAATAAAAATTAATTAAAAATTATATATAAAAAACTGTGAATGACTTAGCTAGCCTCAGCTATTCAATGATTCCAGATAATTCCAAAGTAACAGTTGTATAATACTATTCAAATCCAGAGAATTAACACATATCAACTCAACATAGATGGAGACATTATATTTTTAATTTTCTTTTTCCCCCTTCTCCTCAAATCTTCTTATACAAAATGACTAAGAGAAATATTGTATATAATTGAATGTATGTTTTTACCATCTCTTAATGGTGGCATCTCAGATTTAACTGAGTATTATAGTAAGTTTTAGCTTCCTATTTCTACAATAGTTATAACATTTAATTGAACATAAACTTTTGAATGATGTAATACCTGACATAATTTCCATTTTTCATATGAACATATCAAGAGTCAGTGAATAGAAATGACTTTCCAAATGATACACAAGTTGTATAGTTTTCTGAAAATTTTTATTTATTTAAGGCAATTTAAGAGTTTCTCAAAATCACACAGTTAGGCAATTGTTAAGTGTCTGAGACTGGATTTGAACTCAGGTCCTCCTGACTCCAGAGCCAGTGCTCTAACCATTGTACCACATAGCTGTCCCTAACATTGTTTTTAAGCACGGGAGAATCCCAGGAGGGAAGAAGGAGGTACCAATTTTGAAACATAAAACTTTAAATAAAGATGATTAAAACTGGAAAAATAGTCATATGAAATCACCTGAATTTTTTTTATTAATACATATAAATAATTTTGCTATTCCCCATTTGCAATTCATGTTTGATGTATATAGAAAGATTTGTATGCATGAATACATGCATACAGGCAATATTGTGTATCAGATATAATTTAGAATGAATTTTTATCAACTAAATTTATCCACAAATTGGCATAGGATACCTCTGTAGGTAATGAGGTTCTCTTGATTGTAACTTTTGAAGTAAAAGACGAACAACAGCTCAAATGTGTTGTGGTTAGTTTTTTAAATGTATGCATTTTATCAGATAAATACTAATGTTACTTCCATCTCTGAAATTTGGCAAAATCCTGCTATCATCTGCTATCAGATATTTAATTATCATATTGATATTTCATTTTCTACAAACCACATTTCACATTGAATTAAAACTCTCATTTATTATTTCTGTATTTATTGAAATCTTAGTCTTTCAAGTGATCAGGTGTTCACATCTATAAGAATTCAGCCCTAAGACAATTAGCTGAAAATGTATTTTTATATGTAAATATTTCCTAAATAATTTATCTGCAATATCCTTTCATATTTATCTCATTCTTAAGCATTAGACAATTCCTGTACATTACAGGGAAGGGAGGAAGCAAGCAAGGAAGTAGAGAAGCAAAAATAAGATTGATGATCCCTTACAATTCTGTAGCATTTTAGACTTAACTAATATGGGTATTACAAAAATCTTTAGCTTCTTATTCTCTATAATACTTGCACCATTTAACTCATCATAAACTTTGATTGGTGTTGCACCTAAAATAATTCCTATATTACAGATAAACACAGCAAAAGCCAGTGAACAGAAATGACTTTCCCAGTGATACAAAACTATATTGTCATTAAGCCAAGGATGAATCCAGTTCTCAATCCTGGTCTCTTTAAATCACATAAAATTTAGATCGAGGTTTGGGGGAAGGGAAAGAGGTAGAAATATTCATTCAATTTGATTTAATAGTCACCATTCATCAAGAATAGCACTTTCTTTATGGTCAAAGATATACTGCCACTGCTCTAGTTCAAAATTATAACCAAGCCTTGAAAAAGTAAATGATGAGAAATTTAATTTTCCAGCTTCAACTGTTTTTGTCATTTGCTTAGAATTAGAGGTGCATATTTAAAAAGAAATATCATCTTTTGGCAGTCTTCTTAGATTTATGCCTATTGCAAAAATATCCATGATATCTTGAATTCCCTCCATGAGTTTCTTCATTTCCATATCATTAAAATAGAGAAGAGCTCAACTGAATCTATTATACTATTGGTGATGGTAATGGTGATTATTGGTCAAGATTCCTTTTTATTGAACTTCACTTGTCACTCAGTGAAACTTTGGTTCTTTGCAATCCTAGGAGATTAATACATAAATGAAAGCAGTTTGCTTTTTATCATATGTGTATTATGTTTTCAGTTCAGAACTAGGAACTATAAAACAGAAAATAAGGGAATATTTTTTTCTTTCAATTCATTTTCAACCTGCTTGAAAATGAAGCCAATTTCTTTGATACTAGTTGTCATATTTTATCTTTTACATAGTCTTGTAAATCAAGGATCAATCAAGGATCATTATTTTCCCTTATATGTAGGTGAAAGAGTACTAGAAGATCTTGGGTTTTAGAAGACCTAGGTTCAATTGATCAATTAAATGCCTTTTTGAATTTGGACAAATATGTATATATATATTATATATATATAATATATATATATATATATATATATATAGAGAGAGAGAGAGAGAGAGAGAGAGAGAGAGAGAGAGAGAGAGAGAGAGAGAGAGAGAGAGTCAAAAAGATGTAAATCAAAATCATGGAATTCAAAGAAATATTCCAATTCAATTAGATCAGAGACTTACTCAATAGTTGATCCATATTGTGGTCAAGAAAAATAACCCTGGAATATGAATAACCAGCTCCACCTAGTTGCTATTGATGAACCACACACTGGGGAAACAGTTCTAGGTCTTATTCTATTTCAAAATTAACTCCAGTAATTCTTCTTTACAAGTAACCTGTTAGACCAGAAATTGCCCCACTCAAGTTAAAAATGTTTTCACTTTGAATGAGATCAGGGTACCTTGGCCAGAAGATTGCACAGTTCTATAGCTATGGTATATAACTGGGAGAAATGAATTTCTATTCAAAGGATCATGGTTCAGTTCTATACTCTTAATTTAGTAATTATTTCACCCTTTGGATTCTTCGTTTGTAAAATATAGAGATTAAACTAAATCATTTCTTAGGCATCTAGTCATTATGTGGATTGAACTCTGAGATGGTAGTATGAAAAACCTGATATTTAATCTACACTCAAATATTAACTTTGTAAGCCTGGGGATCTTATTTATCCCTATCTGCCTCAGTTTTAACATACAATAATATCTATTTCCTGAGGATGTTGGCAGGCTAAAATGAGATAATATTTGAAAAGTGTTTTTTCTAAATGTCAAGCTTTATCTAAGTGCTAGAAAATATTACTAAGACAACTTTCATCTCAAAGTTGATTACCCTGCTCAAAAGTAAAACATCAAGGAATATTGCAGTCAAACTATAGAATGATCAGATCAAGGAGAAAGTTCTGTAAGTGGCTAGAAAGAAAGAATTCGAATTCAAATGTCAAGAAGCCACAGCTAGGATTACATAGGACCTGGCTGCATCAACATTATGGAATCAAAGGACATGGAATATGATATTTGGAGAAGATGGGAATTTGGATTATTACAAAGAATTCACCATCCCACAAAACTAAGTCTTCTCTTTCAGAGGAAAAAGATGACCATTTAATTAAATAGGAGACTTCCAAGCTTTCCTGATGAAAGACCAGAACTAAATGGAAAATTTGGTCTTCAAATAGGAGACTCAAGAGATACATGAAAAGGTAAAAAGGGGGAAAGAAAGTAAAACTATTTTTCAATAAGGTTAAATTGTTTCCATCCCTTCTTGGGAGGAAGATTCTCATAACTCTTGAGAATTGTACGTCAATTAGAGGGAATATGCTTAGGCAGAAATAATGGACATTCCTGAAAAATTCATGACTTTGAGGCATTCATTTAAAAAATATATATCTCATCAAAAGGGAGGGATGGTAAAGGGACAGGAAGGAGGAAACTGAATGGGATGAATCACACAAAGAAGTAAAAAGGACCTATTGCAAAAGAGGGAAAGAAGGAAGGAGATGAGAACAGTCTGAATCTCATGATATTTGGCTCAAAGAAGGATAAACACACTCAGTTAATTTTAGAAACTTATCTTACCTTTCAAGTTTTAAGAGAGGAAAAGGGGGTTGGGAAAGAATGACTGATGGAAGTGATGGAAGAAGAGGAAAAGAGAAAGGGGAAAGACAAAGGAGAGGGGTTGGATAGAAAGGGGTAAACAGACTGAAGGAGGAGGTATTCAGAAGCAAATACTGGGGAATAGGGATGAGTTGAGAAAAAGGAAAAAAATAAAAACAGGAGAGATAGCATGGAGAACAATAAAGAATTACTAATTATAGTTTCGAATGAGAATGGGATAAACTCTCCCATACTATGGAAGCAGAAAGCAGAGGATTAAAATATAGAATCTCATAATATGCTTCTTACATGAAACACATTTGAAGTAGAAAGATACATTCAGATTAAAGGTAAAAAGATGGAATTGAATAGATTATGCTTCAGTTGAAGTGAAAATAGCATATTAGCAATACTTATTTCAAACAAAGCAAATGCAAAACAGATCTCATTATAAGAGATAAGAAAGGAAACTATATCCTCCTAAAAGATACCATAAGCAATGAAGTAATTTCATTATTAAAAATGTAATCACTAGGAGATTCTGCATCCAAATTCTGAGAGGAGAAATTGAATTTGTCACAGGAAGACATAGACAGCAAAACTTTACTGGTGGGAGATATCAAGCTCCCTCTCTTAGAATTAGATAAATCTAACCATTAAATAAACAAGAAGTAAGTTAAGGAGGTAAATGGAATGTTAGATAACTGAGATATTATAGATTTCTGGAGAAAGCTGAATGGGAATAGAGAGAAATACACCTTTTTAATGACAGCATGGCACTAACAAAAAACTGATCATGTATTAGGGCATAAAAATCTCATAATCAAACACAGAATGGCAAATATATTGAATGGATCCATCTTAGACCATGATGTAATTAAAGTAACATGCAATAAAAGGCCATGTAGAGATAGACATAAAACCAATTGGAAGCTAAATAAACTAATTTTAAAGAATGAATAGATGAAAAAACAAATCCTAGAAATAATTAGCAGTATCATACAAGACAAAGATAGTGATGAGACAACATACAAAAATTTATGTGATCCAATCAAAGTAGTTATTAGGGGTTTCATTCTATCTCTAAATGCGTATATGAATAAAATAGAGAAAGATGAAATCAATGAACTGAGTATGCAACTAAAAATGTTAGAGAAAGAACAAATTAGAAATACCCAATAAAATTACAAATTAGAAATTTGGGAAAATTAAAAGTGAAATTAATAAGATTGAAAGCAAGAAAACTATTGAACTAATTAATAGAACCAAGAGATGATTTAATGGAAAAAAATCAGTAAAATAGATATCAATCTAAAACCATCCAACAAGCTTTATCTGTAATAGGGACAAAAGAATGTCCACTACCACCAGTATTCTTCTATATTGTATTAGAAATGTTAGCTTTAGTAAAAAAGGAAGAAAAAGAAATTGAAGGAATTAGAATTGGTAATGAAGAAAGAAAACTCTCATTCTTTGCAGATGATGTATGATGATATACTTAGAGAATCCCAAAAAATCATCTAAAAATCTATTGGAAACAATTAGCAATTTTAGTAAAGTCACAGGCTATAAAATAACTCCATATAACTCCTCATCATTTCTATATATTACTAAAAAGATCCAGCAGAAAGAGATAGAAAGAGAAATCTCCTTTAAAATAACTTCAGATGATACAAAATGCTTGGGAGTCTAGCTGCCAAGGTAGGCTCAGAAAGTTAATGAAAACAGATATAAAACACTTTACTCACAAATAAAATCACATCTAAATGGGCAAATATCAATTGCTCATAGGTAGATCAAGCTAATTTAATAAAATGGCAATTTGATCTAAATTAAACTATTTATTTAATGCCATACCAACCAAACTTGCAAAATATTCCTTCAGTAAACTAGAAAAACATAATAACTAAAGTCAAATGGAGGAACAAAATGTCAAGAATAACAAGGGAATTAATGGAAAAAATATGAAAGAAGGAGGTTCAGCCATAACATATCCAGATCATATTATAAAACATCAGTTATCTGAACTGTCTGGTATTAACTAAGAAATAGAATGGTGTATCAGTGGAATATATTAGATATGAAAGGACTCAGGGAATGACTGGTAATCTAGTGTCTGATAAACCCAATGAGAACAACTTCTGGGTTAAGAACTCACTCTTCAATTAAAAACTGCTGGAATAACTGGAAGATAGTATGCCAGAAATTAGAATAAGACCAACATCTAACAAAAGATAAGGTCAAAATATGTGCAGGATGCAGAGATAAAATCAATATTGTAAGCAAATTAGGAGAACAAGGAGTTTACCTGTCAAATCTATGGAAAGGGAAGTAGCTCAAGGCCAAGAAGAAATAGAGAACATTATAAAAAAAACAAACTGGATAGAGTTGATTAAATTTAATTTAAAAGGTTTTCCATAAGCAAAACCACTGCAATCAAGATCAAAAGGTATGTTACTTTTGGAATATATCTGGGAACCTTTTGGAATACCTAGGAAACAATTTTGACATCGAGTGTTTCTGAAGACCTCATTTCTAAAATTTATAGAAAACTGAGTGAAATTTATAGAAAGCAAAGTAATTCCCCAATTGACAAATGGTCACATGCCAAGACAATTCTCAGACAAGTCAAGGATATCTATTTTCATAAGAAAAATTGTTCTAATTTATTATTGATTAGAGAAAAATAAAGGACATTAAAACTGTGGATACATATGTATCTAACCACATATATATGTATATATACATATATATGTATATATTCTTTGATCCAGAAATGCCACTACTGGTCTGTATCTGAAGAGATCAAGAAAAAGGGTAAAAATTCCACATTTTCAAAAATATTTATTGCAGCTCTGTTTATAGTGACAAAGAGTTGTAAATTGAAGGGATGATCATCAACTGAGAAATGGCTGAACAAATTGTGGTGTATGTATGTGAAGTACATATAAATGTATATGTATATGTGCATACATACACATATACAGATACATGTGTATATAAGAATTTATGGGGAGCAGAGGAGAAACACCTGAATCTTCTTCTCATCAGACTGGCTTAAAGTCAACCTACACATACTCAGTTAACTTATAAAACAGCTAACCTTTCAAATATTAAAAGGGGAAAAGGGGAAGGGGGATCGAGAAAGGGAAGGGGAGTGGGGGAAATAATGGGAAATAACAAAAGGAAGGGAAGGGAAAAGGGAAAAAGGGAAAGGGGAAAGAAAGGGGAGGGTGTGATATAGGAGGGCAAACACACTGAAGGGGGAGATTTTCAGAAACTAAAGTAAGGGGAATATGGATAAAAGGGGGGAGGGGGAAATACAAACAGAGGGAAGATAGCAAGGAGGGCAATAAAGAATTAGTAATCATAACATTGAATGGGAATGGGATGAACTCTCCCTTAAAACTTAAGCAAATAACAGAGTGGATTAAAAACCATAATCCTACAATATGCTGCTTACAAGAAACTCACTTGAAGCAGAGAGATACATACAGAGTAAAGGTAAAAGGATGGAGCAAAGTATATTTTGCTTCAGCTGAAGTAAAAAAAGCAGGGGTAGTATTGCTTATCTCAGACAAAGCAGCAGCAAAAATAGATAGCATTAAAAGAGATAAGGAAGGAAACTTTATCCTCCCAAAAGGTACCATAGAAAATAGAGTCATTTAAATATTGAATATATATGCACCCAGCTGGACAGCACCCAAATTGTTAGAGGAGAAGCTGATAGAATTACAGGAAGACATAGACAGCAAAACTCTACTAGTGGGAGACCTCAACCTCCCGCTATCAGATCTAGATAAATCAAATCATAAAACAAACAAGAAAGAAATTAGGGAGGTAAATAGACTGTTAGAAAAATTAGGTATGGTAGACTTATGGAGGAAATTCAATGGGGAGAGGCTAGAGGCATTTCCAATAAGATCAGGGGTGAAACAAGGGTGCCCATTATCACCACTACTATTCAATATTTTATTATAAATGTTAGCATCAGCAATTAGAGAAGAAAAAGAAATTAAAGGAATTAGAATTGCGAAGGAAGAGACAAAACTCTCACTCTTTGCAGATGACATGATGGTCTACCTAAAGAATCCCAAGAAATCATCTAAAAAACTACTGGAAACAATTAGCAATTTTAGCAAAGTTGCAGGTTATAAAATGAACCCTCATAAATCCCCAACTTTTCTATATATGTCTAGCAAGAAACAGCAGAAAGAGCTAGAAAGAGAAATCACATTCAAAGTCACCTCAGACAATATAAAATATTTGGGAGTCTATTTGCCAAGACAGACTCAGAATCTTTTTGAAAACAATTATAAAACACTTCTCACACAAATTAAATTAGATTTAAATAACTGGGCAAATATAACTGCTCATGGATAAGTAGAGCTAATATAATAAAAATTACAATTCTACCAAAACTAAACTATCTGTTTAGTGCCCTACCAATCAAAATTCCAAAAAAAATACTTTAACAAGTTAGAAAAAAATTGCAAGTAAATTCATATGGAGAAATAAAAAGTCTAGAATTGCCAGGAGTTTAATGAAAAAAGTGCAAAAGAAGGTGACTTAGCCCTACCCGATCTAAAGTTATAATATAAACCATCAGTCATCAAAACTGTTTGGTATTGGCTAAGAAATAGAGTGGTGGACCAGTGGAACAGAGTAGGTGTAAAAACAGGATAGGATTATAGTAATCTGCTGTTTGATAAACCCAAAGAGTCTGGCCATTGGGATAAAAACTCCCTCTTTGATAAAAATTGCTGGGAAAATTGGAAGTTAGTATGGAAGAAACTTAGATTAGACCAACACCTCACACCCTTTACCAAGATAAGGTCCAAATGGTTACAGGACATAGACATAAAAAACAATACTAAAAGCAAATTAGAAGATCAAGGACTACTCTACCTATCAGATCTATGGAAAGGGGAACAGTTTATGACTAAGCTAGAGTTGGAGCACAACACCAAAAACCAATTAGATGATTTCGATTACATTAAATTAAAAAGCTTTTGCACAGATAAAACCAATGTAACTAAGATCAAAAGAAATGTAGTAAATTAGGAAACGATCTTTACAACTAATGATTCTGACAAAGGACTCATTTCTAAAATATACAAAGAACTGAGTCATATTTTTAAAACAAAAAGCCATTCCCCAATTATATGCAAAGGCAATTTACAGATGAGGAGATCAAAGTAATCCATAGCCATATGAAAAAATGCTCTAAGTCATTAATTATTAGAGAAATGCAAATTAAAGCTTCCCTGAGGTACCACCTCACCTCTCAGATTGGTCAGTATGACCAGGAAGGATAACGATCATTGTTGGAAGGGATGTGGGAAATCTGGGACACTATTACACTGTTGGTGGAGCTGTGAACTCATCCAACCCTTCTGGAGAGCTATTTGGAACTATGCCCAAAAGGCAAGAAAAATGTACATACCCTTTGACCCAGCAATACCACTACTGGGTCTATACCCTGAAGAGATGAGGAAAGAGGGTAAAAACATTACTTGTACAAAAATATTTATAGCAGCCCTGTTTGTGGTGGCAAAGAATTGGAAATCCAGTAAATGTCCTTCAATTGGGGAATGGCTTAGCAAACTGTAGTATATGTACATCATGGAACACTATTGTTCTATTAGAAACCAGGAGGGACGGGATTTCAGGGAAACCTGGAGGGATTTGCATGAACTGATGCTGGGTGAGATGAGCAGAACCAAAAAAACACTGTACACCCTAGCAACAACATGGGAGTGATGTTCAAGCTTGAAGGACTTGCTCATTCTATCAGTGCAAGAATCGGGAACAATTTTGGGTTGTCTGCAAAGGAGAGTGCCATCTGTATCCAGATAAAGAGCTGTGGAGTTTGAACAAAGTGCAAGGACTATTCCCTTTAATTTAGAAAAGAAAAACAGATAGCTTATTGTCTGATCTTGTTAAATCTTAGACTTCTCTTTATGGATATGATTTCTCTCTCATCACACCCAATTTGGATCAAGGTACAACATGGAAACAAAGTAAAGACAGACAGAGTGCATTCTGTGGGGGGGGAGGGAGAGGGAAGCAAGATGGGGGGGAAATGTAAAACTCAAATAATATTTTTAATAAAAATAAATTTAAATTAAAAAAAAATTCATGAGGGATGAGATTTTAGAACAACCTTGAAAGACTTGCAAGAATTGATGCTGAGAGATATGAGCAGAACTAGAAGAATATTGTATATACTAACAACAACATTGGATGATGAACTACCATGATGGACTTAATCATTCTATCAGTGCAATAATCAGTAACAATTTTAAGGGATCTATATTGTAGATTAGCATCTGTATCCAAAGAAGGAACTGTGCAGTTTAAACAAAGACCATAGTATTTTATCTTAAATTTTTTAAAGTGGTCCTATGTAATATTCAATTTTGCTGTCTCTAAAGTTTTCTGTCTTCCTTTTGTATCTAATTCTTTTCTCACAAGTTCAGTTTTTATTTACACTTATCATGGTTGCACATGCAAAGTCTGTATCAGATTTCCTTCTGTTGGGAGTGGGACAGAAGTAAGTGAGAGAGGGAGAAAAACTATAAAACTCAAAGCCTTTCAAAAATGATTGATAAGAAACTACAATTCTATGTAATTGAAAATCAGATCAAATAATTATATAATAAAAATAAAGGAAAAAAGTCAATTCATTACTCTGGGAATGCCTGATATCCCATGTGATGTCATAATATCTGAGGAGAGATAAAGCATAGGATTCAGCTGATTTTTTTTCTCTCTCCTCAAGAAAGTGACATATTTATCTATTTGATAAATGTCCAGGGATCAAACCTTGGAATGATAACTCAGCTGTGTCTTTTTCAATTTATTCTTTGATCTCTAATAGATAAATGGTCAAAGGATATGAACAGACAATTTTCAAATGAAGAAATTAAAGCTATATATACATATATATTCATATGCAAAATGCTCCAAATTGATTAGAGAAATGCAAATTAAAACAATAACAAGATTTCACCTCTCACTTATCAGATTGACCAAGATGAGAAAAGGGGGAAATGATCAATGTTGGTGAGGTTGTCAGAGGACTGGGACATTGAAGCATTGCTAGTGGAGTTGTGAATGGGTCCAGCCATTCTGGGGAATAATATGGGACTATGTCCAAAGAGCAATAAAACCGTTCATACCCTTTGATCAAGCAATTGCAATTCTGGGTCTATATCCAGAAGAAATTATGAAAAAAGGAAAGGTCCTATATGTCCCAAATATTATAGCAGCTCTTTTTGTAGTAGCAAAGAATTGTAAATTGAGGGGATGCCCATGAGATGGGGAATGACTAAACTAGTTATGGCATGTGAATACTATGGGATATTAGTGTTCTATAAGAAATCACAATCGTTTGGAATCTAGAGAAGCATGAAATGAGTTATAGGATCCGATGCTTAGTGAAGGGAGCAGAACCAAGAGAACATTGTACATACTAACAACAGCGTTGTGAGATGATCAACCTTGTTGGAAGCAGATCTTCTCAGCAGTTCAGAGAGCTAGGACAACCATATTAGACTGGCTATGGACAATACTATCCCTATACAGAGGAAGAAAAATAAAATAAAACAAAACAAAAACAACCCTTCAGAATCTGGTAAAAATTTTATAAAAATATCTCTTATGTAACTTTCCCCTTAATCCTAATTCCTCAAATTGAAAATAACTGATCTATAAACATGTTTAACAAAACTATGCATGTATAATGCCATCCTGACTGTTTGCAGCTGAAGGGAGCAGCTTATGAAGGGAGGGTGAAAAAAATGTTGTAACTTAAAAGTGTATGTGTGGACTGCAGCTAGGTTTCACAGTAGATAGATATCTCTATTGTCCAATATATTTCTTGCATTCTTTATGTATGGTCAAGGAGGTAGAAAGATGAAAACAATTTGGAATTAAAATTAAATAAAATAACTTAAAAAAGAACTACATTCTGTATTTAAAAATCAGCACTTACTGAATTGAAAATGCAAAGAAACTGAAAAGTTTAAAACATCAATTAAAAAAATCCTAGAAAAGGAAAACCCTTAGAGACACTGAAAGACTTTTAATTCCCAGAATAAACAGGATTTATTGTAGTGAAGTGGTGATTAATTGTGGGCATAGCAACATGAATCTAAATATGTTTTATCTTTATCCATGCCAAATAATTAATTACATAATGTCTTTTAAAGATTTGGAAGATTTTGATGAAATTTAATCCTCTATTAAAGTGTATATTGTCATGAATAAAGTCCAGTTTGAAGTACTGTGCTCTATATTGGATCAATACACTGGAGTGAATACTATTATTAGGAATCTCATTCATGTCTGAGTGTAATCTTGGTGGAATACATTGTCCACGAAATTTTCTTGGCAAAGATACTGGAGTTGTTTTCAATGACTTCTCATAATTGATTAAGAGGTTAAGTACTCTGTTCAGTGTCTGAGATGGGATTTGAACTCAGTTCTTCCTGACTCCAGGTGGTGCTATCTTTTCAATGCTCTATCTAGCTACCTTAGATGGTGAATACTTCCCTTCTACTCTCCCCCCCCCTCTCTCTCTGTATATATATATATATATATATATATATATATATATATATATAATATAAATAATATATACACACACAAATATATATGTACATATATTATTTGCACATAGTCTATATTTTACATGGAGTTTTCTTGGACATTAATGAATTTGTCGATATTCTAGAAAAAGCATAATGTGAAGACAAAATTATACTTTAGTCAATTATTTTATAATTAATGAAAATTTGGGGGCTTTTTAAAATAATAGAATTTTTCAAAGGTAATTTCAATTTACAAACATAATGAACTTTGGCTTTCTCTAAACTATGTCCAAAAGCATGACTATGGTTCATAGGATCATTAGGTTTTTAAGAAGATTAGTATTAGAATTGATAATGTGGGAATGAGTCAAGACATATGTGTGGAAGCAGGAATTCCCAGAATCTCATTCCCAGAAAATTCCAAATGTCATATAATTATGACTAATGAAATTCTAGGGGGCGGAACCCACAGAAAGACAATGAAACAACTTTCTGGTCCTGAACAACTTGAAAGATCCTTGGGAAAGACCAATTCCACCAGGGCTAAAAGGGATTACACTGCAGTCAGGGCCATATTCATGCCCATATCAGAGCAAATGAGCTGCAGTCTTCCAGGAACAGGCCATGGGGCTCCTGGGTCCAGCAGTGGAAACTGTCTCCAGAACTCTCAGTCCAGGGATTGCTTGGTGAAACTTGGAAGATCAGCAAGAAAACTTTGCATCATTAGAATGAACACAGAGCCCGGGTCAGTATAGGCCTCAACAGAAGCCTCAGCATAGCTCCCCCCTGGGAAGCTAGGGAGTAACCCAGCAACAGAATCAATAATTTTCCATCTCCTCCTTAATATATTTACCTTAAAATAGCAATATCATTGAATTACTAATAAATGATCAATATACTCATCAATAGTTGTGGAATCTATCACAGTAGTTTCATTTAAAAAGATAGTATTTTGATGTTGAAAATGAGTAGATATCACTTTGATTAGTTTTGCAATACTCCAAATTCCCTGTTCTCCATCATACACATACTTCAAAGAAGCAGGAAGTAAAAAATTACAAAACCCTAACCCTAGTGCACTTTAAACAGCTCTTCCCTCTACAATGAATACTTGTCATTTAGGTATGACATTAATGAAATAAATTCTGCTAGATCTTTCTCTACTTATTTAGAATATACTTGTCTACATTTGCCTTTAGTATTATCCCAATATAATTCTTTGACTTCTTTATGGATTACATTGTAACCTACATTTTTTTTTTGTTTATTGTAAGGCAATGGGGATAAGAGACATAGCTAGGTAATTATTAAGTGTCTGAGGTTGGATTTGAACTCACGTTCTTCTGACTCCAGTGTCAGTGCTCTATTACAGTGTCACCTAGCTGCCCTGCACATTTTTTATAAATAAGGAAATTAACTTCTGCTCCAGGTCTTTAGTTTATGAACTGAAGACAGTGAAGTTTTAAGAAGGTTGAGTTTAGTCAGAATGATTTGATTTGATATGCTTAGTTTACAGAGCAATCAAAATTTTTGTTTTTAATAAATTAAATTAAAATTGGAATTTGCAAATAGCTAGGATTACTGATTTATGGAAAAAACTTATAAAATTTCAGACAGATTGATAATTCACAAAATTTGTGAAGGGAAGGACTGGCCAATAAACTTATACTCAAGCATGTGCAGCACATGCTGCTGAAATAGTCTTCATAAAAATGTTAGATTATTTACAAACATTATTTCTGACCTGGGACCTGTAAAGACCCAAATTGGAATTTTTCAATAAGCACTAATCAGATGATTCCAATCTCCAGTAGATATTCAGCAAATGAAAAATCTATCTTTTGAATTTGCTTTTTTGCCTTTTTATAGTTGCTCTTTCACAATCTTCAGTTCAGTATTATCAGAATAGCCTATGACCTTGTGAACATTTTGAAGTTAGGAGAGATCTAGGAACCAAAGAATGATAATTTGACAGACACTCATCATGGTGAGGGTGCAAAGATCCTAGCATAATTCACTATAGTATGTATAGACAGAAACTGAGAGAGTGTGATAGAAGTAAATCTGTTGACTATATTGTATTTTTAAAGTAATCTTGATGGGGCATATGTTTTATGGGAACATTTTTTAAGAACAGTGAGCAAATTTCCCCACGAATTGAGGTAGTATATTGGATAGCATATCTTACCATGTTTTTGGAAGGAAAGTATATTGCTCTTGTTTTTAAGATGTTTTTCAGTTGTGTGCAACTTTTTATGATCCCATTTCTTGACAAATATACTAGAGTGCTTTATCATCTCATTCTACAATTCATTTTATAGATAAGAAGAGGGAGGCAAGCAAGGTTAAGTGACTTGTCCAGGGTCATGTGGCTAATATTTGAGGCCAGATTGGAACTTGTAAAGATGATATTATTGTTTTTCTGCCTAGGACTCAATATACTGAAGCATTTAACTGCTTCCTGGAAATGTTTGAATTTATATTTTCTTTAAATATATCTTTGAAAAAAGTTAATTGATTTTAATTGGTTAATAATTCAGAGATAAGACTGCTATATGATGTTGATGATATAGTTTTAGCAATAGTTTTAAATGCTTAGTGATATTGAGGAGAAGTGAGCTCCCTGGACAGGAGCTCAACCAATATTAAGAGAAAGATATAAACCTTTAAGGTTATTCATTATATACTGAGGGAGATGTATAATGAATCAGGTTCTGGAGATCTGACTTTGTCAGTCATACTGGGAAGTTGGATAAAACTCCTCAGTGCTACTGAGAATTACCTTCATATCACATAGAATTTCCTGGATTAAATAATGTAATTCATTCCATGCATACAGTACTTAAGAATATATGAATAATGGAATCAATATGAGATTATTAATCAAAAGACCTAATAATTATTTAGTTTAGTCTCTGACACAATATCATATAATTTGGATAAATCACTTTAACTCCCTGAGTCTTAGTTTTCTCATTTGCAAAAATGAGAGAGTTGAGTTGGTGATCTCTAAAGTGTTTTAATGCTCTGTGATTCCACAAAGGTACAGATTACATAAATCATATACATATATATATATATATATATATATATATATATATATATATGAATATATGTATACAACACACATACACACATAGCGTAATACATAAGGAGACACCATTCTCTAGATAATCTTCAAACAACATTATAGCTGTTGGATGAATAGAGTACTGTGACCTAGAGTCAGGAAGACCTAACTTCACCATTATATTTAAATACTTTCAAATTGTTTCATATCAGACAAGTCAGTGAACCTTTGGTTTCTCTCAGTTTCCTCAACGGTCAAATGAGTATTATAATAATGACACTTTCCGCATATGCTTGTTATAAGCATCACATGAGATACTTATGAAAATGACTTAGCACTGTGCTTGGTTCTGTGTCTTAGCACAATGCCTGGGGAAAGTGCATAGGCACTCTATAAATGTTTATTCCATTTTCCCTTCCATTTTATTCTTTTTCATTTATTTGTCTCCCCAATGGTGGAGAAATTATATTCAATTTTTGAATCAGTACTTTTTTATATTCCATTCTTCTCAAATCTTTATTACAAAACCCTTTAGGACAAGTATTACTCTTCAAAATGCTGATCGGGGTCCTAGTTTACTTTTCTCTAAACTTGGGAGTAGATGAGACAGTTCTCTTGGGCTAAAAAGAATAAATAAAAGAGAAACAGAAAAGTTAAAACTGAGAAAAATTAGATAAGAAATGGGAAAATTATGAAATAAGGGAAGAATTGTGAAATAATATACAGAAAATTGCACAAAATGATCACATTAAAAGAGATTAAAAATTAAAAAAATACAAGTGAAAATATATGTCAACCTGAGAGGCCAAACCCCAATATATCCCATTCCCTTATAGAATAACAGTTTTGAAATAGTTCTGAATTATGCCTTTGATGTCTTGGGGGAAGTTGTCAAGAATATTATGTCAGAGAAGGTAACTGCAGAACCCTAATGGCTTAGCAATAAATGGTTTATAAAAATACACATTGGTAGGAAATTTTGGGTGGAATGGCATGAATGAAAGCAGCAGTTTATTCCCATCTTACAAACATGGCACATCATACAGAGTCAGCACAAAAAATGTCATGACAAAATCTCATACACCATGCTTCCTTCCAATTCACTTCTACTGAATTACAACATCAGAACAAATCAGTTATTGAGTTACAACAGTTCTTCAAACATGGATTCCTCCCCATGAGGGGGACTGGTAGGCTACTCAGACAAACAATTATTTTACAAGTTTGATACAGTGCAGGATCTTTAATAGAATTCAAGATATGCACATGGATATTTCACACATTATAGAACAGAAAAGAAATTCTCAGATGACAGGATGACACATGTCCCTGCCTCAGTTTATTTATATATTATTTATTTTTTCTTTCCTCAGAATGTCAATTTTACTCAAATTTTCACACTCAAAAAAAGCTTTAAATTAAAAAAAATAATTAAAAAAGAATTCTATTTACAAATCCTTATTGTAATAAAAAGCTTTTTTTTAAAAATTTTTTGAACAGTTTTCTCTCTACCTCTCTCCACTATCAACAGTCATTCTTTAGCTGGTAATAATATCATGCTTAGGCAGCCAGAAGGGTTACTTCAGACTAATTTCTCACTTATACCTTTATATGGAGAGTCAAATAAAAGAAATACACAGCCCAAGAAGCTAAAGAAACAGAAATACAAAACAATTTGCCTTTCTCTACATTAGAACTTATAAATGCATAGAAATGTTATATGTGGTGGAGGCAAAAAATATACTTGAAAATTAAGAGACCTGAATTCAAGCCTCATCTCTTCCACTAATTAGCCTTGTGACCTTAGGCAAATTATTTAAGCTCTTAATACATTAGCTCCTTTCACCTATAAAATGAGGCAGTTGAAGTAGAAGAATTCAAAATATCTTGTAGTTTGAAATTTCTATAGTTGCATGAGACTGTTTTCATTGATGATACTTTTACAAAGATATTACATGGAACTTGATGCTCTAAGAGAATATTGTTATGGGGTGAAGATAATAGTAGGGACATAAGAACAAATACAATTATTTTAAAACAAAGACAGTTGATTCCAGTCCTTTATACATATAGAATGTAGTACATTTTCTTTATGTTGAACACTGTAATAAAAAGCAGGTATAAGTTGTTTCAAAAATGCAATTTCATAGAATTATAAACACCATGATATCAAACACAGTCTCAAAAACTGATCTAATACTGACACAAAACCTGAAAGACTCAAAATGTAATTCTTTCAGTGCTATTTATTTCTTATTTGCATATTTCATATTCCAACTGCATTGAAATTTCCAACTTCACTTCTCCCCCATTTGAAATCCACATGCAGTGACAAAAGATAAGTGTTTCCAAGTGATCATTTAAGTTTTGCATTGTTTTCTAGTAGTATTAAAGTGGCCTCCAGAGCCCAAACCCTGAAAAGTGATATAGGACACAATTATATTGTTTGTCTGTAGGTAACATTTCCAGGGCAAGTAAACTAATAAAGAATATTTAACTTTACACTTAGATGTATGAAAGTGGAATGGGAAAAATGTGTCAGACATTAATGTAGATACATTTCCATGGGGAAATTCCATTTTATTTTATTTTTACCTTTAAATTTTATTTTTTATTCCTTTGAATTTTTTTCCTTTAGGGAACCATTTCTTGTTGGTCTGGAAACCAAAAGATTCTTAATAATTACACTTTGCTTTTAGGTTTTAATAGTTGGTCCACTGGTATTGCTTTAAAAATAAAAGAAAAAATAAATGAAAAATTAATAATTGCTGTCATATCTTAATGCAGAAAAAAATGACTATGTATACTGCTTCAATTTGTAGATTTTCCAACAAGGTTTAAGGTGATATTTTCCCAACCAATTTTCTAGCTAGGATCATATCTATCCCTTGATTTAACTGATGATTTAACAAAGTGGAATAAGATGTGTTGCTTTTTCCTTCTTTAGGCCACACTGAGATTTGCAAGAGTTACAAACTAGTAGAAAATTTGGTAAGACCTTTTTGATGTGACATTTTAAACTCCTTTATATAGGGTAACCCATTGACTTCTGCTGGACTTTTATTACTTTATCTGTAAAATGAGGAATTTGATCAAGGTGTACTTTAAGGTCCATTGCATGGTTAAGATCTTTTGAACCCATATTCTCATATAACTTCTTGGGAAGGACAATGACTTTAGTATTCAGTCATAGAAATCATCTGTAATATAATAGTAAAACTGGATCAAATTTGAGTCCTTTTCTAAAACTAAGTGGTTAAACTTGTTAACTGGCATTTAGAAGGTATCTAACTTATTTTTCCTGTGAGAAAATGGTACCTAGTTCAAAATCACAAATGAATGGGTATACACCGTTTCATACAAAACAACTATTTGTACATGACATAATTGTTAAATCAAACTTAAGAACATTTCTTTAAAGTCTTTGGATTGTTCAAAACAATGGACTTCTCCAATGTTTGGGGGAAAAATAAATTTTCACAAGAGTTCTGATATACTAGGACTCAGAGAGACATTTATTCCCTGTTAATGTCTCAAGAGACCCAGTAAATTCCAGTGACATATGCAGAGGAAGTCATCAACTTCAAAACCACAGCTACCAGCCTAGGAATTGAATGATTTAATTGTTAAAAACTTGACTGTTCTTACTGAAATTTACATTATGACAGTCACTATATCCAGGGAAGTTGAATACCTTATGAAATTGTATCAAATTTCTCTAATGAAGGACAATAAAATGAATAATAAAAATTTTCAATTACTTCCTGATCTGTTAATTCAGCCCAGTCTTAACAGAAAGGATAGCTCTCTGTCAAAAGCTTATAATCACATTTAACAAAGAAAGAAAATTACTCTTTGCCTATGGAAAAATCACTGAGTACCAATTCATTGCTAGAATGCTAACCATCACAAAGCATATGCCACTTGGCAATTTGTCTCCTAGGATATTCACAGATCTCCTTCCAGTGCTCTCCACCTGTTCCTTCTGCTGATGCTCCAAGGACCAAACGTCCAATGACTTCATTCCTTGATCCCCTGTCAGAATCCAAAACCAGAAATTCTACACTGATTTCCTCCAGCCCTTCACAAGGAATGTCAAAGACAAACAATTCATTGAATACTGCATTAGGGGTGCATTTCTTCACATGTGTTTTCTTCTTGGAGATTCTCTTTTTTGCATGATACAGGTTTACTTTGACATAAGGATCTGAAATGACAAAGGAAAAATACTGGAAGTAATTCAAATTTCATTGCAGTAGAGTAAAAAATACAAGGGCTAGTGAAAATAGTCAAAAAAGACGAAAATTTGTAGGCAATACTTAGTAGAGATAAAGAGAAAAAAAACTAATACAACACCTGCCTTAATACCTTAATACTGAAGATCTAATAAGGCATAAGATAAGTAACACTAAGCTGGGAATCTATTAAGTTATAATATAAGTAACACTATGCTGGGAAACAAAAGTGGAAAATAAGTTTAAGTATTCAAATGATTCTATCACCTTAGGTAAAGAAGTTTCTTACCCTTTTTATGTCTTAGTTTCAGGTGTAAAATAAAATTCAAAGACTAGATGATTTGTCCACATATTATAAAAGCTCCTAATAATGATAATGATAACAATAATAATAATGCACAAAACATGAAAATTAAATTTTTGAATAAAACCTTTACAATGATAATTTAATTTTCACAAAGGAAAACTAGTCATATATTTTATATTATTATTTCATGTAATTGTTTTTGTGTTTTCTTAATATATGTTTGTAGACTATGTATATGTTGTTCTTATTCTGACCAGAAAATATATAACTTTGTATAAGGCTTTGGTCTGTCTTTGCACCATTAATATCTGTCTTAACAATATTCAACTACATTAATGTTAAATAATTTCATTATTCATTTTCTAATTGTTGGAACTACATTTTGTTGCCAGTTTTTATATTAACTAGTAAAGTAGTTGTACATATTTTTATGAAGATATGTTTCTAATTTCATAACTAGCTCCAAAAGTATATTCAGTTCTGGGATAAATTTTGTTTTATGATAGTTATTTTCTGTTCATAAGTCTTATAATGAACTGTATATTACTGAGTATCCTGCTCTTTTTGTAATCAAACAAGTTATTTTACAATTTAAAACTTTGCTATATATGTATATGTATATATATACATATATATATATATGTATATATATATATATATATATATATATATCTTGAACTTGATTCAAATTATTTCAGGGTGATTAGATATTTTTCTGTTCAACTAAACTGTCAAATCCTCAAATTTAGAGTTTATTTCTCTGTCATGCCACCCATAGTGACCATAAAATGGTTAGACACACCTCAAATGAAAAAAAAATGCCTTCTAGTTGAAAGGAACTGTGCTAGGTGATACAGAAACAAGGATACATCAGATATGATCCCTGCACCCAGGGAACTTGCAGACTGCAAATTTTAGTAAAAACTGGAGAAAAATTGTTTTAGTACATAGAAAAGAGCAGTGTATATAACATCAAGATAAATAAACAAGTGAGAAGCATTGGATCCAAGAAGGAAATGAGTAATTTAGGGAATTAATGAAAAATTCATTTAAAAAGCAGTTTAAGATCTGCCTAGGAGGAAAATAAGTAGTTTGACAGTAATAATATGATGAGGGGAGGGGTGATAGAAGATATGCATTCCTCATTGTGACAGTTTGTGAAAAAAGGTAAAATGTTAGGGGAAAACAAGAAATTTTGGGGGAATGGTGAATTGATCCTTTTTTCCCCCATTCTAATGGAAGCATTAGAATAAGAATACCGAAGACTTTTAATGAAAGCCTGAGTTTGAATTTTATTTTATAAATCTTAGGGGATAACTAGCAGTTTTTAAGTGAAACTTAGATAAGAAATTTCAAGATTCCTGCCATAACAATGTACAGGACTGAATGAAACAGGTAGATGCTAGAAGTTAGAATATTCCTAGATGCAAGAAGGAATATCAGGTCACTTCTGTA
Source organism: Macrotis lagotis (assembly GCF_037893015.1). Taxonomy (NCBI): domain Eukaryota; kingdom Metazoa; phylum Chordata; class Mammalia; order Peramelemorphia; family Peramelidae; genus Macrotis; species Macrotis lagotis. The sequence continues at coordinate 316,222,170 of NC_133666.1, read as the reverse complement.
AGAGATTATCTGAGAAATTATAAAGGTCTAATCCAGAATTGTATAATGCAAATAAATAAAATTCCTATACCAAAGACATTAAGAAGGAAGAATAAAAAAAAGTTGGAAAATATTGTAGTATAAGAAAGAATTGCACATTTTTTTTCCAAAGGAAAAAGTACATAATTTGTTTTTAGGTTTTTGTAAGGCAAACAGGGTTAAGTGCCTTGCCCAAGACCACACAGCTAGGAAATTATTAAGTCTCTGAGACCGGATTTGAACCCAGGTACTCCTGACCCCAGGGACTGTGCTTTATCCACTACGCCACCTAGCTACCCCAAAAAGTACATAATTTTAATGAGATTTATGGTTCAGGAATTAGGACAGGATTTAAGATGCAGCTGAGAAGTTCATAGGTGAGGAATATCAGAAAAAAGATGATCAAGTCCATGAGGGATATGATCTTCATGTTAAAAAAAAGTTAGTTTTGCCTCTCTTAAAACAAGGTGGCATCTGTTTACAACATCACTCCTTGGATTCATACAGTTTTTTTCTCCTGTTCATATATTACCATATATTATAAAATCTTTATGCTATTCTCTTTTTGACAGTACAAGTAGGTGGTACATTATATAGAGCACTAGTCTTGGAATCAAGGAAACTCATTTTCATGAATTCATTTTCTAATTATATGACACTGGGCAAGTCACTTCATCCTGTTTGCCTCTGTTGGTCATCTATAAATGAGTTTAGAAGGATATGGCACATAACTCCAGGATCTTTGTCACGATATTTCCATGGGAGTCATCATGGATAGCCAGACATGACTGATAAATGACTCAGCAACAACATCTCCCATTAGATTAAAAATTTCACAAAGTCAGAACTAGATCTTTTCCAATAATTGTAACATCTTCACTGTTTATCACAAAGATCAGTGCTAAAAATCTTTTGAAATTAAATGAATTATTAAATGAAAATGAATATATGTTTGATAGTCATACATAATGAGTACCCTAATAAATTATCATAAATTAATGTTCCCTTCCTATGTTCTTTAACAGAACTAAGAACCAGTGCTGACTTTTATTGATTGTAATAAAGACAAAATGATAAACACAGATAATGGAAGAGTTAATGCACATATATCATCGAAAATGGACTAGTAAATATGACTTAGACATGGATTATACTTTGTCAGTTTTATAAAAATTATAAATCAAATAAAGAAACAAATAAAAGATCTGCTTCTGGGTTTCTTCTAAATATTTTCAATGCTAACATTGACTAGTTATCTTCTTATAAACCCTGAAATCTCTCTTAAACCCTAATTTTATCTGTTTTATTCATGTTCCTAAACACTTAAGAAAAACTTGAGAACCATGATAATAATACTGACTGACCTAAAGAATCAAAGACACAAGCTTCAAGTTATATAATTAAAAAATAAAAATCAGAACTTTGATCATAATTATATAATAAAACACACTCTTCATAATCTTGATTCAATTCTTTGCCAATATAAATCAAATGCAAAGTTACCTGATAATCCAGAAACATCTGCTTTAGGTAGGTGACGAGCTTTTAGAACCACCACAGTGAGAGTATTAGTTGTGGACTGGTAGCAAAGAGAAATCAGTAGTTCACCTCGTCCTGAAGATTTCTAGAAGTAAAGATACTTTTCATAAATACTTTCTGAAAATTGTACTAATGAAATATTTTCTAACATACTGCACTTAGTATTGCTACATATTTCTATTTCTTTGAATTTCTTTTCCCCCACTCTGACTTTAATACATTAGATATAAATGTAATCATAATAGGAACCTTCAAAGGAGTCACCATCACAATCATGTCTCACTTATGACTGCCATCTAGTGGTTTTCATATTTATTGCTTCAAGTTTTCATTTTCCATGGGTTAGCCACACCCCTTTTTTGAATTTTTCAAGAGAAGATTCAATGTTAAATTCATATACAACTAGCCATAGGTTTTTGTTGCTGCTGTTTTGAGGACCAATTTATATTTAATTAATATTGAGTGATTAACATACTATCAAATCATCCTAACAACTGAGTAAAGGAAAAAAAAAATATGACCATATTCTTTGCAGTTGTGGGAGCTGTTTAATCATATATAAAAAAGTTTGTTCAAAAATCCTAAGAGACTTCATTAAGAATAAACACTATTGTATTGCCTTCTACATATTGAAAGGTATGACAGGCTTGTTTTGTTCCTAAGGCATGCAATTTCAGTTTATTTGATTGCAATATTCTGAGTAATATTTGAACTCTGCTTTTGGGATGATTGTTAACTTATAACATATGTTTTAAGGGAAAAAAGTTAAAAAGAAAACAGCTTTAAGACTTGAGAGGAAGAAAAAGAGAGTTTCTTAACATGTATTTCATGGAACTATTTTGTCAGCATGTTAAATCTATTGATGTCTACATAAAAATCTAAATTTCATAAAATAAAGCACATAGGATTACAAAGGCAACTATTTACTATAGTTATCCAAATTTTATAGAAAGCATAGACATTAGCAAAAGAATCCCTGAGCAAGAGGATGATATTTACCACATGGGTTTCAATCTAAGAAACAGATGAGATGACATTCAATTTTGGGGTACTTGGGCAATTGATGAAATCAATTGACCCCATATGAAATAAAATTTAGAAATTGATACTAATTTGATATTTAAGATAGATATTAACACAAATCTCTTAATTAGGCAGTTAGGAAAATCTTATTTATTTTTATGTAATTTAGCAGTTTAGTCTTTTTTAAAATATTCCAAATGCATATTAAATTAAAGAGGTATTGTCTTTTACTTTTTTAGTTACTGCATATGTTCTCCCTGTATATTTGTTCCCTTGGGATGAGGTTTAAACTAAAACTGAAAACTCTCATTGTGAATAAATAATTTGAATAAAGTAAATGTATAAGGCAAATAAGGGGAGTATTATTGATTGACATAAAAGCAACACACTGGAAATCAAGAGACTCTAGTTCATGACTTCATATTCTTTCCCTAATTACAAACAATACCAAAATGTATAAATAAGCTTTATATTTGCAGTGATCAAAGTGAAGGAAACATATCAAGCAGAGAAATTTTATGAATGAATCTTAGTAACCCCGGGAAAAGTGAAATAAATTTGGGGGAATAACAAGTTAGACAAAAAGGAAGTACAATTTGTTTACCACTCTAGGTTACAGATAAGGATTACAGGTTTTAAATGACTTCCTAAAAATCACACAATGATGATTTTAGACTACAAACTTTATCTCCTTGGCCTAAGTTTCCTCATACAAAATTGGTACACACAGCTAAGGGTTTGATCATTTGCAAAGTCTTTTTCAGTGTTAATGATTCTTTGTTAAAATATAAAATTCTCACATTGTTAAAGTTCCACTGAGTTTTCTATTACTAAACATCTGATATATTATGGAGCTGCTGCAAGTAGAAGACACTTGAATTTTACACTCCAAGTTGAAATAGAATTTATTTTGATTAACTTCATGTGTTGTCATTTTCTAAATGGCACAAAAGCTAAAACAGAATGATACCAAAGTAAATAAGTACCAGAATAAATAACATCCTGTTGATCAATTTTAAATTATGGACAAGATTTTTGATAGTTTCTAAACTCAAATAAAACTAAAATCACTAAACATTGATGTTACTGACATATTGTTTTGTAGAAGATAAACATTTATTATGATGCTGGGGAGATAACTTCATTAAAAGTCAATACAAATACTTGTATTGAAAAAAGAAAAATAAATCTTTAGAATAATGTTTTAAAATGTTGATTATATTTCACTTTTATAGTCCTTAAGATATCTTTATATAAATTTTATTAAAATATGAAGCTAAATAAATTTAATTATTTTCATTGTTACTATCTTTAATGTTAGCATTAACTATAGTAAAATAATGACAAAGAATTTGATAGAATTTTCAAGTAAAACCTCTTGATATTATAAATGACTTATTACTAGATGTACTAATAATTCAATCAGATTGCAAGCATTTTAAAACCCATAAGATAATTACCCTAACATTTCTTTTGATGATCTCTCTGTTCATTAACATTCTTCCATCAGCCAGTTCAATGCCTGAGAGTGGAATAAGGACTTCTCCAATGATATCATCTCTTGAAAACCTGTCAAAACTCAATATGATGAAATGAAGGATCAGTTCTTGTATTTGACTATATGGGATCCCATAGAAGGTAAATGTTTCATCAAAAGCTGGATCTAAGGTTTTTCTCAGGACTCTGGTTTTCACTTTGTGCTTCTTCTCAGGAAGGATGGTCATTTTGATATAGGGATCAGAAGTCATTGACTGTTCATCCATAGCTGGCAGTCCACGAGCTTCTTTGATGTTCACCACAAATGCCTTTTTCTCAAAATTGTACTCTAAGGAAAAGAAAAGGGTGCCAAGTTTGTCCTGTTTCTCTTCAGAACACAAGGATGAACTAGACTTCAAGCTGTCTGGGGAAGTGGACTCTTTCTGTTCCCTTTCTGAGAAGGGTTTAGGAGTCAAGTTCTCAAGATCAGAAGGGCTTCCAGCTTTGGGGTTTGCTTTGGGGAAATTGCCATTGAGGTCTCTCTTCTCAAGGTCAAGATGTAGTGAGGTCTTTGGCACAACTGGTTTATTTTTTGCTTCATTTTTGTCATCTGCTCCAAATTTCTTCTTACTATTCAGATTTTCTGGATAAATGTCAACACCTTTGAGCACATGCACAAATTTATAGGGAGGAGTCTTGTTAGTCTTGGAAGATTTTCTCTGACAGCAGATCCAAGCAAACAGGGATACAGTGAACACCAGACCAAATGCACTGAAGATCCCCACGACTGTAGGAATTTCATCTGGAAAATGAAATGGCCAATAACTTATATTAAAGGAGTAAAGCTTGAGATACAAGGCAATTTGAAAAACATAATAGAGATAGCAATTGCAGTAGGTTGGACAGATTGAATTACTTTCCAACTGCTCAGGATAAGAGTTATGTATATATTTCACGCCACCTTCAGGTATAAACACATCCCCTGGGTGACACCAAGAAAGAAATACAGTATGATGGAAACTCCCTCATTTCAGTAGTGTGCCATAAACAAAATGACAGGGAGAAACTAGAGAGGAGAAAGATCCCTTAACCTATAGATATTTCTTTTGATTATTAGACACATCTACCACAGATTGGCCGGTAAGTCCTAATTTCATTTTATTTTCATTAACATTGCTTTATTTTTTTCCTGAAACATTATTATAACATATATTATAACATTATTCAAAGCATACACTATTCAAACACTATTAGAAATTCCTTGAACTAGTTTACTTAGAATCAAATATAGTGATAGAGTCAAAGCAATTATGAAGCAATTATAAAACATTTATCATACTCTGTCATACACATTAAAAGTTGCTCTATAAGATACTGAGCCAGAATGTAAGGAAATAAGCTGAATAAAAATAAAGAAAAATAAAATTAAAACAAAAAGTAATTTTTCATTTTGTTTACAAAAATAAAAAAAAGGTTTTATACTCTTAAAATCCTCCCATATGATTTCCAAAGTACAAAGAGAGAAACTGTACAATTTACACCAATGCAAATAGCAAGACAATAATATAGTTTTTTTCTAGTGAATAGCTTCCTTTTAGCATATAATTAGAAAATGAACATAGCTGAGAATTTAGTCTTCTCCATAATGGATTTTTTTGTCTTAATATATATTTCGATGTGTCAATACAGTAATCACAACCACATTCACATTTCTCCTGAGAATAGAATATTAAATTATTGATATTTAGTGACATTGCTAATGCATTAAGGTAATCATGTTCCATATATAAGCTTATTTCTCCCACCAATAATTAGCCACTATGTATAAAAGCTTAGTATTATTCCTGCCAAGACATATTACTCTTTTCAAATGAATGTTCAGTAGAAGTAAGATAATCATTGGTAAATATAATCATTTTTTCACTAAGCTTTGTTACTTTACATATTTTCAAATTCCCTTTCTATAATGAAGTAGAAAATTCAGGAATATAAAGGGTTACTTTTTATTTAAAGATCTCTGAGAAGAAAAACCTTTTGTCAGTACACTTCTCACTAACCTCTCTACTTAGAATTCTCTACATTTCTCCAAATAAATTAAAACCAGAACTTAATAAAAATGAATTGATAAGTCAAAATATTAATTTAAGGAAAAATTAAAAAAAAACATAATTACTTAGAAATGAGAAATCTTTGATTTTGTGAATTCTGAAATTTTCTTGCATGACATACAATAAAACAGTCAAGAACTTAACTTGACTAGCTAAACTTATCATAAGCTTTGAAGTTGTCCTTACAACAGGCATTTAAAAGGTACACACAATTTGCTTGAATGTGAAGTCTACTGTAACAAATTGGATCTGTGAGCATAATATTTCAAGGAAAATAGAAAATAACATAAAACTTTCAGTTAAATGAACTAGATTGTAGGACTTAGAACTGAATGAGACTTAATATTTTAAGATAGAGTATCTTTTGAGGGGGCAGATAATAGTTCCTTAATAGAAAAAGTTCATTTTTTCCCATCAAGCATGGTTGATGGACATGATATCAATGTAATTACAAACAACCAAGTGGAAAGTGGTGAACAGAAGTGATTACTATCAATTTAGAGTGAAACATTGCTTCTTTGAATTCTCTTATCAAATAACTAAACCATGCAATGCATTATAGAAAAGAATAATTAATCCCAAAATCCTCCTACAAGTAGAATACATAGATTTGGGGAGCACAGAATAAAACTAGTCCACTCAATGTTGATAATACTTTCCTAACCCCTCCTAACCTTACTCTTCTTAGCATATTTTGATGAGAATGTTTGACTTTCAGTGTTGTATCATTTTAAAAGTAAGGCACTACCCTATTGCACAAAGATGGAACATAATAGAACCATTAACTTAAAGGGTGAGGGAGTTGTATTTGAACAGCAAGCAGCACACCTTTGGTATGATGTAATAGGGAATAGATAGAAATGCTGCCCTATAATCCTACCCAGCAACATCTCCTGAAGAAAAAAAAAAGGAAAACCTAGCCTAGCAATATGACCATAAATCAATTATGATACTTTCTGATATAAAATGAACAAGTCAAAACCAACTATTTAAAATTATTTTGAACTGACTCCATCTTTTATGATGTCTTAAAAATATTTTTGCTTCCAAAATCTGTGATGCTCCGAACCATCCCCAGTCCTTCACCAAATGACAGACACAATCTTCACCAGGTCAAATAAAATAAAATCCACAAATATCATAACACTTTTCTACTACTACAATCTAAGGAGCTCTCTGAATCTTTGACAACTTCTGGATGGTAAAATAACATTAACAGAATGCAGCTTTCAAGGAGGATGTATGGCAAGGAAAAGGGACAGACCGGGTTTACTAAGATAATCCTAATATCATTCCTGTTCTCCAAAGAATAACTAATCAAACCCAGGAATATGCACTCTAAGCAGTAGTTTCCAAAGAAAAAAAACAAGCCAATGAACAAACAAACAAACCCTGTTTAAGTTTGGTTAAGAACTTGCTTACCAAATTCCTCTCTGCTTGATGTGATCGGAGCCATGTTTGCTGCGTGCTCTGTCCGAGGTACTGAATAACAACCCCTGGCTCTTCTCACTATGGAAGCGACTGTTTTCCTCTTCCCCCGAATCAGAGGCTGGATTTTTCTCGTGATGCACACACCAATGTGCAGCCCAGGGGATCTTCAAGCGGGAACAAGGTTGGGGGGGGGGGGGGCGAGGAGGGAACTCGGCTCTCTCTCACACAGTGATTTGCCACCCCCGTTCCTGTTTTGGCTCTTCTGAGGAGCTCCGCTCTTAGATTGTAGACGTGGTTGAAACCCAAATTGACGCAATCCTGACGCTACAAGGCTGAAATCAGCACCTGCCCTCCTCCCCTTCCTTTCTCCCTTCTATTTTCTCTACAGCACCCCCCCTCCTTCTCTTGCTCAAGCCTCTCTAGGGGATTCAACACACACACTCATCAATTCTTTAAACTGCTCTGCTACAGGAGATTAGCTGTTTTATTCAGTGGGACACAGAAGCAGACTGAGATAGAAGTCCCTAAACTCAATTCTGTCATTCAGTAGCATAAAATCTTAGGGTTCCATAGGTGGGTGGAAACGTATCTCAGAGTGTCAGTGTTGTGATGCAAGGGGGGGGGCAGTATTAAGGGGCAAGGGAAAATAAAGAAAACTTCAATTCCATGTGATCCATTTCACACACATGCATAACAAAATACTTTTTTCTAGCTTTTTTCATCTTTTCTTTAAAGGCATAAGCTTGTGAAAGAAAAAAATAATCACATCTGAAAGAGACATGTAAAATAAGTTACCAAGGTTTTTCAGATACATCTCCTTTCTTCTCTTCTCCCTTCCCCTTTAGTATTGTTATTAATATAGTAATCTGCTACTACTATTAGCAACTTTTCATGCCCTTTTCACATTTCAAGTTTATTCTATTTAATATCAGAAATTTCATCTGGTAAAATGCTTAGGAACACATGTGAATAATCACTTGCTTTTTTTGATGAAGTTCAGTAAATACAGAAACTTTAGGGATGATATACTTAGTTATATACTTAGTTATAAAGTCTATCTTTTAATGTATGGGGGAAATACCATTAAAGTTTGAAAATATCTAATTTGGTTTCTGCTGATGAAAAGATAATTATGTTCTACTATATATGCAAATGCATATCATTCTCATCATATACACATATACATAGAGTGTGTATATATACATATACATATACATATATGTATACATATATATAGTGAATATATGTGTTCATGCATGCCCAACACACACACATATATCCATAATCTCTTTTGTCAGTTTGATTTGAGATTTAACAAAATTGTCTCTATAAAACATGTCCATCTATTTATTTAACAGGAGGGGTACTCAAGGTGTACCTCAACATCATTAGTTATTGTTTGTCAAAGAACTCCTTTGAAATGAGTTCTTGCTTTGACTCTATGTGTTTTTGAAGGGTGGGGTGGGGTGGGGTAGACAGTCTCAAGAATAAACAGTACAACCAACAAGGTTCTAAGGATTGGAGTATAGAGACTAGGATTGGTCCAGTCATACCTGGGGAATAATTGACTAAAATTCTACATAATGGAAATTTTTATGTATCAACATTGCTTTAATTTTTTTACAAAATGACTAACTTTTCAGTCATCTATTTTTTAAAGCTGCTTTAAAAAGTAAATGTATTCACTACCACCATTTATTGGAAAGCTTTCAAGTCTGTAATCTCATTTTACTACCTGATGCAAATGAGTCACACCTATAGCAATTTATTTACCTGGCAAGATTCTCTCTAAGGAAAAAAAAGGAAAACATCTCTTTAAATTTAAAAGAAATAAAAACGTGGGGATTTGTTTGCAATGAATACCACAGATACATAAATATATAGATTCAGTTTTTTGAAGCATGTGTATCCAATCTAGCTAACATATGTATGTTTGATTAAACTCACATATTACATAAATAATTTTTATGTGTAAAATTATTTACATTATTTAGTGCCTCATCACATCTTCCTTTATGTGGTTTAATCATATCATTTATAAACAATTTAGATTTCTTTAATTGCTTCTTCTGGATGCCCATGAACGGAGTCTTCTTACTCCTTGTGGATACAATATAATATGATTACCTTGCTGTCCCAAGCGCATGCAGCTTTGGATGCAGTTTAAGCTCATTGCTATAAAAACAGAGAGAAGAAATATTATTGACTGAAATATCTGTAATTCTTTTCACTCAACGTCCTCCACCTTCTCACCAGATGAGTAATATATTGTTTATCTTCAGCTTTCTCTAGAGCTTCTATGGGATGTGTGGGTGATGTCCGTCCCCGAGCAGAAGAAAGCTGGTAAATTTCCTTATAAACTGAGTATTCCACCCTACCGGATCTTTAGAGGAATGCTCTCCTCTGACCTAGTAAAGGAGTGATCAATGGAATGACATGCGCAAATCTCCTTTTTACAACCCGGAACTGTAGGAAGGGGGGGGGTCGGTTGCTAGGCAACCACCTCCACACCACCCAAAACACACAGGCCTCAAATAAGCACATGCTTGTGTAACAGCCTCTTTTATGTAGTTTTCACTGTTTGCCTTTACAGTGTTTCTTTTGTTATTGATTTCTCTTCAATTTGACTAAAAGTAATCTGTAAATACAGTTTATATTTATTATGCACCTACTGTGTGCAGCAATAAATAATGTTATGGTTTGAAGAATGAACACCTCTAGGGAGTTTACATGGGGGAGGGGCAAGGGGCGATTGCAATCTATAGTCAGGTATTTGTAATATAAGAGAATGAAGGAGACTAAGAAGAAAGACGAAACATGAAGAAGACAATGGAGGTGACTGCACCTGAACAGAGCCCTGAAGAAAGGTAAAGATTTTAATAGACAAGTATTAGGGAATCAAGAAGGCAGGGAATCAGGAAGGCAGGATTCAAGTTGACAATCTAAAATCTAGTCACACACCCACATATATACATACACATGCAAAATAACCATATATATTAAAGAAGATGAATTCATCAGAGTAAGCAATTTTAAGATCCCTTGATTAATTATATTAACTAATTAGATGCATAATACATGGTTGCTTATTCGCCCACTCAACTCACAGTAAACAAACCTCTAGCCCCTAAAAATTGGGTGTGACCATAACACAACACTTATTTGCATAAAATTAACTGTTCTGTTCAAGCTGAAAAATTGCATGGGCATGAAATACTTAAAAATTATTTGTTTGCAAAACAAATAAGTTATTTGATTCTTTTGTGAGGGTGGGTAAAGGGATGATATGAATTCCTTGAATAATTACCTTAACTTCTTAACTTTTTAAAAAAAAATTGTTGACTCATCAAATAGTGTAAATTAACTCTCTAATTTCAAATCTAAATCTTAAAACACAATATTCTTCTAAAGCAGAACCATAAGTAACTTTTCATTAGCAGCCCTAATAAATGATTCTATACTTTTGCTCTTAGAGGTCTGTGGGGGTAAAATGGAAAGAATTATTTAAACACCCATTCTCTAGTGCCTGTTAAACTTATTTCTTAATTTAAGCAACAGCTAAAGTTATTATCAACTCCTTAAATCTATGATTTTTAGCAAAATTAAACCCTAAAGTCTTCATCTATACCAGAACACATTTACTTCTTTGCTTACTCAATTTAGTTTGTTGTTATAATTATAAAATCATTCTCAGCAAATTAATCTAAAATATTTTCTAAGTTCTGATAATATATCACAACTAAAGAACTAAAAATTTAAATAAAAGGATAAAGATAGTCCCTGATCTCAACATTTTAATATAGGCTAAAAATGTTTAAAAGGAGTAGGAAGTTACCTGTATCAGAACCAAACTACAGAAAAAGCAGCATAGATTTTGGGGAGACTTAAGAAATGCTTGGCCTTGGAGCATTCCCTGAGTGAAAGTAATTGGAGAAGCCAAAAGCCTCAGGGGTGTAGGATATTTTCATTGTTTGTATTCCAGGGCTGGAAAGAATTTCTAGGTTGAAGAAGTTTCTGGGTCAGGGAGTCATAGAACAATCTGGCAGGAGATGAAATATGCAACTTAAAAGTTTCTCAAATATTTCTGATGTACTAGTTTTGAGTTTCCAACTTGATCGTGATCTCTCTCTATATATATATTTATATTTATATATGGTAATGGCACAGAATAATTGAACTAATAATTTGCTAAGAAATATAGTGACAAATATAGATTTATGTTCATATAATACTTTGGCAAGCTGGGAAAGATTATGTAACTTCTCAAAATGATTTTAAATACACAGAATAAAACAAAGCTAGCAAAAATTTAAATGTAATTATAAAATGTCTATACTTCAACAATGATAATGTTCATAAACAGTAGTAGTTAATGAGATTAAAAGTAGAATTAAAAAATGTAAGCTAAGTTGATTCAGAAATGAAATGTGTTATAAACAAGTTTGATGTCTGAGAAAGTTTCAGTGCGCCAGATAAATGCCTCATAATGCATTTTAATCAAAATAAAGACCATTAGCTCCTGATTAGAATTAAGAATAATCTTACAGGAACCTTCTTTGAATATTCACATGTCTTAATAATGGCTTATTAAAATGATTTTAGACCAGAATACTGTATTTCTCCTTTCCTGACATTTATATTTTATTATATTATATAAGCTATTCATTGTCTTCTAATATGTTGATCACATATGTGGTGCTCAAAATGCAAACAGTACTTGGCAGAATTCCTGGATTATTCTTGCACAATTAGGTGGAAATTTGGAAACTATCTTTTGAATGAATAAGTTTGGAATTGGAAAAATTATTAGGAAATTTTAACTGAAAATAGAGAGTTTTCAAAAAAGGGGCGAAAAGGAGAGAAGGAAGAAGAGAGAAAAGATAAAAAGGAAGAAGAGAGGGAAGAAAAATGAAAGGACCAAAGGCATGAAAGAAGAAAGTATTCAAAAGAGAAAAGGAGTAAGGAAATTTGAGGTCTTTTAGGAAACATTCAAATAATACAGATTAGGTACTTGTTTTTAAATGCAATAGTATGGGGAAAAGGTGATAAACCATTTTAGAGTGGATCAGGTTGGTCTGTGACAATGAAAAAGTAAGATAAGTCTAGGTATATTAGAAAACAAAAAAAGAGAGTAATATAGAAAGGAGAATTGGTGATTTCATGGTCTTACACTGACCCGGCTTTATCGAGAGGTGAGAATAGAAGAGAAATATTAATTCAAAAAGGAAGAATAAGAGAAGTTATTGTGATCCTTATAATAACCATGAATCCTTGCTATTTTTTCACTCTTATGACAAATGTCTCTCCTTATTCTTAACATTTTTTTGTTCAGTCCTCACTGAAAATAAAAAAATAAAATTATTGACATGGAATTTAGGGAGTTTCTGATTCTGTTTTATAAGATAATAGATTTAAGAGACCCATTTCTCCATAAGAGGTTTCAATAATGGGATATCCAAGCAACCTAAATAAGATGTCTAAATAGATTTTGTGATTAGGTGTATTATGGATTGTATCATAGTTACATTCAAGACTGAAACTAAATCAACATCTTTCTTATCAACAGCTTATTTTTGTATCTATCCCAAATTGAATTTATATTTTAACACTTGTCTCCAAATCTTAAGAAATTACTAATGAGGAATTTTTTTAAAAAATTTGTTAACAGGAAAGTTGTGGGGTTTCTGGGAACCAAAGCAGCAGAGTAAGGAATGAATTACCTTGATTCTTCCACATTTACCTCCAAACATTCATAAAATAGAGTGTCCAAATAACTCTTGAAATAGAATAACCAACAAAAAAGATGGGATGAAGCAATCTTTGAGCCCAAGAAACTTCAAAGATTGGCAGGAAATGTGTGTCTCACTTTGGTAAAAGAGTGAAGCCTAGGACAACAAGCATTCCAGCAAACCTGAATCAAGCTCCACTTCAGCAAGCCATGAGAAGATATAGGGAACCCTAGAGTAGTCAAACAGGCAAATATCAATACCTTCCACATACTCAGCATTTCCAGGGGGAAAGGTCATTTGCTTGAGCTTAGCTCCAGGTAAACAGACAGCCTTTAGTAGTCAGACCTCCACATGCTCCAGTGAAACCCCGGGGAAACCAACCTAAGCACATGCAAGATACCACCATTAGGAACATTTTAAGTATCAAGTAAGTTTCCAGAACTTTGAAAACTTCAGCAATACCAGTCACCCAAGACCCCCACATTCTCAGTACAACTGCACACATGAAAGTTCCCTGTGTAATTTAGGGCAACATCAATATGCCAAGTATACATCCAGGGCCCGGAGTTAGTGACACAAGAAGGGTTAGGGGAAGTGCCTTTTCAACGTAGCAGCAGAAATAAAATTTAAGGAAAGGAAGGAAAAAGTCTAAAAATGATGGGCAAAAAAATTTGACATAGAATGTTTTTTTCTGGTGTCAGGGAAGATAAAGATATCAAAATATATTGTCAAAACCCCAAAGACAAATGGGAAGTAGTTTCATGTCTAGAAAGAAATCATGGAAACCTTCAAAATTTTAAATTCATATTAGAGAACTGACTTTTGGGAGCAACAGTGACTGAATGAGCAGGAATTCTTTGCAATTCTTTCATATTTATGTACAAACTACAATAGAATATCACTCCAACATAGTTGAAACATCAAAAAAAAGATAGAGTGAAACAAATTTTTGCAAATTTTAGAGGAAATGCCAACACCAGTATCCTCTCCCTGTTTTAGCACATCCAGGAGAATTAGAATATTTCAGCTCCAAGAACCTACCTGTTCTTCAGCAAACCCTAGGCACAGAGGTACCCTTCACAGTCAACCACTCATATTTCAGTGCAATCCCAGAGAAACATGGAACAACCATACACCCCCCCAACCCACTTGGCACAGCACAAAATAGCTTCTTCATGACCTCAGGGCAAGGTAAATAGGGTCTATACCCACTGGCATAAGAGGGTTGAAGAAATGCCTGTTTCAGCCTGTGAGTAGGCCTCAAGTTAAAATAAAAAAATTAAAATCCCTTCCCCACAAGAAAAGACAAAAATTATAAAAAAATAGATTATGACCTTAGAAAGTTACTATGGTGACAGAGGAGACAAAGATACTAACTCAGAAATGGACAACAATGTTAAAATATCTATAGGTAAAATGCTAAAGAGAAATAGAAAATGATCTATAACCCAGAAAGGACTCATGGAAGAGCTCAAAAAGAAGCTTGAAAATCATATGAGAGGTAAAAGTCAAAATGGAAAAGAAAACCTGCTTAAAAAGTAGAATTGGGCAAATGGAAAAAGATGTATAAAAATTCACTGAAGGAACCTAATCCTTTTTTTTTAGTTTTTTTGGTAAGGCAATGGGATTAAGTGGCTTGCCCAAGGCCACAAGGCTAGGTAATTATTAAGTGTCTGAGGCCAAATTTGAACTCAAGTACTCCTGGCTCCAAGGCTGTTGCTCTATCCACTCTGACACCTAGCCGCTCCTAGGAAACAAATCTTTAAAGAGTACAGTTGACTAAATGGAAATGAAACTACAAAAGCCAAATGAGGAAAATATTTCCTTGAAAGTTAGATTTGGGGGCGGCTAGGCGGTGCAATAGATAAAGGACTGGCCTTGGAGTCAGGAGTACCTGACTTCAAATCCGGACTCAGATACTTAATAATGAACTAGCCGTGTGGCCTTGGGCAAGCCACTTAACCCCATTGCCTTGCAAAAACTCAAAAAAAAAAGTTAGATTTTGGCAAGTGGAATGAATTTATAAGGTATCAAGAATCCATCAAACAAATTCAAAAGAGTGAAATGCTGTTACTTTTTGTTTTGTTTTGTTTTTGGTTTTTTGCAAGGCAATGGTATTAAGTGACAGCTAGGTAGTTTTTAATCCTGAGGTTGAATTTGAAGTCAGGTCCTCTTGATTCCAGGCCCAGGTGCTTCATCCATTGTGCCACCTAGCTGCCCCCTAAAAAAAGTGAGATTTTGCAAGAAATGTTATACATATCATGGAAAGAGAAACTGTCCTGGAAAATACATACAGGAGAGACAAAGTCGGAATTATTGGAATGCCTAGAAGGCATAGTTAAAAAAAGGACTCAGACAACATTTTTCAAGAAATTATCAAGGAGAATTTTCCTGATGTCCTGGAACCAGGGAGCAAAATAAGAATTGAAAGAATTCTCTGAAGATTTCATGAAAGAGATCCCCAAATAAATACTCCAAGGATAATTTAGCCAAGTTGCACCATTGACATTATAGCTAGAAGGAATATACACAGACATAGGATATGGATATAAGATAAATTTTAGGGAAAGACATAAAAATAATTTGGAAATAAAAAAGAGGATGCAGAAGGAAGAGAGAGATAGAGTGGGGTAAATTATTTCATATGAAGAGTTGCAAAAAAGTATTACAGTGTTGTGAAATAAAAAAATATATATATATATATATATATAATAGAATAATATACACAGTTGAATATAGAAATCCATTTGACAAGACAGGAGAATAGGGGATTCAGCAGAGGAATCAGAAAGAATTGAGTGCAGATAGAGGGAGAGAGTAGACAGAAGCAAAGCTTATGGTGATTATGGAGAGGGTGAAAAAAGAAAAAGAATAAACTGTAGGAAAAATAAAATGGAAGGAAATAGCCAGTTTGTAATCATAACTTTGAGTGTGAATGGGATGAACTCTCCCAAAAAATGAAAGTGGATAACAGAATGAGCCAAAAACCAGAATTCTACATAATATTGATTACAAGAAAAATACTTGAAGCAGGCAGACATACACAGAGTAAAAGTAAGGGGCTAGAGAGGAATCGATGATGATAAACCTGAAGTTTAAAAGAAGAAGAAAGGATAGCAATCCTGATCTCAGGCAAAGAAAAATTAAAAAGTAAACCTAATTATAAGAAATACGGAAGGAAATTACATCTTGTTCAAAGGTACAACAGAATAAAGTAATATTGATTCTAAATATATATGTATCACATGGTACATTCAAATTAGTAAAGGAGAGCTTAAATGAGTTATAGGAAGAAATACATAATAAAACCCTTCTAGTGGAGAAATATGAACTATTCACATTCAAAGTTTCATAAAAGCAATAAAAATAAACAAGAAGTAAACTAAGGAGGTGCGAAATGGGTAAAATTATTTAGACAGAAAGGGATACTATAAGGAAATTAGAAAACAAGGAAGTCTACTTGTCAGATCAGTGGAGAAGGAAAGAATCCATTACAAAACAAGAGATAGAAAACATTGCAAAAATTAAAATTGATAATTTTATTATATAAAAAGAATTTTTTTCACAGACAAAACCAAAGCAACCAAATTTAGAAGGAAAATAGAAAGCTAGGGAAAAATCTTTATAGTATGTATCTGATAAAGGTTTCATTTCTAAAATATTTTAATATTTTAGAATTAAGTTATTTAGAATTATTTATTTAGAACTAAGTTAAATGTAAAAGAATTCAAGGTATTCCCCAATTGATAAATTTTCAACAAATATAAAGAGACATTTTCAAATGAAGAAATCAAAGTTATCTTTAGGCATATAAAGTGGTACTCTAGATCATTTTTGATTAGAGTGATAAAAATTAAAATCACTTCAATGTATTATTTCACATCTTTCAGATTGGCTAATATGACAAAAGAAGAAAATTATAAATGTTGAAGAGGATGTATTTTTGAAACCCTAATGCATTGTTGATGTTGTTGTGAATTGTTCCACCAATTCTGAAGAATAATTTGGAACTATACCCATAGGGCAACTAAGCTGTGAAAATACATTGATCTAGCAGTATCAATACTAAGAGAATATCCCAAAAAGTTCATAAAAGAGGGAATGGAGCAAAAATATTTATGGCAATCTTTTTGTGTGATGACAAATATTAGAAATTTATAGGATGCCCATCAGTTGGGGAATGACTGAACAAACTGTGTTTATTTGAATATAATGGGGAAATTGTACATTTAGAAAAGATGAACAGACAAGTTTCAGAAAAGCCTGAAAAGGCTTGTCACACTGATACAAAGGGAATTACCAGAATCAAGTAAACATTATGTATATAATCAACAACATTGTATGATGATGAACTATAAAAGAGTCAGCTTTTCTCATCCATACAATGATACAAGACAAGTACAAAGGATTCACAAAGGAAAATACCATCCATATGCAGATAAAGAACTGATGGACTCTATTTGGAAATCAAAGAAAATTTTTTTCACTTAATTAGTTTACTTGTGTTCTTACCCAATTTTTTATGTTGCTTTTTTCAGGAATATGTCTAACATGCAAATTTAGGAAAAGAAAAGGAGAGTGAGTTGGAAAATTTGGAATGCAAAATTTTGTAAAAATGACTGTTAAAATTGTCTTGAATGCTTTTAGGAAAAATACTATTAAATATCTATACTTGGAGTAATACTTTTTAAAAGTTTATTTTCCCCAGCTATATATAAAAACAACTTTTAACATTCATTTTTTAAACATGGATTTCCAAATTTTCTACTTTCCTAAATCCCCACCACCTTATAGAGAAGACAAGCAATTTGATATAGGCTATGTATGTGTAGTTATGTAAAACCTTTCCATCATAGTCATTCTGTGAAAGAAAATATAGACCAAAATAAAAACATCCAAGAAAAATTAAAGTAAAATCATGTATGTTTCAATTCGAGTACCATCAGTTATTTCTCTAGGGATGGATAGCATTATTCATCACAAGTTCTTCAGACTTGACTTGGATCATCATAGGGCTGAGAATATCTAAGTCATTCACTATTTGTCATCTTTCAATGTTGCTATTATTTTGTATACAGTACATTTCATTTTGCATCAGCTCACATGAGTTTTTCCAGGATTTTCTGATTGTATACTGGTTATCATTTCTTAAAGGATAATAGTATTCCATCATAATTACATACTATAATTTGTCCAGCTGCTATAAATTTTTTTAAGGTTTTTGCAAGGCAAATGGAGTTAAGTGGCTTGCCCAAGGCCACACAGCTAGGTAATTATTAGGTAAGTGTCTGAGGTCAGATTTGAACTCAGGTACTCCTGACTCCAGGGCCAGTGCTCTATCCACCATGCCTCCCCAGCTATAAATATTTTAATTTACTCCTTCTCACTTAGCTCGAGAGTTTCTTGAGGGAAGGAATTGCCGTTGCCTTCTTTTGTATCCCCAGGTTTTAGAACAGTGTCAGACACATAATATATGCTTAAGAAAAGAATGATGATTGATATTTTAAAATGTTATGCTTGGAAAAACCACAACCATTTGATAAGCCCCCCCAAAAAAATTTCAAGGGTACCTTAACAGGGAGAATACATTGGAATCAAGGAGGTTAAGGAAGATTTCCAATAAAAGATGGGATTTTGTTGGAATATTTAAAATTATCCCTTCTATATCTTGGAGGTTATGGGTACAACATCCCTAAAGACTATAAAATGTGCTTAAAAGGTTTGTCCCTCCCTTTATACCAAAAAAGAAATCTGAATTTTATTTTTTTCTTTTTTGTTTTGTTTAATCATTATAAAATTTGGGTTAAATATTTAGTAATAGGCTCTCTCTTCTCTGATGGTCTTCGCATGTCTTCTATGAGTTCTGAAAAAACTCTCCACCCAAAAAATTCTTATTTTGTATCTTATGCTGACATCCATTATATAAGAATCAAAACTAGGAAAATTTGTCATATTTTCCCTTCCCCCAAATCCTTTTCTTATTCATACTTTACTACATTGGAACCATCATTCATAACCCTCCACTTTTCATTATCATTATCATCATTACTTTCATACCCTTCCTTATAGTATGTATTAAATTAAGTAAAAGTATCATATTTTCTTTCTGCATAACATTTCTCAGGTATTATCTTCTCTATACACACAATCAACTCCTTAATTGCCTCTCATGTCTTCCCTATTGGGCAACTGATATCGATTCTTAAATGGACCTCCCAAATCATGTTTAATCCTGCTTCAGGCTCCATTCAATTTCCAACATCATTTTCCAAAAGCATGAATCTAACCATGTTATTCATCTACTTAATTAAGAAAAATCAGCATCATCCTTGACTCCTTTTTGCCGCTCTCCCAACAATGATTCTATTGTCAAGTCATTTTTAATTTTATCTCTACATCTCTGAAAATTATCTTTTTCTACATTCAATGACCATATCCCAGTTTAGACAATCATCTTTTTTTGGCCAGTATAATCAGAATAGTCTCTAAATTAGATTTGTATCATCCTGCCTCTCCCCTTTATCATTCTTTACCAAGACAATTGACTGCACAGATGTTACCATGTCTTTATTCTTCTCAAAGATCTTTTGTTACTCTCTCCTAGCTATAGGATAAAATAAAAAGTCCTTTTCTGACATTTAAAAATCATTATAATCTGAATCTAGTCCTTCATTTCATACTTATTTCAAAGTACACTGCTTCACACAATTTCCCTTCCATCCAAATTGGTCTACTTGTTATTACTCATTCTTGTAATTTTGTCTCCTGCTTCTGTTTTTCTTTCACTCATGAAAAAATGCACTATCTCCTCTGGCCTTAGCTCTAATCCCTGGCTTCCTTCAATGCTCATTTCATGCACTAAATCCTAAAAGAAATCTTTCTTGATCATGCTAGTTCATGCCCAAAGATATATACAAATGTATGTATGTACATATACATTATTTATATGCACATATACATATTTAATATACATTTATACAAATATGGATTTATGGAAATGCATATATATATACAAAATATATTTACAGACAAATCCCTATATATTTATTCTATCTGTAATTTATGTTTAGTGTATATAATTTGTCTATATATATATATATATATATAGAGAGAGAGAGAGAGAGAGAGTATAAACAGACATCTGTATTTAGTGTATGCCTATAAAAGTTCACTTATACATATACATGTATATGTTTATATACTCTATCCCCAATGTAGTGATAGCTTTTTTAATGTCAAATAAGAATGTGTTTTTGTTTTTAATTCTTGTATTCCCAGAGTGCCTTGCAGAGTGCCTTGTACTTATGCTTAGTAAATGCTTTTGTGCTCAAAGATAATTTGGAATTGTATGGGGAGGAGAAGTAGAAAGAGAAAAGGAAAGAATAGATGATAAATTATTTTCTTCCCTTCCCTTGCTGAGGGACAGAAAGTGAACGCTAATTTTACCCTTAGGATCCCAATATAGATCAATTCATGCTTCAAGGAGTGGTTAAGGAATCAATTTCATCTTTAGACTTACAGCAAGTCTTTTGCTATTCAAAATGTAAAATTCCATTCTCTAATTTTCTGCATGGAATGAAAATTACTGGGGTTGGCTAAATAAACGTCACCAGGATTGAAATTTGATGTGCAATAAATGAAGTACCTTATAGGAATTGCTTCTTTCACTATAGAAATATAGTTATCTGGATTTTTCAAAACTGGATTATTAAATGATTGAAGGGAATATTGCAGGCAGATGCTTCTCAAATTTCCTGAGCATAATTTCCTTGTTATTCCTTCTAAGTATTTCTCAGGATCAATATTCAAAATCTTCTTGCTTTGACTCCCTAATTAGCTAGATATAGAATTTTCTAGGTATAGAATGGTTTTCTAACTTGACTTCCTATACTAAAGTTCAGAAAATTGTGATATTACCTTCTCTATGAAGATGCATTCTAGAAAAAAAAGAAATAAATTCTGTGACTCTCTAGGGCACTTTAGAAATAAAAATATTTGTTTTAGGTTATTGATTCTATCTGCTTTTGAATTTGTTCAGGTGCTACTATTTATTGTACCATTCTATATGTTTGGGCTAATGGATAGTATATTTTGACTAATTTTCCCCTTTTTTTAATCTATATATTTTTAGTTGGTGGTATTCAAACTACTGAAGGCCACCCTGAAAATCAAAGGTTCAGAAGGAAAGGAATATATTTATGCATACATATTATGTACATGAAAAAGTAAATGAGCATATGTACAAACTGTACATACATTTACTCACATATATACATGCATGCAGAGATATATTTGCATTTTAGACATTTATATATATATGTATATATATATATATATATATATATATATATATATTCAGATATATAGATTTATACAGAGATTTGAGAATGACAGTGGTGGAAAAAGAATATACATCCCCTGTCTTAAATGAGCTATGTTGGTATGTGTATATGTATCTGTGTACCTGTGTGTGTGTTTGTTTTTTTCTACGTCATTAAAATGGGTTTGCATGGCAACATTTTTTGACTTTTCATATATTATAAGGAACTATAATTACTTATATCCCTTAAAAAACTAAAAGAACTATATTAGTTTTTTTATTTGTTGCTCAGTAAATTTTTTATTTTCATGAAATATCTTTCAAGGTCAAAATATTAAAATTTTAAATAAATGTCCTTGTTTTGTTTATAAAGGCTTTATGAGAGGAATTACAAAAATGATATTTTTGATCTACTGAACTGTGACATATAAACTAGGTGATACAGTAATGGCATTCTTTAAAATTTTAATGAATGTTTTCAAATAAGTACAAAACCTCATTATTATTTTCAGGGAGGAGTCCTTGATATGAACTCCCAGTACAACATATCTAGTCTTTAAATATATTGGAGTGAAGAGTTACCTTAATAGATAATACATTGAAATATTGGAAATACCATTCATCTAACTTCCAAATATCAAAGAACTTTGATTTTTGTCAGCACGAACTCTGAAAGAGATTTAATTCTTTAGGACATGGGCTTTCTGAGTTGTAGCTAGAAAGAAACCACTATCAACCAACCAAAAATCAAATATCATCAACTGATTACTTTTATTCTTGTGCAAAGCTCTTCAATCTTATTTAAACTGACTTTCTGATAATAAACAGACTAGCACTGTGACTGGTGTTCAGAACCTTCATAATTTTCTCAGTACTACCAAAGCTTCTTTGCAGTGAAATTACCTTTGAGAAATCAGTCTCACCTGTGTGCAGGGTGGAATGAGGGGAAAGAGAAGTGTGAAAGAAAAGAAGTGAAATCCAATAAGATTTTTTTTCATTTCTAATTAGTCTGTCCAGTATCTTTTTTGACTCAAATATAAAAGCAATATGAAAATACTAATAGTTTCATTTACTCAACTTTGGATTCATTTCAGACTCCACCATTTCCATTTTTTGGAATTTTAATTTCCTCATTTGTAAAGTAGGGTGAATAAGTGGAAAGAGCATCAGATTTGGCATTCAGAGTGCTTGGGCTCAAATGCTAGCCTTGTGATATAGTTCCTGTTTGACCTTAGGCAAGTTATTTCTTTCCTCTGATTTTTCTCCCCTCTGGTTTAGATAAGTTTAGTCCTTTTCATTTCTAAATGTATGTCCTATTTTCTTAGATCCTGTTCCACTCTCTTCATGGATAGGTTTTCATCAGGTTTTCAGTGAATTCATACCATTTTTTTTCTAAAACAATTAGTAAAATCTGCAAATTTGAAAAAAAAAATGCTTTCCAGAGTGAAACTCTGATTCATTTGCTACATAGGGGTCATCTATTGGAAGCCTTTAAAATAGGCTTTGTGGTAGATTGGATTTTATTATTCTTGCCTTCCTTTAGCTCAAATTCAAAACAATAACTTAAGGAGTGATTACTCTTCTCATTGCTAAAATGAGTGCACTGTCTTTTATATACTCACACTAACACAAATGTAATAAAATGATTTTTTCAAAATTGCCATCTAAAGATATTTTTAAAAGTATAGAAATAATTTTTAAAGACAGATTTATTCTAATAGTTTTAAATTATTTTATAATTTTCTGAAGATTTTTAAGGAAGTTAATAAATAAAGAAATGTGATATTTTCTAATGCAATCAACAATTTAGCATCTAGAAATATTAATTTGCTTCTCTTTAAAAGTAACTATGACCTTTTATCTCAAATATAAATGTTTTCTATTATTTATGGTCTCTTTAGAACAATGGAACACATTAGTCATTATTAAAAAAAGATGCACCATTATACATAATAGGAGTTGCATCATTAGGAGATTTTTTGGATGATGAAGAAGGTATAAGAATCAGTCATTGGATCTCAAGACACAGTGACTGGAAATGAATGAATCATCAAGAGCAGCTCCCAGCATCTCTGAGTAATTACAATACTCACTCTGAATAATCCTCCTCCCTCTCACAAATCTGATGACTGAAGAAAATTAGTAGTCACTTAAAATCAAATATATTCATATAATTTGCAAATTTGGAAACTGATAAAATTTTGTCGCCATATTCAAAGGAAAATGAAGAATAATAAAACAAAACAAAGATAATTTTTTAAAATAATAGCTACTACTGTTAAAGTCTCAAGGAAAAATACTCAGGAAAAACAAATCTAGACCCTCATCAATTTATGATATTTCCAGTTATTTCAATTTGGCTTTGAGTTTTCTTCAGGAACTCAAAGATATCTCAGAGATAATAATAATACATAAATAAAATAAAACTGTTTCCTGAATGCTAGAAGTAAACTAGGAGAGGTCAGTACTTCCACTTGACAGTAAAATGTATTCATTCATCAGAAATTAAAATTTTCCTTCTACTTACAAGGAATCTTTTCATTACTTCTGTGCTTTCATTGATATTTATGGAATCAATATGTAATTTAGTATCAGTATGTTTAATCATAATCAGCCAAAGTGCAGTGTTTAGCTGAACATATAAAATGTACTATAATGATTCTAAAATGTTTAATTTAAGAATCACTGCCTCTGTGCATATGAATCAGAGACCTGTGTTTAATTATTGATAGCAATTAGTGCACAGAAGCAGACAAACACCATCTGGTGGTAGAAATTCTCTAGCCTTCCCCTTTTCTATCTCTTTCTCTGTTGCTGAAGCAATGCATCATTCATTGGGTTCCCTCCAATACAAGGTTTTGGTTTGTATTTTTGAACCCACTGGCACAATATAGGTCCTTTTAAAACCTTCTGATCATACTATCTCATTGCTCTCTGTGGTTAATCAAGGCCATCAGATGATCAGGGAGGGCTGGTCAAATGGGGTTGTTTCCATAATAAGATACCCAAAATTGTAATTTTTTTCAGTAAGTAGTCCTAACCCTCTGTTTTCATGTTCATTTCATCTCATGAATAATAATTCAAGTAATGTTACAATATTGGAGTCTCAAGGTCAGGCAACAGAAAAGGAGAAGCATTCAAACAAATATAGCTCTGACAAATGACAAATATTAACTAAGAGATAGGCAAATATTTTATTCAGAGGAAGAAGGTATTTGTTGTTATTTTAGCTATGATTCAGAAACACAGGAATCCAGTCATTCACTAATGAACTTTTAAAAAAATGCAAAAGTAATATGAAAATGCTTAGATAGACAAAAAGAAAGGGAAAATTAAATTATTCTTGAAATATTATGTTTGTAAAATAAGTTTACAAATAATATATTTTAATAAACTATTTCTTGCAAGAAAATATTTATTAATTAAAGAATAAATTTATTCCTAATTTACTAAGCTTATAGCCTTACAAAACACATAAATGTTCATCTTAATTATGTATAATATACATATTTCCAACAATATTCAACATAACATGTTAATTTGTTAGGGCTTCAGGAAATGATGATTGGTTAAAATAGATTTTCATAGAATTTGCAATCTTGATTACAAATAAATATTCACTGTTAGAATATGAATAAGTGTTTAGAAAAGATCATATTACAAAAATATTCAAGGAAAGAATTTAAGCTTCAGAGCTAGAAAAGAAGTTAAAGTTAATCAAATCAAAGAAAACAAAATCCAGTGCCATAGAGCAATTTTCTCAAAGATACAATCATTAATCACCAGAATCAGGGCTTGAATCCAGGTTTCAACCTGTAATGTCTTTTTCTTTTATTTGACAAATTACAGCAGAAAGAGTGTGATTAAAAAAAAATCTTGACTTGAAATCAGTCAAAATGTGGTGTGGCCCTGGGTAAGTTATATAATAAGATTTTTGAACTTCATCATCTCTTCATCTCTAAAAGTAGAAGAATTACTAATTTCATTCTGGAATAAAAGAGCTTAAAACATCATCCTGTACAATTTTGCATAATAAAGAATATTAAATTTAGATCATGCTTTGTGTGTGAGAGGAAGAGTGACAGGGACAGACAGGCAGGCAGTCAGAAAGAATGACAGAGAGAGGAGAAGAGAGGAGAGGAGAGGAAAGGGGAGGGGAGGGGAGAGGAGAGGGAAACAGAGTCAGAGACATAGAGACAACCAGATTAAGTGTCATCATTTTATTGGTAACTTTAATTTTTAAAATGAAACTTATCTGCATATTTGAAAACTATAGCAAGCATTAATCAATATATTGTCTTTCTAAAAATGGTATTTTAATTTTTCCCCAATACCATTTCAAGACTATTATTTTTTTTTTAAAAATATTATTTTATTTTGTGTAATTGCTTATTTTTCAAATTATATGTAGAGATATTTTAAACATTTTTGGAAAGTTTGCTCCCTTCCATTTTCCCTCTATTCATCATAGGATTGCAAGAAATATGATATAGAATATACATGTACAATTGTGTACTTGTAGATGTGCAATATTTACATATTAATCACACTATGAAAGAAAAATCAGAACAAAAAGGAAAAAGATCATGAGAAGGAAAATGATAATTTCCAGTTCTTTGCAAACACCAAGAGTTTCTAAAAATATTCTTGGACTTATGTCTTTTTTTCCTATTTTGAGATAAAGACTCAGTAGTATTGTTGGATCAAAAGGTAAGCATAGATTTTGGGCATAGTTCCAAATTTTTCTCCAGAATGATTACATCAGTTCATAATTCCACCAACAGTGAATTATTTTTCTAGTTTTCCCACATTCCATCCAAGATTTATCATTGCAATTTACAGCTATATCAGCCAATCTTGGAGGTGTGACATGGTACCTTAAAATTGTTTTAATTTTTATTTCTCTAATTATTAATAACTTAGAGCATTTTTTATATGACTACCATTTAGTTTTAATTTCCTCACCTGAAAACTGCGTTTTCATATCCTTTGACCATTCATTACATTGGGAATGACTTGTATCATAAATTTGACTTAGTTTTCATTAATTGTAGAAATGAGGTCTTCATCAGAAACATACTTTAAAATCATTTCCCAGTTTTCTGCTTTCTTAGGAATCTTAGTTATATTGGTTTTGTTTGTGTAATCAATTTTTATTATTTTGTATTTTACAATGTTCTCTATATCTTCATTGGTCATAAATTCTTCTTTTCCTAGGTCTGACAGGTAAATGATTCTTTGCATTTCTAATTGACTTATGACATCACCTTTTATGTATAAATCAGGTATCCATTTTGACTTCATCTTTCATTAAGATGTGAAACATTACATTGGTCTATACCTAGTTTCTGCCATGCTATTTCTTTTTTTTTGGGGGGGGGGAGATAGGGCTTCAGCAGGTATTCTAAAATATAGAGTTCTTAATCCCAGAAGCTGGAGACTTTTAGTTTATAAGAGTAGATAACAATAGACATTTATTACTGTGTCCTGTGAAAACTAAATTACTCCACTGATCCACCACTCATTCTTTTTCAGTATCAAATAGTTTTGATAACTGCTGCTTTAGATTTGGTATGGATAGGTTACCTTCCTTTGCATTTTTCTTATTAATTCCCTTGATATTCTTTACTTTTATTCTTGCAGATAAATTTTACTATGTTTTATAGCTGTATGAAATAATTTGGGGTAGTATGAATGGTATGCACTAAACAAGTAGATTCTTTTAGGCATAATTTTTATTTTTATTTTATTAGCTCAGCCTTCCCATGGGCAGCTGATATTTTTCCAATTGTTTAGATATGACCTTATTTTTGTGAAATTTATTTTGTAATTTTATTCATATAATATCTATCTTTAGACACCCAAATTTTTGTGTTGTCTACAACCGTTTTGAATGTAATTTCTCTCTCATTTGCTCCTGTATTTTATTGATGATATCGAAATGTGCTGATGCTTTATT
Organism: Macrotis lagotis; assembly: GCF_037893015.1. Taxonomy (NCBI): domain Eukaryota; kingdom Metazoa; phylum Chordata; class Mammalia; order Peramelemorphia; family Peramelidae; genus Macrotis; species Macrotis lagotis. The sequence goes on along the minus strand of NC_133666.1, from coordinate 316,194,567 downwards.
TTATAAACTGAGACTCTGTTAATATTGTTAATTGCCTCAAGGAGTTTTTTAAGTGGATTATTTAGGATTCTCTATGTATACCATAATATTATATGCAAAGAGTAAGAATCTTGCCTATTCTTTTTTATGTCTTTGCAAGGCAATGGGGTTAAGTGACTTGCCCAAGGCCACAAACAACTAGGTAATTATAAAGTTTATGAGGTCATATTTGTACTCAGGTCCTCCTGACTCCAGGGCCAGAGCTTTATTCACTGTACCACCTAGAAGCCCAAATCTTGCCTATTTTAATTTCTTTAGTTTTTTTTGGGGGGGTAGTATTCATTTGGAGACTTTGAATTTGTTTTTTTCCTAGCTATTTTACTTAAATGTCCAAAATCTCTGACCTCCTCTTGTTCTATCTTATTCTGGTATGCACTTAGAGATATAACATTTCCCCTATGAACGGCATTGGCTGCATTCCACATGTTTTTTTTTTCATTGTATAGTTATTGTCATTTTAAATGAAATCATTGATTGTTGCTATGATTTATTGTTTTACCCAGTCATTCTTGATGTATTAGTCAGTTTCCCCTTGCCCAATTCTTTTTTTCAAGGATTTATTTTCTTCAGTTAGCTTTAGTTTCAGTATCTCCTTTTATATTTGACCTATTCTACTTATAAAGTTATCATTTTAGTAAGTACATTTTTGTGCTTCATTTATTAATTTTTCATAATTTTCCTGCATGACTTTCACTTATTTTCCTATGATTTTATATGTCATTATTTTTTCAGATTCTTTTTGAGCTCTTCTAAGAAGACTTTTGACTTGAGACCAGTAATCCCCATTGAGATTTCACATGAAGGTATTTTGTTATTTCTTTGCTCTTCTCAGGTGGCATTTTGATCTTTCCATTCACCACAATCATTTTCTGTGTTTAGGGTTCTTTTTGGGTTTCTGCACATTTTGAAGATTGAACTCTGTTCTTTGGACCTAGGGAGTATAGTTTCAAGCTTTTAGTGTTGGTAGCAAGGGAGTTATTAACTGGATTTCCTCAATGGGTTCTCAGGTACTTGCTACCTGCTTCCTACATTAGCATGCTCCAATCCAGTTTTGCCAGTTGCACCAGCATTATGATGCTTAGCATATGCCTTTGGTTCTGCTTCCAAGCTTCTCTTCATCATCTTGACTCAGTCTAGGAAATCCTGATTATTCATTTTTACAAATTTTGGGTTCCATTTTATCTCTCTTCCTCCTCAACTTTCCCCTTTTCCTATCTATTGCCCTTCCAAAGAGAATTGTTATAAGTATTTTCACAATTTTTTCCCGTTTTATAATCTTTGTGGGATATAGAGATAGTTTTGGTAGTGCTTGAAAGCCCTTATATGAACTGACACAAGATGAAGAAAAGAAAATAATAAATACATTTAATTAATTAGTATGAATGGAATGAACAAACAAAAATGGAATTGAATAGTATTTTATTTTTTATCATGGGTAAAATGCAACTCAAATAGAAATGTGAAAATATCCTATCCTTTCCCTTTTCAGAGGTTTCTGTTTCTATCTTCCTTTCTCTGTGTCTTTTTCTCTCTCTGTCTCTGTCTATCTCTCTTTTTGTTCTCAGTCACTATCTCTGCCTATTCCACTTAATGTATGGCTCTTGGGTAGAAGATGGATATGACTGAAACTAAATTTATTTAAAATTAAATGATATAAATATTCTTTAAATGAGTATGATATTATCTATAATAGATCTACTTGATAAAAGTATAAGAATTAAATGTCATAATGTGTGTATAATGTTTCTCCTATCTATGCTTTTGACTGTCAAAATTTTAATCACATCTCTACTGCTTTTTTGCCTTGGAACTTTTCTCATTACTGGTGTCATGCCATCCACCTCCCATCTATGTATTCCTTACAGACCTTGCTTTCATTTGGGGGACAACCTAGCCCTTATAAAAGTGCCTGACACTTAATAGGCTTTAAAAATCTTTTCTAATTGATTCTATTATTACTATTGTGTTAATTTTTGTTATTATTAGAAGTATTTTTTTGATTAACTTTAGCTTTTATATGTCTAAATTAGTCTCCATTGTATTCCTGCTCCACAGTCATCCCATATAATATTTTTTAATTAAAGAAAAAAGAAAGAATAGAAAAATCAAATCAGTGAAATGAATTGATTCACTAATATATATGTATATATATATACATGTATATTTATGTACATATAATATGCCTATCCATGATTTCCCATATCCATGAACAGCCATATCCAAAAAAGGAAGTGAAAGAGAGAGATATTTTCTCGTATCTCTTCTATGGAACCATGCTTGTTCTTTGTATTTTAGTATTATTTTTAATAAAGAATATATCACAATATAAATAGATTTGGAAATATAAATATAAGGATTCCAGAGGATTCAAAAAATCAAGAATATCTTGGAATTTTTCTCCTTACAATTTACAAGTTTAGCAGAAGTCATTTTATATACCTTGCACATTCTCAATATAGATTGAAATGAAAAAGACAAACGTATTATTTTTCAACATCCACAAAGCATGCAGAGTATTGTGAGACTGGTGACAATATTAAGAAAATGCTTATCTTTGAGAAATGGTAAGACAATGAAAAAATGATAAAGACAAGAACCAGATGGGATCAATAAAATCAGACTAATTTTAGGTTGCATTTAGCATCATTGCCAGTTGTAGAAATTCTTTATTGAACTATGATTGAATCATAATTTCTTAAAGCATTTATTAGCTGCATTATTCATTCTAGATCTTTATGTTACATATATTTCTTTTAACTATAGATATTTTAAATACAACTGTTAATGAAATTTTTATTCATTTGTACATTCCTTAAAGGGGAAAGAGGAGAGAAATGTAACCAAAGAGCAATGTAACCAAAGTAAATTTGTAATAAAAGTCAAGTATGTCTTTGGAGTTTCTATAAAGAATTTTCCTGTAAAATATCTGAAATTAGATGACTTTTAGTTAAGAAAAACAAAAAAAAATGTAAGTGGATCATTTCCACTTCTAATTTTCTATTTATGATCTTTCAAGTGAAGAGCCTGTAGAAAGAACAAGATCATGTACTAGATTATGAAAATTAGCCTGATCATATCACCCTCAACATTTGTGATCAAGAAAAATAGCTAGAATTACCTATTTGCTAAGTGCCTCTCTCCCATAATATGTAGAAGGTTTTCTGGAGGAAGGGATGAAGGAAAGGAGAATGTATGTCTCTATTTGTATCTATCTATTTATCTAAATATCTATCATCTGTCCATCTCCCTATTTCTATAGCCTTTCTCTCTCCCTTCCTCTCTCTGCCCTACCCCCTGTCATTTATTTTAACTATTTGAAAAACTAGAATAAGAAAAAAAGTCTTAAAAGGACACTCCAAACAATCTCATTTTACAGAAAACAAAATATACCTAAAAAAAAAGAATCACCCAAGATTAAACATATTCTTCCCTTATATTTTCCCTACATACTCAGTTGTCAAATTATGTTAATTTTCCTTTGCACACATTCTTCTAATCTGTCTACTTTACTCCTCACAGTAGTTCAGATCTTCTTTCTTCTGATAATAGTTTGCCAATTTGTCTCTGCCTCAAATCTCTCATCTTTTCAATTGATCTTCTATACAGTTGTCAAGTAGTACTACTAAGGTACATTTGACTCATTCTTTCTGCTTCTCAAACCAGTAGATTTTATTGCCTACAAACTCAAATATAAATGCTATTTGTATTTAAATCCATTTACAGCATAGTTAGAGCTTTTGTCTAGCCACTTTTATTTTTATTGTTTACTCTTTGATTGAACAAAATTGGGCTTCTTGCTTCTTCTCATTCAACATGCTTCATCTTATAACTCCAGGACTTTTTAAAGACTGTTGTATTGTGCATTTTCATTGTTTCTAAGAATCTTGCTTCTTTCAAAGCTCAGCTCAATTTAAATCTCTATATTCTTTCCTATACTCCCAGTTTCTAGTACTTTTCCAAGCACAATAACTTTTTTGTTTATATTAATATTTATTTTAAGTATAACTTGTGTGTGCTAATGCATATTTACATGTATTTATTTAAGTGTATATGTTTATATTGTCTGATAGAATATAAGCTCCTTGAGCGCAAGACCTCATTTATTTTCATAATTATATCTCAGTGATTGACACATTCATTAAATACTTTAAAATGCCAATTGATTGAATATTAGTTTTAATCTGTATATTGAGGAATATAGCACAGAATAGAGACTGCACTAGAATAAGGGTTTCAGGATATTAATATGAAAAAAACAGAAGAGGAAAAAAATAAGATAAAGCAAATTGATGTGAGTGTATATATTTTCTTTTCTTTTTTTTTGTTTTTTTTTTCAAGGCAAATGGGGTTTAGTGGCTTGCCCAGGTTCACACAGTTAGGAAATTATTAAGTGTCAGAGGTCGGATTTGAACTCAGGTACTCTTGACTCCAGGTCCAGTGCTCTATCCACTGTGCCACCTAGCTGCCCCTAAACATATATATATATATATATATATATATATATATATATATATATATATATATATATATATATATATATACTTGAAAGAAGAAAAAATGGGAAAAGGCAATGGAAGCCCCCATCTTGCCCCCGCAACTTTCTAAGATAAATGTGTTGAGGATGGAGACCAAAATGCCAAAGTAAAGGCAGGGACTTGCCTGAGTTCTACCCTTACATCCCTACAAATACTTTTAAATAATTACTATAATCAAATTCTAGAACAGCAGAACCAATAAAAGTGTGGAGTAAAGCAATTTTCTAGCCAAAAATACCCTTAGTCAGGAAAAAAGGATTATTGCATCAGTATGAGAGAGGATCATCAGCATAGGCCCAAGCAGCAAAAGAGAAACAAGCTTTGTGGTGACTAAATCATTTGCAGCAGTGGCAGTTTGCAGACCTTTCAGCCAATAGAAATCAAAAACAAATATAAGGTCAATAGAAAAAGGTTTTGTTGTTGCTTTTGTTGTTGTTTTTTTTCACCAGGTATAGAGAGGAGAATGTTCCATTACAGGCAGCATCAGCACAGACCCAGCTCCAGAAAACCCGGAATGTTATTTGTAGGACATGGAATCAGTAACAGCAACAACTGTTTCAGGAGCTCTTGGTCTACAGATGTAAAGGAGAGTGAAATAACTGATAAGGTTATCACAGAGAACTTTTTGCTTTCCCTGCAGCAGATCTCTGTTGCTTTGACCATATTCAGATCTGCATCACGCTGCTGGTTGGCAGTCCATGGCAAGGAAGAACAGAAGCACATCAGAACTTTTTGCCACAGTAGAGCAGTAACTTGTCTCAAGAGGTCCAGGGAAGAAAAGCCTGCTTGTCATCACTCAAAGAACAGAGCATGATCTTTAGATCATACCTCTTTGGAAGAATGGAAAACTTATTGGTCTCTAGAAGTACCTCTGGAAAAAACTGAACAAAATCCCTGTAGCTTGGGATAGTGTACTCTACACCATGAAAGCAGAGCTTTACAATTAAAAACAAAAAAAAAAGAGTTGAAATCAAGTAATAGCCTAGGAAAATGAGCAAAAACAGATAAAAATTCTAATAATAAAAAGTTAATGTGGTCACAAGGAAGATCATAAATTAATAATTAAGCTATCAAAATTGTGAACAATATTCAGATTAATGAATCAGAGCTTTTAAAAATGTTCTAATTGATCATTGATTGGAGAAATCAAATTAAAACATTTCTGAGATAGTGCCTCATGCTCATTAGATTGACTACTAGGCCAAAAAAAGAAAATTGACAAATGTCCAAGGGGATATGGGGAAAATGAGACATTAATGCACTGTTGGTAGAGTTGTGAAGTCATTCAACCATTTTTCAGAGCAATTTGGATCTATGCACAAAGCATTATAAAACCATGCATACCTTTTGACTTTAGTAAAACCATGATCAGGTCTCTATCACAAAAGCGATTAAAAACAAAATGTTAAGGGATCTATACCTACACAAATATTAATAACAATTAACTGCTTATGACAAAGAATTAGAAATGGATGGGATACCCATCAATTGAGGAATGACTGAACAAAATTGTGGTATGTGATTATGATAGAATATCATGCCATAAGAAATGATCAGTAGAATTCTCTGAGAAATACTTGGAAAGGCTTAGATAAGCTAATGCAAAGCAAAATGTACTGTGCACAAAGTAAAAATAATATTTTAAGTTAATAAGCTATGAATTATTTGGCTATTCTCAGCATATGATGATCCAAGATAACTCTGAAGGACTTATAATGTAAAATTCTATCTATCCCAGAGAAAGAATTGAAGGTCTCTGAATACCAATTGAAGTATATACTTTAAATTTTTTTTTTTATTTCTTCAGGTTTTTGAGGGGGAATAGGCTTCTATTTTTTCTTTCAAATGTGACTAATATAAAATGCTTTAAACATGTACAACCTATATCAAATTGCTTTCTTTCTCAAGGAGGGGATTGAGGAAGAAAAATGGGAGAGAAATTTGAATTCAAACTGTTAAAAATGAATGATATGATAGTTTCACATGTAACTGGGGAAAATAAAATTTTAAAAATAAAGAAAAAGATAATTCTCTTGAGGAAAGATAAATGTAAATATATTGAGGTGCTATGCTAACAGTAGGGTCATGAGGCTCATTTAGTAAGAGAAAATATACAACAGGAGAATCTAAATAGTCAAGAAGCTTATAAATAAAAAAATGAATTTTTAGTTATTTTAAATGATTGAAGGGATTTTCCTCCCAAGTGTTTACATCATGGATTTTGATACATTTTATTGGGATTTAAGGGACTTCTAAGCAAGAATTAGAATCAGGTGAATTTTTAGAAATGAATCATACTGGTTCAAAAGGTATCTTAATACTGGAAATAAAATCTTCAAGGAGTCTAATCCTGATTATTTGTGATCCTAAATGTCCTTTCTTCTTAAAATGTCCTTTCTTCTTCCACATTGATAGGAATGACTCAGCAGAATGCTTTGGAATGGAAATTTCTCTGGGTCTCTTAGCAACTATGCTTCCTTTTTACTTTATATCTAATCTGAATTCCTGAACAAAAAGTTAGTTCAACTTCCTTCATCAAGCATTTCCTGATAGCTGATTTTCCAGATTCCCATGAGAAGAATGGTCTTCCAAGTTCTTATTATAGTTTGACATCGTCACAGTATATGAAGAAGTATGCACTGAATATTAAAGATGTAGAGTCAGGATAGTGGAGTAGAGACAGCTACCCATTCAAACTCTACCAAAATTCTCTTCCACACAACTTTAATATTAAATATTAAAATAATAACTTAGATAGAATTCAAGAGTGTCAGAACTAACAAAAAATTGAAATGAGAATATTTCCAACTTTACACAGTATAGGAGACTGTAATGCAAGTTTGGGATCTGGTTCAGAGTACCAAGAGGGACAAAGTAACATGAGCCTTGAAGAAGGCTCTAACTGAGACAGCAGTAACTCTGAAAGTTCTCCAGCCAGAGATGGTAAGTAGGGGAAGATAAAACAACTTGTCAAACAGATTTAAGAAGATCTTTTGATGGGATTGTGTATAAGGGTTTATGCATGTAAGGCAATTGTACTTACAATTTTGGTTCATAGTTCTATTTCAAAGTTCCAGAAAAAAAGAAGCAGTTGTGATTAATCACAACAGAAAAAAGAAATTTTGTATAAAAACTGCTCTGAAGCAAAGGAAGACCAAACCAAAAAAAAAAAAAAAAATCTTAAAAATAGAACAATATAAAAAGATCCATGGAAGTTTCAGAGAAAACTGCTAATTAAACTGAATTCCTGGAAGATAAAATAAGAGATTAAAATAGTAAAGGAAAAAATAGGAAAATAAATGGAACTGATGCAAAAAAAAAGAACATACCTGTAAAGAGAACTAAAATTTTGGTTTAAGAAGAAAGACATTAAAAGTATAAAAACAAATGATACCTTAATAATTTGTACTAATGGTAAAATAGGAGCAATGTTTCATTAAAATTAGTTCCCTAAAAAGTAAATTTGATCAACTAGGAAAAAGTTGCAAAATTAGAAATGACTAAGTGGAAGCTAATGATTCCAGAGAAATCAAAGATAAACAAAAACAAAATCAAAAGAAGGAAAAATATAAGAAATGAAGTATCTCATGCAAAAAAAAAAACAGGAAACCAAAAAAAACAGATGAAAGATAGATTATTTAAGAACAATAGACTGCCTTTAGGGGACAGCTAGATGCATGAGGATTGAGCACTGGCCCTGGAGTGAGGGGGACCTGAATTCAAATTTGGCCTCAGACACTTGATAATTACTTAATAATTAGTTTTGTGACTTTGGGCAAGTCATTTAACCTCATTGCCTTTCAAAAAAAATTATTGAATATGTGAAAGTCATAATCAAAAATATCCAAAGAATCTAGGAATCATGTTTTTTTTTGTAATTAGTATATTTCCTAATTATATATAAAGACAAATTTTTGTATTTGTTTTAAGACTTTGAATTCCAAATAATTTCGTGCCTCCCTCTCCTTACCCACTAATTGAGAAGGCAATTGTTTTGATGTTACACAGAGGTAGTTATTCAAAACATTTCCATCTTTGTTATTCTGTGAAAGAAAAGAGACCAAAAAACCTTAAGAAATATTCTCTTTAAAAAAAGAAGTATGCTTTCATCTGTATTCAGACATCATCAGTTATTTCTATAGGGATAATTAGAATTCTTTTTCAATATTAAGTACTTCAGAATTGTATTGGATCATTGTATAGCTGAGTATAGCTAAGTCATTCACAGCTGATCATCTCAAACTATTGGTTTTGCCTTCAGTATAGTACATTTAACTTTGCATCAACTCATATAAGTCCAGGTTTTTCTGATTGAATTCTGTTCATGATTTTGTGTAGCAGAATAATATTTTATAATCACATAATTCAATTTGTTCAGTCATTCTCTAATTGATGGACATCTCCTCAGTTTCCAATTCTTTGCCACCAGAAGAGGACTGATATATGTGTGTACACACACACACACACACACACACACAGACACACAAACAAAGCATATATCTCTCCTTTTATATATATTTTGTATATAGATCATTTTCTTTTTTGTTTTTTTTAAATATCTTTTTGACTATAGGCATATAAGGGATATTGCTAGATCAAAGATGAAAAGATTTATGGTCCTTCAGGCATAGTTAAAATTGCTGTACAAAGCAGTTGAACCATTCACAACTCCAACAATGATGCAGGAATATTTCATTTTTCTCATGTCCCCTGCAATATTTTTCATTTAGCTTATCTAATTAACTTTGGTATGAGATTGTATCTTAGAACTGTTCTAACTGTTCTAATTTGATTTCTTCAGTTAATCCTGAGGTACAGTAATTTTTCATATGGCAAAAATAGCTTTGATTACTTCAAATGAAAACTGTTCATATCCCTTGATTATTTATCAATTGGAGAATGACTTTTATTTTTATTTATTTGAATCAGTTAAATTTATCATTGAAAATTGAATCCTTTTAAAGAGATATTTACTTCAAAATATTTCATAATTCAATTTATACCATGGAAACAATGTAAAGACCAACAGATTGCCTTCTGCCGGGGTTGGGGGGAGGGAAGCAAGATTAGGGGAAAAATGTAAAATTCAAAATAAATAAAATCTTTCTTTTATAAACCCCCAAAATTCATAATTATTATTACTAACTTTATTTGCCTCCATCCTATCCTCCCATTTGTTCTCTCTTCATACAACCTGTCCCTCCTTAAGAGTAATTTTGCCAGTAAATGTTATAAATTAATATTGATTAGAGAAATGAAAAAAAAATAAATAAATGTGAATGTCTGAAAAAACTGTGGTATTTTATCATGCTAGAATACTATTCTGGGGGCAGCAAGGTGGTGTAGTGGATAAAGCACCGGCCTTGGAGTCAGGAGTACCTTAGTTCAAATCCGGTCTCAGATACTTAATAATTACTTAGCTGTATGGCCTTGGGCAAGCCTTGCAAAAACCTAAAAAAAAAGAATAACATTCTGCTATTAAAAATGATGAACATGATTTAATCAGAAAAATGTGGACTTATATGAGCAGAGCCATGGACTTTAACACCGAGCTTTTAGGATCAAATATGATGAACTTAGCTCATCGCCTTAGTACTTCAGTTAGCAAGGAAAATTCTAAGAGATTTGTGATGGAAAATGCCATGCACATTCAGAGAAAAAAAATCAAAATATGTTTATATATTTTTTCTTTCTCATTGTTATTTCCCCCTCTGTTTCTGATTCTTTTTTTCACAACATGACTAATATGGAAATATATTTTATATGATTGTACATGTCAAAAAGAAGTGTTTTGTTTCTCACTTCTTCCTCCCTCAAATTCCTTTTTTCTATTACCCCAACTTCTTCTCTTTTCTGCTCCCCTTCCTATTTCTTAAAATCAACTTATATACTCAATTGAATCTGCATGCTATCTCTTCTTTAAACTAATTCTGATAAGAGTTTAACTTCCTCCTCTTCTTCACTATAAAAGTTTGTCCTTGACTCTTTTATGTGATATCATTTACCCCATTTACAACTTTTTTTCCTTTTTGTCATGTACATTCACCTCTTATTTCTTAATTTTATGTTTTTAGAATATCATCCCTTGATATTCAAGATACCTCTGTGTCCTTTGTCCAGTATGAAAAATTATGATTAAGGGAAAGGCATACATAGGAGTTATATTTTTAAAATGACTTTAGTATTCATGAAATTTTGAAGGATTTTTTATTTTGTTTTGTTTTGCTTTTCTTCCTTTGGATGGGGATAGAATTGTCCATAGCTAGTCTAATATGGTTGTCCTAGTTCTCTAATAAGCTGAGAAGCACTGAATCCCTGAGGGATGATCATCTCACGATGTTTTTTTTCAGTGTGTATAATGTTCTTCTGGTTCTGTTCATTTCACTGGGCTTCAGTTCATGAAAGTGTTTTCACAATTTTTCTGTACCAGAAATTGTTCTGTTATTTCCCAATTGGTTGAAATCTTCTTGATTTCCAATTCACTGCCACTAAAAACAAAGTTGCTATGAATATTTTTGCTCATGTGGGAATTTTACTCTTTTTCATTATCTCTTCAGGATACAGTCACAATAGTGGTATTTATGGAACAGAGTATGCACATTTTTCTGCCAATTCAGCATAATTTCAAATTGTTCACCAACAATGCCTAAGTGTCCCAGTTTTCTCACATCCCCTCCACGCTGATCATTTTCCTTTCTGGTCATATTGGTCAATCGGAGATGTGTGAGTCATTCCTCAGAAATGTTTTAATTTGCAGGTCTCTAATCAATAATGATTTAGAAGAATTGCTCATATGTATATAGATAGCTTTGATTTCACCATCTGAGAATTGCCTTTCCATATTATTTGACCATTTATCAATAGGGGGAATAATTTTCTTTTTTATAAAATTGACTAAGTTCTCTCTTTATCTTAGGAATGCGTCCTTTGTCAGAAAAGGTAATTGAAAAATTGCTCCCAGCTTACTACGTTCCTTTTAACTTTGGTTGCAGTGGTTTGGTTTTTATAAAAACTTTTTATTTAATGTCATCAAAATTATTCAGTTTATTTTTATTAAGTTTTCTATCTCTTCATTGAAAGAAAGTTCCCCTTTCTATAGATCAGAAGGTAAACTATTGTTTGTTGTTCTAATTGGCTCATATTATTGTCTTTTGTGTCTCAATTCTATATCCATTTCAATCTTATCAATGTATAGGGTGTGAGATGTTGGACTATGCCCAGTTTCTGCCATATTATCTTCTAGTTTTTCCAGAAGATTTTATCATAGAGTGAATTTTTAACCCAGACTCTGGGCTCTTTGAGTTTATCAAACAGTAGAATACTATAGTTATTTTCTGATATTTATTTAGTATATAATCTATTCCACTTATTCCTCATTCTATTTTGCAGCCAGTACCAAACTATTTTGATGACTTATGCTTTCTAATATAATTTTAGTTCAGGTATGGCTAGGCTGCGACCCTTTGCATTTATTTTCATTAATTCCTTTGATATTCTTGACATTTTGTTCCTCTATATGAGTTGTTACTTTTTCCTAATTCACTAAAGTTATTTTTTGAAAGTTTCATTAGTATGACATTAAATAAGTAATTTATTTTAGGTATAATTATCATTTTCATTATATTAGTTCATTATTTTGATATTTTTTTCCAAAACAATAGGGTTAAGTCATATGCCTTAAGGGTACACTTCTAGATCATTATTAGTGTCTAAAGCTAGATTTGAGCTCAGGTCCTCTTGACTCCAGGACCAGTGATCTACCTACTGTACCGCTTAGCTACCCCTTGCTCAGTTATGTAGATCTCTTTTTATGTGTGTAAAAAGTGTTTTATTGTTTTTTTTTAAAAAAAGGAATCTGCCTTTAGGAGCTAGAATTTCAAGTATTTTACGTTGTTTGAAGCTTTTTATTTTTTATTTTTTTAAAAAATTTACATTTTTATTTATTTGCACATTACTAAAATAGTCCTGTTTAAAGAGTAAACATAATCCCTCCTACCCCCCAAATTAAAAAGAAATCCTCATGAGAAATAAATTGAAAGAAAGAGAAAGAAACACATGTTTCAGTATGTGTTCCAATATCATCAGTTCTGTCTCAGGGGTGGATTGCATTCTATATTATATGCCCATTAGAGAGGTTACTTCCATATTTTTCCACAGTTTCTGTTGCTGAGTGTAGTTCCCTCCATTCATTTATCCCCACTACCATTTAATATATTTTCTTTCTCTTTTCACTCTGTCCCTCTTCAAAAGTGTCCTGTGGGGCAGCTGAGTGGTACAGCAGACAGATCACCAGCCTTGGGGCCAGGGGGCCCTGAGCCTACATCCCAGAGACCCAGCAACCACCCATCCCTGCGATTCCAGTCTGCACACCCAATCCCACCATCTTGCAAAAAGTAAAAAAAAAGAAAATTTGTTATATCTGACTCTCCTCTCTCTTGGTCTACCTTCTCCTCTATGACCTACATGCACCTTCCCCTCCTATTGTCCCCTTTCTCCCATTCCCTTCCTCTTATTTTTCTTCTAGAATTCTATACCCTATTACGTATGTGTGTTGTTTCCTCTCTGTGCTATTAATAATGAGAATGAAAGCTCCCTTTTCCCTCCTCACCTTCTCTACTTCCATAGCATCCCATAAGTTATTTATTGTCTCTTTTACATAAAATATCGTAGCCAATTCCACCTCTCCTTCCCCTTTCTCCCCATACATTTCCTTTTCAGCCATTGACACCATTTTTTATTATATACCTTCAAATTCATCTCACTCCTGTGCTTTGTCTAATACTCCTAATAACTGCTCTAATAAATACTCCTTCTAATTGCTGTAATAAATGAGAAGGTTCATATGAGTATTATTGGTATCATCTTCTAATGCAGGAATACATGGAGTTTGTCATCCTTAAATCTATCAAAATTCACCCTTCTCATCTGCCCTCTCTGTGCTTTACCTGAGTACTGTACTTGAAGATCAAACTTTCTGTTCAACTCTGGCCATTTCAACAGGAATATTGAAAGTCCATCCTTTCCCCTGAAAGAGGATGTTCAGTTTTTCTGGGTAGTTGATTCTCTGGAATAAGTTTCCTGGTATCTCCCTGCTGGGCAGCTCTGTGGACTTACTTCCATTTCCTAGGATCTGGGCTCCGCTGAGGGCCAAGGCGGTGCTGAGGGCCAAGTTAACCTGGGCTTCCTGTTTGCTCTGGCAGCAGTTTCCCTGCTGATCTTCCAAGTTGTGTTTTGTGTTCAATGGGCTGGCAGATCAGAAAACTGCTTCTGCTGCCAGAAACCAGTGCTCCCAGGGACCCAGGCACCCTGTGGACTGTTCCTGTAAGGCTGGAGTTCCTTTGCTCCTGCACATTTATCCTGGCTGTGCTTCCACCCTCTCCAACCCCATAGAACAGAGCATTCCCACAAACTTCCAGGTTACCTTGTTCTAGAGAATTGCCTCACTGGATCTTTCTGTGGGTTCTGTCTCTCAAAAATTTAGTTAGAGACATAATTTCAATGTTTTTGAAATATTTTGGAGATTGCTGCTAGGAAAGAATGTTCTCATGCTGCCATCTTGGCACTTCCCTGCAAATTCTGAATTTATTTTAAATGGAATTTGTCTTTCTCTTGTTGCTGTATCTTGTTAGTAATATATGGAAATATTGAGGATTTATGTGGGATGATTTTATATCCTGTGACTTTGCAAAAGTTGCTAATTGTTTCCAGTAATTTTTTAGATGATTTTCTAGGGTGTCAGGTCTACTTTTTTTCTTTTTTTGCTTATTTATTTTATATTATTACAATAATCTTGGTGTGAGAGAAATTGTAAGCCCCACTCCCCACCAGAAAATGATGAGAAACTTCAAGCATAGTGAGAGAGAAAAACATGTATTTAAGTCTGTTTTCATATCCCAATGGCTCTGTTTCTGGGATATTGCCTTCCCCATCACAGCCATCAGATAAGTTGCTTCAATATTTTTCCCACAGTTGCTACCATTAGCTGTATTTCCCTCCAAGCTGTTCCTTCCCACTCTCATCTATTCCATTCTCTCTCTCTCTCTCTCCTTTCATCCTGTCCCTTTTCAGAGGTGTGTTGTATCTGAGTACCCACTCCTACGATATTCCCTCTCTTCCATCATCTACTCCCAACTTCCCTCCCCTCATTCCCCCTTATACTGTTCCTTTCTTCTCATTTTTCTCCAGGGTAAGATAGATTTCTATACCTTATTAAGTGAGTATGTTATTTCCTCTCTCAGCCATTTCTCATGAGAATGAAGGCTCACTCACTTCCTTCATCTTCCCCCATTCCATTTCATTTTTCTTGACTCCTATGTGAAATATCTTAGCCCCTTCTTCCTTACCATATTATAGCATTATATTCAGCTCCTTCCTGTGCCTTGTCTATATATGCTCCCTCTGCTCTTATAAATTTGAAAGTTCATATGAGTTATCAGTATCGTCTTCCCTTGCAGGAATACAAGCAGTTCAGCATCATTAAGTTCCTCTTAATTAGTCCTTCTCATCTAACCCTCTATGGTTCCCCTGAGTCCTGTACTTGGAGATCAAGCTTTCTGTTCAGCTCTGGTTCTTTCAATAAGAAAATTAGAAAGACCCCTGTTTGATTGAAAGTCCATCCTTTCCCCTGAAAGAGGATGTTCAGTTTTGCTGGGTAGTTGATACTTGGCTGTAAACCACAATCTTTTGCCTTCTGGAGTATCATATTTCAAGCCCAATAGACCCTTAATGTAGATGCTGCCAGATCCTGTGTAGTCCTGAATATAGAACTATGGTAGTTGAATTGCTTGTTTCTGTCAGGTTATTGTATTTTCTCTTTTACTTGGGATTATAGGAGTTTAACTATAATATTCATGTGAGTTTTTCTTGTGGGATCTCTTTCAGGAGGTGATTGGGAAATTGTATCACTCATTCCTTCTGTGTGTTCTGTCCCTCTAAATTTTGGGTAGAGTCATAATTTGACAGTTTTTGGATGTTTGGGGGGAATGAGTTTCCAGGCTGTCATTTGTCTCCACCCCTTAAGTTCTACATCTTAATAAGTTCTTTTCAGTAAATTCTTTATAATTTTTTTCTTTCTTGCCAAATTATACTTTTTTATGAAGTTCTTTTCTTTGTTGTATTTTTGTGCCATTTTTTTTACTATTTATTGTATTCTGTTTTTTGAGGTGCTCTTTTTTCAACATTTTCTTTTTCCTTTTTAGCTATCTGTTGAGTTTTTATTCATAATTTTTTCTATTATTTTTATTTTCCCCAATATTTTCCTACCCCCTCTCATTTGATTTTTTGGGAAGTATGAGGCAATGGGGGTTAAGTGATTTACCCAAGATCACACATCTAGTATTAAATATGTGAAGTCAGATTTTAACTAAGGTCTTCCTCAATCTAGGGTCAGTGATATATCCACTGAGTCACTTCATTTCCTTCATTTTTAATATAAATTTTCATATATATATATATATACATATATATATATACATATATATATGTATATATATACATATATATATATATATATATATATATATATATATATATATATATATATATATATATATATATATATATATATATATATATATGATCTTTGGGAACCTGAGATAACAAGACTTTTTGACTAATGAAAAAGACATGGGTAGCAAGGTGAATGGTTACACTTGATGATAAAACCCTCTCCCCATCTCTCCAATAAAATATCCACAAGGTTGAGCCACCAATTTTTAAGATATGGAAATTGATGTCTATAATGGTTAGATGTGTTGACTGAGAATCTTCTATTACTTAATATCAAAGGTTGAATCTGAACACACATACTCTCACTCTATGCCTAGTGTACTTTTTGGTGCATAATATGATTATGTGAAAAATATGGAGGGAAGAACTAGATGATAATATACTTAGGTTGTTAAGACTTAATCTGGGAAAATGTCTCTAACATAGTGTCACAGATAATACTATGTACACGAGTATAAGGATCTGAATAATTATATACATGACATAATAATTAAATTTTTGTATAGTAGAAGGAATAAATAAAACAATTGTCAATCAAAGTTGTATGCAATGATTTCTCAGGAAGCAGAATGTATAAATCAAATCTAAATAGAAGAAATTGAATAAAAATAAATGAAAATTTATGTAATTACATTATTGAATTGGGGTAATGTGGCAAAAAATGGAGTTCAATTAGACAAAATATTTATTTTTTCTGACAGAATGAAGATGTATTCAAAATTATTTTATGGTATTGGGGGGAAACCTAATGCAACAATGTATTAAAAGAAATATTTGACATAGATTAAATGAGATGTCACATTTTACAAAGGAGTTTGAGAAAGTGGAGTGTGTCCAAAAGGCAATCAGAAGATTGAAAAAACTTGAAACTATGTTATAAAATTTATTGACTTGGGATAATTTTCCTAGAGAAAAATTTCTCTGTATGCTTGGCATTAGAGTTTGCGGGGGAACTAGTCTATATTAATTTCAACTAATTCCTAAAGTGATTCTAGATGGGTGTAAATTTGGATTTGTGTTTGATCTAAGAAAACAAATTGGAGCAATACAAAGAAATTTCATCAAAACATATATTTGGTTCAACAGAAACAGGAATCTCATAACTATTAGACCTAATTCAAAATGAAATAAAGGATGAACTGTCACTTGACTTTTAAAGTTAAATTTTGATGATTCTCTTCCAGTGAAATTAAAAAGAAAATTAAAATATAAAATACAATATAGACAAGATGATTTCTAATGTTCCTTCCAAATCTAAAATGCTTTAATTTTGGTTTTGCATATCATGTTTGCTTTTTTGACAGAAAGTCCACTTGACCTAAAAATATAATATGCACAATGATTTTAGGGTTTATTCTTCTAAATGATAATTGATATAATATTGTAAGGAAAATATTTCTACAGATTAATTTATGTAATCAGTGAATAATGTACATAGAGAATAGCTCCCTTTTATTGTTATACTTCTACAGTATCATTTTAATGTCTTGTCAGATGTACCATTCTATTAGGGTTAGGCAATTCATTTTGGTTCAATGTAATTTAATTTTAAAAATTACAGAAAACAGTACATCAAGATTAGTGGTCAAAAGTAACTTGAAGTTCCAATTTGGCAAACTTTTGCCAAATATAATGAAGAAGTAAACAATTCTTTGTTTATAGCTTTTGTATATATTTATTTATGAATTTTCCTTCTTTCCTTATCTTTGCACAATGTGTTTTATACCAATATTTTCTTTTTAAGAGGAAGAAAACCTAATGAGATAATGGAAACTGACCAAAACACAAAACAATATGTGATATTTTATATAATGTTCCATGTCAATTTTCCCTTAAACACTGAAAGGAGGGAAGGACATTTTCTTAAATATTTTTGAGGTCATGGTTGGTCATTTTGGTTTGATTTCCTTTTCTTCTTTCTATTATATTATTTTAATCATCATTATATTGATGAACAGCATTTTAGCAAATATAATTATTTAGAAAATGAATCAGATGCTTTCTGTGATAACAACATTCTTGATATAAGGAGAACAAGGAAAACCTGGACAGGATCTTTTGAGGAATGTTATAAGTGAAATCCTTGGATTCATTGTAATTGAGACTGTATTTAATATCTTTTTACAAAAAGGTTTTAGAATATTTATGAGAAATGGAGTATATAGCTGATGTTATCAAGGAGTTTTGCATCTGATTGAAAAGATAAAGACTAAAACATAGGTGGGATTTAGTAAACAAAAATAAAGAACTTTCTGAACAATATAAGATTGCATACAATAACATGTTAAGATGATATTTTAAAGTAATATCTCATTAAAGATAGAGAGAATAAAACTTATTTCATTGACACAAGAATTTCCTACATAAAGAAAATCTAAGAGTATAGTTTGGCCTCTTCTCTATATCTCAGTATTTGTTTCTTTTTTTTCCAACTGAGAGTATTTTTTTCCAAATGCATATAAAGATAATTTTCAATTTTGATTATTGGAAGGTTCTGGGTCACAGATCTATCTCTCTTTTTTCCCTTTACTCCCCCTTCCCAAGGTGGAAGGTAATTATGTCTTAGTGTTTTATAAAAATTTTGTAGCCTAAGAGATTTACTTCCTTGTCTATGGTAACAAAAATACTATATATTTGAGGACAGGTTTGATCCTTGATCTTCCATGTATGAAGTCAATTCTCTATGCTCTATAATATGTTCCATCTTGTTATTTAACACAATAGGTCATTATAAGTAATTTCTAATTTTTAGTGAGAAAGGAGATTGAATTAGTTGATTGAATTAGAATTTAAGCCCTTTATAGTATTAGAAACTTCTTTTATATCACTCTCTCATTGAATTCTTTTATCCTGTAAGTCATTGGTATAGCACATATAATTTATTTTAAGGATCACAATTTAGAGATTAGAAAGCTGAGTCTCAGGAGTTAAACAACCTACCTGTTGTCACAGTGTTCATAAATAATAGGGAAAAGACTATGATCAAAGGGTTTTGAGCTACTAATTTGATGCCCTTGACACTGATGAGACAGAAATCTGACAGAACAGATAAAATGCTGTCCCTCTAGTCAAGACGATTTGAGTTAAACATGATGTCAAAAACTTCATTTTTTAACCATGGGCAAAGCACTAAATCGCTATCTTTCTTAGTTTCCTTGCCTGTAAAATTGGAAACATAATAGCACCTACCTCAAAGAGTTGTTCTGAAATTTAAATGAGATAATATTTGTAGAGAACATGGAACAATGTTTGACACAGAGAAGGCACTGAATAAATATTTATTCCCATCCTTCATAAAGTTAAGTCCATGGAACAGGCCTAGATTCAAAGCCAGTGTCATCTAAAATAATAATGCAACTCATAAGTAAGATAATGAAGCCATAGCATTCTTTTACCTTTAAACATTGAGAAAACACTGTGTTAGTTTAGTAGAACAAGTTCTATGAACATGTGAAAAATAATCTTGATACCGCTAATATAAAGTTATTCCTTTGCATGCTTCTTTTTTCCCTCAATTATTTTGCTATCTAATGATCAGGTTTCTTTATTCTTATGAAAATTGTCTAGAGCTATACTTGAACATTTTAACTATATATTTGAATTGTGAGAGTCATCATGTTCATGGTGGAAATTTCTGAAGGAGTAAAGAACTAGCTCAAACTTTTGTCACCAGATTATTTAATACTGAAATAGTAAAATAAAAATCTGACAATTAAATAATTAATGGCATCAGGAAAAGGCAGTATAATTAGAGCTGCTAAGCAAGTGATATGTAAAAAATCCATGTGTTCAAAGTGAGGAGAAGCTTGATGGTGCAGACCTATGATACTTACTAGCTATGAGACTCTAGGCAAATCACTTAAGCCTGTTTGTTTTAGTTCATCATTTCTAAAATGAGTAGGAGAAAGAAGTGACAAACCAATACAGTATCTTTGTGAAGAAAACCTCAAATAAGATCAAAGTTAGTCATGATTTAAATGACTGAGTTGTAGATGCTCTAAATGAATTAATAAAATTAGTCTTGAATGTAATTAAAATTTTAATTGGGTAGAGCCAAGATGGTGGAAAGAAGCCAGGAACTTCCCTGAGATCTTCTGAGTTTCTCAAAGAAGCAACATTAATCAGTTCTATAAATGAATTGTGTTATGACAGAAACCACACAAAGATAGAGGAGATGAATTTCCCAGCTGGAGATAAGTTGGATGGACTTTGAAAAATATATGTCTCTCTCTAGTGTATGGATGGTTCAGTAAGGGTAAGATTGGGGAAGAAGGTGGCACACTCTCAGTCCAAGTTCAATTCATCAACAAAGTCCCCTAAGTCCTAGTTCAGCTAAACAGCAGACCAACTGAGGGATAGCTAGGCATAACTTTGAAGACAAATTGCAAGCTCCCAAAACCCAGTGCAGTAGTCATGACTAGACCAGCTCATGGGAAAGTAATAGACAGCAACACATCACAAGTCAGTGAGCACGTCTTTGATCCCAAGTCTTGGAAGCTTTGGACAGTGACCACCTGTAACCTAGATGAATACTACCTTAAAAAACCATAAAAATATGAAAATATAGATAGATAAATAATAGATGTAACTAAAGAAAGCTATTTTATTGAAAAGGAAGGACAAAGCACTGTCTCAGAAGATGACACTGAAAAAGGCCTATATGTGAAGCCAAAAAGGATGATATTAATTGGTCTCCAGTTTCAAAAGTCCTCTTGGAAGACATAATGATGGATTTTCAATATCAAGGAGAATTGGAAAAAGAAATGGGAGGTATGTAAGAGATATTCAATAGCTTGGAAAAGCAAACAAAACTGAATTTTTAAAAACTCCTTTAAAAATGGAATGGGCAAATACCAAAAGAAAACAGCTTGCCTCAAAAATACAATCAGGCAAATGGAAAAAAGATATCAACACCTTTAAAAATAGATATCACAAAATGAAAAAAAAACAAATACAAAAGTAAACTGAAGAAAATAATTCCTTAAAAATTAGAATTGTCAAAGTGGAATGTAATGAATTAGAATCAGTCAAGCAAAATAATAATTAAAAAAGAAAAAATGATAATGTGACATATAACACTGAAGAAAAAACTGACATGGAAAATAGACTGAGGAGAGATAATTTAAGAAGTATTAGGTTACATGAAAATCATAATCAAAATAGAATCTGGACAACAATTTTCTTTTTTATATAAATATTTTGTTTTCCAATTACATACAATGTTTCTACCTCTCAAACTTGCAATATTTTCAGTTTTATAATTATAATTTTTCCCCAAACCTCCCTTCTTTCCACTCCCCTAAAGATAGTCTGTTAACCTTTACATTGTTTTCATGCTATACATTGATCAAAATTGAATGTGTTGAGAGAAAAATCATATACTTGAGGAAAAAATAAAATATAAGTCAGAAAACTTACATAGCTATAGGGTGTGAGGTGTTGGTCTAATCCAAGTTTTTTTTTGATAGTAACTTCCAAGTTTCCCCAGCAATTTTTATCAAAGAGAGAGTATTTATCCAGGATGATGGATTCTTTGAGTTTGTCAAATAGCAGTTTACTATAATCATTTCCTGCCATCTCTTTGAGGTATCTCCTCAAATCTTTCAGATTGGCTAAGATAAGAAATGGAAAAATGATAAAATTTGGCGAGGTTGTGGGAGTATTGAGGCATTGATGCATTACTTTTGCAGTTGTGAATGAATTTAACCATTCTGGAGGACAAAAAAGAGCTTTGCCCAAAGAACAATAAAACTGCATTCCCTTTGACCCAGCAATTCCATGTCTAGGCCTATACCCAGAAGAAAAGCTAAAAAGGGAAAAGTCCACAAGTTACAAAATATTCATAGCACCTCTTTTTGTACTATTAAAGAAATGGAAATTGAGGGGTTGCCCATCGATTGGGGGATGAGAAAACAAATTATGGTTCATGAATATTATGGAGAACTATTGTTCTATAAGAAATAATAAATGGTCAAACTCTAGAGAAGAATGGAAGGAACTACAGGATCTGATGCTGACTGAAGAACCAAGAGAAAATTGTGTAAATTAACAACAACATTTTAATTTGATTATCCCTCGGATCAGCAATTCAGAGAGCTAGGTCAAGCCCATTAGATACGTTATGGTTAATGCTATTCACTTCCAGAGAAAGAAAAGCAACAGGAAACAAAAACTACAACAAAAACTCCTTTCAGAATCTGAGAAACACTACACTCATGATTTAGAAATAAATATCTCTTATATATTTCTTCCTCTAATTCCTAATTACCAGAAATGGCTCACTTGTAAACATGCTTAACACAAATGTGTATGCACAATATTAACCTGAATGTTTTTTTGCTGAAGGTAGGAGAGTTAGAATGGAGGGTGGATGGAAATCTTGCAACTTAAAAATATGCTTAGGCATATGGATGAATATTAAAAATAACTTTCATAATATGAATTTGGAAAATTAAAATATCAATGAAAATAAAATTTAAAAAGTAGTTGAGGTCAGAAGCAAAACACTAATGAGGAGGGAAAAGGGAAAATGAGAAAGAAAAGTTTAAATAAAGGGGAGATATGATGAAGTATAATAAAGTATCAGTAATTATAGCTATGAATGCGAATGGCATGAATTGTCCTATAAAACAAAAGTAGATAGCAGAATGATTAAAAATTAGAATCCTACAATAGAAGTTTTACAAGAAATACAGTTGAAGCAGAGAAATACACAGAGGAGCAAATTATATTATACTTTACCTGAGGTAAAAAAAAAAAAAAAGACAAGTAACAATCCTGAGCTCAGAAAAAGCAAAAGTAAAAATAGATCTAATTGAAAAGGATAAATTAACCATTTCTTCCTAAAAATACCATAGACAATGAAGTAATATCAATACTAAACATGTATGCACAAAACAACATAGCTTCCAAATTCTTATAGAACTTAAATAATTTATAAAAAAGACATAGAAAGCAAGACTATATTAGAGTTTTCAGTTTTCCTCTGTCAGATCTGGATAAATCTAACCACATAAAAAAATAGGAAGGAAGTTACAGATGTGAATGGAATTTTAGAAAAGTTAATTATGAAAGACTTCTAGAGAAAACTGAATGCTCATAGTAAGGAATATGAAAAAACTGAGCAAGTATTATGGCATAAAAATTTCACAAACAATTAAAAAGTGCAGAAGACTTTAATGAATACTCTTCAGATTATGCTGCCAAAAATGCATAAAACCGGACCATGAAATGATAGACTAAAAATTAACTATGAGCTCAATAATTTAATTTTATCTATTTTTAAGAAAATAAGTAGTTTTGTTTATTTGCTATTTTAACAACAATTTATATAAATAATTATTTTCTTGATACAAGAAATGATGACAGTGAGAGAAACCAAAATTGTGTGATTTAGCCAAAGCAGTCATGAGAGGAAATTTCATATTTCTAAATGCTTATATGAATAAGATAGAAAAAGAGATCAGTTAATTTGGGCCTGCAATTAATTAAATGAAATTTAATGGAATTTTAAAATCCCTATAATTTAAAATCCACAATTAAATATCCAAATAGAAATTCTGAAAAATTAAAGGAGAGATTAATGAAAATAAGAACATTATTGAGCTAATTAATAAAGCTCAAAATTATTTTTGCAAAAAATTAATAAAATTAATAATCTTTTGGTTAATTTGATCAAAAAAGAAGAAAATAAAATTACAAGCACCAAAATGAATAGGTTGAATACACCACCAAAGAGGATAAAATTGAAGTAATAATCTGGAGCTATTTTGCTGAACTGTGTACCAATATATCTGACAATCTAAGTGAAATGGATATCTGCAAAAGTAAAAATTGCCAAGATTAACAGAAATGTAAGTAAAATAATTAAATAACTATAATTTAGAAAAATAGAACAGATCATAATGAACTGCTAAAAAAAAATCTCAAAACAAATCTAGCTTTATAAGTTAAATCTATTATTATTGTTTTCCCCTAGTTACATGTAAATACAAGTTTCAACATTCACTTTCAAAACCCTGAATTCCAAGTTCTCTCCCTTGTATACCAAGTCCCTTCATTGAACAAGTCATTTGATATAGGTTAAAAATTTAGAGTCATGCAGTTCACCAGTACAGCTTTGGTATTTTATAGGATTTCACTAAAATTCTTGTTCATGAGAAAGCTATTTCATCATATTTTTATATGTAGAAATACTGTGTATAGGAATGGGTAATTTACATTCTGAAAGGGATGCAATTTTCATGCATTGACTAAATTTTTTTAATGTGCACATTAGTATAAAGCTTTGTGACAATGGTGTGATATATACAGTGACAATTTAAAATGTTGAATTATCTGAAAATACACTGCATGTACATGTAAGCCACAGTTTTTGACATAAAATGCATTGATTCAATATTCATCAACCTTCTTAAAGGCATCAAAAATGGAACACTCAAATTTTAAAAATATTTGATGTGCTTGTAATTTTTTTCTTTAGAAGTGTTAAGTATTTTCTAATGAGATCAAGAGAGATCATCTCATAAAGTTGTTGTTAATGTGTATATTGT
This sequence comes from Macrotis lagotis, assembly GCF_037893015.1. Classification (NCBI taxonomy): domain Eukaryota; kingdom Metazoa; phylum Chordata; class Mammalia; order Peramelemorphia; family Peramelidae; genus Macrotis; species Macrotis lagotis. Next base: position 316,169,933 of record NC_133666.1, on the reverse strand, counting down.
TCTCCTGGTTATATTCCCTTAACTTAGTATCAGATCCTGCAACTCATTTCAAGCTTCTCTAAAATTCAACAATTTATGGATTTTTATAGAATAATAATATTTCATACTATTCATTTGCCATAACTTGTTTAGAAATTCCCCAGTTTCAAATCTTTGGCACTACAAAAAAATTGCCATGACTATTTTGGAACTTGTAGGACTTTTCCAAATGTTTTTTATTATTTCTTCTGGATATAGACTTAGAATTGGAATTGCAGGGTCAAAGAGAATGATGATTTTTATTGCTCTTTGGGCATAGTGCCATATTGCTCTCCAGAATGGTTCGATCCATTCACAGCTCCAACAGCATTGCATCAATGTCCCAATTCTCCTATAACCTCTCCAACATTGATCATTTTCCTTTTCTTCTCATCTTAGCCAATCTGATATATGTGAGCTAATACCTCAGAGATATTTTAATTTATATTTCTCTAATCATTAATGATTTGTAGCATTTTTCATATGATTTTATATAACTTTAATTCTTCATTTGAAAACTTTCTATTTATATCCTATGGCCATTTATTAATTGGGGAATGACTTGTAGCTATAAATTTGTTGCATTTCTCCAAATAAATAGAAATGAAACCTTTCTCAGAACTCCAAGTTGTGAAAATTGTTTCCCAGCTTTTTTCTTTCCTTCTGATTTTAACAGCATTGATTTTATTAGTGCAAACGCTTTTTAATTTAATATAGGCAAAATCATTCATTTCACTGTTTAAAATATATTCTATTTCTTGTTTGTTCATAAATTTGTCCCCTTTTCGTATACCTGTTAAATAGACTATTACTTGCTTTATTAATTTATCTATGGTGTTGCCCTATATGTCTAAATCCTATAGAAATTTTAATGTTATTTTGGTATAGGATGTGAGATGTGGATCTATGCCTTGTTTTTGCCATATTTTTTTCCAATTTTTCAAACAATTTTTATCAAATAGAAGTTAATATCCCAGAAGCTGATGTCATTGGGTTTGTCAAATAGTAGATTGCTGTAGTCATTTACTACTGTTTCTGTTGAACCTATCCTAATTCACTGATCCATTAGTCTACTTCTTAACCAGTACCAGCCAGTTTTGATGACAGCCCCCTATAGTACAGTTTTAGATCTGATAGAGCTAGGCCATCTTCATATACATATGCATATAAAAATACATATACATACATATATAATATGTATATTACTAGTTCCTTTGCTTTTCTTGACATATTTTTGCTCCAGGTGAATTTTGTTAACTCTTTTTTTCTAGCTCGATTAAATAGTTACTTGGTAATTTGATTGTAATGGCACAGAATAAGTAATTTAATTTGGGTAGAATTGTCATTTAAATGATGTTAACTTATCCTTACTATGAGGAAATGATATTTTTGCAGTTATTTAGATCTGACTTTATTTGGGTGAGATGTGCTTCATAATTGTGTTCAGATAGTCTTTGGGTTTGTCTTGTGAGGTAGATTTCTAAGCACTTAATATTGCCTCTAATTACTTTAAATGGAATTTCTCTATTGTTCTTGACTTTTTTTTGCTCATATACAGAAATGCTGATGATTATGTGGGTTTATTTTATATACTGCTACTTTGTTGAATTTATTAATTGTTTCAATGAGTTATTTAGATGATTTTCTCAGAATCTCTAATTTACCATTATAGTATCTGAATGAGTGAACGATTTGCTTCTTCATTGCCAGTTCTATTTCCTTCAATTTCTTTTTATTCTCTTAGTGCTGAGGCTAACATTTCTAATACTTTAGTGAATAAAAATGCTCATAATCGATATCTTTGTTTCACCCTTATTTTTATTGTAAATGCTCTGACTTTATTCCCAATACAGATATTTGCTGATGATTTCAGATACGATTTATTATTTTAAGAAAAACTCCATTTCTTTCTAGTGTTTTTAATAGGAATTGATTTTATATTTTATCAAAGACTTTTTCAGAACCAATTGAGATAAGATTTCTGTTGGTTTTGCTATTCATATGTTTCAATTATGTTGAGTGTTTTTCTACTATTGAACCATTCCTACTTACCTGGTATGAATCTTTCCTGATAATGGTTTATTATCTTAATAACAACTTGCTTTAGTCTCATTGCTAAAATTTTATTTAAGAATTTTGCATCAATATTCTATTGGGATATTAGTCTATAATTTTTTTTTGTTTTGCTTCTTCCTGGTTTAAGTATCAGTACTATGTTGGTGTCATTTAATGAATTTGGCAGAACTCCTTTGTCTCCTATTTTATACATAGTTTTTGTAGAATAATAATCAATTTTTCCTTAAATGCTTGGTAGAATTCACTTGTAAATCCATCAGGACCTGAAGACTTTTTCTTAGAGAGTATTTGATGATTTCTTCTATTTCTTTTTCTGAAATTTCCTCTTCTGTTAGTCTGAGCAGTTTGTAGTTTTGTAAATATTTATCCATTTCACTCAGGTTTTCTGATTTATTGGTACAGAGTTGGGCTAAGTAGGTCTGCTTTATCTTTTTAATTTCTCCTTCTTTGGTGGTTGGTTCACCATTTATGTTTTTCCATATTGGTTATTTTATTATCTTCTTTCTTTTTCTAATCAGATTAACACAAAGGTTTATCTATTTTATTGACTTATTCATAAAACCAACTTTTAGATTTATTTATTAGTACAATGTTTTTCTTACTTTCAATTTTATTAATCTCTCTCTGTTTTTTTTAGAATTTATAATTTGGTATTTAATTGTTGATCTTTAATTTGTTCTTTTTCTAGCTTTCTTAGTTGCATATGCAATTCATTGATCTCCTCTTTCTCTATTTTAATTCATATAGGCATTTAGAGATATTAAGTTTTCCCTCAAACTTGCTTTTATTACAACCCTTATATTTTGGTATGATGTCTCATTAGTATCATTTTCTTGGTTATAATTATTGATTATTTTTAGTATTTGCTGTTTGACTCACCCCTCATTTAAAATTAAGTTATTTAGTTTCCAATTAGATTTTGCTTTATCTTTCCACGATCCCTAATTACATGTAGTTTTTATTGTATCATGCCCTCAGAAGTGTGAATTTATTATTTCTGCCTTTCTTCATATTGCTGTTATTTTGTATACAACCCCACTCTCATTTCCCTTCCAAATTTTTCCTCTACTTCCCTTACTTGATTTTCAAAATCATTAGTGAGTTCTTTCATATCTTGAGCCCAATTTATATTTTTCTTAGAGGTTTTGAATGTAGAAGTTTTGAATTGGTTATTGTCTTCTGAGTCTGTATTTTGATCTTCCATAGGAATTAATAATTTTCAATGGTAGGATTTTTGACTGTTGCTTGCTTATTCCCCAACCTATGACTTGATTTTTAACTCTTTGTTTTGGTGGGACACTCCTTCCAAGATAGAGGATGCACTTTGCCCAGTTTTTGTAGGTTTTGCAGCTAGTTTTTGATATACTTCTTAGGACCTAAAAATTTTTAAGTCTTCCAAGATCTCCCACAGTCCAAGATGTTATAATTCCTGTTCAAGATTGTATTCTTGTCTGTAATTGACCCCATTCACTCTTTTCTGCCTTGGAACTTTTGAGGAGAGTCCCTACTTTTTTGCAGCAACAAACTCTGTTGTCCTTCTGCTACTCTTCCTGGGTCTGCAGCCCCAGACTGCAACCCAGATCTGAGTAAGGTAAAACAATAGAATCCTCCCTCAGGGAAATCAAAGAATTGCCTGGAATCTCCTTTGCACTCCCTTATCTTCAATTATAGAGCCAAAACCTCCATAAGCAATTGTCTCTGCTCATTCATTGACTACTGAAGCCTGTTCCTGGTGTGCTGGCGTTAGATCTTTGCTGTTGAACTCTGGTCCAAACTGTGCTACGATCTCACCTGAGGATCAGTTTCCTGATGACCTTCCAAGTTGTCCTTGGTAATCCCTCATCTGAGAGGTCTGGAAACCACCACTGCTGCCACAGACCAAGGTGTCTCACTGCCTGTTCCTGGACTGTCTGGAGCTGGTTTGCTCCAGCTCAGCTCAATTTGCTCTCCACTCCTCTCACCCTAGTGATATGATTTTATATTTCGAGATTTTAGAAAAACACTATAAAAGTACTTGAAACAATTAATAACTTTAGCAAATTTTGTGGATTCTACTGTAAACCTGCATGAATCATCAGCATTTCTAGATATTACCAACAAAACCCAACATCAAGAGAAAGAGAAATTTAATTTAAAATATCTATAAACTACCTGAAATACTTGGGAATCTGCATCCCAAGACAAACATAACCAGTTCATGAATCCAATTATAAAATCCTTTTTTTTTTTTTACAAATAAAATCTTAACTATTAGGAAAATGTCAATTACTCACGGGTAGCCTGGGCTAATTTAAAAAAAATGGTAATTTGACTAAATTAAATTACTTATTCCATTTTATACTAGCCAAACTACCAAAATAATATTCTATAGAGTTAGGAAAAACTGTATCAAAATACATCTGGAGGAAAAAAAGATCAAGAATATTAATGGAATTAATGAAAGACAAATGAAAATATATTTGACCTAAACATACAAGATCTTAAAATATTTTAGAATGTGGCAGTGATCAAAAGTGTTTGTTACAGGCTAATAGAGTGCTGGATCAATGGAATAGATTAGATAATATTTGATAAGTATGGAGTCAGAACTCACTATTTGACCACATCTGCTGGTTAACCTGGAAAAACAATATAGCTTTATGCCAGTTTCTACGACATAGATCTATTCCTTGTTTTCTTAATTACTTTATGGTATCACGATTTACATCTAAATCCTATAACCATTGCAATGTTATCTATCTATGAAAATGTGGCACTTTATGAACCAATGTTAGAGAACATTATAAAATGCAAAATGTCTAATTTTTATTGTATTATATTAAAAATTTTGTACAAATAAACCAAATGCAACATAGAGTGGAAGAATGCAGAAATCAGGGAAGCAATTTTTAGTTAGTGCTTCTGGTAAAGGCCTTATTTCTAAGCTATAGAAAGAATTGAGTCAAATTTATAAGAATTCAAGTTATTCTCCAATTGATAAATGGTTAAAGAATATGAACAGGCGGTGTTCAGATTAATTAAAGCAATCTATAGTCATCTGAAAAGTGCTCTAAATCATTATTGCTTAGAGAAATGCAGATTAAAATAGTTATGAGTTACCACCTCACATTTATCAAATTGTGTAATATGACAAAAAAGGTAGAGGATAAATGTTGGAGAGGATGTGGAAAACTGAGACCAATGCTTTGTTAGTGGAACTGTGAAGTGATCCAACCATTATGTTGGATGTTCAAAGGGCAATAAAACTGTGTATACCCTTTGACCCAGAAATAACTTTTAGATTAATATCACAAAGAAATAATAAAATTGGGGAAAAGACCCACTGGTAGAAAATATTTATAGCAATTCTTTTTGAAGTGGCTAAGAATTAGATAATACCTATCAATTGGGGATTGGCTTAACAAATTATAGTATAGGAGTATGATAGAATTCTACTGTTCTTTAAGAACCCTTGAGCATGCATAATTCAGAAAAGCCTAGAAAGACTTACATGAACTCATGTTGCCTGAGATTAGCAGAACCAGGAGAATATTGAACACATTAACATTTTATGGTGATCAACTATGATGAACCTAATTCCTTTCATTAAGTCTTTGACTGAGGTCAAATCTCATAGTCTTTTGACGAAAAATGCCATCAACATACAGAGGCAAAAAATTTTGGTGAAATGTTGATCAAAGCATACTATTTATTACTTTTTAAAACCTGTTTTATACTTTTTTTCCTTTTTCTCATAGTTTCCCATCTTTAGTTCTGTTTCTTCTTTCACAGCATAATTAGGATAAAAATTTGCTAACATGATTATACATATATAACTTAAGTCAGATCATTCAATCTTGTGGGAAAAGGGGAGGGAAGGGAGGAAGGTAGAAAAATATACAACTCAAAAGCTAACAAAAATATGAATATTGAAAACTATCTTTGTATGTAATTCTATGAATAAAATAAAACATTATAGATTAGATAAAATAATTTAAATGAAAAGAATTTTAATTAAATAGATTTAACTGATCTTAATCATGCCTAAAGATGCCTTAGAAACACCCATCATTGTTCTGCAACAGTCTCTTTTAAAAAAAATATTTTTAATTATTTTATTTGTTAAGGTTTTTCAGCATTCACCCTATGTATATGTATATTTTAAGTTACAAAATTTCCTTCCTTCTGCATTCCCAGCCTCTCCACTCAGTAGTGAACAGTCAGATTAATATCATACATGTAGATTTAGGAATCTATTTCCCAAGACATATATAACTAGTTCATGAATACAATTATAAAATCCTTTTGTGTACAAATAAAATTTGGTATGAGAAATTAGGGTTAAGGGAAAGAAAAATATAGGAGACTTGTTTTAAAAGGAATGTAGTGATCATGAGATTCTGAAAGATTTTTTTGTTTATGTTTTGTTTAATTTTGTTTTTCTTCCTCTGGATGGGAATAGCATTGTCCATAGCCAGTCTAATAGGGTTGTCCTAGCTCTCTTAATTACTGAGAGCAGCTGCATCCATCAGGGTTGATAATCTCATGCTTTTGTTATTAATGTGTACATTGTTCTCTTGGTCCTATTCCTTTCACTCAGTATCAGATTCTGGAATCCATTTCATGCTTCTCTAGAGTTGAAAAGTTATGGTTTCTTTTTTTATAAAAAACAAGCTAGGCAGGAGAGCAGCAGACTTCTTTTTTTAGATTTTTATTTTGGTTTTTTTTTTGCTTTTAGTTTTTTCAAGGCAATGGGGTTAAGTGGCTTACCCAAGACCACACAGCTAAGGTAATTATTAAGTGTCTGAAGCCGGATTTGAACTCTAGTACTCCTGACTCCAGGGCTGGTGCTCTATCCACTGTACCACCTGGTTGCCCCCAAAATTTATAGTTTCTTAAAGAATAATAGTATTCCATAATATTCATGTAGCATAAATTAGACTGTCAATTTCTATCTGTAATGTTTTCTTTGTTCCTTTTGGATCTGTTTCTTTTCTCACAACACATTCAGTTTTGATCTATGCAAATCATAATTGTTTCACAGATAAAAATTGAATGTATTATGAGAGATGAAACAAATCCAGAAGGAAAAAGGAAAAGATTAGAGATAGTAGAATTGTATAATATGTAAAATAACTTAAAATTTGAGGATAATAAGCTTTGGTCTTCATTTAGATGCCACAGTTCATTCTCTGGATAGAGGTGATATTCTCCATCAGAGATCTCATAAAATTGTCACTGATTATTGCATTGATGGGGTTAGCAAATCCATTAAGATTTTATTTTATTTTATTTTATATTTATTTTCATCCATTTGTATCTGCATATTTCCAAATTACAATATTTTCCTCTACCCTTCCTTCCCATCTCCCCTTCCCTCCCCTCAGTAGGGAACGGTCAGGTCAGTAGTTTACCCACATATATTTTTTTAAAACATATTTACAAATTAGTAATTTTTGGCAAGAAGGATTAGGATTAAGGGAAAGAAACACATAAGAGGTACTTTTTTATAAAGTGTTCATCAGATTTGGTAGGGGGTAATTTTTTTCAGTGTGATTTGATTTGTTTTGTTTTATTTTTCTTCCTCTGATTGGGAATAATATAGTGCATAATCATTCTAATACAGTTGTCCAAGCTCTCTGGACTGTTGAGAGGAGTTGCATCCATCAAGGTGGTTCATCTCAAAATGTTGATATGTACATTGTTCTCTTGACTCTACATGTTTTCTCAGCATGAGATCCATTAGGTCATTCAGTGCTTCTCTAGAGTCAAATAATTTATGGTTTCTTATGGAACAATGACATTCCATAGTATGTAAGTACCATAATTTGTTTAACCATTCTCCAATTGATGGGCATCACCTTAATTTACAATTGTTTGCAGATACAAAAAGAACTGCTATGAATATGTTGGAACTTGTAGGACTTTTCCCATTTTTTATAATTTCTTCTGGATATAGTCCTAGAATTGGAATTGCTGGGTGAAAAGGTATGAACAGTTTTACTATTCTTTTGGGATAGTTCCATATGGCTCTCCAGGAAGATTGTATTCATTCATAACTCCAGCAACAATAAAACAATGTCCCCACTCCAACATTCATCATCTGTGTTTTTTCTCTTTGGGGTTAATCTAATAGGGGTGAGATGATACTTCATTGTTTTGTTAATTTGCATTATTCTAATGAGTAATGATTTGGAGTATTTTTCATGGGATTATATATAGCTTTAATTTCTTCATTTGAAAATGATCTGTTCATGTCCTTTGACCATTAATTTATTTGGGAATGACATGTGACCTTATAAATTTGATGCAATTCTGTTTATGTTCTGGAAATGAGACCATTATCATAACTACTGACTGTGAAGATTGTTTCCTAGCTTTCTGGTTTTCTTCTAATTTTGGAAGAATTCAATTTACTAGTGCAAACACTTTTTAATTTTAATATAGACAAAATCATTTATTTTGCCATTTATAGTGTGCTCTAAAACTTGTTTGGTCCCAAATTAATATCATTTCCATAGATCAGACAGATAAAGTATTTTTGGTCTATTAATTTGCTTTTTTATTAATTAATTTATTTATTTATTTTGAAATTTACAAATTTTTCCCCCTAATCTCAGTTCCTTCCATCCACCCCCCACAGAAGTCAGTCTATTAGTAGTTACATTGCTTCCATGGTATACATTGATCACAGTTGAATGTGATGAGAGAGAAATCATATCCTTAAGGAAGAAAAATAAAGTATAAGAGATAGCAAAATTACTTTTTTGAAAAAAATAAAGGGAATCATCCTTGGTCTTTATTCAAACTCATCAATTCTTTCTCTCAATACAGATGGGATTCTCTATTACAGGTACCCCAAATTTCTCTTGTTGCACTAATGGATTGAGCAAGTCCATTAACATTGATCATAACCCCCAAGTTGCTGTTAGGGTGTAAAACATTCTTCTGGTTCTGTTCAGCTCCCACAGCATCATTTCATGCAAATCCTTCCAGGTTTTCCTGAATTCCCATCCTTTATGGTTTCTAATAGAACAATATAGTTAGAACATATACATATATCACAGTTTATTAAGCCATTCCTCAATGGATAGAATTAACTCAATTTGCAATTCTTTGCCACCACAAACAGGGCTGCTATGAATATTTTTGTACAAGTGATATTTTTAAGCTTTTTCAGGGTATAGACTTAGTAGTGGTATTTCTGAATCAAAGGGTATGAAACTTTTTGTTGTCCTTCAGGTGTAATTCCAAATTGACCTCCAGAATGGTTGGATGGCATCACAGCTCCATCCACAATGTATTATTGTACTGCATTTCCCAGATCTATTCCAATATTCATCATCCTTTCTGGTCATATTGGACAGTCTGAAAGGTGTGAGGTGGAAACTCAAAGTTGCTTAAATTTGAATTTTTCTAATAATTAGTGATTTAGAGCAATTTTTTCATGTGACTATGGATCTTTTGATTTCCACATCTGTAAATTGCCTTTCTATATCCATTGACCATTTGTCAATGGAGAAATGGCTTGTTCTTCAAAAAAACTTTGACTCATTTCTCTTTATAATTTAGAAATGAGTCTTTTGTCAGACATAGTAGTTGTAAAAATTGTTTCCAAATTTGCTACATTTCTTTTGATCTTGGTGACAGTGATTTTGTCTCTGTAAACCTTTTTAATTTAATGTAATAGAAATTATCTAGTTTGTTTCTAATGATATCCTCCATCTTTTCCATGGTCATAAACTGATTCTTTTTCCTTAGATCTGACAGGTAAACTATTCCTTGTTTTCTTCATTTGCTTATAAATACTGTTTTTTTATGTCTAAATCCTCTATCATTATTTATCTTGTCTTACTACACGATGTGAGATGTTGGTCCAATCCAAGTTTCTGCCATACTAACTTACAATTTTCCCAACAAATTTTATTGCAGAGAGAGAGTTTTTATCCCAATAGCAGCACTCTTTAGATTTATCAAACAGCAGATTACTATACATTTCCTGCTATTGCATCTAATCAATTCCACTGATCCACCTCTCTATTTCTTATCCAATACCAGACAATTTTTATGACTGATGCCTTATAATGTAATTTTTGATCTGGTAGGGCTAAGCCACCTTCATTTGCACTTTTCTCATTAAAAAATTGAGTGCTTATTTCGCCATATGAATTTGCTTGCAACTTTTTCTAACTCATTAAATCTTTGGCTGGTAGGGCACTAAACATATAATTTTAGTTTGGTAGAATTGTCATTTTTTTATATTAGCTCAACCTGTCCATGAGTAACTCATGTTTTCCCAGACATTTAAATTTAATTTTATTTGCATGAGAAGTGTGTTGTAATTGTTTTTAAAACATTTCTGAGCCTGCATTTGCATATAGACTCCCAGGTATTTCATATTGACTGAGGTTACTCTGAATGGGATTTCACTTTCTAGCTCATTCTGCTGCATCCTTCTAGTCATATATAGAAATGTTGAGAATTTTTAAGGGTTTTTTTAATATACACTGCAACTCTGTCAGTAAAGTTGCTTATTCTAGTTTTTTAGATGATTTTTTTTGTCTAACATTATGTCATCTGCAACGATTGAGAGTTTTGTCTCTTCCTTCCCAATTCTAATTGCCTCAATTTCTTTTTCTTCTCTTATTGATGCAGCTAACATTTCTAGTACCATATTGAATATAATGGGTGATATTGAGCATCTTGTCCCCCCCCCCCAGTTTTATTGGGAATGTCTCTAGTCTATCCACATTGCATAAATGCTTTTTGCTGGTTCAGATAGATACTGCATCTTATTCTAAGGAATGAGACATTTCTTCCTATATTCTAGTGCTTTTAGTGGGAATGAGTGCTGTATTTTGTAAAAAGCTTTTTTCAGTTTCCAGTCAAGATGGCAGAAAGAAGACAAACACAGTTCTAAAATCTCAAGATCTTTCCCATATTATATGAAACAAACCTCTTAACAATAACAGAAATCTGATCAACAAAATGCAAAAATAAAAGCCAGGAGAAAGAACATCTATCTCTGGATTTGTCTTTCACAGTTGTGGGTGAGTCTGGGTACAGAAGGCAAGATGCAGATCAGCCTGATTTGTGGCAGGGTTGGAGCCCAGGAGTTTGAGGGCCCGAGTACTGGACCTACTTGAACAGCAGCGGGGACAGAGCTTGGTTGACCACGGGGCCTTGGGTCAACTAAGGAGAAGTGGCATTGGTGTTGGTGCTGACTCTCAGGAGGTTGCTGATGGGACTAAAGGGAGAGTTCCAATGAAGGAAAACTGCAAACATCATCCCTGGGCTCCCCTGGCCTGGAGGAACTCAAAATCCACATTTCCATTTCAGGTGAAGCCTCTTCCCAGAACAAACACAATTAAAGACCTTCTGCCCCAGACACATGTGTGTGCAGAAGAGCCACCTCAGCTAACAATAGGGAGAGTGATGACCTTAACCCAGGGTGTAGCCCACCAGTTATTGAAGAAAAAAAGTATTAAAGTATTTATCAGCTTCAAATAATCCCTCCAGGCCAAGGGATAAACCCTCAATCAAGGTCACAGACACTCCAGAGAAAGCAACAAGCACTGCTCTACTGGCCAGTTGGAGATACTACACTCAATGAGTGAAGCCTCTAGGCATCCCAATACCAAACCTCTGTGAACCAGCCCCTCCCCAACTCAAAGTCTTAGCAAAATGAAGAAAGGCCAGTGTAAAGGTGGATCCATAGAAAAATTCTTGGAAGGAAAAGACCCTAACTCAGAGAGACCTAGAACCTCTGAGGAGAATATGATCTGGTATCCAGCTCTGAAAGACTTGGCAAAGAAAGGCAAGAGAAGATTAACACCTTGCAACAAGAAAACAAGTCACTGGAAAATACAATTGGACAAAGACAAAATGAGAAGAATTCTCTCAGATCCTCAATTGGACAAATATAAAATGAGAATAATTCTCTCAGATACTCAATTGGGTAAATGCAAAAAAAATGATTCTCAACCTCAATTGGTCAAATGGAAAGCTCTTTCAAAAATAGAAGTAATCAATTGGAAAAGGAGTTACAAAAGGTGAATGAAGAAAACACCTCTTTAAAAAAAAAAGAATAGAGTCTGTGGAAACTAATGACTTCATGAGACAGCAAGAGACTGCTAAACAAAACCAAAAAATAGAAACAATATAAGAAAATGTATAATACTTCATCAGCAAAACCATTGCCCTCAAGAATAGATTGAAAATGACAACCTGAGAATTATTGGTCTTCCTGAAAACATTGAAGAGCAAAAAATCTTGGACTTGATATTACAGGATCTAGTGATGGAAAATTGCCCTTATATCCTGGAACCAGAGGTCGAAATAGTTACTGAAAGATTATATCAATCCCCTCCAGAAAGAGCTCCTAAAATGATTAAACCAAGGAATGTTATGGCCAATTTTTGGAACTATCAGATAAAAGAGAAAAATCCCGCAAGAAGCAAGAAAGAAACAATATGAATACCAAAAAAGCAACAGAAAGGATTAGACAGGACCTGGCTGCCCCAACATGAGCAAATTGAAGGGCCTACAACGAGATATTCCGAAGATCAAGGGAGCTTGGAATGCAGCCAAGAATCCACTATCCAGCATAGATCAGACTTCTTTGTCAGGGGAAAAGATACACATTTAATGAAATTGAATTCTAAAAATTCCTGATGAAAAGACCAGAGTCAAATAGAAAATTTGGACATCAAACAGGAGGTTCAAGAGACACATGAAAAGGTAAAAAAAAATGGGGGTAAAGAAAAAAAACTGTGATCCAACAAGATGAAAATAGCTATATACCTGCATGGGAAGAAGATTTTCATAAATCTTGAGAACTGTAACTCTAGCAGAAAGAATATACCTAGCTAGAAGCGATGGAAACTCATGACTTGTCCATGAGACTGCTATCCAATGGGATGAAACTGTCTATAACCCTACTTGGGAGAAAGACTCTAAAAACTCTTAGCCACTGTAACTCTATTAGTTAGAATATACTTAGTTAGAAATGATGGATTCTCTGAATCTTCTATGACTCTGATAGGATGATTTAAAAACACCTCCTCCTTAAAAAGGGAGACAGGAAGAAGATGGGAGGAGAGAGTGGAGTGAATTGGGTAAATCTCATTACATTAAGAGGTACAAAAGAACTATGGTAGTAGGGGGAAGAAGGGAGGAGTTGAGAAACACCTGAATCTTCCTCTCATCAGACTTAGCTTAAAGTTAACTTACATACAAACTCAGTTAACTTAAAAAATCTTACCTTTCAAGTATGAAAAGGGGAAAGGGGGAGGGGTGGATAGAGACAGGCAGGGGCAGATAAAGGGATAATGAACAGAAGGAATGGAATGGAAAAGGGAAAAAGAGAAAGAGGAAAGAAAGAGGATGGGGTGGATACAGGAGGACAAACACACTGAAGGGGGTGGTATTCAGAAAAAATACACTAGGGAATACACATAAAGGGGGAAAAGGTGAAAAATACAAACAGAGGGAATATAGCATGGAGGGCAATAAAGAGTTAGTAATTATAACTTTGAATGTGAATGGGATAAACTCTCCCTTAAAACATAAGCAAATAGCAGAGTGCATTGAAAAACAGAATCCTACAATATATGGCTTAAAAGAAACTCATTTGAAGCAGAGAGATATGTATAGAGTAATGGTAAAAGGTTGGAGAAAAATATATTTTGCTTCAGCTGAAGTGAAAAAAGCAGGGGTAGCAATCCTCATATCAAACAAAGCAGCTGCAAAAATAGATAGTGTTAAAAGAGATAAGGAAGGAAATTATAGCCTCCTAAAAGGTACAATAGACAATAAAGTGATTTCAATACTGATATATGCACCCAATGGGATAGCATCCATATTCTTAAAGGAGAAGCTGAAAGAACGACAGGAAGAAAAAACATAGGAAAACTCTACTGGTGGGAGAAGTCAACCTCCAACTCTGAGATTTTTATAAATCAAATCATAAAATAAACTAGAAAAAAAGTTAAGGAGGTAAATAGATTGTTAGAAAAATTAGATATGATAGACTTATGGAGGAAATTGAGTGAGGATAGAAATCAATATACCTTTTACTCTGCAGTGTATGGCACTTATACAAAAACTAACCCTGTACTAGGACATAAAAACCTCATGATCAACTGCAGAAAAGAAGAAATATTGAATTCATCTCTCTCAGATCACAATGCAATAAAAATCATATTCAACATTGGACCAGCGAAATATAGACCCACTTATTGGAAAGTCATAACCTCATTTTATGTGAATCAAACAACAAATCATAGAAAGAATTAATTATGCTATCCTAAATAATTACAATAATGAAACAGCATTTCAAAATCTATGGGATTCACTCAATGTGATTGGCAAGGAATATGTTATGTCTTTAAATTCTTACATGAATTCATTATAGAAAGAAGAAATCAATAAACTAAATATGCAACTAAAAAAATTAAGAGAAAGAACAAATTAAAAAACCCAATTATATACCAAATTAGAAATTTTAAAAATTAAAGGAGAAATTAATAAAAGCAAAAGCAAAAATGTTATTGAATTAATAAATAAACCAGTGAAACTGATAAATATCTGGTTAATTTGATTTAAAAAAGAAAGAAGAAAACTAAATTGCTGGCATCATAAATGAAAAAGGTGAACTCACCACCAATGAGGATGAAATTAAAGTAATAATTCAGAATTATTTTGCCCAACACTATGCCAATAAATTTCACAATCTTTTTTTTTTAGATTTTTCAAGGCAGTGGGGTTAGGTGGCTTGCCCAAGGCCACACAGTAGTTAATTATTAAGTGTCTGAGGTAGGATTAGAACCCAGGTACTCCTGACTCCAAGGCTGGTACTCTATCCACTGTGCCACCTAGCCGCCCCTAAATTTCACAATCTAAGAGAAATGAAAGAATATTTACAAAAAATATGTTGACCAGGTTAAATAAAGAGATTAAATACTTAAACAAATCTATCTTAGAAAAAGGAATTCAACAAGCCATAATTGAACTCCATAAGAAAAAATCTCCAAGCACTGATGGATTTGCAAGTGAATTCTTCCAAACATTTAAGGAGCAATTGGTTCCAGTTCTATATAAACTCTTCGAAATAATAGGGGAAGCCAGAACCCTACCCACCTCTTTCTTTGACATCAATATGGTGCTGATATCTAAACTAGGAAGAGTTAAAACAGAGAAAGAAAATTATAGACATATTTCCCTGATGAATATAAATGCAAAAATCTTCAACAAAATTGTAGGGAAACAATTGCAAGGATAATACCTTTTGATCAAGTAGAATTTATCCCAGGAATGCAGGATTAGTTAACTGTTAGTATACTTAATTATATCAACAACAAACCTATCAGAAACTATATGATTATATAAATAGCTCAAACCAAAAAGCTTCTGACAAAATACAGTATCCATTCCTACTAAAAACACTAGAGAGTGTAGAAATAAATGGTCTGTTCCTTACAATAATAAGCAATATCTGTCTGAAACCATCAACAAACATTATATTCAATGGGGAGAGCCTAGAGGCATTCCTAAATAAGATCAGGGGTAAAAAAGGATGCCCATTATCACCACAGCTATTCAATATCATTTTAGAAATGTTAGCTTCAGCAATTAGAGACTAAAAAGAAATTGAAGGAATTACAATTGGGAAGGAAGAGACAAAACTCTCAATCATTGCAGAGGACATGATGGCATACCTGGAGAAGCCCAAGAAATCTTCCAAAATACTTTCAAAGTGACCTCAGACATTATAAAGTACCTGGGAGTCTATTTGCCAAGGCAGACATAGAAATATTTTGCAAACATTTACAAAACATTCCTCACACAAATTAAATCAGATTTCAATACCTGGGCAAACATCAACTGCTCATTGGTAGGTAGAGCTAATATAATAAAAATGAAAATTCTACCAAAACTAAACTACCTGTTTAGTGAACTACCAATCCAAATTCCAAAAAACTTACTTTAATGAGTTAGATAAAGTTGTAAGTAAATTCATATGGAGAAATAAATAGTCAAGAATATCTTGGAATTTAATGAAAAAAAAACACGAAAGAAGGTGGCTTAGCCCTACCTGATCTAAAATTATATCATATTATAAAGCATCAGTAATCAAAACTGTCTGGTATTGGCTAAGAACTAGAGTGGTGGATCAGTGGAATAGATTAGGTGCAATGGAAGGAAATGATTGGAGTAACATCCTTTTTGATAAACCCAAAGAGTTCAGCTAATGGGACAAAAACTCTTTTTAATAACAAGTGATGGGAAAATTAGAAGTTAGTACAGATTAAACTTAGATTAGACCATTATCTCCAACCCTATACCAAGATATGATCCAAACGGATATAGGATTTAGACATAAAAACAATACTATAAGCAAACTAGGACTAGTTTACCTGTCATATCTATGGAAAGGGAAAGAGTTTATGACTAAGGAAAAGATGGAGAACATCACTAAAAACAAACTAGATGATTTCAGTCGCATTAAATTAAAAAGCTGTTGCATAGACAAAACCACTGTAACCAAGATCAAAAGAAATCTATTGAACTGGGAGACAATCTTTACAACTAATGCTTCTGACAAAGGACTCATTTCAAAAATACACAGAGAACTGAGTCAAATTAAAAAAAAAACATTCCCCAATTGACAATTGGTCAAAGGATATGCCAAGTCAATGTACAGATGAGGAGATGAAAGCAACCTATAGTCATAGGCAAAATTGCTCTAAATCATGACTTATTCGAGAAATTCAAGTTAAAGCTTCTCTGAGGTACCACCTCACACATCCCAGACTGGCCAATATGACCAGAATGGATAAGTATCATTGTTTGTTGTAAGGGTTTGGGGAAATGTGGGACACTATTACATTGTTGGTGGAGCTGTGAACTTATCCAAACTTGCAGGAGAGTAATTTGGAACTACACACAAAGGGCAACAAAAATGTGCATGCCCTTTGCAATACCAGTACTGGGTATATACCCTGAAGAGATGATGAAAAAGAGTAAAAAGATGTCTTGTACAAAAAATATTCATAGCAGCCCTGTTTGTGATGGCAAAGAATTGGAAATCAAGTAAATGTCCCTCAGTTGGGGAATGGCTTAGCATTCTGTGGTAAATGTATGTCATAGAACACTACTTTTCTATTAAAATCCAGGAGGGATGGAAATTCAGGAAAGCATGGAAGCATTTGCATGAACTGATTCTGAGTGAGATGAGCAGAAGCATAAAAACATTGTACACCCTAATAGCATCATGCGGGCATTGATCAACTTTGAGGAACTCATTCATTCCATAAATGCAACAATCAGGGACAATTTGTGGCTGTCTGCAATGGAGAATACCTTCTGTATCCAGAGAAAGAACTGTGGAATTTGCAGAAAAACCAAGGAGTTTTAATGTTAATTAGGAAAATAAAGCTGATA
The DNA here is from genome assembly GCF_037893015.1 of Macrotis lagotis. NCBI lineage: Eukaryota > Metazoa > Chordata > Mammalia > Peramelemorphia > Peramelidae > Macrotis > Macrotis lagotis. The sequence goes on along the minus strand of NC_133666.1, from coordinate 316,152,416 downwards.
TCTTATTGTCTGATCTTGCTATCTCTTCTAATTTGTTTCTTCCTTAAGGATATGATTTCTCTCTCATCACATTCAATTTGGATCAGTGTATACCATGGAAACAGTTTAAAGTCTGACAAATTGCCTTCTCTGTGGGAGGGAGGTAAGTAAGATTATGGGAAAAACTGTAAAACTCGAAATAAATAAAATCTTTTTTAAAAAAAAGTTTTGTCGGGGTGGCTTGGTAGCATAGTGGATAAAGCACCAGCCCTGGAGTCAGGAGTACCTGTGTTCAAATCCAGTCTCAGACACTTAATAATTACCTAGCCATGTGGCTTTGGGCAAGCCACTTAACCCCATTTGCCTTGCAAACAAACAAACAGGAAAGATTTGTCAGCATCTATTGCTACAACCATGATTTGTAATAGTTCTGTTATTTATATAACTAATTTTACTATCAGTTTTCCTAATATTCAGCAAACTCCAAATTCCTGTGATAAATCCTGCTTTGTTATTATGTATTATCCTAGTGATAACTTGGTGTAATGATTTTGCTGAGATTCTATTTAAGATTTTTGCATCTATATTCATTAAGGAGATAGATCTATAATTTTCTTCCTCTGTTTTAACATTAACTGGTTCAGGTATCAGCAACATATTGGTTTCATAGAAAGAATTAGGCAGAATTGCATTTTTCCCTATTTTTCCAAAGAGCTTATGTAAAATTGGATCCAATTTTCCTCAGATGTTTGGTCGAATGCACTTGTGAATCTTTCTGGCCTTGGAGACTTTTTCTTAGGGATATCAATAATGGCTTGTTGAATTTCTTTTTCTCAGACAGTTTTTAATTTTCCTCTTCATTTACCCTGGGAAAATTATATTTTTGTAAACATTCCTCCATTTCACTTAGATCATCAAATTTATTGGCATATAGTTAGGGGAAATAATTTCAATTTATTACTTTAATTTCTACCTCATTGGTGGTGAGTTCGCCTTTTTCATTTATGATACTAACAATTTGGTTTTCTTCTTTCTTTTTTTAATGAAATTGACCAGATGTATATTAATTTTACAATTTTTTTCATAAAACTATCTCTTGGATTTATTTGTTAATTCAATAATTTTCTTGCTTTTGGTTTTATTAATTTATCCCTTAATTTGTCAAATTTCTTATTTGGTCTTTAATTGGGGGGGTTAATTTGTTCTTTGATTGGTTTAATTGCATGTTTAGTTCATTGATTTCCTTATTATCTAGTTTATTCATGTAAGCATTTAAAGTTAATGTATCCCCTGAGATCTGCCTTGGCGGTATCCCATAAATTTGGTATTTTGTTTCATTATTTTCATTATCTAGGATGAAATAATTAATTCTTTCAATAATTTGTTGTTTGATCCACTCATTATTTAACATGAGGTTATTTAGTTTGCTATTAATTTGGGGTCTATATCTGTCTGGCCAAATATTTCAAGTGATTTTTTATTGCATTATGATCTGAGAAAGATGTATTCACTATTTCTGCCTTTCTGTGACTGATTTTGAGGTACATGCTCAATTTTTGTATAAGTGCCATGTACTGCAGAAAATAAACTATATTCCTATCTATCCCCACTCATTTTCCTCCATAGGTTTATCATGTCTAGTTTTTCTAACAATCTATTTATCTTCTTAAATTCCTTCTTGTGATTTTATGTTATTTTATGATTAGATTTATCTAAATCTGAGAATGGGAGGTTGCGGTCTCTCAACAGTATAGTTTTGCTGTCTATGTCTTCCTGTAATCTCTAAGAAGTTGGATGCTATACCATTGGTTGCAAACATATTTAGTATTGAAATTACTTTAGTATCCATGGTGCCTTTTAGGAGGATATGATTTCCTTCCTTATCTCTTTAATGTTATCTATTTTTGCAGTTGTTTTGTCCAAATTAAGAATTGCTATCCATGCCTTTTTTTAACTACAGATTAAGCAAAATATATTTTGCTCCAATCTTTTACCTTTAATCTACATGTATCTCTCTGATTCAAGTAAGTTTCTTATAAGCAGCATATTGTAGGATTTTGCTTTTTAATCCAATCTGCTATTCTCGTAACCTTTTAATGGAGAGTTCATCCCATTCACATTCAAAGTTTTAGTTACTAACTCTTTATTGCTCTCCCTGTTATCTCCCTTCCATTTGCATTTTTTCTGCTTTTTTTTTCACTTTATCTATATCCCCCAGGATTTTGTTTCTAAATACTACCACATTCAGTGTGTTTGCCCTCCTATATCCAATACCCCCTTTCTTTCCCCTTTCCCTTTGTCCCATCTTCTTTCCCTTCCTTCTGGTAGTCTCCCCCTTTCCTCCCTTTCCCCCTTTTCCTCTTTTAATACTTGAAAGTTGTGATCAGTTTTTAACTTTACTGTTTGTATGTCTGTAACTTTAAGCCAAATATGATGAGAGTAAGATTCAGGCAGTTCTCAACTCCTCCCTTCTTCCGCACTATTGAATTAGGTCTTTTGTACATCTTAATGTAATGGGATTTACCCCATTCAATCTCCTCTACCTTCCTTTGTCTTTACTTACCACTTTTTAAGGAAGCATTATTTTTAAATCATTCTTTCTGAGTCACAGAAAAGTCATGAGTGTTCTTCACTTCTAGTTAAGTATATTCTCTCTAATAGAATTACAGTTCTCAGGAATGATAAGAATACTTCTCCCAGGTAAGGATATAGCCTGTTTCTTCTAATTGAATAGGAGTTTCACAAATAAGTCATGAGTGTCCATCACTTCTGGCTAAGTATATTCTCTTTAATAGAGTGAAAGTTCTTGACAATTAATAGTCTTTCATCCAAGTGGGGATATAGCAAATTTCATCTTATTGAAAAGCAGTTGTTTTTTTAGCCCCCCCCCCCCATTTTTAAATCATTTCATGTGTCTCTTCAGGCTTCTGTTTCAAGGCCAAATTTTTCTATTAAGCTCTGTTCTTTTCATCAGGAAGAGTTGGAAGTCTCATATTTCATTAAATGTCCATCTATTTCCATCTTTTCCCTGGAAGAGAAGGCTCAGTTTTGCTGTATATCAAATTCTTGTCAGCATTCCAAGATCACCTGTTTTTCAGAATATTGCATTCCAGGACCTTTGACCCATAAATGTTGATTCTGTTATGTCTTGTTTAATCTGTAACATGACTCCTTGGTATTTAAATTCTTTATTTCTGGCTGCTTGCAGGATTTTGTCTTTTACCTGCAAGTGCTGAAATTTGGCCACAATGTTCCTTGATGTTTTCATTTTGGGTTCCCTATCCAGAGGGGATGGATGTATTTTTTCAATAGCTATTTTGCCCTCTGGTTCCATGATATCAGGACAATTTTCAGTCATTAAATCCTGTACTATTAAGACCAAGTTTTTTTTTTCAACATTTTCAGAAACCAATGATTCTTTAGGTCAGTAGTTTTGCAGATGGGGCATTTTACATTTCCTTTTATTTTTTCTTGGTTATTTGGCTTTGTTTAACAGCTTCTTGTTGTCTCATGAAGTCATTAGTTTCCACACACTCCCTTCATTTTTTTAAAGAAGAATTTTCTTCATTTACATTTTGCAACTACTTTTTCAAATGGTCAATTCTGTTTTATTAAAAGAAAGATTTTATTGAGTTTTATAGTTTTTCCCCTATTCTTGCTTCCATCCACCCACACATCACAGAAGGAAATCTGTTAGTCTTTACCTTGTTTACATGGTATGCAATAATCTAGGTTGAATGTGATGAGATGGAAATCATATGCTTAAGGAAGAAAATTAAAGTACAAGAGATAGCAAAATTATATAATAAGATAACTTTCCCCTAAAATTGAAGGTCTTTGGTATTTGTTCAAATTCCACATTGCTTTCTCTGGACACAGATACTATTCTCCATCGCAAATAGCACAAAACTGTCCCTGATTGTTGTACTGATGGAATGAGCAAGTCCATCAAGGTTGATCATCATCCCCACGTTGCTGCTAGGGGGTACAATGTAATTCTGGTTCTGCTCATCTCACTCAGCATCAGTTTATACAAATCCCTCAAGGCTTCCCTGAATTTCCATCCTTCCTGGTTTCTAATAGAACAGTAGTGTCCCATGACATACATATACCAGAGATTGTTAAGCTATCCCCCAATTGAAGGGAATTCACTTAATTTCCAATTTTTTTTCTACCACAAACATGGCATGCATAAATATTTTTGTACACGTTATGTTTTTACCCTTTTTCATCATCTCTTCAGGGTATAGACCCAGTAGTGATATTGCTGGATAAAAATGATATGCACATTTTTGTTGCCTTTTGATCATAGTTCCAAATTGCTCTTCAGAAAGATTGGATGAGTTCACAACTCCACCAAAAATGTAATAGTGTTCCATATTTCCCAAAACCCTACCAAAAATGATCCTTATCTTTACTGGTTGTATTGGCCAGTCTGAGATGTGTGAGATGGTACCTCAGAGAAGCTTTAATTTGCATTTCTCTATGAAGCAATGATTTAGAGCAATTTTGCATATGACTATGGATTGCTGTGATCTCATCAGTACTTGAGAGGTATTGGAGTCTTTCTCCCAAGTAGGGTTATAGCCAGTTTTGTCCCATTGGATAGCAGTCTCATGGATACATCATGAGTTTCTATAACTTCTGGATAGGTATATTCTTTCTGTTAGAGTTACAGTTCTCAAGAGTTATGAAAATCTTTTTTTTCCTATTCTGGGATATAGCCAGTTTCATCTTATTGGATAGCAGTTTTTCTTTCCTTTACCCCCTTTTGTTTAACCTTTTCATTTTTCTCTTGAATCTCCTGTTTGAATGTCCAGATTGTTTATTTCACTCTGGTCTTTTCATCAGGAATTTTTGGAATTCTTCCATTTCATTAAATGTCCATCTTTTCCCCTGAAAAAGAAGGCTCATCTTTGTCAATTAGTGGATTCTTGGCTGCATTCCAAGGTCTCTTGCTCTTCAAAATATCTCATTCAAGCTCTTCGATCCCTTAATGTTGATACAGCCTGGTCCTGAGTAATCCTTATCATGGTTACCTGGTATTTAAATTGTTTCTTTAAGGCTGTTTGCAGGATTTTCTCTTTTATCTGATAGTTATGGAATTTGGCCACAATATTCCTTGTTGTTCTCATTTTAGGATCTCTTTATGGAGAGCATAGATGTATTCTGTCAATATTTTTTTTTACCTATGGTTCCATAATATTCAGGGCAATTTTTCATCAAGAAATCCTGTAATATTATGTCCAGGCATTTTTTCTCTTCAATGTTTTCAGGAAGCCCAATAATTCTCAGGTTGTCCCTCCTCAATCTCGTCCTGAGGACAGTGTTTTCGCTGATGAGATATTTTACATTTTCTTCTATTTTTTTTTTCTAATTTTTGGTTTTGTTTAACAGGATCTTGCTGAGTCACGAAGTCATCAATTTCCACAGACACCATTCTTTTTTTTTAGAGAAAATTTTTCTTCATTTACCTTTTGCAGCTCCTTTTCCAGTTAGTCAATTCTATTTTTGGAAGAGCTTTCCATTTGTCCAACTGAGCTTTGGAGAGAATTTCTTTCTTCGTGCATTTGTCTAATTGAGGATCTGAGAGAATTATTCTCATCTTGATTTTGTCCAGTTGTATTTTCGAATGATTTGTTTTCTTGTTGCAAGGTGTTAATTTTCACTTGGGTATTTTTCCCAAATTTTCCAATTGATTTTTAAACTCCTTCCTTATTTCTTCAAGGAAGTCTTTCTGTGCTGGGGAACAGATCATATTCTCCTCAGAGGTTCTAGGTCTCTGAGTTAGGGTCTTCTTTGTCCAAGAAGTTTTCTATGGACCCTCCTTTCTGCTGACTTTTCTTCATTTTCCTAAGACCTTGGGTTGGGGAGGGCCTGGTTTACAGATGTTTGGTGTTGGGATCTTCAGAGGCTTTCCTTACTGAATGTAATATCTCCAGTTGGCTAGTAGGGGGTGCTCGAGGATTTGCTCACTAAATGTAATATCTCCAGCTGGCCATTAGGGAGTGATGGCTGCTTTGTATTTAGTGTCTGTGACCTTGATTGAGGCCCTCTCCCTTGGCCTGTTGGGAGTGATTGAAGCTATTAAATACTTTTTATTCAATAAATGGTGGGCTATACCCTGGGGTGAGCTTATCACTCTCCCTATTTTCAGCTGAGGTGGTTTCTGTTGCTCACACACATGTGCCTGGCCAGAATGACTGTAATTGTGTTTGTTATGGGAAGAGGCTTCAGCTGAAATGGAGGTGTGGACTTTGAGTTCCTCCTGACCAAAGGAGCCCAGGGTTCAATTTCTGCAGCTCTCCTGCATGGGAACTCCGCCCTGCCCCCAGCCCCCTTTGCAAGCTCCCGATGGTCTTCATCAACACCAATGCTTCTTTTCCCTAGTTGAGCCAAGCCTCTGTGGTCAACCAGAAGCTAGCCCCACCGCTGATCATCAAGTCCTGTTCTCAGGCCTTCAGGCTCCCAAGCTCTAGCTCCATTGCTAATCAGGCTCCCAGGTGCTCCCCATCCTGTGCTCTTGTCAGAGTCTGCCCTTTGTGCCCGGACTCACCCATGATTGCTGATTATAAATCCTGAGGTAGATGTTCGTTCTCCTGGATTTTCTTCCTGTGTTTTGTTGATCCAGATGACTTTGTTCATATTTTTTCTATCTTTGTAAAGTAGTTATTTGGTAGGTTGATTGGTATGACACAGAATAAGCAAACTAATTTGGGTAGAATTCTCATTTTTATTATATTAGCTTAACCTAAGCATGAACATTTGATATTTTTCCCAATTATTTAGATCTGACTTTATTTGGGTGAGGAAAGCTTTAAAATTTTGTCCATGCAATTCCTGTGTTTGTCTTGGGAGGTAGATTCCCAAGTACTTAATGTTATCTACAGTTGTTTTAAATTGAATTTATCTCTCTATCACTTGTTCTTGTGTTTTGCTGTTCAGATATAGAAATTTTGATGATTTTTGTTGGTTTATTTTATATTCTGCTACGTTGCTGAATATGTTAATTCTTTCAAGGAGTTTTTTACATAATTTTCTTGGGTTCTCTAGCCATCCTATCATTTGCAAAGAGTGAAAGTTTTGCTTCTGTTTTGCCAATTCTGATTCCTTCATTTCTTTATCTTTTCTTATTGTTACTGCTAGCATTTCCAATAATATACTCAATAGTAATGGTGATAATGGGCATCCTTTTTTATCCCCTCAATTTACTGGAAATGCTCTGAGTTTATTCTCATTGAATATAATATTTGTTGATGATTTTTAGATGAATGCTATATACTATTTTAAGTAAAACTTCATTTATTCCTAAATTTTCTTGTGTTTTAATAGGAATGATATTGTATTTTATCCAAGGTCTTTTCAGCAGCTATTGAGATAATCATAATTTTTCTGTTGTTTTTACTATTGATATGTTCAATTACATTGAGTGTTTTCCTAATTTTGAACCATTCCTGCCTGGTATAAATCCCACAATCATGGTGCATTACCCTGTCAATTAGCATGCTGTAATCTCATTTATCAAATTTTGTTTAAGATTTTTTGCATCAATATTCATTAGTGAGATTGGTCTATAATTTACTTTGTCTATTTTGCTTCTTCCTTGTTTAGGTATCAGCATCATCTCGGTGTCATAGAAGGGGTTTTAGAGAAGTCCATCCTCTCCTATTTTTTAAATAGTTTATTTAGAATTTTTCTTATGGAATTTATTGATGGTTTCTTCAATTATTTTTTCAAGTAATGGGGTAATTTAAATCCTTTGTTTCCTCTTCTCTTAATTTGGGCAGTTTGTCTTTTTGTAAATATTCATTTCACTCAGGTTGTGCCATTTATTGGCATATAGTCTTTCTAGAGGGGTCTTTGCATTCTCTTTATGATTTTATGTGTTATCCTTGCAAACAAACGGCCATACAAATCTTTTCTGTATCTTTCCAATTTTAGTATAGGTGCTGCTGAAGTGAGCACTCTGATTTCTCGCAATAGTTATATTGACTTCTTTATCTAGCAGATTTGGACAATTTCCTGCATGATTCTTTCCATGTTCTTCTTTTTTGATCTAGCCTTTCTTGTAGCCTGATGATTTGGAGATATTTCTCTCCGGGATATATTTTCCAGGTTCTTTTTTATTCTAAAAGGTACTTTACATTTTCTTCAACTTTTTTCAGCCTTTTTATTTTGTTTGTTGGAATCTTGTATTCTCATAGATGCAATGGTTTCTATTTGTTCAATTCTAATTTTTAGGTTTTCATTTTCTTCAATTAACCTATATGCTTCCTTTTAAAAGGTGTTGAATAATATCGTCAATTTTTCATAATTTTCCTGTATAATTCTCATTTCTTTTTTTCAATTTTTTCTTCTTTTCTTCTTTGGTTTTTAAACTCTTTTTAAGCTCTTTGATGAGTGTTTGGATTTGAGTCCAAGTTTTAGATTTTTTGAGACTTTCCCTGTAAATGATTTTTCACCAATTTCTTCTTCCAAGATGATATTGCTATCATCATTGTTCATAAATAATTTTCTATATTGAGTGTTCTTTTATATTTTTTGTTCATCTTTGTTATTTTAGTTTTTCTTCTGGGATATGGGGGGAGGTAAAGATTCAAGTATTTTATGCTAGAGTTGGGATTTGATCCCTGTCTTGTCATTAGCCATGATGTTGCCTATGTAATCCAGGTCTTGCCTTTGCAGAGGTTTGTTTCCTCCTTTATGTCCAGGTTCTGACTTAGCAGTGGTTTGTTCCCAACCCAGTCTTTTCTTTTGTCCAAGTATTGCTTGGCTCCAGGCTTTCTTTGGGAGTGCTGCTTTGCTATCTAGCACACAAGACCTGTGGTATTGTCAAACTGTCAGGATCTGGACTGCGTGGTGAGTAAAAGCCTCCCACTGGCTTTCCAGCTGTCCTGCTTCCTAGGCTTTACTTCACCTTTTTCCCCAAAGAGGTAGATATTCACCAAGAAGTCTATTATTTAAAACTACTTTGAATATTTTCTTTTTCTTGATGGGATCTCTAGCTGGAATGTTAGTGCAGAGACTTCATTTACAAATGGTCCTAAAAAGCTCTGGGAGTTTATTGGCTTTAAGTTCACCAACTTGGCACCACTCTACTTTTTTTTCCTTTTAATTTTTTAATGTCTTATTCATTTGTTTCCCAACAACATGCTGTGGTAGTTTTTTTCCTAATAATTTGCTTTGCAAGGCAGTGCAGCTTAGTGACTTGCCAAAGTTCACACAGCTAGGTAATTATTGAAATTTTGGCATAAGATATAAATTCAGGTCATCCAGACTCTAGGGTTGTTGCTCTATTCCCTGTGCCACGAAGTTGCCCCTCCTAATCAGTTTTTTAAAGAGCAGCTTGATTTTTATAATGTTTCTCCATTTCACTCTTCCTTCCTCCTCCTGACAGAAAGCAATATGATATAAGGTCTATATTTATAACCATAGTACAAGTAGATTTATGTAACATACTGTGAGAAAAGAATCAGAATGAAAGGAAAGAAAGCAGACATAAGAGAGAAGAAGAAAGAGCTAATACCTGAAAATTTTTGCAAAATTGGAGATATAAGTTTGATCTTCATTAAAACTCCATAGCTCCTTCTCTAGATAGGGGGGTATTTTCCATTAAAAGACCTTCAAAATTGATTTTTGTTATTGTACTGCTAAAATGAACAAGTTCCTTATGGTTGATCATGAACCCATGTCATTGTTATTGTGTAATATAGTCTTCTGATTCTGCTCATTTCATTCAGCATGATTCATGCTGATTTCCAGGCTTTTCTGAAATCCCTTACTAAGAAATTTCATATAGAGCTATAGTATTTAAGGGATCTTTAGTTTGATCATGGCTATTTGTTTCCTGTAGTTTTTAGATGATTTTCTAGGCTTCCCTAGGTATACATCATATCATCTGCAGATTGGAATTTTGTTTCTTTATTGCCAATTCTAATTCCTTGAATTTTTTTCTCTTACTATTAAAGCAAATATTTGTAAAATAATATTGAATAACAGTAGTGATAATGGGAAGACTTTTTCACACCCTGATCTTACTGGGAATGCTTCCAGCTTGTCCCCATTACATATGATGCTTGTTGATGGTTTTAGGTTGATACGGCTTACTATTTGTAGGAACATTCCATTTTTTTTCTAATCCTATCTAGTTTTTTAGTTGGACTGTATGCTGCTTTTGTCAAGAGATTTTTCAGCATCTCTTCAAATTTGATTTGTGTATGAAATATGATTTCTGTAAAGTTTGGTACCAATATGACCAATTATGCTGATAGTTTCCTTTATAATTTTTTATTTAGAAATATTTTATTAATTTTGAGTTTTACAATTTTCCCCCATTCTTCCTTCTGTCCCCCCACACCCCACAGAAGGCATTTTGTTAGTCTTTGCATTGTTTCCATGGTATAAATTGATCTCAGTTGATAGTTATGAGAGAGAAATCATATCCTTAAGGAAGAAAAATAAAGTATAAGAGATCACAAAATTACATAATAAGATTACGTCTCTTTTTTCTAAATCTAAAGTAATAGTCTTTGGCCTTTGTTCAAACTCCACAATTCTTTCTCTGGATGCAGATGATATTCTCTATTGCTGATAGTCCAAAATTATCCCTGGTTTTTGCACTGAAGGAATGAGCAAGTCTATTAAGGTTGATGGTTAAACATCACCATGTTGCTGTTAGAGTGTATAATGTTTTTCTGGTTCTGCTCATCTCACTCAGGATCACTTCATGCACATCCTTCCAGGCTTCCCTGAATTCCCATACTTCCTGGTTTCTAATAGAAAAATAGTGTTCCATGATATAGACATACCACAGTTTAAGACATTCCTCAATTGAAAGACATTTATTTAATTTCCAATTCTTTGCTATCACAAACAGTACTGCTATGAATATATTTGTACAAGTGATGCTTTTACCATTTTTCATATTGTCTTCAGGGTATAGGTCCAGTAGTGGTATTTCTGCATCAAAGAGTATGCATATTTTTGTTGCATTTTGGGCTTAATTCAAGATTGCTCTACATAAAGGCTGGATGACTTCACAGCTTCACTAACAATGTGTTAGTGTCCCAGATTTGCCATATTCCTCCAACACTGATCATTATCCTTTCTGGTCATATTAGCCAGTCATAGATGTTTTGAGGTAGTATCTCAGAGATGCTTTACTTTGCATTTCTCTAGTAAGTAATGATTTAGAGCTATTTTTCATATGACTTTGGATCACTTTGATCTCCTTATCTATAAATTGCCTTTGCACATCCTTTGACCAGTTTTTAATTTGGGAAAAGATTGTATTTTTGAAAATTTAACTCAGTTCTCTGTAAATTTTAGAAATGAGTCTTTTTTCAGAAATACAAGTTGTAAAAATTGTTTCCCAATTTACTACAATTATTTTGATCATGGTTACATTGGTTTTATCTGTGCAAAAAATTTACTTTAATGTAATCAAAATTATCTAGTTTTCTTAATGATATTCTCCATCTTTTCCTTGATCATTCACTGCTTCCATTTCCATATATCTTATAGGCAAACTAGTGCTTGATCTTCAAGTTTGCTTATAATATTGTTTTTTATGTATAGCTCTTGTATCCACTTTGATCTTTCTTGTTATCGGATGGGAGGTGTTGGACTCAATTTAAGTTTCTTCCATATTAACTTCCAATTTTTCCAATAGTTTTTATTGAGGAGAGTGCTTTTATCCCAATAGTTGGATTCTCTCAGTTTCTCAAACAGCAGATTGATATAATCATTTCCTGCTATTAGATCTAGTCTATTCTATTGCTCCACCACTCTTTCTTAGCCAATACTAGACAGTTTTGATGACTGATGCTTTGTAATATATTTCTTGGATTTGGTAAGGCACCTTCTTTTGCTCTTTTGTTTTTCACTACAACCCTGGAAATTCTTGACTTTTTATATCTCCGTATGAATTTACTTTCATTTTTTCCCCTAACTCACTAAATTCATTTTTTTTTTGGAATTTGGATGGGTATTGCACTAAACTGGTAATTTAGTTTTGGTAGAATTGTCATTTTTTATTATGTTCTCTCGACCTATGCATGAGTTTTGATGTTTGCCCAGTTATTTAAGTCTGATATTATTAGCATGAGAAGTAACTGTTTTCAAAAAGGTTTTGAGTCTGCCTTGGCAGATAGACTCCTAGGTATTTTATTATATCTAAGGTGACTTTGAATGAGATTTCTCTTTCTATGTCTTACTGTTGTATCTTTGTATCTTGCTAGTCATATATATATATATATAATGTCAAGGATTTATGAGGGTTTATTTTATATTCTGTGACTTTGCTAAACTTGCTAATTATTTATAGCACTTTTTTAGATAATTATTTGGGATTCTCTAGGTAGCCTATCATGGCTTATCCAATGAGTGAGAGTATTTTCCTCAGACTTCCCAATTCTAATTCCTTCAATTTCTTTTTCTTCCCCTTTTACCGAGGCTAAAATTTCTAATACAATATTGAATAGTAGTGGTGATAATGGGCATCCTTTTTCACCCCTGAACTTATTGGGAATTCCTCTAGCCTATTCCTGTTGCATATAATGCTTATTTATGGTTTCAGACAGATATTGCTTATTATTCTAAGGAACAAACCATTTATTCCTGCAGTCTCTAATGTTTTAGTAAGAATGGGTTCTGTATTTTGGCAAAAGTTTTTTCAGCATCTATTGATATGATCATATTATTTCTACTAGGTATGTCAGGGATATAATGAATTATACTAACTTTTTTCCTAATATTGAACCAACCCTGCATTCCTGGTATAAATACCACTTGGTCATCATGTATTATGCTAGCGATAACTTATTGTAGCCAATTTAAAAATATTTTATTTAAGATTTTGCAATCTATATTCACTAGAGAAATAGGTCTATAATTTTCTTTCTCTGTTTTAACCCTTCCTGCTTTAGGTATCAGCATGATTTTGGTGTCATAGAAAGAATTATTCAGAGTTCCAACTTCACCTTTTTTTCCAAAAGGTTTATGTATGATTGGAATCAATTGCTCTTTAAATGTTTGATTAGAATTCACTTGTAAATTCATCTGGCCCTGGAGATTTTTTTTTAGGGAGTTCAATAACAGCTTATTCAATTTCTTTTTCTGAGAGAGAATTATTTAAGTTTTTAATTTCCTCCTCATTTAGCCTGAGTGACTTATATTTTTGTAAATATTCTTCCATTTCACTTAGATTCTCAAATTTATTGGCATAGACTTGGGAAAAATAATTTCAAATTATTACTTTAATATCCTCTTCATTGGTGGTGAGTTCACCTTTTTAATTTTTGATATTATTAATTTGGTTTTCTTCTTTCTTTTTTTTAATCAAATAACCAGAGGTTTATCAATTTCATTGGTTTGTTTCATAAAACCAACTTGGTTTTACTTATTTGTTCAACACTTCTCTTGCTTTCAATTTCTTAATTTCTCTTTTAATTTTTAGAATTTCTAATTTTGTATTTAATTGGGGGCTTTTAATTTGTACTTTCTCTAATTTTTTAATTGCATATTCAATTCATTGATTTCCTCTTTCTCTAATTTATTGATCCAAGCATTTAAAGATAAAATATACCCTCTAACAGCTGCCGTGTGTGAATCCCATAGTTTTTGTATGTTGTTTCATTATTGCCATTATCTAGGATGAAATGATTAATTCTTTGTATAATTTGTTGTTTGATGCACTCATTTTATAAAGTGAGCTATTTAGTTTCCAATTAGTGTTGGGTCTGTATCTCCATGGTCCAGTATTGCATATTACTTTTATTGTATTATGATCTGAGAATGATATATTTACTCTTTCTGCTTTTTTGTAGTTGATCATTATTATTTTATGCCCTAATACATGGTCAGATTTTTGTGTAAGTGCCTTGTACTGCAGAAAATATGTATATTCCATTTTATCCCCATTCAGCTTTCAGTTTCCCCCTTAAGACTATCACATCTATCTTTTCTTACAATCTATCTATCTCCTTAACTTCCTTCATGTTTATTTTACAGTTAGATTTGTCTAAATCTGTGAGTGAGAAGTTGAAGACTCCAACTAGTATTTTTGCTGTCTATGACTTCCTGAAGCCCTTTCAACTTTTCCTCTAAGAGTTTATATGCAATACCATTGGGTGCATACATATTCAGTATTGAGATTACTTTATTGTCTATGGGATCTTTTAGGAGGATGTAGTTTCCTTCCTAATCTCTTTTAATGCTATCTATTTTTGCAATGGCTTTGTGTGAGACAAGGATTGCTATCCCTGATTTATTCAATTCAGCTGAAGCAAAATATATTTTGCTCTAATCTTTTACCTTTGCTCTATATGTATCTCTCTGCTTCACATTAATTTTTAGTAAGAAGCTTATTGTAGGATTCTGGTTTTCAATCTACTCTGCTACTCATTTCCATTTTAAGGGAGAGTTCATCTCCCCTTTCTTCCCCCTCTCCATTTTCCATTTTCCCTTCCCTTCCTTCTGTTAGTTGCCCTATGTCACCCCCTTCCTGTCCCTTCCCTCCCCTTTTCCACTTTCAATACTTGAAAGGTAAGATGAGTTTCTTAACTTTACTTATTAATGCGTAAGTCCACTTTAAGCCAAGTCTGATAAGAGGAATATTCTGTTAGTTCTCAGCTTCTCCTTTCTTCCCCTCTATTACAATAGTTCTTTTGTACCTCTTAATGTAATGAGATTTACCCTATTCAACATTCTCCATTCTCCCATTTGCTTACTATTCTCCTTTTTAAGGAAGTATTGCTTTTAAATCATTAAATCTGAATCACAGAAAAGTTATGAGTGTCCATCACTTTTGGCTAAGTATATTCTCTCTAATAAGAGTTACAATTCTGAACAGTTATGAGAATTTTTCTCTCAGGAGGGAATACAGTCAGATTAACCTTATTGAACAGCAATAAGATAGAAGCAATAAGCAATAATTTTCTTTACCTTTTCATGTGTCTCTTGAATCTTCTTTTTGTTGCCCAACTTTTCTATTAATCTTTGTTTTTTGTCAGGAAGCCTTCCATTTCGTTAAAAGTTCATGTTTTCCCCTGGAAGAGAAGGCTTAGCTTTGGTGGGTAGTGTATTCTTGACTGCTTTCCATGCTCCCTGGCTCTTCAGAAAATCTCATGCCATGCTGTTTGATCCCCTAATATTGATGCAACCAGGTCCTGTGTAATCCTTACTGTGGCTTCTTGGTATCCAAATTGTTTCTTTCTGGGTGTTTGCAGGATTTTATCTTTTATCTGATAGTTCTGGAATTTGGCCACAACATTCCCTAGTGTTTTCAGTTTAGGATTTCTATCTGGAGGGCATCAATATATTCTTTCAATAATGATTTTGCCCTCTGATTCCAATATATCAAGGCATTTTTAAATCACTAAATCCTGTATTATTAAGTCCAGGCTTTTTTTCTCTTCAATGATTTCAGGAAGACCTATAATTTGAATGTTGTCTCTCCTCATTCTATTCTCAAGGTCAGTGTTTTTCCTGATGAGGCATTTTATGTTTTCTACTATTTTTTGTATTTTTTTGGTTTTGTTTAATAGACTCTTTCTGTCTCATGAAGTCATTAGTTTCTACAGACTCCATTTTTTTTAGAGAAGAATTTTATTCATTTACCTTTCTCAACTCCTTTTCCAATTGACCAATTCTATTTTTCAAAGACTTTTACATTTGACTGATTGAGGATTTTAGAGAATTATTTTCTTTTTGCATTTATCCAATTGTTTCCTCAAATGATTTTTTTGTTGCAAGGTTTTAATTGTCTCTCTTAAATTTTCCAATTGATTTTTAAACTCCTTCCTTATTTCTTCAAGGAAATCTTTCTGTTCTGGAGACCAAATCATATTCTCCTCAGAGGTTCTGGTTCACTCTGAGTTAGATTCTTTTCCCTCTAGAAATTCCTCTATGGACCCTCCTTTTCTCTGAACTTTCTTCTTTTCCCCCCAAGACTGTATGTTGCAGAGGGGCTGGTTCACAGAGTTTTGGAGTTGAAGTTCCCTAGAGGCTTTACTCACTGGATTTAGTAATTCTAATTTGGCTGGCCAGTAGGTTGTGTTGGTTTATTTCTCTAGTGTGTCTGTGACCTTAATTTGAGTCTCTCTTCCTTAGCCTGGAGCAGGTGGATGAAGCTGTTGAGTACTTTTTTTCTTTGTCCAATGGTGGGTTTTGCCCTGGGGCAACATAATTGCTCTTAGGGAAGTCTGCTGCTCTTAGCCTTGAGCAGAGGTAGGCTGTAATTGTTTTTGTTCTGGGAACAGGCTTTAGTGAACTGAAGGTATGGCTGTAGTTCTCCCACACTGGAACTCACCCTCTAGCTCCGCAGGCAAGCTCCAGATTGTCAGTGCCACAAAAAATATCTCTACTGCCTACATGCCCCAGTGAATTATTAGGTTTTCTTTTAGGCTTCCAGGGTCTAGTCCAACCAACTGATCAGGCTAGTCCAGGTTTCTGACTTTTGATAGCCCCACTGAAGCCCTCAGGCTCTGACCCTGTTCTGTGCTCACGGTAGAGTCTGCTTTCTTTACCCAAGATACTGGAGGACAAAACTTGAGTTAGATTTTCTTCTCCTTGTTTATTTTTCTGGGTTTTATACATCAGATTTTTGTTAAGAGGTTTGTTTCATATTATATATGAGGGAAGATCAGGAGAGAAGATGAGGATATTAGCATTGTGCCTGTATTCTTTCTGCTATCTTAGCCAGATATCTCTAGTTTTACTTATATTGAACCAGTCTTGAATTTCTGTTATAAATCCTGCTTGATCATAGTATATTATGTAAATGATATATTGAAGTAATCATTTTGCTGATACTTTATTTCACATTTTTATATCCTTATTCATTAAAGAAATTTTCTTTCTCTGGACTTTTGATGATTTAGGTATCAGCTCCATAAAAGTAACTTGGCTAGTGTCCTTCCTCACCTATTTTTCAAATAGTTAATATGAAATTGGAAGCAATTATTCCTTGAATGTTTGGTAGAATTCATTTGTGAGGTTCAGAGACCTCTACCCAAGATTGAAGAGAGAAAACAAGCACTATCTTAAGCTCTCCAGTCATTCCTTAAAAACTAACATGAACTAAGCCTCTTAACAGAAACTGGATCTACATAACCCAGTGAAGAACATCTTAGCAACAAGGTCTGTCACAGGAAAGCATGACTGAGCCAGAAGAAGGGAAAAGAGAGTGAAGGGCCCAGGGACTAACCTGAGAATAGAGGGGAGGATTTTGCTGTGTGCCTGCTGGAAGGGAGAGCTGCAGGATAGAGGAGTTAACTGTGTGGGATAAGAGAACTCTGGCACAGCAGCTAGGCATCGGTACAGTAAACTCAGTTGATCTGGAAGACCAGGGTCTTGAACATCCATGTTTTCAGGGAAGTTCTCATGTTTCCAGTTGACTCCTCCCCCCCTCCAATTCCTGTGGAAGAAACTGTTCTTCCCATAACAAACAGTAGTAAGCCCCTAACCTCCCAGACTCAGGTGTGGGCGGAAGATCTCCCCCAGTGCTAATTGATGATTAAGAAGATTAAATATATAGCTTCGACCCAGCACACATTTTTCCAGGATAAACCAGATCCTGTTGCCCCCCCCCGTGCCCCAATCCTCTAAGACTAGGAAGTGGGCCACTAATCATGGTCACAGACAATCCAGAGAAAGCATCTAGCATTCCCTACTTCCTAGCCCACTTGGAGTTACTAAATCCAGTTATCAAAGCCTATAGGGATGTCAGCACCATAGGTTTGTGAACAAGCCTGTCTACCAACACAAGATCCTAGGAAAATGAATAACAGCCAACAGAAAGTGGGATCCAGTGAAGGTTACCTTGAAGACAAAGATCCTAACTCAGAAATAAGAGCTTTAGTGGAGAATAAAAACTAGTTCTGTTCCAAGAGAGTTCTTGGAAGAGAGCAGGAAAGAGTTTAAAAATCATTTGGAATAATTAGAAAACAAAGCATGAGAAAAATAACACTTTGCAAAAGAAAATTATCATCTTTCAAAAAGAAAAAGAAAATTCATTTGGACAAATGCAGAAAGATAATAATTCTCTCACAACCACAATTAGGCAAATGAAAAACACTTTCAAAAATAGAATTGATCAATTGGAACTAGAGTTGTGAAAGGTAAATAAAGAAAATTCTTCTCTAAAGAAAAGAGTGAATCTGTGTAACTATTGGCTTAAAGAGATAACAAGAATCTGTTAAACAAAACCAGAAGAAATGAAAAAAATAGAAAAACCTACAATACCTCATTGACAAAATAATTAATCTGTAGAATAAGTCCAGAAAAGACAATGTAAGAATCATTAGACTTCCTGAAATCAATGATAAGATCAAAAATCACAATCTATAAGTAAGTTAATAGGGAAGGATAATTGCCCTGTTATCATGGAAGCAGAGGACAAAATAGTTATTGAAAGAATACATCAATCCCCTCCTGAAAGGAATCCCAAAATGAACACACCAAAGAATATTGCGGGCAAACTCCAGAATTATCAGGTAAAAGATAAAACCCTGCAAGCAACTAGAAAGAAACAATTTAATTACCAAGGAGTCACAGTAAGGATTACACAGGAACTGACTGCATCACATTAATGATTGAAAGGTTTGGAATATCATATTCCAAAGAAGAAGGGAGTGGGGAATGCAGCCAAGAATTCACTATTCAGCTAAACTGAGCCTTCTCTTCCAGGACAAAGATGGACATTTAACAAAATAGGAGGATTTCAATTTTTCCTGACGAAAAGAACAGAGCTAAATAGAAAATTTGGCCTTCGAATGAGAGACTCCAGAGACACAAAAAAAATTAAAAAGTGAAAAGAATATGTTATTCGATAAGATGAAAATTGCTATATCCCCACCTGGGAGAACAATTCTCATAACTCTTGAGAATTGTAACTCTATTAGTGAGAATATACTTAGCCAGAAGTAATGGACACTCATAACTTTTACATAACTCTGATAGAATGATTTAAAAATAACATCTCCTTAAATGGGGAGGCAGGAAAGACTTAAGAGGATGGAGGAGAATGAATGGAGAAAATTACATAACATGAAGATATTCAAAGGATCCATTACAATAGAGGGGAAGAAGCAAGTGGGAACCAACTGAATTTTACTCTCATCAGATTTGGTTCAAAGAAGGATTAATACACAAAATCTCAGTTATGTTTAGAAACTTATCTTTCAAATATTGAGATGGTACAGGGGGAGGGGTGAATAGGAACTGGCAGAAAGAAGGGAAGGAAGAAGGGGCAAAAATAAAGGTTAAAGAAAGGAGAGTGGGTTGGATATAAGGGGCAAACACACTGAAGGAAGTGATATTCAGACACAATGTCCTGGGAAATAAGGTTAAGGTGAAAAAGTGGATAAACAATGCATTGAAGGCAATAAAGAGTTAGTAATTCTAACCTTGACTATGAAGGGAATGAACTTTCCCATAAAACATAACTGGATAACAGAGTGGATTAATAACCAGAATTCTAGGGGGCGGCTAGGTGGCATAGTGGATAAAGCACTGGCCTTGGGTTCAGGAGTACCTGGGTTCAAATACGGTCTCAGAAACTTAGTAATTGCCTAGCTGTGTGCCCTTGGGAAAGCTACTTGACCCCATTTGCCTTGCAAAAACCTAAAAAATAAGTAACCAGAATTATGCAATATGCTGCGTACAAGAAACTCATTTGAAGCAGAGAAAAGCATACAGATTGAAGGTGAAAGTTGGAGCAGAATATATTATAATTCAACTGAAGTGAAAACAGCAAGGGTAAGCCATCCTTATCTCAGACAAAGCAGTTGCAAATCTGGATCCCATTAAAAGAGATGAGGAAGGAAATTATATCCTTCAAAAACCTACCATAGACCATGAAACAATTTCAATACTAAGTATGTCTGCACCAAGAAGTGTAGTACCCAGGAAGACATAGACAGGAAAAATCTCCTGTTCTGAGACCTCAACCTGCCTCTTTCAGAAATAGAGAAATGTAATCACAAAATAAATAAGAAGGAAGTTAAGGAGGTAAATAGTTTGTAAGAAAATTTAGACATGTTAAATCTTTGGAGAAAATTGAGCAGGTATAGAAAGGAATATACTTTTTTTTGTTCCTGCATTACAAAACATGACCATGTATTAGAGTTCAAAAACCCCATAATCAAATATGGAGGAAGAAAAATGATGAATAATTCCTTTTCAGACCATAATGCAATAAATTCGTATGCAATAATGGGACATGGATAGATAGACCTAAAACTAAATTGAAACTAAATAGCTTCATTTTAAAGAATGAGTTGATCACACACCAAATTATAGATAGAATAATTATTTCATCCTAGACAATGCCAATGAAATAACATCTTAAAACTTAACAAGATTCAGCCAAAGTGTTTATTAGGGGATATATTATATCTCTAAATGCTTACATGAATAAATTAGAGAAAGAAGAAATCAATGAATTAATCACGCAAACAAAAAAACTAGAGAAAGAACAAATTACAACCCCCAATTAAACACCAAATTAGAAATTCCAAAAATTAAAGAAGAAATTATTAAAACCCAAAGCAAGGAAACTATTGAATTAATAAAAAAACAGATTCTTTTTATATAAAAAACAATAAAATAGGTAAATCCTCAAGTAATTTGATTTAAAACAAGAAAATTAAATCCCTAGTATCAAAAATGAAAAAGGTAAATTTCATCAACAATGAGAAGGAAATAAAAGTAATAATTCAAAATTTTTTGCCAATGAAATTATTACCCTAAATAAAATGCATGAACATTTACAAAAATCTAAGGTGCCTCGGATAAATTTTGAGGAAATTAAATACCTGAAAACCTCTACCTCTGAAAAAGAAATTCAACAACATATCAATAAACTCCCTATGAAAAAATCTCCAAGCCAGATGGAACTGTGATAAATTCCCTATATGACACAAAAATTGTATTGATACCTAAACCAAGAAGAGGGAAAACAGAAAATGAAAATTATGGACCAATTTTCTATCCATTACACAACCTAGCTACCCCCTTTCAATTGTTTTTTTAAGTTATCTTATTTCTTATATAATTTGACTATCTCTAATATTTTATTTCTTCCTTAAGCTCATGTGGTTTCTCTCAAAACAATCAATTTTGATCAATCCATAGCCTGGAAACTATGTAAAGATTATCATATTGTCTTCTGTTGGGGGGAGGGGTGAAGGAAGGGAGGATGATGGTAAAATTTTAAAGTTCTAACCTTAAAAAAATGATAGCTAGAAGCTACTATTATGGAAAATAGAATATTTATTTAATAAAAATTTAATAAAATTAAAAAATAAATGAATTGCTACTCTACCAGCAAAAAAAAAGAATTCATTTGTGAATCCTATGAATCCAACTGCCCTTGAGATTTTTTCTTAGGTTATTAATTGATAGTTTGTTGAATTTATTTTCTGAGCTTGGGTTATATAATTATTTAGTATTTTCTTCTTTTATCCTGGGCAATAACATTTTTCTTGATATTCACCCATTTCACTTAGATTATCAAATACAGTTGGATAAAATAGTTCCAAGTATTGCTTTTAATTCCTTCTCATTCATGGTGAATTCATCTTTCCATTTTTGGCATGAGAAGATAGCTTTCTTCTTTCTGTTTTTAAAATTAAATTAACCAAATGTTTATTTTTTAAGTTTTAACATTTTTTTCGTTTTGTGAGTGGCAATGGGTTTAAGTGATCTGGCCAAGATCCCACTGCTAGGTAATTATTAATTATCTGAGGTCTGATTTGAACTCAGGTCCTCCTGACTCCAGAGCCAGTGTTCTATCCACTTTGCCACCTAGTTACCCCTCCCCTTGCACCTCTTAGCTGTCTTGCAAATGTTTATTTTTAATTGATTTTAATAACTTTTTCATTAAATCAATTCTTGGTTTTATACATCAATTCAATAGTTTTCTTGTTTTTGATTTTATTAATTTCACCTTGAATTTTCAGAATTTCTAATTTGGTTTTGAATTGGGAATTTTTATTTTTTTTCAGATATTTTAGTTGTGTCCTCAGTACATTGATCTCTTCTTTCTTCATTTGATTCATGTAAACATTTGGAGATATAATGTATATCCTAATAAATACTTTGATTGTATCCCTTCCTATGTGGTTTCATCACTCATTGTCTTGTGTGATATTATTAATTCCTTCTCTGATTTTTTGTTTCATCCAAACATTCTTTAAAATGAGGTTATTTAGTGTCCTCTCTCCATGGACCTTCATTACATGTTATTTTATTACATCATGGTCTGAGAAGGATTCATTCAATATTTCTTCCTTTCTGCATTTGATACTGAGATTTTCATGCACTAACATATGATCAATTTTTGTGTAGGTGTCATGTACTGCAGGAAAAATAAAGATATATTCCCTTCTATCCCCATTCAATTTTCTCCAGAGGTCTATAATACCTAACTTTTCTAAATCCTATTCATCTCCTTAACTTCCTTCTTGTTTATTATATGGTTAGATTTATCTTATTATGAGATAGGGAAATTGAGGTCTCCCAACAATAAAGTTTTTGCTGTCTATGTCTTCCTGTGGGATCCCTTTCAGGAGGGGATCCATGTATTGTTTCAATGACTATTTTGCCTTTTGTTTCCAAGATACCAGGACAATTCTCCTTAAGTATCCTGAAATATGGGGCTTGGGCTTCATTTTTCTTTCTTTCATTTTTTTGATCAAGGTTTTAAAGTAGTCTTATGACTTTTAAATTTTTTTCTCCTGAATCTATGTTCCAGGTGTTTTGTTTTACCAATGAGATATTTTATATTTTCTTCTTTTTTCATACTTTTGATTTTGCTTAAGAGATTCTTGGTGTCTTATGAAGTCATTAGGTTTCACAGATCACATTCTTTTTTTTCAGAGAGGAATTTTCTGCATTCAATTTATGCATCTCTTTTCCATTTGGTCATTTCTATTTGTAAAGGAGTTATCTATTTCCATTTGCCTCATTGTGTTACTGAGTGAATTTGTTTCTTTTTAAATTTGTCAAATTATATTCTAAAGAATTTGTTTTCTTCTCATTTTTGTTAGAAAGGTATTTTCTCTTGCATTTCTTTTCTCAATTTTTTCTTTTGACTTTTAAACTCATTTCTGATGTTTTCTAAGAAGTCTTTCTGGGCTGGAGAACAATTCATATTTTTTCTCTGAATTCTCACATATTTCACCTTTAATCTTCCTTTTCTGAGATAGCATCCCTATCTCCAAGTAGCATTCAATAGACCCTGCTTTGTATTGCTCTTGCTTCATTTTGGGATGTTATCTTTCCCTAGGTTATTGTGTTGGAGTAAAGGTTGATTTGTAGAACCCTAGAGGCTTTGCCCACTGGAGTTAGGAATTCTAGCAAGTTACTCCCATGACAGACATTGCTGTAAAATGTTCCCTTTTGCTTTTTTGGGTTCTCTTGATCCAAAATCTATTAAGAGACTTGCTTCTTGTTGCTTCTGATAAAAAGGCAGGAGAGTTTAAAATAGTGCCTGGCTTTTCCCCAACACCTTGACTGGACGTCCTACATCTAATTTTTATGTTATAATGATTGCTACCACTGTGTTTTCACTTCAGTAGAAGCAAAATATATTCTTCTCAACTCTTTTCCTTTCCTCTGTGTATAGCACTGAGCTTAAGTAAGTGATTTTTCCTGGACCACACAATTAATAGATGTCTGAGGTTGACCTTGAATTCAGGTCTTCCTATCCCCAATTCCAGTACTTAGTTCACTATCACACTTAGCTTCCTGAGGTCAAATGTGGCCTCAGACACATGACACATACTAGCTGTGTGAACTAGCACAAGTCACTTAGCCCTTACTGTCTTTCATTCAAAAAATTTTCAGTCATTCTTATTCAGCACCCCTCACTCAAATCCAATTATCATGCTTTATGGCATCACCTCCCTGGTATAATTGTCTTTAAGAACTAAGGACAAAAAACACTACTCTGCCTCAAATGTGTTTCTTGTACACAGCAAAGTGTAGGATTATGGTTTTCAATCTACTTTGCTATCCATTTCTGTTTTATGAAAGTGTTTATTCCCT
This sequence comes from Macrotis lagotis, assembly GCF_037893015.1. NCBI lineage: Eukaryota > Metazoa > Chordata > Mammalia > Peramelemorphia > Peramelidae > Macrotis > Macrotis lagotis. The sequence goes on along the minus strand of NC_133666.1, from coordinate 316,128,386 downwards.
TCATATGAAGTTATAATTACTAAGTCTTTACTACCTTCTATCCTATCTTCCCTCCATTTGTACTTTACTTTCTCCTTTTATCCTAATCATCTTCATCAGTTTTATACTTCTGAATATTTCTTCTCTCAATCTGCTCCCCTTCTTTTAATCCCTTCCCTTTTCTTTTTTTCCTCTTACCCTCCTTCCTTTTCTGTCTTCAAGTAAGACCCCCTGCCATTCCATTTCCTTTCATCTCCTAATAACAGAAAGTTAAGATAAATTTCTAAACTCAATGAAAGTAAAACTCAAACAATTCTTTCACCCTCCATTCTTTCTACTATCATTGGTCAATCATGTCTCTTCATGTGATGTAATTTACCCCATTCTGCTTCCTCCTTCCTCGCATTCCAGTAAAATCATTTTAGTGTCTTAAATTTCTTTAAAATAATTACACCAAAATCAACATTTGTCTGTACCTCAGTCTATGTATCCTCCCTCTAATAGAGTGACAGTTCTCAAAAGTTAAGAATATCTTCCACCTATGTAGGTATCTATTCAGTGTTATCTTATTGAATAACAGTATTTGCCTTTTCCCTGTTTATTATTTATGTATCTCTTGAATCTCCTGCTTGAAGATCAAAATTGTTCATATTTGTTTAATCAAGAGAATCTGAAATTAATCTACTTTGTTAAATGTCCATCTTTTCCCTCTGAATTAATTTCCCTGGATAGTTGATACTTGGTTATAATCCAAGCTTGTTGCCCTTTGGTGATTTAATGTTGATGTCATCAAGTCCTCTGTAATACCAACTCTCATTTCAAGGTAGTTGATTTGCTTCTTTCTGACTGTTTGCATGATTTTCTCCTTGATCTGATAATTGTGGAATTTAGTTATAAAAATCTTTGGCATTTTCATTTTGGGATCCTTTTCAGGAGGTAATTGCTGCATTCTTTCAATGCTAATTTCTCCCTCTTTTTCACCCCTGATTTTGCTTCATTCTTTCTTGATGTTTTCTTAAAAGAACCTGAGCAGAATCTTTCTTTTATTTTTTCCAATGCTTTCAGGTTGTAGAAAATTATTTAATTATCTCTTCTGAATCTATTTTCTAAGTCAGTTGTTTTTCTGATGTGATATACTTAGTTTATACTTTTTTTATTAGTTTTATATTCCTGGATTGTTTATTTCTCATAAAGTCATTAGCCTCCACTTGCCCCAGAATATTCCTCTAGTAATCATTTTCTTCAGTTTGCTTTTGCATCTCCTTTTCCGTTTGACCAATTTTATTTTTAAAGGACTTATCATTTCCAGTTGCTTTTAGAGTTGCCAAATTGTATTTTTAAAGGATTTGTTTTTTTATTCAGTTTTTGTCCTTCCTTTTGCAAGATTTTGAATTTCTCTTCCATTTCTTTTCCAATTATATATCTTGATTTTTAAATTCCTTCTAGAGCTCTTTTTTTAGGTTTTTGCAAGGCAAATGGGGTTAAGTCATTCTGGCAATGGATGGCATTCTTGATGACAGTGGATGACATTCCCAGCAAAATGAGGATTAAGAATGAAGGTAAAAACATTCAGGCCAAGATTAATGAGGAATGAAATGAATTTGATCATAGTGGAGATTACATATAAACATGCACATATAAATATACAAAAGAATGCTAAGAAACAGTAGATAAATATTTAGTAAATATACAATTATGGAATGAATAAAATTATGATTTTTTATAAGTAATTTAATGAAATTATTTGAGTTGGATGCAATATTTTTAGTAAAATTTAAGCATGTTTGAATGGTGAAAATACTGATTAAAAAGTGAAAAAGGAATTTATTTTTATTATAACATTATAAAAGAGATATTAAGAATATCTCTTATAAGCATGAGTTAGCAGAAAAAATTAGAAAGGATATGTCAAATATTTCAATGTTATAAAGGAATTTAGATAGGCAGGATCTGGTGACAAATCATTTGGGGCAACACTGAAATTTTGAATCTCAGTGATAGCAGTAAAAATTTTATGAAAAGTAATGATAGAGGTGGGCCTCTATTCATGGAAAGATTTTATCCCTGAAAATATAGGTTTAATTTTACATAGAACTATATAATTATTAGATCACATATTGGAACATCAAGATTCAAACTGAAAGATCCAAATTAACTGCTACGTTGTGATGATTTATCAAGAGTCAGAATGAGTCTGTTTGAGGAATCAGACTAAAAAGATCATGGAGAGCTTCTGGCCATTTGGCAAAGAGAAGACATGCACTGTGCTAAGGTCTCCTGGTTTTACCTCTTATATAATAGGGAACAAACCTCTTCATGGAAATTCTATTGAAAAAACTGAAAAAAAGAAAAAAAAGGAGAAGAATATCTACCAGAAAGGTCTGTCTCCTGGGATCTTGGGTGAGGTGAGAGCAGAGAGCCAGACTAAACTAAGAACAGTCATGGAGTCTTTGACTATGGGAGTGGTGGTCTAGGGTGCTCCGGTGGGGCTGAAGGGTGAGTTTAGGAACACAGAGTTCCCAATGTGACTGTGCATTGATCGGTTGGGATCCACTAGACCATGGACTCCATACTTTCATTACAGCTGAGTCTTCCTCCCAGAACAAAAACAGTAACAATAGCCCCTCCATCCCCCATCCCGATTCCAGGCTCGGGAATGGGCAGCAGAGCTCCCTCAGCTGAATAGGGAGATTAACATTCTCTTCCCAGAGTACAGCCCACATTATTCAAGAATAAAAGTATCCAGCAACACTACCCCCTCCAGGCCTGAGGAGAGGGCCTCAATTCAATATCACAGACACACCAGAGAAAGCAACTAACACTCCCTACTGGTCATCCAACTTAGAGTTACTAAACCTAGTGAGCAAGGCCTCTATCACATGCTACTGGCCAGCTCTCTTGGAGTTACTAAACCCAGTGAGAAAAACCTCGAAGAATCTCAACACCAAAAGTCTGTGAAGCAGCCCCTCCCCCAATCCATGACCTTAGGGAAATGTAGAAAGGCCAGCAGAAAGGGGATCCATAGACAGCTACCAAGATGGTAAAGATTCTAATTCAGAGAGATCTAGAACTTCTGAGGAGAATATGATCTGGTCGCCAGCCCAGAAAGACTTCCTTGAAGAAACCAGGAAGGAGTTAAAAAATGAAATGGAAAATCTGGGCAAAGAAACCCAAGAGAAAATTAACACCTTGCAACAAGAAAAGAAATCCTTGAATAATACAATTGGACAAATGAAAAATAAAAGTAACTCTCTCAAAACCTCAACTGGTCAAATGTAAAAAGAAAATGATTGTATCAAAAGCTCAATTGGACAAATGGAAAACTCTTTCAAAAGTAGACCAACTTGAAAAGGAGATGCAAAAGGTAAATGAAGAAAATTCTTCTGTAAAAACAAGAATGAAGTCTGTGAATACTAATGACTTCATAAGGCAAGAAGAAACTGTTAAACAAAACTTAAAAAATCAAAAAAATATAAGAAAATTCAAAATACCTCATTTGCAAAACCACTGATCTCATGAATAGAACCAGGAGAGATAACTTAAGAAGCATTGGGCTCCTGGAAAATATTGAATAGAAAAAACACCTGGACCTAATATTATAGGATTGAGTCATGGAGAATTGCCCTGACAACATGGAACCAGAAGGTAAAATAGTTATTGAAAGAAAATATTGATCCCCTCTGAAAAGGGATTTCAAATTGAAATCACCAGGAATATTGTGACCAAATTCCAGATCTATTAGATAAAAGATAAAATCCTGAAAGAGGCCAGAAAGAAACAATTTAGATACCATGAAGTCACTGTAAGGAATACACAGGACCTGGCTGCATCAACATTAAGGAATGGAAGGGCTTGGAATGAGATGTTCCAAAACACAAGGGAGCATGAAATGTTATGCAGTAAAACGAGCCTTCTCTTTGAGGGGAAAAGATAGAAAATTAATGGTATGGGAAAATTCTAATTTTTCCTGATGAAAATACCAGAGCTAAAAAGAAAATTTGGACTTCAAACAGGAGACTCAAGAGACACATTAAAAGGTGAAAAAAAGAAGTGTTAAGGAAAATATACTGCTATCCCATAAGATGAAGGTGGCTATATCCTCACCTAGGAGACAGACTCTCATAACTCTCAAGGATTGTAACTCTTTTAGTAAGAATATTCTGAGCCACAGATAATGGACAATTTTGACTTAACCATGACTCTGATAGAATGATTTGGAAACAATATCTCCTTAAAAAGTGGGACAGTAAAGAGACAGGTATATGGAGGAGAGTGACTGGGTTAAATCACATTACATAAAGAGTGAACAAGGATCTATTGAAATAGAGGGGAAGATGAGAGGAGGTGAGAACCGCTTGAATCTTACTCTCATCATATTTGGCTTAAAGTTAACATACACACATTCAGTTAATTTAAGAAACTTACCCTACCTTTCAAGTATTAAAAAGGGAATGGGGAGGAGGAAACGAGGACCTAACAGAGGGAAGGGATGGATGGAAGGCCAAAGGGAAAGGGGAAAGAAAGAGGGGGGAATATAAGGGGGAAACACACTGAAGGTGATGGTACTCAGAAACAAAATACTGAGGAGCATGGATAAACTGAAAAAGGGGGAAATACAAACAGAGGAAAGAGAGCATAGAGGGCAATAAAGAGTTAGTAATTGCAACTTTGAATGTCAATGGGATGAACTATCCCATAAAAGGTAGGTAAATAACAGAATGGATTAAAAACCAGAATCCTACAATATGCTGCTTACAAGAACCTCATTTGCAGCATGGAGATACATATAACGTAAAAGTAAAGGGTTAGAGCAAAATATATTTTGCTCCTCTTGAAGTGAAAAAATCAGGAGTAGCAATTGTTATCTTAGACAAAATAGCTGCAAAAAAAGATTGCCTTAAAAGAGAGAAGGAAGGATACTATATCCTCCTAAATGGTACCATATATGATGAGGTAATTTCAATATTAAATATGTATGCACCAAGTCGTATAACATCCAAATTCTTATAGCAGAAGTTCAATGAGTTAAAGAAAGACATAGACACCAAAATTCTAGGGAGTGGAGACCTAAACCTCTTGCTCTCAGATTTAGATAAATCTAACCATAACATAAATAAGATGGAAGTTAAGGAGGTAAACAGATTTTTAGAAAATCTAGTTATAATAGACCTTTGGAGAGAACTGAATGAGAATAGATAGGAAAATACTTTTATTTCCTCCAATACATGACACTTACACAAAAATTGACTATGTACTAGGGCATAAAACCCCAAATAATGAAATGCAGAATGGCCAAAATAATGAATACATCCTTTTCAGATCATATTGCCATAAAAATTACATGCAATAATAGGTCAGAGTAAAGTAGACCTAAAATTAATTGGAAACTTAATAATTTTAAAGAATGAATGGATCAAATAACAAATTATAGAAAGAATTAACAATTTCATCATAGATAATGTCATCAACAAAACAGCATTTCAAAACTTATGGAATGCAGCTAAGGCAGTTTTCAGGGGATATATTAATCTTTCCATAGTTAAATGAATGACTTAGAGAAAGAGGAAACCCATGTACTAAACATGCAACTAACAGGATTAGAGAAAGAACTAATTAACCTCCCCAATTGAATATCAAATTAAAAATTCTAAAAATTGAAGGAGAAATTAATAAAATTTAAAGCAAGAAAAACTATTGAGCCAATAAAAGCAAGAGTTGGATTTATGAAATAACAACATTTAAATTGCCTAATGTCTGGTTAATTTGATTAAAAAAGAAAGAATAAAATCAAATTGCTAGTATCATAAATGAAAAGTGTGAACTCACCATGAAATAAGAGGAAATTAATGTAGTTCAATATTATTTTCTCCATCTGTATGCCAAAAAATGATAATCTAAGTGAAATAGATGAATATTTACAAACAATATAAGTTGTCCAGGTCAAATGAAGAGGACATTAAATATCTAAATCACCCTATCTTAGAAAAAGAAATTCAACAAGCCATTATTGTACTCCCTAAGAAAAAATCCCCTTCGCCATATGGATTCACATGTGAATTCTATAAAACTTTTAAGAATTAATTGTTTCCAATTTTATATAAGTTCTTTGGAAACATAGGTGAAGATGGAACTCTGCCTAACTTTTTCTATGACATCAATATGGTGCTGATACCTAACCAAGGAAAAGTACAAACAGAGAAAGAAGATTATAGACCTATCTCCCTGCTGAATATAGATGCAAAAAACTTAGATAAAATCTTTGCAAAATGATTATAGCAAGTTACCACTAGGATAATACACCATAACCAAATAGGATTTATCGCAGTATTACAGTGTTGGTTAGATATTAGGAGAGCTGTTAGTATAATTAAGTATATCAATAACAAACATATTAGAAATCATATGATTATATCAATCAATGCTGAAGAAGCTTTTGACAAAATACAGCTTGCATTGCCACTAAAAACACAAAATAGCATAGGACTAAATGAATTGTTCCTTAGAATAATAAACAGTGTCTATCTGAATCTATCAACAAGCATCACATGCAATGGGGAAAAGCTAGAGGCATTCCAAGTAAGATCAGGGGTGAAACAAGGATGCCCATTATCACCAATACTATTCAGTATTGTTTTAGAAATGTCAGCTTCAGCAATAAGAGAAGAAAAAGAAATTGAATATAGAAGGAAGAGACAAAACTCTTTTTGCAAATGACATGATTACATGCATAGAGGATCCCTAAAAATTATCTTAGAAATTAATAGAAACAATTAGAAATTTTTGCAAAGTTGCAGGATATAAAATAAACCACCATAAATCCTTAACATTTCCATATATATTCCTAGCAAGAAAGAGCAGCAAGTAGAACAAAGAGAAATCTCATTCAAAGCAAGTTCAGACAGTATAAAATATTTGGGAGTCTACCTCCCAAGGCAGCCTCAGAAACTTAATGAAAACAATTACAAAACATTTCTCATGCAAATAAAATCAGATTTAAATAACTGGGTAGATATCAATTGCTCATTGATAGATTAAGCTAATGTAATAAAAATGACAATTCAATCTAAATTCAATTACTTATTTAGTGCTCGGCCAATCAAAATTCCATAAACTTACCTTAATTAATTAGAAAAATTATAAGTAAATTCATATGGAGAAATAAAAAGTCAAGAATTTGCAGGGATTTAATGAAAAAAAGTGAAAAGGAAGGTGACTTAGCCCTCCCAGGTCTAAAATAATATTATAAATCATCAATTATCAAAACTATCTGATATTGGCTAAGAAATAGAGTGGTAGGTCAGGCGAAGGGACTATGATTAAAAGAGATAATTGGAAATGAAATGATAATAGTACTCTGCTGTTTCATTGACCCAAAGAGTCCAGCTTTTGAGATAAAAACTCTCTTTGATAAAAAAAAAAAACTGTTGGGAAAATTGGAAGTTAGTATGGCAGAAACTTGGATTAGACCAACACCCTATACTAAAATAAGATAAAAATGGATACAGGATTTAGGCATAAAAGACAATATTATAAGCAAAGTAGGAGATCAAGGAACAATTTACCTGTCAGATCTATGGAAATGGAAGCAGTTTATGCCCAAAGAAGTTATGGAGAACATCATTAAATACAAACTATACAATATTAATTACATCAAACTAAATAGTTCTTGTAAAGATAAAACTACTATAACCAAGATCAAAAGAAATGTAGTAAACTGGGAAACAATTTTTTTTGCGATAATTATTTCTTACAAAGGACTAATTTCTTAAATATTTTGAGAACTGAGTCAAATTTATTAAAAAAAAGCCATTCCCCAACTGACAAATTGTCAAAGGATATTCAGAGGCCATTTACAGATGAAGAAATCAAAGCAAAAACTTCTCTAAATCATTACTTATTAGAGAAATGCAAGTTAAAGCATCCCTGAGATTGGACCTCACAACTCTCAGACTGGCCAATATGACCAGAAAAGACAATAATCAATTTTGGATGTGATGTGGGAAATGTGGGACACTAACACATAAAGGTAAGGACTTATCCAACCTTTCTGGAGAGCCATTTGGAAAATGTGCATACTCTTTGATTCAGCAATACCACTGCTGGGTCTATACTGTGATGAGATCATGAAAAATAGTAAAACCATCATTTGTACAAAAATATTCGTAGCAGCCCTGTTTGTGGTAGAAATGAATTGGACATTAAGTGAATGGCCATCAATTGGGGAATGACTGAACAAATTGTGGTATATGTATGTGATGGAACTCTATTGCTCTATTAGAAACCAGCAGGGATGAGAATTCAGAGAAGCCTGAAGAGAATCTCATGAGCTGATGCTGAGTAAGATGAGCAAAATCAGAACACTGCACACCATAACAGAAACATGGGTTTCATGATCAATCTTACTGTATTGGCTTATTTCATAAGTGCAACAATCAGTGACAGTTTTGGGGTATCTTCGATGTAGAATACCATCTGTATCCAGAGAAAAAAATTTTGGCATCGGAACAAATACCAAAGACCATTACCTTCTATATAAAAAACAAAACAAAACCTCTTACATAATTTTGCTATTTCTCATATTTTATCTTTTTCCTTAAGGCTATAATTTCTCTCTCAACACATTCAATTTAGATCAATGTATAGCATGGAACCAAAGTAAAGACTAACAGACAACCTTCTGTGGGGGGTTGGAGGAGGGAAGTGAGATGAGGGGAAAAATTGTAAAACTGAAATAAATAAATAAATTTAAAAACAGATGGGTGGGCATTTAGGTGGCACAGTAGATAGAGCAGTGGCCCTGAAGTCAGGAGTACCTGAGTTCAAATCTGTCTCAGACACTTAATAATTGCCTAGCTCTATGACATTGGGCAAGTCACTCTTAACCCCATTGCATTTAATAAATAAAAAAATTAAAAAAACAGATTGGCAATTATAAGGTGACTATGAAAAAAACCAGGAGAATCAACAATTACTAATCAATCAAGAACAAGGAGAAATAGCAAAATCAAATGTAATGGATCCCCCCCCCCCCAAATTAGGAGATGAATATCTAGTTTGCTAATAATCATTATTTGTGGTAGGTGGTATTTCCTTTTCCAAACTATCTCACTCAAGAATTTCCTGCGGTGGTTATTTAGTAAACAAAATTTCAAGATGAGCACAACCTTGTATCAGGTGTTAATATATTTTGAGTTGTATTAGTATTGAAAACATGCAAGAACCACATAGAGTAATTATTTCTGTAAGACATCTAAAAAGAGAAAACTGAGGTTGGAGGGAAATGAGCGTGGCCAAATTTGGGTGCAAATTTTTTGGGATACACAAAAATAAATCTAAGCAGGAGAGATTAAACAGAAATTAAAACAGTAACTGGACTTATTGTTTATAAAAATATTAAGGAATTCCTATAATATGGACAAGATATTTGTGTCCAAGTGATGGATTTATGGAGTTGATGTTTGTTGCATTAAATTATAATAATCAATGTAGAATAAAAGGTAGTCAATTCATTCAATTGAGACCAATATTTGGTCAAATCTCTAAAATTCTTACTTAAATTTGCAAGCTAACATTTAAAAACTAAAGGAAACTGCTTTGATTAAATGGTTTTCCAGTTATATAGACAAAATTGGTGTAACTCTACTACTAGTTTCTTAGAGAAATTGAAAGAAAACTATATTTTCATCTACTTGGATATTGAAAATATTTTTCTAGTATTTATATTTAGCCTAGTCTCATTACAGAGGACATAAACAGCAGTGAAAGGTAAAATAGTAGTATAGAAAATATCTTTGATTTCTAAATATCATGACTATTAGTAAAGAATGAGGCCAATTTATTTATTCCTTGGAGTATCATAGACTCTTTCCTCCAAAGAGATCATTCAAGAACTGTCAAATGAACTTCTTAAACAATGTACATTTCATAAACAAACCACAACAAAAACTACAGGAATAACTAGAATAGCAGGTAAGTGAACAGTGAAATATCATGAAAGAGGAACACAGAGAAAGGGCAATGATAACAGTGTATTAAATTAATAAAGAAGGATCTTATATTGTATATATATGTTTATATGCATACATATATACATATATGTGTAAATCTATATATCATATATGTACACACATGTATAAATGTATGAATATATACATATATATATATATACTTGGTGTTTATAAATTAGATATGAGCAGCATAATGTGTAAGATTGCTTTTTAATTATGTTTGATCTTAAAATGAAATACTTATTTAAATTGAGTTAACTATGTGGAGAACACCCCAAGCAAAATCCTGAGCAAACTGAGCAGCACATTATACTTTCCAATATACTGTACCATTTATGCTAAATATACACTACCTTTGTAGTAATTATCAAACACACAAATGTTTTATTAATAAGGCCTTATAGCATGAACATGTCTAGTTTACATAACTCTGAAAATATAGTTATATATTTTTCAATAGAACCAAAGTCTTTTCATATGAATAACTTTGTTCCATTTCCTTCAGTTCCTCTTAAAACCCTTGGGTCAATCCGCTAGTATTAGTCATCCGATAAAGTTTCTCGCTTTACTCTTTTCCCCAGTGTCCTATCCTTCATCTACCTTTTCTTTCATTCTGCCTGGCTTCAGTCATTATGCAAACTTTATCTGACTTCCAGTTAATTAAAATCCTACAGCAGGGTGTTAGGTATACCCACAAGAAAAGTAGTTGTGATCACCCCACCCCTGCACTCAGATGTAAGCTTGAAGTAACTGGGAGCTGGAATCCTGCAGGATGGTTTTGCTTTCTGGTAGGTAGTAAGAATACCATGTGTCCCACTTTGCTCTTTGGTGCTCAGACCCACAGATGACACACTAAGCAACTTTCTAGCTTTGGAAGCATTCAAAATATACTCTTTGCAGCATTTTTTTAAAAGCAAAATTATTTGCTTTCCAGAAAGTGTGTACATGATGCCATACTTTCCCCAAGAGTTCCTTGGAGGCATAGAACAGAGGACGCTGCCTTCTACCCTTTTTCATAAACATATATTAAATTCTAAAAGATAATATAATTCAAGATGTGTTTGCTATAAGGAGCTTTAATCATTTCCCCTTCCATATACTCAACAAAGCAAAAGTAAGACAAACATACCTCACTCAGGTTATCAAATATTTGGTTTTTTGTTTGTTAGTTTATACTTTTGATAGAGTATAAATTTGGGATTTTGTTTTCACATTCCCTTAATAATCTTGGAGGAGAGAGATGCAGACAAGAATATGTAATAGATTTAGAGCTAGGAGGAACTTCAGACAGATTCTCTAATATTCTTTTAATACAAATGAAGGACTAAAGAATTGGAGAGGCTAAATCACCTGTGAAAAATCAGACAGGCATTAAGTGAAATAGTCAAAGATGCAGAAAAAAGATTTTGACAAAATACAAAACTCATTTCTGTTAAAAACACTAGAATGGGAATAAATTGAGCTATCCTTAAAATGTTGAGCAGTATCTATCTAAAACAATTAGTAAATATTATTTGTATTGAAGATATTCTAGGAAATTTTCCAAAAACATTAGGGGTCAAGCAAAGATATTCATTATCATTACTAACATTTAATATTATATTAGTTGATAGTAATTATAGTAATAGAAGAAAATGAAATGAAATTGAAGAAATTACAATAAACAATAAGCAAACAAAATTATCTCTCTTTACAGACAATGTGATGGTATACTTAAAGAATTAACTAGGAAAAATAATTGAAATAATTAACTTCAGCAAAGTTGTCAGGTATAAAATAAACACAGTTTCCCATAAAAATGAATTATTTTAAATTAACAAAATTTAAATTTTAAAATTTTAAAAATTAAAACATTTCCATATATTTTTAGCAATATCCAGCAGCAAAAGCCAGAAAGAGAAATTCCATCTAATATAACATTAGATGAAATAAAATACTTAAGAGCTTGCCTGGACAAAACTATAATTTATAGGAACACAATTATAAAACATTTTTCACATAAATAGTTGTTCTAAATGATTGGAAAAATTAGTTTTTATGGGTTAGACAGATCAATAAAAATGGCATTACTGATAATAATACCAAAATTATTTCATAAACTTGAAGAATTATAGAAAATTTCCTTTGAAAGAACAAAAGTTCAAGAATATCAATGGAATGAATGAAAAAAAAAGAAAACGATTTACTCACACCAGATCATAAGTTTTATTGCAAAGGGATAATCACCAAAACAATCTGGTACTGCAAAGAAAGTGCTGTATCAGAGAAATTGATTAAATATATGCTATATAGCAGATACTGAGTATTAGAAATGCCAAGAACTAAATATTTGTCAAAAGCTATTGAGAAAACCAGGAAACAATTTATTAGAAAGTAGGTAAAGACAAACATTTGACACTGTATACTAAGGTAACGCCAAATTGGGTGCATAATTTAGACATAAAGAATGATACCATGGGCAAATTAAATGAGAGCAGAATAGTTTGACCTGGAAATTTATGCATAAAGAAAGAATTTTGGTGAATGAAGAAAAGCATTATGGATATAAAATGGATAATATTGATTACTGTATTTTAAAAACATTTTTAGAAATATTTTATTTATTTGGAATTTTACAATTTTCCCCCAATTCTTGATTCCTTACCCCCCCTACCCCAATGGAAGCCATTCTGTTAGTCTTTGATTGTTTCCATGTTATACATTGACCTTGGTTGAATATGATGAGAGTGAAATGATATCCTTAAGGAAGAAAAATAAAGTTTAAGAGATAGGAAACTTACATAATAAGATACCTTTTTTTCCCTAAATTAAAGGTAATAGTTTTTGCCATTTGTACAAAATCTACAAGTCTTTCACTGGATACAGATGGTATTCTCCATTGCAGATAGCCCCAAATTGAGCCTGGTTGTTGCACTGATGGAATGAACAAGTCCATCAAGCTTCATCATCACCCCTATGTTGCTGATAGGGTGTGCAATGTTTTTCTGGTTTTAGTAATCTCTCTCAGCATCCGTTCATGCAAATCCTTACAGGCTTCACTGAATTCTCAAACCTCCTGGTTACTAATAGAACAATAATGTTCCATAACATACTTATACCACAATTTGCCTGAAGTTCCTCCTAGCTCTAAATTCACCAATTGAAGGGTATTTACTCAATTTCCATTTTTTTGTCACCACAAACAGAGCTGTCATAAATATTTCTGTACAAGTGATGTTTTTACCCTTTTTCATCATCTATTCAGGGTCTAGACCCAGTAGTGTTATTGCTGGATCAAAGGGTATGCACATTTTTGATGTCATTTGGGCATAATTCCAAAGTGCTCTCCAGAAAAGTTGTATGAGTTCACAGCTCCCTCAACAATGACTTACTGTCCCAGTTTTCCTGCATCCCTTCCAACATTGAACATTGTCTTTTCTAGTCATACTGGCTAGTCTGAGATACTTGAAGCAATATCTCAGAGATGCTTTAATTTGCATTTCTTTAATAAGTAATGATTTATAATAATTTTCATGTGACTATGAAATGCTTTGATTTCCTCAGCTGTAAATTGTCTTTGCATAACTTTGACTATTTGTCAATTGGGGAATGGTTTGCTTATTTGAAAAATTCACTTATTTCTCTGTATATTTTGTAAATGAGTCCTTTCTCAGAAATACTAGTTGTAAAAATTGTTTCCTAATTTATTATATTTTTTATCTTGATTACAGTGGATGTAATTTAATTAAATCAAAATTATCTAGTTTGTTTTTAATGATGTTCTCCAGCTGTTTCTTGATCACAAACAGCTTCCATTTCCATAGATCTTACAGGTAAACTACTCCTTGATCTTCTAATTGGCTTGTAATATTGTCTTTATGTTATAAATCCTGTATGCATTTTGATCTTATCTTAGTATAGGGTGTCAGGTGTTGGACTAATACTAGTTTCTGCCATACTAATTTCCAATTTTCCGAACAGTTTTTAAGGAAGAGAAAGTTTTTATCCCAAAAGCTGGATTCTTTGGGATTATCAAACAGCAGATTACTATAATCATTTCCTGCTATTGCACCTAGTCTATTCCACTGATCCACCATACTATTTTTTAGCCAATACCAGACAGTTTTGATGACTGATGCTTTATAATATAATTTTAGATCTGATAAGGCTAAGGCATGTTCTTTTTCACTTTTTTTCATTAAGTCCCTGGAAATTCTTGACTTTTTATTTCTCCATATAAATTTACTTAAAACTTTTTCTAACTCATTAAAGTAATTTTTGGGAATTTTGATTGGTAGGGCACTAAACAATTAGTTTAGTCTTGGTACAATTGCCATTTTTATTATATTAACTCGACCTGTCCATAAGCAGTTCATGATTGTCCAGTTATTTAAATATGATTTAATTTGTGTGAGAAGTGCTTTGAATTGTTTTAAAATGTTTGAGTCTGCCTTGAATTATGATCTCAGAAATATATATTCACTATATCTGCCTTTATGCAATTGATTATTAGGGTTTTATGCCCTAGTACATGGTCAATTTTTGTTTAATTGCCATGTGTTTCCAGGAAAAAAGTATATTCCTTTCTATTCCCATTCAGTTTTCTCCATAAGTCTATTATATCTAGCTTTTCTAAGAATCTATTTACTCCCTTAATTTCCCTCTTGTTTATTTTATGATTATATTTATCTAAATCTGAGAGTGGGACATTGAAGTCTCTCACTAGTTGAGTGTTGTTGTCTAAGTTGTCATGTAGTACTTTCAACTTCCCCTCTAAGAATTTGGCTGCTGTACCATTGGGTGCATACATATTTAGTATTGAAATTACTTTATTGTCTATGGTACCTTTTAGGAGGCTATGGTTTTCTTCCTTATCTCTTTTAACACTATTTTTGCAGCTAGCTTGTCTGAGATAAGGATTGCTACCTCTGCCTTTTTCACTTTTGCTCTAACCTTTTACCTTTATTCTATATTTATCTCTCTGCTTCAAATGAGTGTCTAGTAAGCAGCATATTGAAGGATTCTGGGTTTTAATCCACTCTGCTGCTTACTTATATTTTAAGGTAGAGTTCATCCCATTCACAAAGTTATAATTACTAACTCTTTATTGCCCTCGATGATCTCTTCCCTCTGTTTGAATTTTTCCCTTTTTCCCTTTATCCATATTCCCCAGTGTTTTGTTTCTGAATACTGCCACCTTCAGTGTGCTTGCCCTCTTAGATCAAGCCCCTTCCCCTTTCCTTCCCCTTTTTTTCACCTTTCTTTCTCCTTTCCCTCTTCCCCTTCTCCTCTTCCTTCTCTTAATGCCCCTTTTCCTCCCCCTCCCTTTTCTCCTTTTGATCCTTGGAACTGAATGTGTGTAAGTTAACTTTAAGCCTCCTCTGATGAGTTGAAGATTTAGGTGGTTCTCACCTCCATCCTCTTACCATCTATTACAATAGTTTTTTTGTAGTTTTTGATGTAATGATATTTACTCCATTCAATCTCCTCCATGCTCCCATCTCCTTACTGTCCACCTTTTTAAGGAGGTATTGTTTTAAAATTATTCTATCTGAATCAAAAAAGTCATGAGTGTTCATCACTTCTGGTAATTATTTTCTCTCTAATAGAGTAACAATTCTCAAGAGTTATGAGAAGATCTCTTCCAAATGGTGATATAGCTAGTTTCATCTTATTGGATAATAGCACGTTAGTTCTTTACTATTTTTTTAAATTTTCATGTGTCTCTTGAGCTTCCTCTTTGATGTACAAATTTTCTATTGAGCTCTGATCTTTGCATCAGGACATGTTGTAAGTACTCCATTTCAATAAATGTCCATCTTTTTCCCTGGAAGACAATGCTCAGCTTTGCTGGATAGTGGATTCTTGGCTGCATTCCCAGCTCCCTTGCTCTTTGGAATATCTCATTCTTGGTCCTTCCATCCCTTAATGTTTATGCATCCAGGTCATGTGTAATCCATATTGTGACTCCTTGGTATTTAAACTTCTTTTTTCTGACTGCTTGCAAGATTTTTTCTTTTATCTGACAGTTCTGGAATTTTGCCACAACATTCCTTGCTGTTTTATTTTAGTATCTCTGGAGGGGATCAATATATTTTTTCAATAACTATTTTGTATTCTGGTTCCATGATATCAGGGCAATTTTCCATCAATAATTCCTGTAATCTTAAGTCCAGACTCTTTTTCTCTTCAATGTTTTCAGGAAGGACTATAATTCTCAGGTTGTCCCTTCTTGATCTGTTCTTGAGGTCAGTGGTGCTGCTGATTATGTATTTTACATTTTCTTCCATTTTTTTATCTTTTGCTTTTTTTTAATGAATCTTTTTGGCTCATTAAGTCATTAGTTTCCACCAATTCCGTCCTTTTTGTAGAGAAGAATTTTCTTCATTTACTTTTTGCAACTCGTTTTCCAGTTAACCAATTCTATTTTGAAGGAGATTTCCATTTAGTCAAGTGTAGTTTTGAAAGAATCATTTTCTTTTTGCCTTTGCGCAATTGAAGATCTGAGAGAGTTATTGTCATTTTGTATTTGTCAGATTCATGTCCAAGGATTTGTTTTCTTGTTGCAAGATCTTAATTTTGTCTTACAAGGTGTTAATTTTCTCTTGAGTTTCTATTCCCAATTTTTCCAATTGATTTTGAAACTCCTTCCTTATTTCTTCAAGGGAGTCTTTTTGTTCTGGAGGTCAATTCATATTTTCCTCAAAAGTGCTACATCTCTGTTGATTAGATTTATTTATTTTAAATATTTCTACATGCACCCCCCACTTTTCCCTGTTCCTATCTTCATCTTTCTAGGATCTTGTGTTGGGGGAGGGGCTTTGCTTTTGAAGATCCTAGAAACTTTGATCTCTTGGCTTAATAATTCCAAGGGCTGGCCAGTAGAGAATGATGGTTGCTTTCTTTACTTTAAATTGAATGCAAAAAAATAACAAACAAAACCAACACAGCCAGGATTATAAGGAAAGAAAGTACTGTGAAAATATTACAGCAAATATCTCTAATATATTATTAATTTCTCAATTATATAGAAAATGAATGACATTTAGTAGAACAAAAGTCATTCCCCAATTTAAAATGCTAAAATTATATGAATGGATTGTTTTAGACAAAGGAATCAAAACTAACTGTACCTAATATGAAAAAATTAATCTATCACTATTAATTAGAGAAATGAAAATTATGAGAACTGTAACAACCCACTTCACACTTATCAGATTGTCTAAAAAAACAGTAAAGGAAAATGACAGATGTTGAATGGACTGAATAAAAATATGGATAGCAACACCCTATTGGTGAAGAAGCAATTGATCAATTTGGAACTATGCTCAAAGTTCTATACAGCAGCATACCTTTTGAACAAAAAATTAGATTACTAGGTCTATGTACAGCAAAGAGAGGAAAATAATGTCTATGTACAAAGATATTTAAAGAAGTTATTTTGTGGGGGTAAATAATTGAGATTTTGACAGTCATCTTTTGTGGAGTGCTGAATCAGTTGTGTTATATGATTGTGATGAAATGAATTTTTCCTATAATATGTCATGAGCAGCATGCTTTCAGAAAATTTTAAAAAAATAACTGAAGGTATTTATATGAACTAATGTAAAGTGAAATGAGCAGAACTATGAGAATTTTATGTTTTTTATTATTTTTCAGGTTTTTGCAAGGCAAATACGGTTAAGTGGCTTGCCCAAGGCACACAGCTAGGTAATAATTAAGTGTCTGAGGCTGGATTTGAGCTCAGATACTCCTGACTCCAGGGCCAGTGCTCTATCCACTGCACCATCTATCCATCCCTGAAGCAGGAGAATTTCAACAGCCTTATTGAAAATTATTAACTCTAAATGATTTAATTCTTCTCAGCAAAATCATCACTCAAGTAAATTTCAGAGAATTTATGATGAAAAGTGATATCTATATGTATATGTATGTATATCTACATCTACATCTGTATATATATATATATATATATACATATATATATATATATATATATATAAACATCTATATCAAATTGTCTTCTTAAGGAGGGAGTGGAAGAAAGATGGATCAAGAAAAAGCAGTAAGAATAGGATATTGAACTCAAAATATTCAATAAGACTGTAATTTTTTTTATGTACAGGCAAATGAAATAAAAAAATTAAAGAACCAAAAATATCCAGATTTTCATCCAGTGTTCATTCTATTTTGCTATACTGTTTTAGAGATGGACTTCTTTCAGGAGAAATTCTTAGGCAATATTTAAACTATTTTTTTTAGTGATGGGCTACCTACAATAAAAATAAAAAAGTAAAGAATTCTCAGATTTCATATAAAGGGAGTGAACCCATCATGGTACTGTGCTAACAGTAATACCCTTGGAATGAAGATGATATCAGTTCATATCCTGTTTCTGACATGGACTTTGTGACATTGAATATTCTTTGAGTTTCATCTAGTTTTCCTTTCCTTTTACATAAACAACGTATTCTCTGTGGTCCCTTCCAGATACAAATTATGATTGCATGATCTGAATGATCAAAGACTGGTACTTATACATGTATAGAATTATTCCTCATTGATTGGAACCATATGTGACCTTTGAAATATGTCATTTGATACTTATTTATAAACTGAGTATTGTTTTTGCTTTTTTAGAGGAAATCTCAAAAAAAAGTTGTAATATATGGATATTCTAAGAAATATCATAAATGGTAATGAAGGGAGTTATGCAAATAAAGATGACAGGTCAAATATCTTGCTGTATAATTTCAGACTTTCATTCCCTTCAAGAGCAGAACATTATAAAAACTTGTAGTACATGAGAAAAAATCATAAAATCTTCAAGTTGGAAAAGTCTTCATAGAACTTTTAGTCAAATCTCTCACCTTATTCTTACATCTCCTCTGCAATATCATCACTAAGATTGGTTTTCCAGACACTTCTTCAACATGTCAACCTTTTTGTTGATCTTCCCATACACTATACTATCTCCCATCACAATGCTTTTTCTAACCCATACATTTTTTCAGTAATGTACTTCTTTTATTTACAATTCCTACAATCCTTAATATTCTATTAAACACATTATTTTTCCTTACTGGCTCCCTGTCCATCAGTGAATCTTTTACTTCATTGCACTTTCTTATTTGGTGCTCTGGCATTTGATAGAAGTAGCTAAAACTTTGGGAGCAAAATAAAGAAGTAGGATGGGAAAATCTTATCAAGACTTGGCTTAAATATTCTGTCAGTGATAAATATTTAAGAAATCATTCGAAGCTTCATAAGGTTCAAGCTTTATGTAACTGAAAAAGTATATATCTACAGGAAAACTCTTCTGCTGACAGAGCTTATTATAATTATAATTATCATGCTTTTGATTCAAGAACCAAAAACAGATTTTTTGTTTTTAAAATATTTTAATGTTTAAGTTTAAGAATAAATTGAAATATGAGTTAATATACCGTGATTAAAAACATTAATACAATCATAATTTCTATAACAAATGAGAAAAATCACATTATCATTACTGTTTTAGTAGAAAACATTGTGCTGAACACCTTATTTTTAGCCCATTTATATAATGTATTATATCCATATTTTAAGATAATTATTTTATTTTTTAGAAATATTTTATTTATTTTGAGTTTTACAATTTTCCCCCATTATTGCTTTCTACCCCCACCCCCACAGAAAGCATTGTTAGCCCTTACTTTGTTTTCATGTTATACATTGATCTCAGTTGAATGTGATGACAGAGAAAACATCTCCTTAAGGAAGAAAAATAAAGTATGAGATAGTAAAATTAAATAATAAGATAATGGTTTTTTTTTTGATTTTCTGATTTGAAGGTAAAAGTCTTGGGTCTTTTTTCAAAGTCCATAATTCTTTCTCTGGGCACAAATGGTATTCTCCATTGCAGATATTCCAGTATTGTCTCTGGTTTTTGCATTCAAAGAATGAGCAAGTCCATCAAGGTTGATCATCACCCCCATGTTGCTGTTAGGGTATACAGTGTTTTTCTGGTTCTACTAATCTCGCTCAGCATCATTTCATGCAAATCCATCCAGGATTCCATGAATTCCCATCCCTCCTGGTTTCTAATAGAACAATAGTGTTCCATGACATAGATATACCACAGTTTGTTAAGCCATCTCCCCCAATTGAAGGGAATTCATTTAATTTCCAAATTTGCTACCACAAACAGGGCTGCCATAAATATCTTTATACAAGTTATGTTTTTACCCTTTTTCATAATTTCTTCAGGGTATAGACCCAGTAGTGCTATTGCTGGATCAAAGGGGATGCAACGACTTTGGGTGTAGTTCCAAATTGCTTTCCAGAAAAATTGGATGAGTTCACAGCTTCACCAAAAATGTAAGTGTACCAGATTTCCCACAACCCTTCTAAAAATGATCCTTATCTTTTCTGGTCATATTGGCCTGTCTGAGAGGTGTGAGGTGGTACCTCAGAGAAGCTTTAATTTGCATTTCTCTAATGAGCAATGATTTAGAACAATTTTTTCATATGACTATGGGTTGCTTCTTAGATTTCTTCATCAGTAAGTTGCCTTTGCACATCCTTTGACCATTTGTCAATTGGGGAATGGCTTATTTTTTTTTTAAATTTCACGCAGTACACTATATATTTTAGAAATGAGTCCCTTCTCAAAAATATTAGTTGTAATGATTGTTTCCCAGTTTACTGCATTTCTTCTGAT
The DNA here is from genome assembly GCF_037893015.1 of Macrotis lagotis. Classification (NCBI taxonomy): domain Eukaryota; kingdom Metazoa; phylum Chordata; class Mammalia; order Peramelemorphia; family Peramelidae; genus Macrotis; species Macrotis lagotis. The sequence goes on along the minus strand of NC_133666.1, from coordinate 316,107,719 downwards.
ATTGGTTACAGTTGTTTTGTCTGTGCAAAAGCTTTTTAATTTAATGTAAACGAAATCATCTAGTTTGTTTTAGTGATGTTCTCCATCTCTTCCATAGCCATAAACTGCTTCCCTTTCCAAAGATATGACAGGTAAACTAGTCCTTGATCTTCTAGTTTCCTTATAGTACGGTTTTTTATGTCTAAATCCTATATCCATTTGGAGTTTATTTTGGTATAGGGTGTGAGGTGTTGGTCTAATCTAAGTTTCTTCCATACTAACTTCCAATTTTCCCAGTAGTTTTTGTTGGAGAGAGAGTTTTTATCCCAATAGCTGAACTCTTTTGCTTTATCAAACAGTAGATTACTATAATCGTTTCCAGCTATTGCAGATAATCTATTCCACTGGTCCACCACTCTATTTCTTAGCCAATATGAGACAGTTTTGATTACTGATGCTTTATAATACAATTTAAGATCTAGTAAGGCTAAGCCACCTTCTTTTGCACTTTTTTCATTAAATCCCTGGAAATTCTTGACTTTTTATTTCTCCATATAAATTTACTTGAAGCTTTTAGTAACTCATTAAAATAATTTTTGGGAGTTTTTATTGGTAGGGCATTAAACAAGTAGTTTAGTTTTGGTAGAACTGCGATTTTTATTATATTAGCTCGACTTATCCATGAGTAGTTCATGTTGGCCCAGGTATTTAAATCTGATTGTATTTTTCTGAGAATTGTTTGGTAATTGTTTTTAAAAGGTTTTTAAGTCTGCCTTGGCAGATAAACTCCCAGGTCTTTTATTTTGTCTGAGGTTACTTTGAATGGGATCTCTCTTTGTAGCTCTTTCTGCTATATCTTGCTAGTCATATATAGAAATGTCAAGTATTTATGAAGATTTATTTTATATCCTGCTACTTTGCTAAAGTTGTTAATTATTCCTAGAATCTTTTTAGATTACATTTTGAGATTTTCTACGTATACTACCATGTCTTCTGCAAAGAGTGAGAGTTTTGTCTCCTCCTTCCCTATTCTGATTCTGTTAATTTCTTTTTCTTCTGTTAATTTCTTTCTCTTATTGCTGAGGCTAACATTTCTAAAATGATATTGAATAGTAGTGGTGATAATGGGCATACTTGTTTCAACCCTGATCTTATTGGCAATGCCTCAAACCCATCTCCATTGCATACAATGCTTGTTGATGGTATCAGATAGATACTGCTTATTATTCTAAGGAACAAACCATTTATTCCTACACTCTCTGGTGTTTTTAGTAGGAATAGGTGCTGTATTTTGTCAAAAGCTTTTTTATCATATATTGATTTGATCATATGATTTCTGAAACTTATACTATTGATATAATTAATTATAGTAGCAGTTTTCCTAATATTTAATCAGTTCTGCATTCCTGGGATAAATTCCACTTGATCATAATGTATTATGCCAGTGATAAATTGTAATCATTTTGGTAAGATTTCATTTAATAGTTTTGCTTCAATATTCTTGAGGGAGATAGGTCTATAATTTTATTTCTCTTTTTTAAATGTTCCTGCTTTAGGTATCAACACAATATTGGTGTCATAGAAAGAGTTAGGCAGAGTTCTGTCTTCAAATTAATTTGTAAAATTTAATGGCACAGTTGGGCAAAATAATTCTGTGTTATTGCTTTAATTACCTCCTCATTGGTAGTTAGTTCACTTTTTCATTTATGATACTAGTAATTTGGTTTTCTTCTTTCTTTTTTTGTCAAGTTGACCAGAGGATTATCAATTTTATTGTTTTTTCATAAATCCAGCTAATATTTTTAAATAAAATAAATTATGACACTGACATGGAAAGAGACAAATAATGTAGCTATCTCATGTCCTGTAAATATCCACTATACTGTGAATGATATAAATGCTGAGAAATACTTGTTTGAAGAACTCCATTTAATTTCTGCTCTAAAGGATAATTTGCTTAGTAAAGCCGCAATGTAAATTTTCACTCTCTTGTTTTTATATCTTTATGAATATATGTATGTATTTAGGTATGTATCTATAAATACTCTATGGGTTAATATATCTAGATAGATGTATCTATATTTATATAAATGTACACACAGAAACTCATGTACATATATATATGTATTTATATATGTATATCTGTATATATATACATGTGTGTCTTTGTGTGTGTGTGTGTGTCTATGTGTGTGTATACATGATTGTTCCTGATTGCATTATCCTATACAGAGTTGAAAAAGAGGAAATAAAAGTGTGGTGGAGCAATGAACATTCTAAATATCTTATAAAGTCAGCCTAATGCTGGGATGGGATCATCATTCCAGGCCCTAAATGTTTCTTGTGTTATGCATATCTTCCTAGAATAATGCTTTCCAATTAATAAAATAAAAGAACTATAATAATAAAGTAAACCAATTATACAAAATAGTTATTTACTTTTTAGAATTCTTATGAGCATTCAGTTTAAAAAGTGATGTATTTTCTCTCCCTTCTTATTTTACAGATGAGAACAACTATGAATTGAAAATTGAATTGCTGAACGTACAGAAGATCACATATAATGTACTCCAGATTTTCGTCTTTCTCCTGACTCCAAATGCTCTTTTCACTATGGCATTCTACCTCCCACAGTGTCATTAACTTGAGTCATTTGTGCTCAGCTGCATGGTGCATTTCTATGATAAGGATAGTGCTTTCAGCCTGTTTGTGTGTGTGTGTGTGTGTGTGTGTGTGTGTGTGTGTGTGTGTGTGTGTTTGTGTGTATTTGGACTCAGGTTTTTTTTTTTAATATCTCTGTCTGTCGATCTATCTATCTATCTATCTATCTATCTATCTATCTATCTATCTATCATATATCTAAAGTCAAATCTACCTCAGATTCCTGGACAAGTTACTTAATTTTGTTTGATTTACATTCCTAATCTCTAAAATTAGCTGGAGAAGAAAATGCCAAACAATGCCAATAAAATGGAGATGATATGGGGTCATGAAAAATCAGACATGACAACAAAAACCTTATATAAATATATGTGTATGTATCCCTAAAAGGAATAGTGGCTAGTTTCTCCTGAAATTACTTTGTTTTAATCTATGAATTGATAATAAAGGTCTTGGTCAACAAGCAGTCAGTTATTATAGCATTGACAATATTTCCTTTCTGGTTGCAGTTTATATGGAGGCTTGGTACACCTATTTCTGGAACTTCCGAACCCCTGGATCTCTTCAGAATATTGTCAGATATTCTGTAACTATTTTCCATCAGATTTCTGACAGATGAATAATTCATTTCATTTGGTTGTTGATACAAAACTAAATAAAAGTAAAGGCTTGAGCAGACAATCTCTTCCTCTTTTCTCAGATAGCTGTCTTCACCAAATTTCTTTTGATTACATTATATGGCTGTGAATAATGAATTGCAATTATTGAAAAATACAAATCACAAATGAGATACAAAAAATATGTAGGTGTAGATTAAAAATAAATGTGCTGTATCAAGTAAATGATGATAATTTGTATTTGAGTACTGACAAAAGAATATGTTCAAGTATTTGCATGGTCATACACCTGGAGTGACTGATATAAATATACTTAACACTCCTCAAATGCTTCAGAAGTATTTAGGAAACCAGGGGAAAGCCTCAAATATATTGCCGGGGTCTTCTGTATTATATTTATGGAAGGTAGTGGGAAATATCAGAGACATTACACTGTTCTCCCTGGGTGTGATCACCATTCCTTCTGTTCCAGGTTATTGTTCTCTTGCCTTACCTGCCCAAGACTCTGAAAGGATAACTCCCTAATATTTCATAATCCTATTAACTTTAGAAATATCCATAAACACGCATACACACACACACTTATACACACACACACACATATATATACATATGCATATGTGTGTATTCTTCTTCTTACCTAACTTCTCCAATTTTCAATTTATTAATTTCCTATCTCTTATTACACCTCACTTCAGAGACAGAAAGGTATCATTGATACTGCCATCACACACAAATATACCATTTCAATGATCATAAACTAAAAATCCCTTAACTAATCACAACTTTAGTAATATTCTATTTCTCTGTCGTTGTTCCAATACCAAACTGTATTATTTTTTAATATCCTGACCTACAAACTATCAGTCTCTCATTTTAATCTCTGATCACCACATTTGCTCAAACTAAATTCTGCTATTTTCCCTCTTTTGACTCCTTCATGTTCTAATTAAACTGTACACCATTTTCTTCTCTTATGTGCCCACTTACCATAATAATTGTTTCCTGACAAGCCTCACCATCAGAACATTCCTGTCATTCAATTTATGAAGACCTCTAAAATTATTTTTCCAAATAGATATTAAATATCTCAAACTGAATGTCTTGTAGACTTATTAGCTGATATCCATAGATCAACTCATTAATCTTCTTCCCCTTCAAAAAACCCCTCCCCCTTAAAACTTCCATTATACTGTTAAGGATACTTCTATTTTTTTCAATTTCCCAAGCTTCCAACCTAGTGTAGTCTTTGAATCTCCACTCTCTTTACCCCTTCCCCCCAGTTAATTTATTGCAAAACTCTCACAGATGCCCTTTATTAATCTAATAATACTACAAATGTGCTATAGATTCTCATCGCATCATTGAACTATTTAATATTTCTCACAATTCTCTCTTCTCTGCAGTTCATTCTACACTGAACAGTAAAAGTGATTTTCATTTGCAATCATATCAGTCCTTTGCTCAAAACAGTCTTGTGTCTTCTTATTACATCAGCAATAAGATATCAGATCTTTTACTTTGTATTTACTGTCTTTCATAACCTACATTCCAAGATTTCAATTCTTAAATTCTACACTATATCCTTTATTACTCTGTGAATGAATGATATTGATCTCCTTGTTATTCCTTGTAAAAGACATTTCCTTTCTTAAATCTGGTCATTTTTACTACTTATTTCCCCATGTATGATTTATTTTTCCTCTTCATTTTTACATTTAGATTTCCCTGACTTCCATCAATTCCCAGTAAAATTCTACCTATAATTTTATCAATTCCTTTTATTGCTAATGCCTTCCCTCTTCTGAATATTTGTGTATAGATAGAGATATGCAAATGCATATATATTATGTGTGTATGTATATTTATATCTGTGTGTATATCTTATTTGTACATCATTGTTTTCTTGTTGTCTCTCTAACTGGATTGTGAGCTCTTTAAGATTAGGGATTATCTTTTACTTTTCTTTAAACTCCAATGCCTAGCATAGTGCCTTTTTAACTTGATGACAACTTAACAAATGTTTATTACTTGAATGATAAGATTGTGGACTTATACAAAGTGAACTTGGTAAAGTCAAGAAAAGAGTAAACACAATAACCATAAGAATTAATACTAACTACAAAAATTAATGGTGCAAATTGCAAAAATAAAGATTCGTCACAAAGAACTACCAAGATACTGCCATCTACTCATGCACCAGAAAAAGAAAATATTCTAAGGGAGATTCTTAATTGTAATGATCTGTGATACTATAATTTTTTTGAAGTATTTATTTGAATTTTTTGTTTTCTACTAGCACTGTGGAAATATGCAGAGATAAAATAATTTATTCAGAAGATTTTTGCACATACACATACACACAGATATATCCACAAATTTATGTTAGAGAAAAACGATCATTAAATATGAACTGATACTTATACTAATGTGAATACACAAAAAGCAAATTGAGAAATAGAAAAGAGATAAAAAGAGATTCTATGAAGATCTTTATCCCCATTATATCACTCTTTTTTCTTTCCTTCCTTATCTATTAGCCTATTTACTTCCACCTCTTGTCTATTCCCTAACAAGCCTCTTTCTCCTGTAGTCTAAACAAAATAAAACAAAAAAAAAACACCATAATGCAATCCTTCCTTGCTCACTGTATCTCTTCTGACTATTGACACTGAAGGTATATAAAAACAAAACAAAAATATTAAAAATATGTAAAATGATTGTCTCTACTTTCTCATTTCACCCTCTCTTCTTAATTGCTAACAATCCTTCCAGCCTTATCATTCCACTGAATCTGTTCTCTCCAAAATCAGTAATGGATTCTTAGTTGACAAATTCAATGACTTTTTCTGTCTTCATTCTGCCTGGCCATTTTTTGCAGTTTTTGTCATAATTGTTACAGTTTCCTACTTTATATTTTCTTCTTTAGATTTTCAGGATATCATTCCTTCTTGGTACTCCTCCTACCTCTCTGACTCTTATTTCTCTGTCTTCTTTCTTGGATCCTTTTTCCAGTCATATCTTCTAACCATAGGTATCCATAGTTTTGTCTTGGTTCCACATCTATACTACTGCATTTGATAATCTCACCACATCAATTTGATTTAATTGCAGTCTCTGTATTCATGATGCCTAATTCTACCTAACCTATTCCAAATTCTCAGCTTCAACCATTATGCCATAGTCAATTATCTTTAGAGATTTTCAACTACTTATCCAATAGATTTTTTAAACTCCATCTGTCCAAAATAGAAATCATTTTTTCCCTAAAACCTAACCACTTCTATCTTACATTTAGAGGACAACATCATGTTCCCATACCCTTGGTTTAAAAACCTAGGAATCACACTGGATTCAGATTTGTCACATACAGAGGCACACACATACACACACACACAACCACACACAAACACACATACCATAGTCAGTCTTTGGATAAGGCCTGCCAATTTCACCATTTCTCACCACTTTTCTCACATTACCACCACCATTCTAGTACAGATAATCATTATATCATGTTGACTATAGCAATAGTGTGATAGCTGATATGCTTGTCTGTTGTTCTCCTAATTCTATTCTATCATCCATATTGTCACTAAAATAATTTTCTTTAAGCATAGATCCAATCAAGTCACAAACACAATCTTATTGTAATTAAAATAAAACACAAAATGCATGAATGCTCTCCCTACTCCATTCAAACTATTCTGTTCCCTGGCTTCCTTTAATTCCAACTAAAATCCATCTTCTACAAAAAATGTTCACATTTTCTCCCGTATCAGACTAAATGCTTCTGCAAGACAAGGACTACATAATCATTTTCTTTTTTCAGTTATGTTCAACTCTTCATGAGCTCATTTAGGATTTTCTTGGATGAGATACTATAGTGGCTTTCTATTCATTCTCCAGTTCATTGTACATATGAGATAATTGAGTTAAGCAGAGTTAATTGACTTTCTCAGAGTCACAAAGCTAGCAAGTGTCCAGATTTGATTTTAAGAAGATAGTCTTCCTGACTCTAGGAACAGCATTCTATCTAATGCACCACTCAACTAGCCAGGAAATGATTAATTAACATTTAGTGATTGATTGATTCTCTCCTCTCAATTTTTTCCATTCACATTCCCCCCCCCAAAAAAAAATCTTTCTTATACAACTGATGATATTACTCTGCAGACTGAGAAATCTCAGTGGATTATTTGACATTACTACTCTTATGAACTTTATATTCCAGGCATACTAGTTTACTTTAAAAGAATGCTTTTGCTTAATTAATGAATTCAAAAATTAAATTTCCATAGATTGAGAAGAAAATGGGAAGAGATGAAGTGAAGGCAATGAATGAGGACTTTATCTGTGAAAGAAAAGAAAAGTTTAAGACCTTAGTATATGAATTTATATAATTTTACTAAAGATATTATTCAGATCGAGATATCAAAGAAGTTTAATTTGTCCCCCTGATCCATCAGTTTATTTATCCCTTCTCCAATTATATTACTCATATCTGAATAGCCATCTTTCCCTCTTTTAGACTGATGAAAGTTGAAGGATAACATTGGGCAAATGTTTATAAGGACAAGGTTGAAGGAATCAGTCATGCCTCAAAACTCAAATATAAATTAAATAAACAATTTTAAGCAGATGTGAGCATAAGCAGCATTGCTCTATCCTGCCTCCCATCATGAGTATTTGTGTATTTGTGTTTATGTGAGTGTGAACTCATATGCTATTTGTAGAGGTAAAGGCATCTTGAAACTACCTAGGTTTTCTGCATGATCATAAAATTCAGGGTTCATAGATATATTGTCTTACTTTTAAAGAGAGATGATCTGAGTGAAAAATGACTAGCCCTTAAATAGGGAAGGGAAGAACTTTTGGCAACGAAGTGATTCAAAGAGGCTTGTATTTCTCAATCCAGCTATTCCCCTTCCAGTCAAAACCTTCTGTCAAAAGGGAAAGAGAATAAAATTTCAGATCAAACTAGTTTGTTAGCAGGATAATTTTATTTTTTTAACTTTTTATCTTTTTGTATAAATACCTACTTCTACTTTGGTGCAAAGGTTTAAAATTTGAAGGCTATTTTTCATGCATGTGTTCATTTCCTGCTCCCAGCATCAATTTGTCCTTAAGGTACCCAGAGGTTGACAATAAAAAGTTAAAAAAGATAAACGTCTTTTATCTCTAGGGATCCAAAATTACCTCCATAAGGGTGGGACATATTGATTGTCTTCTGAATTCAGTCATGCCTCTGGAAAAGTACTGCTTTCTCTACCCTAGTTAGGGATTTGGATATTATCATCATGTGCCCTGTCATTTTGTATTCTTTAGATTGTCCTCTGTAGATATATTAAAGAATGTTTCTTCTGTGTTATTTTTTGAGAGGATCTCAAGTTCACTGTTCCTACTTTTATGAGAAATTATTTCTTCTTTGTTTATGAGTTTCATATGACTTTCTCAAAAATATGTGACTAAGAACAAGATTGTCTTAATCTAAACCTTTCCTGATCCCCTCAGTCTTCCCTATAAGGGGAATTAAGCAAAAAAATAAATTAAAAATTAAACAAATTAAAAAAGCTCTATTCATTTTGTATACAAATCATGTTGAGTTCTTCTATGGAAATTTTAAAATATTGAAATATGAATGTGTTCTTAAGGTATTGATTGCTTCACTTATATCTTTTTTTCATTTGAGTTCCAAGTAAATTGCCTGTCACTTAAAATATTTTGAGACAAAATATTTATGTTCTTGAATGGTGAGGATGAATTGTTGACCCTGCTAAGATATATGTGCTACTATGGGGCAAGGATCATTTCAAAATGATCTTGTGTTAGAGGAAACGATGATGTCAGAATGTTAGTACATATTACCGAATGAAGTAACATCTCATCATTACTTGACAATAGTCAGAAACAGAATGATGAACCAAAGTCATTGATGACAATGCAATATTTCTATTTTTATTAGTTTTTTTACAAATATTAGTTAGCAGTCCTGAAAGTGAAAAAAACTTGCTTAAAGTCTTATTTAAATATAAATTTCTTGTTCAGTGTACCATAGTTTGTGCTTCTTCTCTTTCTCTTTTATTAATATATTTAGAAAAATAAAACCCTCATCAGACACTTATGTCAGTAGTGGTTAATGTCATCAACTTCTTAATATTATTTTGAACTATTTGGAAGAAAGAGAAATCATCACAACCCCTTTTCTTTCATGGAATGCTATTTGAAAGCTGACTCTTTGCTGAAGAGAAGAAAAACAGCCACATTTTCTTCAATTCATTTACACACACACACACACACACACACACACACACACACACACACAAAGAAACACACACAAAATACTAGTGGCTCCCTACTAATTATATAATCAAATAATAAAAAACCCTTTATTTGTTTTTTAAAGTCTTTCATAATATGACCCCTTTATACCGTTTTTGTTTATTTATCTTTGACTATCATTTACATTCTTTCTGATCTAGAACTGACCTTACAGATTACACTTCATTCTATCTTCATCTCTTACAATGACTGTTGCCAATACTTGGAATTCTCTCCTGCTTCATCTCCTCATCCCAGCTTCTATGCATTTCTTTAATATTTAATTCAATTCTCACTTTCTAAAAGAGGCCTTATCTAGCCCTAGCAGCTCCTCCACTTCCTCCTTACGTATCTCTTCCTCCTCCTCTTCCTCCTCCTCTTACCCCCCTTCATGGCAGCAAGTAATTAAAATAGACTGTACTTATACAATTGTGTTTTACGTATTTCCATTTTAGGCATATTGTGAAATTAGAATTAGAAAGAAAGGAAAAATGAGAAAGAAAGAAAAATATGTAAAATAAGCTTTTAAATTAGATATTAATATATTTTGCTGTGCATTCTGAACCCATATTGTTTTCCCTGGATGTGAATGGCATTTTATTTTCTTTTTCAATTTATTTATTCATTCATTTGTTTTTCAATGAATATTTTATTTTTCCAATTACATGCTATGAAAGTTTTTCAACATTCATCTAATGCATGAATATATTTTAAAGTTACATAATTTCCTTTCAACCTCCTTCCCTCAGTAAAGAAGAGTCAGGTTTCTGTTTAACAAGTTTACAGATTAATCATTTTTTGTCATGAGGAATTGGAATTAGGGAATAGAAAGAAAACTATGAGACAGGAAGGAAGTACATGAGTAATTTTTAAAATGCAACTGCAGTGTTCAGATTCTGTAGGGTTTATTTTCATTTGTTTTGTTTTGTTTTTCTATGTCTGTAAGGGTTTAGAATTTTCCATAGCCATTGTACTATATTTGTTCTATCTCTCAGAACTGTGGAGAGGAACTGCAATCATCGAGGTTGATCAACTGACAATGCTGTTGTTAATGTGTACAATGTTATCTTGCTCTGTTCTCTTTATTTAGCATCAGTTCCATAATTCATTCCATGCTTCTCTAGAGTCTGACCATTCATTGATCATGGTGCATATCCTATCAATAACTTGCTGTAATCTCTCTAAAATTTTATTTAAAATTTTTCTTCAATGTCCATTAGGGAGATTGATCCATCATTTTCTTTTTCTATTTTGGTTCTTCTTGGTTCAGCTATCAGCACTATATTCATGTCATAAAAGGAATTTGGCAGAACTCCTTCTTTCCTTAATTTTTAATTGTTTATCAAGAATGGGAATCAAATGTTTCTTAAATATTTGGTAGAATTAACTTGTAAGTCCTTCTGGAACTGGAGAATTTTCTTCAAGATTTTATTGATGGTTTCTTCAAATTCTTTTTCTGGAATGGGGTTATTAAAATATTTTATTTTCCCCTTCTGTTTAACTGAACAGTTTATGTTTTTGTAAATATTCATCTTTTCACTCAGGTCATCAAATTTATTGGCATACAGTTTGGAAAAATCACTCTGTATTATTTCTTATATTTCCTCCTCATTGTTGGTTGGTTCACTATTTTCAGTTGTGATACTTGCAATTTGTTTATCTTTTATTTTTGATTAGATTAATCAAAGTTTTATTTATTTCATTAGTTTTTCATAAAACCAACTCAATTTCTTGCTTTCAATTTTATTAATCTCTCCCTTGATTGTCAGAATTTCTAATTTTGTATCTAATTCGGGATCTTTAATTTGATCTTTTCTTTTTTATTGCATACTCAATTTATTGATCTCCTCTTTCTCCATTTTATTTATATAAACATTTAGAGATATACAATTTCCCCTAAAACTGCTTTGGCTGAATCTCACAAATTTTGTTATGATTTCCCATTGTTTTCATTTTCATGAATATATTTTTTTAATATTTCTATTATTTTTTGCTTGATTCATTCATTCTTTCAAATTAAGTTATTTAGTTTTCAATTAATTTCTAGTTTATCATTCCATGACCTTTCATGTCATGTAATTTTTATTACATCATGATCTAAAAATATGCATTTATTATTTAAGTCTTTCTGCATTTGATTTTAAGGTTTTTATGCACTTGTATATGTTCAGTTTTTGTATAGGTGCCATGTACTGCAGAGAAGACTGTATATTCTTTTCCATTCCCATTGTTTGTTCTAGAGTTCTATCATATCAAAGTTTTTTTTAAGATTTTATTCACCTTCTTAACTTCCTTTTCGTTCATTTTGTGGTTAGATTTATGAAGTTCCAAGAGAAGAAGGTTGAGATCCCCCATTATTAAAGTTTTGATTTCTGTCTCCTTGTAATTCTCTCAGTTTCTCCTCTAGAAATTTAGAAGCTATGCCACCAGGTGCATATATGTTTACTTATGATATAGTTTCCATTACCAATGGTGCCTTTTAAGAAGATGTCATTTCCTTCCTTATACTTTTTTAATGAGATTGATTTTTATAAATCTGATTTTTAATTCATTCTTCTGTTCAGTTCCATTTCATGGGAGAATTCAACTCATTCTTATTTAAGGTTAATATTACTTGTTCTGTATTTCCCTCCATGCTCTCTTTTTCTATTTATATTTTTCTCTTTCTTTTCTTATTCCTTCTCATCAAAGTTTTACTCCATTTTCCCTTTGACTATTTTTCAAATTTTAACTTTCAGTTTGTTTCCATTTATACCTTTCCAATCTCTTTTATTAGTCCCTTTATCCTTTTTCTTTCATTCCCACTCCACTTTCCTGTAGAGTAGGATATATTTTTAACCTAAGTGGGAATGTATCTTATTCCCTCTCTGGTTCAGATTGTTTGAATAGAATTTACTCAGTGTTCACACCCTCTCTTCTTTTCCTCTACTATGATAGACCCTCTTCACCCTTTGTTATTTATTAATAGATGTATTTCATTCATTTATTGTCATTCAGGTAGCATCAATCAAAGTACCATCAATCACAGGTTGATGAACTGATTGCTTTATTAGTTCACAGTACAATCAATAAATGTAGAATCACAGGTTGACTGATTGCTTAATTATGTGATATATGGTCTTGTCTCATAATCACTAAACACCCCCTTCTTCTGTCTCATTAGTACTATACTTCTCAAGAGTTGCAAATCTCAAATTAAAAATGTTTTATCCCTTATCCCCTTTCCAAGTACCCTCCAAGGACACATAATACTCATGAACCAAAGCATCAGGCAAAGCCAAATCATTTTATGAACAACAAACTCTCTCCCACATTACTTCCCTTTAATTCCCCAACTATGGAATTTTAAGACTTGTTAACTGAATTATGGATTAAGTCTAAAACTTCTAGATAAGTACCAACCCTCTATCTCTAATGTAACTTCTGATTTAATTAGCTATACATTCTCTAGGAGCTCTAAGTACCGGGACACTATGAAGATCTCTTAAAAAATTAACAATTGATAGTAAATTATGGAAAACACTGACTCTGGATCACCCAACATAGGATGCCCTCAGCAGAGAAAATGCTATGCTTTATGAGCAAAGAAGAATTAAATTTCAAAGGAAACTGAGACATATAAGTTTATAGTAAGCACCCTACCTTTTCATCTGGACCTTTTGTCTCCTTGGTCCTCTTCAGTGGAAAGACAAGAACAAACCATACCCTTAGTCTCTCAGTCTAGTCTCTTCAATTATATTCAAACCTTTAACTATCCTAAGAGAAATATGATTATCAAGAGTTACAATGTTATATCTATCCTTATTGTAGATATATTTGATGTTCTTGACCAATACTTGTTTCACTTGTTTACCTTTGGAGACTGAATTCTCTTTCCAGTTCTGTTCTTTGTGTCAGGAAATTTTGGAGGTCCTCTATTTCATTGAACATCCAACTTTTCCTCTGACAAAATGTGCTGAATTTTCTAGGTTAGTATACTCTTGGTTGTAATCCAACCTTTGCCCTCTGATACATGATATTCCACATCCTCTGGTGCTTCAATGTTGAAGGTTATAAATCTTGTGCAAATCTGATTGTTTTTACTTTGTATTTAAATTGCATTCTTTTTTCTGTTTGCAGTATTTTCTGTTTTATTTGAAAATTATATAATTTGACAATGGTAACTCTTGGAGGTTTTGCCATTGGATTTCTAGCAGAGCAAAAATCTATTCTTCTCTAGCAGAATCTATTTTCCACATTGTTTGTTTTTCCTAAAAGATAGTTTACATTTTCTTCAAATTTTTCAACCTTTTTACTTTGTTGGATAGAATTTTGAAGGCTTATAGATTCATTGTTTTCTGTTTTTCCGATTCTAATTTGTAAGGGTTTTTATTTCTTTCAGGTAATTTTTGTATTTTCTTTTCCAGTTCATTAATTTTACTGTTTGCTGAAGTACATTTTTTCCCAACTGGTAAATTGTATATTATGAAGTTTCATTCTTTTTCTAGTTGGTTATTTTTACTTCTAAAGGAGTATATTTCTTTTGTCAATTTTTCATAATTTTCCTGAATGACTCTCTTCTTCTTTATATTTTTCTTCTTCCTCTCTTTGTTTTTTAAATTCTTTTTAAAGCTCTTTTATGACTTTTTTTTTGTATTTGAGTACAATACACAGACTCTTTTTACACTTCCCCTGTGGCTTACTTTTCAATGCTTTCTTCTTCCTAGGTGGCATTGTTATCATCTTTATCTGCAGAGTAGTATTTTTTGATCAGCACTCTCCTTGATTTTTTACTCATTTTGGTTTTCTGAGCATAATCCTGGGGAATGGGAAGTAGAGATTCAAGGTTTTTATTTTCCTTTTTTTTGTTGGGTCTGGGGTCTGATCCCTGGCTCGTTGTTGGCCATGCAGTTTGGGACTATGCAATCCAAACTTACCCTTTGCAATGGTTCTTTTCTCTTTTATGTTCAATTTCTACCTATGCAGTGTGTTTTTTTCCCCAACCTGTCTTGACTTTTGCCTCAGTGCTCCCAGATTTCAGATTTTGTTTGGTGTAGGGACACTCCCTGCTGGCTTGCTATATATTTCCCAGGTCTTATGCTGTTGTTAAGCTGTTGGGAACTGTATTGCCCTGTGGCTAAAAGCATCCTGGTGGTTCTCCTGCTCTCCCACTTAAGTGGGTTTTATTTCCCCTCTTCCCCAAAGAGATGGCTTTTCACTGAAGATACACTACAGTATATAACATTCGAAACTTCTTTGGATCTTGTCTTTTTTTTATGAAAGCTGTAGCTTTCATTTCTGGCAGAGGCTTCATTTAGCTATGTGTAGGAAAAGTCTCTGGGAACTTATTGCCTCAGCCCCGGATGTCCTGGCATTTTCCTAAAAAGGGCTCTATGAATTATGTGCTAAAAGAACTTGTGTCTCTCACAAATGATCATCTCAAACTGTTGCTATTAATGTGTACATTGTTCTTCTTGTTCTTCTCCCTTCA
Organism: Macrotis lagotis; assembly: GCF_037893015.1. Classification (NCBI taxonomy): domain Eukaryota; kingdom Metazoa; phylum Chordata; class Mammalia; order Peramelemorphia; family Peramelidae; genus Macrotis; species Macrotis lagotis. The sequence continues at coordinate 316,092,671 of NC_133666.1, read as the reverse complement.
CTCAGCATCAGTTCATCCAAGTCTTTCTATGATTTTTTGAAGTGACCATTTTGCCAGAGGAAAAGATGGTTGTTCAATGAAATAGAGGACCTCCAAAATTTTCTGACAAAAAGAACAGAACTGAAAAGAGAATAATTTTATGTTGATGACAGCTGTGTAGGCATTCACTTTAATAGTCATTTAGCATTTACATTTAACATCTTTATTAATGTACCATACTATTTATTTCACCTAATGAATCTTTTGTATACAGCTGTTTGCTGGAAGTAGGCAGTCACTTCTATGTTTCAAGGTTCATTGAATGTCCATTTCAGTACCTTACTATAATTGTGATGTTGTAAAATTTAATCTTTTTTTTAAAACAATTTGTAATTCATTGAAATCAATACATTTTATTAACAAACTATAGACATTTATTTGATTGCAGTTCCTGTTCCCAATAAGATAATTTGTTGGTAGGGTTATTTAATTATTTATGCTTCCAAATCTACTCTTCTTGTTCTACTAGTTTCCAAAAGCAATTTATTGCTCATATCCAAGCTAAGAGGAAAATGGAAACTTCAATGTATTTGCTATATACAAATACTGACTCTACTACTTTGTAACTATGAAATTAAAGTCAAATCATTTATTTATCTGGACCAAATTTTCCTCATTTATAAGAGTCTTAATTAGATGAACTCTATTTTTTTATCCAGTTTACTCTCTAAAATCCTATAATTCTGTAATGAAATTTGCTATAGGAACTTAGTTGTGTTGTCTTTCATTTCACCAATAAAAACATCTCTCTAATATGTGTGAACCATGTATAAAGTATGAAATAATTAATGGCATTTATGAAGACATATATACATAGAGATACATTATAATCCTTCAACATGCCTCAGTCACATATTCATAAAATCAAAGTTTATATATGTGTACAAATATAAACACATTTACACACACATATATATATGTGTATATATATGATGGCAATAATATATAAATTCTGTTATTAAAGTAAATATCTCTCAGTGATAAAAATGAGAACCCACATTACAAAACCATATTGTTAAATATTTATGGTAATGTGTGATCTGCATTTTTCTGCTGTTACACTGAAAATATTGTTTATTCTTATGAAAAAATTGGCATATAACACTTTTTAGGTTTTGATATGGATGAAAATTGCCATTCCCCCATTCCACATGTATGAGTTATCTGCTCATTGTGTTGCACTCAAGGGATTCTAAAGTAAACATAATCACCTTGTTGTCCTAAGAACTGTGTATTCTCATATGCCAAGGATTCTACCCATATGTTATGGGGATTGTGCTACAATCAAATCTACCAAATTTCATTGTTATTATATCAGCAGTTTCTATAATTCGTTAAGTTTAGTACCTTAATTTAGCATGATTTGTTTCCTAATATTTGATTTAATCTATGATATGTATTTAGGTTCACAATCTGCTATACAACCATTTCAATACTCTTTTTTGTTTTTACAGTTCTATTTGGAGTTTTGTATTAAGTGGAGCTCACCTAAAGATCTGTTATTCTACTAACTTGTTACCACATGTCTCAGGTATGAAGAAAGTGTATAAAAGAGGTAGGCATCTTCATGAATAGTATTCCTTACTTCTCTCAGAATAGTATCATTTTGATTATGGATCTCTTCTGTGGGCTTATTGCATAGACCTTTAGTTTTCCCACATCTTTTTATGATTTTCAAAAACTTAAAATGTATTTTATTTGAAGAATAAATTAGATAATAGTTTTTGATAAAATTGAGATTTCCATAACCATAAACAAAGAAAATTAAACAACTTTGGATTTTCTAGTGCTCTTGCAAAACCAATTCCTAATGAAAAAGTCACATGGTAGTTTTGTTCAGAAAGTTAGAAAATTATAGGATTAAGCATTATTTTAGTTTACCTCTCAAGAAAGTACTTCAGTCTAGACAATTCTGAATGAAGTCCCAGGGATTCATGCAGATAAGGTATATTATCTAAAATATATTTTTTGCTTCTCTTTTCTTTCTACCTTCTTGAAGGGACAGATTATTCAGAAAAGAATGGGGATGACATTTATTTGAGGTTAGCACATTTTGATAGAGGAATAATGAAGAAAGTATTTCAATGACCAGGGTTAGTCAGAAACACAGCTTCAAGGAGTTAGTTTGAAAGACATAGTAATAAGCTTCCATGAGATCAAAGACATATATAAAGGACAAATTTACTAAGGCCCTACTGTCTAAAGATCAAATGAGTTCCATTCTACTCCTCTCTCAGGTTTCTCCAGTACTTTAAGATATGGAAGGGATGAGATCTCTAATGTCTGCCACTGGTTAGAAGCTATGTAATCACTTTCATCAGAATAAATTTTATTAATTAATATAAAATTCAAAATTATAAAAAAGCAAACATTTTCCCCCAGCTGTGGCCCTTTACTACCTCAGTCTCTGGAAATGAGAGGGAGATTAGGTTTAAAATTCTATTTAGTTCCTACATTCTATTAGTGACTCACAGTTTAAGAATACTCACTAACCTGCCATACCAGTACATTCTGGGTTGTAATCCCAGGTCCTTAGCACTCTGAAATATGTTATTCCAGTTCTTCTGATCCTTCAGTCTTGAGGCTGATAGGTGTTGGGTAGTCTGATTATCTTCCCTTTGTATTTGAATTGTTTTCTTTTTGCAGATTGGAGCGATTAAAACCCAGAATGTACTACCCTGAAAATTTCAGCTTATACTGTCAGGGAAAAAGTTGGACGTTCAATGACATATAGGGCTTCCAGAACTTCCTGACACAAAGACCAGAACTGAACAGAGAATTCAATCACCAAATACACAACTGAACAGTTACATTAAAAAGTGGTAAATGAAAAAGTTGACTGAAAAAACAAAGTTGTTTGAAACAAATCTTCCCTAAAAGGGAGGATATAACAATCCTAATTCTTTAGACCTTTCATTCTCTAAGGAAAATTAGAGGGTAGAATATAATTGAAGAGAACGAATCTAAAGGATATGAGTATAATTGGATCTTGGCTCTCAGTTGAAGTGGTCCAAGATGACATCACTATCTTTGAGAGAAAAAGTCCTGAACAAAAGAAGGTGATAACTTTAAGGTAAGTGTCTCAGTATAATTTGACTCACTTTAATCACAAGGTGTTAAGCACCTTTTCAAATGAGGGCATCATGAATTGTGAGGACCTGAGAAAATGTCTCTTGTAACTTACAATCATTTGTAAAGTTCTCAGGGAGACCTCCAGAGTAGCCCAGTACTTAGAGATTTTCAAGATTCTATACAGTTAATTACATCAGCAAAACTTCCATTCTTTGCAAATGATATGATGGCTTATCTAGAAAACTGGAGAAAATCATCTAAAACTCCTTGAAACAATTAACAAATTCAGCAAAATGGAGGATATAAAATAAACCCACATCAATCATCAGCATTTCTATATGGGAAAAACAAAGTCCAAGAACAAGAGATAGAAAAAGAAATTCCAATTAAAATAACTGTAGACAACATTACATAGTTGGGAATCGACCTGCCAAGACAAACCCAGAAATTATATGAACACAATTTTAAAGCTCTCTTCATCCAAAGAAAGTCAGATCTAAATAACTGGAAAAAAAATCTCAAATGGTCATGGTTTTTGTCTAGTTAATATAGTAAAAATGACAATTATACCCCAATTAAATTACTTATTCAGTGCCATACAATTAAACTACCAAAGGCCAAAGCCAGAAAAAAGAGTAACAAAATTCATCTGGAGCAACAAAAAGGCAAGAATAGCAAGGGAACTGATGGAAAACAATTTAGAGTATGGTAGCTTAGCTCTACTAGTCCTAAAACTAAGCTTTAAAACAGCAACCATCCAAACTGCCTGGCAATGGTTAAGAAATAGAGTAATTGATCAGTTGATTAGGATAGATCCAGACGGAAGTGCAGTAAATGACTACAGCAATCTCCTATTTGACAAACACAAAGACATCAATGTCTGAGATAGGAACTCACTATTTGACCAAAATTGTTGGGAAAATTCAAAAACAGTATAGCAAGAACTAGGCATAGATCCACATCTCACAACTTAATACCAAAATAAGGTCAAAATGGGTACAGGATTTAGACATAAAGAACTATAGATAAATTAAAAGACCAAAAAAATACTCTATCCATCTGATCTATGGAAAAGAGATAAATTTAGTTCTAAACAAGAATTAGAGCACATTGCAAAGTGAAAAATGAATGATTTTGACTATTCTACATAAAAAGGGTTTTGTACTAATAAAATCAATGTTGCCCAAATTAAAAGAAAAGCAGATAGCTGGGAAACACTCTTCATAATAGGAGTTCTGATAAGCATCTCATTTCTAAAATATATAGAGAATTATATCAAATTTTAAGGTCAGAAGTCATTTCCCAATTGATAAATGGGCAATGAATATGAACAAATGCTTTTTAAAAAAAGAAATTAAAGCTACATATAATTGTATGAAACAATCTCCAAATCATTATTCATTGGAATAATGCAAATTAAAAGAACAATTAGGTGTCATATCACCTCTTACATTAGCCCAGATGAGAAAAAGGAAACATGATTAAAGTTGGAGTGGATGTGGGAGGACTGGAAAATTAATGCGTTGCTCCTGGTTGTGAATGGATTCAATCTTTCTGGAGAGCAATATGGAACTATGCCCAAAGAGCAATAAAATTCTTCATACCCTTTGACCAAGCAATTCCAATTCTAGGCCTATATCCAGACAAAATCAGAAAAAAAGGAAAAGTCCTGAATGTTCCAAAATATTCATACGACTCTTTTGGTAGTGGCAAAGAATTGGAAATTGAGGGGATACCCATTAATTGGGGAATGGTTAAACAAGTTATGGTACATAATACTATGGAATTATTATTGCTCTATAAGAAATCAAAAATGGTCAGATTCTAGGGAAGCATGGATTGACTTATGGGATCTGATGCTGAGTGAAGGGTATAGAGTCAAGAAAGCAATGTGCATATCAACAATAATATCTTATAAACAACCTTGATGGAAAAAATTCCTTTCTAGTCCAGAGAACTAGAACAACTGTATTAGACTGCTAATGGTCTATACTAGCCCAACCAAAGGAAGAAAAACAAAACAAAACAAAACACACAGGAAAAAATAAACACCCCTACTGAATCTGATGAACACTGTATAAAATTATCTCTTATGTATCCCTTTCCCTTAATTCTAATTCCTTATGACAAAAATTGCTTATTTGAAAATATGTTTAATAATAGTTAAATGTAAAATGCTAACCTGGGTATTCCCTGCTGAGGGGAGAGGGATAGGAAGGTAGGTTGGAAGGAAATTTTGTAACATTGCACGTACAAATGGGTAAAAATAAAAAAAAATAATATAAAAAAATGGAGTGAAACAATGATGTGTCCTTACTTCCATGCTTTTTTTAGCATGATGTTTTCAGGCATGTTACCTGAAGCTTTTACTGAGGATGTACATGTCATCAGCTACTGCATGGATTGTAAATTCAAGACCCAAGTGAAAGGAGTATTTGGTGCATGCTCTGTTTGCAGAAGATTGTGTACTCAATGCAGTCTCTGACATTGAGATGCAACAAATGACGAATCAGTTATCTGCTGTTTGTGGTAATTTTGGCCTAACAATTAACATCAAGAAAATACAGGTGCTCCATGAAACTATTGATTACAGCAAATGGAAAAGTATTGAATACTATTGATAAGTTCACTTACCTTGTCAGTGTACTTTCCAGCGAGGTACACATTGATAATGAGGTCGAAACAGGCATTCTTAGAGCTAGCTCAGTATCTGAGAGACTCCAAAAGAAATGTGACAGAGAAGACATATTAGATTGACTATCAAACTGAAGGTCTACGGGGCCCTTGTGCTGGTCTCATTGTTATATTCCTGTGAAGTAACATGCAAGGAAACAGAATCTTCTTTCATTTGGAAGATTCTGAAGATCACCTGGCATAAGACCAGTTCTTTCTCAAGCTAAACTTCAAATTCTGTTTTTACTATAGAGAGTGTGCAACTAAAATGAGTTGAATATGTTGTTAGATGTGTTCTTGCCTCTCACAGAGCACATATTCATAGGTGATCAGAAAAAGATTCAGACAATCCAAAACTCTCTTAACAACTTTTGAATTGATTGTACAGCATGGGAGACACTGTCACAGGGTCAACCATTGTGGTATGCCCTCATCAGAGATAGGGTTGTGCTATATGAGAAAGGCAGAATCCTTTAGCAACTTAAAAGAAATGTGAATTAAGTTTAGAGAAAAAATCCCAATTGTTCAAGTGGACATTTATCTGACCTATGGTAGAGCATTCTGAGCTTATATTAGTCTGATCAGCCACAATCACATACACTGTGATCTGTGTCAAGCAAAGTGATATGATTTTAGTCTTCTTCAATAACAAATAAGATGAACCAGCTAACTGAATATAAACCGAAAAGAATAAATAAACAAAAAATGAAACAAAATACATTTTTGTAGGTATATGCTTCAAGAAGGGGGGGGTGACCTTTAAAACTTCATTTCCATCCACTGTATGGTTTCACTTTATATAAATGAATAATTTACCACCCTTGAACTCTCTGGAAATGAGGTTACCATATTTAAAGAAGCTTCATTTTTGGATTGTATAAGTTATGAAAAAAGTCATTTCAAAACATGGAATAGATTAATATAGAGTTTCCATACATGCACTAGTTCTCCAGTCTCCTATAAGTAGGTCCAAATATCCACCATATAAATGATGCTATTTGGGATAGTCTGGACATGCACTGAATCCTATAATGCATATACATAGAATGCACTTCTAAAACTCCTTGGGTATCAGAGAAGACAACACTGATCAACCAAATGATTTTTGGCATGGATTCCCAACCTTTGCATATTTAAAGTGAGGTGTATGCTGTATATGACATTCCTCTCACTTGTGTTTTACCAGAATTGCTTCACCTCATGACCTAATTCATAGGAAACAGAACTATTAGAGTCTCTTAGTCTGGCTGCTGCAGAATCTCTTGACCTTAAATTGGTTTTGCTTCCTCCCATTTGATTGAAGCACCACAGTCCACCATCAGTGAAACTGGCAAACATTAACTTGTGATATATAGTGACAGGATGCTACTACCTGATATAACTTAACCTGTCTCTTGATGAACTAATTGTCAATATCACTTTTCCTCTCAAATCTACCACCTTTGAGCTATTTAAGACCAAAGTGGAGAAGGGTTTACATGAACAGCAGTTGAATATGGGTCAGTCAGTCCTGAGGATACGTGAGAGTCCTTCCAATGGGAAGTACAATGGCCTCCATTGTGCTTGACTGATAGAAAGGGAACCAGGTTCAAATCCCCAAAATCAGAGTGGTAATGGGCACTACCAGCAACCAGTGTGATAATGTAACTGATCCCCAGAGAAGACAGAAAGAAGACAGAAAAAGCCCTAAAGGGAATCATTTTTTTTTTTTTTTTGTGAAAAACAGAGCCACTTAGGAAGGAGTTCACCCTGAGAGAGGGACACCATGCCTTGGAAGGTATCCTGGTTCCAGAAGCTTTAAGTGAGCTCAAGCTTGGCAGAGTGAAGTAAAAGAGAAGGGCAGCATAGTCTTATGTGTGGTAAATTGATAGTTTCCTAATATTAAAGCTTTTCCCAATTTTCTCATATAGACAATCCATTGATTACAAGTAAAAAATGAAATTGAGATCTGACATAAAGTAACTTTCTATCTCATTGCATAGATTAGAGAATATTGAAAACATACAATACTGAGAGATATGTTATTCAATGAAAATATATATTTATGTAGAAAAGATATTAACCATAATATATTTTTTTCACAATTGGAGTCATCTAAAGACAGAATGAGTTGTTGTCTTATGAGGTAGTGTTCTCTCTACAGAGTTGTCAAGCAGTGTAGATGATGATAAACAAAAGTGTGTAATGGTTTGATTATTCAACCAAGTGGTCTATTAAGTTCCTTACAACACAGAGCTTTTATGATTTTATTGCTTTATATTATACTATTCACTGTTTGTGCTTGAATTATTTAATAAATGTTTCTACTTCATTAAAATCTAAGAAGAATAAGGAGTTAAAGCATTCCCTTTTTTATGATCTTACACAAAAGGAAGGTAAATAATAATGATATAGGTTTCTATTTGCAATCCCTGAAATACTTAGCATAATAAGAATATAGTTTAGATAATTATTGTATATGTGATCAGTTTGGACCAGCATCTCTAGTGAGAGGGTTTAGCAAGTCCTTTTCAAGGTCTTTGACACTGATCAGCCACCCAATAGGCTAAACTATGATGGGGGTAACCAACAGACCTCAAATCCTTTGGTGAGGTAGAGGGATATTTACCCCAAAATTGTGAAGACATCCTTCCATTGAAGGAATGGATAAGGAAAATTTGTTCCATAAACTATGTAGACAACTGAAGCAAATGTTATGGTGTGCCTAGAACTTGGTTAGAAAATAAAGATGCCAAAGTTGTCCATTGCATCCCAACTCATTGCCAGTTGTCCTGGCTTTTGTCTTGACAAGGGAATTTACTCTGGAAGACAGAGGGAAACTTTGCACAAATCTACCTCACTTAAATTCAATTCATGTGAAAGTTTAGACATTACCCTACAATTTCATTGGTCCCTCTGGAGAACAAAGGACAAACAGCACCAAATTAACCTGAATGCAAAGCTGTTTGGTAAGAAAAAAAACTTCAATGTGAAGATTAAGGCAAACCCAAAAATAGAATCCAGAAAAGTTTAAGTGAGTTGGGGCTACATCATTCAGGCAGAGGGGATACATATAGTCACAGAAGTCAGGGCCAATGACTTGATGTATTTGTCCTTTCAATTCAGCTGCAACAACTATTTGGAAAGGTAGAGTTTCTTTTTCTTGTCTCTATGGTTTTTAAGACTGAACATCTCAGAAATATAAGAGAGGTAATAGATCCTTTAATACTCATATAAGAAGGACGCATTGCCTTCTGAAGCAATTTATTACAGTTTTAGACAATCCTATTGGTTAGGAAGTTTTTCCTCATATAGAATTACAATAGATTTTACTCCTTACTTTTGCCCTCTAGAATCAAACAAAATCTTCTCAACTTAGACATAAATACATTTTCATTTTTCCCACCTTCCAATACTCATATTGTCTAAATTAAATATCTTTCGTCTTTGAATTAGGTTGAGCAATTTCACATTCCATCTTCATTCTGTTTACACTTTTTTGTTCACATCAGAATATTTAACACACCATAGATTTTATTATAAATAGCATGAAATATGGTAAACAGCGTGAAATACATTATCCTAATTCTGGTATTATAGGCACCTTGGATCTATAGTCTACAGGCATAGAGGCTATAGTTCTGAAATACATACATATATACATATATACATATATACATACATACACACAGCTACACACCCACACCCACACACATATGCATATATATATATATATATACACATATATGCATGTATGCATACATTTCAGGACTATAACTTATATGCTTGTAGACTAACATTCTACAAAATAAGCCTAATATCAAATTACAGAGACACCATTACATGATGCTTAGAGAACTGGTTTAAACTCAAGAACACCTGAGAACAAATTCCATATATTCTAATAAGGTCAGGACTGTTGTTTACCACACAATTCATTATGACCCTGGTCCAATGTTTTGTAAATTAAAGTCTTTAATGACAAATAGGGCAGAAAGAGTATTAAACCACAAACATTACTGGAGAAGGCAAACCAAGGAACATATTGTTCTGATCAGTAGTACCACCTTTATATCCAAATTGAAGTCATTGGAGCCAATAAATGAGAATACTTAATCATGTCCTTACTTTCCTCCCCAATCTAGACTTGCATTCTTATAATTATGACAAAGTGTTTCTCTGTGGCACTAAGGCTTCTAGAATAGCTTTGCTCTTAAAGAAAATGACCATTTTAATGGCAAAACCAGTGTAGAAATAATTAAACCCAAAATAAATTAACATTGGCAAAAACAATTTACATACACTATATCACAAAACAATCATAAAAAGAATAGGAAGAAAAAAATATTTCATCCTATTGAATTTAATTAGCAAGAATTATTGATGTCAGGCATCTCATATGCCAACATTCTGCAATTTATTAAAGTGCCCTGCATCTAAAGCAAGATCCCATATTTCAAGTGCATGTGATATGTGGACTTCCAGGACAGCAGGATCCTCTGGCGCATCATAGGCAAATGTTAGAAGCACTACTGTGAGCCTGTCTCTCTGCTGTTGCTATCATCTGATGGTAACTGCTACTGAGATGAAGGGATTTTACTAACAGCTTGTAGCTCTAAAGGTCGTAAGGTAAAATTTTCCATTATGTTGCCATTCTAAACTTGTTCTTATACTAGATACAAAAATCTAGCCTTCCTGAAGCAATATGAATTAAAAAAATGCATTGTTCTTATTTATTAGTAATTTCTCTGAGACATACTATGACTAAGACCTCAAATCATTATTTCATATGTAAATATTTTTATGATTAATTAATGTCAAATGAGGGCAAACATCACCCATTCATATTTCTGGTTTATCACCTGTTATTTACAGAATGATTTGAACTTGGGTATCTCAAGTAGGAAGATATGAGAGTCATATGTTGATCCTTCCTCATGATGATATATAAGGGAATGTGATTGTTTTTCCTCAAATAATTGAATGGCCATCATGTGGAGGAAGGAATTAGATCTTTTATGCTTGGTTCTAAAATGCAGTTCTTGGATAAATAGATAAAAGTTTCAAGTAGGCACATTTCAACTTGACCAAAAGGAAAAAAAAGACTTAACAAAAAGATTAATCTACACACGGATGATGTTTCCCACAAAATAACGGATTTTTTTTTCCATTGGAGTTCTTTAAATTGCATATTTATGACCTCTTTCTATATGTGGGTGTGTGTTTGCATTTATAAATTGGAGAACCTTGATTTAGCCTATGCTTCTAGGAAATATTAAATTGCAAACTTAAAAGCTATTTTTAATAATGTTTCTGGTCTGTGAATGTTCACAAGCATTTTTTTTCTACCCTGGAACTCTGAAGAAGGTTCCAGCTCCCCTGGGGTGCCAAGTTCTGGTTGATAGTGCCATGATCCACATCCAAGGTTGGACAAAGCAATAGTTCTGCCTCAATACTAACAACAACCGCAACAACAACAAACCCTCTGTAAATCTCCTTCCGAACAGTTGTTTGACCCACTTAACTTCTGTGGACTGAAAGTTCTGGAGGCAGTTCCTCTTTTGCTGTGGCCTGGTCTATTCTGTCTCTCGTAGACTGACCTAATCTTTCGCCTTGGTGTAGCAAATCTTTTCTGCCAGCTTTCCAAGCTGTCTGTGTCCTGAGAAGTCTAGAAATTCCCATTGATTCAGTCCAATAATAATAACAATAATATGAAAATTCAATAATAGTAATAGTAATAATAATAATAGTAATAGTAATAATAATAATAATAATAATAATAATAATAATAATAATAATAATAATAATGAAGAATGGAAACCTACTCCTTATTTTCTGGGATTGGAATCTGTCCTATTTTGAACTGTACTGCACAGCACTCTAGTTCAGTGGTCTGGTGCAGTTTATCTGGAAAATTGTTTCACTCTATCTCTTTGCAGTTTCTGCTGTTCTAGAATTTATTTAGTCATTATTTAAAGGTATTTGGAGGGATTTAGGGGAATACTTAGGCAAGTCCCTGCTTTTACTCTGTCATTTCGCTTATGCCTCCCCTCTGTCATGAGTTTTTTTTTTAATTAACTATATTGAACTCTTACAAAGATCACATATAAAGATCTATAGAGACCAATCTGTACTGATAGCCTTTGCAGCTTCATGTCAAAGTGTGCTGCCTCTCACTTGTGTAATTAAAAAGCTTTGTGTAGTTGAAAGGGGGACTAATTTAAAGTAAGGTAAAATCGGAGGCTAGTAACTCTCTGACTAATAAAAGTAGTTTTACTCCCCTAAGTTTCAATTTCCATTTTGCAAAAATAGAATAATATTATCTGTTTGAAAAATTCAAAATTGCAGTGAGTAGTAAATTATATACATATGCATATATATATATACACATATACACATACATGTGCACATATAGTACTTTGTGCTCTTGATCACATTATTTAAATACTTGCTATCATTAGAAATATAGGTTTGAAATATGGGAGAGTAGTACTGATGGAGGCGAAGGAACCAGAATAGTAGAATATAATGCTTGCTAATTTTAGCATTAGTAGAACTGACCTCATATCTAAATCTAATTTTCTGTAACATTAGTCAAGTAACCTAAATCCACTGTGACTTAATTTTTTTTTCCATTCAAAATGAGAGTTTGATTCAGATGGACTCTAAAGATGTATAGCTCTCAATCTTTATCACCTGTGAAAAGGAGCACCATAATGGGAATCTCTGAACAATAAGGAGCAGATAAAGGTAAGGAAAGAGAAAGCACCCAGAATGTAGAAGGAGGGCAGATAGGGATACCCTAAAAACTGATTTTCACATTTTTGCAATTGTCAAGAAGACTTCCCATGCTATCACCATATAATCATTAGCATATTATTAGCAATAAGAACAAGAAAATAAGTATGAACTAATAAGAAAATTACCAATTATAGAGTGCTTTATTACTTTTGTGAAATATTTGACCAACATTTATCTCTTTTGATTGAAGAAGGCATGTTTTATTTGCTCATCTTAGAGTAAGATTATCTTCAAGGATGAGATCTTTTATGGCTCATCATTGTAAGACATCAAGGATTTTTTTTAGGTTTTTGCAAGGCAAACGGGGTTAAGTGGCTTGCCCAGGGCCACACAGCTAGGTAATTATTAACTGTCTGAGACCGGATTTGAACCCAGGTATTCCTGACTCCAGGGCCGGTGCTTTATCCACTACACCTCCTAGCAGCCCCTTTTTTTTAGGTTTTTGCAAGGCAAATGGAGTTAAGTGGCTTGCCCAACACCACCCAGCTAGGTAATTATTAAGTGTCTGAGACTGGATTTGAACCCAGGTACTCCTGACTCCCAGACCGGTGCTTTATCCACTATGCCAACTAGCCACCCCAATCAAGGATTTCTTATCAACAAATTCGTCATTCTACAAGTATGTCTTAAGGATCATGGGCAAGATACTTTGGCAAGTTCTGAATATTGGTGAATCTACCAACATGAAGAGAGTACTCAATTGTTCTGTCTCACCCCAACACGGCAAACACCTAATGAGAAGTCTGTCAGTTCTTCTAAGTTTTTCCCTATTAGGCAGATAGCATCTGAATTATAGGATTCCCATATCACTATCAAAAAAGGGCTAATATGAGCTCTCAAAAATTGTTAGTATTTCTATGTTATAGGTATTCGTGGGGGGGCAGGGTTAATGGCTTAAATCTCTTGTAAATATGAAAGACTTGATAGTATTTTGGTAGTCAATCTTCTTATGTTGGGCAGAATTTAAATAAACCTACATATATTTTGGAAAGCCATCTGCTTATTTTTAACAGTATGAATGATTCCTCCCCCAAAATGAGATTTTTCTACATTCAACCTGAAAAAAATACAGGGTTGATAGGAGAATATTAAGATTCTATCTACTGTGCCTATGAAAAGCCTCAAGCAACTCAGCTCAGATTTCAGGACAGGAAATTTCCTTTGAAGTACAGATCAATCAATTTATAAAAAAAGATTTCATTTTGCTAACTTAAAAAAATCATAGGGGTGAATCCCAAGTCTGTTTTATGCTAAAACAAGTTTATGTCATCATGTCTTTATTTCTTTTTCTCAGAATGCTATTTAATCTTTAATTTTCCCAGTTATGATCACTATGGATTGTTCACATATATTACTTAAAGGGAGATAAATTTAAATGTCATAAAAAGGATAATGAAGCTAATACTGAATTTTGTTCCTTAAAACTTATGATTAATAGAAAGCAAATGGTGGAAGAACATAAGAGACAACAGTTTTTGGGAAGTGGGTTGCTCAAAGTCATTTAGAACAGAAAAGTCATTATCACATTGATTCTCTCAATTTTTATAGATACAACAAATGAAGCCTGTACATTATTAACTGGCCTAGATCAAAAAGGTAGAGAGTGTCAGATCCTGATTCAGAAAATGAATTTCTAAATTCCTAGCTCAGTTGTCTCTATCCTTAGATTTAGTCTTATAGAAGAAGAAAAAAATTGAAACTTTTTTTTGACATTGTCAATGTTTCATCCTCTATCAGAGATAACCTATTTGTTAAGTAGATACAACATCACCATTTACACAGTATTATAATATCCACACAAAAATTAATAACAAGAAAAAATGGCCAATCCCATAGCAAGAGCAAAGAGTAATTGACATACAATTTCTTACAGCATAGAGATATTCCATTATAAACACATAGCATAACCTGTTAACCTCTCCACAATTAATGAGCATCCCCTCAGTTTCCAATGTTTTTTGAGCATAAAATAGCACTACAAAAATTTTTTGTCTGTACAATGCTTTTTTAATTTTTCTTTAAGTTCATTTTTTTGTATAAATCTAGCAATTCTATTGTTGAGTCAAAGGGTATATAGACAATTTGGGGGCATAATTTAAAATTTTTACCTTGATAATTTTACTATAATTTAAGGATTGATAACAACACCCACATGTGTTACAAAAGGGGTGACTCATTGACTCTATTCAAGATAATCAAAAGAACTCTGAAAGATCCATGCTAAGAAAAAAAAGTAAAGCAATTTATGTCTAAAGCAAGAATTGTGAACCTTTGAGTGCAAAATGAAGCATACTTTTTCACTGTTGTTTTTGTTATTGAATTTTAAGAACTTAATATGGAAATGTTTTGAAGTAAAAATTAAAAACAAACTTCTAAAAGAAGAGTTCATCTTCATCTCTTAGGGCTATACATAACTAATACATCTCTGTGTAACTAGAGTAACAGCATCAGTGACATAATAATTCTATATCATATACTGAGTTGTCAATAACACAATCTCATCTGAATAAATGATCCTTTCCTCTTCTGACATGAGCCAGGATTTTGAAATAATTCAGACTGTGGC
Source organism: Macrotis lagotis (assembly GCF_037893015.1). Classification (NCBI taxonomy): domain Eukaryota; kingdom Metazoa; phylum Chordata; class Mammalia; order Peramelemorphia; family Peramelidae; genus Macrotis; species Macrotis lagotis. The sequence goes on along the minus strand of NC_133666.1, from coordinate 316,077,541 downwards.
TTACTTCCCTATTTACAAAAAAAAAATCATTCTTTGTATGTATGCTGCATCAGTACAATTTCTGCAAAGAATTTTGGCATTATCAAACTATATTTTAATTAATTAATTAATTTTCATCCATATACACATGTGTATTTTTTAAGTGACAAAATTTCCCTCCATCCTCTCTTCTGATCCCCACCATCTCCCCTCAGTGGTGAACAGTCAGATTAGTATTAAATATACATATTTTGGATAAACATGTTTACATATTAGTCATTTTAGGAATGAGGAATTAAGAAAAAGGGAAAAAGATATGTAAGAGATATTTTGTATAAAGTAGTCATCATATTCCTAAGGGTTGGTATTTATTTTTGGTTTTGTTTTGTTTTGCTTCCTCTGGATGGGGATAACATTAGCCATAGCAGGTCTAATACAATTGTCCTTGTTCTCTGAACTGCTGAGAGGAGCTGCTACCATTAGGTTGGAACATCTCATAATGTTGTTGCTAATATGTACATTGTTCTCTGGCTTCTGCTCCTATTAAGCAGTATAATAAAAAGATTATGAAAGAACAGCACAGAACAAATGATAAAAGAATTACAAAAAACCAATGAGGAAAACAGTGTGTTAAATAGCAGAAGCAGGCAAATAGTAAAAGTGGCACAAAACTTCATGAGGGCAAAAAATCCTTAAAATAGAATTGGCTAACAGGAAGAGGAGGACATATTCATATTCTATTTCTTTATGTTTTATTTATTTATGCATCTATTTATTTATTTTTTGCTTGCTTATTTTCATTTTTGTAGGGCAAATGGGGTTAAGTGGCTTGCCGAAGCCCACACAGCTAGGTAATTATTAAATTTCTGAGGTCAGATTTGAACTCAGGTACTCCTGACTCCAGGACCAGTGCTCTATCCACTGTGCCACCTATTTTATATTTTAAATGTAATTTTTATTTTATTTTTTCCAATTACATATGAAGATAGTTTTTAACATTCATCTACTTGTAAGATTTTTGAGTTTTCATATTTTTCTATCTTTATTGCTTCCCTCCCCCCTCACCAAAACAGCAAACAATCCGGTATAAATCATATTTATACAATCATGTTTAACGTATTTAGGTGCTGATTTTTTCCCTTTCAATCAAGTGTAGAATATTTTGTGCCAAATTTGGGCCAAATTATGAATTTAACAAGGGATCAGTTCTACTTCCAGCTTATGTTAGTTTATTCAAAATTCTATAAATAAGCTAAAACAATTATAAATAAAAGTTGAAGAAAGTAAGTATTTTTCAACATAACTTGTTCCCACAACAGATTTAGTCATGTTGGGGAAAGAAGAATCAGAACTAAAGAAGAAAAAAGTATAAGAAAAAGAAAACAAGTTTTGAAAAGTGGAAATATTATGTTTTGATTTGAATTCAGACTTCATAGATATTTTTTCCTCTGGTGTTGAATGACATTTTCCATCATGAGGCTTTTAGAATTGTCACTGATATCATGAACTGCTAATAGAAGGTAAGTCCATTGTTGTTGCTATTAATGTATACTATATCCTCTTAGCTCTGATGACTTCAATCAATATCAGTTCATTTAAGTCTTATCAAACTTAATGCACATGCATATTATTAAGTTACACAATTTCCAATCACCCTCCATTCCCACTATCCTCCCCTCATCTGCAGTCAGGTTAGCATTGTACATACATACATATTCTTGATAAAGGTATTTACAAATTAATCATTTTCAATATGAGGATTGAAGTTTAAAGGAAGAGATACATAAGAGTTAATGTTTATAAAGTGTTCATTGAGTTCTGAAGAGTTTTTGTATTGTTTTGTTTTGTTTTACTTCCGCTGGGTGGGGATAACATTGACCATAGCCAGTCTAATATGGTCATCCAAGTCTCTGAGCTTCTGAGAGTAGCTGCTTACACCAAGGTTGATCATCTCACAATGCTGTTGTTAATGTATACATTGTTCCCTTAATTCTGTTCCCTTCACTCAGCTTCTGAGCTTGAGTCCAATCACTTATGGTTTCTTATGGAACAATAATACTCCATAGAATTTACGTACCATAACTTGTTTAGCCATTCCTGAATTGATGGGCATCCCCTCTATTTCCAATTCTTTGTCAAGTCAAGAGCTGTTACAAATATTTTGTAACATGTGGAACTTATCCATTTTTTTATGATTTCTTCTGGATGTAGGCCTAGAATTTGATTTCCTGGGTCATAGGGTGTGAACAGTTTTATTGCTCTTTCTGCATAGTTACATATTGCTCTCCAGAATGGTTGGATCTGTTCACAACTCCACCAGCAATGCATCAATGTCCCAATCCTCCCACAACCACTCCACCACTGATCATTTCCCCTCTTTTCTCATTTTGGCTAATCTGACAGATGTGAGGTGATAACTCCTTTTAATTTGCATTTCTCTAATCAATGATTGGAGGAGCTTTACATAAGGTTATATATAGCTTTAATTTCTTCATTTCAAAATTGTCTATTCAAATCCTTTTACCATTTAACAATTGGAGAATGATTTTCAACCTAACAAATTGGATACAATTCTCTATATATTTTAGAAATGAGAACTTTATCAGAACTCCCAGTTTTAATGATTGTTTCCCAGTTTTCTGCTTTTCATCTAATTATGACAGCATTGAATATACTAATGTGATTTTTAAAAATTTAAAACAGTCAAAAATCAAACATTTTGTAGGTTATAATGTGCTCTAATTCTTGTTTGGTCATAAATTTATCCTGCTTCCATAGATCTATACCTAGAGTATTACTTGCTTTATTAATTTATCTATAGGGTTGCCATTTATAGCTAAGTCTTGTATCCATTTTGACTTTATTTTGGTATAGGGTGTTAGAGGTGTGTGTCTGGGTCTAGTTATTGCCATACTATTTTCCAGTTAGCTCAATAATTTTTGTCAAGTAGTGAGTTCTTATCCCAGAAAGCTCTGTCTTTAAGTTGGTCAAACAATAGATTTCTATATTCATTTACTGCAATTCCTTTTGAACCTATCTGCATCCACTTATCCATTACATTATTTGTTAACCAGTACAAAGCAGTTTTTTTGACTACTTCTTTATAGTATAGTTTTCAAATTGATAGAGCTAGGTCACTTTCCTTTACATTTTTGTAATCAGTTTCCTTGCTTTTCTTTTTTAAAATCATGTATTTATTTATTTTCATCCATATGCACATGTATATTTTTAAGTCACAAAATTTCCTTATATTCTCCCTCCCCATCTCCTTTCTCTCAAGAGCAAAGAGCCAGGTTAGCATTGTACTTTCATAATTTGGGTAGTCATATTTGCATATTAGTAATTTTTGTTATAAGGAAGTAAGATGAAGGAAAAGTGATGAGATAATTTTATACAGTATTCATCAGATGCTGAATTTTTTTATCTGCTTGTTTTATTTTGTTTTTCTTTGACTGGATGAGAATAACCTTGCCCATAACTGGTCTAATACGGTTGTCCTAGCTCTCTGCTGAATGGAACTACTTCCATTAAGGCTGATTATCTCCCGATGTTGTTAATGTATACATTGCTCTCTATTTCTGCTCCCTTCACTCTGCACCTGATCCTTTATGTCATTCTATGCTACTCTAGAGTTCGACCATTTATGGTTTCCTATAGAAAAATAATATTCCATAGTATTCATGTATCATGACTTTTTTGGTCATTCCACATTTGATGGAAATCTCTTCAATTCCCAGTTCTTTGCAACTACAATAATAGCTGCTATGAATATTTTGGAACATATAGGCCTTTTCCCAATTTTTTACAATTTCTTCTGGATATAGACCTATAATCAGAATTGCTGGGTCAAAGGATATTTTACATTTCTTCAATTTTTGTGCCTTTTTTGTTTGATGGAATCTTGTAGTCTCATGGATATGTTGGTTTCTATTATTTCAACTCTAATTTTTAGGGTTTTATTTTCAATTACCTTTTGTGTTTCCTTTTTAAAGGTATTGGATTCTCAGGTCAATTTTCCATAATCTTTATGCATAACACTTTTATTTGTTCCTTTTTTCTTCTTTTCTTCTTTAGTTCTTAAATTATTTTTAAGCTCTTCGATGAGCTTTTGTATTTGAATTCAATTCATAGACTGTTTTAACACTTACCCTGTGAGTTATTTTTCAGTGATCACTTTTTTCAGACATGGCATTACTATATTCTTTTTCTGTAAAGTAGTTTTCTATGGTGATTACTCATTTTAATTTTTATGCTCATCTTTGTTGTTTTAGCTCTGCTCCTGGAGTATAGGGAATATATATCCAAGCATTTTCTTTTTGCTAGTACTGGTGTCTGATCTCTGGCTTGTTGTTAACCAAGATGTTGCCTATGCAATCCAGAACTTGTCTTTGTGGAGGTTTGTTTCCTCCTCTGTGTCCAGGCTTTGAATTAACAGTAGTTCATTCCCAGCCCAGTCTGGTCTTTTTCCCTGGTGTTCCCAAGTTTCAGACTTTTGGGGTTGGGATCCTCCCTGCTGCCTTGTTATTTAGCTAGTGGGACCTCTGTTGTTGTCAAACTGTTGGAATCTGGATTGCATTGTGGTTAAAAGCTTCCAGCTGACTTTCCTGGTTTTTGCACCTCCTGGGTTTTACTTCCCCTTTTCCCCCAAAGAGACAGTACTTCACTGAAGATCCTCCACAATGTCTGTCATTTGATTATTCTCTTTTTCCTGGTGGGATCTATAAATTAAAAGTCAGAATAGGGGTTTCATTTATCTCTGGTAGAGGAAAAACTCCAAGAGCATCTTAGCTTCCCTCCATCTTCTTGACTTCACCCTTCATCATTTCTTTTTTGAATATATATATATGAAAATATTTTATTTTTTCAATTATATACAATAGGTAGTTTTTACCTATCATTTTCATAAGGTTTTGAATTTTATAATTTTCCCCACACTCTTTCTTCCCTCCCCACTCCCACAACAGAAGACAATCTAATAATTTTTACATTATTTTCATGCTTTGGACTGATCAAAATTGAATGTACTGAGAGAAAAAAGAAACATATCCTTGAGAAAGAAATAAAATATCAAAGACAGCAAAATTATGTAGTACATAAGACAACTGTTTGTTAAATTGAAGGTAATAATCTTTGATCTTTGTTTGAACTTCACAGTTCTTTCTCTAGAAACTCCTGATGATTTCTCACAGAACTATAGTATGCCATCAGATTCATACATCACAATTTATTCATTCATTCCCAACTGATGGTCATTCACTCAGTTTCCACTGGAATTCAGATTTCCTTGTAATTTTGTTAAGTGAAAGTGTATACACATTTTTATTGTCCTTTGGGCATAGTTCTGTATTGCTCTCCAGAAAAGTAGGATCAGTTCATAACTCCATCAATAGGGCATTATTTTCCCACTTTTCCTACATGGATTATTTGCTTTTTTTTTTTACATGTTGATGAATCTGAGAAGTGTGTGGTAGTGCCTCAGAGTTATCCGAATTTTCATTTCTCTTATCGGTAATGGTTCAAAACATTTTTTAAAAAATATGAGTAGAGATAGCTTTAATTTCTTCATCAGAAAGCCACCTTTTCATTTCCTTTGACTATTATCAATTCAGGATGACTTTTATTTTTATGTATTTGATTCCTTTCTCTCTATATTTTGAAATAAATCCTTTATCAGAAAGAGTAGCTGTGAAAATTCTTTCCCAGTTCTCTGTGTTTCTTTTACCTTTGGTTGCATTGATTTTATTAGTTCAAAACCTTTAAATACAATGCAATCAAATTATCTATTCTGAATTTTGTAATGTTCTCTATCTCCACTTGGATCATAAATAATTCCACTCTCCATAGGTATGACATTATTCTCCAAATTGAAAATATATTCATTTTTGAATATCTTTAAACAATATAAAATACCTGGTAGTATACCAAATAAAACAAAGGGGGTATATAAAATTTTATTTAAAAAACTTGTATATAAAAACAATCATTTTATATAATTCTAAACAGATTGATTTGTAGGATCAGAATAATAAGAATGGCAATTTTTTATTATTTATTTTTTAAGGAAATGGGGTTAAGTGACTTGCCCAAGGTCACACAACTAGACAATTTTTTAAGTGCCTGAGGTCACATTTGAACCCAGGTCCTCCAGACTTCCAGGGCCAATGCTCTAGCTACTGCACCACTTAGCTGCCTGCAAAATGACAATTTTACTGAAAATAATTTACATATTCAATATATTCATGAAAGTATGATTTTTACTGAATTTGAAAAAATAATTAAAAATTATTGGGATAAATAAAAAGTCAACAAATTTCTTTTTAAAAATAGTTATTTCTCCATTAATTTATTTTTCATCCATATGCACTTGTATATTTTTAAGTTACAAAATTTCCTTCTACCCTCTCTTCCTAACCCCCTCACCTTAGCAGCAAACAGTAAGGTTAGCATTGTTCATACATATTTTTGATAAATATATTTTCAGATTCATTACCTTCAGTATGAGGGATTAGGATTAAGGAACAAAAGAAACAAGGGATAATTTTCATAAAGTATTCTTCAGATTCTGTAAGGTTCTTTTGCTTTCTTTTGTTTTCTTTTATTTTTCTTCTTCTTGATGTGGAATAACATTGTTCATAGATGCTATAGTACAGTTGGCCTAGCTCTCTGAAGAGCTCTCAAAGAAGAGCAGCAATCATCAAGGTGAATCATCTCAAAATGTTGTTGTTAATTGTTTCCTTGGTTTTCCTCACTTTGCTTAGCATCAGATCCTGTAAGCCATTCCTCAAAAGTTGGACATCCCATCAATTTCCAATTCTTTACCACCACAAAAAAAGAGCTGATATGAATATTTTGTAATATGTGGGACTTACTCATTTTTTATAATTTCTTCTGGATATAGACTTAGAATTGGAATTTCTGGGTCAAAGGATAGGAATAGTTTTATTTCTCAGTGGGCATAGTTTCATATTGCTCTTCAGAATGGTTGGATCCATTCAGAAGCAATGCATCAAAATGTCAATCCTCCCACAGCCTCTCCAGCATTGATCATTTACCCTTTTTCTGATCTTAGTCAGTCTGATGGGTGTGAGGTGATATTACATTATTGTTCTAATTTGCATTTCTCTAATCAATAAAGATTTGGAGCTTTTTTCATATGATTTTATATAGCCTTAATTTCTACATTTAATAACTGTCTATTCATATGAAATGATGTGTAATTTTATAAATGTGATGCAATTCTTGATAGATTTTAGAAATGAGACCCTTATTGGAACTCCTAATTGTGAAGATTGTTAGTCAAGGATTTCAAAGGAAATAATTAAAAAGTTTAAGGTTGGAGGTTTATCATTCATCAGATCCAAAAGTATAATGGATGACAGTGGTTATCAATACTGCCTTACAAACATTTAGAAATAGAAAGCTAGATCAATAGAATGGAGGAGACAAATAATTAAGAGTAGCATATTAATAAACTTATATTTAATGAGTAATGACATAAGATGTTGGGATAATTACTTTTTTGCCAAAAAAGTTGTTGTTTAAACAGAAAAAATAGTATGACAGAAACTGAACCTATATCAATATCTTATACCATTTAACAATATAAGCATAAATTGATACATGGCCTTCATCCAATCAGAGACTTCACAAAAAAATTAGAAAACCAAAGATTATAATACTTATCAGACTTTGGGATAAATGAACAATTTATGAATAAACGATAGATAGAGAGCAAAAATTGGGGTAAATGTACTGTTTTAATAGCATTAAATTATTTTTTTACAAATAAAATTAATTTAAGAGCAAAAGGTAAACAAAAGACTGGGAAATATTTTATAGACAATTTAAAAGATAAACTAACAACATATATATGTATATATATATATATATATATATATATATATATATATACAAATTTGTATATTTTTATAAACATTCATATATAGGCGTATATATGCATCTGTTGATATATATATAAATACACACACACACACACACACACACACACACACACACACATTCATATAAAGAAATCTGGCAACTTTATAAGTCATTTCCCAATTGGTAAATGATTAAATTGTGTGAACAGACAGTTTTTCAATTGGAAATCAAAATAATCTATAGCCATATGAAAAATGCTCTAAACCATTATTGATTAGAGGAAAGTAAATTAAAAAACTATGAGACATGATTTTACACCTATCAGAACAGCTGAAATAATAGAACATAAAAGTGCTAAATGTTGAATTGGATGTGGAAAACTTGGGTCTTTAATTCATTGTTGGTGGAATTGTGAAATGAACAGACCATTTTAGAGAGGAATCTGGATTAGTACCCAAAAGTATTAACTAACCTCTTAGCTTTAAAAAAGCAATACCATTATTTGTTGGATTTCTAAAGATAATGGAAGAGAAAGAAAATGGTCATATATATAATCTAAAATGTTTTAGCAGTTCTCTTTATGGTGGAAAAGAAATAGGAATTTCAAGGATACTTTTCAGTTGGGAAATGACTGAATAATTTGTGGTATATTTTTGTGATGGAATACAGTTGTATTGTAAGAAATTGTGATTTCAGAATTTTAGTTACTTTAGAGAAGCATGTAAAGACTCATACAAACAAAAAGCAAAATGAGGAGAACCAAGAGATTACTTCATTTACTAATAGCAATGTTATTTAAGATTGACTTGATCTTCTGGTCATGATGACAGGGAGAAGCCAGGCATTGTTTTAAGCTCTCCTGGCTTTCTCTGAGAGCTAACATGAATCAAGACTCTTAACAGAATTTTGGAACTATAGAAGCCAGAGAACAATGGAAGAGAAGGGCATCTACCAACAAAGTCTGTGACAAAACTGTGGTGAGCTGGGGGCAGAGAGCAGAGACCCAGAGCAGGGTCAGCAGGGTAAGGCTAAGATACTGATCTGAGAACAGTGGCAGAAGCATTTGCTGTGTGTGGAGTGGTCAGGAGAGTTCCATTTATCTGATCAGATCTGCTGGTCTGGAAGACCCAGGCCTCCAATCCCTGTGTATACAGTGGAATCCCTATATTCCAAATTAAGTCCTCTCATCTCCTCATTCCTGTGGGAGAAGAAGGCTTTCTCCAGAACAAACAGCCTCTCCCTGGTGTTTGCCCTTTTCCTTGAGGTTCAGGTGTGGTTTGCAAATAGCATCCAGTGCTGATTGAAGATTAAATAGATTAAGTATCTAGCCCAAAACTCAGCCCACATTGTTCCAGAACAGTCTAGATTCTGCCTCCCCAATGCCACCAGGCTTAGGGCGCTTCCTTCTAATCACAGACAAACCACAGAAAGATTCTGGCATCCCCTGCAGGCAGACACACTGAATAACACCTATAGTGAGCAAAGCCCCTAGGAATCTCAAAACTGAAGATCTGTGAACCAACTACTCCCCCAGCAAAAGTCCTAAGGGAAAGGACCCAAAAATGAAAAAAGGCCACTGTAAGGGGGGGGGGGGTCAATTGAATGTTACCTTCAAGACAAAGATTCTAACTAAGAGAGAAATAGAGCTTTAGAGGAGAATATGAATTGATCTCCAACTAAGAAAGACTTCTTAGAAGAGATCCAAAAGAAGATTAAAAATAAAATAGAAAAATTTGGAAAAGAAATGCAAGAGAAAATTATTGTCCAAGAAAACAAATCCTTTGAAAATAAAATTGGACAAGTATAAAAAGACAATAATTCACTCAAAAACACAATTGAGCAAATAGAAAACTCCTTCAAAAGCAGAATCAACCAATTAAAACAGGATTTGCAAAATGTAAATGAAGAAGATTCTGCTCTTAAAAAAAATTGTAATCTGTGGGAACTAGTGATTTCACGAGACTATAAGAATCCTTTTTTTTTTTTTTGCAAGGCAATGGGGTTGAGTGGCTTGCCCAAAGGCCACATAGCTAGGTAATTATTAAGTATCTGAGGCAGCATTTGTACTCAGGTACTCCTGACTCCAGGGCTGGTGCTCTATGCACTGTGCCACCTAGCCACCCCTACACATTAAGAATCTTTTAAACAAAACAAAAAAAAATGAAAAAAAAATAGAATAAAATGTAAAATATTTAATTGGAAATACAACAGAAACCAGGAAAATGGATCCAGTAGAGACAATTTAAGAATTATAGAACTTCCTGAACACTTTGAAGAGAAAAATTATGCAGAATATACATCAGGATATAGTGAAGGAGAATTGCCCTACTATCCAGGAAAAAGAGGGTAAAATACTCATTGAAAAATACATGGAGGGACAGCTAGGTGGCATAGTGGATAAAGCACCGGCCTTGGAGTCAGGAGTACTTGGGTTGAAATATGGTCTCAGACACATAATAATTACCTAGCTGTGTGGCCTTGGGCAAGTCACTTAACGCCATTTGCCTTGCAAAAACCTAAAAAAAAAATACATGAATCCCCTCCTGAAAGGGATCTCAAAATGAAAACGAAAAAGAATATTGTGGCCCAACTCCAGAACAATCAGATTAAGGAGAAAATGCTGCAAGCAGCCAGAAAGAAACAATTTAGATAGAGCCACGCAGGACCTGACTGCATCAACATCAAGGGATTGAAGGGCCTGGAATATGATATTATAGAAGGCAAGGGAGTGTGTAAAGTAGTCAAGAATTTACTATCCAGCAAAATTGAGCCTTCTCTTCCAGGGAAAAAGATGAACATGGATGAATAGGAAACTTTCAACCTTTCCTGATGAAAAGATCAGAGCTAAGCAGAAAAGTTGATCTTCAAACAGGAGACACAAGAGATCACCAAAAGAGAAAAAGAAAAAAAAAACCTGTCCTTCACTAAGGTGAAATTGGCTGTATACCCACCTGGGAGAGAGATTCTCATAACTCTTGAGAATTGTAACTCTCTTAAGGGAAATATACTTAGGCAGAAGTGATTGACACTCCTGAATTGTCTGTGACTCTGATGGAATGAGTTAAAAATAATATCCCCTTAAAAGTGGGGTGGGCAGTGAAGAGACTGGAGGAAGAAGGAGACTGAATGAGATAAATTATTTCATAAGAAGAGGTTCAAATGACCTATTGCAATAGAAGAAAAAGGGAGGACATAAGAATGGACTGAATCTTACATCAGATGTGGCTCAAAGAGGGATTAACAAACATACACAATTGATTTTAGAAATTTATCTCACTTTTCAAGCAATAAGAGGGGAAAGAGGGAGAGTGAGAGGAAAAGAGAAACTGATAGAAGGAGCAGAAGGAAGAAAGGACAAAGAGAAAGGGGAAAGAAAAGGTAGGGGGTTGTATAGAAGAGAAGAAACACACAGAAGGAGCCGGTATTCAGAAGCAAAATAACGGGGAATAGGGAAAAGGGGAAAATGACAAATAGAGAGAAGATAGCATAGAAGGAATTAGTTACTAATTATAACTTTTAATGTAAATGGGATGAGCTCTCCCATAAAACAGAAGCAGATATCAGAGAGGATTAAAAACTAGAATCCTACAATTTGTTGCCTACAAGAAATGCTTTTGAAGCAGAGAGATGCATACAGAGTAATGGTAAAAAGTTGGTGCAGAGTATATTGTTTCAGCTGTAGTGGAAAAGGCAGGAGTCCTAATCTTTATCTTAGATAAAGCAGCTATAAAAATATATCTTATTAAAAGAGATAAGGAAGGAAATTATATCCTCCTAAAACGTATCATAGACAATGAAGCAATTTCTTTTTTTATGTTTTTTTTTGCAAGGCAAATAGGGTTAAGTGGTTTGCCTAAGGCCACACAGCTAGGTAATTATTAAGTGTCTGAGACCGCATTTGAACCCAGATACTACTCACTCCAAGGCCAGTGCTTTATCCACTATGCCACCTAGCCACCCATATGAAGCAATTTCAATAGTAAATATGTCTGCATCAAGCAGCATAGCATACAGATTATTAGAGGAGAAACTGAAGAGTTACAGGAAGACATAGGCAGCAGAACTCTACTGGTAGGAGGCCTCAACCTCCCTCTCTCAGAATTAGATAAATCTAATCATAAAACAAATGAGAATGAAGACAAGGAGATAAATAGAATGTAAGAACATTTAGACATTATAGACCTGTGGAGAAAATTGAATGGGGAAAGAAAGAAATATTTCTTTTTTTTCCTTCAGTATATGGCAGCTAAATGAAAACTGAACATGTTCTAGGATATGACAACCTCACAATACAGTGCAGAAATGCAGAAATATTTAATGCATCCTTTTCTCTCCATGATGCAATAAAAATCACTTGGAAAAATGGGCCATGGAGAGATCAGTCTCAAATTTTTGGAAACTAAATAACAATCTTAAAAAATGAGTGGATCAAGCAACAAATTAAAGAAATAATTACTGATTTAATCCAAGACAATGATAATAACAAGACAACATAAGAAAATTTATGGGATATGGCCTAAGCAGTCATAAGGGGATATATTATATATCTCTAAATGCTTACAAGAATAAAATAGAGAAAAAATAAATTAATGAATTGGGCATGCAACTAAAAAAGGAAGATGAAGAACAAATTAAAAACTCCAAATTAAATACCAATTAAAATGCTAAATATTAATAAAAATCTAAAGTAAGAAATCTATTTATTTAACAGTTTCTTTTATGGAAAAAAGTAAAATTGATAAAGCTTTCATTAATTTGATTTAAAAAATATGAAGAAGAAAACCAAATTGTAAACCAAAACCAAAGATCAAAAAGGTGAATTCAGCACGAATGAGGAGGAAATTAAAATAAAAACCGAGGGACATTTTTGCCTAACTGTATGCCAATAAATCTGATAATTTGGGTGAAATGGATGAAAATTTACCAAAATATGAAGTGCCCAGGTTAAATAAAGAGAAAATTACATACCTAAATTACTCTATCTCAGAAAGAAAAATTCAAAAAACCATCAATGAACTCTCTAAGAAAAATCTCCAGGACCAGATGGATTCATAAGTGAATTCTATCAAACATTCAAGGAACAATTGTTTCAAATTCTATATAAACTATATGGAAAACAGGTGAAGATTCTGCCTAATTCCTTCTATTATATAAATAAGGTGATAATACCCAAACCAGGAAGAGTCAAAACAGAGAAAGAAAATTGTATTTCCCTAATAAATATGGAAGCAAAAATATTTTTAAAAATTAGCAAAACACTTGCAAAAAGTTATCAGTAGGATAAAATGGTATGACAAGCAGCATTTATTCCCGGAATGCCAGGTTGCTTCAGTTTTAGGAAGCCATCAGCATATTTGACTATATAAATAATAAACCTAACAGAAATCATATGATTATCTCAATAGATACTGAAAAAGTCTGTGACAAAATACAGCAGTATTCCTGTGAAAATCACCAGAGAGCACAGGAATAAATGGATTGTTCCTTAGAAGGGTAAGTGATATCTGTGACCATCAACAAGCATTATATACAATAGGGATAAATGAGAGGTATTCCTTATAAGATCAGGGGTAAAGCAAGAATGCCAGTCATCATCAATTCTATTCAATATAGAAATATTAGCTTCAGTAATAAGAGAAGAAAATGAAATTGAAGGAATTAGAATTGGGAAGGAAGAAACAACTCACTCTTTGCAGATGATATAATGGTATACCTAGAGAATGCTAAAAAAAAACATATAAAATACAACTTGAAAAAATTAGCAACTATCATAAAGTCAAAGGATATAAAATAAACCTTCACAAATCCTCAGCATTTTTATATATTACCAAGAACATACAGTAGCAAAAGTAAGAAAGAGAAATCCCATTTAAAATACCATATTTCTCAATGAATAAGACACATCTTTATTTTGAAAAGTTCTAGATCATAAAACTAGGAAGATGTTTTTGGTTTGCATTTCCCACTTTTTTTGTACTTGCCTATGTGTTCCTTGTTTCACATTCATTACTGTTATATTAGTTTACATTTCTTCAAAGTCCAGAAATGGATCAGAAAAGATTTCTGTATAGTACTGAATTCAAGTTAAAAGTGATTTTTTAGGCCAACTAGGTGGTACAGTATATAGAGCACCTTCCCTTGAGTCAGGAATACCTGAGTTCAAATCCAGTCTCAAACACTTAATAAATGCCTAGCTGTGGGATCTTGTGTAAGTCACTTAAATCCATTGCCTTAAATTTAAAAAAAAATAAAAATTCTTAAAAATGATCTTATTTATAAAAGAGAATGAAAATGCTGAATGTGACTTTGATCTTCCTCCAAAATGACCCAATTTAGAGAAGGAAATGAAGATATGGATTGCAGAGCAAAGGGCAGTTGTAATTGTTGTGTCCATAAGGATTGTTTCAGCATGATGCAAGAAGAGTTGCTGATGAAAAAAGAAGTGATTCATTTCAAAGGAGGACACAATTGGTACTTCAAGTTCATGAAATGGAATGGATTAAGCATGTATACATGCACCAGACTTGTCCAAAAGATGCCTGAAATTATGAGCAAAAGTCCCTTGAATTTCATAATTAATAAAACTTGAGTTCAATAACTTTATGCAATACATGTTTTTGTCAAATTTCAGGCCAAAGAATTAAGTTACGTCTTACACATGCGGAAATAGGATAACATAAAACCTCACAAAATGCTTGGGAGTCTACCTGCCAAAGCAGGTTCAGAAACTCTATGAAACCAGCTATAAAATACTTTTCACACAAATAAAGTCAGGTCTAAATAATTGGATAAATATCAGGTAATCATGTACAGGCTGAAGTAATATAATAAACATGACAATTCTCCCAAAATTAAACTATGATTTAGTGCCATACCAATCAAACTTCCAAAATATTACTTTAGTGAGCTGGAAAAAATGGAACTAAATTCATATGGAAAAACAAAATATTAAGAACAGCAAAAGGTGATGTATTCTTACCAGATCTAAAATTATACTATAAAGCATCAGTCATAAAAAGCATATGGTACTGGTTAAGAAATAGAGTGGTGGATCAGGGGAATAGATTAAGTGCTAAAGAAACAGTAGGAAATGATCATGTTAATCTGTAGTTTGATATACTCAAAGAATCCAGGTTCTGGGATAAGATCTCCTACTTTGATAAAAACTTTCTGGAAAAACTAGAAGTTAGTATGGAAGAAACTAGGATTAGACCAACACTGACATGCTATACCAAGATCAAAACCAGTTTAGAATTTAAACATAAAAGACAGTATTATAAGCAAACTGGGAGAGCAAGCAATAGTTTACCTGTCAAATCAATGGAAAGGGGAGAAGATAATAACCAAGAAAGAGATAGAGAACAATATTAAAAATGTGGATAATTTTGAATACATTGAATTAAAAAGATTTTGCACAAACAAAACCACTGTAACCAATATCAAACGAATATAATAAATCGTGAAACAATTTTTACAACTAGTATTTCTGATAAAGGACTCATTTCTTTTTTTTAGCTTGTTTTTTTTTTGGCAAGGCAAAGGGGTTAAGTGGTTTTCCCAAGGCCACACAGCTAGGTAATTATTAAGTGTCTGAGACTGGATTTAAACTCAGGTATTCCTGACTCCAGGGCTGGTGCTCTATCCACTGTGCCACCTAGCCGCCCCCAAAAGACTCATTTCTAAAGTATATAGAGAATTGAGTCAAATTTATACAAAAACAATCCATTCCCCAATTAACAAATGGTCAAAGAATATGCAAACACAATTGTGAGATGAAGAAATCAAAGCTATCCTTAGTTATATGAAAAATTGCTCTAAATCATTACTGATTAAAGAAATTTGAATTACAGCACCTCTGGGGTACCACCTCACATCTATCAAATTGGCCGATATGATCAGAATGGACAATAATCAGTTTTGGCAGAGATGTGAGAAGTCTGGGACACTAATGCTTTGTTGGTAGAGCTGTGAACTGATCCAACCTTTCTGGAATTATGCCCAAAGGGCAATAAAAATGTGTATATCTTTTGATCCTGCAATATCAGGATTAGCCCAACTGGGTATCATAAAGAGATCATGAAAAGGGTAACAACCTCACATGTGCAAAAAAATGTATAACAGCTGTATTTGCAATAACAAAGAATTGGAAATTGAAGGGACACCCATCATCTGGGGAATAGCTAAATAAACTATAGCATATGTATATGATGGAACATTATTTTTCTATTAGAAATCAGGGAGGATATGATTTCAGAGAAGCCTGGAAAGTCTTTTATGTATTGATGTTGAGTGAGATGACCAGAACCAGAAGAAGATTATACATCTTACCAAGAGCATGGAATGATGATCAACCATGTTAGACTTTCTCACTCCATCACTGCAATAATCAGGAATGATTTTAGGGTATCTGTGAGTGCAGAGGAAAAAATGTGGAGTTCAAAAAAAGACCAAAGCTTATTATCTTCAATTTTTTTTTAAAAAATTATCTTTTTTATCACGTTATTTTTCCATCTTTAACATTTTCTTTCTTCCTTAAGGAAATGCTTTTCTCTCAATACATTCAATTTTGATATATATGCATTTGTTGGCAACAAATGTAAAGTCTATCAGACTGCCTTCTTTTGGGGGTGAAGGGGAAAAAGGGAGAGGGGAAAATTGCAGAATTCAAAACACTGTAAAAATTACTGGTGGAAACTACTATTGTATATAATTGGAAAACAAATAAAATGTTCATATATAACAAAAAAAAAAACAAGAAACAAAACAAAAAATAAAGAATAACATTGGGGGCAGCTAGGTGGCTTAGTGAATAGACCAAAGGACCTGGAGTCAGGAGGATTTGAATTCCAATTCGAATTCAGTCATTTAATTGTTCCCTAGCTGTGTGACCTTGGGCAAGTCACTTAATCCCATTGGCTTAAATAAATAAAATTTTTTAAAAAGTATGTTTTTGATTGAATAAACTATTTTTACCATCACAAATACCCAATTTTCCTATAAAAACATGTGAATAAAATTTTTTGTATCTTCAAATATAGCTGATAAATAAGTATGTGTTGAAAAATTTTAAATATGAATGTATGCAGGTTTGTACGCATTTATGGCCACTGTGTAACAGGAGCCTTCCTCAATGATCCAAGACAGAAGAAAAGTGGTTGTGGTCACTCACAGACCAGATGATAGCCTAGAAGAGCAATAGACACAACTTTCCTTAGATCCTGCAACCTGAAAAGAACCAAAAACATAGGTTTCTTGTAGCAACTTTTAAAATAGTTATAAAAAAATCCTTTAAGCTTGGAACACTGCACTTTCCTTCCTAGAAGCAGATTCCTACTTTTAAAGAGGCAAAAGTCAAGAGTTGATGATGATGATAATAGTGTTTATCCTTTGTTCTTAAAGAAGACCATGTCTACACACTAACAATAAAATTGTAAGCTCATCAACCTTGATGGATGAATTCCTATCAGCAGTTTAGAAAGCTAGGAAAACTGTATTAAATTGACTAGGGACAATGCTATCCCTATCCAGAGGAAAACAAAACCAAACAAAAGAAAGAAACCAAAATAACCCCTCAGAATCTGATGAACACTTCATTGACTTTTTTAAAATTTCCTCTTATATATTTCTTTTCCTTAACTCTAATTCCTCATATGGAAAATGACTACTCTTTAATTATATTTAACACAAATGGTATGTACAATATTAACCTGATGGTTTGTTGCTGATGAGAGGGGGAGTTGGAAGGGAGGGTGAAAGGAAGTTTTACAACTTAAAAATACACATATGCAAATAGATTACTGTTTATAAACTTTCACAGCATATATTTTGAAAAAATAAAATGTCAATTTAAAAAAAGAACACCTTGACATCAGAGAAGTGACATTGGAGTGAACTTGATTTGAATGAATGAATATTGTGCTTAGTCACCAACCTGGCTTTCTCCATCAGAGGCTTCTGAGCCCAGACTTGGATCAAGATGACTGATGATAGTCCTGGAAGTGAGACTGTCATGGATAAGTGACTTGCTCAGGGTCAAATTAGTTTGTGAGTGCCAAGTGCCTGAGGAAGATGTGAATGCAGGTTCTTCTGATTCCAGGACTGATGCTTTGTCCACTATGCCACCTAGCTATCCCCAGAAAAGTGAAGTAATACCATAAAAAATGTACATGAAAAAAGAAAAATTCTGGACTATAGAAAGTTACAAAGGTGACAAGAAAGATAAAAAACACTCAGTAGAAAATAAAAATTGCCATATCTAAAGCCTCCAAAATCAATATGAATTGGGATCATATCATAGAGGAGCTCAAAAAAGAATTTTGAAAATCAAGTAAGAAAGAGGAAAATTTGGGAACAGAAATAAGAGAGATTAAAGAAAAGCATAATAAATAATTTAACAACTATTAAAGGATATACCAAATAAATATTGAGAAAATTATGCCTTAAAAAGAAAAATCAGGAGACAAAAAGAACAAAACAAATACTTAAAACTAAAATAGAAAAACAATAGGAAATAAATCATTGGGAAAAATACTGACCTGGGAAAAAGATCTAGAAAAGATAATAACACACATTATTGGATTATCAGAAAAAATGAAGAATAAAGAACCTAAATGCCTTGTTTCTAAAATTTAACAAGGAAAACTGACTGCATATTCTCAGACCACAAGGTAAAATAGAAATGGAAAGAATCCATTGATAATTTCTTGAAAACCGTCCCAAAATGAAAATCTGGGAATATTATAACCAAATCCCAAAGTTCAAATATCAAGGAGAAAAAATAGAATTGTCCAGAAATTACGTGATCACAATTAGGATAATATATGATTTAGTGAGTTCTATATGATAGGATCAGAGGTCTTTGCTTATGATATTACAGGAGTCAAGATATTGGAATATAATAAAAAATCGCAAATCTAACAAAAATTGAACATAGATTTTCTCATTAAAAATATTTGTTTCCTAGGAAGGTGGAGGCAAAATTGGAGAGTAAAGACAAGAACTCTTCCACGCTCTGTCCCAAACTGCTACAAATACCTTTAAATAATGATGCTAACCAAAATAAAAAGACTGAGTAAACCAGTTTTCCAATTCAAGATTGCTTGGCAGATTGTGGAAAAGGTCTGTTGCCCCAGAGTTAGAGAAGAGGGCAGAGAGACATAGGCTACAATGGACAAAAACAACCCCAGCAATCCAGGAAGAGATAACAGGGTGACTGGATCATTGGCAGTGTTGGTCATTTCCAGACCTCTCATTGCAAAGGAAACTTGGAAGTTCAGCAGGAAAAGCTGGCTGCATTAGCTGAAAATAGAGCACAGTCCAGTGCAGGTCTTAGAGGAGTACAGACCACATGCCAGTGGACCAGAAGCAGGCCTCAGGGGCAAATGAATTAGCAGAGGCAGCTGCTTATGGAGCTCTCAGTCCATGAATGATAAGAGGGTCAGAAGGAGATTAGAGGGAGATTGCTACCACTGAAGCAGCCCTCTATTGCTTTGTCCATACTCATATCTGGGTCACAGTCTTGGTTCTCAATCCCAGGAAAAGAAGCAGAACAGAATTTATTGCTGGAGCAGAACAAGGACTTTCCCCACGATTCCAGAGAAGAAAGAAGGGGTTGTGGTAACTCACAGAATAAAGCACAGGCTAAAAGAATGGCACACACTTCTGCTTAGATCATAGGACCTTGGAGGAACTGAAAACTTACATGTTACTAGAAACATCTCTGCAAAGAGCTACAAATAACTCTCAAAAGCTTTCTACAGTAAACCCTCCAACCTGGAAGCAAAGTCCAATTTAACATAGAGGTAAAATCAAATTATAAGATGGGGAAATGAACAAACATCAGAAGAAATAAAATCTAACCATAGACAATTGCTGTGGTTATCAGGAAGTTCAAAGTGAACATTCAGAAGAAGATAACAAAGTCAAAACCTTTAAGAAAAAATGTGAATTGGTCTCAGGCCATGGAAGAGTTCAAAAAAGATTTTGAAAATCAAGTAAGGAAGATAGAGGAAAAATTAGAAAGAGAAATGTTAGTGATTTTGGAAAATCTCTAAACAAATTCAGCAGCTTAATAGAGACACAAAAAATTATTGAAGAAAACATCTCAATAAGCAGATTGAGTCAAATGGAAAGCAAGTTCCAACAAAAACCAAGGAGGAGAATAATTTAAGTATCATAATTTATAAAACAGATTGATAGCACTTGATTAATAGTACATGTATTGATAAATAGCACCAAGTGAGGAGGCACAAAGATATTTTATAGAATAAGGAAAGAAGGGAGTGTTTGAATATTCAGTAAACTCCATTCAATAGATTTGGCACAGAGAAAGAATAAGATATATTCCAAATTAGGTTTAAAAATCTATCCTTCTCTACAGGGAAGTGGGATGGAGAGGAAAACAAACAGGAAGAATGGATTGATAAAAATGGAAGGCAAAGTATAAGTGAAAAAATATTGAAAGTTAAAATGTAAAAGAAAACTTAATGGGGAAAGGGAATAAAAATGGTGACTCAGGAGTAAGAATAAAGAAAAGAAAAATATAAATGCAGAAGGATAGCATGGAGGAAATAAAAGAATGAATGACATTAATTGTAAGTGTGAATGGGATGAACTCTCCTATAAAATGCATATCAGAAAGAATTAAAACCTAGAATCTTTCAATATATTGGTTAAAGGAAACATATTTGAAGCAGAGAGATATATACATGGGCTAGAGTAAAATATGTTATGCTTCAGTGATCCTGAGCTTAGGTAAAACAAAAGCAAAACCAAATATCATTAAAAGAGATAAGGTAGGAATCTATATCCTTTTTTTTGAATCTACATCTTATTAAAGGGCATCATAGGTAATGAAGCTACATAACATCCAAATTCCTCCAGGAGAAGCTGAGTGAATTACAAGAGACATAGACAGCATTAATAATGGGAGACTTCAATCTCCCTCTTTCAGAACTAGATAAATCTAACCTAAAAAATAAAAGAAGGAAGTAAAGAAGGTAAATAAAATCTTAGAAAACATAGATATGATAGACTTCTAGAGAAAACTTCATGGGAATATAAAAGAATGTGCCTTTTTCTCTGCATACATGGCACCTCTACAAATATAGAACATATACCAGGGCTTATAAACCTTATAAGCAAATACATGAAGGTAGAAATTATAAATGCATAATTTTCAGATCTTGATGAAATAAAAACATTACATATAATAAATGGTCTTGGAAAGATAAACCAAAAATTAATTGGAAAATAAATAACAATTTTAAAGAACAAATGGATCAAACAACAAATCATAGAAATAATCAAAATTACATCCAAGAAAATGATAACAAGGAGCATCATACCAAAATTCATAGGATGCATTCAAGGCTTTTTTTAGCAGAGATTTTACATTTCTAAATATTTATATAAATAAAATAGAGAAAAAGGAGAATAATGTATTTGGTATGAAACTAAAAATTTTTGTAAAAGGATACTCAATTAAATAACAAAATAGAAACTGTGAAAATCAAGAGACAAATTACTGAAATTGAAAGCAGGAAAGTAATTGAACTAATAAATAAAATTTTGTACTGTTTTATAAAATAACAATAAAATAGATAAACATTTATTTAATCTTTTAAATTTTTTAAAGATTATTTATTTATTTTCATCCATATTTCCAAGTTACAAAATTTCCCTCTACCATCCCTTCCCATCCCTCTCCCCTCAACCGGGTCAGTCAGGTTAGCCTTTTACGAACAGATTTTGAAGAATATTTTGGCAAATTAGTAATTTTGGCATGAGGAGTTAGGAACAAGGGATAGGAGATAATTTTTATAAAGTGTTCCTCAGATTCAGAAAGGTTATTTTTTCCTGTGTGTTTTGTTTTGTTTTGTATTGTTTTTCTTCCTCTGGATGTGTATAACATAGTCTATAACCAGTCAAATGCATTTGTCCTAGCTATTTGGACTGCTGAGAGGAGCTGCTCCCATCAAGGTTGTTCCTCTTATAATGTTGTTGGTGATGTGCACATTTTTCAATTCATTCTTCTCCCATCTCTCAGATCCCATGCTCCTCTAGAGTCAGACAATTTATGGTACCTTTATTTAATCTAATTAAAAAAGAAAGAAGAAAAACAAATCAAAAATATTCACAAATGAAAAGTGCGAAATAACCACCAACAAAGAGGAAATTGAAAAGATATATCAGGGTTATTTTGTCCAACTCTTTGCCTAGACATTTGATGCCCAGAGTGAAATGGATGAATATTTACCATAAAACAAAATTCTCAGATATACAGAAGAAGTAAAATACATAAATAATTCCATTTCAGAGAAAGGAATTGAAGAAATGATCAATAAACTTCATAAGAAAAATCTCCAATTCCAGTTGGATTTACAAGTGAGTTCCTCCAAACATTAAAGGAACAATTAATTACTATTTTATATTCCATTTAAAATATAACAGAATAAGGAATTCTGCAAAATTACTTTAATGACAGAAATATGATGCTGATACCTAAATGAGGAAGAATCAATAGAAAGAAAGAAAATTATGGACTAATCTCCTAATGAACATTGATGCAAAAACTTACATAAATTTTTAAGGAAAGAGATTATCACAAGTTATTACTAGGATAATACACCATGAACAGGTTGAATTTATATGAGGTAGGCAGAGATGGTTCAGTGTTAGGAAAACACTGAACTTAATCGAACATATCACTAACAAAACCAAAAGAAATCATAGAATTATTTCAACAGATACTGAAAAAGTATTTTATAAGATATAGCATCCATTGCTATGAAAAACACTATAAAGTTATGAGAAACCATAAATAGTCGGACTCTAGAGAAACATGGAATAATTTATAGGATATGATGCTGAGCAAAAGGAGTAGAAGCAAGAGAACAATGTACACATCAACTACATTGTGACATGAACAACCTTAAAGGAAACAACTATGACAATTGTATTAAAGCAGGTATGGATTGTATTATCCACATCCAGAGGAAGAACAACTAAATAAAATGAAACACACTCAAAAAACCTAACCCTGCAGAATCTGGTGAGCCTTTATAAAAATTATCTCCTGTCTCTTTTTCCCTTAATCCCCATCCCTCAAACCCAAAACAGCTAATCTTTAAACATGTTTATCCAAATATGTATGTGCAATGCTAACCTGACTGTCGCTGAGGGGAAGGGTATGGGAAGGGAGGGTGGAAGGAAATTTTGTAACTTAAAGATATGTATGTGCATATGGATGAACATTAATAAAAGAGTAAACAAAAATAAAAGTACTATAAAGTATAGGAATAGATGTTTTCCTTAAAATAATAAGCAATTTCTATGATAAACATAAACAAATGTTATATTTAATACAGATAAACTAGCAACATTTCCTATAGGAACAGAGGTTAAACAAGAATGTCCATTATCACCTTTACTATTCAATATAGCATTAGAAATGTTAGCTTTAGTAATGAGAGAAGAAAGAAAAATTGAAGGAATCAGAATTGGCAATGAGAAAACTAAACTTTCACTCTTTATAGAAGACAGTATATTTAAAGAATCTGAGAAAATCATCTAAAATCTACTTGAAAAAATTAACAAATGTAATAAAATAGCAGGATATAAAATTAGTCCACAGAAATCATCAGCATTTCTATATATGAGCAACAAAGCCCAAGAGAAAAAGAAAGAGAAATTCCATTTAAAATAGATTTAGACACTTTTAAATATTTGGGAATCTACTTCTCAAGGCAAAGCTAGACACTGCATCAAAACAATTGCAAAGCACTTCTCTGACAAAAAAAGTGAGTTCTAAACAATAAGGAAAAATGTAAATTGCTCATGGATAGGTCAAGCTAATATAATAGAAATGACAATTCTACCCATATTAAATTATTTATTCAGTTCCATACCAATAAATCTACCTTATATATTTTTTTTGTCAAGCTAGAAAATAAACAAAATTCATCTGGAGGATCAAACAAGATATCAAGGAAACTGATAAAAAATGTAATGGAAGGTGACCTAGTTCTAGCATGTCTAAAACTGTAATATAAAGTCACAGTCATCAAAGCTTCCTGGTACTGTTTAAGAAATAGAGTAATGGAGGCAGTTAGGTGGCATAGTGGATAAAGCACTGGCTCTGGAGTCAGGAGTACCTGGGTTCAAATCTGGTTTAAGGCACTTAATAATTACCTAGCTGTGTGGCCTTGGGCAAGCCACTTAACCTCTTTGCCTTGCAAAAAACTAAAAAAAAAAAAGAAAAAGAAGAAAAGAAATAGAGTAATGAATCTGTGGATTAGGATAGGTTCAAAAGAAACAGCCATAATAACAATAGCAGTCTACTGTTGGACAAACATAAACAAATTAGCTTCTGAGATAAGAACTTACTATTTTGGGAATGCTGTCAATTTGTATGACAAACCTAAGCATAGACCCACATATCACATCCTTTATCAAAATAAAATCAAAATTGGATTTAGACATAAAGTATGACTCCACAGAGCAATTAACAGACCAAGAAATACTCTTATAAGTTAAATGGAAAAGGGAGAAATTTCTGACCAAGTAAAAAATAAAGTACATTATAAATGCAAAATTGATGATTTTGTCTATATTAAATTGAAAAGGTTTTGTATTATAAAGCCAATGCTGCCAAAATTAGAAGGAAACAATTTTCACAGCTAGGGATGCTAGAAAATGTCTCATTTATATACTATATAGAGAATTGTATCTTGAAAATATGTACTGATTTGAGAAGAGTAAGACTTTCTATTTTCCTTGGAGGTTCATGTACCTTTTTAATTGAGATGCCAAGTTTTTATCAGCATATTCTATCATGGCCTTTTACTAAAGCTGATTATTTATATAATGTGTTTGGTTCACCAGAAACGGAGATCTTAGGTTTATCTATACCAGGTCTGACATTCATATGCAAGCATGAAAACTGCACCCATTTCATATGGGTGTGGAGACGTAAACCATCTCTCTTTGCTGTAATGTTCTTAGGATGGTTTAGAAAAAAGATTCCTGGGTTCTGCCGGAGGCACTGGCACACAAACTCGAGAGAAACCCATGCAGCCATCTTGCTGCTTGACTCCTCCAAGTATGTTCACTTTTGCTGGGTAGTTGCTTCTTGGTTGTCATCAAAGCTCTTTTATCTTCTGAAATAGCATATTCCAAGATCTATGAATGCCTAAATCTTGTCTTATGGTATCTCCCTGATATTTGAACTGTATCTTTCTGCTTGTAATAGTTTCTCCTTGCCTTGGTGGTCCTGACATTTGGCTATAATATTCCTGATAGTTTTCCTTTTGGAAATTCCTTCAGTAGGTGATTAGTAAATGTTTTCCATTTATGTTTTATCCTCCATGACTAGGATATCAGGACTGTTATCCTGGATAATATCTTGAAAAATGATGTAGAGGTTCCTTTTTTTACTTTCAGGTAATCCAATAAATTTTAAATTATCTCTTATGAATGTGTTTTCCAAGTCTGTTGTTTTTTCAATGAAATATTTCACAATTTCTTCCAGTTTTTTATTCTTTTTATTTCATTTATTTCTTGATTTCTAACAAAGGGAAAATCAACTTCCCTTAGCTTTATTCAATATATTTTTAATTTATTCATTTATTTATTTCCCCCAAGTTATTTGCATATTTCCAAGTTACAAAATTTCCCTCCACCCTCATTTCCCACTCCCCTCCCCTCCCCTCAGCAGGAATAGTCAGATTAGCATTTTGAATGCATATTTTGTTAAACATATTTACAATTTAGTAATTTTAGGCATGAAGAATTAGGATTGAGGGAAAGAGATACATAGGAGAAAAATTTTATAGTGTTCATCAGATTAAGAAGGGATCTTTTTTTGTGTTTGTATTCTGTTTTGTTTTGTTTTTCTTCCTCTGGTTTGGGATAATATAGTCAATAACTCGTCAAACATAATTATCCTAGCTCTCTGGACCTTTGAGAGGAGTTGCTTTGATCAAGGTTCTTCATCTGATAATGTTGTTTATTCTTACATTGTTCTCTTGACTCCTTTGCTCAGCATCAGATCCTATAAGTCATTCCATTCTTCTCTACAGTATAACAATTTATGATTTCTTATAGAATAATAATATTCCATATATTCTTGTACCATAACTTGTTTAGCCATTCCCTAATTGATGGGCATGCCCTCAATGTCCAATTCCTTACTACTAGAAAAAGAGCTGCTAAGAATATTTTCGAATATATAAGAATTTACCCATTTTTTACAATTTTTTCTGGATATAGTCATAGGATTGGAATTGCTGGGTCAAGGGATATGAACAATTCTATTACTCTTTGAGCAGAGTTCCAGTTTGCTCTCTGGAATTTTTGGATTCATTCACAACTCCACTAACAATGAATTAATATCCCAATCCTCCCACATCTCCAGCATTGATCACCTTCCCTTTTTCTTATCAGGGCTAAATTAATAGGTATAAGATAATACTTTATTGTTGTTTTAATTTGCATTCCTCGAATCAATTGTGATTTGGACAAATTTTTCTTTTGATTTAGCTTTAATTTCTTCATCTAAAAACTGTCTGTTCATATCATTTGACCACTTATCAACTGGGGAATGATATGTGATCTCATAAATTTTATGCAGTTCTTCATATATTTTAGAAATAATACATTTATCAGAATTCCTGTTTGTGAAGGGTGTTTCCCAGCTTTGTGCTTTTCTTCTAATTTTGGAAGCACTAATTTTATTAGTGCAAAACTTTTTTTTATTTTAATATAGTCAAAAGCATTCATTTTTCAGATTATGTTTTCTAATTCTTGTTTCTTCATAAATTTGTCACTTTTTCATAGATCAGATAGATAGAGCATTTTTAATCTATTAATTTATCTATGGAAACACTCTTTATATCTAAATCCTCAACCTATTTTAACTTCATTTTGTGATATGTTGATCCAAGTCTAGTTTTTACCATATTTTTTCCAATTTTCCCAAAAATTTGTATCAAATAGTGAGTTCTTATCCCAAAGGCTGATGTCTTTGGGTATGTCAAATAGTTGATGGCAGTAGTTATTTACTGCAGTTTCTTTTGAACCTATCCTAATCCACTGATCTATTACCCAATTTCTTAACAAGTATCAGGCAGTTTTGATAACTGCTGCTTTATAGTATAGTTTTAGATCTGGTAGAGCTAGGTCACTTTCATTTACATTTTTTTTCATCAGTTCCCTTGCTATTCTTGCACTTTTGTTGCTCCAGATGAATTCTGTTACTATTTTTTCTAGCTCAGTAATTATTTGATAGTTTGATTGGTATAGCACTGAATGAATAATTTAATTTGGATAGAATTGTCATTTTTATTATGTTAGATTGACTTATCCATGAGCATTTGAAATTTTTCCAAATATTTAGATCTGACTTTATTTGTGTGAGGAAAGCTTTAAAATTGTGTTCATATAGTTTCTGGGTTTGTCTTGGGAAGTTGATTACCAAGTATTTTATGTTTTCTACAGTTATTTTAAATGGACTTTCTCTTTGTATCTCTTCTTCTTGGACTGTGCTATCCATATATAGAAATGCTGACAATTTATGTGGGTTTATTTTTAAACCTGCTACTTTGCTGTATTTTTTAGTTATTTCTAGGACTTTTTTAGATGATTTTCTTGGGTTCTCTTAGGTATAACATACTGCAAAGAGTAAAAGTTTTCCTCATCATTGCAAATACTGATTCCTTCAATTTCTTTTTCTTCTCTTATTGCTATATTGAATAGCAATGGTGATAATGGACATCCTTGTTTCACTCCTAAATTTGTTGCAAATGCTCTGAATTTATTCCCATTAAATATGAAAATTGTTGAAGGATGTTATATAGATACTATTTACTGTTTTAAGTAAAACTCAATTAGTTCCTAAATTTTCTAGTGTTTTTAATAGGAATGGATGTTGTCTTTTAGCAAAGGCTTTTTCAGCATCAATTGAGATAATCATATGATTTCTGTTGGTTTTACTATTGATATGTTTAACTATTTTGAATGCTTTTCTAATATTGAGCCATCCCTTCCTGCTTGATATAAATTCAACCTGATCATTGTCTTGGATGCTAGGAAAAAACTTGCTGTAGGCTCATTGTTAAAATTTTATTTAAGAGTGTTGCATCAATATTCACTGGGGAGATTTTTCTGTAATTTTCTTTGTTTTGATTCTTCCTGGTTTAGGTATCAGCACTAGGTTTGTGTCATAAAAGGAGTTTGACAGAACCTGTTTCTCTCCTATTTTTATTAGGTTTTTGCAAAGCAAATGGGATTAAGAGGCTTGCCCAAGGCCACACAGCTAGGTAATTATTAAGTGTCTGAGACCAGATTTGAATCCAGGTACTCTTGACTCCAAGGCCGGTGCTTTATCCACTATGCCACCTAGCAGCCCCCTTTCCTATTTTTTAAAGTAGTTTATGTAGAATAGGATTTAATTGATCTTGAAATGTTTGGTAGAATTCACTTGTAAATCCATTTGGACCTGGAGATATTTGTTTACAGGGTTTATGGATGATTTCATGGTTTCTTAAATTTATTTTTTCAGAAATGGATCAAGTAATTTATTTCAGCTTCTCTCAATCTGGGCAGGTTTTTTTTTTTGTAAATTTTCACCATTTCACTCAAGTTGTCAAATTTATTGGCATACAGTTTGGCAAAGTGTCTCTGAATAATCTCTTTGCTTTCCTCCTCATTCGTGTTTAGTTTAACCTTTTCATTTTTAAATGGGTCATTTTCTTTTTCTTTTTTAATCAGATTAACTAGAAGCTTTTCTATTTCATTGGCTTTTTCACAAAACTAAATCTTAGGAATAATTATGAGATCAATGGTTTTCTTGAGTTCCACTGTTTCTCTCTCTCTCTCTCTCTCTCTCTCTCTCTCTCTCTCTCTCTCTCTGTCTCTCTCTCTCCCTCTCCCTCTCTGGATTTTAGAATTTCTAATTTGGTATTAAATTGGGTTTTTAATTTATTATTTTTCTAACTTTTTTAGTTATATGCCCAATTCATTGATCTCCCTTTCTCTAGTTGATTAATATAGGCATAAACTTTCCTCTCAAAAATGGCAATTCTGCATCTCATAAATTTTGGTAGGGTATCTCATTATTATCTCTTTCATGGGTAGAATTATTGATCATTTCTATTATTTTCTATTGATCCAACCATTATTTATTTTTTAAGAAAGATTTTATTTATTTTGAGTTTTAACATTCCCCCCCATTCTGGCTTCCCTACCCACACCTCCTCAATAGAAGGCATTCTGTTAGTTGTTACATTGGTTCAATCTTATACATTGATCACAATTGAATGTGAGGGCAGAGAAATCATATCCTTAAGGAAGAAAATATGAGATTGAAAAGTTACATAATAAGATAATTTTTTTTTCTAATTAGAGGGAAATAGTCTTTGGTCTTTCTTCAAAGTCCATAATTCTTTCTCTGGATACAGATGGTATTCTCCATTACAGATAAATCAAAATTGTCCCTGGTTGTTGCACTGAAGGGATCAGAAAGTCCATCATGGTTGATCATCACTCCCAATGTTACTGTTAGGGTGTATAATGTTATTCTGGATCTGCATCAGTTCATGCAGGGATAGCAATCCTTATCTCAGACAGAGCAGCTGAAAAATAGATAGCATTAAAAGAGATAAGGAAGGAAACTATATTCTCCTAAAAATTACCATAAACAATAAAGTAAATTCAATGTTAAATATGTTTGCACCAAATGGGACAGCATCCAAATTCTTAGAAGATAAGTTGAAAGAACTAGAGAAAGATATAGACAGCAAAACACTACTAGTGGGTGACCTCAACTGCCCATTCTCAGATTTAGGTAAATTGAATCATATAATAAACAAGAAGGAAGTTAAGGAGATAAATAGATTGTTAGAAAACCTAGAGATGAAAGACCTAAGGAAGAAATTGAATGGGGATAAAATAGAATATACTTTTTTCTTGCAGTACATGGCACTTACACAAAAACTGACCATGTACTAGGGCATAAAAACCTAATGATCAATTGCAAAAAAGGCAGAAATAGTGAGTACCTCTTTCTGAGATCATATTGCAATAAAAATCATATGCAATACTGGGCCAGGTAGATATTAGACCCAGAACTAATTAGAAACTAAAAAACCTTATTTTAAGGAATGAATGGATGAAGCAACAAATTATAGAAAGAATTATTTCATCCTAGATAATAACAATAATGAAACAATCTACCAAAACCTATAGGACACAATTAAGGCAGCTATCATGGGATATATTATATCTTTAAATGCTTTCATGAATAAATTAGAGAAAGAAGAAATCAATCAAATAAATATGCAACTAAAAAAATTAGAGAAAGAACAAATTAAAAACCCCCAATCAAATACCAAATTGGAAATTCTAAATGTTAAAGGAGAAATTAATAAAATTGAAAGCAGGAAAACTATTGGAATAATCAATAAAACCAAGAGCTGTTTTTATGGGAAAACCAATAAAATTGATAGACTTCTACTTAATTTGTTTTAAAAAAAGAAAGAAGAAAACAAAATTCCTAGTATCATAAATGAAAAAATGTCAACTCACCACCAATGGGGAAGAAATTAAAGTAATAATTCAGAAATATTTGCCCAACTCTATGCCAACAAATTTGACAAAAAAAATAAAATGGATGAATATTTACAAAAATATAAGTTGCCCAGAATAAAGGAAGAGGAAATTAAAAACCTAAATAACCCTATCTCACAAAAAGAAATTTAGGAGGGTTTTTTAATACCCTGCTAATTTGATAAAGTTGCTAAATATTCCTAATAATTTTTGATGACTTTTTGTGATTCTCAAGGCATATCATCAAGCCATCTGCAGAGTGAGAATTTTGTCTCCTTCTTTCCTATTCTAATTCACTCAATTCTTTTTTCTTCTCTTATTGCTGATGCTGTCATTTCAAATAAGCTATTTAATAGTGGTGATAATAGGCATCCTTGTTTGACCCCTGATTTTATTGGGAATGCCTCAAGCATACACCTATTCTATATAATGCTTGTTGATGGTTTAAGATAGATATAGTTTATTCTTCTGGGGGAAAAACTATATATTCCTACTCTTTCTAGTGTTTGTTATTAGGAATGGGTGCTGTATTTTGTCAAAAGCTTTTTCAGCATCTATTGATATGATCGTATGACTTCCGATAGGTATGTTATTGATATAACCAATTAAAGTAAAATTTTTCCTAATATTGAACCTGAAATCCTGAGATAAATCATACTTGATCATAATGTATTATTCAAGTGATAGCTTATTGTAATCATTTTGCTAAGATTTTATTTAAGATTTTTGCATCTATATTCATCAGGGAGATAGGTCTATAATTTTCTTTCTCTGTTTTAACTCATCCTGCTTATGGTGTCATAGAAAGCATTAGACAGAGTTCCGTCTTCACCTATTTTTCCAAAAAGTTTATATAGAATTGGAGTCAATTGCTGCTTAAATGTTTGATACAATTCACTTGTGAATTCATCTGGCCCTGGAGATTTTTTCTTGGGGACTTCAATAGTAGCTTGCTCAATTTCTTTTTCTGAGATAGGGTTATTTAGGTTTTTTAATTTACTCTTCATTTTATCTTGGTAACTTCTATTTTTGTCAATATTCATCCATTTCACTTAAATTGTCAAATTTATTGGTATGGAGTTGGACAAAATAATTCTGAATTATTACATTAATTTCTTACTCATTAGTGGTGAGTTCATCTTTTTTCATTTATTATACTAGCAATTTAGTCTTCTTCTTTCTTTCTTTTAATCAAATTGACCAGAGGTTTATCAATTTTATTGTTTTTTTCATAAATCCAGCTCTTTGTTTTATTTATTAGTTACATAGTTTTGATTTAGATTTTATTAATTTATCTTTTAATTTTTAGAATTTCTTATTTGGTATTTAATTGGGAGTTTTTAATTTGTTCTTTCCCTAAATTTTTAGTTGCATTTTTAGTTCTTTGATTTCTTCTTTCTCTAATTTATACATGTAAGCATTCAAACATATAATATATCCTCTGACAGCCACTTTGAGTATATTCTATAGTTTGTGGTATGTTGATTCATAATTGTAATTATCTAGGATAAAATAATTAATTAATTCCATAATTTGTTGTTTGATCCAGTCATTCTTTTAAATGAGGTTATTTAGTTTCCAATTAATTTTGGGTCTATATCTCCCTGAACCAGTATTGCATATGATTTTTTTTGCATTATGACCTGAGAAAGATGCATTCACTTATTTCTGTCTTTCTGCAATTGATCATTAGGTTTTTATGCCCTAATACATGATCAATTTTTGTGTAAGTACCATGTACTGCAGAAAAAAAAAGATTATATTCCTTTGTATACCCATTCATTTTCCTGCATAGGTCTATAATATCTTGGTTTTTCTCACAATCAATTTACCTCCTTAACTTCCTTCTTGTTTATTTTATGATTTGATTTATCTAAATCTGAGAACAGGAGGTTAATGTCACCCACTAGTAGAGTTCTGCTGTCTATATCTTTCTCTAGTTCTTTCAACTTCTCTTCTAAGAATTTGGATGCTGTACTATTTGGTGCATACATATTTAATATTGAAATCAGTTTATTGTTTATGGTAATTTTTAGGAGGATATAATTTCCTTCCTTATTTCTTTTAATGCTATCTATTATTCCAGCTCCTTTGTCTGAGATCAGGATTTGTATGCCTGCTTTATTCACATTCAAAGTTATAATTACTATCTCTTTATTGTCCTCCCTGCTGTCTTCTTTCTGTTTGTATTTTTCCCCTTTTTCCCCTTTATCCATATTCCCCAGTGTTTTGCTTCTGAATACCACCACCTTCAGTGTGTTTGCCCTCTTATGTCAACCCCCTCACCTTTTTTCCCCTTTCCCTTTTCTCCTTCTTCCTTTCTTTCTGTTAATTCCCCTTTTTCTCCCCCTGTCCCACCTCCCCTTTCCCCCTTTTAATGCTTGAAATGTAAGATAAGTTTGTCAACTTGATTAAATTTGTCTAAGTTAACTTTAAGCCAAGTCTGATGAAAGGAAGATTCAGGTGGTTCTCAACTCCTCCCTTCTTCCCCTCAATTGCAATAGGTTTTTTTTGTACCTCTTGATGTAATGAGATTTATACCATTCAGTCTCCTTCCAACTTCTCTTCTCCTTACTGCCCCCCCCATTAAGAATGTATTGTTTTTAAATCATTCTGTCTGAGCCACAGAAAATTTATGAGTGTCCATCACTTCTGGCTATGTATATTCTCCTTGATAGAGTTACAATTCTTGAGTTATGAGATTGTTTCATCTTATCATATGGCAGTTTTTTTAATGGCTCTCTTGAGCCTCCTTTTTGATGTCCAAATTTTCTATTTAGTTCTGGTCTTTTCATCAATAAATATTGATAGTATGCCATTTCATTAAATGTCCATTTTCCCCTGAAAGAGAAGGCTCAGCTTTGCCATGTAATTGATTTTTGGCTGCAATCCAAGTTCCCCTGCTCATTGAAATATCTAATTCCAGGCCCCTTGATCCCTTAATGTTGCGGTGGTCAGGTTTCCTTTCATCTGCTAAATCATTACTGTTGCTTCTTCATATTTATTTTTTTTTCTTTCTGGATGCTTGTAGGATTTTTCTTTTATCTAATATTCCTGGAATTTGGCCATAGCATTCCTTAGTGTTTTCCATTTCAAGATCTTTTTCTGGAGGGGTTCAATGTATTCTTTCAATAACTATTTTGCCCTTTGGTTCCATGATATCAAGCCAATTTTCCATCACTATATCCTGCAATATTAAGTCCAGGCTTTTTTCTCTTCAGTGTTTTCAGGATAGCTGATAACTCTCAGATTCTCCTATCTTTATCTGTTATCAAGGTCAATGATTTTGCTGATGATGTATTTTAAATTTTTTTTTCTATTTTTTAGATCATTTGGTTTTGTTTAACACAATCTTGTTGTCTCAAGAAGCCATTAGTTCCTGCCAATTCCAGTCTTTTTTTAAGAGGAGAAGATTTTTCTTTATTTATCTTTTGCAACTCCTTTTCCAGTTGGTTCATTGTATTTTTGAAGGACTTTTCTATTTGCCCAAAAGTAGTTTTGAGTGAATCATTTCCTTTTTGCATTTGCCCAATTATCGATTTGAGAGAACCATTTTTTTTGCATTTGCCCAATTGAAGATCTGATTTATTCTCATTTTGTATTTGTCTACTTGTATTTTCCAAGGATTTGTGGTTTTTTTTAGTTTTTGAAAAGCAAAGGGGTTAAGTGGTTTGCCCAAGGGCACACAACTAGGTAATTATTAAGTGTCTGAGGTCAAATTTGAACTCAGGTACTCTGTCCACTTTACCACCCAGCCACCCTTAAGGATGTGTTTTCTTGTTTCAAGATGTTAATTTAACTTGAAATGTGTTATTTTTCTCTTGAGCTTCTTTTCCCAAGTTTTCCAATGGAATTTTAAACTCCTTCCTGATTTCTTCAAGGAAGTCTTTTCTGCGTTGGAGAACAATTCATATTCTCTTCAGCAGTGATAGATCTCTCTGAGTTAGAATCTTTCCCTCCTTAGTGTTTCTCCATGGGCCCTCCTTTTCTCTGGCCTTTTTTTCATCTTGTGATGTGGGGGACTGCCTCTCAGAGGTTTACCTTTGAATATCATAGAGATTTTGTTCACTTAGTTTAGTAATTCCAAGGGTTAGTCTGTAGGGGTGCTGGTTGCTTTCTCCGGAGTGAGGTCCTCAGCAGCAGGGTCTGAGTTAACCTTGCACACTGGGCTAGGCCCTGGGGGAGGGAGTTAATCTCTCTCTGTTGAGTGAACTCTGTTGCCCTGAGGGAGTGGTGGTGGGGGTGTACTGTTTGCTCTGGTGAAATTATGGAGTTCAAGTCCCTAGCCCAGATGATTGTTCTCCAGGCATGCTCTAAGACTCATGTCCTGGAACTCACTTTCCTGTAGCTCTTCTCTCCACCCTGACCCCAAGCCACCTGCCAAAGACTCAGCAGCTAAAGTTAGATCTCACATCCAACACTCACTGGATTCTCTATGGCTGAGTCTGGCCCTCTGGCTTCCCCCAGCTGCCATTCCCTAGGCTGATCCTCTGCTCTTGTCTCCTTGTTCACCCATGGTCCCCTTGAGACAGATCTTCTTGGTTTGTATTCTTCTAACTTCTCTTTCTGGATTTTGTTGATTGAATTTCTGTTAAGAGGTTTCTCTCATATTATTTCTGAGAGGAAAGAGAGAGCACTTAATCACAATGCCTGACTTCATTCCGCCATCTTCCTTGGGAGTCCACCCATTATTTAAGATATAATTATTTAGTTTCCAATTAGTTCTTGGTTTATATTTCCCTGAATCTTTGTTACATGTAATTTTATTTCATTTGATCTGAGAAGTTTTTATTTATTATTACTGCCTTGCTGCTATTGAGTTCAATGCATTTGTGCCCTAGTACATGGTCAGTTTTGTGTAAGGTTCCATGTACTGCCAAGAAAATCGTATGTTTCAGAGGTCTGTCATATCTAAGTTTCATAAGATTTCATTCACTTTCTTGAATTCCTTATTGCTTATTTGGTTATTAGATTTATCTAGTTCTGAGAAAGGGAGATTGAGGTCTTCTATTATTAATGGTTTGCTGCCTATTTCTCCTTTTAATTTACTTGGCTTTCTCTAGGAATCTGTATGCTATATTACTAGGTGCATTCATGTTTAGTAGTATTGTAGCATCATTTCCATTTGTGCCATTTATGAAAATATATTTTCCTTCCTTATCTCTTTTAATGAGATTGAATTTTGCTTTTACTTTATCTGAAATTAGGATCACTACCCTAGATTCTTTTTTTTAACTTCTGCAAAGGAATAACATATTTTGCTCCAACCTTTTAATTTTACCCTATGTCTCTTTGCTTCAAATGTGTTTCTTTAAACAACAAATTATAGGATCCTGGTTTTTAATCCATTGTCCTATCTGCTTCCATTTTATGGGACAGTTCATCCCATTCACAAGAGCAGTTGAGATTACAAATTCTGTATTTCCCTCTATGCCATCTTTCTTGATTTATATTTAATTTTTCTTTTCTCTTATTCCTCCTCACCAAAATTTTACTACCTTCCCCTTTGAAATTTTTTTCAAAATTTTACTTTCAGTTTGTTTTCATTTATACCTTCCCTTTCCTTTAATTAATCCCTTCTTCCCTTATCTTTCCCTTTCCCACCATTCCCTGAATATGAAGTTAGTTTTTTTTAATCCAAGCGGGAAGTTATTTTATTCCCTCACTGGATTAAATCTATTGAATAGAATTTACTCAGATTTTATTCTATTTAAATTATGCAATTTAATTCTCCATTCCCCTCTAACATTATAAATTATTGTGCCTCATCCCTTGATGCTATTTATTACTCTAATATTATCAATTGCGTATCATCAATCATAGTTTGATTATTTGGTTGCTTGATAAGCTCCTATTGTTATCAAGATAACATCATAGATTGTTTACTTGTTTGCTTGATAAGCAGCACTGACTCAAATTATAAGTATAATCATTTTTAACTTTACTCCCTTTTCAAGTATCTTTCAAGTACACACCATCCTCCTCAGGAGCCAAAGTGTCATCCAAAGCCTTATCATTTCTCTATTTGTACTCATTCTCCCAGGCCTATTTTCTTTCACACTGTACCCCTGCCCTCTCCACACAAAGTACTTATCACCTTGTTAAATGAAACAAAACCCATTGTCTTTCCTACTTTACCCTCCCCCCTCCACCCAGAGTACTTATCCCCCTTGTTAAGGAAATACTGGCTAATTCAAACCCTGATCTAATTAACTCTAAGTATGGGGAGGCTTTGGAAGTCTTACCTGAGAACTTTACAAATGATTGTAAGTAACAGACTGTCTCAGGTTTTTGAAGATTATGATGCCCTCATTAGTCTAGTTACTTTGCACCTAGACATTAATTGAGTGAAAGTATAATGAGTCACTTAAGGTAAGGTTAACACCCCTGTTTTTGTTTTCAGTTCTTTTATCTCAAACATAGTTATGTAATCTTGGAGCTCTTCAATTGGGGGACAAGACCCAATTATATACACATCCTTTAGGTTCATTCTCTTTGATTATATTGTACCTTGATAAGTGTTATATATTCCCTTTAAAGTTGTACACAATTGGGAGGGCAGCTAGGTGGCACAGTGGATAGAGCTCTGGCCCTGGAGTCGGGAGTGCCTGGGTTCAGATCAGGCCTCAGACATTTGATGATTGCCTAGCTGTGTGGCCTTGGTTGGGCCACTTGACCCCATTTGCCTTGCAAAAAAAAAAGTTGTATACAATTTCATAATTGACCAACATTTGTTTAAAGCAGCTTTGTTTTTTCAGTCCTCTGAAGTTTTGGTGCTTACTTGGTGATTAAATTCTGTTCAGTTCTGGTCTTTGTGTCAGGAAATGCTGGAAGTCCGCTACTTCGTTGAAAATCCATCTATTTTCCCTGACAGTATATGCTGAATTTTGCAGGGTAACATATCCTGGGTTGTAATCCCAGGTCCTTATCTCTCTGAAAACTGTTATTCCAGTTCTTCTGATCCTTCAATGATGATACTGATAGGTGCTGTGTTAGTTTGATTTTGTTCACTTTATATTTAATTGTTTTCTTTTTTTGCTGTTTGTAATATTCTATTCTTTATTTGAGGCTTCTAGAACTTGGCTTTAAAAACTTTGGAGTTTTTATCCTGACATCTCTTTCTGGAAGGGGTTCTATGGATTCTTTAAATGTTTATGTTGTTATCTTCTTTTAGTAGATTGTGGGAGTTTTCCCTTATAATTTCTTGAATGATGTTTTACAGTTTCTTTTGTTGGTCCAGGCTTTCTGGTAGTCTACTGATTTGAAGATTGTCTCTTCTGGATCCATTTTCCAGGTCATTCATTTTTCCTAGAAGATAGTTTACATTTTCTTCAATTTTTTTCAGTCCTTTTTTATTTTGTTTGATGGAATTTCATAGTCTTGTAAATTCATTGATTTCTAATTGTTCAATTCTAATTTTTAGGATTTTATTTTCTTCAATTAGCTTCTGTGTTTCTTTTTCCAGTTTGTTATTTTTATTTTTAACAGAGTTGATTTCTTTGGTCAGCTATTCACAATTTTTCTGCATGACTTTCATTTCTTTTTTCCATTTTTCTTCTTCCTCTCTTGTTTGGTTTTTAAATTATTTTTATCCTCTTCAATGAGCTTTTATATTTGCATCCAATGTACAGACTGTTTTGATAGTTTCTCTGTAAGTGATTTTTTCATTGCCTTCTTCTTCAGACATGTCATTGCTGTCATCTTAGTCTTTAAGTTGTTTTCTTATACTGAATTCTCTCAGCTTTTTTGTTCATCTTTGTTGTTTATTTCTTCTCCTTGGGTATATGGAGTATAGATCCAAGATTTTATTTTTCTGGGGCTGGGGGCTGATAGCTGACTTGTTGTTGGTCAAGATGTTGCCTATGCAGTCCATTTTTTATTTTTGTTTTTGTTTTTTCATTTTTTTTGGCTTGTTTGTTTAATTGTTTTTTTCATCCTTTATCTCCAGCTCCTTACTTAACAGAAGACCCAGTCCTGTCTTTTACCCTGATGTTTTCAGGGTTCAGACTCTGTTCATATTTGGGATCCTCCCTGCAGGCTTGATATGTAGCTTCTGGGACCTCGGTTAGTAAGTTGTTGGGACCTGGATTGCACTATAGCTAAAAGCCTCCTGCTAGTTTTCCTGCTCTCCTACCTCCTGCACTTTACTTCCCCTTTTCCCCAAAGAGACAGACCTTCACAGAAGATCCTCCATGATATACTCAGTTGAAAACTTCTTTGAATCTTCTCTTTTTCTTGGTATGATCTTAGTGGGAATGTCAGAGTAGAGGCTTCATTTATCTTTTGTAGGCAAAGGCTCTAGGAACATATGAGCTTCACACCACCATGTTGGCTCTGCCCTGAAAGTCAGCTCAATTCAATATTTAAAGGTATTATTTTCTTCAGAGATCTTTGGTTTCGTTTTTTCTATCTGTCAAATTCTGATTTTAATAAATTTAAACAAATAAGAAATCAAGAGAGATAGTAATTCATAAAAGCCTGGAACGACTTGCATGAACTGATAAAGAAGTGAGCAGAACCAAAAGAATAGCTTACATAGGGGTGGCTAGGTGATGCAGTGGATAAAGCACCGGCCCTGGAGTCAGGAGTACCTGGGTTCAAATCCGGTCTCAGACACTTAATAATTACCTAGCTGTGTGGCCTTGGGCAAGCCACTTAACCCTATTTTCCTTGCAAAAACCTAAAAAAAAGAATAGCTTACACACTAACAGCAACATTTTATGATGATCAACTATGATAGACTTGCTCTCAGCATACAAAAATCAAAGACAATTTTAAATAATATGTAATAGAAATTATTATAAAGTTATATGAAGGATGGTATGGAGTATGAATACAGATCAAAGTTTACTTTTTTCAATTTTTAAAATTTGTTTTATGTATTATGACTTTTTACCTCTCATTATTTTTTCTTTTTGATTTGATTCTTCTTTCACAACATGATTAATATGAATACATAGTTATACATATACAACTTATATTACATTGCTCTCTATCAGGGTGAAGGGTCAGGGAAAGGAAGAAGAAAGAAAAATGTAAAATGCAAATCCTGGCAAAAATGATTGCTGTAAAATATCTATTTATAGTTAGAAAATGAATAAACAACATATTTTAAAAAATGAAATAATTTAGCTCACACTCATTTTTCTGATGAGAAAACAGACATAACAAGAGGAGCATTAATTCACTCCAAATGAATCCTATGACTTCATATTTCCTAATCTACTAGATTCTAAAGAGTCAATACAGTATGACAAATATGGTATTATGGATAGGGGGGGAATTTTTTTGGATTTGGGGATTGAAACTGCATCTTGTATTTCTTGATTTAATGTTTTCTATTCTGAGAGAAGGTAGTAGGTAGTAGTTATAATTGGAAAATGGTGGATTAAGAAGCCTCCTAAAGGATAAGAGCCCATATGATAGATAGAATAATGCTGTTCAATGAAGATAAAATAATAAAATATGCTGTCTTCTATGAAGTCTGTCTTCTTTGATGAAAAATAAGCAATTGGTCTGAATTATAAACTAAACCATTTCACATGGAACATTAGAATTTTAAGAGATTAAAAAATTCTTTAAAGGCATGCTAGTAAAAATAAATCAAAATATGGTTAGATTCTTCTGAACCTAATCCCATGAATAATTTTCAAAATTGGTCAAAACAAAACAAAAATAAACTTTGAGGAGATGCATTCCAATAATATTTTATTGTTAAGTAAGTCAAATACATGACCCAACATAGAGTGGCAGTGACATTTGAGGGGGAATTAGGTATCATGGCTGCTGGTGTGCTTCCCCAAGGCATAATCTTGGTGATATTGGGCAAGTTATTTCAACACTCTGACATTCTGTTTTTTCATCTGCAAAATCAGGTGTGTGAATATAATATCCCTTCTTATTTAGGTGTTTAGGCATCATTGATTAAGTTGTTAAGTGGTTATAGCCGTAGATCTGGAGTCAGGAAGACTTCAAACTTTTACTAGGTTTGTGATCTAGAATAAGTCACAGACCTACCTCAAAAAACTGTTGTGATGATCAAATGGCATAATGATTGTTAAGTGCTTAGTATAATGCCTGGTACATAGAAGTAACTTTAAAAATGTTGGCTATTGTTTTTGTTACTTTTGCAATTCTTCTCCTCTTCCTCTTGAAATTTTTCCTCTCATCACCTCATATTTAAAAATAAGTGTT
This sequence comes from Macrotis lagotis, assembly GCF_037893015.1. Classification (NCBI taxonomy): domain Eukaryota; kingdom Metazoa; phylum Chordata; class Mammalia; order Peramelemorphia; family Peramelidae; genus Macrotis; species Macrotis lagotis. The sequence continues at coordinate 316,036,882 of NC_133666.1, read as the reverse complement.
TTCCTTCCAGTAACTCTGTGAAACAGGAATCTTAATGCTCTTTGGTTTGATAGATGAAAAATCTGAGACTCAGGGTTGTAAAGTTATTTGCCCTCAGATAGACTCACATAGATATTAAGTATAAGTACAGGGATTAAAATCCAGGTCTTTTCTCACATTATTTCTCTAATATGTTCTTAGAAATGATTTTAGTTACTCCTTCATCTTCCAACTTACATGAGGAAAGAAATTAATTTCCTTGCTTCAGGGCAACTTTTTCCAAGTTACCTCTTTTCTTACTTCCCTGCTACACATGAAAGTCCTCCACTTCTCTTGATGGATTGAACTACCAGTGAGTCAGTCATGGAAGCCTAAGGCAATGTTCACAGAATGAAAGCCTCTAGGTTCTCAAGAGACCCTTATAGAAGGCATTCTTTCAAAGAGGCCTTAAGTAACTTAATCAAAGCTCCACAGCAGCATCTCTTCAGGCAATTCTCCTTGTCACTGACTTGAACATATTATTACAACAAAAATGAGTGAAGAGTTTGTGAGGCCAAAAAATATTTAAGTCTCAGAGCCACAGACCTTTTCCTCAATCATTTGTACTTGTATAAAGAGTTCACCCCAGGCAAAATGGAGCCTTCTGAGAAGTGTATCTTTCCTGAACTTGCTTATCTTGGTAATTGATTGCCCTTTTAAGGACTCTAGTATCCTTTGGGACTTTGAATACTTAATTCCTATCTCTCTAGTATTAGCATTGGAAAGATTTTTCTGCTTCCAAATTCCTCTATTACTTTTGTCCTTTTTCCTATTGCCCTCTCTCTCTCCTATTGGATACTAGATGAATTAGAATCTTAACCATTAACAAACTAAAGCTTGACTTTAGTAAGCAATAGGAAGATAAGTAGTGGGGAGCCCTAGTTCTGTATTTAGAAAATGTGTTCCAATGCCACTTCTAATAGAATGGATTTTAAAATTTGAGGTGAATAATTTAACCACCTTGGACCTTAGTTTCTTTATCTGTAATTGAGACAATTGGAACAAATGGCACTAAGGCTCAAAATTATGATCTATTAAAAATAGGTTATCAAAAAATGAAAAAAGGCTATATAGATTAAGTCACTGGGAAAGCAACTGACCTTGAAAATAGGTCTAGAAGAGATAATTTAAGAATTATTCAACTATTAAAATTTTTTTTCAAAATATAGTAAAGAAAAAATTCCCTAAATTCCTAAAGAAGGTAAAATGATCATTGAAAGAATCCTCCTGAAAGAGATTTGAAAATAAAACCTCCCAGCAACACTACAACCAAACTCCAGAATTATCATGTTGAGAAATGCTGAAGGTAGTTTAATAGTAACAATTCATATATCAAAGCACGATAAACAGAAATACACAGGGCTTGACAGTTTCAACATTAAAGAATCATTTCCCTGCATTATCCATGGAAAAGATAAAATTTTATGACTAGAAAAGAAAAAAAATTGAGAAATGCAAATTAAAATTTTTATTACATTAAACTGAAACAAATGATTTTACACAGGCAAAACAAAATGTAGCCAAACATAGAAGGGAAACATAAAGCTGGGAAACAATTTTTGTATTCAATGTCTAATAAAGATCTGTTTTCTAAAATATTTAGAGAACTGAGTCGAACATATAATAATCAAGTAATTCTTATATTGATAAAGGGTCAAACAATATGAATAGTTTTCAGGTGAATAACTTAAAACTAACAGCAGTCACACAAAAATGCTCTTAATTTCTTTTGATTAGAAAAATCAAATTAAATAACTCCAATGTACTACCTAACCCCTATGAGTTTGGTATCACAGAAAAGAAGAATTATAAATGTTGGAAAGGGTGTTGGAAAAATGGGACATCAGTGCATTGATAGTGAAGTTGTGAACTAATATAATTATTCGGAACATGAGGTTTGGATACATGCCCAAAGGGTTTTAAGCCTGTGCATATCTTTGATTCAGGAATACCACTACTTCATCTGTAACCCAAAGATCACACAAAAGGGAAAAAATACCAACACGTACACAAATATTTATTATAGGTTGTGACAAAGAATTAGTAATTGTCTGGAGGTCTTCAATTGGTGAATGGTTGAACTAGTAGTGGTACATAAGTGTGATGGAATACTCTTGTGCTGTAAGAAATAATGAATATGCAGATTTCCTGGAAAGTTTTACATGAACTGATGCAGAAGGAAATGAGCAGAACCAAAATATTGTTCACAGTAATAGCAGGTTTTGCTTTTTTTTGTGATGATCAACTATGCTAGACTTGTCTCTTCTCAGCAATGTAATGATCCATGACAGTTCCAAAAGACTCATGGTAAATGCTAACCTCATCTAGAAAAAGAACTATGCAGTCTGAGTGCAGATGGATGAAACCTATTTTCACTTTTTATATTTAATTTTTCCCTTGTCATGGTTGTTTTTTCCTTTTCTGTGATTCTTTTTTCTTTTACAACATAACTATTGTGGAAATATTCCCAATGTTATTCCACATAAATAATCTTTAGATATTGCTTGCTGGAGTTGCTAGGTGGTGTAGTGGATAGAGCATGGGACCTGGAGTTAGGAGTATCTGAGTTCAAATCGGGCCTCAGACATTTGATAAATTACCTAGATGTGTGGCCTGGGCAAGCCACTTAACCCCATTTGCCTTGCAAATAACTAAAAAAAATATTGCTTCCTGTCTTGAGGAGGTATAAGTGAAAGTATTCTAGAAGAAAAATTTGCATTTCAAAATCTTACAAAAGCAAATATTTAGAAATATATTTTTATTCATTTTCAAAAAAGTTAATAAAAATTAGAGCAGGAAAAAAGAAATAAAAATGAATGCAGAAGAAAAATATATCCATTTACAATAATATACCTGAATTCTAATTTCAGTGACAATTAGAGGAACTATACGAACAAAATTATAAAACATTTTGTACAGATGAAGACATATTGAGAATTGCTGATTGTTCATATGTGGATCAAATAATAAAGACAATAAAAAAACAATTCTACCTACATTATTATACTTATCAGTCACTTCCCAATTTAATTACTAAATATATTTGAGCTAAATAATTTTTTTTAATATTAAAAGGTCATTTATCAAATGAGATAAAAGCAGTACTAGACCTTATGTTATATATGGAAAATATCAAAACTGATTGGTAATGATTAAAAAAATAAGTTGTGGATCAGTGGAATAGAACAGATAGACAATACACCACAGTAAATAATGATGGTACATTTATATTTGATAAAAGCAAGTATTTAAGATTTAGGGATAAAATTTATTTTAAAAAAATTATTGGGAAATCTAAAACAATATGGTGGAAATTAGCTATAGACCAATATCTTACAAGATTTATGAAAATAAAGTTAAAAATGGAAATAGTATCTATATATAAAGGTAGATATAATAAATACAATAAAATAATAAAATAACAATCAGATTTTTAGACTGGAAAAGAATTTATGAAAATAGAGAGCATAAAGAGATAAAAAAATAATTTCAATTACATTAAAATTTATTTACAAATAAAACAAGAAAAACAAGATAAAAAAGGAAAATATTGAGAAGCTTTATAGCCAGTTTCTTGAATGAAGTCCTCATATTTCAAATATACATAGAATGCCATGAAATTTATAAAAAAATCGTGAGTCATTTCTCAATTGAAAGATGAACATAGAATCTGAATGGGCAGTTTATCGAAGAAGAATACACATGTGAAAACACACACAACATCATTATTGTTCAGAGAAATGTAAATAAAAATTGCCATTACAGTAGTGGCATATAATTGGAAATTGAGGAGATGCCTATCCATTGGGAAATGGCTAAACAAGTTATGGTACATAAATACCCTGGAATACTATTGTTTTATAAGAAACCATAAAGAGTTAGACTCTAGAGAAGCATGGAATGGCTTATGTAAGGGAGTAGAACCAAGAGAACAACTTACACTTGAATAAAAACATTGTGCAATGAAAAACCTTGATGGAAGCAACTCCTCTAGGCAGTCCATAGAGCTAAGCAACTGTGTTTGATTGATTCAAACTATATTATACCCAACTAGAGGAAGAAAAACAAAGCAAAACAAAACAAAACGCATAAAAATAAGCAACAACAAAAAACCCTCCTAAATCTGATGAACACTTTATACAAATTATTTATGTATCTCTTTCCCTTATCCTAATTCCTCATGCCAGAAATTACTAACTTATAAACATGTTTAGCAAAATAAGTGTTTGAAATTCTAACCTGACTGTACCCTGCTGAGGGGAGTGGGTAGGAATGGGTGGGAAGGGAAAGTAATATGGATGAAAATAAATAAATAAAATTTAAACAAAACAGCCATCACAGCCATCTGATTACTTAAAATTAGGAAATGGCAAATGTTGGAGGGATTTTGTGAAAAAAAATTAGAAAATTAGGAGATGAAATTATTGGTGGAAGTTTTAATTGATACATTCCATTTGTAGAATGATTTGTAAGTATTACAAAAATGTCATGACACCTTGACCTAGCAATTCCACTACTAGATCTGTTTCTAAAAATGTTTAGAGAGAAAAATGAACTTATTATACATTCTAAAATATTATGTCTTGGAACAAATAAGTTATAAAAACTGTCATTTGGGAAAAGGATAAATAAGTTATAGCATATGATTTTGATGGAATACTGCTGGGTTGAAAGAAATTTTGAGCACATTCATTTCAGGAAATATATGGAAAGATGCAAGAAATAATGAAGAGGAGAGAAATGAGAAGAACTACAAAAATATTGTACAAAATAACAGCAATATTGCCCTAAGAGAAATTGTGAATGACTATACTATTTTGAGTATTAAAAATTTGGGAGCAGAGCCAAGATGTCTTCAGGACAATAGACTCTTGTAAGTGTTCTCTCCAAAATATGAATTAACCTTAAAATTATGATTCTAACTAAATTTTCAAGAGACAGAATCCAAAGAAAGGTGCAGTGAGGCGATTTTCCAGGCCAAAAATAGTGGGAAGGCTCTGTTCCATGGGATTGGATGGGCAGCAGTGTGCAGGGGCAAAAGAACTTAAGCCTTCTGGGACAAGCCCAGGGTTCCTAGTTCCTGGGAGTCCCTGCTCCTGGCAGAAGAAGCAATTTCCTTACCTGCCACCCCAGTGAGCAACAAACACAACTTGGAAGATGAGCAGATCACAGGGTGACGTCTGCCAGAGCAAGCATGGAGTCCAGGCCAGTGTGGCCCTCTTCAGCATGGCTGTGGCCCCTTAGCACAATCAAGATCCCAGGAAATGGAAACAGGCCTATAGAGACACTCAGCAGGAGCCTCCTGGCAGTGCTTCCTGATTATATCTGATATCAGCCCATGGATGGTAAGGGAGTTGAGGGAGACTGTCGAGGTCTGTCTTCTGGCCCTGGGACAGGACTCTGGGGCTTTGACTGCATTCAGACCATGGCCACAAGCTGGGCTTCCAGAAGGGTGAGTTTGTGGCTATTCAATAGACCAGGAGAGCAGTCAGAGCTTCACATACTGAAATACTTGCAGGAGTGTCCCATTAATAATCCAAAGCTCAGCAAATACCCCCAAACCCAGACACAGGTTGGGGAAATGCATAACCAGAATAAAAGGAACCTGACAATTACTTTGGTCCCAGAGAGGACTGAAATATACAATCTGAAGATGAGAAAGTCCAAACTTCTGCATCTAAGAAGTTCAAGAAATATAGAAATGGGACTTAGGCTATGAGAGAGCTGAAAAAAATTTTAAAAATCAAGTAAGGGAGATAGAAGAAAAATTTGAAAAAAACCGAGAGAGATGCAGGAAAAATGAAAGTGAAGTCAGCAACTTAGTCAAGGATATCCAAAAAATGATGAAGAAAATAACATATTAAAAACCAGTTTAGGTAAAATGGATAAAGCAGTTCAAATAGTTATTGTGAAGAAGAATGCTTTAAAAAGCAGAATTGATCAGATGGAAAAGGAGATATAAAAGCTCTCTGAAGAAAACAAATCCTTCAGATATAGAATGGAGCTAAAGGAAGCTTATAACTTTGCAAGAAATCAAGGCACAATGATTCAACACTAAATAATGAAAAACTTTACAGTAAAATTGCCCTGATATCCTGGAAGCAGAGGGTAAAATAGAAATTGAGAGAATTCACTTATCTCCTATTGAAGGAGATTCCAAAAAAAACAACCCTCAGGAATATTATAACCATGTTCCAGAACTCCCAAGTCAAAGAGGAAATATTACAAATAGCCAGAAGGAAACAATTCAGATATCTTGGAGTTACAGTCAGGATTCTCCAGGATTTAGCAGCATCTACATTAAGGGCTCAAAGGGCTTGGATTATAATATTCTGGAAGGCAAAAGAGCTTGGAATGCAACTGAGAATCAACTACCCAGCAACATTGAACATCCTCTTCCAGGAAATTCTCTAAATTTCGACAAAATTGGGAAATTTAAAATGTTCCTGTTGAAATGAGCAAAGCTGAACAGAAAGTTTGATCTTAAAGAACTGGAAGCATAGAGAGGTGTGGTGAGGTGAAACATAGAGAATAGATAAGAAGTGCAAATTATGAGGAACTTAATGATGATGAACTGTAGTATTCCTGCATAGAAAGATGATACTGATAATACTCATATGAACCTCTCATTTAATAGATCAGATAAAAGGAGCTTTTATAGATGAGGCACTGGAGAGAGGTGAATTTGAAGATATATTGTAAAATTAGAGTCAATGGGTGAAAAGGAAATTTACTGGGAGTAAGAGAAAGTAGAGGTAGAATAGGCTAAGTTATCTCATGTAAAGGTTATTTCTTGTAGCTTTTGCAATGGTATGGAATGGAGGAAGGCAAAGGGAAAGGAAGGAACCTTCATTCTCATTGGAAATGGCTCAGAAAGGAAACAGCATACCCACTTAATAGGATATAGACATCTTGCAAAAAAAGGAGAGAAGGGGTACAAGGAGGTAGACTGTGGGTGATAGAGGAGAGAGTATAACATAGGAGAGGATAGTCAGTTATAACACATTTTGTTTTTAACTTTTTGCAAGGTGTTGGGGTTGGGTGGACTGTCTGAACCACAGGAATGGGTGGTTGCTTTGTCTCTGGGGTGGGACATTTGGGACCTCTTGGTTCTAGGACTGGTGCTCTATCTGCTGTGCCCCTCATCTTTCCCACATCACATTTTTGAAGAGGGACAGAGTGAAAGTAGAGAGAAAATATAATACATTGTAGTGGGGAGGAATGGATGGAGGGAATCACAATCAACAACAGAAACTGTGGAAAAATATGGAAGTGACTCCTATGATGGACTTATGATAAAGAATATTATCAACCTAAGATAGAGCTGTTGGTATCAGAACAGAAATTGAAACACATTTTTTCTCTTTCACTTTGTTTCTCATGAAGTTTTATATTTTTGTGGGGAAGGGGGTGTTATGTTTATTCTTAAGAATATTATTTAGTAAATGTGTAACAAGATTAAAGAAAATTTAAAAACTATTCAAATCACCTACCAAGTCTCAATGAAGGAATGGGCCATCTATTTCTAGAGAAAACCTGTTATATGGAAGGACATATTGTTTAGATCCATGTGTGTGTCTGTGTCTGTGTCTGTGTCTGTGTCTGTGTCTTTGTGTTTATGAGAGAGAGAGGGAAAGAGAGAGAAGAGAGATTGTGATATGTTGGACTACTTTAGAGTGGGTGTAGAAGGTAGTGAAACAACTCAAAATAATGGAATGAATAATCATCATCATACAAGTATTGAACATATTTGTAGAATTAAGTTTTTCTAAGGAGGAAAGAGAGTGTCATGGAGCACATTTTGGGCACAAATTTAGCCTGTCAAACTTTTATCAAGCCTAGACTTTTTTTAAATAGATGATCAGCTGCATGAAGATTGACAATCACTCTGAAGCTCTGGATCTCAGTTTCTTCAACTGAAAATTGCTGAGAACTTTACTAAATTACTTCTCTTCTGTAGTTTTAAGAATTCATAAAATAAAAAATTAAATATAACTCTATGGAATCAAATGCAAAAATCATAGTGCAGACATTTGACGTGGACAGGAAAAGAAATTAATGGGTTTCCATAATACTTTACCACTTACAAAAGGTTTCTCAAATGGTGAAATTTTTTTTCCTGGAAAACTTTTTTTATTGTGGGTGAAGAAGCAGGGCAGCTGGATAGTTTAGATGATTCCAATCTTATTGGCAACATCTAAAGCATCATAGTCTGGGGCAAGCCGGACGTAGGCCTTCTTCTCTCCATCAGGCCAAATCAGTGTGTTGACCTTGGCCACATGAATGTCATATAGCTTCTTTACAGCCTGCTTGATTTGGTGTTTGTTGGCCTTGATGTCCACAATGAAGATCAGGGTGTTGTTATCCTTAGTCTTTTTCATAGCAGACCCCGTGGTCAGAGGGAACTTAATGATGGCATAGTGATCAAGCTTGTTTCTCCAAGGGGCACTTTTCCGCAGGTATTTTGGCTGCCTGCGAAGCCTCAGTGTCTTGGGTCTCTGGAAGGTGGGCAAGGTTCGGATCTTCTTCTTGTGGCTGTGGACGCCCTTCAACACTGCCATCTTGGCCTTCAAGGCCTTGGCCTTGACTTTTGTCTTGGGGAGGGGGCGACGGCTTCCTTCTTGGCCTTCGGTGCCATCTTGGGGGAAAGGGCCCTCAAATGGAGAAATTAATATAGCTTGTATTAGTTGAAAAATCTTCATGGAGGAGGATGTAGTTGATCTGGGCCTCAGTTATTACAGAAAAATATAGTGGATAAAGAACTAAGTTATAAGATGATCAGGTGGAAGATAAAAAGAGAGAACATAATGAACATATCCAGAAATTTCATGCATTCCATTTCACCCTATCCTTCTTATTGCTTTGCCACCTCATTTAAACAAATTACTGTGAAGAAATCATTGTATAAACCTGTCATGAAAAAAATGCATTTATACATATATATTCCTGTTTTAATTTTTTTTCCCTCAAGGAACTTTATTTTGTTTTGCATCATTATTTCTTCATGTCGTTTCTGGACACAAATAAATCATAGACCTTATGAACAATAGAGGATCACATAAGACATCTCGTCCAATCCTGTTACATTACAAATAGATAAGTCCAATAGAAGGGAAGCAGTGATTTACTTGAAGTCATATGAATTGAGAGTTACAAAGAATATTTGAAAATTTAAGACTGGTCTAGTTTTATTTCACTAGTGTTCTAGATAGCCTATGTTTCAGTTTACTTCTCTTTGAAATATATTATTATTGGTTAAGCATATATTCTATGGGAAAGCATTAAATTTCTGAAGAGTCAAAAATCATTAAGAATCTTTAAACATCCTGATTCACTTTGTCAATTGTTTTTACAGGATTGTGAGCTAAGCAAGTATAAAAAGTCATTCAGCTAAACTCAATTACTTTAATAATTATGAAAACATGTTTGCAGTATTTTTGGAGGTTTAGGAGAATATCATTAACTTTATAAGACATTGCTAGATTAACAGGACCATCATCTATCAGATAAAGGAAAAACTGTTAGCCTTAGTTGAGTGTTATTGTTTTCTCTTTAAATTACAAATGTCTCTTCTTAGGTGACTTTTCATGGAGTATAAACAACAGACTACCTTATTAAATTTAGATAGCAAGAATTTTCTTCTCTACAGATGTCTGTGTTTCTGTGTGTGTGTGTGTGTGTGTGTGTGTGTGTGTGTGTAATGAAAAAAACCAGAGAAGTGAAAATACATAATTAATAAACTTTCTTTGTAATTGATATTTTATTTTGTTAGCTAATGATTTGAAAGTTTTTGAAAGTTAATCCACATGCATATTCATATTTTAAGTTACATAATTTCTTTCTACTCTCCCTTCCCATCCCGCCCCTAGGTGGCGAACAGTTTGGTATTCATACACATTAGGATTTAATAAATATTAATATGTTTACAGATTTTTCATTTTTTGTGTGAGGAATTAGGATTAAGCAAAAACAAAGAAAATCATGAAAAAGTAAGGAAATATATAAGCGAATTTTTTTAATGTGAGTGTATTCTTCATTCAAATTCTGTAGGGTTTTTAATTTATTTTGTTTTCTTTTGTTTTGTTTTTCTTCCTCTGGAGTAGGATAGTAGGATAGCATTGTCTATAGCCAGTCTCCTAAGGCTGTGCTAGCTTTATAAATTGCTGAAAGGAGCTGCATTCATCAAACTTGATCAACTCACAATGCTGTTGTTAAGGTATACAGTCTTCTCTTGGTTTTTCTCCCTTCCTCAGCATCAAGCATCAGTTCCTGTAATTCATTCCATTCTTCTTTACATTCCTATCTATGTGATCTATTTGTGCTTTTTGCTTTGCATGAGATCAAACTTGCTATTGCTGATGTTTTATTTTTTACTTCTGCTGAAGCATAATATATTTTGCTCCAGGCTTTGTATATTTCTCTGCTTAAAGTGTATTTCTTTTAAGCAACATATTGTTGCTAATTTTTAATCCATTCTGTTATCTTCTTCTGTTTTGTGGGAGAATTCATCCCATTCACATTTACAATTAAGATTAATAATTCTGTATTTATATCCATGTTATCTTTCCCCATTTATAGTTTTCTCTTTCCTTTCCTTTCACTTTTCCTTTCCCCTATATCTTTTCCTTTAGATTATAACTTTTAATTTTACGGTCACTTTGCCTTTTATCAGTCCCTTTCCAATTTTTCTTTTCCTCCCCACCCCCCTTTCCCTGTGGGGAAGGATAGATTTTCAAAACCATTTGGTAATGTATGTTAATTCATCTCTGAGCCAAATCTATTGAATTCTGTATTTATTCCTTCCTTTCCCCTGTAGTATAATAGGTATTTTTCGTCTCTTTACCTAATGTTATGTACGCATTTGTGTGTAGTCTTTTCCTAACATAGATATTTTTTATATATTTGTTATTATTATAACCCTGCCTTGTACCTAGAGCTCTTTTGTCACAATATACTCATTTTATCTCTTCTGATAGAAGTACTATTCTCAAAATTTTATTGATTTATTGTTTGATTGTTTGATAAGCAATATTGACTCACAGACACGAAGTACACTCCCCCCTTCTATCCTGTTAGAAAAATACTTTTCAAAATTCATAAATTAAATCACATTATAATTAATTTATAACAACCATTCTTTTCAAGTACCCTCCATGGACACACAATACTCATGTGTCAAAGCATCATGCAAAATCAAATCACTTCATGAACCATTTATTCCACCTCCCAGTAGCTCCCTCCAATTGTAGCCAAAGCCTCAAGCAAAGCAAAATTGCTTCATGATATTTTCATATCCAGCCCATCTAAATATGTTCTCTTTCTCTTTCTGTATAGTACTCCAACTGCAGCACTGTAATCCTAAGACAAAATCAATTGCAATTCTATTTATGTCAAACCCTTCTAAGTATACTCCCACCGTCTGCTTTATTGTACCATATCCTTCATTAACTGAAGTATCTAGTAAAGCAAGGTCATTTAATCACTTAATTATATATGTGTTCTCTCTCTCCCTCTGTCTCTATAGGAAATACCAGCCATATAATTAATATTGTTTCAGGACTCATTTACACCCATATACAATCTCTTCAACAATATTTAATTATTTATTTAATTATCTTAAGAGAAATACAATTCTCAAGTTACAAGCATTATCTTCCTTTGTAATGATCTATACAAGTTAAGGTTCTTGAAGATTTTTTTCCCTTTCCGTTTGCCTTTGTATGTTTGTCTTGAGTCTTGTATTTGAAATTCAGATTTATTGATCAGTTATTGTCATTTAAATAGAAAAATTGGAAAGACCTCTATTTCATTAAATAGTCTTCTTTTCCTCTGAGAGAAAATGCTGAATTTTGTAGAGTAATTCATGGTTGTAATGCAAGATCTTTTGCCCTCTGATTCTAGGTCCTCCAATTTAATGTTGAAGCTGATAAATCTTGGCTAATTATAATTATTGTTGTTTTGTATTTAAATTGCTGATTTTTGACTGCTTACAGTATATTCTCTTTTTAGGTAAGAATTCTGAAAGACTATGACAGTCCTTGGAGTTTTTAATTTTGTGGTCTCTTTCTGTAGTTGTTATATATATATATATATATATATATATATATATATATATATATATATATATTCTTTCAAAGATTATTTTATCTTCTTGATATAGTATATAAGGGAAAGTCCTCCATGACAATTTCCTGAAAGGTATTTTCCAGGTTTTTTTTAAATCTGGGCTTTCAGGTAGACCAATACCTCAATAATTAGCTCTCCTGAATCTATTTCCCTGGTCATTTGTTTTATATAAAATATAATTTCCATTTTCTTCAATTTTAATGCCTTTTTATTTTGTTTTATGTAATCTTTATGTCTCATAGATTCAGTGGCTTCTATTTGTCCAATTTCAAATTTTAGCATTTTATATTCTTCAGTTAGCTTTTTTGTGCTTTTTCCAGTTTTCTAATTTTATTTTCAAATGAGCTGTTTCCTTTTCCAGTTGGTTAAATTAATTTTTGATGAGTTGCCTTCTATTTTCAGTTGCTCAATATGATTTTTAAATGAATTGTCTTCCTTTTCCAGTTTGTTATTTTTACTTTTAAAGAGATTGATTTCTTTGGTCAATTTTTTATAATTTTCCTGCATGCCTCTCATTACTATTTTGTATTTTTCTTCTTTATCTCTTCATTTTTTTACAAGGCAATCGGGTAAAGTGACTTAGCCAAGGTCACACAACTAGAAAATTATTAAGTATTTTAAACTCAGGTCCTTCTAACTCCAGGGCCAATGCACTATCCACTGCACCACCTAGCTGCCTTCATTCATTTTTAAAATCTTTCCTAAGCATTTCCATGCAGTTTTGTATTTGAGTTCAATTGATTAACTCCTTTGGGATTTTACATGAAGATAACTGTCATTGTTTTCTTCTTCTGAGATGGCCTTTTTTACCTCTATCTGAATAGTATCTTTTAATGTAGGACTCTAACTCACCTAGTTGCCCTAAGATAAGATTTCTTGAAGTCAACCAATGTATTGACTAGTCCATGGATTGGATTTAAGTGAGTCAGAGTTATGAAGTTATTATTCTTATTTTTTGTTCATTGTAATAGATGAGTTTTGCTCCTAGAGTATAGGGAGTATAGTCTATATAGTTTTGAGTTTTTGTGCATGTGTGTTGATTCTGGGGTTTGGACCCTGGCTTTTCATTTGCCTGTGTGTTCCTTATTCAGCCCAGACATTGTTTATGCATAGATTTGTTTTCTTCTTTAGGTCCAGGCTCTGCCAGTGCTGTATATCCATTCCCTAGTGCTCCCAGAGCCCTGATTTTTACTAGGGTTGGAAACCTCCTTGATAACCTGCTATCTAGCTGAACTGAAAATAAAAGAGATTGATGAAATTTAATATAAGAATAGAATTACTAAAGAAGTTTGGTTTGTGAAAAAAAAAGCAATATTATAGATAAACCATTGGTTTATATCTAGAAGGTAGAATTAATTGTCTATTACAATAAGAAAGTCAGAATAGTTTCTAAGATATACTCAGCTGACATGACAACACATATATATCTCATCTATGGTCTCTCATCTATAAAAACCTGTTGGTAAAGATAACGGGATTCCTGCAATATTCAAAAGAATTGAATGTGAGTTTCAGGGAGGAGCAAATATATACCTTATATATTACATAACTACATATCTAATAAAATACATATATAATACATGCAGAATAATATAATGAAAATAGATATATAATAAACCCTTCGCACATATTACTGTAAATTCAGTAATCTCAAAACCCCCTTACTTAGCTTCTACAAATCACTTTAGAATTAGATAACAACTTGACACATTCAACGTTTTATAGAAAAGGAATGGCTCTGGGCATTTTTGGTTCATGGATATTTGTTTGGACTGGGTTTGAAGAATTGATAAAAGTTGAAAAAAAGATAGCTAAGGATCAAGGCAGCTTTCCAGGTAAGGGGCAGGTAAAAAAGCAAAGATAACAAAGTTGAAAGAGAGAAATCATGTTCTGAAAAGGGTAATTTTGTTTTTATAACAAAAGCAGGAATCAAACACTTAAATAAGCAATTTCAGAAAAATAAATTGAACTCCCTAAGAAAGAACATCCAGAGTTGAATGAATTAATAAGTGAAATCCAGCAAACATTAAAAATAGCAATACTATATAAACTATTTGATAAAAATAAGTTTCTACTTTGACCCAACATGAAATTTGATGTCTATCCCAATAATAATCAAAACAAAAAAATTTCAGACTAATTTCCCTAATGAATATTTAGTAAAAACAAATTGAAATTAAATGCTAGCAAAGTAATTACAGAGATTTATTATCTTGATGATATTTACAAGTTAACACACTATAAATAGGTTCAAATTTTACCAGTAATATAAAGCATGTTAAATATTTTGAAAGCAAGAATCATAATTGAACATATCTAAAAAACATTAAAAGAATAAGAATAAACAATGAGCAAACACTACTCTCACTCTTTAATATCATGTGGTAGAATACTTAGAAAATTCTATATGAAGAACTAAAAAAATGCCTGGAAAAATTAGCTAGTTTAGCAAACTTGCAAGATATAAAAAAAACACTTAAATAATTTCCATATATTACCAACAAAGACCAAAGCAAGAGCTAGAAAGGGAAATTCTATTCAAAATTACAGTAGATAATATAAAATATTTGGGACTCTATCTGACAAGACAAACACAGGACCTAGATGATGAGATTAGAAAACACTTTTCACAAAATAAAGTCATATAAAAAATTGAAAGTTTTGAATTATTCACATGGTTAGGCACAGAATACATACATACATATATATTTTATATATATATATATATATATAATAAAAATGCCAATTTACCTCAATTAACATACATATTCAGTACTATAACAGCCAAACAACCCAAAATATTATGTACAGCTTGATAAATAATAATAGATACTTCTGACTAAGGTGCCAGAGACTATTTTAAGCTCTCCTGACATTCCTTCAGAACAGTCATGAATGAAACGTCTTATTTTTTTGTTTTTTTTTTGCAAGACAATGGGGTTAAGTGACTTGGATAAGGTCACATAGCTAGGCAATTATTATGTGTCAGAGGCTGGATTTGAATTCAGCTACTTTTGATTCCAGGGCCAGTGTTCTATCCACTGTACCAATTAGCCACCCCATGAATGAAACTTCTTAACAGATTTTGGATCAACAGAACCCAAAAAAGAACAGAAGGGAACATCTTCAAGTAAGATCTGTGAGGGGAAGGGTGGGTATGACAGGTCAGGTCAGAGAGCAGAGATCCAAAGCACCAGTGGGGGGGTGAGGTGAGGGACTATCATGAGAACCACAGTGATGGGAGCAGAAGCTTTTGGGGTATGCACAGTGCGTGGACTGGGAGACTCCAGAGAATATTTTAGGAGGGCTCTAGTATGACTTCCCACAACTACCATTTTGCCAACTAAACTGGTGTGGAAGGCCAAGACTAAGCCAACATTATTCCAAGCAGAGCCCCCTGCAATCCTGTGGGATGTTCTGGCTTTCTCTAGTAAAAACATAGAAACAGCTCTGCCCTTTGACCTTTCCCCAATGAATGGATGTGGGCAGCAGTCCTTCCCCAGCATTAACTATCTAGAGAGACCTTCTGGTGTTTCTAACCCTAATTGCCAACCTCTGGGACTGGACTGCATAAGGAAAGACCAGATTTAGTCCCAAATCTAGGGAATGGACAACTGACATTCCAACTCAGACAATATAGAGAAAACTTCTGGCATTCCTTACTGGTTGATCCAATAAGTAAACAACCTGGATTTTTTAACCCTAGTACCCAAGATCTCTAGGGTTCTCAACTCTGGAGATCTGTGAACCAGTGCCCCCCCCCAACATAAGACCCCGAGGAAAGCTAACATTCCAAAATGAAAAAGTCCAATACAAACCAGGGTCTATTGAATGCTACCTGGGAGATAAGAATAATACCTCAGAAAAGAAGGAGAGAAGGAATACTACATGTGAAACTTCAGAGGAGAATATGAATTGGTTTCCAGCCTAGAAAGACTTCCTAAAAAATGATCAGAAAAGGAGCTTAAAAATCAAATGGAAAAATTGGGAAAATAAATGCAAGAGAAATTAAGATAATGTAAAAAAATGGCAGAATAAAACAAATCCTTTAAAAATGCAATTGTACAAATGCAAAAAACAATTTCCTCAAAGAGGTATTAATTTTCTCAAAAATCCAAATGGAAAAGGATAAAAACTTCTTCAAAAATAGATTTGACCAAATGGAAAAGGAGGTACAAAAGATAAATTGTGAAAATGCTTCTCTGAAAAAAGAGATTGACGTCTCTGGAAGTTAATGACTTCATGAGACACCAAGAATCTATTAAAAAAATCAAAATAACAACAAAAAAGAAGAAAATGTAAAATACCTCATTGAAAAAACAATTAACCTGGAAAATAGATGCAGGAGAGACAATTTAAGAATGAAAAGAATGCTTGAAAACCTTGAGCAAAAGATGAACCTGGAGTCCATACTTCAGCATATAGTTTAGGAAAACTGTTCTGATATCTGGAACTAGAGGGCAAAATAGTTGTTAAAAGAATTGATTTATCTCCTCCTGAAAGGGATCCCAAAGTGAAAAGACCAAGGAATACTAGCAGATCCAGGATATTCAAGAGATACATGAAGAGTTAAACAGAGAAACAGAAAAAACAAAACCTGCTAAAAGATACAACTGGTTACATCCTCACTTGGGAGGAAAATTCTGAAAACTTTTCAGAATTGTATTTCTATTAGGAAAATTATACTTAGACTGAAGGTATGGACATTCATTGAATGTCCATGACATTTGAATAACATTAAAAAAATCATTAAACAAAGGGAGACTGAAAAGAAAGAGATGGATGGCAGAGGTTGCATGGAGTAAATTAAATCACATGAAGAGGTGCAAAGGAGCTATTGCTCTATTGGGAATGATTGGAAGAGGTGAGAACCAAGTAGATTTTATTCTCATCAGATTTGACTGAGAGATTTATACATAATCTCACTTGAGTTTAGAAATCTATAATACCTTTCGAGGATTTGGAGGGAATAGTGGTAGGGATGGAAGGAGGGATTGATAATAGGGAATGAAGGAAGAAAGGAAAAAGGGAAAGGGGAAAGAAAAGATAGGGTGGTAGATAAAAGGGAAAACACATTGAGGGATGTGGTATTCAGAAACAAAAGGCTGTAGAGGTGTGATAAGATGAAAGAAAGGGAAAACACAAATGGAGGGGGAATGCATGGAGGGCAATAAAGAGTTATCAATTACAATTGTAAAAGTAAATGGGATAAACTCTCCCCCAAAGTGGAAGAGGTTAGTAGAGTGAATTAAAAACCAGCATTCCACCATATGCTGCTTATAAGAAACACATTTGAAGTGGAGATATACAAAGAGGGTAAATGTAAAAGGCTGGAGCTGAATATACTATGCTTCAGTTGAAGTGAAAAAAAACAGCAGTAGCAATTCTTATTTTAGACCAAATATCTGCAAAAATAAATCTCATTTAAAGAGAGGGGACAGCTAGGTGGTGCAGTGAATAGAGCACCAGCCCTTGATTCAAGAGGACCTGAGTTCAAATCTGAGCTCAGACACTTGATAATTACCTAGCTGTGTGACCTTGGGCAAGCCACATAACTCCAACAAAACAGAAAAAAAGTTAAAAAAGTTAAAAAAAGAATAAATTAAGGAAATTATATCTTCCTCCTAAAAGACCCCATAGTAGATGAAGAAATTTCAATACTAAATGTGTATGCACCATGTGGTATAGTATCAACATTTATAGAGGAGAAGCTAAATGAATTACAAGAAGACATAGAAAGAAAGCCTCTACTAGTGGGAGAACTCAACCTCCCTCTCTTAGAATTATAAAAATCTAACCATAAAATAAACAAGAAAGAAGATAAGGAGTTGAATAGAATGTTAGAAAAGATAGATATGATGGACTTCTCAAGAAAGATGAATGGGAATAGAAAGGAATATGCCTTTATTTCTGTGTTATATGGCACCTACACATGAATTGACCATATATTAGGGCATAAAACCCTCATAATCAAATACAGAAAGGCAATAATATTGAATACATCATGTTCATACCACAGTTCAGTAAAAGTCACATGCAATAAAGGGCCATGGATAGATAGATCTAAAAATAATTGGAAGCCATATAACTTAATTTTCAAGAATGAGAGGATCTGAGCAACTAGGTGGCACAATAGATAGAACAACAACCCTGAATTCAGGAGGACTGGGGTCCAAGTCCAGCCACAAAAACTTATTACTTAGCTGTGTGACCTTAGACAAGTCACTTAACCTCATTGCCTTGCAAAAATAAAAACAAAATAAAACAATGGATCAAATAACAAATCACAGCAAGAATTAATGACTTCATTCAAAACAGTGTCATTAATGAGACAACATAATCAAACTTATGGGACTAAAGCAGATACTAGAGGATATATTATATCTCTATATGCTTACATAAATAAAAGAGAGAAAGAAGATGAAAAATGTACTATTATGCAATTAAAAATGTTAGAGAAAGAGCAAATTAAGAATCCCCAATTAAATATCAAATTACAAATTCTGAAAATTAAAGATGAATTTATTAAAATCAAAATCAAGAAAACTATTGTACAAATAAATAAAACTAAGAGTTGGTTTCATGAAAAAATAAAACAGATTAAACTGACTAATTTGATTTAAAACCAAACTACTAATATCAAACACTGTAAAAGCGTAATTCACCACTGATGAGGAGGAAATTTAAGTAACAATTTGAAACTATTTCCTCAACTGTATTCAAATAATTTGATAATTTAAGTGAAATGAATGTTTATAAAAATATAAATTGCCCTGTTTAAAAGGTGAAATTAAATACTTAAATAACTTAATCTCAGAAAAGAATATGTTAACAAGTCATCAATTAATTACCTAAGGAAAAAAAAATCTCCAGGGCCAAAGGGATTCACAAGTGAATTCTAACAAATTTTCATTTCTTTTTTCTTATATTTTTTTTTTATTTTTGTACAAATGATGTTTTTTTATACATTACTAAAATATCACTGTTCAAAAGCAAACACAATACCCTCTCCCCCCAAAAACCATAGACCCATGAGAAATAAAGTAAAGGAAAGAGAAAAAAATAAATATAAAAAATAATAAAAAAAAATGTTCTTCAGTCTGTGTTCGAACAACACCAGCTCTGTCACCAGTGGATCACATTCTTCATGATAAGTCCAGCACAAAAGTCACTTCCACATTTTTCCACCATTGTCATTGCTGAATGCAACTCCATCCGTTCGTATTTCCTGAATATCTTATACCATATACTCTCTTTCCTTTCACTCTGTTACTCTTCCCAAATGTGCTGTAGGATAGCTGAACTACATAGCAGCGTCATCACTGGCCCTGGGGCCAAGAGGCCACAAGCCCACATGCCACCCCTAAGCCTCAACAACCACCTGGACCTATGGTCCCAGACAGGCATTCAATCCCATCCCCTTGCAAGAGGTAAAAAAGAAAATGTGTTATATCTGGCCACTCTCCCCTATGGTACACCCTCTCCTCCATCACTCACATCCTCCCCTTCCCCAGTCCTCATTTTCTCCTTCTTACTCTAGATGTCTATGTGCCATTGAGTATATGCTGTTTCCTCTTCAAGCCACCTCTGATAAGAGCAAGATTGCCTCATTCCCCCCCTTCCCCCTTCTATATCATTGCAATAATTCATTGCAATAAAATATCTTATTATATGAAATAACTTAGCCTATTCCACCTCTCCTTTTTCTTACTCCCAGTGCATTTCCCTTTTAGCCACTGATTCCATTTTTACAATATATTATGTCTTCAAATTCAGCTATCTCATGTGCTTCATCTATAAAAGCTCCTTTTTACCTGCTCTATTAAATGAGAAGTTTCATATGAGTATTATCAGTATTATTTTTCTATGAAGGAATATATACAGTTAATCATCAAGTCCCTCATATTTTACTCTTCTCCATTCCCTATGTTTCACCTGTATTTGAAGATCAAACTTTCTGTTCAGCTCTGGTTGATTCAACAGGAACAACTGAAATTCTCCTGGTTCACTGAAAGTTCATCTTTTCCCCCAGAAGAGGATGTTCAGTTTTGCTGGGAAATTGATTCTAGGTTGCATTCTGAGTTCTCTTGCCTTCAAGAATATTATATTCCAAACCCTATGAGCCCTTAATATAGTTGCTGATAAGTCTTGTGTGATCCTGACTGCAACTCCATGATATTTGAATTGTGTCCTCCTGGCTGTTGGTAATATTTTCTCTTTGACTTGGGAGTTCTGGAAATTGGATATAATATTCCTGAGGGTGGTTTTTCTTTTTGGATCTCTTTCCAGGGGAGATCAGTGGATTCTCTCAATTTCTATTTTGCCCTCTGCTTCTAGGATATCTGTGCACTTTTCCTGTAGGAATTCTTTAAAGATTAGGTCAAGGCTCTCTTCCTGATCATGACTTTCAGGTATCCCAATAATTTTTAAATTATCTTTCTTGAATCTGCTTTCCAGATCAGTTGTTTTCTCAATGAGATGTTTCACATTTTCTTCTAATTTTTCATTTGTTGAAGTATTATGTGTCTTCACTTCTTGTAAAGCCAACAGCTTCTTTCAGTTCCATTCTACATATGAAGGATTTATTTTTCCTCAGAGAAGTTTCTTATCTCTTTTTCCACCTGGCCAATTCTGCTTTTTAAAGCATCTTCTCCTCAATAACTTTTTGAACTGTTTTATCCATTTGACTTATTCTGGTTTTTAACATGTTATTGCCTTCAGCTATTTTTGGATCTCCTTGACTAAGCTGTTGACTTTGTTTTCATGTTTTTCCTTCATCGCTCTCATTTCTTTCCCCAATTTTTCTTCTATCTCCCTTAATTGATTTTCAAGATCTTTTATCACCTCTGTCATAGCCTGAGCCCAATTTCCATTTTTCTTGGAGTATTTAGATGCAGTAGCTTGTATTTCTTCATCTTCATATTAAGTATTTTGATCCTTCCTGGGATCATAGACAATATATTTATCAATGGTGCTCCTCTTTTCTCTCTCTGTATACTCATTTCCCAGCCTGTGCCCGGTTTTGGGGTGATCCCTGAGGTTTTTAGTATTTTTGGAACACCCCTCCCACAAGGATCTCAGTGTGTGAAGCTGTTTCTTCCCTCCTGGTTTGTGAATGACCACAAGTGCACCCCTCTGCCATGGGACTGAGGTGGGGGGGTAGTCCTGCTGCTTTATGAGGGGCCTAGCCTGTGATTAGGATCAGAGATCTGTGGTCAGAGCCCCAGAGTCTTGTTCCAAGTACACAGGACAGACCTCAGAAGTCTCTCTCCACTCCCCTACCTTTGGTAGACTGAGCACTCAATTTGCCTGGGGGCTTCTGCTTACCCACCTCCACCTACTTCCATTTCCTGGATCTGGGCTGCCACTGCCACCTCTGATAGTTGAGTGCCCTGGGGACTGGGCTTTATGCACTCACTTTGGCAGAAGTCCCCCCCACCCCCCCAGGCCCGTGATATTCCAAGTTGTGCCCGGTGCTCCCTAGGGTATAGGCCAGGAATCTGCCTCTGCTACTATCAGCTGTGGCTCCCAGGCACCCTGGGGCTGCCTCCAGTAGGCTAAAGTTCCTTCATTCTTGTGCACCACCCCTCTAAGCCCATGGAGTAGAGCTTTTCCACTACTTTCCAGGTTACCTTGGTCTGGAGAACTGCCTCACTGGATCTTTCTATGGGTTTTGTCTCTCAAAAATTTAGTTGTCATAATTTTATGATTGTTGAAATATTATAGAGAGAGCACCTAAGAACTCCTAAGAGCACCTCCTGTCTCCATCTTGGATCTGCCCCTTTACCAAATTTTCAAGGAGAAATTGGTACCAGTACTATATAAACCATTTGAAAAAATAGTTGAAGAAGGAAGTCTATAAAACTTCTATGACACCAATAATTGTTCAAACAAGAAGAAGCAAAATAGAGAAATAAAATAATACAAAAATTTCCCTATTGAATATGGATGTAAAATTTTTAAATAATATTTTAGCAAAGTGATTGCAGCAAATTATCACTAGGATAATAACCTATGAGCAATCAGGATGTATAACAGGAATAAAGGTTGATTCAGTAATTGGGAAAGTATCAGCATAATTGCCTATTTCAATAACAAGTCTAACAGAAATTATAAAATTATCTAGATAGCTACTGAAAAAGCTTTGGACAAATTGCAAAACTCATTCCAACTAAAAACACTATCATTCTTAAACCATCAACAAGCATTATCTGTAATGGTAATAATCTAGTAGCATTCTCAGTAAGATCAGGGGTGAAAAAAGATGCCCATTATTACCTCCTATAAAATAAGAAATTTTAGCTTTAGCATTTAGAGAGGAAAAATAAATTGAAGAAATTAGAATAGATAATGAACAACTATTCTCTCCCTCTTTGCATATGATATAATGTTATAACCAGATAATATTAGAAGGCAATCTAAAACGGTACTGGAAACAATTAGTAAATTTAGTAAAGTCACAGAAAGTAAAATAAACATGTAAATCCTCAGTATTTCTATATATTACTTGCAAGATGAAGAAATAAGAGATAGAGAAATCCAATTTAAAATATCTTCAGACAGCTTAAATACTTGTGAGTCTACCTTCCAAGGCAGACTTAGAAACTTTATGGAAACAACTATGAAACAGTTTTCATATAAATAAAATCAGATCTAAATAACCAGGCAAATGAAAATTGCTCATACATAGATCAAATTAATATAATACAAATGACAATTTTATTCAATTATATTGCTTATTTAATGCCATACCAATCAAACTTCTAAAAATTCCTTTAGTGAGCCACAAAAATTAATAACTAAATTCATATGGAAGAATAAAAGGCCAAGAATATCAAGGGAATTAATGAAAAAATATTGCAAAGAAAATTGGCCTAGTCATACCAGGTGTAAAATTATATCACAAAGCATCAGTCAACAAAACTGATTGGTACTGGCTAAGAAACAGAGTGCTAGATCAGTGGAAGAGATTAAGAGACAGTAGGAATTGAATATAGTAATCTACTCTTTGATAAACACGCAGATTCCAGCTTCTGAGATAAAACTCAAAACTGCTGGTAAAACTGGAACACAAATTTTCAGAAACTAGGCACAGACCAACATCTCATGCCATTTACCAAGACAGGGTAAAAATGGGTCCATGATTTAGACATAAAAGATAGTATTATAAGCCACCAAGGAGAAAAAGGAATACTTTGCCTCTCAGATTTTAGGTAACAATTTGTGACCAAAGAAGTGACAGAGTACATCATAAAAAAACAAACTAGATAATTTTGATTATACAACATTAAAAAGTTTTTTGAAAAAAACAAAATCACTGCAACTAAGATTAAAAGGAATGTCATAAGTAGGGAGATAATTTTTACTAGTGTTTCTGACAAGGACTCATTTCTAAAATATTTACAAAACTTAGTCAAATTTATGAAAAAAAACAAGTCATTCCCTAATTGATTAATGGCCAAAGAATATGAAAAGGAAATATTCAAAAAAATCATTGCTATCTATAGTTATATGAAAATTGCTCTAAATCATTATTGATTAGAGAAAAATAGAGGAAAAATAAATTAAACTAGAAAGGAAAATGGTCAATGCTGGAAGGGATGTGGGAAAACTGGGGCTCTGATGTATTGTTTGTGGAGTGATGAGTTGATCCAATCTTTCTAAAGAGCAATTTGATACTATGTCCAAAGGGCAATTTAAATGTGCAGACCCTTTCATTCACCAATGTCATTCCTGGTCTGTATCCTGAAGAGAGATCATGAAAAGGATAAAAATCCCTCATGTATCAAAATCTTCCTTGTAGCTCTTATTACAGTGGAAATTGAGAGGATGCTCATTAATTGGGGAATGGCTAAATTATGATGTATACAAATATGTGTATATATATATATATATATATCTATATCTATCTATCTATCTATCTATCTATCTATCTATCTATCTATCTATCTATATATATATATACATATATATTGAAGCACTATTGTTCTTTAAGAAAACATGAAGGATGGGATTTCAGAAAAGCCTGGAGAGACTTGCATAAATTGATGCTGAATGAAATGAACAGAACAGAAGAACATTTTTGCACATTAACAATCACATGGGGTGAGGATCAAACATGATAGGCCTGTTCATTTCAGTATAAAAATAAAGTGACAATTTTTAAAGACTTCTGATGGAAAAAAAACAACCATATCTAGAGAAGGATCTGTGGAATTTAAATGAAGACCAAAGCTTATTATCTTTAATTTTTACTTTATTTTAAATTATGCATTATGTAATTTTTTCTTTTGAATGCTTTCATTATTTCATTTTGCTTCTGATTCTTCTCTCACAATATATTCAATATTGATCTAAAATGATGATGATGATAAAAATAATAGTAATAATAATGAAATTTATTTGGAAGACCAAAATATCATGAATTTAAAGATAATTAATATAAAAATGCAAAGGAAGTCATCCTAGTCATATCAGGTCAAAAGCATATTTAAAACCATAGTTATCAAAATTATTAGCTACTACCTAAGAAAGTTATGGGTGGATCAGTAGAAGAGGTTATGTACAAAAGAGTAGCAAATAGCTTTAGTAATCTTATATGTAATAGAAACAAAGACTTCCCACTTATTTCAAAATAAGGTTGCAATGTGTACATGATTATCCATAAAGCTTGATACCTTAATGCAATTAAAAGAGCTAAGAAATCCTTTCCCTGTCAGATATATGGAGAGGGGAGAAATTTCTGACTAATCAAGAGAACATTTAGAAATACAAGATTGATAATTCAGATTACTTTAATTTGAAAAAGTATTGCACAATTACAATCACAACAAAAATAGGACATTAGAAAGTTGAGAATGAGTTATATAACCTACATTTTTAATAAGGATTCATTTCTAAAATATATAAAAGACTGAGTTATATTTATGGTAATATAAATTGTCCTTTAAATGATAAATGGTTAAAGGTTTTGAGCAGGTAGTTTTCAGATGAAGACATTGAAGATATTTAGGTAAAACAATACTCCCAATCTCTCTTATTTAAAAAATGCAAATTAAAACAAGTTTGAGGTATAACCTCATAGCTATGATTATCTAATATGACAGAAAAGGAAATTACAAATGTTGAAGGGAGCATGGGAAATTGGGACTCTAATGCAGTGCCAATGGAGTTGTGAACTGATTTAACCATTCTGAAGATTTAGGAATTGGACTATGAATACTATAATACCGTTAAGAAATACCACTACTATGTCTAGATCTGAAAGAGATTACAAAGCTTGAAAATACCAATAAGTACAGAACTATCAATAGCAGTTTTTTATGGTATGGGAAAAGATTTGGAAATTTAAGGGATGTCCATCAGTTAGAGATTAACTAAACAAGTACTGGTATATGAAAATAATGGAATATTATTATTCTGAAATATATGATGTGCAGGTGAATATCAGAAAAATTTGAAAGTTTTACATAAACTGATTGAGCATAAAGTGAGCAGAATCAGAAGTATACTGAGACTATGACAGCAACATTTTGTGATAATCAAGTATGATAGATTTAGCTCTTCTCAACAACACAGTAATAAAAGCCAGTTCTAAAAGACTTGTGATGGAAAAAGCCATCCACTTACATCAAAATGACACTGGTGCTTGAATGTAGTTCAAAGTATTTAATTTTCACTATTTAAAATTTGTTTTTGTTTTTTTCCCCTTTGTGTTGTTTTTTTGTTCCAATATTTTTTCATAGCATGACTAATATGGAATATGTGAAGCATGAATGTGCATGTATAACCCTATATCAGATTAGTTGGTATCATTTCTTGGGGAGAGAGTATAATGGGAGAGAGAAAACTATTCAAAATTGGCTATGGAAAATTATACACAATTGGAAAAATAAAGAAATTAATTAAAAATTAAATTAAATTAAAAATAAACTTTTTTAAATGGAAAGAAAAGTGACTTACCTCAGCCTTTATAAATTAGATCTTTCCCAGGTTTGAATTTTTCTTAGAAAAAATACTCATTTAATGATAGTGACAAAGAGCAAAGTAAGATTATAAACAAAGTGTAAATTTATATAGTAGAGACTTAATTGATTGTACCAGGTTAAGGAATTTTTACATTGTTTTGGAGGCAATAGGTATCAGTGAACATTTTTCAGGGGAGATTTTGAATCATCTATTGTATTCCACTTGTCAGATGATGAGGGACTGAACTAGTCTGCCATAGAAGTGGCAGAAAAGAAAGACAAAGACATAAAGCTTTTTTTTAAAAAAAAAGAAAAGGAATGTACCTTTGGTATAACAGCAAGAATACTGCATTTTAGTTCAGAGGACCTTAATTTAAGTCTGAACTTCTGTTATACAATTTACTATTTTTGCTCTTCATGCCATAGTGCTTTATGGGTCTTGATTTCTTTATATATGTAATTAATGGATAAAATAGCATGATTGTTAGAGTTCCTTCCTCTTCTAACCTCATAATTTTAAGAAATATCAAGGCAGGATAACTAATTTGAAGCTAGAATAAAAATAATAGATACATCCAAAGATGGCTTCAAATGTGGTTTTACATAAGAACAATTTAGTTAATGGTGGCAGCATTAAAAATAGAAAAGGTGGTAGGTAGAGATAGTTTCACAGGAAGATGATTCTTTAACATTGCAATAATACTTTCTGATTTCAAAGCTATATTCAATCAAGTTATCTAACTTGAATCTCAAAATTGAAAATCAATTCATAAAAATGCAGAGAAGAAAAGAGAGGAAAGAAAAGACCCTTTATCCAACTCTAATATTATTTTATTCTTTTCAGCTACAAAAAAATGATTGTAACGGGGGGGGGTGATAATTTGCATTTTTAATTGCTGAAATATTTAGGAGAGGTAATCGAACCAATTACAATTCCTTTATCTGATATTGGGTAAAGTAAAACTTTTTTTTAACGTGGATTTCTTTTTGCTACTTTGAAATCATGTCAAATCAAACTAGTAGCAGCTTCTTATCTACCTCACGTCAACCTGAATAGAAGTACTCATTTGCTTGTTATTTTATACTTTATACATAAGTATACTTTATACTTATATTGCTGCCTTAAAAAATCCTATCAACTTGTGTGATGCTAAGATAGTCCTATGTCTCAAAGGCATGAGAGAAAGAGAGATTTCCTGTCAAACTGATTGTTTATTAGTATTTACTTGATTTTATGAAAACTTTCACCCTTTTGAAATCTTCCTTAGGATGCTACTGCCACCTAGAGACATCCATCAGTATTTTTACATTCAATCATGGGTAGAAGCCAAAATCATAGGAATTGTTTGTTAATAGTATTTCCTTCTTTTATGAAGTAGATGCAATGATTTCTTGAAAGTATACAAATAATCTCACATGTGAATGATTTTAAAAATTTTTATCATTTAAAAATATATAATTGTTATCTTATTTTCTGTAGGTCTGAGAAGGGAATGCCTTTAGCTTATTAGTTTTATTGTGAGAAAAGCAAATATTGTAGGATATTTAAGATTTATTTTATTTTTAAAATTTCATTTATTTAAGGTAATTGGGTTAAGTGACTTGCCCAAGGTCACACAACTAAGCAATTCTTAAGTGTCTAAGTCTAAATTTGAAGTCAGGACCTCCTGCTCCAGGATCAATGCTCTATCTACTGGGCCACCTAGCTTCTCTTCCCCATCCCCCCATCTCAGATATTTAGACTTTTGATATGAAAGGGATCATGAAGATCATTGTTTAAAACCACTTCATTTTGCAAATGTGAAAAATGAAACTCATAGAAGAAATGAATTTTTTCAAAGTCTTTGTTGTTAGTCCTTCATTCTCAAAGAGGACCATGGAATCAGAGAGGTGATGCCTTGTCATGCAAATTAGTTAAATTTAAGTGACAGAGGGATGGGTAAGGTCCCAGAATGACTAACTCCTGCCCAGCCTTCTGGATCCTGTGGCCAGATATATATCAGGATGCCTAGAAATAACCCTGGATGCAATTGGGGTTCTTGACCTTTTTAAAAACAGTTCTGTAACAGGTCTCAGTTTCACTAAGGCAAAACCCATTCAGTGATAAAGGCAGATAAGGAAGTAAATAACTGCGTCTGAGGTTTAAAAAAAATCAAGCTGGTAGAAGACCCTAAGAGTTTTTCACCAAAATAGAAACAATTGCTATTCACATTCACTATGAACCAGTCATGATCATACAAGGACCAAATAGAGAAGATCTAGTACCTATTGTTGATCAATCACTTAGACCTAGAGTGATTTGGACTGGTAACCCCAAGATATCCTGTCAGTTTTCAGCAATTAATATTTGCATTCCTTTGGGCATAGCACAGGCAGGTAAGGGCATGGACACTAGTGTGGACAGAAAAAAAGGGAAAGGAAAGAAGACAAAAGGAAGGACTGAAGGAAGTAAAAAAAGGAGAGAGAGAGAGAGAGAGAGAGAGAGAGAGAGAGAGAGAGAGAGAGAAAGAGAGAGAAAGAGGGAGAAAGAGAGAGCTGTTTTGTTCAACTGCTCAACAGTAGGGCAGGTCCAATTATGCACATAGATTGATCCACTAGAGGACCATGATATTAAAAATGTGATTCCATAACACTAAAAGTTTTAATATGCTGAGATTTAAATCTAGGCATACTGATGTTTTATCCAACATTCTTTCTATTACAAAATGTGTGGAAATATGCATATGCATATACTCATAAATACATATAGTATATAGATATATGATATACCATGTATGCATATTTGGTAAATATGTACAATAAATATATCTAGTAATAAAATTCATACATACACATTTTATACACACATACACAAATATATAATATACACAAAGCATATATTTTTGCTTACATATGCACACAGGCATATATAGATACATGTATAAATGAATATTTGAATACATGGATTGTATGTATGTATGTATTTATATGAGGCATGCCTTAAACAATTCTGATCATTTGTGCTTTAAAGGAAGATAAATATATATATTACAAATTATTTTAAACAAATATTAATGAAATTTTATACCTAAGTTTCCACCAATCTGTAAATATTCTTATGAATTTATACTTGTTAACATTAATTTATAATCAATGTCCTCTTGACATAAATATTGTTTAGAAGGAAATATTTCTGTAGGTTGAATAATAATTAGATTACCTAAATACCATTCAAATCAAAGACCTTCAGAATGTATCCTAACAATGAATGGTCTGATATCTACTCAAATTTCTTAGTGTGGGATTCATATTGTCAGTGATCATGGTTAACAAAGCAAAAAAACAATATATTATTCCAAGTTTTTTTTTTATTCAATTAAATTGGTATGGAAGGAAAAGACCATAATAATAGAAGATCAAATGCTGGAATTGTTATTTTTATTGGTGTTATACTCATGAGAGTCATTTGAATCTAGGAACATTTAGTATTCTGGAAGAGGGAATAGGAGCAAGCACATATAAAAAGGAAACATTTTAATGGAAAATATTTTACATGATGTGTAAAAGGAAAGAATTATAATGTAGATTTGGAGTCTAAAATTCTTGATATCCTCCTTATAACTGTTCCAAAACTGGAAAGAACATGGAGTTCAAAAGGATAATTAATGTAGACCCAGATATGAAAAATGTATTCTAGCTTATGTATAAAATTGTGAAGTATAGTTAATTTGGAAAACAAAGCAAAATATATTTCAAATAATCTGTTGAATCCTCCATGGACAACATAGACTATTTTTATCAGGGATGAAAAATAATTAGATAAATGTTAAATAGAGAAGTAGTATTGAAAGAATGAAAATTAATTTAAAAAGAGATTTATTACCTTGATTTGAGTTTTTAATCATTTTTTTGCTAGGCAATGGGGTTAAGTGGCTTTCCCAAGGCCACAAAGCTAAGCTAGGTAATTATTAAGTGTCTGAGGATGGATTTGAATTCAGGTACTCCTAACTCCTGGGCCTGTGTTCTATCCACTGAACCACCTAGCCACCCCTATCATTTGTAAAATAGAAATTTTCCAAATGTAATATTGGAATTTTTTAGTTCAGTTAATATTAATCTATAAAATTATTTCCCAAAACATAAAAAAAATGGTTTTATAAAGAGGAAAGACATCACGAGAGCAATATGTATATTTAAAAAAAGTGAGATTCTGAGGCAGAACCAAGTTTGTAGTTTGAAGTTCCCAGAGACTTTCCATCCACAAAGCAAAATAAACCCTCTACACATATATTAAAGCTATAGATCACACCGCCAAAAAAGACAATATCCAATGAAGATTTCAACAGTAGATATCATGAAGGATCTTCAGTGAAGTTCTGTCTCTTTGGAAGAATACAGAAAGTAAAGCCCAATGTGGTGGGAGGGGGTAAAGCCTGAAGGATGCTTTTAGTGGTTCATGTCCAGGACTGGAAAGTTTGACAACCACATAAGTCCCAGCAGTGATATTGTAAGCCAGCAAGGAGAATTTTAATTACAAATAAAGTCTGAATCCTTGGAACACTGAGGCAAAAGACAAGACTAGGCTGGGAACTAACAACTGCCTAGTCAAAACCTGGATATAATGGACACAAACCTCTGCAAATGCAAGGCCTGGACTGCAAAGGCAGCATCTTGGTCAACAAAAAGCCAGGGATCAGACTCCAGATTCAGCATAAAAATCTTGGTTCTCTACTCCCTCTGCCCAGGAGCAGAGTTCAAACAACAAAGATGAGCAAACAAGTTTAAAAAAGTTCTCACTATAGAAATCTACTATGCATATAAAGATGATAACAATGCCCCTTCAGAAGAAGAAAACAGTAGAAAATCTCCTATAGAAGATGTCTAAAGGAGTCTATAAATTTACCTCAAATTCAACAGTTCATAGAAGAGATTAAAAAAGAATTTAAAAACCAAAGATTAGAAGAAGAAAAATGAAAAAAATGGGGGTCATACAGAAAAATTATGAAAAATTTAGTTAAGCAATAAAAGCCTTACAAAGTAAAAATAAGCAGTTGTAAAAGGAATGCAACTCAGAAAAGAGCAAAATTAACTAGAGAAGGAAACAAAAAAGCGAACTGAAGAAAATAAAATCATAAAAGCTAGAATTGTACAAATAGTACCCCATGAATGTATGAAACTGTAAGATTCCATCAAAATTAAAAGATTGAAAAAAATTGAAGAATATGTAAAGTACCTTTTAGGAAAAACAAACCACCCAGAAAATAGATCCAGGAGAGATAATTCATATCAGAAAGCCTGGATCAAAATAAACATCTGGAAAAAATTGTCCAGGAAATTGTTAGGGAAAACTGTCCAAATCTTCTATAGCAAGAAGACAAAATATATAGCTTCAACACTGAAGGACCAGGGGAATTGGAATACCAAAAAATCAGAGGCCCAAGTATCTCAGATTTACTATCCTGCAAAATTCAGCCTATTCTGTAAAATGAAAAGATGGATGTTCAACAAAATAGAGGACTTCCAAAATTTCCTGTTAAAATGATCAGAACTGAATAGAGAATTCAATCTACAATTAAAAGATTCAAGAGATGTAAATAAAAGGGGGGAAGAATAGCAGTCAAGAACATCAAATTATATGCAATTTTATAAGGCAAGATATGCCCTTTGTAACTTGAGAATTGTATTTCTCTTCAGAGAGTTAAAAGGTTGAATATAATTGAAGAAATTGAATTTAGAGTAAATGTGTATGATTGGTTCTTGTCTTTTCACTGAACAAGAAGACATCACGATATTTGATACACAAAGCCCAGATGACAATCTGGTATTTACTCTAAACTTATGTGTCTCAATTTCCTTTGACATAATGTAGTCCTGTCTTACAAGAAACACATTAGAAGCAGAAAGAAACACACAGGATAAAGGTGAAAGGCAGGAACAAAAGAGTTTGTTTCAGTTGAAGTAAAAAATATCAGGGGTAGCAATCCACAACTCGAATGAAATAAAATAAAAAATCCATCTCATTAAAAAAATAAGGAAGGAAAATATATCTACTTAAATGGCACCATAGGTAACAAAGCAATATTTTTATGAATCATGTATGTACATAATGGCATAGCATCCAAATTTCTAGAGAAACACCTAAGGGAATGGCAAGGAGACATAGACAGTCAAGCATTAATAATGGGGAACCTCAACCTCCCTATCTCATAACTAGATAAAATCTATTCACAAAATAAACAAAAATGAAGTTAAGTACTGAGTACAACGTTGGAAAACTGAGATAATATAGGCTTCTAGAGAAAACTTAATGTGGATATAAATGAATATACTTTTTCTCTTTAATACATGGCACATATATCAAAACAGAACATTTATTAGGGTAAATATACCTTATAAGCAAATGCAGAAAGGCAGAAGGAGAAAAAAATGCTAAAGAAAACATGTCAAAAACCAATTTAGGTCGAATGGAAAAAAGCAGTCCAAAAAATTAGAATGATAAGAATGCTTTAAAAAGCATATTTGGTCAGATAAAAAATGAGATAAAAAAGATCTCTGAAGAAAACTTCTCCTTAAATGTAGAATGGAACTAAAAAAAGCTGATAACTTCGTGAGGAATCAAGAAATAATAACACAATACCAAAAAGAATGAAAAACAAGAAGAAAACATGAAATAAATCATTGAAAAAGACAACTGATCTGGAAAACAGATTCAGAAGAGATAATTTAAAAGTTATTGGAGTACCTGGAAATCATGATCAGGAAAATAGTCTTGATTTAATTTTTAAAGAGTTTCTACAGGATAATTGCAGTGATATTCTAGAAGCAGAGGGAAAAATAGAAGCTGAGAGAATTCACTGATGTCCTCCTTAAAGATATCCCCCAAAAATGAAACCCCCAGGAATATTATAGCCAAATTCCAGAACTCCCAAGTCAAAAAGAAAATATTACAAGCAGACAGAATGAAACAATTCAAATATCTTGGAGCTACCATAAGGATTACCCAAGATTTAGCAGCATCTAAAGGGCTCATAGGGTTTGAAATATAATATAATATTCCTGAAGGCAAGAAAACTTGGATTGCAACTGGGAATCAACTACCCAGCAAAATGAATATTGTCTTCAAGGGGTAAAGATGGACTTTCAATGAAACAGGAGAATTTAAAATGTACCTGTTGAAATGACTAGAGCTGAACAGAAAATTTGATCTTCAAGTACAGGTCTCAGATGGGACATAGAGAGAGTGGACAAAAAAGGTAAATTATGAGGGATTTAATGATAATGAACTGCATACATTCCTGCAAGGTAAGATAATACTGATAATACTGATATGAACCTTCTCCTTTATTAGAGCATTTAGAAGGAACATAGGAAAGAGCTGAATTTGAAGGTATAATATATTATAAAAAAGTCAATGATTGAAAAAGAAATGTACTGGGAGAAAGGGAAAGGAGAAGTAGAATAGACTAATATATTTCATATAAAAGAGTCAAAAATAGAATTTGCTATGGTAGGGAAGGGGGAATGTGAAGGGGAATGAGGGATCCTTCATTTTCATTGAAAATGGCTCAGAGAGAAAAACAATACCCATATGTAATAGAGTATAGAAATGTAGAAGAAAAAGGGAGAAAAGGGGATGGAAGAAATGAGATGGGGGGAGAGGATTGACTTTGTAGGTGATAGATCATGGGTAGGGTACATCATGGGATAGGCTAGTCTGGTATAACACATTTTCTTTTTTTCCATTTTTGCAAGGTGGTGGGATTGGGTGGCCTGTCTGGGACCACAGGGCTGTTGTGGTTACTGGGTCTCTGGGTTTGGGTGTTGGCTTGGCCCTACCTGGCCCCAGAGCAAGTACTCTGCCTGCTGCACTACTTGGCTTACCCACAGCACTTTTGAAAAGTGACAGAGTGAAAGCAGAGAGAAAATATAATAAATGGTACTTGTGAGGAATGAATGGAGGGAATTACAATCAGCAACCACAACTATGGTAAAATATGGAAGTAACTTCTCTTATGTTCTTATGATAAATAATGTGATCCACCCCAGAGACAGAAGCAATGGTATCAGAACACAGACTGAAGCACATTTTTTTCTCCTTCTTTCATTTTATTTCTCATGATTTTTTTTTTATTTTTGTATGGGGGAGGGGATTATGTTTATTCTTAAAAGACTTTTAGTAATGTGTAAATAAGTAAAAATGTAAATTTAAAAAAGAAAGAATTTTTAAAAAATCAAGTAAAATCTACTTGAAAAAATTAGCAACTTTAGTAAAGTTAAGAGGACATGAAATATACCTATGCAAATCATCAGCATATTGTATGATCAATAAAGCCCAACAAAAGACAGAAATAGAAATCACTTCCATTAAAGTAAATGAAGACTATTTAAACATTTGGGAATTTCTCATATCTAAACACTTGTCTGAGCTATATAATAAAAATGGGAATTCTGCCTAAATTAATTTACTTCTTCAGTGCTACACCAATCAATTTACCAAAAACACATACAAAGTTAGAAAAAAAGGAGTAATAAAATTCATGTGAAACAACAAAAGTTCAAATATATCAAGGGAATTAATGAAAAAAATGCAAAATAAAGTAGCACAGGAAAACCACATCTAAAACTTTATTATAAATGACAATCATAAAAACCTTCTGGAGATGGATAAGAAAGTTTGTCCTTCATTTTTGGAGAAGACCATGACATCAGGGAGCTGATATCATGACAAACACATGGATTGGATATGCTATTCTAAGCCATCAGTGTAACTTTCTCCTGTAGTCATCTGGGTCTAGTGGCCAGATATGAATCAGGACAAATGAGGTCTGTCCTGGATGGGGGGCAATCAGGGCTAAGTAACTTGTCCAAGGACACACACTTAGCAAGTGACAAGTATCGGAGACTGGATTTTCACTTCCATCCTCTGGAATCCAAGGTCAATGCTTTATCCACTGCATCAACCAGCTGCATAGTAGTAAATAACTATAATAACCTACTGTTCAATAAATCTAAATATTCTAATTTATAGGATATGAACTCACTATTTTCCAAATCCTGCTAGAAAAACTGGGGGAAAAAGCATTACAAAGCCTAATCACAGACCCACTTCTTTCATCTATACACCAAAATGAGGTCAGAAATGGGTACAAAATTTAAACATAAAGAAAGATATCATAATTCAATTAAGAGAACAAGAAATAGTCTATCTGTAAGAGCTATTTAAAAGAGAGAAGATTATAAATTGCAAAATGTATGACTTTGACTACATTAAATTATAAAAAATGTACAAACAAAACCAATGTGGCCAAAATTAGAAGGAATGCAAAAACCTGGGAAGCAATTTTCATAGTGTTTCTGATAAAGAACTCTTCATGAAATATATACAGAAAGAAGTCAATTATATAAGAATACAAATTTTCCCCTTGATAAATGTCAAACAATTATAAACAAGCTATTTTCAGATGAAAGAAGTAAAGTTATTTATAATCATATGAAAAATGTTCCAAATCAATACTGATTAGAGAAATGCAAATTCAAAAATATCTGAGGCACCTCCTCACACCCATAATATTGAATAAAATATAAAAAATTAAAATGATCAATTTTGGAGAGCTAATGGGAAAACTGGGACACTTATAGATTTTTGGTGGAGTTGTGACCTGGACAATTTGTAACCATTTACAAAGGGTAATAAAGCAGTCCATACCCAATAAATACCACTACTAAGTTTATATAGACAAAGAGATCATAAAATGGGGAAAGAGCCACATGTATAAAATATTTGTATCAGCTGTTTTTATAGTGGAAAAAATTTGGAAATTAGGAAAGCCCATCAATTGAGGAATGACTGAACAAGTTGTGATAAATGAATATTATGCATTATTATTGTTCTGGAAGTAATCATAAAAAGCTAGAAATTAGAAAACCCTGGAAATATTTACATGAATTGATACAAAGTAAAATAAGTAGAACCAGGAGAACACTGTATGTTTTAATGGTAACATTGTGAGATGGACCAACTATGATGGACACTGCTTCTCTCAAAACTTCAGTGATCAAAGCCAACTCTGAGGGACTTGTTATGAAAAAATGACATCATATTCAGGAAGAAAAACAAACAATCTTTGGGGTCTGAATGCAGAGCAAGGTATACTGTGTTCATTTTTTTTAACAAATTATGCTTTTCCTTATTTTCTCATATTTCTCCCTTAACTCTAAAGCTTCTTTTGCTACATGATTAATGTAGAAATATGTTAAAATTGATTGTACATGTATAACTTTTAATAAGTTTTTAGTTGTCATGGGGAGGGGGAAGGAAGGGAGAGTGGTCGAAAAATGTGGACCTTTTACATTTGCAAATGGATGAATGTTGAAAACTGACATTGCATGTAACTGGGGAAAAAAACTAAAGATAAGCAAAGTTGTTGTGTCAAATTCCTTTTATGACAAAATATGGTGCTGAGACCTAAACCAGGAACATCTAAAACAGAGAAAGAACATTATAAAATAATTTCCCTAATAAATATTCTTGCAATAATTTTACATAAAAATATTCACAAAGTGATTTCAGCAAGTTATCACTAGAATTATTCTTAGTATATTGGGATGATTCAGTTCTGGAAAACAGTCAGCATAATTCATATATAAATAACAAAAATTACAGAAATACTATGATTATCTCAAAAATGGTGGAAAATCTTTTGACAACCTAAAGCACCCATTCCTATTAAAAACCCTTGAGAGCAAAGGAGAAATTGGATTTTTTCTTAAAATGATAAAGTCTTTATATAAATCCATCACCATGTTTTATAATGAGAATAAGCTACAAGCATTCCCAGCACAATCAAGTTAAAGAGTGATGATGGTTATTACAAATATTATCCAATATTTTATTATAAATGTTAGTTTTAGCAATAAGAAAAGAAAAAATGAAGAAAATAGATTGGTCAAAAAGGAAGGAAACAAAAATCTCACTGCTTATAGATAATATGAAGGTAAACAGAGAATACTAGAATTCAATTTAAAACTCTTTGAATAATTCACATTTTAAGAAACTTGCAGAAAATAAATTGACCAATAAAAATCACACACATTTCTATATATTTCTAAGAAAACTCAGTATTTAAAGTCATGGTTGAAAATATAACATTCTTGGGAATCTACATGGGAAGAAAAATACAGAAATTATATGAACAAAATCATTACACTTTTCACAATTAACAATTGCAAAAAATGTCCATATCTCATAAATAGACTCAGCAGATATAATTAAAATGATAGTTTCAACTAAATTAAACTGATAATTAAGTGGCATATCAAAGTATCAAAATATCTTATTCTGCTAGAAAAAAATAATAGCAACATTCATTTGGAAGAATAAAAGTTTAAGAATATCATGAAAATCGATGAAAAAAAGTCAAAGGAAGGCATCAGATTAAAATTATATTATATATTTGTATTTGTAAAACCTGATACTAACTTAGAATCAGAGTGGTGAGTCGTTGGAATATGTTAATTTGAAAGACACAATAATAAATGACTATAGTAATCACTTTTTTGATAAACTCAAAGATCTTAAATTCTGGGGAAAGAATTCATATTTTTCGCCAAAGCCTGCTGGGAAAACCATTATAATCGTATGACCAAAAACCAGACAAAGACCAAAGCTGTAATAAATTTTACATTTTTTCATTTTGATAATGTTCTCTATCTCTTGTTTGGTAATAAATTTCAACCCTCTCTGACACGTTAATATTCCTTGCTCACCTAATTGACTAATGGTATTACCCTTTATTTCTTAATGCTATTCCCATTTTAACATAATTTTGGCACTGGTTTTTATCAGAAATACTGTTTGTGAAAATTGTTTGCCAGCTTTTTGCATTCATTCCACTCTTGGTTGTTTTGGTTTTTACTTCTTTTATATTTATTTATTTTATATTATTACAATAATCTTCTTATGATAGCAAACGTAAATCCCCATGACCCCAAAAAGAAAAGAAACCTAAGTATAGTGAGAGAGAAAAAAAGTGTACTTCAGTCTGTGTTCAGATTCCAATAGCTCTGTCTCTGGGATGAGTTGCCTCAATATTTTCTCCACAGTTGGTATTACTACCTGTATTTCCCTTCTCTCTATTCCTTAACAATCACATTTATTCTATTCTTGGTTTCCATTAATTTTATACCTGTTCAGAAATGTAGTATTTGAGTACCCTATCTCACGATCTTGCCTGTTTTCTATCACTTATTCCTCTCTCCCCTACCCCTATTCCTTCTTATCCCATGCCTTTCCTCTCATTTTTCTCTAGGGTAAGATTTCTAGACTCTATTAAGTGTGTATGCTATTTCCTCTCTGAGCCATTTCTGATGAGAATGAATGTCCACTCATTTTCCCTTGCCTTTCACCATTCCATTCCATGTAAGTGTTTTTCTTGACCTGAAATATCTTAGCCCCTTCTTCTTCTTCTTCTTCTTCTTCTTCTTCTTCTTCTTCTTCTTCTTCTTCTTCTTCTTCTTCTTCTTCTTCTTCTTCTTCTTCTTCTTCTTCTTCTTCTTCTGTTTTCCTCTCTCCTCCTTTATCACCCACTGAGTCCATCTTATTACTATATAATACCATTATATTCAGCTCCTTACTGTGCTTTGTATATATATATATATATATATATATATATATATATATATATGTGTGTGTGTGTGTGTGTGTGTGTGTGTGTGTGTGTGTGTGTGTATCTATATCTATATCTATGTCTATGTCTATATCTAAATGTATATCTATAGCTATAGCTATATCTATATCTATATATGTTCCTTTTAATTGCTCTTATTGGGGGAATTGCTTTTTGGGAGAACGAGTTTCCAGGAATTCCTCCCTTCACACCTCCATCTTGACTCCACTCATAAAACCCTTCTGGTTTTATTTCTTATAAAGAATCCATTTGTAAAATATATAGAGAACTGAGTAAAATTTAGCAGAATACAAGTCATTCCCAAATTGATAAATGGTCAAAGGATATGAAGAAACTACACATTATTTACAATACACATTATTTTGAGAAAGTTCACATGAGTTATCAGTATCTTCTTCCTTTGCAGGAATATAAATGGTTCAACATCATTAAGTTCCTCATAATTAGATCTTCTTGTCCATCCTCTCTATGATTCATCTAATTCCTGTACTTAGAAATCAAAGTTTCTGTTCAGCTCTTGTTGTTTTAATAGGAAAGTTTGAAGGTCCCCTGTTTCATTTAAAATCCTTCTTTTCTCCTGACAAATGTTCAGTTTTTTTTTCATTATTGGGTGTAAACCCATATCTTTTAACTTTTGAAATATCATATTCCAAGTCCTATGAGCTCTTAATGTAGATACTATCAGATCCTGTGTAATCTTTATTATAGAGCCACGGTAGTTGAATTGTTTATTTCTGGCATGTTTTATTATTTTATTTTTGACTTGGGAGTTTTAGAATTTAGCTATGATATTCCTGGAAGTTTTTGTTTTGGGATCTCTTTAAGGAGGTGATCAGTGAATTTCCTCAATTTCTGTTTTGCCCTCTGCTTCTAGGATCTCAGGGCAATTTTTATGTATTGTTCTTTGAAAAATTCAGTCTAGGCTTTTTTTTCACTGGTCATGACTTTCAGTTAACCCAATAATTTTTAAATTTTCTCTTCTGGATGTGTTTTCAATGTCAGTTGTTTTTTCCAATGAGATATTCCACATACTCTTCTAATTTGGGGGTCTTTTTTGAATTCTTTTATTTATTCCTCATTTATCTCAAATTCATAGGCTTCCTTGGTTCCATTTTGCATTTGAAAGAATTATTTTCTTCACAGAACTTTTTAATATCCTTTTCCAGCTGGACCATTCTGCTTTTTAAGGCATTCTTCTCCTCATTTGCCTTTGTGTCACTTTTTCCATTTGGCCTAAACTGTTTTTAACATATTATTTTTTCAGTATTTTTTGGTATCTTTTCCACCAAGCTGTTAACTTGGTTTTCATGATTTATAGGCATTGCTCTCATTTCTCCTCCAAATTTTTCCTTTACCTCCTTTAATTACTTTTCAAAGTCTCTTTTGAGTTCATCCCTAAACTGAGCCCATTTCTTATTTCTCTTGGAGGTTCTGGATAAATAAGCCTCAATTTTGTCATTTTCTGAGTATGTATTTTGGTCCTCCATGGTGCCAAAGTAATTTTATATGATCAGATTATTCTTTTTCTATTGTTTTCTCATTTCCTCTTCTTATGACTGATTTACCATACAAGGTAATAGGGGATTTTGGTGACAATTCACAGGGACCTTAATTCCTCCAAAGTCTTATGAGAGGCTCTGACTGCTCTCTTGCCTGTACTCTGGGATATGGATGACCATAGGCTCCCCCTCTGTCCTGGACCTGTGAAGAGAATTCCTGCCTGGCTATGGTGTTATGGGGGCCCAGACTACAACCTGGATATGCGTGTGTGCAACAGCAGAATACAGCTCCAAGGAGAGGAGAAAGACCTCTGTAGTCTCCCCAGACCTCCTTGCCATCTGTGGGCAGAGATCTCTGGAAGTGCTAAGTGACTGCTGATTCCCACTGCAGGTTCTAACCATAGGGCTGCTCTGAGGCTGGCACTCCATTCTGATGCAGCAGAGATCTCTTACCACCCCTTAAGATGTCCCCAGTGATCCCTGGGCCAAGAGGTCTGGAAAAAGCACCCTCTGTCCTGCCCAGCTGCACTTCACTGTGGCTATGGTTCTTTCTAATCCCCCAGTTCCAGTGAAACAGATCTTTCCTGTGGAAATTCAAAGTTTTCTTGAACTGGGAAATTTTATCAGTCAATCTTTCTGTGGGTCCTGCCCCCTCTAAATTTTAGTTAGAGTCATAATTTTATGGATTTTAGGGTTTTGGGGGCGAACGAGTTTCCAGTAATTCCTCCCTTCACACCTCTATCTTGGCTCCACTCACAAAACCCTTCTGGTTTTATTTCCAATAACGAATACATTTGTAAAATATATAGAGAATTGAGTCCAATTTAGTAGAATACAAGTCATTCCCAAACTGATAAATGGTCAAAGGATATGAAGAAATTACGCATTATTTACAATACACATTATTTACAGTATTGTATGATGATAAATTGTAAAAGACTTCTTCTCAAATGTTCAATGATCAAGGATATCTTTTTTTAAGGACTGAAATAGAATACAGTATCCTTTAGCTAAAATAAAAAGGACTGCAGCAACAATCAAGAGCAAAGCAAAGAAAAGGCAAAAATAAATCTAACAAAAAGAGATAAATAGGAAAACTCACTTTTGTTAAAAGTAAAATGGATATTTTTTTCAAAAATAAAGGACACATACCTTTGCCAAAGCTTTGATTTTTAAGAT
Organism: Macrotis lagotis; assembly: GCF_037893015.1. NCBI lineage: Eukaryota > Metazoa > Chordata > Mammalia > Peramelemorphia > Peramelidae > Macrotis > Macrotis lagotis. The sequence continues at coordinate 315,995,428 of NC_133666.1, read as the reverse complement.
ATATAGGAAACTGAGTCTAATTTATAAAAAATAGATATTCCCCAACAGTCAAAGGATATGAATAGTTAGTTTTCAGAAGAAAGCAAAACCATTCATATTAAAATGGAATAAATCACTATTGATTAGATAAATGCAAATAATTTTCTTTTGAATCCTTTCCTGAAATGAAATTATGAGTTCTGAATAGTCCACCTATTTGATAATCTTTTGATTTCTAAATTTAATTTTTTATTTGGCATTCTGAAGTATCAGTGCCATATCTCACATAACAGTATGGCACCCTGTTGCAAATTATATGTAAAAATATGAATTCAAATTGACTGTCCTGATCTGACATTCTATGTTCAGTGAAGTAATTATTTATTTTATTATATAAATATTTTATTTGTTTTCCAATTATATGCATAGTATTTTCTACTTATCATTTTATAAGGTTTTGAATTTTACAATTTCCCATACCATCCCTTCCCTCGTCCACCCACAGAAGGCAACTGGATAATCTTTACAGTGTTTCCATAATTTGCATTGATCAAAATTGAATGTGTTGAGAGGAAAAAGAATCCCTGAGAAAGAAATGAAATATTGGAGAAAGCAAAATTATGTAGTACAAAAGAAAACTTTTTAAAAAGAAATTGAAAGTAAAAATGCTTGGACTTTGTTTAAACTCTACAATTATTTCTCTAGATACAGATGGTATTCTCCATCACAGATACCCTAAAATCATCCCTGGTTATTGCACAGATGGATAGAGCAAGTCCATTAAAGTTGATCATCACGACCATCTTTCTGTAGGGTGTACAACGTTCTTTAGGTTCTGTTCATCTTGCTTAGGATCAATCCATGCAAGTTGTCCAAGCTTATATGAGATCCCATTCCTCCTGATTTATAATAGAAAAATATTGTTCCATCACATAAATATATCATAATGTGTTTAACGATTGCCTAATTTATGACATCCCCTTGATTTCCAATTCTTTGCCACCAAAAAACAGAGCTGATATGAGTATCTTTGTGCAAGTGATGTTTTCACCATTTTTCATTTTCTTTTCATGGTATAGACCCAGCAGTGTTATGGCTGAATCAAAGGGTATGCATATTTTTATTGCATTTTGAGCAGAGTTCCAAATTGCTCTATAGAAATGTTGGATCATTTTACAGTTCCACCAAAAAAGCATTAGTGTCCTAGATTTCCCACACACCTTACAACATTGATCATTGTCCTTTGTGGTCAACCTGATAAATATGAGGTGGTACCTCAGAGATGATTTAATTTATATTTCTCTAATCAGCAATGACTTAGAGTAAGTTTTCCTATGACTATAGATAGATTTGATTTCCTCATCTCTAGCTTTTGCATATCCTTTGACCATCTGTCACTTGGGGAATGGCTTCCCTATTTTTATAAATTTGACTTAGTTCTCTAAATATTTTAGAAATTACCTTTATCATAAACACCAGTTATAAAAATTCTTTCACAATTTATTACATTTCTTTTGATGTGGGTTACAGTAGTTTTGTTTGTTCAAAAGATTTTAATTTAATGTAATCAAAATTATTCATTTTGTTTTGTATGATGTTCTCTATCTCTTTATTGGTCATAAATTTCTCCTATTTCCATAGATATGACAGGTAAACTATTCCTTGTTCTCCAAGTTTGCTTAGACTATCGTCTATTATGTCTAAATCCTGCACCCATTGCACTGATATAGGGTCTGAGATGTTGTTCTAATCCAAATTGCTGCCATACTATCTTCCAATCAATTTTTCTGTAGTTTTAATCAAACAATGAATTCTTATCCTAGAAGCTGGACTCTTTGGGTTTATCAAAGATCAGAATATTGTAATAATTTCCTGCTGTCTTTTTTGTAACTAGTCTATACCACTGATAAAACACTTTTTTCTTAGCCAGTACCAGAAAGTTTTGATGACTGATGCTTTATAATATAATTTTAGATCTGGTGTGGCTAAACCACCTTCTTTTACATTTTTTCCCTTAAACCTTTGATATTCTTGAATTTTGGTTCTCATATGAATTTAGTTGCAATTTTTTCTAGCTCACTAAGATAATTTTTCAGAGGTTTGATTTGTATGACACTGAATAAGTGGTTTTATTTAGGTAGAATTGTCATTTTTATTACATTAGCTTGTCCTTTCCATGAACAGTTAATATATGCTCACGTATTTAGATCTGATTTTATTTGTGTGAAAAGTACTTTATAGTTGTTGCATAGAATCTCTGAGTCTACCTTGGCAAGAAGACTTCCAGGTATTTCATGTTGTCTGAAGTTACTTTAAATGGGATTTCTCTTTCTCACTCTTGCTCTTGTATTGTACTATTAATATAAAGAAAAGTTGAAGATTTGTGTGAGTTTATTTTATATCCTTCAAATTTGCTAAAGTTTCTAAATGTTTCCAATAACATTTTGGAAGATTTTTTAGGGTTCTCTAGGTAGACCATCATGTCGTCTGCAAAGAGTGAGAGTTTTGAGTCACCCTTCTCAATTCTAATTCCTTCCATTTCTTTTTCTTCTCATTACTGAAATTAACATTTCTAATGCATTATTGATTAGTAGTAGTGAAAATGGTAATCCTTGTTTCACACCTGATCTTATTGGGAATGCCTCCAGCTTATTCCCATTGTGTATAGGGTTTGCTGATGGCTTCAGATAGAAGCTACTTAGTTTCTTTTTTTTATACATTCATTTTGAGTTTTACAATTCTAACCCTGATCTTACTTCTCACCCCCCCACAGCAGGCAATTTGCCAGTCTTTACATTGTTTCTATGGTATGCATTGATCCAAATTGAATGTGATGAGAGAGAAAACATATCTTCAAGGAAAAAAAAAAGTTTAAGAGACAGCAACATCAGAAAATAAAATATCATTTTTTTTCTAAATTAAAGTTAATAGTCCTTGGTCTTTGGTCAAACTCCACAGTTCTTTCTCTGGATACAGATGGTATTCTCCATTGCAGACAGCTCCAAATTTTTTGCACAAGTGATATCTTTACACTTTTTCATCATCTCTTCAGGCTATGTAGCCCCATTAGTGGTATTGCTGGATCAGAGGGTGTGCATATTTTTGTTGTTTTTTAAGCATGATTCCAGATTGCTCTCCAAAAAGGTTGGGTGAGTTCACGGTTCCACCAACAATGTAATAGTGTCCCACATTTTCTGCAACCCTTTCAACAATGATCATTATCCTTTCTGTACATTTTGGCCAGTCTGAGAAGTGTGAGGTGGTACTCAGAGAAGCTTCAATTTGCATTTCTCTAATAAGTATTGATTTAGAACAATTTTTGTTTGTTTTTTTGTTTGTTTTTTTAGGTTTTTGCAAGGCAAAAGGGGTTAAGTGGCTTGCGCAAGGACACACAGCTAGGAAATTAAGTGTCTGAGGCTAGAATTTTACTGTTATCCCCAACTCCAGGGCCACTGAGCCACCTAGCCACTCCCAGAGCAATTTTTTATAAGACTATGGATTGCTTTGATCTCCTCATCTGTAAGTAACCTTTGCATATGCTTTGAAAATTGCTTAATTGGGGAATTGCTTTGTTTTTGTTAAATTTGACTCAGTTCTCTGTATATCTTAGAAGTGAGTACTTTGTGAGAAACATTTGTTGTAAAGATTGTTTCCCAGTTTACTACATTGCTTTGGATCTTGGTTACAGTGGTTTTGTCTGTACAAAAGCCTTTTAAGTTAATGTAATTGAAATCATCTAGTTCGTTTTTAGTGATGTTCTGCATCTCTTCCTTAGTCATAAACTGCTTCTCTTTCCATAGATCTGACAGGTAAACTAGTCCTTGAACTTCAAGCTTGCTTATTGTATTTTTTATGTCTAAATCCTATATCCATTTGGATCATATCTTGGTATAGAGTGGGAGGTATTGGTCTAATCTCAGTTTCTTCTATAGTAACTTCCAATTTTCCCCAGCAGTTTTTATAGAAGAGAGTGTTTTTATCCCAATAGCAGATTTTATCCCAAAGTGCAGATTACTAAAATCATTTCCTGATATTGCACCTAGTCTATTCCAGTAATCCACCACTCTATTTCTTGGCCAATACCAGACAGTTTTGATGACTGATGTGTTATAATATAATTTGAATAAGGTAGGACTAAGACACCATCCTATGCACTTTTTTCATTAAACCCCAGAAAATTCTTGACTTTTTTATTTCTCTATATGAATTTACTTACAACTTTTTCTTACTCATTGAAGTAAATTTTTGGAATTTTGTTTGGTAGGACACTAAACACGTAGTTCAGTTTTGGTAGAATTGTCATTTTTATTATATTAGCTCGCCCTATCCTTGAGCAGTTGCTGGTTGCCCAGTTATTTAAATCTGATTTAATTTGTTTGAGAAGTATTTTGTAACTGTTTTCAAAAAATTTCTGAAGCTTCTTTGGCAAATAGAATCCCAGGTTTTTATATTGTCTGAGGTCACTTTGAATGGATTTTTCTTTCTAGCTTTTCCTGCTGTATCTTGCTAGTCATATATAGAAAAGTTGAGAATTTTTGAGGGTTTATTTTAAATCCTGCAACTTTGCTAAAATTGCTAATATCATCAGTAGTTTTTTTGGATGATTTCTTGGGATTCTCTAGGTATACCATCATGTCATCTGCAAAGAGTGAGAGTTTTGTCTCTTCCTTCCCAATTCTAAATCCTTCAATTTCTTTTTCTTCTCTAATTGCTGAAGCTAACATTTGTAGTAAGATATTGAATAATAGTGGTGATAGTGGGCATTCTTGTTTCACCCCTGATCTTATTGGTAATGCCTCTAGCCTCTCCCTATTGAATATAATGCTTGTTGATAGTTTCAGATAGATACTGCTTATTATTCTAAGGAACAGTCCATTTATTCCTACACTCTCTAGTGTTTTTAGTAGGAATGGATGATGCATTTTTTAGAAAGCTTCCTTCAGCATCTATAGATATAATCATATAATTTCTGAAGGGTTTGTTGCTGATAAAATTAATTAATTTAATAGTTTTCCTAATATTGAAACAACCCTGCATTCCTGGGATGAATCCTAATTGGTCAAAATGTATTATACTAGTGATAGCTCCTTGGTATTTAAATTGTTTTTTTCTGGATGCTTGCAGGATTTTTTCTTTAATCTGATAGTTCTGGAAGTTGGCCACAACATTCCTTGGTGTTTTCATTTTAGGATATTTTTTCTGGAGGGGATCAATGTATTCTTTCAATAACTATATTGCCCTCTGGTTCCCTGATATTGGGGAAATTTTCCATCATTAGATACTGTAATATTAATCTATGGTATTTTTTTCTCTTCAATGTTTTCAAGAAGTTCAATAATTCTCAGGTTGTCCCTCAATGATCTATTCTTAAGGTCAGTGGTTTTGGTGATGAGGTATTTTACATTTTCCTCTATTTTTTCCATTTTTTTTGGTTTTGTTTAACAGGTTCTTGCTGTCTCATGAAGTCATCAGTTTCTGTAGACTCCATTATTTTTTTTTAGAGAGGAGTTTTCTTCATTTAGCTTTTGTAATTCCTTTTCCAGTTGGTCAATTCTATTTTTGAAAGAGCTTGCCATTTAATCAATTGAGGTTTTGAGATAATTATTTTCATTTTTGCATTTGCCCATTTGAAGAACTAAGAGAATTATTGTCATTTTGTATTTGTCCAATTGTATTTTCCAATGAATTGTTTTCTTGTTGCAAGATGTTAATCTTCTCTTGGTTTTTTTTCCCCTAAATTTTCCAATTGATTTTTAAACTCCTTCATTATTTCTTCAATGGGGTCGTTCTGTGCTGGAGACCATAACATATTCTCCTCAGAAGATCTAGTTGTCTCTGAGTTAGGGTCTTTTCTTTCAATGAATTTTTCTATGAATCCACCTTTTGGCTGACCTTTCTTCATTCTGCTAAGACCTTGAGTTGGCGAGGGGCTGGTTCACAGAGCTTTGGTGTTGTTATCCCCAGAGGCTTTACTTGCTGAATGTAATTTCTCCAGCTGGCCATTAGGGGAGCCTGGTTGCTTTCTCTGGAATGTCTCTGACCTTGTTTGAGGCCTTCTCCCTTGGCCTGGAGGGAGTGAGTGAAGCTGTTAAATACTTTTGTCTTCAATAAATGGTGGACAATACCCTGGAGTGAGGTCATCACTCTCCCTTTTCCCAGCTGAGATGATTCTTCTGCTTCCACACCTGTACCTGGGCAGAAGGTTTGTAATTGTGTTTGTTCTGGGAAGAGACTTTGGAAATGTAGGTTTGGACTCTGAGTTCCTCTGGACCAGAGGAGCCCAGGGATGATGTCCACAGCTCTTCTGAACCAGAACTCTCTCCCCAGCACTTTCAGCAAGCTCCAAAGGGTTAGAGCCACCACCACTGCCTCTCCTTCCTAGTTGACCCAAGCCCCTGTGCTGAACCAGGCTCTAGCCCCACTGCTGACCAACCAGGTCCAGTTCTCAGGCCCTCAGGCTCCTGACCTCCAACCCTGCTGCTAATTAGACTGATCCATGCCTGATCTGCACTCTTCACCCAAACTCACCTACGATTGCAGAAGACAAATCCTAAGGTAGATGTTCTTTCTCCTGGCTTTACTTTCTGGGTTTTGATGATTGGATTTCTGTGAAGAGGTTTGTTTCATATCAAATATAGGGAAAGATCAGGAGATTTTAGGACTGTGCCTGTCTTCTCTCTGCCATCTTGGCCAGAATTATGTTCCTTATCATTATAAAGAATGATACATTTATTCCTGCGCTCTATAGTGTGTTTTGTAGGAATTGGTGCTGTATTTTGTCAAAGACATTTTCAGCATATATTGAGATAATCATATAATTCCTGTTAAGTTTATTATTGGTATAGTCAATTATACTTACATTTTTCCTAATATGGAACCAACCCTGCCTTCCTGGAATAAATCCTGCTTGGTCATAGTGTATTATCCTAGGGATAATTTGCTAGTGATAACATGTTGTAATCACTTTGTTAAGATTATGTTTAAGAGGGGTGTAGCTAGATGGCACAGTGGATAGAGTGCCAGCTTTGGAATCAGGAGTACCTGAGTTCAAATCTGACTTCAGACACTTCATAATTACTTGGCTGTGTGACCTTGGGAAAGCCACTTAACCCCATTTGGCTTGCAAAATATTATATTTAAGATAACACATCCATATTCATTAGGCAAATCAGTGTATTATTTTCTTTCTCTTTTTTGACTCTTCCTGGTTTAGGTGTCAGCACCATAATTGTGTCATAGAAGAATTCAGGCAGAGTTTCATCTTCACTTATTTTTCCAAAGATTTTATATAGAATTGGACTCTATTGTTCCTAAAATTTTTGATAGAATTCACTTGTGAATTCATCTGGTCCTGAATATTTTTCTTAAGGAGTCCATGGATGGTTTGTTGAATTTCTTTTTCTGAGATAGGATAATTTATGTATGTAATTTTCTCTTCCTTTAATCTGGGCAACTTCTATATTTGTAAACTCATCAATTTCACTTAGATGACCATATTGATTATAGTTGAAAAGTTTAGTCCTGAATTTTTCCTGTAATTTCCTCTTCATTGGTGTTGAGTTTACCTTTTTTCATTTTTGATACTAGTAATTTAGTTTTCTTCTCTCATTTTTAATCAAATTAGCCAAAGTTTTTTTTATTTTATTGCTTTTATCATAAAACTAACTCTTGGTTTCATTAGTTCATTTTTTTGCCTTTGATTTTATTAATTCATCCTTTAAATTTCTGAACTTCTAAATTGGTATTAAGTTGGGAGTTTTTAATTTATGCTTTCTCTAATTTTTTAGTTGCTTACTATATTCATTGATTTCATCTATCTGTCTTTTATTCATGTAAGTATTTATCTCTATATATATCTCTGTATCTATCAATCTATCTCTCTCTCTATCTATCTCTCTCTCTGTCTCTGTCTCTGTCTATCTATCTATCTATCTATCTATCTATCTATCTATCTATCTATCCCCTAACAACTGCCTTGGTTGTATCCCATAAGTTTTGGTATGTCGTCTCATTATTGTCAATGTCTAGAATGACATCATTAATTATAACTAAAATTTGCTGTTTGATTTACTCATTCTTTAAAATGGGGTTGTTTAATTTCTAATTTGTTTTAGGTCTATCTCTCCATAACCCATTTGTATGTTTTAGAGTTTCACATTTTCTATCACCCCCCCGCCATGGCAGAGATCAATCTAAGATTTACCTTAGGAATTATGTAAAAGGTCTTTCTATATTTGTGTCATCATGAATACTTAAGGTTTTGCCCTGTATTCTGATTTCATAATTTTGTTTTGCTTTATTTTGTTTTCTATATGCAGATGGAATTTTCCATAAAAGTTCTCTCAGGATTCTTCTTAATCATTGAAATGCTGAGAAGAGCTAATTTGCTATTGAGCAATACAATGTTCTCCTTGTTTTGTTCATTTCTCTACACATTCATTCATGTAAATATTTCCAAGAGTTCTAAAGTCTGGATGTTCCTGGATTTTTGTAGAACAATGGTACTCCTTTGCATTTTATAATGTTCTCTGTCTTTCTTCTGTATTCACAATCTCTTCTATACATAGATCTGATAAATAAAATATCTTTTGCTAACCTAATAGGCTTATGTCTTTTTTGTCTAAATCTTGTACCCATTTCTACCTTAACTAGGTATAGGGCATGAAATATTGGCCTATTCCTAGATTCTACCACACTATTTTTTAATTTTCACAACAATCTTTGTCATAGTGAATTCTCATTCCAAAATTTTGAGATTTTGGATTTGTCAAACATTAGATTATTAGAGCCATTGGATACTCTTTCTTTTGGTCCTGATCTATTCTACTGTATATACTATGTTTTTAGATCTGCTAAGTCTAGGTCACTTTCCTTTGCTTTTTTAAAAACTAATTCCCTTGCTATTTTTGACCTCTTATTTTTCAGATGAATTTTGGATTTATTATTTTTTAGATTTGTAAAATTATTTCGGTAGTGATTGGTATGGCAATGAAAAAGTAATTTAATTTAGGTAGCATTATAATTTTATTAATATTAGCTTTGTCTAACTATGATCACTTGATATTTTCCCAATTCTTTAGATTTGACTTTATTTGTGTGAAATGTGTTTTGAAATTGTGTTCATATATTTTCTATATTTCTCTTGGCATGTAAACTCCTAAGGATTTTATTTTATTTGATTATTTTTAATTATGAATTTCTTTTTCTGTTTCTTCATGCTATTGTTTGTTAGTCATATATAGAAATCATGATGGTTTAGGTGCATTTCTTCTGAAACTTTGCTAAATTGTTAATAGTTTCAAAAAAATTTAGTTGATTTTCTAGTGCTTTCTAAGTATACTTTCATCAAAGTGTGAGAGCTTTGCTTCCTCAGTATCTATTCTAATTACTTCAATTTCTCTTTTTTTTTCTTTTCTTATTGCTACAATGACACTTGACATCCTTGATTCATCCATGACCTTATTGGGAAGGTTTCGAGTTTAACCTCACTACATAAAATATTTGTTGATAGTTTTAGCCAAATACTGGTTATCATTTTAAGGAAAACTTCATTTGTTCTTGTGATTCATTTTTTAATAGGACTGGGTGCTGTAGATTGTCAAAGGTATTTTATCATCTATTCAAAGAATCATGTAACTTCTGTTAATTGTGTTATTTATATAACCAATTATGCTGATGGTTTTCTTAAATTTTTTGAATAGACATTGGGATTCTGCCAACCAAATAAGTAAGCATTAATTGTCTGAGACTGGATTTGAACTCAGGCCCTCTTGATTCCAAGGCCAATGCTTTATCTACTGTACCATTTACCTACATACTTAGTGTAAAACCTACCTGATCATGTTGTATTATCTTAGCCATAGCTTTCTTTAATCTCTTTGCTAAAATTTTACGTAAAATTATTTTCATCATATTCATTACTGAGGTTATTCTGTATTTCATTTTTGTGATTCAGTTTGTGATTTAGTTTGTCATTTAGTTATCAGCACCATGTCAGTGCCATAAAAATAATTTGACAGAAATCCTTCACCTCTTCTTATTTCCAATAGTTTATAAAGGAGTGTTATTGTTCATTTCTTAAAAGCTTGGGGGAATTCACTTCTGTATCCTATTTCCCCCTTGAGATTTATTTGCTTAGGGAGTTCACTAAAGACATGATCAATTCTTTTTTCAATTTTCATGTGATTAATATACTTTATTTCTTCTTTTGTCAATCTGAGTGGTTTAAATTTTTGTACAAATTAATTCATTTCACTTAGCTCTTCAGATTAATTGGAATAGATTTGGGCTAAATAGTTTTGATTGATTAATTTTCTCCCCATTGGAGGACATTCACCATTTTCATTTTTGTTATTGGCAACTTGGTTTTCTTTTTTCTTTTTTTTAAATTAGATTTGTCCAGTGTTTGCATATTTTATTTTCCCCATAAACCAATTCTATTTTTATATATTATTTCCATACATTTCTTTCTGTAAATGTTATTAGTCTCTCCTTTGAGTTTCAGAATTTCCAATTTGGTATTAAATTGGGGATTTTAAATTTGTTCTTTCTCTGTCTTTTTTAGTTGCACAGTCAATTCATTGATCTTCTCTTTCTCTATTCAGGTAAATATATATATATATATATATATATATATATATATATATATATATAATATATAATATCCCCTAAAATTATATATATATGTATATATATATATATATATATATATATATAAATAAAATATACACTAAAAATTGTGGTTAAATTACTTTTAATTTGCTCATTTTTTATAGTTGAACTCTGTTTCTGAGACGCAAGGGTATAGTTCCAAGTTTTTTGTCCTTGGGGTCAGGGGTCCAGTTCCTGACTTTCCACTCTTACATCTCAGGTACTCATAATTATTTCCCAGGTAAAGGTAACTTAACCAAATGTTCCAGAGCTTGAACATTGTCTTTCAAACTAGGGTTAGGACTCACATTGAGGGTTTACCCTATCTTAGGCTGCATAGCTAAAAGCTAAGTTGTGCTGATACCAAGAAACTCCCTCTGGCTGACAATGCTACCCCCTGTTCTGGGTTACACTCTTCTTTTCCCCATGAGAGACAGACTTTTTCTGAATTCTTCCACAATTTCTTCAGTTAAGATCTTGTTTCACTCTCTTTTATTGGGTCCTATTACTTTATGGTCTGTTTAAAGACTTACTATAAAATTTTTTTTCAGAAAAAAAACTATGGAAAATTCCTAGTATCATGTCCCTATTTTGTTTTTGCACAGGAAATTCCTGATTTAAATATTAATCATTCAAGTATATATGATGCTTTGTTGTTGTTAAATAATTTTTAATTGTGGTTGATTATTTATGAGACTTTGAGATTTTCTTGGCAAAATATTGGAGAAGTTTGTCATTTTCCTTTTCAGATCATTTTTCAGAGAAGAAACTGAGACAAATGGGACTAAATGACTTGCACAACATCATATAACTAGTAAGACTGAGACCAGTTTTGATCTCCATAATGGAATTTTCCTCTCTTCAGATTGGGTACTCTGTCTACAACACTGCTGCTCACTTAATATGATGCCTTAGTATTTTATGAAATCTCTTATTCATGACAACATAATTATGTGTGAAGTAAATTATTGATGTTTACATTACATAAGCATTGACAATGCAGAGTAGAATTGGTTAATTGATTTTCCCATGATCACATAAATATAAAATAAAAGAGCGAAATCCAAATATCACTGAATGACAAGTCCATTGTTTTTGAACAAAACTTTTCTACTTTTGTAATTTAAGTAAGTGCTGAAAAAAGTCTATGGAAGGAGCCATTTCATATGGAAGAACTGGATTTGGAATAGTCAAACTTTTAGAAAAGTTCTGAAAAGCTATTCAGGCCAGTTTGGCTAAAGTTAAGGGTTGAGACTTGTAACCTATAAGAAGATAATTGGAAAATATATGTTGGGTCAGTTTTTGAAGAACCTGAATATATAGAATAAAGGACTTAATTTGTTAAATAAAAAAGAGAGCATACCAGAGAATTTTTGAATGATTCATCTTAGGTATTGAATGAAAAACTAATACTTGGTTGGTGGTTGTTGTCGTTCACTATTCAAGAATACCAAAATGAAATCACTATGTTAGAGAGAAATTACAGTATGTTACACTATGTCTGATCAGACTACTAAAAACTCAGAATGCTCTACCACAGTTTGGGCCCTGATAGTCGATGTGAGTAATTGGATTGGCTATACTAAACTTATGATCTCACTTTTCTTTTATCCACTTGTATTTTTCCATGCTCACAGAGCATATCACATGGCAGTCTTGTGTCATGTGTATGCTTGCCATTGTGAATTCTTCAAAAAATAGACCAGTCAAGTAGATTTGTTCTCCCTGTAGTATTATTTGAATAAATGACAGTTCACCTCAAGAAAGGCCCTCAGTGACTGCTACCTTATCATGCCTAGTGATCTACAGAATCTTTCTAAGGAAATTTAAATGGAAGTCATTTAGTTTCCTGGAATGGTGCTACTAGAACTCACTAGTTTTCATAGGTATACAACATGGAGGTCAATCAATATTCTGTAAAATTTTGGGTTTGGTACTCAGTCTAATGCATCTCTCCCACAATTTCTTTCAGTTTTCCAAACACTGTTAGCTGTGATATTTCTTGTTTCAACCACATTATCAATGTATAACACCATGGAAATTATACTGTAAAAATAGGTGAAGTTATCCACAGTATTAAAAACTTCTCCATTTGCTGTGTCCAATAGTTTCACATATGGATGGCGTGGTGATTGATGATGAAGAAACTGTGTTTTCTTTGTATTGTTATTAGGTCATAATTAGCACGAACAGCAAAAATCAATTCATATTTTTCTGTATCTGTTTCATATGCTGCACTGAGTGAACTATTATCTGCAAATAAAAAAATAATGAATAAACTCTCCCTCTACTTTGTTCTTGGATTGGAGCTTTTTAAAGTGGAAGAATTGACCATTGATGTGGTAGCTAACTTCAATGTCTGAAATTTTACAGGTTATATGTCATGAAGAGTTTATCCTCCAGAATTTAATTGTTCATCTCTATAAAGGTAAAGGGAATAAATTTTCTCATTCTCAGCAAACATATTTGATAACATACCTGAATACATTATGAAAACATTTTCTTGAGAATAAGGAAATGGTTTTGCTTCCCTTAATTGGTGACTGGGAAATCACGAGATCATCATTCACTATCCAGAATTCAGACAAATATGATATCATGAAATTGACAAACTATACTGATGAATTACTAAAGGTAGCCAATTATTAACATAATTTTCCTTAAGTTTCACAACCAACATTATCTGACTAAGTCTTTGATCAGATCTAAAAATGTTGTCTGCAGACCTATTTTCTGCTCCTGGTATTTTTCCTGGAGTTGTTGGGCAGCAAACACCACATCAACTATTCTTCAACTCTTTCTGAAATTACACTGGTTCTCAAGCAGTTCACCCTCTTCCAAGTGAAGGACCAGCCTATTAAGGAGGATTCTGGAAAGAATTTTTCCAGTAAGTACTAAGAGAGACACAACTCTGTCACTCTCCCAGGAAAATTTATTCCCTTTACCTTTATAGAGAGGAACAATGAAGGCATCCTTAAATTCTGGAGGATAACCTCTTCATGTCATATAACCTGTAAAATTTCAAGCAGTTTATGTATGAACCCTGGAATCCCTACCTTATAAATCTCAACTGGAATAGAAGCAGCCCAAACTGCTTTGTCAAATGAAAGGATTAAAGGCATTAAAAATACTGTTATTCCACTGATTTCAATTTGAGGTAAATGGTCAATACTTCTGCATTGACTGATGAATATCTGGTATAAAGAGTATGAAAGTATTCAGTTCATTTTATAGAACATTTTCCCTATCATTAATTAGCATGACTCAATCAGTGCTGATGAATTTAGATGATCATGTCTTTGGACCCTAAATTGCCTTCAGAACTCCATGAAACAAAATTAAATTGAATTTCATCGCCCTTCTGTATTGTGATTTTAAGTGTTCGTGGATCTGCTCCCACAAAATAACACTCTCATACAACAAATTTTAATAGGGATTTATTAAACTAAACAAGGAATAGGACAACAAGACGAACGACACTGACACAAACAATACAAAATTACACAGAGTATTAAAACTATTACAATAACTATTAAGATAGAGGAAAAAGAAAAAGAAAAAGAAAACATCACCACTTCGGGGGAACACCGTCTCTGAAAGTCAATGCTGGGGAAGCCCCGGATCAATCCAGCGTGAGACCCGAAGGGGAGAATCCCAGGCAACTCGTCAGCTCCATGGGTGAGGCTTCAGTGTTTTTTAACCCGAAAGTGATTTTTATACATTAGAGGACAAAGAAGGCATAAAGCCAAGGCTTGGGCTAAGTTCCAGTATTCAATAATAAATTTAAAAAACCATCTGTAGATTGTGTGACCTGCTGAAGGCCATGTACTTGTAAAGGGCATATTCTTAATTAAATCGTTTATCCTGAAGGAGGTAGCCAACTTCTTTCAAGGATAAACAGCTCCTGGAATGGCTAGTTCCTGGAATTACAGCTGCCTATAATCAGTAGAGTTCATGGATCAGTCAATCAGGCCTTGGATGGTTAGTATTTGAAATGATCTTATAAAATGGGTAAACTGATTTTTCCCTTCACCTTCATGCTAAGCTAAAAATCTTACAACTCTCTAAATGTCACCTGTACTCTTCTTCTGATTGAATTAAATTCTGCCTTCTAAGAAATGGATGAACTATCCTGCTGGTAAACCCTGTGTAATTCTTGTTTTTCATTTCTCAGCTTCTATATTTCACCATTATTTTCATCAAACCAATCTTGATGCTTATGAGTGTACAGACCCAAATGAACAAATGAAGTACCATACAATTAACTTTTGAATGTTGTCTGCTGTTTTTCTGCTCCACTATGTCCAAATGTGTCTTGGTTCAATTTTCCCTCAAGATAGCAAAAAACACTGTTAAAGCTCAGAGAAGCACTCTAAACTCTTGTTATTGATTCTTCCGATAATGGTTTTGCCTTTTGAATTCCACTTTGGTTAAATGTGAATATTTATTATTAGAGGATGATTTTGTAATCACTTCTATACTTTATACCACATATTGCCTTTGCCACTCTCACATCTTATTAGTCTGTTCTTACAATTACATAGTTTATTAGATTGCAATCAAATAAATGTCAATTTTTTGCTATGAGAATACATCAAGGACATTTTCTTGCATTTACATAAATGGAAACTATTGTTTGTGATGAGGTCAGGAGATGCCCAAGACTTCAGTAGGAAATGATCATAGCTGGTACTGTTTCCAATTCTATACCTCCTAAGGACTTCCTCTCAAGTTTGACAGTCTGAACTTACTTGAGCTTTAAAGTCATCCAGAAATATAAACTTGTCCTTTTCTCCTACATTCTTGATGATGGTGTCCAGATCTTCATACATTTTTTCTTTGACTACATCAGGTATCATTACAGTGGGAACAGAGGTACTGATGATAGTAGCATAACATTTTCCTGCATATGGCAATCACATTGTCACGAACTTGTCATTAATAAATTTTAGTAAGCCTGTGCACTTTTTGATAAGATTAGTTTTTAAGTTTATTTATTTTTCTAACTACATGCTATACTTTCAACATCATTTTTGCAGGGTTTTGAGGTTTACATTTTTCTCACTTCCTCTCTTCCCTCTTCCTTGCCCATGGCAGGAAGGTAATGAATATATATTCTACATGTATAATCCTGCTAAATATAGATCCAAATCATACTGTAAATGAAGAATATAATCCAAATGAAAGAAAAAAGCATTAGAGAGGGAAAATGTCATAATAAATGAGGCAGCATTTAAAAATTGAAGATTGTAAATTTTGGTCTGCAATTAAACTCCATAGTTCCTTTGCTGGATATGGACGATATTTTTGAACACAGGTTTTTATAATTTTCTTTGATTATTGTACTGATGACATGATTTTCAATAACTATATTGCCCACCAGTTCCATGAAATCAGGGCAATTCTTCACTGCATCCTGAAGAATGGAGTCTAGTTTTTGTTTTTTTTGTCTTTTCAATGTTTTCATGAAGCCCAATAATTTTTAAATTGTCTCTTCTGGATCTATTCTTCAGATCAGTTGTGATGCAGATGAGGTATTTTATATTTTCTTCTTTTTTTCTTGTTTTTGTCTTTTTTTAGCACGTTCTTGTAGTCTCATGAATTCTTTAATTTCCAAAGATTCCAATCTTTTCTTTTAAGAGAAGATTTTTCTTCAATTAACTTTTGCAACATTTTTTCCATTTGGTCAATTATATTTTAAAGGAGGTTTCCATATGCCCAGTTGTGGTTTGGGAAGAATTATTTTTGTTTTTCTCTTATCCAATCCTATTTTTGAAGTATTTGTTTTCTTGTTGTAGGATGTTAATTTTTTCTTGGGTTTCTTTTCCCAATTTTTCCAAGTGATTTTTAAGCTCCTTCCTGATTTCTTCTATGAAGTCTTTCAAGACTTTGATATTCTCCTCTAAATCTCTAGTTCTCTCTGAGTTGAGATCCCTTTCTTCAAATTAACATTAAATGGACCCAGCTTTTTGCTGGCCTTCCTTCACTTTCCTACCATTTTCTGTTGGGTGAGGGGTAGGTTCATAAACATTTGGTGATGAGATCCCTAGAGAGTATCCTTACTGGGCTTAGTAACTCCAAGTAGCCCAGCCCATAAGAGATGATAAATGCTTTTTCTGGAATGTCTGTGACCTTGATTAGTGGCCCACTCCTTAGGTCTTGGGGGGAGGAAGGGATTGATGGCAGCAGGACCTGGGTTGAACTTGAACAATATGTGTTGGGGCCTCAGTCTATTTAGATAATCTACTTAATCCACAACCATCACTGGGTTAGATCTGCTGCCCACATCTGAGTCTGGGGTTTGAAGATTGCTATGACTATGCTTTTTCTGAGAAGAGTGACTTTCTTCCACAGGAAGGGGGAAGGGGCTCAATTGGAATTCTGGGGAATTAGATGAAATCATGGGAACTTGAGATCCTGGTGTTCCAGAGAAGTTGACCTGTCCATATCGATGTCTAGCTGCCCAGTGGAATTCTCCCACCACACACAAAAATGGCTTCCATGCTGGACCTCTCTCTGCTGCATGCACATAGCAAATCCATTGAAGTTGTTCTCAGGTAAGTCCTGGGGCATCACTCTCTGCGCCCCCAGTTTTCCCACACTCCCACACTCAGACTTTGTTGGTAGATGTTTTTCTCTTATGTTCTTCTTCAAGGTCTGTGGATTCAAATTCTGTTATGAGTGTTGGTTCATTTCAGTTCTGAGGAAAAGACAAGAAGACTTAAGACAGTGCCTGGCTTGTCTCCTTCACCTTGGCTTTTAATTTTTGCAATAGCAATATATGGTTGTCAAATTTGAAGGATAAGGAAAGATAAACACCACAAAAATTACAGTGCATGATGCTGGTGAATATGAATTTATTCATCTCTTCACTGGAAGATGATGTAATAAAGCTGAAATTTAATTCTTTGGTCACATAATGAGATTACAGGATTCTTTGGTAAAAACTCTTATGATGGAATGATTGAAACCAAATGGAAAACTGGATGACTGAGGAACAAACTGAGAATGTATTTAAAGCAGTAAGCATAAACTTGGAGAGAATTTTGGAGATGAGAGAATATAGAAGGACCTATCAATGAGTTAGACAGTTTGGAACCACACTAATAGTTAAAAAAAGGAATCTTTTTTTTATATTTTTGCAAGGCAAATGGGGTAAAGTGACTTGCCCAAGGCCACACAGCTAGGTAATTATTAAGTGTGTGAGACAGGATTTGAACCCAGGTACTCCTGACTCCAAGGCCGGTGCTTTATCCACTACGCCACCTAGCCACTCCAGGAATCTCTTTTAAGCAGTTATTTTTAGTGAACTTTTACATGTCTTTTACCAGAGCACTGATTATCTTTTCTTATTTTACTGACATCTCTCTCATTCACTTGATCCATTATTCCTCTATATCTATGATTTTCAAATTTTTATCTTATCCAATATTTATTTTGAGCTTGTGTCAAATTTAAATCTTTGCATTCAGTTGTCTTTAACATTGCTATTTTCTTCTGAATTTCATGTGAGGATTGGAGTGGAGTGGGAATCCACAAACCAGGCCAGGTCTTAGCCAATACCTGTTTTTTTGTGATACATGCTCAAAGATTATTGTGTTACAGTTCTCCATGAACCCTAAAGATTTGTGCAATGCTAGATAAGGACTCTGAGAATGGAGGGTCCTTGGAAAGAAAATATGCATAAGATATATATATATATATATATATATATATATATATATATATATATATATATATATATACACATAGTTATTCAGGTGCAGAGTCCAGTCCTGAGTTAGACAAAAGAAATCGTACCGAAGACATGGAAAAATAGTGCACAGAGTTCTGTGACTAGATCAAAGGGCACAATTCTCACAAGCTTGTATTTTTGATTACATACATTTTTCAGTTTTTATCTTTAAATATTCTGACTCTCTGGGCAATAAATGGATTGCTCTCTTACACTGCCCACCTGCCTGTGTCTTTTCTCTATTCAGCTTCTCACTGAACCAGTGGTGGTTCAGGTCACCCCCGACATGCACATTTTTGGCATTCGAATTCAGGAACATGGTGCTGACTGGATCCTGTCAGGTCTTTCAGTGGAGGAGTGCCCCTGGTCAGCAGGAAGGGAGTCCTCTGGCAATAAATGGTGCACCAAAGGTAAGGGGAAGGCTTGGAGAGCTGATCTTTGACATTATCAGCTAGGTAATCTCTAAGAATAGCTAATTTCCAAGGAGTTATGTCTTTTATAACTGGACTAATTGTTCATAATTTTCAGGCTCACAGAGTTAGATTAAGTGGCAAAAATGTGCCAGGAATATTCCCCACTGACCAATAGCGACCAGGAATCATATGAATGAGTTTTGAAAAAGGTGATCAAAGAAAGGGGATTATACATCACACAGAAACAAATTCAGGAGTGCTTAAGTACAGTGTTTCATTGTTCTCTTTGGTTTCCCTGAGAAGGTACTTTAAATTTACATTATTGGAAAATAGTAGATAAATGGATGACAGAATATCAGGCTCAGGTAGGACCAGAGAATTTCCCAGGAGATGTTTTTTTTTCTTTATATAACATTATTAAGATCTGTCTGATTCCTCCTGAAGAACTTAGAGAAAACAGATGTTTTGAGCAAAGCACTCAAATCGAAATTAAAGAGACAGAGACAGGAAAGAAAGAATCCCTTGAGTTCATAGACGCAGGGGGAAATCTGCCCCTGCCATCCTGCCTGGAGATTCATAAACTATAAAAGGTTGCTCCTAAATCAAATTCCAGGTTTTGTTTCCACAAATAATGGGCCAGGCATATAAAGACAAGATATATATCATAATTCAGAGGAAGTTCACTTTTTTCATTCAGTAATTTAGACCCCTAATCCTGCTAATGTTAATAATCCTGTAAGAATTCATCAATCTTTGTCTTTTCCCATATTAAGATAGTTTAAAAAGGCCACTATGGAGTATAGACTGACATCTCCATATGAAGCATCACTATTAGATCATACAGCTGGTGCAACTTTACCACCATTTAATTGGATTCAATTGTCTAAAGTATGTTTCTCTCCTGGGGACTTTGTGCAGTGGCATGTAGAGTTTTGACATAACTGTTCTAAACAGATGTTCAGAAATTTTGAGACATAGGTAGTTCAGGGAGTTAGGTATGATCATTTGGTAGGGACAGACAATAAAAATTAGGATACCTTCTTGAAGTGTATGAAAAAATTTCTCACTGTGCTGGTCAAGTTTATAATCATTTACTTGGAAGGGTAGATAGATGGTAGTCTTTTACTAAAACTAATCAAGGGACTACAGAACCTTGTTCAGATATTATTGCAAGACATAGAATGGCTATAATTAGATCAATAGGGGAATGCCCAGCAGCAGATATACTTTTGCAATGCTTGACCTATGAAAACTGCAATGCTAGTCTTAAGTAATTTGTGAATGGATGCCCCAGTGGAAGAAATAGTTAAAAATACTTGGAAGTAAGAACATCTACATTTTATGGTAATATGATGTTGGATAGAATGGCTACAGTGGGAATAACTAAGCATTCTCATAATAAAAAGGACATGACATGTTCTCAATGTGGGTTATTATGTATTATTTGTGGTAGTATATCCAGGTGTGTAATGGGTGACAATGAATAGGAAAGGTCCAATGCTATACTTCCTGGATCAAGTTTTGGAAGGGGTTGCATCTTAATCTGTCTAACCTCCCCAGGTGAAAGACTTTCTTCCACCTGTACTTTTCTTTTTTAAGGTTTTTTTTTTTTATTTGCAAGGCAAATGGGGTTAAGTGGCTTGCCCAAGGCCACACAGGCAGGTTATTAAGTGTCTGAGTCCAGATTTGAACTCAGGTACTCCTGACACAAGAGCTGGTGCTCTATCCTCTGCACCACCTAGCTGCCCCCTGTACTTTCCATAATATAAATATCACAGTGAATATTCCTTCCACTGACTCAGGCTCTTGGGGGGAAACAAAGACATCAGGGAGATTTTTTCGATACATTAAGTCACTGAGGATAGACCTGCATTAAATTTAAAAGTAAATGGAAGACTTATACAGCATATCATTGATATGTAGACAGACAAATCAGTAATAAATCAGGGTAAATGGTCTCCTCAGTGACCAACACAAGCCAGTAACATTGATCTGTAGGGTGTGGAGTCAGTCCAAAGGTCTTTTTTTCCCCAGTGGTTAGCTTGGGAAGTAGAGGGACAAAAAAGGAACTTTTAAACCTTATATGTTAGATACTCTCTCTATTGCACTTTCGGGACGAGATATTTTACAGGATATGAAAGTGTCTATACAATCCCATTTTTAGCATGGGCATTGCAAATTAGCCCCCTCCCCCAACTAAAATATGCTGACCCCATAACATGGAAAAATCAGCCTCCTATATGGGGAGAGCAATGACTCCTTTCTACTGAAAAACTGGCAGCTTTAAAAGATATCATAGAGGAACAATTAGATCTCAGGCATATAGAACCATTTAATAGCTTATATAATTCTCAAGCATTTGTCATTAAAAAGAAATCAGGAAAATGGATAAGGCTTACAGATCTTAGAAAGGTAAATGAGACCATGGAAACTATGGGTTCTTTGCAATTTAAAAATTGTTTTTAGCTCTTCCAATATTTATTTTGAGCTTGTTTCCAATTTAAATCTTTGCATGTAGCTGTTTTTAACATTGATATTTTCTTCTGAATTAATGACTTGATCTTTCCTGTGACCATAATATATTATTGTGTTCTTGTTGTTGTTTTTGTTATGTGATTGTTTTTTTCAATATATTTCTTGATTTTAACTATTTTTTTCAAGCTGGTTTCTGTTCCCAGCATGAAGAGCACTCTTGCCTAAGCTTTAATCTCTTCTTGTTGCAGTTTTCATAGATCTCATGTTGTAAGCTTTTGGAACTTTCAGGTGTGTTCCTCACAATCCAATACTCAGGTGTTTATAATGGAAGAAATCTTGTTTCCTTGTAGCCACAGTTAAAGGGCCCTTCTTGGCACTGGTACCATGAACACATTGTGGGTTTTCCTTCAGTCAGGAATGCTTTTGCTCTTTACTTTCTGTGGATTTAATAAAGGTTCTTTACTCCTTTGTGAGTAGCCACAGACAGGCAAGCTTTTATATTCTGCAAACATCAGTAGATCCTCTGCTCATTTGCACCCACGAGTAATAGCATTCCTTTTTTAGCCTAGAACTGTGTGACCTGTAAATGCATATGTGCAAGGCAACAGGGTCCTGCACTAGTGTCAGCCAAAGGTTCACCAGAATTTCTCTTTTCTATCCTTTCTTTTGTATCTCTTTCTGTCCTGTTTTCCAATTCCTTATTGTCTCTGAGATGAGAAGCACTCAAGTTACTAAATCACTATAGTAGCTGTCTCCAAGAAATTCTGCTAACTCCTATCTGGAATCACAGAAGACCTCTCCAGAAAAACCTCCCAGATTTTCTTGTACTGAAAAAGTATCTCACCTCAATCTTATGTTGGTCCACCCAATCCAAAATGTAATTTAATGCATTATTTTAAATTTTTTTGTAGGGAATGTTGGGATAATTCAGTTGAACTGCTTCCTATACTCTATCAATTTAGCTCCTTACCCACCTAATGCTGTCAATAATATATTTTGTGATATTGGTTAAGTTTCTTAAAACTCACTGAAACTTACCTATAATTTACAGATTTTTTAATTAAATGATGTCAAAATTTCTTCCAGCACTAATAATTCTATTATTTTTTTCTTATTACTTCAAAGAACACCAATCTGTGGTTTTTCATCACATATTCAAACTCCATCACCCACCATGTCTATTTCATTTTATATTAGGTGGAGTAATTTCTGTTTGTAAGGATGACAATAAATTGGATGACTTTAACACAGACAAAAGTACACTGATGACAACAATGCTTGATTATAATGTATTCTCTTATTTTTTCAAATATATGCAGCAAATTGTTTAATTTCCCCACAAAATATAATTTTCCTTGCATGTTTAAATTTCTCTTTTATCTTTTTAAAATTATTTATTTTCATCCATATGCACATGCATATTTCCAAATTACAAAATTTCCCTTCACCCTCCATTCCCACCCCCCCTCAAAGTCAGGTTAGAATTTTACATATCTATTTTATTAAGCATATTTAGAAATTAATAATTTTTGGCATGAGGAATTAGAATTAAAGGAAAGAGATACATAAGGGATATTTATATATAGTGTTCATCAGATTCTGAAGGATTTTTTATTTATATATGTTTTGTTTTGTTTTGTGTTTCTTCCTCTGAAAGGGCATAATATAGTCCATAACCAGTCTAATAAAGTTGGTCTAGCACAATGGACTGCTGAGAAAAGCTGCTTCCATCAGGGTTGTTCATCTCACAATGTTGATGATGTGTACATTTTTCTCTTGGTCCCGCTCCCTTCTCTCAGCATCAGATCCTGTCTTTCCATGCTTCTTTAGAGTATGACCCTTTATGGTTTATTATAGAACAATATTATACCATATTATTCATGTGCCATAAACTTGTTTAGCCATTTCCCAACTTCCACTTCTTTGCCACTACAAAAACATCTACTATAGATATTTTGGAACATGTAGGACTTTTTTTCCATTTTTTTAGACCTTGTTCTGGATACAAACCTAGAATTGAAATTGCTGAGTCAAAGGGCAGGGACAGTTCTATTGCTCTTTGGGCATAGTTCTATATTGCTCTCCAGCTTTAATTTTTTAAGAAAGATATATGTTTATAGAAGAGAGGGATTCTTATTTTTCTCAACATTTGCTAGCTCAAAACTTTGAAAAAATAATTAATTTTAGTAAATAGTTATGATAGTTTGATAAAAATTCAACCAATTAAAATGTTGTTATAAAAACTTTGCTGACAGACATAATATTAAACAACAATAAAGAAGTTTATGTAAAAAGGAAGGGGGCACTAAGGTTATGAAATATCAGTGGGAGAAGATTTGATATGTAATTTTCCTAATTTAATAGAAATTAAATGGTTAGTTTAGTCTTAAGATTATCATTTTTTTCTTTCTTCTTTTGGAATGATTTTTCATTTTATTTTATTTCTTCATTCGTATCTAAAGATAATTTTTAGCATTCATCTTTTTGTATTTCCATTTTTTCTGCCTCCCTTCCTTCCTTTCTCCCTCATAACAGCAAGTAATCTGATATACATTCATGTTAACCATATCTCCATATTAGTCAAGTTGTGAAAGAAAATTTAGAACATAAAAACAAAATAGTTTTTAATAAGTGAAAATAGAGCATATTCATAATCCATAATTGGTTTTTTTCTGAATGTGGATGGCATTTTCCATGACAAGACTTTTAGACTTGTCCTTGATCATTGAACTGCTGATAAGAGCTAAGCCTATCACAGTAAATCATAAAGTAATGTTGCTATTTTTTAAGTAAAAGAAAAGAAAAAGGAATGGGGAGGCAGTGATGTATACAGCACTAACCGTGTAGTCAGAGGAAATTGAGTTCAAATCCAGACTCACACACTTAATTGTCTTATAAAAAATATTTTTTTTTAAAAAAGTATGCTTCACTCTTGATTCAAACATCAGGTCTTTCTTTGGAGTTTGTAAAGCATTCTTTATTATAAATCCCTAAAATTTTTCTTGAGTAATGCTAAGAAAGGCTAAGTCATTCACAGCTGATCATCCTATAATAGTGCTGTTACTTTGTATTTAGTACATATCACATTGTATCATGTCTTTCCAAGTTTAATCTAGAGCATCCTGCTCCTTTTTCTAATAGCAGAATAGCATTCCATTACAATCATAAGCCACAACTTCTTCATTCATTCCCCAATTGATGTTTATTATCACAATTTCTTATTCTTTGCCACCAAAAAGTACTGTTATATTATATTTATGCATATAGTTCATTTTCCGTCCTGTTTCTCATTTCTTTGAGAATACAGATATAAGAATGACATTGTTCCGTAAAAAGATAGACATTGTTTTTATAGCCCCTTGGGCATCATTCAAAATTGCTCTATAAAAATTTCACAAACTTGTCCTACAATGTAATAAATAATCCTAGTATTCCCTTTAACAATTGCCATTTTTCTTTTCTATCCTTTTATGCAATGCAATAGGCATAAGCTCCTCAGAATTGTTGTAATTTGCATTTCTCCAATCAATAGAGACTTGGAACAATTTTAAAATAACTATAGAATTAATAACCTCATCAGAAAACTTTTCATTTCTTTTGATCAATTTTCTTTTGGAGAATGGAGCTTAATTTTTTTTTAAATTGACTCAGTTATCTATGTTTGACAAATGAGACATTTATCAGAGAAATGTGTTTCAATATTTTCTCCCCACAGTTATTGTTGCCAATTGCATCATCCCCTCAACCTATTCCCCCACCTCTGTTTATTCTGTTTTCTTTCCTTTCACTTCATTCCTCCTCAAAAATGTTGTATTTCTGGGGCAGCTAGGTGGCAGAATGGATAGAGCACCGACCCTGGAGTCAAGGGTACCTGAATTTAAATATGGCCTCAGATACTTAATAATTACCTAACTGTGACATTCGGCAAGTCACTTAACCCTATTGCCTAGCAAAAAAACAAAAAAATAATTTGTACTTCTGACAACCACTCCCACAGTTTTCCCTCCATTCTATCACCCCTCCTCATTTCACTCATTCCCTTGCTCTCCTAATTTCTTATTGGGTTGGATAGGTTTTTATACCCAATTGAGTTCCCTCTTTGAATCAATTTCAATGAGAGTTTAGTTCACTCACTCTCTCTCACCTCCCCCCACTTCCACTCCAATTCCAAAATTTGGTCAATTCAGTCTTTTAAGGCCTTCTTCTCTTCATTGGATTTTTCTACATTTTTCCCTGTCTGGCTCAATGATGTTATAATATAATAATTATTGTTTTGCCTCCTTCAACAAGTTGTTGTCTTTTTTTCATAATTGTCCCACATCACTCTCATTTCTCTTACCAGCTTTTCTTTTGCCTCTCTTACTTGATTTCTGAACTATATTGTGAGCTCTTTGATAGCATGAAATAAATTAATATTTTTCTTGGAGACTTTGGATGTAGAAACTTGGACTTTGTTTGCAGTTGGTTGGTAGGGAGAGCACCAACTCCAGCTCAAAAGACTATGTTTGGGCCTTGGCTATGATGTTGAAGTAGGTGATACTAGTCCTGAAATGCAACAGGCAAACAGCAAACAAGGGACCAAATCTCAGACCCCAGTACAAAATGCTTATGCTTGTATGACCTGTGCCTCAGGAGTAGAGTTCAAATATCAAAATGAGTAAAGGAATAGCAAAATAAATGACTAAACATGAACAAGCTACTACTCTGAGAGGGGTGGTAAAAACGCCATCTCAGAAGAGAAAGGTAGTGGCAAAATGCTTACAAGTGAAGCCTCAAAGTCATTTCCAAAAAGATATCTTGGAAGTCCTCAGAAAGGATTTTAATATCAAAGAAGAGAAAAAGAAGAAAAATTGAGAAATGAAAGGAAAGTCCTGCAGGAGCATCATGAAACATTGACTAAAGCAAACAATACATTTAAATTTTAAATTGAGCAAATGGAAAAAAGTTTTTTTTCCTCTAAAAGTAAAATTAGTTGGGGCAGCTAGGTGGCACAGTGGATAAAGCACCAGCCCTGGAGTCAGGAGTACCTGAGTTCAAATCTGGGCTCAGATGCTTAATAATTACCTAGCTGTGTGGCCTTCAGCAAGCCTGTTAAACCCATTTGCCTTGCAAAAAGTAAAAAAAAAAGTAAAATTACCAAAATGAAAAAGGAAACACAAAACTTAACAGGTGAAAGCAAAACCCTCAAATAAGAACTGGATAAATGGAACCTAATACCTCTATGATAATACAAGATTCCATCAAACAAAACTAAAATATTGAAAGTAGAAAGAAATGTAAAGTACCTTTTAAAAAATGACTACCTTGGAAATAGATTCAAGACAGAAAAATTTTAAAAATATTGTTCTACCCAAAAACAATAAATAGAAATAGAGCCTAAAATATCTCGCAGAAAATTAGCATGAAGAAGTGATCTAATATCCTTGAACAAAAAGATAAAAAAGACTTTGCATGAATCCATCTATCACTTCCAGAAAGAGATACTAAAATAACTACTTCAAGAAATGTTATACCTAAATTTTCCCTATCAAAATGTATTTTTTCAAGTCTCTTTATAGAAACCTACTTCCTCTGTTCAAGTATCAATACCCTCCTTCCAATAGAATAGAAATATAATAGAAATTCCAGTAATAGAAATACAACCCTTATGAGCAAATGAAGGCATCATCATATCACGTTCCATTCATGACCATATCTTCTGTTTAAGTATACTGTTTTCAACAGTTTGGGGCATTGTCTTCCCATTTGGTTTTATCAAATCGGTTTTTTCCCATTTCTATTTCCATTTTCAGGTATTTCTTGAGTCTTACATTTGAATATCAAGTTTTCTGTTCGGTTCTGATCTTTTTTTTTAATGGGTAAGTTTGAAGGCCTTCTATTGTAATTAAAATTCATCTTTTTTTCCCAGGAAAAAAAATTGTTGAAATTTGAAGGTGACTTTATTGTTTGTAATCCAAACTCCTTTGCACCCTGGAATATCATAATTTAAGTTTTCTGATCCTTAATATTGAACCTAACAAATCCTGAATAATTGTGACTGTGGCTCTTTGTTATTTATATCTTACAGAGGATGGGGGTACAAGACAGTTATAAAACAATTAAGTGGTAAAATTATTTGGGGAGATATAAGGATTAGAGGATAAATAACATGACATGAAGAGGCAGACATGATTTATTTTAGAAGAGGGCAAGAAGGAGATGAATAAATACTCAGTAAATTGCATATTCAATAGATTTGACTAAAGTGTAAATGATTCCAGTTGATTCAGAAATTTATCCTACCATACAGGGAAGTCATAGGGGAAAGAACTGTTTGAAGCAGACAGTAGTTAGAACCAAAAACAATGGTTAGGAAGTAAATGGGTAAAGGAGAAAGAAAATGGGTAAGAGAAAGATAGGCTAGATGAAAATAGAAAAGAAAAGATTTTGCAAAAATAAAAACAATGTTACCAAAACTAGGAGTAAATTGGAAAATAGTTTTCACAGTTAGTGTTTTTGTTAAGGAATTCATTTCTATGATACAAATGACTTAAATTTATAAGAATACAAGTCATTTGCAAATTGCTAAATGTTCAAAGGATATAATGAGGTAATTTTAAAATGAAGAAATTGAAACTATCTTTAGTCATATAAAAATGTTCTAAAACCATTACTAGTCGAAGAAATGAAAATTAAAACAATTCTGAGGTATCACTTCACATGTATTAGATTAGTTAAGATGAGAAAAAGGGAAAATAATCAAGGTTAGAGAAAGCTGGGTACTAAAGAATTATTGGTGCAATTGTGAACTGCCACAACTCTTCTGGAGATCAGTTTGGAACTATCTCCACTGCATAAAAAAATTGTGCATCCTCTTTAATCCATTAATACCTCTGTGAGGGCTGTATACCAAAGAGATCAAAAAAGGGCTCACATATAAAGTATATTTATAGTAGCAATTTTTGTAAAGGTAAAGAATTTGAAATTGAAGGGATATACAGGAATTGGGAAATGGTCAAACAAACTATAGTATATGAAATCATGAGTGTAAATAATCCCTTTTCAGAAAAAGAAATTGAAAAAATCATCAATAAACTCCCTAAGAAAAAGTCTCCAGTACCAGAGATTTATAAGCAAATTACACCAAACATTTAAGGAAAAATTAATTCTTATTCTACAAAAAGTATTTTAGCAATAGGAGAGGAAAGAGTTCTGTCAAACTCCATTTATTACACCAACATGGTGCTGCTACCTAAACCAGGAAGAACGAAATCAGACAAAGGGAATTACAGACTGAAGCCCACAATGAATATTGATGTAAAAATCAAATAAAATTTAAGCAATGATACTACAACAAGTTATTAATAGGATAATAAAATTCATCAGGTAGGATTTGTATGAGGTTAGCAGGAATAGTTCAATATTAGAAAAAACACACAGTATAATTGAACATATCAATAGCAAAACTAACAGAAATCATGTGATTATCTCAATAGCTGCTGAAAATGCCTTTGATAAAATAGAACATCCATTCCTATTAAAACCACTAGAAAATATAGGAATAAATGGAATTTTCTTTAAAATAATAAATAGTATCTATCTAAAAACCATCCACTAATATTACATTTAATAAGAATAAACTTGAATAATTTCCAATAAATTCAGGCATAAAACAAGGATGTCCACTATCCCCATTACTTTTCCATATAGTATTAGAACCCTAGCAGTAACACGAAGAGAAGAAAAAGCAATTAAAGGAATCAAAATAGGCAATGAGGAAGCAAAACTTTCACTCTTTTCAGATCCTATGATGGTATCTGAGAAAATCATCTTGAAAACTCCTTGAAACAATTAAAAAATTAAGTAACTTCTACATTACTTACATTACTTACTAAACCCACATAAATCATCAACATTTTTATATATGAACAACAAAGCCCAAGAACAAGAAATAGAAAGAGAAATTACATTTAAAGTAACTGTAGTATGGAGTTTGAACAAAGTTCAAGGACTATTCCCTTTAATTTAGAAAAAAGAAATATCTTATTGTCTGATCCTGTTACCTCTTAGAATTCTTGTCTCTTTTCTAAGGATATGATTTCTCTCTCATCACACCCAATTTGGATCAAGGTACAACATGGAAACAAAGTAAAGACTGACAGATTGCTTTCTGTAGGGGGAGGGGGAAGGAAAGTAAGAATGGGGGGAAAATTGTAAAACTCAAATAATATGTTTAATAAAAATTAATTTAAAAATAGTAACTGTAGACAACATTAAATACTTGGGAATCTACCTCCCAAGACAAACCCAGAAACCATATGAATACATAAAAAAGTCAGATCGAAATATTTGGGAAAAGGTGCAATAGTCATGGTTAGATTGAGCTAATATTAAAAAAATGGCAATTCTACCCAAATTAAATAACTTATTCTAGGCCATACCAATCAACTACCAAATGACTACTTACCTGACCTAGAATAATAATAACAAAATTCATCTGAAGCATCAAAAGGTGAAGAACTGGAAGGGAACAGCTATAATAAAATAAAGTAAGGTGACCTAATTCTACCAGATCTAAAGCTATACAATAAAATGGCAATAATCAAAACTTCCTGGTATTGGTTAAGAAATACAGTAATTGATCATTGTATTAGCTTAGGTTCAAAAGAAACTGCCATAAATGATTACAACA
Source organism: Macrotis lagotis (assembly GCF_037893015.1). NCBI lineage: Eukaryota > Metazoa > Chordata > Mammalia > Peramelemorphia > Peramelidae > Macrotis > Macrotis lagotis. Next base: position 315,965,505 of record NC_133666.1, on the reverse strand, counting down.
ATCTACTGTTTGATAATCCAGCAACATCAGTTTCTGGGATAGGAACTCATTATTTGACAAAAAAACTTTGGGAAAGCTGGAAAATAATGTGGTAAAAAACTAGGCATAGATCCATATCTTACACCTTATACCAAAATAAGGTTAAAAAGGATACAAGATTTAGATATAAAGGGTGACACCACAAATAAATGAATAGGCCAAGAAATACTCTATCATATCTATGGAAAGGGGATAACTTTAAGACCAGACAAGAATTAGAGTACATTATAAACTGCAAAATGAATGATTTTGACTATATTAAATTAAAAAAAGTTTTTGCACAAATAAAATTAATGCTGCCAAAATTGGAAGGAAAGCAAAAAAAAAGCTGGAAAAACATTCATAACTAGAAGTTCTGATAAAGGTCTCATTTCTAAAATAAATAGAGAATTCCATCAAATTTATAGGGTGACAAATCATTACCCAATTGATCAATGGTCAAAGGATATTAATAGACAGTTTTCAAATGAAGAAATTAAAATTATATATAATCATATGGAAGTTACAATTCATTGATTAGTGAAATGCAATTTTAAATAGCTATGGGGTATTATCACATACCTATCAGATTGCCCAGGATGACAAAAAGTGAAAATGATCAATGTTGGAAAGGTTGTTGAAGGATTGAAACATTGATGCATTGCTGGTGCAGTTGTGGAACAATCAAACCATTCTGGAGAGCAATATGGAACTATGCCCAAAGAGCAATAAAAATGTTCATTCCCTTAGACCCACCAATTCCAATTCAAGGTCTATATCCAGCAGAAGTCATAAAAAATGGGAAAAGTCCCACATGTTCCAAAATATTCATAGCAGTTCTTTTTATAGTGCCAAAAAATTGGAAATTGAGGTTATGCCCATTAATTGGAGAATGGCTAAACAAATTATGCTACATGAATACTATCGAATTCTATTGTTTTATAGGAAACCACAAATGGTAGGACTCTGGAGAAGCATAGAATGAAGTTACAGGATCTGATATTCAGTGAAGGGAGAAGAAACAAAAGAACAATGTACATATTAACAATAACTATGTGAGTTGATCAACCATGGTTGAAGAGGCTCCTCTCAGCAGTTTGGAGAGCTAGGACCACTGTAATAGACTGGCCATGAACAATGTTATTCCCATCCAGAGGGAAAAAAAAAAAACAAATAACCAACAAAAACAAACATAAAAAGAACCCTTCAGAATTTGATGAACACTTTATAAAAATTGTCTCATTTATTTCTTTCTCTTAATTCCTCATAACAAAAATAACTTATCTCTAAAGATGTTTATCAAAAATATGTATCTGCAATGCTAACCTGACTGTTCCCTGCTGAGGGGAGGAGGGGTGGGAAGGGAGTGCAGAAGGAAATTTTGTAACTTAAAAATATACATGTGAATATGGATGCAAAAAACAAAAAGAAATTTAAAAAAAGAGAAAAAAGAAATCATGAGTGGCTAGAATTTAGAATATATTGAAAAGATTTGCATGAACTGATGCTGAGTGAAGTGAGCAATGTACACATTGGCTTCAATATTGTAAGATGATACATTTTTATCAACTTAGTTCCACTCAACAGGTTGGTGATCAAAAGCTATTTTTTTTTGTAAGGCAATGGGGTTAAGTGGCTTGTTGAAGGCCACACAGCTAGGTAATTATTAAGTGTCTGAGGCCGGATTTGAACTCAGGTACTCCTAACTCCATGGCTGGTACTCTATCTACTGCACCACCTTGCTGCCCCAGATCAAGGCTATTCTAAGAGTCTTGTTATGGAAAATGCAATCTTCATCCAGAGGAAAAATACTATGAATTCTGATTGTAGAGGAACCGATATTATGATCATTTTTAAAAACTTTTTTTTATATTGTTTCTTTCTCTCTAATGATCTTTGCCTTCAATTATAATTATTCTTTCCCAACATGCTCAGCATTAAAATAAATTAAACAAAATTGTTTATGTACCAACCTATCTGATTGTTAGGTATCAATTGGATTGGGTTAAGAAAGGATGGTAGAAAAATGTAGAAGTAAAAAGATTGCCAAAAATGAAAGTTGAAAGCTATCTTTGCATATAATTGGAAATAAAAATAAAGAATATGATTTCAAATGCTTTCTGTTTCAATTGACTAATCTTTAAACCTCATCAGACTAACACTTTAGTGTTACTTTAATTGAATCATTCTTTATCACAGAATCTTGAAGGCCTATTTACCTTCTTACAAGTGGAAATTATTCTGCAGGTCTGACATTCATATTACCACTCTATACTCAAAATTATCTCTCATAATTTCCAAATGTCCAATCAATTTAAAGAAACAAAGGTGTTTTATCTCTACATACTTACATTCTTGATTTTCCTCTAGCTTGCAATTCCCAAACTGTTATTTTTGTCCTATTCAAGTCCTACCCACCCTTTTAGGTTTATGTTTAAATTTATGTTCTTCAGAATGGTGTTTCTGATAATCATTACTTTCTGGAGGGATTCAGTAAATAATTACTGATATTTTAGTTTTGGATTCCATATCACTCTGAAATCTGAAGAAGTTGCAGTCTATAAAACAATTAAGTGCCAAAATATATACTATCATTCAGCCTGATATTCTTATTGTGTTCATACCACATCTCCACAACCAATATAAATTATATAAAGATAAGAACCGTTTCTGAATCTAACAAATTGTGTATAATTTAGTACAAAACTAAAAAAATAACATATGTACAGATAGATGAAATGTGAGTACATCTGTGGTCATTTCAAATTCTTAATGGTTTTCTGGGACTTCCGATCAAGATGGTAGAGATAAGAAAGGCACTGTTCTAAAGTCTCCTGGTTTCCCCTCAAAAATAACATGAAAGAAACCTCTTAACATAAATTCGATCCACAAAATGCAGAAAAAGAAGCTAGGAGAAGAATATCTACCTCAAGCTCTGTCTCAAGGGACAGTGGGTGAACCAGGAGCAGAGAGTAGACAGCCAGAACAGGGACAGCAGGTGAGGGGTGGTGGTGGTGGTGAAGGTAGAACATCAGCCTTAGCCTTGGAGGCTTATTGAGTGGTGGATTCGAGTACCAACTTTAGCCACAGAACCTTTGGCTGGGACAGTGGAGGTCTGGTTAGTCCCAGGTCAGCCTGGAAGCAACTTCCAGCACAGAGAGTTGCAGAGCCATGCTAGACATCAACATAGGGCTGGTGGCTTAAACTCTCTAATTTCAGCAGAGCTCTCTTCCCAGAGAAAACAGTAACAGCCCTCCCACCCATTCAGGCTCAGGTGTAGGTAGCAGAGCTCCCTCAGGGATTAATCTCCCTCAGAGATTAAGTAAATCCCCCAGGACCAAACCCATTGTTGAAGGACAATTCAGGCCATTGCTACTCCTCACTCTTTCCAGGCCTAGGGAGAGGGCCTCACACACAACAGAGAAAGCAAACAACAACTACTACTGGCAGGCCACTTGGAGTTACTGAGCCAAATGAAAGAAGTCTCTTGGGTATTCAAAAGCAAGCCACTGAGAGACAGCCCCTTCTCCAACACAAGATCCTAGGAAAATGAAAAAAGGCCAGGGTATAGAGGGGGGCCCATTGAAAATTACTTTGAAAGAGCAGATTCTAACCCAGAGAGATCTAGAAATTCTGAGAAGAATATGAATTGATCTCCAGCCCAGAAAGACATCCTTGAACAAATCAGGAAGGAATTGAAAAATAAATTGGAAAAATTGGGAAAAGAAACTCAAGAGCAAATTAACACATTGAGTGAGAAAATTAACATCTTGTGAACAAGAAAACAAATCCTTGGAAAGTTCAATTGGACAAATATAAAATGAGAATTGTTCTCTCATTGTCTCAATTGGGCATATGCAAAAAAGAAACTAATTCTCTCAAAACTCCACTTGACTAAATGGAAAGTTTCTTCAAAAATAGAATTGACCAATTAGAAAAGGAGTTGGTAAAGAAAAATGAAGAAAATACTACTCTAAAAAAAGAATGGAATCTGTGAAAACTAATGACTACATGAGACAACAAGGTTCTGCTAAACAAAACCAAAAGATGGAAAAAATAGGAAGAAATGATTGAGGAGAGACCAGCTAAGAATTATTTGTCTACCTGAAAACACTGAAGAGAAAAAAAGCCTGGACTTAATAATACAGGAAGTACTGATGGAAAATTGCCCCGATATCATGGAATCAGAGGGCAAAATAGTTATTGAAAAAATGCATTGAATCCCCTGGAAAGGGATCTGAAAATAAAAACCAAGGAGTGCTGTATCCAAATTCCAGCTAAATTATCAGCTAAAAGAGAAAATCCTGCAAGTAGCCAGAAATAAACAATTTAAATACAAAGAGCCACTGGAAGGATTACCCGGGCCCTGTCTACATCAACATTAAGGGATCAAAGGGCCTATAATGAGATTTCTGAAGAGCAAGGGACCTTGGTATCCAACCAAAACTCCAGTATCTGGCAAAGCTGAGACTTCTCTTCCAGGAGAAAAGATGAACATTTAATGAAATGGGAGACTTCCAACATTTCCTGATGAAAAAACCTTAGCTAAATAGAAAATTTGGACATCAGGCAGGAGACTGAAGAGATACATGAAAAGATAAAGAAAAAAGGGTAAAGAAAATACTGCTATCCAATAACATGAAACAATCTATATCCTGGGAGAAAGATTTGCCTAACTCTTGAAAATTCTAACTCTATTAGAATTTGCTTAACCTGAAGTGATGGACACTCATGAATTATATGTGAAATTACTGTCCAATAAGATGGGACTGGCTATATTCCTACCTGGGAGAAAGACTCTAATAACTCTCATGAATTGCAAGTCTATCAGAGAGAATACAGTTAGCCAGAAGTGAAGGACACTCATGACTTTTCTGTGACTCAGAAAGAATTATTTAAAAAGAGTACATCCTTAAAAGGGGGGACAGTAAGAAGAAAGGAACATGGAGGAGATTGAATAGGGTAAATCTCATTACATTAAGAGGTACAAAGGACCTATCGCAATAAAGAAGAAGAAGGAAGGAGGAAAGAACTTCCTGAACTTTACTCTCATCTGATTATGTTAAAGTTAACATAAACACACTCAGTGAAGTTAAGGAAATATCTTAACTTTCAAGTATTAAAAGGAGAAAAGAGGAGGGGAGGAGGAAAAGGGGAACTAAAAGCAGGAAGAAAAGGAAGAAGAGGCAAAGGGAAAGGGGAAAGAAAGGGGAGGGGGGTTAAATATGGGAGGCCAAAACACTGAAGGTGGTGGTTTTAAGGAAAAAAGGTACTGGGGTTATGGATAAAGTAGAAGAAGGGGAAAATACAAACAGAGAGGGAAGATAGCATGGAGGGCAATAAAGAAGTAGTAACTTTAACCTTGAATGTGAATGGGATGAACTCTCCTTTAAAATAGTAGAGTGGATTAAAAGCCAGAATCCAACAATATGCTGCTTAGAAGAAATTCATTTGAAGCAAAGGAGTCATATAGAGTAAAAGTAAAAGTACGGAGCAAAATATCTTTTTTTTCCAGTTGAATTGATAAAAGCAGGTGTAGCGACATTAATCTCAAAGAAAGCAGCTGCAAAAATAGATATCATTAAAAGAGATAAGGAAGGAAATTATATCCTCCTAAAAGTTATCATAGACAGTAAAGTAATTTCAATACTAAATATGTATGCACACAATGGTATAGCATCCAAATTCTTAGAGGAGAAGTTGAAGGAGTTAAAAGAAGACATAGAGAGCAAAATTCTACTAATGGGATACCCCAACCTCCCACTCTCAGATTTAGATAATCATAATATCAACAAGAAGGAAGTTAAGGACATAAATATATTATTAGAAGACATAAATATGATAGATGTATAAAGGAAGATGACTAGGCATTAAAAGGAATATACTTATTGTTCCTGCAATACATGGTACTTACACAAAAATTGATTATGTACTAGGACATAAAAGCCTAATTATCAATTGCAAAAAGAATACAAATAGAAAATCCATCTTTCTCAGCTCATAACTGAATAAAAATCATATCCAATATTGGGCCAGGGATTTAAAGGAATTAATAGATTACTTCTTAGAATAATAAGTAGTATCTATCTGAAACCATCAACAAGCATTTTCTATATAATAAGAATAAGCTAGATGCATTCCCAATAAGATCAGGGATGAAATAATGATGCCCATTATTACCACTACTATTGAGTATTGTATTAAAAATGTTAACTTCAGCAATAAGAGAAGAAAAATACATGAAGAAATCAGAAACGTTAAGGAAGAGACGAATCTCTCACTCTTTGCAGATGACATAATGGTATCCATAAAAAATCCCAAAAAATCTTCTAAAAAGCTAGTAGAAATAATTAGCAATATTAAGAAGTCACAGAATATAAAATAAACTCTCATAAATCCTCATCATTTCTATATATGACTATCAAGATGCAGCATAAAGAGCTATAAATAGAAATTCCAATCAAAGTAACTTCAGACAATATAACATACCTGGAAGACTATCTGCCAAGAGAGACTAAGAAACTTTTTGAAAAAAATTTCAAAACACTTCTCACACAAATAACATCTCATATAAATAACTGGGCAAATATTAACTGCTCATGAATAGATCAAGCTAATATATTAAAAATGACAATTCTACAAAATTAAACTACTTGATTAGTGTTTTTTTTCAATCAAAAAATGCCAAAAATACTTTAAGGTTTTAGGAAAAATTATAAATAAATTCATATGGAGGAATAAAGAGTTGAGAATTTTCAGGGATTCAGTAAAAGAAAAAGTATAAAAGAAGGTGTCTTAGTCTTACCAAATCTAAAATCATATTATAAAGCATCAATAACCAAAATTGTGTGATATTGGCTAATAAATAGAGTGGTGGATCAGTGGAATAGACTAGGTGCAATAGTAGGAAACATTATAGAAATCTGCTATTTGATAAACCCAAAGAGTGCAGCTTCTGGGATAAAATCTCTCTCTCTTGAATAAAAACTGTTGGAAAAATTGGAAGTTAGTGGGGAAGAAAGTTGGATTAAACCAACATCTCTCACACTATATCATGATAAGATCAAAATGGATACAAGATTTAGACATAAAAACAATATTATGAGCAAACTAGTAGATGAAGAACTAGTTTACCTATCAGATCTTTGAAAAGGGAAGCAGTTTATGACCGAGGAAGAGATGGAGGACATCACTAAAAACAAACTAGAGGATTTTGATTACATTAAAAAGCTTTTGCACAGACAAAACCACTGTAACCAAGATCAAAAGAAATGTAGTAAATTGGGAAACAATTTTAGCAACTAGTATTTCTGAAAAAGAACTCACTTCTAAAATAGACAGAGAACTGAGTCAAATTTTCAAAAAAAACAAGCCATTCACCCATTGACAAATGGTTAAATGGTATGCAAAGGAAATTTACAGATGAAGAAATCAAAGTGATCCATAGTCATATGAAAAATTGCTCTAAATCATTACTTATTAGATAAATGCAAATTAAAGCAACTCTGAGGTACCACCTTACACCTCTCAGATTGGCCAATACAACCGGAATGGAAAATGATCAATGTCAGAAGGGATTGAGAAACCTGGGACACTAATGCATTTTTGGTGGGGCTTGTGAACTCATCCAACTTGTCTGGAGTAAAATTTGCTATTACATACAAAGGCTAACAAAAATGTACATACCCTTTGATCCAGCAATACAACTACTTGTTCTATACCCTGAAGAGATTATGAAAAAGGGTAAAACTGCAGTTGTACAAAAATATTCATAGCAATCTTGTTTGTGGTGACAAAGAATTGGAAATTATATAAATGTCCTTCAGTTGGAGTAACAAACTGTGGTATATGTGTGTCATGGAACACTCTTGTTCTATTAGAAACCAGAAGGATGGGAACTCAAGGAAGCCTTGAAGGATTTGTATGAACTGATTCTGAGTGAGATGAACAGAACCAGAATAATATCATTGTATTCCTTAACAGCAACTTGGGGGTGATAATCAACCTTAATGGACTAGCTGGTTCCATCACTGGAACAGTCAGGCAAAATTTTGGGCTATCTCTGATGAAGAACACCATCTAGAGAAAGAATTGTGCGGTTTGAACAAAGAACAAAGACTGTTAAAATTAATTAAAAAAATTCTTATTATGCAATTTTGCTATCTCTTGTACTTTATTTTTCTTCTTTAAGGATATGATTTCTTTCTCATCAAATTCAACTTTGATCAATGTATACCATGGAAACAATGTAAAGACTAACAGATTTCCATCTGTGGGGAGGGAAGCAAGATTAGGGGAAAAAATGTAAAATTCAAAATAATAAATCCTTTCCTTTATTAAAAAAATGACTTTCTAAAAATTGTCCATTTACAAAATAGCTATGATTAAGAAGCAAAGCATCAAAAGGAACAATAGAAGGAAAAGAAGAGGGAGGAGAATTATGGAAGAAATTATGAAAAGTAAGAATGATATGTAATCTCCCCCAGTAGAGATATATGTGTATACTATTATGAAGAAGTTAGTATTCATAGGAAAAATAAGGAATTCTAAGAAATTTTAAATTTAAAATTCTTATCCAACATTTAGGATTTTCTTAGTATATACAGTGTTTTTAGAGGAGAGATATAGGTAAATTATTGGATAAGGAATACCAAATATTGGTAAGAAAAGTTCAAATTTGAAGACTAGTATTTAATTTTACTTTATTCCTGTGTACCTTGAAGCATTTTCACTAAAAAATATTTCTAAGCTTTCTGAAGCTCTCTTTGTATCAGTTGAATTACAATTCATTTACAATATTCAGATGATATTTATACAACCTAAATTTACAGAATCCCTGTAAATTAAATTCTTATTTTGTTTTTTTTGACATTTGCAATTTCCTCCAATCTTGATTCCCTCCTCCCTAACCCCCACAGAAGACAATTTGATAGTCTTTACATTGTGTGCATGTTACACGTTGATTAACAGTGAATGTCCTGAGAGAGAGATCATATCCTTAAGGAAAAAGAAATATATGAAATAGCAAAATTACAATATATATATTTTGGAAAAATTTGAATTAAATTAATAGTCTTTCTCTTTTGTTTAAGCTCCACAATTTATTCTTGGGATAAAGATGTGTTCTCCATCTCAGATACCCTAAAATTGTCCCTGATTGTTACTCTAATGAAATGAGGAAATCCATTAAGGTTGATCATCACCCCAATGTAGCTAAGATGTTAGAGTGTACAATATTCTTCTGGTTCTACACATCTCACTCAGCATCAGTTCATGCAAATCCTTCCAGGTTTCTCTGAATTCCCATCCCTCATGGTTTCTAATGGAACAATAGTGTTCCATAACATACATACATACACACATACATATATATATGTATATAACACATATATATATAAAGCACACACACATATATCTAACATATATATATATATATATATATATATATATATATATATATATATATATCAGTTTGTTCAGCCATTTCCCAGCTGATGGACATTCATTGAATTTCCATTATTTTGCCACAAATGTTTTTGTACAAGTGATGTTTTAACCCTTCCATCAATGATCCTTATCCTCTCTGGTCATACTGGCAACCACAAACATGGATGCTAAGAATATTTTTTGCAAGTTATGTTTTTACTCTTTTTCATGATCTCTTGAGGGTATAGACACAGTAGTGGTATTGTTGGATCAAAAGGTATGCACATTTTTATTGCCTTTTGTGTGTAATTCTAAATTGATCTCCAACAAAAGCTAGATGAGCACACAGCTCCACCAACAATGTATTAGTGGCCCAGATTTCCCACATCCTTTCTGATGTTGACCATGGTCCTTTCTGTTCATATTGGTCAGTCTGAGAGGTATGAGCTGCTTTAATTTGCATTTTGCTAATCAGTAATAATGTAGAGCAAAATTTTCATATGACTAAGGATTGCTTTAATTTCCTCATCTATAAGTTTCCTCTGCATATCTTTTGATCATTATTCAATTGGGGAATGGCTTGTTTTTATTGAAAATTTGATTCAGTTCACAATATTTTTTAGAAATGTGTCCTTTGTCAGTAAAACTACTTGTATTTTCCCAATTTACTATATTTTTGAATAGTTCCGAATTTACTACATTTCTTTTGATCTTGGTTACGGTGGTTTTGTCTTTGCAAATGCTTGTTAATTTAATGTAATCAAAACCATCTATTATTTTAATAATATTTAATATTATTTAATATTTAATAATATTCTCTATCTCTTTTTAGGTCATTAACTACTTCCCTTTCCATTTATCTGACAGGCAAACTATTTCTGATCTCCTAGTTTGTTTATGTTGGGGTTTTTTTTGTCTTTTAGGTCTAAATCCTATGACCATTTTGATCTTATCTTGGTATAAAGTGTGAGATGTAGGTCTAATCCAAATTTCTGCCATACTAACTTCTGATTTTCCCAAAAGTTTTTAATCGGAAACTTTTTATACCAGAAGTTGGACACTTTCGGTTTATCCAACAACAGATTACTATAATCACTTCCTTCAATCCCTTTTGCACCTATCTATTCCACTCATCCACCACTCTATTTCTTAGCCAATACCAAGACAGTTCTAATGACTAATGCTTTATATTATATTTTTAGATCTAGTAGGGCTCAGCAACATTCTTTTGCAGTTTTTTCTTTAAATCTATGGAAATTCTTGACTTTTTATTTCTCCATATGAATTTCCTTTTAAATTTTTAAACTCATTATAATAATTTTTTTGGAATTTTGATTGGATGGGAACTAAATAAGTTATTTTAAGTAGAATTCTAGTTTTTATTATATTAGCTTGGGCTATCCATGAGCAGCTGATATTTACCAAGTTTTTAACATCAGATTTTATTTGTGACTGAAGTATTTTGTAGTTGTTTTCATAGAGTTTCTTAGTCTTCCTTGGAGATAGACTCCCCAGTATTTTATATTTTCTGAAGTTATTTTGAAAGGGAATTCTCTTTTAGCTGCTGCTGCTCTATCTTGCTGGTAATATATAGAAATGCTAAGGATTTATGGGGGTTTATTTCATATCCTGTAATTTTCCTGATGTTGCTAATTGTTTCTAGTAATTTTTAGATGATTCTTTAGAATTTTCTAGGTATCCCATCATATCATCTGCAAAGAACGAGAGTTGTGTATCTTCCTGCCCAATTTTAATTCTTTCAATTTCTTTCTTTTCTTTTATTGTTCAAACTAACATTTCCAACACAATATTGGAAAGTAATGGTGTAAATGGACATCTGTGTTCCACCCTGATCTTATTGGGAATGCCTATAGCTTATCCCCATTGCATATAATGTTTATCAATGATGTCAGATAGATTCTGCTTACTATTCTAAGGAGCAATCCATTTATTCCTATGCTTTGTAGTGTATTCAGTAGGAATAGGTGCTGTATTTTTGTCAAAGGCTTTTCAGCATCAATTCTGAGAGGTTTGTTACTGATATTGTTAATTATACTAACAATTTTCCTAATATTGAACCAAATATAAATTCCTGGGATAAATCCTGCTTGTTTGTAGTGTATTATCCTAGTTATAACTTGTTTTGCTTTGAGTTGCTTTGTTAATGTTTTATTCAAGATTTTTGCATCTATATTCATTAGGGCAATGGGGTCTATAGTGTTCTTTCTCTGTTTTGACTCTTACTATTTTAGGTGTCAGCACCCTGGTGGTGTCATAAAAAGAGTTAGGTAGAGTTCTGTATTCACCCAGTTTTCCAAAGAGTTTATATAGCATTAGAAATAATTGTTATTCAAATATTTTATAGATTTCACTTGTAAATCGGTCTGGCCCTGGAGATATTTTTCTTAGGGTGTTCAATAATGACTTGTTGAATTTTATTATCTGAGATAGGGGTGATTAAGTATTTAATCTCCTCTTCATTTAACCTGGGCAACTTATATTTTTGTAAATAGTTGTTCATTTCACTTAGATTGTCAAATTTATTGACGTAGAGCTGGGCAAAATAATTCCAAATTATTATTTTAATTTCCTACTCATTGGTAGTGGGTTCACCTACTTCATTTATGATACTATCAATTTGATTTTCTTCTCTCTGTTTTTTTTAATTAAATTGAGAAGAGGTTTATTAATGTTATTGGGTTTTTTTTTCATAAAACCTACTCTTGGGGACAGATAGGTGGCGAAGTGGATAGGGCATCGGGCCTGGAGTCAGGAGTACCTGAGTTCAAATCTAGTCTCAGAGACTTAATAATTACCTACCTGTGTGGCCTGGAGAAATCCACTTAACCCCATTTGCCTTGCAAAACCTAAAAAATAGAAAAAAAATTTAAAAAATGAACTCTTGGTTTTATTTATTAAATCAATAGCTTTGTTGCTTTCAATTTTATTAATTTCTCCTATAATTTTTAAAGTTTCTAATTTGGTATTTAATGGGGGGGTTAATTTGTTCTTTCTCTAATTTTTTAGTTGCATATTTAGTTCATGTATTTCTGCTTTCTCCAATTTATTCAAGTAAACATTTGAACATATAATATTTCTCCTGACAATTGCCTTGGCTGAATCCCATAAGTTTTAGTATATTGTCTCGTTATTGTCATTCTGTAGGATGAAATCATTATTTTTTTCTATAATTTATTGTTTGATTCAATGATTCTTTAAAATGAGGTTATTTTGTTTCCAATTAGTTTTAGGTCTATCTCTCTCTCTCTTACCCATTATTGCATTGATTTTTTTTTTTTTTGCATTATGAACTGAGAAGGATGTATTCACTATTTCTACCTTTCTGCAATTTATTATTAGGTTTTTGTGCCTTAGTACATGCTTAAATTTTGTGTAAGTTCCAAGTACTGCAGAAAAAATGTATAGTCCTTTCTATACCCATTCAACTTTATCCAAAGGTCTATTGTGGCTAGATTTTCTAATATTCTATTTACCTCCTTAACTCACTTCTTGTTTATTTTAGGGTTATATTTATCTATATCTTAGAGCAGGAGGCTGAGGTCTCCCACCAGTAGAGTTGTGTGGTCTATGCCTTTGAGTAACACATTCAACTATTCCATTCAAAATTTGGTTGCCATACCAGTTGGTGCATACATATTTAGTATTGAAATTGCTTCATTTTCTATGGTACCTTGTAAGAGGAAAGAGCTTCCTTCTTTATCTATTTTAATGAGATTTATATTTGTAGCTGCTTTACCTAAGGTAAGGATTGCTACACCTGCTTTTTTCACTTCAGCTGAGGCAAAATATATTTTGCTCCTCCTTTTACCTTTATTTTGTAAGTATTTCTCTACTTCAAGTGAGTTTCTTGTAAGCAGCATATTGCATAATTCTGGTTTTTAATCTACTCTGCTATTCACTTATGTTTTATAGGTGAGTTCATCCCATTCACATTCAAAGTTATAATTACTAACTCTTTATTGCCCTCCATGCTATCTTACCTCTGTTTATATTTCTCCCTTTTTTTCACTTTATGCATATTCCCCTGGATTTTGTTTCTGACTATCACCGTCTTCAATGTGTTTGCACCCTTCATCCATACCACCTTTCATTTCTTTCCTCTTTCCTCTTGACCCTTCTTTCTTCTCTTCCTGCTGTTAGTTCCACTTTTCCTACCCCTCCCCTTTTCTCCTTTTAATACTTGAAAAGTAAGATAACTTTCTCAAGTTAAATTTGTGTGTCTGTTTGTCTGTGTTTGTGTGTGTGTGTGTGTGTGTGTGTGTGTGTGTGTGTGTGTGTGTATGTTAACTTTAGACCTAATCTGATAAGAGTAAGATTCAGGCAGTTCTCACTTCCTCCTCCTTTCTTCCCCCTCTACTGAAATAGGTCCTTCGTACCTCTTTATGTAACATAAATCACCCCATTCAGTATCCTGAATCCTCCTGTCTCTTTACTGTTCCACCTTTTTAAGGTGATATTGTTTTTTTTTAAATCATTCTATCAGTCATGGATAAGTCATGAGTTTCCATCACTTCTGGTTAAGTATATTCTCTCTGATATAGTTACAAGAGTAGGTGGGGAAATGGCCAGTTTCATCTTATTGGATGGCAGTTATTTTGTCCTTTGCCACCTTTTTTTACCTTTTCATATGTCTTTTGATTTTCCTGTTTGATGTCTATTTAGCTCTGGTGTTTTCATCAGGAAACGTTAGAAGTCTCCTGTTTCATTAAATGTCCAGCATTTCTCCTGGAAGAGAAAGAACCCTCAGTTTTGCCAGATGGTGGATTCTTGACTGTATTCCATGCTCTTCAGAATATCTCATTCTAGGACCTTTGATTCTTTAATATTGATGAAGTCAGGTTCTGTTATTACTGTGACTCCTTGGTATCTAAATTCTTATTTTCTGACCATTTGTATGAGTTTCTCTTTTATCTGATAGTTGTGGAATTTAGCCACAATATTCCTTGGTGTTTTTGTTTTGGGAATCCCTTTCCAGAAGGGGTGATGCATTCTGTTAACCACTATTTTGCCCTCTGGTTCCATGATATCGGGGCTGTTTACCATCACTAAATCCTCCAATATTAGGTCCAGGTTCTTCTTCCTTTGAAATATTTTCAGGAAGCCCAATAATCCTTAGATTGTCTTTCCGCATTCTATTCTCAATGTCAGTGGTTTTGCCGATGAGATATTTTACATTTTCTTCCTTTTTTATTTTTTGATTTTTGTTTAACACATTCTTGTTGCCTTATGAAGTCCTTAGTTACCAGATCTCATTATTTTTTTAGAGAAGTATTTTCTTCATTTACCTTTTGCAACTCCTTTTCCAATTGATCAATTCTATTTTTAAAGTTTTCCATTTGCCCAATTGAAGATTTGAGAGAATTATTTTCTTTTTATATTTGTCCAATTATATTGTCCAAAGGATGTGTTTTCTTGTTGCAAGATGTTAATTTCCTGTTGCAAGGTTACAATTTTCTCTTGATTTTCTTTTCCCTATTTTTTCCAATTGATTTTTAAATTTCTTCCTGATTTCTTCATGGAAGTCTTTCTGGACTGGAGATCAATTCATATTCTCCTCAGAATTTCTAGATCTCTCTGAGTTAGGATCTCTTTCTACAAAGTATTTTTCAATGGTCCCCCTTTCTGTTTACCTTTCTTATTTTTCTTAGGATCATGTGTTGGGGGAGTGGTTGGCTCACATAGGTTTGGTTTTGAAAATCCTAGAGGTTATGCTCCCTGTCTTTAGTAACTCCAATTTAGTCATCCATCAGGACATGCTGGTTATTTTCTCTGTAGTTCTGTAACCCTGATTTGAGGCCCACTCTCTAGACCTGGAGGGAGTGGGTGATACTCTGGATACTGTTATCCTTGAACAATATAGCTTGGCAGATGGGGTCAGTTGGGTAATTTCCCTATTCACCTGAGGGATTTTGAGGGAGTTCTGCTGCCTATGTCTGAGCCTGTAGATGGTGGGGTGGAGTTGGGAGGTGAGCTGTTAGTGTATTTATTTTGGGAAGACGGCTCTGATGAAAGTATCAGGCTGAGCAGTGCCAACTGATGTCCAGCCATACTCTGTAAGTCTCTCTCCTGGAACTCATCTTCCAACTCCATTAGGACACCCCAGACCTCTGCTCCCACTACAAATGACTCTGTGGCTTTGGCTGGACATTTGGCTTCACCCGTACATGGCCGCTGGGCTGTCTCTCCACTCTCTGCTTCCAGTTCTCCCACAGTCCCCTAAGATAGAGACAGTTGGTTGATGTTCTTCTCCTAGTTTCTTTTTCTATGGTTTTGTAGCTTGAATTTCTATTAAAACATTTCTTTCATCTCATTTCTGAGGGAAAACCAGGAGACCTTAGAACCATGCCTGTCTTCTCTCTATTTTCTTGGCTGGAAGTTAATTAAAGTTTTTTGTAAGCATTAAAGTTTAAATAGATACAAAAAATAAAGGTTATTTTTATCTAGTTGAAGATTTTGTTAGAAAGAGATTAGAGTTAATTTACTTGACCACAAAAGTCTTAACCAAGATTGATGTGGGATAGCTATAGAGAGACAAATGTGATAATATATATATATATATATATATATATATATATATATATATATATATATATAGTATATTTAGTAAAACATTCTGAAAAGGAATGTAATCTGAAAGCAATGAACTGCCCCAAAAGACAGTAATTTTTTTTCCTTACTAGAGAACCTACATTGATTCTCAGACAATCATTTGTAATATATAACTGGAGATTTTTCTTAAAATATAAGATTAATTAGAAGAACTTTGATATTCAGATTCCTTCATCTTGTTGAGATCCAAATTTAAGCTTTGTTCATTTTAATATTATGAATATGGATTAGAGGTTCAATATGGAATAATAAAATGAGAACAGAATTCCAGCCAAAGGGATTTGCATTAAAATTTTATCTCTGATTGAAGTCTGAGCAAGTCACAACTGCTCAGTGATTCAGGTAAATCTCTTAGATTATAAATTGCAGAGAGGATTCTGAACCTAATTGGTAGAGAACTTCCTCATATGAGATTGTACATAACCAGGGAAACAATTCTATTCCTTACTCCTGTTTCTGTGGAATAAGAATTTACCAGAAAAATGTCAGGAATAGAGATTTTGCCTAAAGATAATCAATGGAAATTTAGTATATTCATTGTATCAAGTAGATAAGGAATAGATTATGATCAAACTACAAAACGGATCCCATATAGTACATTGTTGTTCAGCTATTTGTCCTTGATCACCAGTTGCAAAAAATGAAACATAAATATATCATACATAATAATCAGTGAAATAGTGTTTGAGGTTCCTCTCAGAGTGCTGTTTGTAATTGATGAATTCTCCATTCTAAACAGTGATTATCATTAATACATTTTAAATTTATATGTCCTAGGGGATCTCAGTCAATGAAATCACAAGAATGGAAATTTAGGAAAAATCAATGAGCACAAAAGAGTAAATTAAAAAAATAAAGAAAAATTCATTATATAAGTAAACTCATCCCAGCAAGGATGATGTCATAGTGAAAGTCAAAAGGAACTAGAAAAAGCTCAGGAATCAAGTTATGATGAATCTTAGCAAAGATATAGTTATTTAATATAACAAATTTTAGAATAGAATTCATATTAAAAGTCAGTCTACAGTTTTGTTTTGTTTTTAAAAGACTTCCAAGAGGCAAGTAGATAGTGCAGTGGATAAAGCACCAACTCTTGAGTCAGGAGGACCTGAGCTAAAATTCAGCCTCAGACATTTAATAATGTTTGTCTCTCATTCCTGCAGAAGACCATGACATCAGGAAGATGATGCCATGACAAACATATGAATTGGATTTGATTGAGTTAGTGTTGTGTTAAATCACCATTCTACCTTTCTACTTCAAAGCCATCTGGATCCAGTGACCAGAAATGACTCAGTACAATTGGAAATGGCCCTAGATGTGAGGCAATCAGGGTAAAGTGACTTGCCCAAGGTCAAGTGACTAGAATTTGAACTCCTGTCCTCCTGCCTCCAAAGATAGTACTCTATGCATTGCACCATCTTGCTTTGGAAACGTACTAATTATCTAGATGTGTGTTCTTGAGCAAGTCAATTAATCCCATTGCCTTGCAAAAAAGAAAATAAAAAAGACATCATTATGGATTTCCTTTAGATTCGTTTGAATGCTAAGCTCATAATTCACATACATACATACTTATGTACATACCTATGTAGCTAGTATACCATCTTTCTACTTTAAATAATCTGTTATAGCTGTGCAGGGTAAGTAGGCTATAAGCCTATGATTATTGTCATCACTATTTACTACTGATGCATAGTTTCAAATTATAAGCTACAGTGATTTCAAATGAGAATTTACCACTATTCTATTAATCATAAAATTATTAATCCCTTACTGAATTTATGACAATCCTATCAAATATATATGACTATGAAAGGGATTAAAGTAATCAAGGGTGTTGAGAACTTGCCTTAATTGAAGGGGTTGGATTCAATAAAGTTTATGGTACCATGAGAGCTTTAATTTTTTTTTTATAGTTTGATTTATTCTTCCACAAGCAGAATTCTAAATCATTACTCCTATGTACTGCTTTCTATCAAAAGCAATGGAAAAAAATACTTATCAAAATAAAATAAGACTTTACATAGTCAGAGAAGTAATGTTAAGCATAGGTATAGTACAGTTTTACAAAAATTGAAGTAAGGGAAATTTATCTCTATGCCCTCTTCATCCACTTCTATTTCTGATTCATTTTCCCCTTTTCAAAAAATATTCTATAAATTACTTCTCTATAGTCCAATTGTTATCTTCAAGACTGAAGAATAAGAACCAAATCTTCTTGATTTTTCTTCTTTTTTCAATCTCCTGGAGTCAAGTGAAATGTGAATTGTCAAAGTCTTTCACATTGCGCAGATTATGCCCAGAAGATGACATTTCAAGCACACTATTAGGTTCTTACCTGTCTTGTGTGTAATTTTTTTTAAAAAATGCTATAGGCGAGAGTAAATGCCACTGTAAAGAAAAAAATACTATTAGGTAATGTGCTTGAAATTAGCAGAATTGAGAACAAGTTCTCGCTATATTTCTCCTAGTCTAATTTTCCTCACCTTTAATGTGGGAAAAATATTATTTGATGTTCCTTCCTAAAGAGAAACAAGTGAAAGCATATTGGAAAAATACTTTCTTTTACTCTAAAACAAAACAAGATGTGGACTTCTTTGAAATACTTTACTGTTTTGAATATAGTATTTCTTATTGAAAATACTATTTCATGACCAATTCACTCATGAACAATTCACATATAAACAAATCACTTAAGTAAGTTGCACTTACTTAAATGCAAAATTTAGAATAATTATAAAATTTATTTTGCAGAGTTGTTGTAATTGTTAAGTTAAATAAAACAGAAAAAAGTTAACTTTAAAGCATGATATTGCTTTTCCTTTTTGTTAATGTTTTGGTTGCTACAATCTTACAATAGGACATAGCTTTCAATACAATACTTACATTTATAATATCAGTATTGATTCTATAAAAATAATCAAGTTAATATTGATATTAGAATATAAGAATGTGTATATAAAAGATGTATATAAATACATATCTACACATTGCATGTATAAACTTATATGCATATAAAAGCATAAATATGTTAACTGTTGTTTTTGTTTTCTTATGTGTGAGTGCCTTATATTTTATAAGTTTATATGAGATTTTTAAAAATGGTGAGTAGTTTGGTGCTAATGGTGACAATCAGCCAAATATTGCAAGCATTTAATTATGGTGGAGTCACCCTAAAAGTTTGTTGATAATAATAAATAATAATAATAATAATTTTTGATTCAAATGTGCACATTGATAAAGTTTTGTTCAGCTTTGTTTTCAGATTGGGTAGAATTATGATATAGACAGGAACAACTAAAAGAAAAATCTGTGGAAAATTGTTTTATATCGGCTATGTTATTTTATCATTCCTTGTTTTGGAAGTGCCATTTAGGGAATTGAATATTTCCATTTTTGCCTGAAGTAAAGTGAAAGTTTTATCTAGAAGTATTTTGTTATCGTCATGAAAGTATGGGATATTTGGAGTTATTTTTACAATGCTGAAAACAGAAATTGTTCATTGATCACTGTGAGTGAAAGGAGGGGATGAAATGAAAGTCTTATTTAGATTGATTTTGGGGGGGAACTCTGATACATTCCATTCCTTTTTTTTTAAAGATCCATTTATTTTCAGATTACTACAAAAATCTTGTTTTGAAAGTAAAAATAAACCCCTCTCCCCAACAATATAGAGAAGGCTCATGAAAAATAAAATGAGAGAGAAAAAAAAATAAAATATATGCTTTCAGTCTGTGTTCTGATAGCACAGACTCTGACTCTCCAATGGCTTACATTATTATTAGAAGACCACCAGAGAAGTTGCTTCAATATTTTTTCCCACTGTTGCTATTGTTTTATTTTTTTTAGGTTTTTGCAAGGCAATTGGGGTTAAGTGACTTGCCCAAGGCCACACAGGTAGGTAATTAAGTGTCTGAGACGAGATTTGAACCCAGGTATTCCTGACTCCAAGGCCAGTGCTTTATCCACTATGACACCTAGCCACCCCTACTGTTGCTATTGTTAACTATATTTCCCTCCATTCTATACCTCTCCACTTCCACTGATTCTATATCCTCTTTATCTTCAGAAGTGTGTGGTACCTGAATACCCTCTAATGAGCTTCTCTCTCTTCTAAAACCTCTACTACCTCTTGCCTCTCCCTCTCCCCTTTCTCCATTTCCTTTCCTTTCCTTTTTCCTCAAGGGTAGGATAGATTTCTATACCTAAAGAGTGTATATTTTATCCTCTATGAGTCATTTCTGATGAGAATGAAGGCCCTTCCACTCCATTGTCAAAGGTTTTTCTTGACTCTTTTACATGAAATATCTTAGCCCATTCTACTTCTTTTTTTTAAGTTTTTTTTTTTTTATGCAAAGCCATGGGGTTAAGTGACTTGCCCAGGACCACACAGCTAGGTAACTATTAAGTGTCTGAGACTGGATTTGAACCCAGGTACTCCTGACTCCAGGGCTGGTGCTTTATCCACTGTGCCACCTAGCCACCCCTCTACTTCTTTTCCTTTTTCCCAGTATATTCAATTTTTACCCATTGAATCCAGCATTATAATATTTTATACCTTTATTTTCATCTCCCTCTTGTGCCTTGTCTCTATATGTTCCTTCTAACTGCTCTTATAAGTGAGAAACTTCATACAGATTATCAATCTCTTCTTCCCATGTAGGAATACATGCAGTTCAATATCATTAAAACTCTCATAACTAGCTTTTCCAATATACCCTCTCTAGGCTTCACCTATGTCCTGTACTTGAAGATGACACTTTCTGTTCAGTTGTGGTCATTTCGACAGGAAGTTTGGAAGTCCCCTATTTCATTGAATGCTCATCTTTCCTTCTGAAAAAAAGATGCTCAATTTTGATAAGTAGTTGATTCTTGGTTGAAGTCCAAGTATTCTTGCTTTGTGGAATTTTTCGTACTCCAAGTCCTACAATAGCCTTTAATGTAGACATAGCTAAATCCTGTGTAATCCTGAATACAGTTCCATGGTAATTGAATTGTTTATTACTGGATGCATGTAGTATTATCTCTTTGAAGTTCTGGAATTTGGTGATAATATTCCTGGGAGATTTTTTGTTTGTTTGTTTTGTGGAGGCGGTGGGGGGGAGACAGGGATATCTTTCAGGAGGTGATTGTTGGATTGCATCAATTTTTATTTTATCCTCTGCTTCTAGAATATGAGGGCAATTTTGCTGGGCTATTTCTTGAAAATAAAATCTAGTCTCTTTCCCTGGTTATGACTTGCTATTCTAATAATTTTTATATTATCTCTCCTTGAACTGTTTTCCAGGTCAGCTGTTTTTTCAATGAGATAGTTCACATTTTCTCCTAGTTTTTCCTTTCTTTGGTTTTGCTTTATTGATTCTTGATTTGTCATAGAGTCATCAGTTTCTCTTAGCTCCATTCTATACTTGAAGGAGTCATTTTCGTCAGAGCGTGCTCTATTTCATTTTTCATTTGTCCAATTCTGATATTTATACATTTTTCTCCTCATTTCCTTTTTTTTAGGTTTTTGCTAGGCAATGGGGTTAAGTGGCTTGCCCAAGGCCACACAGCTAGGTAATTATTTAGTGTCTGAGACCGGATTGAACACAGGAGCTCCTGACTCCAGGGCCAGTGCTTTATCTACTGTGCCACCTAGCCGCCCCTCCTCATTTACCTTTTAGACTGTTTTTTTTCCCCTTTTGAACTAAACTGATTTTTAACATGTTATTTTCTTCAGTATTTTCTATATCACCTTCACCAAACTTCTGCCTTGGTTTACATCATTTTCCTGCATTGCTGTCATTTCTCTTCCCAATTTTTCCTCTAACTTCTTTACTTGCTTTTCAAAGTCTTTTTTGAGTTCTTCCATAACTTGTGATCAATTCATCTTTTTTCTTAGAGGGTTTGGATACAGAAACTTTGCTTTTATCTTCTTCTCAGTATATATTCTGATTTTCTGTGTGTCCAAAGTAATTTTCTATGATCAGATTCTTTTTTTCACTATTGTTTACTGATTTCTCCAGCCTATAACCTGATTTTCTCATACCTCAACCCAAGCACCTTAATTCCTCCAATGTCTTATGGGAGACTCTGGCCTGTGCTCTGATCTGTGGGTGATCACAGACACACCCTCTGTCTGGAGCTGTAAAAAGGATCCCTGCTCTGCTATGATAATATGGAGATCCAGATCAGGTTATGTGTCTGAGAATGGGCATAGCAACAGATTTCTGTCACAGAGATAACAGAATATCCTTTGTAGCCTCTCCCCACACCCTCATCATCTGTGGGATGAGTGCTCTGAAAGCAACTTCAAGGTAACTCTGTAGATATCCTGGGTGGTGCTTCCACAAGGCCTGAGCTGGCTTAAAGCCTCAGTGCTCACTAATATGCAGTAAAGTTCTCCTGTCTACCCTTTAAGTGGTTCCTGGAGATCCCTGGACGAAGAGGTCTGGAAGCTGCTCCTGCTGTCACAGACTCAGAAATCACCAAGGACCCAGCTATGCTGTGGCCTGTTCCTGGAAGACTGCAGGTGGTTTGCACCTGCACAGCACTGCTCTGGTCCCAGTTGCACTATAGCTCTTTCTAATACCAGTCCCAGAGGGGAGGAAAAAGCTTTCTGTAGATTTATAAAATTATCTTGCACAGGAAACTTATTTTACTCAGTCTTTCTGTGGGTTCTCATGCTCTAGAATATTGTTAGAATTATAATTTTATGACATTTGGGGTTTCTGGTAAATCCTGCCTTCACACACTTCCATCCTCTTATGCAGATTGATTTTGTTTATTTTGAGTCATCTGCCTTTGGGTATTAGAATATATAGAGGTGTTAGTTTATTTCACCTATTACACAAGGAATGTCAAAGAATGCATCAGAGTAGAAGGGTGGACAGGGAAGGACAACAGACTTAGTTCTACAGCCTGGGAACCCTAATGATTCCCCTTATTTTATAAACTTGTAAGGTTTCTGAAAACCTTTTATGTGGGCCAGGCCAACAATTGTGGGAAATGAGTCAACTTTGACTCATGGAATTTCTTAAAAGTGAACTTGACTTGCTATAGATCTATAAACTTTGGTGAAATATATAAAAATAGGGATTTCTGGTAAAGAAAAACATGAATCTAAATGAAGTCTCTTATGCTTGAAATGAATTTTTCTGCTTAATTACTACTCTATGATAGAGAAAAGTAACTATATCTATCCCTAGGCTGTTTTTGTTGAAAATTGTTATTTATGGTAAAAGACCTTGAGATTCTGATCAATTTTTATTTAAGGTTTGACTTTATGTATTGCTGTCTGATGAATCATTAAGTCCATAATCCATGATTCAAGAGAAATACCACAAGCTATTCTTAGGTAATGGAATCCTAAACTATCACAGATGGAAATCTAAATCAGGGAAAAGGTCTGAAGGAAAATTTTTTATCTTAGTCTCAGTCCAAGATAACTTATTCCCATTGTACACTTTAGAAAAGGAGTGTTTTGCTCCTGGTTATTCCTGAACTTAATTATGAGGTGGGATTATTTCTGCATGATTAATTGTCAACTGTGACACTCACCTGAAGACACACAGAACTAAGGAAATTTGATCCTACTGTATATTTTTGACTCAGCAAGAACTAATTTGATGCTGTGTTAATCATTTTTCAGTTCTTTCTGTAGTTGGCAGATTTTCAAATTCAGAGCAAATAGTCAGTGAAAGACATGGTCACATGAAAAAATATATACTGGTACCATACCTTGTTCCCCTACATAGTGAAAATATCAATATTATCTAAATTGGAAACCTATCACATGATCTCTCTTAAGTATATCTTAGATAAAATGATTTGACTACTGACTACCAAAGTAATGGAGTACTATTTTGTTATCTACACTGCTCTGCTCTGTATAGCTGTTATTCCTTTTGTGATTGTCATATGTATATTTATAACTCCATACAGGTGGAAATCTGGAATGAGTACATCATGGAAAAGAATACATGAATGTGGACTGTCCATTGCAATGTTGTCTCCTCAGAATCTTCCCCAGGTTGACTTTTCTCCTTGCTAACACTGATACTTACCCCACTCTCAATCATTTTGTATGTTTTTTAAGAACCTGATGTGTTTCATATCCATGTAATGATTGTATCCTCCAGGCTATGGACCATACATCAACAACTAGTAGTCAGAGTTACATAATTTCCTCATCATCAGGTACCATCAAACAATGCCTCAGTCAGTTACCAAATCCTCATCAATTCTATATTCCCTTCCAGCAAGAAGCAGTTTCTGATTTTGAGACTTTCACCCTTGTGCCAGCTACTTCCAAATAAAAGAAATGGAGAAGTATAACTTGACATTTGTGTAGCACACAAAGTTTATTTAAATTATATTCCTTTCTAAACCAAACTATTCTATGATGGCCTTGAGAAACGTAGATGAAAGCTAAAGTGTATTTTGCCCATTAGAATAATTTTCTATGATTCAGAAGAACCTGCCTCCCAGAAATTGATTATAGCCATCTGAGTATTCTTTGTCCTACCAACTGAAATTTTAGGAGCTGGAAGCTAAAGCACAACAAAATACATAATAATCCCTATCTGGGGAGCTCTTGAAATTGAAAATTGCATAGCATAATGACCATCTCACTGAGAACCAACTTTTCTTATTATTTTCAATTGATATCTTATTTCATTTTCCAATTATATATTATAAAAGTTTTCCAAACAATTGTGGTCAAATAATTAGTTCTTCTCCCAGAAACAAATTTTATTTTGAATTTTCAAAGAGTAGATTGCTATAGTCATTATAGCCTCTTTTGAACCTATACTTATCCACTACTTCACTATGCTATTTTTAGCTAGTACCAGGGAGTTTTGATGACTGCCACTTTATAATATGTTTTTAGATCTGGTAGAGCAAACACATAACTTTACATTTTTTTCATTCAGTTCCCTTGAAAATCTGGATTTTTTATTAGTAGTTTTCTGGCTAAGCAATGTAGTTATTTGGTACTTTGATATGTATGTCATTGAATAAGTAATTTAATTTGGGTGGAACTGTCCTTTATACTATATTAGTTCAAACTAACCATGATTAATTGAAATTTTTCCAATTGTTCAGATCTGACTTTATTTCTCTGAAAAGTACTTTGTAATTGTATTCCAATAGTTTCTGGGTTTGCATTGGGAGATATATTCCCAAGAATTTTATGTTATCTGTAGTTACTTTTAATGGAATTTATCTTTCTATCTCTTCCTCTTGGACTTTGCTATTCACACACAGAAATGTTGATGATCTGTGTGTGTGTTTATTTTATATTCTCCTACTTTGCTGAATTTTTTATTTGTTTCAAGTAGTTTTTTAGATGATTTTCTTGGGTTCACTAACTATACCATCATATCATCTCTAAAGAGTGCAAGTTTTGCTTACTCATTTCCAATTCTTATTCCTTCAATTTTTTCTCTTATTGCTAAAGTTAACACTTCTAATACTATAATGAAAAGTAATAGTGATAATAGGCATCCTTGTTTCACCCCCTGATTTTATTATTAATGCTCCTACTTTATCCTCATAACCTATAATATTTGTAGATTGTTTTAAACAGACCATACTTATTATTTTAAGGAAAATTTCATTGATTCCTCTACTTTCTAGTGTTTATAATAGAAATGGATATTGTATCTTTTCAAAGACTTTTTCAACATGTTATTGAGAAAAATCATTCAATTTCTGTTGATTTTGCTATTAATATATTCAATTACATTATTTTCTTAATATTGAACCATCCCTGCTTACCTGAAATAAATCCTTCCTTATAATGCTGTATCATCCAAATAATAATTTGCAGTAATCTCTTTGCTAAAAATTCATTTAAGATTTTTGCATCAGTTTTTATCAGTGATCAGTGACATTGATCTATAATTTTCTTTGTTTCTTAGTGGGTTTATTGATGGCTTTTTCAATTTTTTTTCTGAATTAGTTTTATTTGTAAATATTCATTCATTTCATTCAGATTGTCGAAATTATTGCCATATCTTTTGTCAGAACTGCCCTTTACTAACTCTTTAATTTCCTCATCATTGGTGGTTAGTTCACCCTTTTCATTTTTTGGTAATTTTGAAATTGATTTATTTTTGCTTTTGTTAAATCTAATAACCTTAAAGATTTATCTTTTTTATTGCTTTTTGTCACCAACCAATTCTTAATTTCATTTCTTTCAATTTAATTAATATTTCCTTTGATTTTCATAATATCTAATTTGGTATTTAATTACAGATTTTTATTTGTTCCTTTCCTAGCATTTTTGTTGCATACCCAATTGTTTGGCTAATATGTTTTCATTTCAAATTGCTCCTACAAAATGACACACTCACACCAAAAAAAACCCCTAAAGATTGTATTTAATAAAGTGATTATAAAACAAGTAGAAATAAATCAGTTTTTTATAAATCTGTTTTACAGCAAAAGTACCAATAAGTCTTAATATAATAAAAAGAAGAGAAAAGCCTACAAAAACATAAACAGTAAGAGAGAGCATTACCAATTCTGGGGAGCTTCAACATCTGAATCTACAGTAGCTGTTGAGTCCCATGTTACAGCCTCCAGAGTCCCAATTGGGAAAGTCCCAGGCAGAGCATCCTCTCCATGTGTGAGACTCCAATTAGGGTAAGGTCTAATTAGACCTTATATAGCTTGAGAACAAAAAAAAAAAAAAGCTTTTCACCAACAGTTTGTGGAATAAAACCAAAGAGTAAACTACCCCTCCACAAAGAATTATAGTATTTACATTAAGGAATGACTATTTCCTGAAAAGATAGGCATTATTATTCAAATACAGCCTTGAGAGTCTGACCAGGACTGTCAAGGATGTTCAGTGGTTCTTTTAAATGCTAAAGCTGTTTTAAAGATGAGCAATCCTGCTCATCTCCCCTCCCAGTACATCAGGGGTGAATTGGGAGTCAGTGATACTCTGTACAATAGAGATAAATTGGGGGTCAGTAATTCTGAGTAGCTAAAGTATAAGGCCTCACCATGGAAAATCTTATATCTTATGTATTAACCATAAGCCAATTCATTCATTTGATCTTTCTCTATTTAATTTTACAAGCATTTAGTTATAAAATTTCCCTTCAAAACTTCTTAAGGTATATTCCATATATTTTAGTTTGATGGCTCATTATTTTCATTTTCTTGGATACAATTATGGATAATGTCTATGATTTGCTGCTTGATCCACTCCATTAAAATTATTTAGTTTCCAATTATTTTTGATTTATCTTTCCATTACCCTTTATCAAATGTAATTTTTATTTCATTATGATCTGCAAAGTATGTATTTATTATTTCTGTCTTTCTGCATTTGATTGTAAGGTTTTTATGCCATAGTACATGCTCAATTTTGGTATAGGAACAATGTTGTGCAGAGAAAAATGTATATTCTTTTTTTTATCCCTATTAAGTTTTCTCCAGACTTATCACATATCTAAGTTTTCTATGATTTTATTCACATTCTTCCCTTCTTTCTTGTTTATTTTGTATTTAGATTTATTTACTTCTGAGAGAGGGAGGCTGAGGTTTCCATTAGTAAATTTTTGCTGTTTGTCTCCTTATGATTCATTCAGCTTTTCCTCTAGGAACTAGGATACTATACCACTATTTGCGTACAATATTAATAATAATATAGCTTCATTCCCTTATGGTACCTTTTAAGAAGATGCAGTTTCCTTCATTTTCCCTTTTAATGAGGTGGATTTTTTTCTTTTGTTTTATCAGAAGTTAGGATGGTTAATCCTGATTTTTTTCCTTCTGCTGAAATATAATGTATTTTGCTCCATCCTTTTAACTTAACACTATGTGTAACTCTCTGTATCAAATGTGTTTCTTGTAAACAACATATTGTAGGATTCTGTTTTTTAATCCTTTCTGCTCTCTGCTTCCATTTTATGGAAGAGGTCATTCCAGTCACAGTTATACTTAACATTATTAATCCTGTATTTCGCTCCATGCTATTTTTCTCCATTTATATTTTTCTCTTTCCTTTCTTCTTATTCCTCTTCACCAAAGGTTATTCCCTTTCACCATTAATTTATCTTTTAAAAATTTAACTTTCACTTTTTATACATATATTTTATCCTTTACTTTTATAAGTGCCTTCCTTCCTTTTTCTTTCTCTTCCCCCCCTTCTCTGTAGAGGAGGATAAATTTTTAAACCCAAATGGGAATGTCTCATGTCTCTCATTCTCTCTGGGTCCAATCTATTGAATAGAATTTACAGAGTGTTCACATCCTCCCATCTTTCCGTCTAATATTGTAGATCCTAGTACCTCTTTATCTGACTTTATTTATCAATCAAGAATTCTTTTTAGGAAGCATCAATCAAAACTTGATTTATTGATTGTCCTATGGCATGATATGCTCAAAGTACTGTCAGTAAAAATACAGTCATTGACTGGTTGATTGATTGCTTGATAGTTTGATAAGCAGCATTGCCTCAAAGTCATTAAGTATTAATGGTCTCATTAGAAATATACTTCTCAGGAATCTTGAATTAAATAAAATTATGCTTGTATACCTTATCCTCATTTCAAGAACCCTCCAAATACACACAATCCTCATGAGTCAAAGTATCATCCAAAGCCAAATCATGAACCAATCATTAATCCCCCAAGCATAATCTCTCCCACACTTGCCCTTTAGTTCCTCAAGCAAGGTACCAAAACTTGTCTTAACTGAAGTATGGATTAAATTCAAGCGTTCTAAGTAGTTTCTCAACATCAGCCCCTAAAGTCACTTCTAATTTAAACAAATTTAGAGTCTCAAACTACTCTAAGCACTGAAACACTCTTGAAGATCTCTCTTAGTAATTTTACAATTTATTTAATGTATTGGAGACACTGGCTCAGGACAGCCCAGCATATCATGCCCTCATCAAAGAAAGGGCTAAGTATTATGAGCAAAGCAGAGTTAAAGTAGGTCAAAGAAAACTAAAACTCAATAATTATAGCCTAAATTTTCTGCTTTTCATCATGACTTTAAGTCTCAATCATAGTGATGTCATCTTTTTCCTCCTCAATGGAAAGACAAAATCCAACCCTACCCAAATCCTCTGAGTCCAATCTCTTCAATTGTATAGTCTTTTGACTATTTTCAGAGAAATAGAGTTTTCTAGAGTTCCAAGTGTTATATATTCTCTAATAAGGTTGTATACAATTTGATGGTCTTGACTATCATTTGCTTTCTTCTGTTTTGTGTTGTTTTGTTCCTTCCTCTTTATATTTATCTTTTTATACATCTCCTGAGTCCCATATAGAGAGATTGAATTCTCTGTTCAGTTCTGGTCTTTTTATAAGGAAATTATGGAAGTCCTTCATTTAATGGAACAGCTATCTTTTCCCCCTAACAGTATATGCTGAATTGTTCAGAGAAGTAAATTCTTGTGATAATCCAAAGTCCTTTACCCTCTCATGTATGCTAAGCTAGGTCCTCGAGCCTTTCAGTGTTGAAGATGACAAATTCTACATAAGCCTGATTATGTTTCCTTTCTATTAAAAATCATTTCGTTTTTTTCTATTTGCAGTATTTTCCTCTTTATTTAAGAATTCTGGAATTTGGGGGGCAGATGGGTCATGAAGTGGGTAGAGTATCACCCTGGAGTCAGGAGGACTTGAGTAAGAATTCAGCCTCAGACATTTATTAGTTGCCTGGATGCATGACCTTGGGTAAGTCACTTAACCTTAATGCCTTAAAGAAATAAATAAAATTTTCAAAAAAGGAATTCTGTAATTTGGCTATAGTGGTCCTTGTAGATTTTACCCTTGGGTCACTTTCTGGAAGAGTTCTGTATATTTATTCAAGGGCTTTGTCTTCTTTCTCTAGCAGAATTGAAGAGTTTTCCCTGATAATTTCCTGCAAGATGTTTTACAGGCTCTTTTTTTGATGTAGACTTTCTGGTAGTTCAATGATTCATAAAGTATCTCTCCTGCATCTATTTTCCATATTGTTATTTTTCTCACATTATTTTAATCTTTTAATTTTATTTGCTGGAATCTTGTCTTTTAGTTTCAATGGTTTTATCTGTTCAGCTCTAACTTTTATGGATTTATTTTCTTCAATTAACATTTGTGTTATATTTTCCAGTTGATTCATTTTATTTCTTGAAGATGTACCTTTGTAGAGTTCCAGAAAAGATGGAAAAGAAAAGCCAGACATTGATTTTAGCTCACCTTGTTTTCCCTCAGAACTAAAAGGAGTCAAACCTCTTAACAGATTTTGGATCCACAGAACCTAGAGAAGAAGCAAGGAGAACAACATGCAGCAAGGTTTGTCACAGGGAAGTGTGGGTGAGCCAGGGACAGAGAACAGAGATATAGCATAGGGATGCTGGGGTGAGTCAAGGAGAGTAACCAGAGAAGATCTGCAATAGTGTTTGTTCTGTGTTTGGCTGGCCTGAGAGCTCCATTATGGTGATCTAGAAATCTATTCTATCAGCTTGGCTGGAATGGAAGACCCAGGACATGAGTCCCTGTGTTTTCCACAGAGTCATCCCCATCTCCCCTTCCTGTGGGAGAACATGACTTTCTTAAGAAAAAACACAGAAACAGCCACAAGGTGCTTGCATCTTGCCTCAAGGCTTGGGTCTGTGAACCATCACTCACCCCACACAAGGCCCTAGTGATAGGGATTAAAATGAGGAAAGGCCAGTGCAAAGTACATTTCATTGAATGTTACCTTGAAAACAAGGATCCTAAATCAGAAAGGACTATAGTTTCAGAGGAGAACATGAATTGTTCTCCAACCTAGAAAGACTTCTTTGAAGAAATAAAAAAAAAAAAAACATTTTATAAATAAGAGAGAACAACTGGAAAACAAACCCAAGAGAAAATTAAAATTATGCCAGGAAAAAATTATCATCTCACAACATGAAAATGATATCCTTTGAAAATACAATTGGAAAAGTCCAAAAAAGAAAATAATTCTCTCAAAAACACGATTAGGAAAATGGAAGAATGCAACAATATTTTCAAAAATGGAATTGAAAAAAAAGGAGATGCAAAATATAAACGAAGAAAACTCTCTAAAAAGACTGAAATCTTTGCAAATGAATAACTTCATGAGACACTAAGAATGTGTTAAAGAAAATTTTAAAAAAATAGAAGAAAATGTAAAATACCCCATCAACAAAAAAAAAAAACAGCCATGGAAAATAGCTCTAGGAAAGACAATGTAAGAATCATAGGACTTCCTAAAAACCTTGAAAAGAAAAAAAAATAGCTTAGATCCATACTTCAGAATAGAGTGAAGAACTGCCTTGATACCTGAAATCAGATGGCAAAATAGTCATTGAAAACAGGGCAATGGAGTTGTGATGGCTTGCACAGGGGCACACAGCTGGGTGATAGTTGGGTGTCTAGGGCTGGATTTGTGCTCGGGTGCTCTTGGCTCTAGGGCCAGTGCTCCATCCACTGCACCACTTGGCCATACTTAATATTATTATTTTTTTAATTTTAATTTTAATTTTTTTCTCTCTCCTGTACTGTATCACTCATGCAGGTCTATATATTTTTGGGGGAGGGGTATTATGTTTACTCTTAAACAAGAATATTTTAGTAATGTATAAAAAACATTATTTGTAAAAAATAAGAATAAATAAATAAATAAAATAACATTTAAAAAATAGACCCCCTCTTGAAAGGGATTCTAAAAATACATATTGTGGTCAAACTCCAATACTATCAAGTTAAAGAGAAAAATGCCATAAACAGCCAGAAAGAAACAATTTAAATACAAAGGAACCACAATGAGGATTACACAAGACCTGACTGTGTCAAAATATAGAGATCAAAAGGCTGAAATTTGATATACTGAAGAGCAAGGGAGCTTGCAATGTAGTTAAGGATTCGCTATCCCACAAACCTCTGTCTTCTCTTCCAGGGAAAATGTTGGATATTTAATGAAATGGAGGCTTTTGCCTTTTCCTGATGAAAAGACTAGAACTAAACAGAAAATTTGATGTCCAAATATGAGACTCAGGAGATACATGAAAAGGTAAAGAAGGAAATATAAAATACAAACTGTTATCCAATAAAATGAAAAGACTATATCCACACCTGAGAGAAAGATTCTCAAAAGTCTTGAGACTTGTAACTCTATTATAGGGAATATATTAAGTCAGAAGTATGGACACTGCTGACTTGTCTGCTACTCTGATGAATAATTTGAAAAATAATATCTCCTTAAAAAGGGGGGAATGTAAAGAGATGGGAGGAAAACAAGAGCTTGAAAGGGGTAAATTACATCATATGAATATATGCAAGGGACCTCTTGCAATAGAGGGAAAGAAGGAAGGAGATGAAAATAGTACTCTAATTATATTTGGCTCAAAGAAGGATTAAAACACATACACTCAGTTGAGTTCATTAATTAATTTATTTTTATATTGATTTTTTATTTTATATTATTACAATAATCTTGTTATGAAAGTAAACTTAAACTTCTCTCCACCCCCAAGAAGATGAGAAACTTCAAGAATAGTGAGAGAGAAAAATATATATATATATACCCCACTCTGTGTCCAAATTCCAATGACTCTATCTCTAGGGTGAGTTGTTTTCTTTATCAAAAGTCCACCGGAGAAGTTGCTTCAATATTTCTCCCAGAGTTGCTATTACAAGCTATATTTACTTCCACTCTATTCCTCCTCCCCACTCACATTTATTCTATTCTCTCTCTCTCTCTCTCTCTCTCTCTCTCTCTCTCTCTCTCTCTTTCCTTTCATCCTTTCCCTGTACAAAAGTGTCTTGTATCTGAGTACGCTATACCATGATCTTCCCTTTCTTCTATTACCTATTCCCCAATTTCCTCCCCCATTCCCCCTTATCCCATCCCTTTCTTCTCATTTTTCTCTAGGTTAAGATAGAATTATATACCTTACTAAATGTGCATATTATTTCCTCTCTGAGCCATTTTTCATGAGAATGAAGGCTTACTCATTCCCCCTCACTTTCCTCCATTCCACTCCATTGGAAAATGTTTTTTCTTGACTCTAATGTGAAATATCTTATCCCCTTCTTCCTCCCCTTTATCTTCCTCCTACTACTTTCCCTTATCACCCATTTACTGAATCCTTTAACTATATTATACCATTATATTGCACTCCTTCCTGTGCCCTGTCTATATATATGCTCCTATTAACAGTTCTTATAAATGAGAAAATTCATATGAGTCATCAATATCTTCATGCAGGAATAGAAACAGTTCAACATCATTAAGTTCTTTATAGTTAATCCTTCTCAACCACCCCCTCTATGATTAACCTGATTTCTATACTTGGAGAGCAACTTTCTGTTCAGCTCTGGTTCTTTGAATAGAAAAGTTTGAAAGCCCCACTGAAAATCCATCTTTTCCCCTGAAAGAGGATGTTCACTTTTGCTGGTTATTTGATTCTCAGTTGGAAACCAAGATGTTTTGCCTTCTGGAGTATCACATTCCAATCCCAACAATCCCTTAATGTAGATGCTGCCAGATCCTGTGTAATCCTGACTATATAGCCATGGTAGTTGAAGTTTTTGTTTCTGACAACATTTAGAATTTTCTCTTTGACTTGGAAGATTTGTTATTTGGCTATAACATTCTTGTAAATTTTTCTTTTGGGATCTCTTTCAGGAGGTGATGGGTGAATTTCCTCAATTTCAATTTTACCCTCTGCTTCAAGGTTCTCAGGGTAATTTTGCTATATTATTTCTTGAAAAATGCAGTCTAGGCACTTTTCCTGATTGTGACTTTCAGGTAGTCCAATAGTTTTTCACTTCTTTTTCCTGGCTCTGTTTTTGAGGTTGATTGCTATTCCAATGAGATACTTCACGTTTTCTTCTAATGTTTGCCTTTTGGGGAGGTTTATTTATTCCTGCATTCTCACAACATCATAAGTTCCTTAGTTCCATTCTGCATTTGAAGGAGTTATTTTCTTCAGACACATTTTTTAAATCTCCTTTTCCATCTGGCCAATTCTGTCTTTTAAGGCATTCTTCTCCTCATTTGTCTTTTATTTTGCTTTTTTCCATTTTGGCCTTATCTGATTTTTAACATATCATTTTCTTCAGTGTTATTTTGCAGTTCTTTCACCAAATGTCTGATTTGATTTCAAGAATTATTTACACAGCTCTCATTTCTTATCTCAATTTTAACTCCACTGGCCTTAATTTCTTTTCAATGTCCTTTTTTTTGAGCTCATCAATAGCCTGAGCCCACTTTCTATTTCTCTTAGAGGGTTTGGATAAAGAAGCTTTGAGTTTGTCATCTTCTGAATCTTCCATGGGACCAAAGTAATTTTCTATGGTCAGATTCTTCTTTTTCTTTTGTTTGCTCATTTCCCTAGCCTAAAACTAATATACTATGCTTCCAAGGCTTTGGGGGATTTTGGGGACACCCCAATGGGATATTTATTCCTTCAAGGTCTCATGTTCTCTTGTCTGTGCTTTGATATGAAAATGACCACAGGCACTTCACTCTGCCCTAGAGCTGTGAGGAGGGTCCATGCTCTGTTATATTAGTATAGAAGCCAAAATGACAACCTGGATCTGAGTCTGGGCAAACATTGGAGTCCTGCTCCATGGGGAGCAAAGAGATTTCTTCAATCTCCTCCTACCCCTTACCGTCTTTGTGCTGCGCTCTGGAGGTGCAAGCTGGCATCCCTGATTCCTGCTGCAGGTTCTCACAGAAGGGCTGTTCTGAGTCTGGTTCTCCCACAATCTGGAGCAGCAGAGTTTTCTCACTACCCCTTCAAGTTGTTCCTGGTCATCCTTGGGCATTGTAGCAATGGCTTTTTTGCAGCCCACAGTCCTGGTAAAATTTATCTTTCCTGTGGAACTTCTGAGTTGTTTTGGACTGGGAAATTGTATCATTCAGTCTTTCTGTGAGTTCTGCATCTCTACCATCTTGGATCTGCCCACTCAGTTGAGTTTAGAAACTTATCTTATCTTTTAAGTACTAAGAGGGGGAAAGGGGATGGGGCGGAAACAAGGGATTGACAGAAGGAGGGAAAGAAAGAAGAGGCAAAGGGAAAGGGGAAATAAATGTGAGGGGTTGGATAGAATAGAGTAAACACATTGAAGGAAATAGCATTCAGAAGCAAAATACTGGGCAATATGGATAAGGTAAAAAATAAAAATACTACAAATGGAGGGAAGAGAGCATGGAGGGCAATAAATTTGTAATTATAGCAAATTATGGTTAGTAATTATAGTAATTATAACTATAAATGTGAATGTTATGAATTCTCCCATAAAAAAAGCAGAGTGGACTAAAAATCAGAATTCTAAAACATGATGTTTTCCAGAAAAGCATTTGAAATGGAGAGATATATAGAGAGTAGAGGTAAAAGGCTGGAGCAGAATATATTATGTTTTAATAGAAGTGAAAAAGGCAGGGGTAGCAATCATTATCTCAGACAAAGCAGCTGCAAAAATTGATCTTATCAAAATAGATAATGAAGGAAACCATATCCTAAAACTTATTTGAAACTAATATTAAATTATTTCATTCAAGGTAATTGTAAAAATGAGAAAATATAATAAAATTCATGGGATATATAGTCAAAGCAATTATTAGGGGATATATTATAGATCTAAATGCTTACATGAATAAAATAGAGAAAGAATAAATCAATGAACAGAGCATGAAACTCAAAAAAGATAGAAACAGAACAAATTAAAATCTCAATTAAATACCAAATTAGAAATTCTGAAAAATTAGAGGAGAAATTAATAAAATCAAGGAAGCTTTTGAAATAACGAATAGAATAAGAATTGGATTTTTGAAAAAATAGAGTAGATGATCCGTTGGTTAATTTGATTTAAAAAAAGGAAGAAAGCCAAATAACTAGTATCAAAAATGAAGAAGGTGAACTCAACACCAATGAGGAGGAAATTAAAATGATAATTTGGAGCTATTTTGCTCAATTAAATATCAAAAAATTGACAATGTAAGTTAAAAGGATGTATAATTACAAATAATTTAAATTGCCCAGGTTAAATGAAGAGGAAACCAGGCCAAGATAGTGGAGAGAAGACAGGCACAGTTCTAAAATCTCTCATCTTTCCCCATAAATGATGTGAAATAAATCTCTTAACAGAAATCCTATCAACAACATCCAGAAGGAAAATCCTGAAGAAAGAACATCTTTGTCTTCTGCAGTCCTAGGTGAGATTGCATTCAGAGGGCAGATCAGTCATGGATCAGCCTGATTAGTGGCAGGGTTGGAGTCCAGGAGGCTGAAGGCCTGAGAGCCAGACCTGCTTGATCCACCTTAGGGCTAGACCTTGTGGGCTTGGATCAACTAGAGAGCAGAGGTATTTGTATTTACACTGACCATCTGGAGCTTGCTGACAGGGCTGGGGGGCGGGGCAGAGTTCCAGGGTGGAAGAGCTGAAAACAACATCCCTGGGCTGCTCTGGTCTGGAGGAACTACTAGTCCATGGCCCCATTAAATCTGAAGGCTCATCCCAGAGCAAACACAGTTACAGACCTTCTGCCCCAGGCAGAGATGTGTGAGCAGAAGAACCAACTCAGCTGAAAATAGGGAGAGAGGGCTGACCTCACCCCAGGGAAAAGCTGACCAATGATTGAAGACAAAAGTATATAACAACTTCAATCACTCCTTCCAGGCCAACGGAGAAGCCTAAATCAAGGACACTGACACTCCAGAGAAAGCTACCAGAACTATCTACTGGCCAGCTGGAGATATTGCACTCAGTGAGTAAAGCCACTAGGGATCCTATTACCAAAATCTGTGAACCAACCCCTCGCCAACTCAAGGTCTTAGTAAAATGAAGAAAGGCCAGGAGAAGGCTGGCCCCATAGAAAAATTCTTGGAAGGAAAAGACCCTAATTCAGAGAGACCTAGAACCTCTGAGACGAATATGATCTGGTCTACAGCACGGAAATACTTTGCTGAAGAAATCAGGAAGGAATTTAAAAATCAATTTGAAAATCTGGGAAAAGAAACCCAAGAAAAGATTAACACTTTGCAAAAAGAAAACAAATCATTGGAAAATTCAACTGGACAAATACAAAATGAGAATAATTCAGATCCTCAATTGGAAAAATAAAAAATGAAAATACCTCTCTCAGATCATCAATTGGATAAATATAAAATGAGAATAATTCTCTCAGATTCTCACTTGGGCAAAGGTAAAAAGAAAATAATTCTTTCAAAAACCTCTAGTGGTCAAGTGGAATGCTCTTTCAAAAATAGGATTGACTGGGGCAGCTTGGTGGCACAGTGGATAGATCACTGGCCCTGGAGTCAGGAATACCTGAGTTCAAATCTGGCCTCAAATATTTAATAATTGCCTAGCTGTGTGACCTTGGGCAAGCCACTTTACCCCACTGCCTTGCAAAAAAAATAGAATTGACCAATTGGAAAAGAAGTTGA
The DNA here is from genome assembly GCF_037893015.1 of Macrotis lagotis. Taxonomy (NCBI): domain Eukaryota; kingdom Metazoa; phylum Chordata; class Mammalia; order Peramelemorphia; family Peramelidae; genus Macrotis; species Macrotis lagotis. The sequence goes on along the minus strand of NC_133666.1, from coordinate 315,928,031 downwards.
AAAAAGGTAAATGAAAAAAATTCCTCTCTTAAAAAAATGGAGTCTTCAGAAACTAATGATTTTATGAGACAGAAAGAGCCTGTTAAACAAAACCAAAAACTAGAAACAATAGAAGAAAAAAAAGTACCTCATCAGCAAAACAACTGACCTAGAGAATAGATCAAGGAAGGACAAGCTGAGAATGACTGGACTTCCTGAAAACACTGAAGAGAATAAAAAGCCTGAGCTTAATATTACAGGATTTAGTGATGGAAAATTGCCCTGATATCATGGAACCAGTGGGCAGAATAGTTATTGAAAGAATACATCAATTCCTTCCAGAAAGGGATCCTAAAATGAAAACAGCAAGGAATGTTGTGGCCAAATTCCAGAACTGTCAGATAAAAGAGAAAATCCTGCAAGCAGACAGAAAGAAAAAAAATTGAAATACCAAGGAGCAACAGTAAGGATTATGCAGAAACTGGCTGCATCAACATTAAGGGATCAAAGGGTCTGGATCAAGATATTCTGAAGAGCAAGGGAGCTTGGAATGCAGCCAACAATCCACTATCTCACAAAATTGATCCTTCTTTTTCAGGGGAAAATATGGACATTTATTGAAATGGAAGGAGTCCATAAATTCATGATGAAAATACCAGAGCTAAATAGAAAATTTCGACATAAAAAGGAGATTCAATAGACACATGAAAAGGTAAATAAAGGGGGGGGGGGTAAAGAAAAAAACTGTCATTCAATAAGATGAAACTGGCTATATCCCAGCATGGGAAAAAGATTCTCATAACTCTTGAGAATTGTAAATCTAACAGAGAGTATATACGTAGCCAGAAGTGATGGACACTCATGACTTATCACTGAGACTGTTATCCAATGGGATGAAATTGGCTGTAACCTTACATGGAAGAAATTGTAACTCTAGGGGGTGGCTAGGTGGTAGAGTGGATAGAGCACAGGCCCTGGAGTCAGGAATGCCCGAGTCCAAATTTGGCTTCAGACACTGAATAATTACCTAGCTGTGTGGCCTTGAACAAGCCACTTAACCCCATTGCCTTGCAAAGAAAAAAACTAATAAAAAGGAATTGGAACCCTATGAGATAGAATATACTTAGCTAGAAGTGATGGATACTCAGAATTTTCTATGATACAGATAGAATGATGTAAAAATACCTCCTCCTTAAAAAGGGGAACAGGAAGGAGACAAGAGGAGGTAAGGGATTGAATGGGGTAAATCTCATTACATTAAAAGGTACAAAGAACCTATGGTAGTAGAGGGGATGAAGGGAGGAGATGAGAAACACTTGGATCTTCCTCTCATCAGACTTGGTCTAAAGTTAACTTATACACATACTCCATTAACTTAAAAAATATCATGCTTTTCAAGTATTAAAAGGGGAAAGCGGGAGGGGGGATGGAGACAGGGAGTGAGAGGAAAAAGGGGGAATAACAGAAAGAAGGGAAGGGAAAAGGGAAAAAGGGAAAAGGAAAAGAAAGGGGTAAGGAGTGGATATGGGGGGAGTGGCTATAGGAGGGCAAACATACTAAAGGGGATAAAATTCAGAAATAAAGTACTGCAGAACACAGATAAGGGCAGGGGTAAAAGGGGGGAAATACAAACAGAGGCAAGATAGCATGGAGAGCAATAAAGAGTTAGTAATTATAACTTTGAATGTGAATGGGATGAATTCTCCCTTAAAATGTAAGCAAATAGCAGAGTGGATTAAAAACCAGAATTCTGCAATATGCTGATTACAAGAAACTTTTGAAGCCGAGAGATACATAGAGAGAAAAGGTAAAAGACTGGATCAAAATATATTTTGCATCAGCTGAAGTGAAAAAAGTAGGAGTAGCAATCTTTATCTCAGACAAAGCAACTGCAAAAATAGATAGCATTAAAAGAGATAAGGAATGCAACTAGATCCTCCTAAAAGGTACCATGGACAATAAAGTAATTTCAATACTGAATATATATATATATATATATATATATACATATATATATATATATATATATATATATATATATATGTATATATGCACTCAATGGCATAGCATCCAAATTCTTAGAGGAGAAGCTGAAAGAACTACAGGAAGACATCGACAATAAAACTCTACTAGTGGGAGAGCTCAACCTCCCACTCTTAGATCTAGATAAATGGAATCATAAAATAAACTAGTAAGAAGTTATGGAGGTAAATAGATTGTTAGAAAAACTAGGTATGATAGACTTACGGAGGAAATTGAATGGGGATTAAAAGGAATATACCTTTTTCTCTGCAGTACATAACACTTATACAAAGATTGATCATGTACCAGGGCATGAAAACCTAATGATCAACTGCAGAAAGGCAAAAATAGTGAATACAACTTTCTCAGATTACAATGCAATAAAAATCATATGCAATATTGGGCCTTGGAGATATTGACCCAGAACTAATTGGAAACTCAATAACCTCATTTTAAAGTATGAGTGAATCAAACAACAAATTATATAAATAATTAATTATTTTGTCCTAGATACTTACAATAATGAAACAACATACCAAAACTTATGGAATTCACTCAAAGAGGCTGTCAGGGGATATAATATATCTTTAAATGCTTACATGGATAAATTAGAGAAAGAGGAAATCAGTGAACAAAATATGCAACTAAAGGAATTAGAGAAAGAACAAATTTTAAAAAAGACCCAATTAAATACAAATTAGAAATTCTAAAAATTAATAACATTTAAAGCAAAAACATATTGAATAAATAAATAAAACAAAAATTTAGCTTGATGAAAAAAACAATAAAATTGATACTATGTTCAATTTGATTATAAAAAAGAAAGAAGAAAATAAAATTGCTAGTATCATAAATGAAAAGTGGGAACTCACTTCCAATTAGGAGGAAATTAAAGTAATAATTCAGAAGTATTTTGCCCAACTCTATGCCAATAAATTTGACAATATAAGTGAAATGGACAAATATTGACAAAAATATAAGTTGTCCAGGTTAAATTAAGAGGAAATTAAATACCTAAAAAACCCTATCTCAGATAAATCATTTCAAAACCCATCTTTGAACTCCCTAAAAAAATATCCAGGGTCTGTTTGATTCACAAGTGAATTTTACCAAACATTTAAGGAACAATTATTTTGAATTCTATATAAACTCTTTGGGAAAATAGGGGAAGATGGAACTCTGCCTAATACTTTCTATGAAACCAGTATTGTGCTGATATCTAAACCAGGAAGAGTTAAAACAGAGAACAAAAATTATAGATCTACCTCCCTGATGAATCTAGATGCAAAAACTTTAAATAAAATCTTGGCAAAATGATTACAACAAGTTATCACTAGGATAATACAGCATGATCATGTAGGATTTATCCCAGGAAAGCAGGTTTGGTTCAATATTAGGAAAACTGTTAGCATAATTAATTATATCAATAGCAAACCTCTCAGAAATCATATGATTATATCAATAGATATTGAAAATTCTTTTGACAAAATACAACACTGATTCCTATTAAAAACAATAGAGAGAGAATAGGAATAAATGAATTTTTCATTAGCATAATAAGCAGTATCTATCTGGAACCAACAACAAGCATTATATACAATGCGGAGAGGCTAGAGGCATACCCAATAGGATCAAGGTTGAAACAAGGATGCCCATTAGCACCCCCACCATTCAATATCTTATTAGAAATTGTATCTTCAGCAATAAGAGAAGAAAAAGAAATTGAAGGAATTAGAATTGTAAAGGAAGAGACAAAACTCTCACTCTTTGAAGATGACATGATGGTATACGTAGAGAATCCCAAAAAACTACTGGAAACAATTAGCCATTTTAGCAACTTTTTTATGCATTTATAAAACACTTCTCACACAAATTAAATCAGAGTAAATAATTGGGCAAGCAGGAATTACGCCTAAAGGATAACAAAAATGTGCATACCCTTTGATCCAGAAATACCACTACTGGGTCTATACCCTGAAGAGATGATGAAAAAGGGTCAAAACATGACTTGTACAAAAATATTCATAGCAACCCTGTTTGTGGTGGCAACGAATTGGAAATCAAGTAAATGTCCTTCAATTGGGGAATGGCTTAGCCAACTGTTGTATATGTATGTCCTGGAACTCTATTGTTCTATTAGAAACTAGGTGGGATGGGAATTCAGGAAATCCCAGAGGGATTTACATGAACTGTTGCTGAGTGAGATGAGTAGAACCAGAAAAACACTATATACCCTAAAATCAACTTGAGGGTGATGATCAACTTTGATGGACTTGCTCATTCCATCAGTGTAACAATCAGTGACAATTTGTGTTTGTCTGCAATATAGAATAGCATCTATATCCAGAGAAAGAACTGTAAAGTTTGAACAAAGACCAAAAAGTATTACTTTTAATTTTTAAAAAATTGATATCTTATTGTCTGAACTTAATATCTTTTATACTTTATGTTTCTTCCTTAAGGATATGATTTCTCTCTCATCCTCGTCAATTCCATTCAATTTGGATCGATATATACCATAGAAACAATGTCAAGACTGACAAATTGCCTTCTGTGGGGGGGGCAGGGGAGGGAACTAAGATCAGGGGAAAAATTGTAAAATTCAAAATAAATAAATTCTTTATAAAAAAGAAATAAATGAAGATGAGAATAAATACCTAAATAACCCTATATCAAAAATAATTTGAATAATACATCAGTAAAGTCCCTAAGAAAAAATATCCAGGGCCAGATTGATTCACAATTGGATTCAATCAAATCTTCAAGGAACAAATGGTTCCTTTCTATATAAACTATTTGTATGATAAGTGAAGATAGAACTTTGCCTCATTCCTTCTTTGACACTCATTATCATGCTGATACCAGGCAGAGTCAGAACAGAGAAAGAAAATTATAAACCCATTTCCCCAATGAATATAGATCCAAAAATCTTAAATAAAATATTACCAAAGGGATTACAGCAAGTTAACATTTGGATAATACACTTTGACCAAGCAGGATTTATTCTAGCAATACAGGGTTGGCTCAATATAAGGAAAACTGTAAACTAAATTAACTATATCAATAACAAATCTAGCAGAAATTATATGATTATCTCAACAGATGTTAAAAAAAAAACCTTGACGAAATACAGCACCCATTCCTACTTACATCACTAGAGAGTGTATGAATAAATGGATTGTTTCTTAGATTGATAAGCAATATTTATCTGAAGGTATCAAACAATCATTATATTCAACTGGAATAGACTAGAAGTATTCTCAAAAATTTCAGGGGTGAAACAAGGAAGCCCTTTATCACCACTATCATTCAACATTGTATCAGAAATGTTAGTTTTAGAGAAGTTTAACAGAAGACAAAGAACCTGAAAGAATTAGAATTGGTAAGGAAGGAACAAAATTCTCACTCTTTGCAGATTATATTATGGTTTGCCCAGAGAACCCTAAAAAATTATCTGAAATTCCTGAAAATATTTAGAAACTTTAGCAAAGTAAGGGGAAACTACATGGCGCAGTCCAGAGAACACTAGCTCTGGAGTCAGGAGGACTCCAAAGTTTAAACCCAGCCTCTGACACTTAAAAAGTACCTAGCTGTTTGACTTTGGGCAAGTCACTTAAACCCAAAGCCTTGCAAAAAGCAAATAAGATTGGGGCAGATAGGTGGCACAGTGGATAAAGCACTGGCCCTGGAATCAGGAGACCCTGGGTTCAAATCCGGTCTCGGACACTTAGTAATAACCTAGCTGTGTGGCCTTGGGCAAGCCACTTAACCCTGTTTGCCTTGCAAAAAAAACCTAAAAAAAAGCAAATAAGATTAATTGCTTGTTATTCCTCAATTGATAAAAGGTCAAAAGATATGAACAGACAGTTTTCAAGTGATGAAATTAAAGCTATATATAATTATATGAAAAAATTCTCCAAGTTTTCATTGAGTAGAGAAATGCAAATTGAAACAACAGTAAGGTATCACCTCACATATATCAAATTGGCTAGGATGTGAAAAAGGGAAAGTGAACAATGTTGGAGAGGTTGTGGGAGGATTAGGACATTTATTCATTGTTGGTGGAGTTGTTAACTGATCCATCCTTTCTGGAGAGCAATATGGAACTATGCCCAAAGAGCAGTAAAACTCTTCATACCCTTTGATCCAGCAATTCCTATTCTAGGTCTATATCTAGAAGAAATTATAAAAAATGGGAAATGTCCAACATATTTCAAAATATCCATAGCAGCTCTTTTTTGTAGTAGCAAAGTACTAGAAATTTCGGGGATGTCTATCAGTTCAAGATTGGTTTAACATATTATGGTACATGAATATTATGGAATACTATTTTCTGTAAGAAACCAAAAGAACAATATACACATCAACAATAGCATTGTGAGATGAACAATCTTGATGGAAGCAGCTTTCTCAGCAGCTCAGAGAGCTAGGACAACTGTATCAGACTGGCTATGGACTATGTTATCCTCATCTTGAGGAAGAAAAACAAAACAAAACACACACAAAAACAACCCTTCAGTATCTGATGACCACTTTATAAAACTTTTCTCTTTTGTATCTCTAATTACTCAAAACAAAATATTTTATCTGCAAATATGTTTATCAATATATATGTACACTGCTAACCTGACTGTTCACCTCTGAGAGGAAGGGGTGGGAAGGGAGGGTGGAAATAAAATTTAAAAATATCCATATGCATATTGATGAAAAATAAGTAAAATTTAAAAAAATTAATAATAAAAAATAAAAAATTTAATGTAATAATACAAACAATATAATAATTATAACAACAAAACAATTTATTAATGACAAAATAATAAATATAATAAATAATAAATACAATAAAATAATAAGTAATAAATAGTAACAATAATCTTAAAATGATAATTTCTTCAATGAAATGCAAATTAAAGCATCTCTGAGATAACCCCTCACATCTCCAAGATTGGTCAATATGACCAGAAAGGATAATGATCTATTTTGGAAGGGATTTGGGAAATCTGGAACACTTATGCCTTATTAGTGATACTTTCAACGATCCAATCACTTTGAAGAGCAATTTGGAATTATGCCCAAAAGGCAATAAAAATATGCATACCATTTGATCCAGAAATAGCACTACTGGGTCTACATCATGAAGATATCATGAAAAAGGATAAAAAAAACTCCACATATACAAAAAAATTATTCATAACAGCTCTGTTTGTAGTGGCCAAGAATTGCAAATCAAGGGAATGCTCATCAATTGTTCATTGGTTGAACAAATTGTGGTATATGTATGGTAAGGAACACTATTGTTCTATTAGAAATCAGGACTAATTGGATTTCAGAGAAGCCTTGAAAGATTTTCATGAATTGAAGCTGAGTGTGATGAGCAGAACCAAAAGAAATTTGTATATTTTAACAACAACATGAGTTGATGATAAACCTTGATGGACATGTTCACTCTAGCAGTTCAATGATCAGGGACAAATTTAGGAGATCCATGATAGAGAATACATCTGTATCCAGAGGAAGAATGATGGAGTTTTAATGAAGGCCAAAGATTATTATCTCCAATTTTTGACAAATTGTTTTATGTATTACGTAATTTTTTATCTCTAATATTTTCTTTCATTCTTAAGGATATGTTTTTGTTTTCTCTCCACATAGTCAATTTAGTGATTTTTGGCGTGAAGAATTAGGATTAGGGGTCAGATTCAGAAGGGTATTTTTTTCTCTGTTTTGTGAGGTTTTGTTTTTCCTATTCTAGTTGCAGATAATATAGTCCATAACTAGTCAAATACAGGTGTCTTAGCTCTCTGGACTGCCGAGAGCAGCTGCTTCCATCAAGGTTATTCATCTCATAATGTTGTTGATGTGTACATTGTTCTCTTGGCTCTAATCCCTTCACTCAGCATGAGATCCCATAAGCCATTCTATGTTTGCCTAGAGTCTTGTCATTTATAGCTTCTTACAGAACAAAACTATTCCGTAGCATTCTTGTACCATAACTCAGCTTCTATGCTAATCACAAGGACTTGCTAATTCATTGATTTGGCATTAAATGATCACATAATGACATTCATTTTCCTTGTCTCCACACAGGATCCTTGACTATAAATAGCTACAATTTATATTTCTTTGCTACTACAAAAAGAGCTACTATGAATATTTTGGAACATATAGGACTTTTTTTCCATTTTTTTTGTAATTTCTTCTGGATATAGAACTGGAATTGGAATACCCAAGTCAAAGGATATGAAAAATTTTATTGCTCTTTGGGCGTAGTTCCATAATGCTCTCCAGAAAGGTTGTATCTGTTCACAACTCCACAAGTGATGTATAAATGTCCCAGTCCTCCCACAATCTCCCCCAAATTTATAATCTTTCCTTTTTCTCATCATGGCTGATCTAAAAGGTGTGAGATGATACCTCTTTGTTGTTTGAATTTGCATTTCTCTAATCAACAGTAATGTGATTTTTTTTTAATATGACTATAAATAGCTTCAATTTCTTCATGCGAAAACTGTTTAAATCCCTTGACTATCAATTGGGTTATGACTTGTAATTTTTTTTAAATTTGATGCAATTCTCTATTTATTTTAGAAAGGAGACCTTTATCAGAACTCCTTGTTGTGAAGATTCTTCCCCAGCTTTCTGTTTCCTTCTACTTTTGCAGCATTGATTTTATTAGTGCAAAACTTTTTTTAATTTAATATTGTCAAAATCAGTCATTTTGCAGTTTATAATGTGCTCTAATTCTTGTTTGGTCATAAATTTATCTCTTTTTAATAGATCCCATAGATTTTGTTCTATTAATTTATCTATAGTATCACTCTTCATGTCTAAATCCTACACCCATTTTGACCTTATTTTGGTATAGGGCATGAGATGTGAATCTATGCCTAGGTTTTGTCATACTATTTTCCAGTTTCCCCAACAATTTTTGTCAAATAGTGAGTTGATATCACATAGACTAATGTCTTAATAAATTGTTTCTTAGTAGATATTTTCTTTGGAAACTACCCTAATCCCTTGAACCATCACTCAATTTCTTAACCAGAACCAGGAAGTTTTGATGACTGTTGTTTTATAGAATAATTTTAGATCTGGTTGAGATCCCTTTAACTTTCAAAGTATGATGAAATGGCTCTACATCTTATTTCAAGTAAAGCCCCTTAGTTACTTGCTCAAAGGCTCAAAGATGCTCTTAATTTCTATGATTCTTCTTATATTTTTTTTTACTTTCATTAATAAGATTTAAATCTAAAAGAAAGCTCTGTGATCATAAACTGTAACCTCTTTTGGTTTCATGTGTTTTGACAAATAAGATGATTTTGGCAGAATTTGGTTTCCTTTTGAATAACTTGTAGCTATTCTTAGTCAAGGAGCCTGTGTGGAGAGAAGGAAAATGAATGACATTATGTGACTATACAATGGCAACTCATTGAATTCTCAAGTCCTTGTGATTAGCGCAGATTAATACAGGACTCCACATAACCAGGGTTTCTACTTTTCTACATTTTGTCTTTTTACAGAAATATGAAAGCTTGTCTTTCTGAAGATTCATCTTTTCTGGTCTTTTCAATAATAATTCTCTTATTTTTAATACTTATATGACAAACTGACTCCAATATTATCTAGAATTTCATATATAAAATTGTTCAGAGAGAATGTCATTCTTATAATTGCAGAATTGGAAGTATCATTAAAATGTGAGGTTGCATGTACTTTAATTTCTCAAAGATTTCTAGGTTATATTAGTGAAGACTGCTTAAACATTGCATATATGGGTCCAGTTTCATTTCTTCTCTTGTGCAACTATTTATAGGCTTGTTAACACATGCTAGGAAGGACCATTCAGATCCAACTAATACCCACCACCCAAAATGGAATGCAGTTAGTAATCTGTTAGAAAATGGAAAGTGAGATAATTTTTTTAAAGAAAGATTTTATTTATTTTGAGTTTTACAATTTTCCCCCATTCTTGTTTTACTCCCCCCACATACCCATAGAAAGCATTATGTTAGTGTTTATATTGGTTTCATGTTATACATTGATCACAGTTGAATGCAATGACAGAGAGATCAAAACATTAAGGAAGAAAAATAAAGTATGAGGTAGTAAATTTAAATAATAATATAACACGTGTTTTTTCTAATTTGATGATAAAAGGCTTTGGTCTTTGTTCAAAGTCTATAATTCCTTCTCAGGATACAATGGTATTCTCAGTTGCAAATAGCTCAAAATTGTCCCTGGTTGTCGCAGTGAAGGGATGAGCAAGTCCATCAGGGTTGATCATCACCCCCAAGTTGCTGTTAGGGTGTACAATGTTTTACTAGTTCTGCTCATCTCACACAGCATCAGTTCATGTGAATATTTCCAGGCTTCCCTAAATTCCCAACCCTCTTCATTTCAAAAAGAACAATAGTGTTCCAGGACATACATATACCACATTTTGTTAAACCAATCCCCAACTGAAGGACATTCACTTAATTTCCATTATTTTGCCACAAATATTTTTGTACAAATGATGTTTTTAAACCTTCCAACAATGATCCTTATCATTTCTGGTCATACTGGACAGTCTGAGAGTTCTGAGGTGGTACATCAGAGAAGTTTTAATTTGCATTTCTCTAATAAGTAGTGATTTAGAGCAAATTTTCATATGACTATGGATTGCTTTGATCTCCTCATCTGTAAATTGCCTTTGCATATCCTTTGACCATTTGTAAATTGGGGAATGGCTTTTTTTAAAAAAATAAAATTGACTCAGTACTCTGCATAATTTAGAAATGAGTCCTTTGTCAGAAGTGTTAGTTGTAAAGATTGTTTCCCAGTTTACTACATTGCTTTTGATCTTGGTTACAGTGGTTTTGTCTGTGCAAAAGCTTTTTAAGTTAATGCAATCTATATTATCTTGTCTGTTATTAGTGATGTTCTCCATCTCTTCCTTAGTCATCAACTGCTTCCCTTTCTACAGATCTGAAGGGTAAACTAATCCTTGATCTTCTGGTTTGCTTATAGTATTGTTTTTATGTCCAAATCCTGTATCCGTTTGGATCTTATCTTGTTATAGGGTGGAAGGTGTTGGTCTAATCTAAGTTTCTTCCATGGGAACGTCCAATTTTCCCAGCAGTTATTATTGGAGAGTATTTATCCCAATAGCTGGACTCTGAGTTTATCAAACAGCAGATTATTATAATTGTTACCTGCTATTGCACCTAGTTTCTTGCACGGGGCCACGGCTCTATTTCTTGGCCAGTATCAGACAGTTTTGATGACTGATTCTTTATAATAGAATTTCAGATCAGGTACGGCTAAGCTACATTCTTTTTCACTTTTTTTTAAATTCCTGGATATTCTTGACTTTTTAATTTCTCCATATGAATTCACTTAGAACTTTTTCTAAATCATTAAAGTTATTTTTTGGAATTTTGATTGATAGGGCACTAAATAGGGTTAATTTTGGTAGAACTGTCCTATTTTTATATTAGCTTGACATATCTATGAGCAGTTGAGCCTTGCCCAGTCATTTGAATCTGATTTAATTTGTGTGAGAATTGTTTTATAATTGTTTTCAAAAAGTTTCTGAATCTGTTTGGCAAATATACTCCCAGGTATTTTATACTGAGGTTACTTTGAATGGAATTTCTCTTTCTAGCACTTTCTGCTGTATCTTTATATATATATATATATATATATATATATATATATATATATATATATATATATATATATGTATATGTTGAGGATTTATGAGAGCTAATTTTATATCCTGCAACTTTGTTAAAATTGCTGTTTCAAATAATTTTTTGGATGATTTTTGGGATTCTCTAGGTAGACTTTCATGTCATCTGCAAAGGGGGAGTTTTGTCTCTTCCTTTCCAATTCTAATTCCTTCAATTTTTTTTCTTACCTAATTGCTGAAGCTAACATTTATAATATGATATAGAATAGTAGTGGTGATAATGGGCATCCTTGTTTCAGCCCTGATCTTATTGGGAATGCCTCTAGTCTCTCCCCATTGAATATAATGCTTGTTGATGGTTTCAGATAGATACTACTTATTATTCTAAGGAACAGTCTATTCAGTCCTTCATTCCCTAATGTTCTTATTAGTAATGGGCTTTGTATTTTTGTCAAAAACTTTTTCAGCATCTAATGATATGATCATAAAATTTCTGATAGGATTGTTGTTGATGTAATTGGTTATGCTAACAGTTTTCCTAATATTGAACCAATCCTGCATTCCTGTGATGAATCCTACTTCATCAAAATGTATTATCCTAGTCATAACTTATTGTAATCATTTTGCTAAGATTTTATTTAAGATTTTTACATCTATATTTATAAGGGAGATAGGTCTATAATTTTCTTTCTCTGCTTTAACTCTGCTTGGTTTAGGTGTCAGCACCATATTGGCTTCATAGAAAGAGTTAAGCAGAGTTCCATCTTCCCGTATTTTTCCAAAGAGTTTATATAGAATTGGAACCAATTGTTCCTTAAATGTTTGGTAAAATTCACTTGTGAATCTATCAGGCCCTGGAAATTATTTCTTAGGGAGTTCAATGATGAGTTTTGAATTACTTTTCCTGAAATAGGGTTATTTAGGTAATTTAATCTCCTCTTCATTTAGCCTGGGTAACTTGTATTCATATAAATATTCATTCATTTCACTGAGATTGTCAAATTTATTGGCATAGGGTTGGGCAAAATAATTCTGAATTATTACTTTAATTTCCTCCTTATTGGAAGTGAGTTCACCTTTTTCATTCATGGTCCCAGCAGTTTGGTTTCTTTCTTTCTTTATTTTAACCAAATTGATCAGATTTTTATCAATTGTATTGGTTATTCATAAAAACTTTTGGTTTTATTTATTAATTCAATAGCTTTTCTTTGCTTTTGATTTTATTAATTTCTCCAAAACTTTTAGAATTTCCAATTTGGAATTTATTTGGGGATTTTTAATTTTTTCTTCCTCTAATTTTTTTAGTTGCATATATAGTTCATTCATTTCCTCTTTCTCTAATTTATACATGAAAGCATTTAAAGATATAATATATCCCCTGACAGTCTCTCTGAGCGAATCCCATAGGTTTGGGTATGTTGTTTCATTCTTGTCATTATCTTTGAATATGATGTCAAGGCTCTTTTCCTGGTCATGACTTCCAGGTATTCCAATAATTTTTAAATCATCTTTTTTTCTAAGTCTGTTTTTCATATCAGTTGTTTTTTCAATGAGTTATTTCACATTTTCTTCTAATTTTTCATTGTTTTGATTTTGAAGTAATGATTGCTGATTTCTGGTAAATTTATCAATCTCCCTGAATTCTATTCTTTGTCTGAAGGATTTGTTCTGCTCAGAGAGTTTTCTTATCTCTTTTTCCATCTGGCCAATTTTGCTTTTTAAAGCATTCTTCTCCTCAATAACTTTTTGAACGGTTTTATCCATTTGACCTAAGCTGGTTTTTAGCATGCTATTTTCTTCAGCATTTTTTTTTTGGATTTCCTTGACTAAGCTGCTGACTTCATTTTCATGTTTTTCCTGCATCTCTCTCATTTCTTTTCCAAGTTTTTCCTTCTAACTCCCTCATTTGATTTTCAAAGTCTTTTTTGAGCTCTCTCATAGCCTGAGCCCAATTTCTGTTTTTCTTGGAGTCTTTAGATGCAGGAGTTTGTGCTTCCTCATCTTCAGACTGAGTGTTTTGATCCTTCTTGGGCTCATTTGCAAAATATTTCTCAATGGTGTTCCTCTTATTTCTCTGCTTGCTCATTTTCCCAGCCTGGGCCTGTTTTGGGGGTGCTTCCTGAGCTTTGGGACACTCCCACAAAGATCTCAGTGTGTGAGGCTCTGTCCTCCCTCCTGGTCTGTGAATGACCATATGCGCCCCTCTCTGCCATGAGGCTGAGGTGGAGGTGGCTCCTGCTGTTCTATTGGGGGGGGGCTAGACTGCAATCAGGTTCTGAATGTGGTCAGAGCACCAGAGTCCTGTTCCAGAGGCAGAGGATAGAACTCTGCAGTCTCTCTTCACACCACTCCCTCAGCTCAATGGGCTCATGCCCTAGGGGCTCCTGGTTACAGGCTTCTCCTTCTTCTGTTTCCAGATCTGGGCTGCTGAAAGACCAAGATGCTTGCTGTGTACCCTGAGGGCTGGGCTCCACATGCTCACTCTGGCAGAGGTCCCCTGCTGTTCTCCACTTTGTGCCCAGTGTTCCCTGGAGTGTAGCTCCGCAGACACCCTCCTGCTGAGAGCTGAGGCTCCCAGCACCCTGGGGCTGCCTCTGGGAGGCTGAAGTTCGTTCCCTCTGGTGGGCCACCCCTCTGGCAGACTGCCCCTCCAACCCCAGGGAGCAGAGCCTTTTTGCTCTTTTCCAGGATACCTTAAGTAGGAGAACTGCCTCTCTGGGTCCCTTTGTGGGTTCTGTCTCTCAAAAGTTTAGTTAGAGTCCTTGGTTTATAAGTTTTATCAGAGAGCGCCTAAGACTAGATCCTTTCTTTTCGCCATCTTGGCTCCATTCTTGTCATTTTCTAGGATAAAATAATTATTTCTTTAATTTGTTGTTTGCTCCATTTATTCTTCAAAATGAGATTATTTACTTTCCCAATTAGTTCTGGGTCTATATCTCCCTGGTCCAATATTGCATATGATTTTTATTGCATTGTGATCTGAGAAAGATGTAGTCATTATTTCGGCCTTCCTGCAGTTGATCATTAATTTGTTACGCCCTAGTACAAGGTCAGTTTTTGTATAAGTGCCATGTACTGCAGAGAAAAAGGTATATTGCTTTATATCCCCATTCAAATTCCTCCATAAGTCTATCCTTAGACTAACAATCTATTTACCACCTTAATTTCTTTCTAGTTTATTTTATGATTTGATTTATCTAGATCTGAGAAGGGGAGGTTGAGCTTTCCCACTAGTAGAGTTTTGTGGTCTATTTCTTCTTGTAGTTCTTTAAGCTTCTCCTCTAAGAATTTAGTTGCTGTCCCTTTGAGTGAATATATATTCAGTACTGAAATCACTTTATTGTCTATTGTAACTTTTAGGAGGATATAATTTCCTTCCTTATCTCTTTTAACACTATCTATTTTTGCAGCTGCTTTGTCTGAGATAAGGATTTCTACTCCTACATTTTTCACTTCAGCTGAAGAAAAATATATTTTGCTCCCACCTTTTCAATTTATTCTATATGCATCTCTATGTGTCAAATGAGCTTCTTGTAAGCAGCATGTTGTAGGATTGAATTTTAATCCACACTCTGTTATTTGCTTATATTTTAAGGGAATGTTCATCCTATTCACATTCAAAGTTATAATTACTCTTAATTGCTCTCTGTGCTTTCTTCCTCTTTTATTCCCCCCCTTTCCCTTTATCCGTATTTCCAAGTATTTTGCTTTTTAATACTAACCCCTTTAGTGTATTTACCCTCCTATATCCACCCCCTTTCCTTTCTTTCCCCTTTCCCTTTTTCCCTTCCCTTTCTTCTTTTAGTTCCCCCCTTCCCCCCTCCCTGTCTCCTTTCCCCCCCTCCCCCTTTCCCCTCTTAATACTTGAAAAGTGAGATTTTTTTTTAAGTTAACTGAGTATATGTGTAAGTTAACTTTAAGCCAACTCTGCTGACAGGAGTATTCAGGTGTTTCTCATCACCTCCCTTCTTCCCCTCTATTACCATAGGTCTTTTGTACCTCTTAATGTAATGAGAATTACGCCATTCAATCCCTTCCCTCCTCCTGTCTCCTTCCAGTATCCCTTTTTTAAGGAGCAGTTGTTTTTAAATCATTCCATCTTAGTTATAGAAAATTCTGAGTATCCATCACTTCTAGTTAAATGTATTCTATCTAATAGAGTTACAATTCTTTAGAGTTATTAAAGTCTTTCTCCCAAGTAGGGTTAGAGGCAGTTTCATCCCACTGGATAGCAGTCTCATGGATCAGTCATGAGGATCCATGACTTCTGGCTAGGTATATTCTCTCTGTTAGAGTTACAATTCTGAAGAGTTATGAGAATCTTTTTCCTATGATGAGATATAGCCAGTTCCATCTTATTGGATAACAGTTTTTTTTCTTTACCCCTCCTTTTTTTTAACATTTTCATGTGTCTCTTGAACCTCCTGTTTGATGTCCAAATTTTCTTTTTTATCTCTGATCTTTTCATCAGGAAAGACTCCACTATCCCATAAAGCTGAGCCTTCTTTTTCATGTGCAAAGATGGATATTTAATGAAATAGAAGAATTCCACTAATTCCTGATGAAAAGATTCTCCATTTTTGATCAGTTGTCGAGGTCAGTTGTTTTGCTTTTTCTATTTTTTCGATCTTTTGATTTTGTTTAACACAATCTTCTTCTCTCATGAAATCATTAGTTTCTGACAATTCCATTCATTTTTATGGAGGAGATGATTTTTCTTCCTTTATCTTTTGCAACTCCTTTTCCAGATGGTCGATTCTATTTTTGAAGGACTTTTCTCTTTGGTCAAATTTAGTCTTGAGAGAATGATTTCCATTTTGCATAAACCAATTCTGCATTTGAGAGAATCATTTTCTTTTTGCATTTGCTCAATTGTGGATTTGAGAGAATTATTTTCTATTTGCCTTTGCCCATTTGAAGATCTGATAGAGTTATTCTCATTTTGTATTTGTCCATTTTTTTCCAAGGATTTGTTTTCTTGTTGTGAAATGTTAATTTTCTCATGCAAGGTATTAATTTTCTCTTATTTCTTTTCCCAATTTTTCCAGTTGATTTTTAAACTCCTTCCTGATTTCTTCGAGTAACTCCTTCTGGGCTGGAGACCAATTCATTTTCTCCTCAGCAGTGCTAGATCTCTCTGGATTAGGATCTGTCTCTTCTACTTATTTCTATTACTTCTAACTATGGGCCCCTCTTTTCTCTGGCCTTTTTCCTCTTGTGTTGGGGGGAGAGAGCTGCCTCGCAGAGCTTTGCTTTTGAGGATCTTAGGGGCCTTGTTCAATTGATTTAGTAATTCCAAGGATGGTGTTTATTGGTTGCTTTCTCTGGAGTAAGGTCCTCAGCAACAGGGTCTGGATTGACATAGAAAACTGGACTGGGCCCTGTGGGAGGGAGTTAATCTCTTTCTTTTGACTGAACTCTGTAGCCCTAAGGGGTGGGGGAGGGACTGTATTGTTTGTTCTGGGCAAAGGGCTCTGCAGAAAGTATGGTGCTCAGGTCCCTGGCCCAGCTTGTTGTTCTCCAGAGGTGCTCTGAGACTCTGCTCTGGAACTTACCCTCCCCTAGTTCTTTCCTCCCCTGGCCATAGACTTCGCAACTAAAGTTGGATCTTGCACCTGCCACTCACCAAAGTCTCCATGGCTAAGACTGACGCTCTGGCCTCCCTCCAGCTGCAGTCTCCAGTGCTAATCCTCTGCTCTCCTCTCCCAGTTTATCCGTGGTCCTCTGAGACAGACCTTCTTGATAACTGTTCTCCTAGCTTTTCTTTCCAGGTTTTGTTGATCAAATTCCTATTAAGAGGTTTCTCTCATGTTATTTCTTAGGGGAAATAGAGAGCACTATCAGTGTCTGTGCTCTCTCAACCATCTTGGACTCTCTCAAGACAACTCTTTTTTTTTAGTTTTTTGGGGTTTTTTTTGCAAAGCAAATGGGGTTAAGTGCCTTGTCCAAGGCCACACAGCTAGGCAATTATTAAGTGTCTGAGAACGGATTTGAACTCAGGTACTCTTAACTTCAGGGCCAGTGCTCTATTCACTGTGCCATCTAGCCTCCCTGAGACAACTCTTTATGTGGTATAGGAGATATTAAAAATTCAGCTAGTAAAGTCAGTACAGCTTGGGATTTGGAAAAAAATGAAGGGATGAGTTCAAATTATGCATGTGAATGACAGTGTAAATCTTGATGAGTCACATAACATGTATTTATCTATGTTTTCTCATTTATAAAATGAAGATATTGATTATACTTTGCTTAAAATATGAGGAGTAATAAGGATCAAATGAAATAATGTGTAAGAAAACCATGAAATCAAAGAATACTTTATCTGTCAGATTTCTGGAATAAGAAGCAGTTTATGACCAAGAAAGAGATTGTTAACATCATTAAAAACAAATTAAATAATTTTTATTATATTAAATTAAAAAGCTTTTGCACAAACAAAACCACTGTAACCAAGATCAAAAGAAATGTAATAAATATGAAAAGACCAGAAAGCAAAGTGATCCATAGTCATAGGAATAACTGCTCTAAATCATTACTGATTACAGATATGTACATGAAAGCAGCTCTGAGGTACCATCCCATACCTATTAGACTGGTCAATATGACCAGAAAGGACAATGTTCAATGTTGGAATGGATGTGGGAAATCTGGGATGCTAATGTATTTTTATTGGAGCTTTGAACTCAACCAACCTTTCTGGAGAGCAATCTGGAATTATGCCCAAAGGGCATATAAAATGTGCATACCCTGAAGAAATCATGCAAAGGATAAAAATATCACTTGTGCAAAAATATTCATAGCAGCCCTGTTTGTGGTAGCAAAGAACTGGAAATTGAGTGTAATTCCATCAATTGAGGAATGTTTGAAAAACTTTTGTTATATTTATGTTATGGGATACTATTGTTTTATTAGAAACCAAGAGGGATATGAATTCAGAGAAGCCTGGAAAGACTTACATGAACTGATCTTCAGCAAGAGGAGCAGAGCCAGAAGAACTTTGTACATCCTACATCAATAAGGGGTTGATGATCAACCTTAATGGACTTGCTCATTTCATCAATGCAATAATCAGGTACAATTTTAGAGTACCTGCAATGGTGAATACTATCTGTATCCAGAGAAAGAACTGTGAAGTTCATATTCTATGAACTTTAATAATTTTTTTTAAAAATGTGTCTTATGTACTATGTAATTTTGCTATCTCTAATATTTTATTTTCTCCTCAAGGATATGATTTCTCACTCAACACATTCAATTTTGATCAATATATATCATGGAAATATTGCAAAGTTTATCAGACTGCCTTCTGATTCAGAGGGGAGAGGGAAGGAAGGGTGGATTGAAAAGTATAAAATTCAAATCCTTACAAAAATGATAAGCAGAAACTACTATTGTGTATAATTGTAAAACAAATAAAATATTTTTAAAATAATTTTTAAAAATTAGTATGGCAGAAACTTGGATTAGACCAACATCTCATACCCTATACCAAGAAAAGATCAAAATGGGTACAGGATTTAGATATAAAAAAACAATTTATAAACAAACTAGGAGATCAGTGAATACTTTACCTGTAAGACCTATGGAAAGGGAAGCAGTTTATGACCAAGGAAGAGTTGGAGGACATCATTACAAACAAACGAGATAATTTTGGTTACATTAAATTATAAAGCTTTTGCACAAAGCCAATGTAATCATGACCCAAAGAAATGTGGTAAATTGGGAAACAATTTTTACAACTAGTATTTCTGACAAAGGACTCATTTCTAAAACATATAGAGAACTAAATCAAATTTATTTTTAAAAAATGACATTCCCCAACTGACAAATGGTCAAAGGGTAAGCAGAGGCAATTCACAGATAAGGAAATCAAAGCTATTCATAATAATATGTAAAATTGCTCCAAATCATTAGTGATTACAGCAATGCTTATTAAAGCATTCCTGAAGTACCACCTCACACCTCTCAGAATTGCAACATGAACAGAAAGGACAATGATCAATGTTGAAAGTGATCTGGGAAACTTGGGACACTAATACATTGTTGGTGGAGCTGTAAACTCATCCATCCTTTCTGGAGAGCAATTTGGAATTATGCCCAGGGCAATACATTGTGCATATCCTTTGATCCAGCAATACCACTACTAGGCTTATACCCTGAAGAGATCATACAAATGGATAAAAGCACTTGTTCCAAAATATTCATAGGAGCTCTGTCTGTGGTAGCAAAGAATTAGAAATTGAGTGAATGTCCATCAGTTGGGGAATGGCTGAAAAAATAGTAGTATATGCATGTTAAGGAACACTATTATTTTATTAGTTAGCAGGAAGGATAGGAATTCAGAGACGCCTGGAAAGACTTGCATGAACTGATGCTGAGCAAGATGAGCAGAACTGGAAGAATATTGCATACCATAACAGCAACATAGGGATGACACTCAACCTTAATGAACTTGCTCATTTCATAAGTTCAATAATCAGGTACAATTTTAGGGTATTCTGTGATAGAGAATACCATCTGTATCCAAAGAAAGAATTGTGGAGTTTAAACAAAGACCAAAGACTGCCACTTTTAATTTAAAAAATAAGTTATCTAATGTATTATATGTTTGCTATCTCTTATATTTTATTTTTTCCTTAAGGGTATGATTGTTTTTTCTCAACACATCCAATTTTGATCATTGTATATCATGGAAACAATGTAAAGACTGTCAGACTGCTT
Organism: Macrotis lagotis; assembly: GCF_037893015.1. Lineage (NCBI taxonomy): Eukaryota > Metazoa > Chordata > Mammalia > Peramelemorphia > Peramelidae > Macrotis > Macrotis lagotis. Next base: position 315,907,636 of record NC_133666.1, on the reverse strand, counting down.
TCTGTGTGGCTTGGAGGGAGGGAAGCAAGGGAAGCAAGGGAATAGAGATTTGGAGGGGAAATTGTAAAATTCAAAAAAATTCAAAAAATAAACAATAGAATAAAGAGGGGGGGGGGGGAAGTACAGTAATTGTGGAAATCATAAAGTTCATGGAATTCTTCCTTGCAAGACTTATCCAGAAACTATGTAAATACAATTACAAAACATGTTTCACACAAATAAACTCAGATTGAAACAAATGGTAAAAAAGTCTTTTCTTCATGGGTACTCAAACTAATACAATGAAAATGATAATTCTTAATTAATATACTTATTTACTGCCATACATATAAAACTACTAAAATATATAGCTCAATGGTTGAGGACTTGAGTACAAATCTTCACAGATCCCTTTTGCTTAAAAGATAAATTTTAAAGTATGTTTTTGTAATTTTGTTTCTAATAACCAACTCTCAGCCTAATTTTCCTGATTTACTTCATTCTGCTTCCCTCATCACTTTCTGTTCTAATCTTATTGCTTTGCTTAAAGATCTGCAAATGTCACTCAGACACCCTAGAGAATCCTAGACAAGCTGCATCAGAATTCAGGCCTTCAATTGTAAAATTTTGTTCAAGAATACAACAAACATATGTCCTTTTACCCATAAATTGAAACAGAAGATTTTTATTCAAACAACATAATGAGCATTGTCAAAAGAAAATTTGCCAAAATTTGTAGTATATACTTACCTCAAACTTACCACACTGTCACTAGTGGAGTATATATTAAGAAAACACTCATGACTTGGCAACATTGAAAAAATACATTCAAGGAAGATATATACCTAGGGTACCTGTTTGGAGGATTTATAAATAACTGGAAAGAGAAACAATTTCAATTCACACAGATGATGCTACAGGAACGCAGTAAAGATTCTAGAATGAGACAACAATTTAAATGTAGGGAACAGCTATAGGAGGATATTTATATGCCACTTCTCAAGTAAAATTCTTTCTTCAGAAAGTTATATCTTAAATGACCTCATTATTCTTCATTGTTCGTATTGGTGTGTTTTCTCTTGACTTTGATTGTAGATTTCTACATAGGAAATTGGAAACAATTTCTACATGGAATCTTATGTTGTCCTTCATTTTTGAAGACTACAGCATCAGAAGTGATGCCATGACAAGCACATGAATTTATTTGAGTGAGGGAGTGCTGAGCTAAGTCACTGTGTTCACTTTCTCCTCTGGATCTATCTCAGTCTATTGACCAGATATGAATTAAGATAACTGGGGATGGTCCTGGAGGCAAGGCCATCAGGTTTAAGCAATTTGTCCAATTTCACACAGCTCAGTAAGGGTCTGAGGTCAGATTTTCAATAAGGTTCTCCTGATATGAGAGCCAGTTATCTACCACTGTGCCATCTAGATGCCCTATAGAATCCATTACCCATTACTCTAAGAATAAATTGAATTAATGCTTGAATCTTTAATGCTAAGTACTGTTGTCATTACAAAATAACTGCTGTTTTTCTTTTGACTGTTTTTCTTCCTTTTCTTGGTTTGCTTTCTCTTAAAATTGTTTTATTTTGTGCTTTTTTATTTTATATCTTATTAATTTGTGACTATATTTTTTCCAACTTCTTATTTTTCAAAAAAAGTTTAAAAAATAAGAAATAAAAAATATCAAATACATTATGATGATATTTGTCCTTTATTTTCAAAGAAGTCTATGGTTTCAGGAGAGGTGATGTCCCAACCAGCACATGAATTGCATTTGAGTAAGGGGTGCTGTGTTAAGTCACCAAATTCACTTTCTTCTCCAAAGTCAGCTGGGTACAGTGTCCAGATATGAATCAGGATGACTGGAGATAACCATGGATATGAGAGGGAATCAGGTAATTTTAAATTGATGTGTCAAGTGTCTGAGACTGGATTTGAACTCCCATCCTCCTGACTCCAAGGTAAGTGCCCTATCCACTGCTACACCTAGCTGCCCTTATCTAACATATAATTTCTTTGGGATAAAATGTGCAGGAATTCCAGTTTTCTGTATTCTGTAAGGAATGGCTGGCAGTGCTTTTTCTCAACTCTTTTCTTAGATTTCTTCTAAAAAGAGAATTATTGTTACCAGAATCCTTAAGGCCCCCCAGTGACTCAACTTCAAAAATAGGTATGGATTTATAAATGGGAATAACAAACTAGATAGCACAACAATTAAATTTATGACCCTGGAGGAAGGGAGACCAGGTTTTTTATCTTGACTCAGACATTTATTGAGTAGATAATCCCAGTCAAATCTTTTAAAGACCTTTTAACTCAGTTTCTTTACTCATAAAATAGAGCTAACAACAGAAACTGCCTCCCTGTGTGAGATACACTTTGCAAAGCACATCACAAATATTTTATAATGTACATTATATATTATTATTATTATTATTATTATTATCAAACATTTTCATTTATTTGATACTACTTACTGAACCTTTTCATTTGACTTTTAGAAGAAGTCTTCAAGGATATGTTTGTCTTCTTTTATTACTATATGAATTCCTTGAGAGCTATAAATATGTTTTACCCCTTCTTTCCTTCCTTCATTTCCTTTCTTGCCATTTTGTTATTATGTAAATTACATGTTTACAAGTCATATATCATTAAAAAATCATACACCCAAATCATGGACAGATTCTTCACATTTGGGGTCAAAAAAGGCAATGAAATTATGAAATAAAGGAAAATGGATATGCTACATCATATTATTAATATGATGCAATGCAACATAAGAGAGAATAACATATCGAAATCTGTAATATTGTATGCTATAATAACATATACTATGCATGGATATGCATACATTTACATACATTATATGAATACCATATCATATCAATGTATATAGTGAATTCTAAAAATCTTTGCATTTATATATGTAAACTTGTTTTTATTTATGTGTGTGTGCATGTAAAATTTTGACCTCTTTAGGTTGGGGATAGGAGCAGTCTATTTCCTAATTGATTAAGAGCTGGAAATGAATGTCTTTAAAGGTGCCTGTGGAGGTTAAATTGTTCTCTCTTTTAGGTGTTTTTTAGAAGTAAAATTCCATTCATCCTCAGAATGTCTAACAGTATATTTAATATATGGGTTAAATTCTGCATTCAAAGAGAGGTGACCCAATTAAAAAAAAACAAACAAAAACAAAATTGAGACATAGCACATTTGAAGAATGACTACTGGTCCTTTATTTTTAAGAAAGTTCTATTTTGCATGTGTCCTTCCTCTGGATTCTTTGTATTCTTTTGAGTTAGTCTGGTCTCTGTAATACTGATGTCTTCCTCCAAAGGACATAGACAATTTTCAAATGAAGAAATTAAAGTTATATATAAAATAATGTAAAAATGCTCCAAGTCATTATTGTTTAGAGAAATAAAAAATTAAAATAACTCTCATGTATCACCTCACACCTATCAGACTGACTAAGAGTTCAACACTGAAGAGGTTATGGGAATATTGGGACAATAATGCATTGCTTAATGGAATTGTGAAATGATCCAACCATTCTGGAGAGCAATATGGAACTAAGCCCAAAAAGCAATAAAATTGTTCATTCTCTTTGACACAGCAATTCCAGTTCTAGGTCTATGCTCAAAAAAAATCATAAAAATTGGGAAAAGTTCCACATGTTCCAAAATACTTATAGCAGTTCTTATTGCAGTGGCAAAAAATTGGAAATTGAGGGGATGGTCATCAATTGGGAAATGACTAAACAAGTTATGGTTCATGAATACTATGGAATATTATTGTTCTATAAGAAAGCAGAAATGATCAGACTCTAGGGATGTGTGCAATGAGGTACTGAATCTGATGCTGAGGGAAGGGAGCAGAAGCAAGAGAACAATGAAAACATTAACAACATTGTGAGATGATCGAACTTGATGTAAGCACTTCCTCTCAGCAGTTCAGAGAGCTAGTACAACTGTTTTAGAATGGCTATGGGCAATGCTGTCCACATCCAAAGGAAGAAAAACTAAACAAAACAAAACAAAACCAAAAAATAAAATAAATTTTCAGAATCTCTTGAACATTTTATAAAAATATCTCTGTGTATCTCTTTCCCTTAATCCTAATTCCTCATACTGAAAATGACTGTAAACATGTTTCTCACAAATATGTATGTGCAATGTAAAACCTGACTGTTTGCTGCTGAGGGGACAGAAGTAGGAAGGGAGAGAAGGACAATTTTGTAACTTAAAATATACATATGCATATGGATGAATGTTGAAAAACTCTCATAACATTTATTTGAAAAATAAAATATCAATAAAAAATGACCTCTTTTTCAGTTGACTTCCATTAATTTTAGAAAGCAAAGCCTTGTGATTCCATTTCAGAACTTAACAATCATAGTATGAAGAGATAGTTTAACAAATTGCTCCCATAGTTGCAAAAAGGAGAGTTTTAATTTCTCCAATAGCATCTTGTTCTCTAGGGTGAAGGGAGGATTTTTCTTAATTTACTTCCTACATAAAAAAATTTTTGGAGCAATGTCAAAGTCTAAAATCCATTCCCATCTCCACTCCCGAGGCTTCTTCAGTCTAGCACCCTAATTTCTCTGGATTTTCCTCATGCAAAAGTAAGAACCTCTGATCAGTAGTTGTTCTTCATATTTTCTATGTCTCAATTTTGGTTTTGTTTTTGTATTTTTTGGGGGTCACCTCTCTTTGGATGTAGAATTCAGCCCATATATTAAGTATACTGTTAACCATGCTGAGGATGAATGAAATTTTGCTTCTAAAAGACAGCTAAAAGAGAGATCCTCCTCAGGTACTTTTAAAGACATTCATTTCCAACTATGAATCAAAGAGATAAAAATACTGCTCCCATTCCCAACAAAATTTCTCAGAAGAAAATCCCTGATTTCTCCCCCAAGAATACCTCATTCATAAATTATATGGGAACATATAAATGTGCGTATATGTATATACACTCATATATATGTTTGAATATTTGTGTATATGCACATATATATAATTCTTATATGTGAAACTCTATGTATGCTTATGAATAGGAAATGCAAACACATGCATATATATAAATATAAATATATATAAATATAAATTTATGTAAGATTCAATTTGGATTTTTTTATTTATATGTATATTTACATTTCTAAATGCAAGACCTTTGATCATGATGAACTGACACATGTATTACACTAAGAAAACAATCTTCATTTATTCATTGAGATTGGTAACCTGTCCCTGCATCTAAATTATGCTTTCATCACACATTTCCTGTATTATTGCCCTTACTATCTATATCTATATCTATATCTATATCTATATATCTATATCTATCAACTACATCTATATCTGTACATACACACACACACACACACACACACAAACACACACACGAACTCTGGCTTCTTTTTCAAATAGATTTGGTTCATTATCAGATCACACAGATGTTCATGAAGACAAAAAGATCCAGATAATTCCCACAAAAATATTTATGCTGTGTGACTAAATTTCCCCCCAGACAGTTTAAGAACTTGACTGCATAGCAAAACAGAAATGTGAAAGAGGTAATGGTTTTATCCAGTTTCTCTGATTCCAGGTCTCATGCTCTTTCAACCATGTCACTATGTCTCAGTATTCAACACAAATCATAAATTCTATTTTTTTTATCATCTCCAAACACAAAGGGAGCAGTGATTATTTTGGGGTGAGATTGTATTATTTCACTAGATCTCTTTGTTAAATGTGATTGTTCATAGTATTGCTTATGAAAACAGAAACCATTCTTTTTTTTCTTTTTTTTTTAGTTTTTTTTTTTTTGCAAGGCAATAGGATTGATTGGCTTGGCCAAGGCCACACAGCTAGGTAGTTATTAAGTGTCTGAGGCCAGATTAGAACTCAGGTACTCCTGACTCCGGGACCAATACTCTATCTACTGTGTCACCTAGCCACCCTACATTCTGTTTTTCTTATGGCCTCAAAGATGCTATGTGTAAGATTTTGATCACTATTGTGTACTGCATTCAATAATAATCTTTACTTCTACAGAATTTTATCTTTCTGTTTTTCTCCACGTTAAAATTTATCAAGAAATCAACATTTTTGACCTTTTTCTTTAAGTTGCCCAACATTTTCAAATACATGATTAAAAGTGCAATATAGAAGACTTCAGACATCCAAACATACGAATATCATTGAAGTAAATGCTTCAATGAGTGGGAATTATTTGCAGGTTATATAACATACATGAAAATGTATAATACAAATGAAAAAAGCAGAAGAAAAATCTCAAAATTTTAGTTTAATGAATTGTAATGATATTCAAAATATGCATTGTATAAAATTTTTTGAGATATTTAGCAATGTACTCTTAATACTTAAAGTTTTCAAAAATGATTATATATAGCAACATTCAATAGTTATACATTATCTGTGCACAAAGAACAATTTAAAAATGGTTTTAATTAATTTGCAGGTTTGCTTATATAACAAAAGTACTCAAAAGAAAATATTTTATAATTTGTTAAAATGATAAAAAATAAATCATTTAAAATTACAAAAATTCCAGAAAATCATGGAATCTGACTGTCTGTCTGACAGTTTAGCTATTTATCTTTGTGACTACTGCAGAAAAAGTAGTTTGAAAATAGCCATCCAACCATGAAAGTAAGTTAGTTCTTGAAATAAAATTACTGAGAGCATAAAGAAAAACCAAAGTATATTTAAATAATTATTGATAACATACAAAAGTCACATGAAAAAGAGTTGCCCAGGGGCGGCTAGGCAGCATAGTGGATAAAACACTGGCCCCGGAGTCAGGAGTATCTGGGTTCAAATCTGGTCTCAGACACTTAATAATTATCTAGCTATGTGGCCTTGGGCAAGCCACTTAACCCCATTTGCCTTAGAAAAACCTAAGAAAAAAAGAGAGAGAGAGAGAGAATTGCCCTTTTATTTTGGTATTGTAATTCTAAATTGTTTAACAAATATAATATTTTTAAAAATGTGTAATTATACTTTATAATTTATAAGCTTAATGCTTAATATTTTATTGATATTTAAAACTTTTGTATAACTTAATTTATCAATTATCATTCTTCCAAAAGATTTGAATAAATTCAAAGTCTCTGCTGATATCAAAATAAGTCACACACTTAGACACATAATAAAAAGAAAAGAAAAGAAAGAAAATTAGGGAAGTTTGATTTTTTTTCTTTTTTCCATAGAGTACTTCCAAGTAAATACCTTACTTTACTTTTTCTTTCTTTTTTTAAATCTATTTTCACTCAAATGCACATGTATATTTTAAGTTACAAAATATCTTTCCTCCCTCCCGTCCCACCCCAACTCCTAACTTTTCTTTTTCAATGAGATCAGATTTTATGATGACAGAGCTAATGAGCTGTATGTACCATATGCTTTCTTGACTGCAGATGACAGAACACAAAACTGCTTTTCCTCAAAAAGTAATATCTATTGACTGAGAGGAAAAAATGTTAAACAATTGATTCTCCAGAGCAGAACCATTTCTGATGATCCATATTTTAGCCACACAACAAAACAAAGTCTGTCAAATATTAGAAACTGGAACAGATGTTAACTCTCCAATGAATTCATGTGCCTCCTATGAAAAGCCTCCATGTGTGTCTTAAATAAATAAAAAGAACATGATTCAGTTCCTGAATCCCTGAGCAGGAAATGAAAAAAAATTAAATCCCTAAACATTATTTACACTCAAAGCAAAATGAAAAAGAGAGCTAAATTACCAGTTAATTTTAAGCATATTAAAAATATGCCAAGGTTCACAATCATAATGAGTTTAGTAAGTATTCATATACTGAGAAAACTTTAATTAAAAAGCACACTGGAAAAATCAACTAATTGTATAATTAAATCTGACATACTATTATAAATTGGTTGTCTCTGGCACTGTCTATTGTAGGTAAAATGTATAATTTCTAATGACCAATTTGCCAACTTGACATAATCAAAACGATGTGATCTCTTAAATACATTATTGAATAATGCTACAATTTGCTGTGTATCATCATCTAAGATTAGAATATAAGAAAGTTTAATACCAATTGCTAACACAATCAAGAAAGTAGAGCATTTGAATTGTAGGAACAGAAAAGGAGCCAATGTTGCCAATAGAGGAATTAATAGCAAAAGCCTTCCACTCTGTAACTTCCTGCATTCAGTGACTTTATAATATTATTGTATTCTAACCAAAAAAAAAAATGAAAGCATGCTGAGATGTCCTTTTGAAAAGCATTGAAGATCTATGGTGTGTAGATACCTGGGTTGAATTCTTTGTGCACCTGTAGGTTGATTATCACGTGTTATGTGAATACTTGGAAATGTCTCGTGTTTTGCAGTATTAAATGAATTTTTTTAGCCCTTAGGAAAAGAATAGACTAAAATGTTGGGAATGATTATTCTATCACAAAATCATTAATAGGTAGAGCCCAGACGATGGATTAGAAACAGCCACATATCTGAATTCAGCCAATATTTTTCTCCAAAGAAACTTAAAATGATACGGAAAATAAAATTTTGGAGTCACAGAATAAACAAATGGTAATAAGGGATATCTTTTCCTGAACTAAAAAAATTTAAAAGGTCATCAGCAAGTTTGTAACACGGAGATGGAGGCCTGTCTGGAGTCCACACACAAGATAGCAACAACCACACTTTCAAGATCTCTCAGTATAGAGATTATATAGAGAAGAGATAAAGATAATTTGTCAAAGAGAATTCAGAGAATTTTTCACAGGCATTGGGGCAGAGTCAGAATTGATTGAAAACTTGATTCAAGATTTTAATTCCAGGGATGAAAAAGAGTACTAGTGGTTAGTCAGAAGGGAGAAAGGAGCTTGGTCACAGATCCAAAGCACAGAGAAGTACTAGCATTTGGGAACATAGGGGAGCATAGGCTCTTGCTGAATAAAGAATAGTTTTCTGACCAGCATAGCAGTTAACATAACTTTCTCAGGATTACATTATCTTGAAAAGTAAAACAAAAAAGTAACACTTACAAACCCAAACATTTAGATCTGAAAATGATAGCCAAAAACATTCTGAAACATTTAGATCTGACCATAGTAGACCCCAAAATTCAGAAGCTTAGAAGAATGCCTCCCCAATGACAAGTGAAGAGAATCCAATTTTAATTTGAAGTTCAATGAAAAAAAAAAACTTTAGCTTTAAAATGAGCCAACAACCATAATAAAAAACCCTAAAAAGTTACTATAATAAAAGGAAGACCAAGTTATAAACTCAGAAGATTAAACTATGGTGTTATGTTCAATTATAACAGACGTACCGCTTCACAGCAGAACAATGAACAAAGGCAATTCTAAAGGACTTGTGATGGAAAATGTCATCAAAATTCAGGGGAAAAAATTCCAGACTTGGGTTGCAGATCAAAGCATACTATTTTCCATTTTTAAGTTTCAATTTATGCTTTATGATTTTTCTCTCTTTTATGTTTTTCTCTCAACATTTTTTTCATGATTGTTCTGATTCTGCTTTTTAATAATATGACTAATGGAGATGTTTAACATTGTTAAACATATATAACCTAGATCACATTAGTTATTGTCAAGAGGAGAGGGGATGGAGGGGAGGGAAAGAGAAATATATGGAATCCAAAACCTTACAAAAATAAATGTTGAAATCTAACTTTGTCAGTAGTATGGAAAAAAAATCAATGGATAAATTTTAAAAAGGAAAGAAAACAATATGAAAAAAACTATCAAAAAAGACCAAGAAAAAATGCTAATTGGACTAAAATGTAAGAAGAATTACTGGAAGTGAAAAGAGATGAGTAGTATAGGAAAAATGGGAAAAGAAATGAGTAACAAAATATTATAAGACATCCAGGGCAGAGTCAAGATGACTCATGAAGCTAATATCTTCCTAGTGCTTTTCCCTACCACACATAAATGAAGTCTGTACTCTGACATTCACGCTACACATCCTACAAAGAAAAAGAGAACATTCAAAATAATTTTCAATTATAGACATTGTGGAAGATTTTCAGTGAATGTCTGCCTCTTTGGGAGAAAAGAGGAAATAAAATCCAGGAGGCAGAACAAGAAAGAGAGCAGTAAACTCTTAGCCATAGTGTAATCCAGGTCTCAGCAACTTAATAATAGCATAGGTCCCAGCAGGTAGATAGCAAGCCAGTAGGGAGTATCCCAACACCAAAAAAGTGAACACTGAAAACAACAGGGTAAAAGACAGGAGTGGGTCAGGACCAAACCACTATTAAGTCAGAACCTGGACAAAAAGGAGGAAAAAGACCTTTGCAAAGGTAAGGACTAGACTGCATAGGCAACATCTTGGTGAACAAGAAATCAGGGATGAGACCCAAGTTCCATCAAAAAAAGGCTTGGATCTATACTCCCTATACCCCATTAGCAGAATTAAAACAACAAAGTTGAATAAAAATATTAAAAGAGCCCTCACTATAGAAACCTGCTTTACAAAGATGACAGCTATGACATGTCTGAGGAAGAAAGCAGTGAAAAATCATTCATAGAGGAAGTATCAAAACAGTCTATAAATTGAACTAAAATGCAAAAGTTCATTGAAGAGCTTAAAGGAATTTAAAAGTCAAAAAAGAGAGAGGAAGGAGAAAAATGGCAAAAGGAAATGAGAGTCAAGCAGGAACATTATGAATAATTGAACAAAAAAATCACCTCCATTAAAAATAAAAATAACCAATTGGAAAAGGAAACATAGAAACTAAATGAAGAAAATGAAAGCCCCCAAAGTTAGAATTGAACAAATAGAAATCAATGAATCTACAAGACTGCAAGAGTCCATAAATAAAATAAAAAGGCATAAAAAATTAAAGAAAATGTAAAGTACCAGGAGAGACAATCTACAAATAATCTGACTACCAGGAACCCTGGACCAAAAAAATGAACCTGGAAAACACCATGCAGGATATTATAAGGGGAAACTGTCCAAATCTACCAGAACAAGATACCAATATAATGATTGAAAAAATCCACAGAACCCCTCCAGGAGACCCCAGGAAAAAAACTGCAAGGACTGTAATAATCAAATGCCACAACCCTCAAATAAAGTAAGAATATTGTAATCAGCAAAAAGAAAAACAATCATCAGATTCCATAGCATCTATCACCCTCAACACTGAAGGAACAGAAGAACTTGAATAGGATTTTTCAAGAGAACAATGAACTTTAGATTACAATCCAGAATGTACCAACCTGCTAAATGCAAGCATATGTATTCAGGGAAAAAGATGGATGATCAATGAAGTAGATGACATCCAGAATTTCCTGTCACAATGATCAGGAATGAACAGAGAATTCAATCACCAAATATAGAACTGAAGGTTTACATTATAAAAGGTAAATGAAAAGGGGAAATATAAAAACAAAGCAAAATAAAACAAAACAAAAGTTGTTCAAGACCATCAAATTGTATATAACCCTAAAAGTGAAGATATGACACTTCTAATTCTTTAGGACATTACTTCTCTAAGGATGATTAAAAGGTACAATATAATTGAAGAGAATGAACCTAAAAGATATGGGTATTATTGGATATTATCTCACCATTGAAGAGATCCAAGATGATATCACTAAGATTGAGACAAAAAGCCCTAATGAAAAACAGGGGTGATAACTTTAGACTTCTGTCTCATTATCCTTTGATACACTTTAATTCTACTGTGCTTTGTACCTTGTCTAAGGAGGATATCATAAACTGCAAGGTTCTAAATCAGTGTCACAGGCAGCTTACAATCATTTGTAAAATTCTCAGGTGAGCCCTCCAGAGCCTCCTAGTATTTAGGGATCATTAAGAATATTGCAGTTAATTAAATCAGAGTTTGACTGAACCTATGCTTCACTTAAGATGGGGTTAAGTACCCTGCCTGAAGTGGGGGCAGGTAAACTGGGAGAGAGAATAGACTTTGCTTCACTTAACAAGGGATTAAGTATCCTGAGTGGGAAGGGGTGGGGAAAAGTGTGAAAGAAAATAGGCCTTGTTTCACTTAACATGAAGTTAAATACCATGATCCAGGGTGGGTGAGGGGGAGGGGGAAATATTTGAGAGAAAATGAGGCTGGGTGGTGAGGCACAAATCCTTCAAGAAATGATTGGGCTTTGGATGATACTTTGGTTCATGAGAAAGATGTGTACTTGAAAGTTATTTGAAAAGAAGGTAAGGTTAAAAAAATGATTATAATTATAATTTGATGCAATCGAGACAATGTTGCTCATAAAACAATCAAGCAAACTGTGATGATACCTTGAAAACAATAGGGGCTTATTATGCAATCAAATAAACTGTGATTGAGGATACCTTCTTATTATTATTAGAGTGATATATAACACCGGGGAAGAGGCACAAAAATTTATAATCTTTGAGGGAAAGAAAGGAGAATTTGAATATTGAGTAAATTCTATTCAATAGATTTGGCCCAGAGAGGGAATAAGATTTATTCCTATTTGAATTGAAAAAAATCTAACCTAATCTACAGGAAAGGGGGGACTGGAAAAGGGAAAGATAAAGGAAGAAAGGAATGATAAAAGGGAAAGAGAAAATATATCTGAAAATAAACTGAACATTAATTTTTTAAAAGAAAATCAAAGGGAAAAGGTAGTAAAATTTTGGTGAGGAGTAGTAAGAGAAAAGGAAAGAGAAAAATATAAATTAAGAAAGATAGCATGGAGGAAAATGCAGAATTAGGAAACAATTGTAAAAGTGAATGGGACAAATTTTCACTTAAAATGAAAACGTATAGTAGAATGGATTAGAATCCAATAATATGTTGGTTACAAGAAACACATTTGAAGCAGAGAGAGAGATATACAGGGTAAAGGTAAAAGGTTGGAGCAAAATATATTATGCCTCCACTGAAGTAAAAAATGTAGGGTATCAATCCTAATATCAGATAAAGTAACAACAAAAATCAAGCACATTAAAAGGTATAATGAAGGAAACTACATATTCTTAAAAGGCACCTTTGGTATTGAAGCTATATCATTACTAAATATGCATAACACCTTGTGGTATAGCATCCATATTCCTAGAGGGAAAATGAGTGAATTAATTACAAGGAAACATAGACAGCAAAACTTTAAAAATGTGAGACCTCAATCTTTTTCTCTCAGAATTAGATAAATCTATCAAGAAAATAAACAAGAAGGAAATTAAGAAAGAGAATGAAGTCTTAGAAAACTAAGATATGATAGACTTCTGGAGAAACCTTGATGGGTATTGAAAAGAATATACCTTTCTCTCAGTAGTACATGGCAGCTACACCCAAACTGACCATGTCCTAGAGCTCAAAATCCTTAAAAATCAAAGCCAGAAAGGAGAAAAATGAATGCTCAATTCTCAGACTATGATGCCATAAAAATTACATGTAAAAAAGAGCCATGGAAAAATAAACCAGAAACTAATAGGAAATTAAATAACTTTATCTTAAATAATGGGTAGATCAAAGAGCAAATAATAGAAATAATCAATAATTATATCCAAGAAACTTATAATAATGTGATCATACCAAAATTTAGGGGATGCAGCCAAGGCAGTCTTGGGGGGACACTATATCAATAAATACCTATATGAATACAATAGAGAAAGAGGAGTCAATGAACTGGGTATGTAACTAAAAAAGCTAGAAAAAGAACACATTAAAGATCCCCAATTATATACCGAATTAGAAATTCTGAAAATAAGGAGAAAGATTAATAAAATAGAAAGCAAGAAAATCATTGATCTCATAAATTAAGCTAAGAGTTGGTCTTATGAAAAAGCCAATAAAATAGGCAAACCTTTGCCCTAAATTCATTTTAAAAAAAAGAGAGAAGATAGCCAAATTACTGGTATCAAAAATGAAAAGGGTGAACTAACCACCAGTGAGGAGGAAATTAAAATGATAATTCAGAGCAATTTGCTGAACTGTATGCCAATGAATTGGATAATCTGAACAAAATGGATGGATATTAACGAAAATGAAAACTACCCAGAGTAACAGAAGAGGAAATGAATTAATTAATTACATTTCAGAAAAAGAAATTGAAGAAACTGTAAATAAGCTCTCTAAGAAAATGTTTCCAGGTCCTGTCAGATTTACAAGAGAATTCTACCAAACAGTTAAGGAACAGTTAATTCCTATTCTAAATAAACTATTTTAAAAAAATAGGAGAGGAAGGATTTTGCCAAACTCCTTTTATGACATGAACATGGTGTTGATAACTGAACCAGGAAGAACTAAATTAGAAAAATTACAGACCAATCTCCTTAATGAATATTGATACAAAAACCTTAAATAAAATTTTAGCAATGAAACTACATACAGTATATTATTACTAGGATAAAACATTATGATCAAGTAGCATTTATACCAGATAGGCAGAGATGGTTCAAAATTAAGAAAACCTCAACATAACTGAACACACCAATAGCAAAACTAACAGAAAGCAAATGACTATTTCAATAGATGCTGAAAAAGTCTTAGATAAAATACAACATCCATTCCTATTAAAACACTAGAAAGTTTAAGAAATAATGGAGTTTTCCTGAAAATAATAAATAAATATCTATCTAATACCATCAACAAATACTATAGGTAATGGAAATAGACTTAGGAGCATTTCCAAAAATAATCAAGGGTGAAACAAGAATGCTCATTATCACCATTAATATTCTTTATTGTATTACAAATGCTAGCAGTAACAATAAGAGAAGAAAAAGAAATTGTAGTAATCAGAAATGGCAAATCTTTTGCTCTTTGCTGATGATATGATGGTATTCCTAGAGATCCTGAGAAAATCATCTTAAAAACTCCTTGAAACAATTATCAAATTCAGCAAAGTAGGAGTATATAAAGTAAACCCACATAAATCACCAGCATTTCTATATATGAACAACAAAGCTCAAAAGCTGGAGATAGAAAGGAAAATTCCATTTAAAATAAAGATAGACAACATTAAATACTTGGGAAACTTCCTCCTAAGACAAACCCCAAAACTGTATGAACACAATTATAAAGCATTGTTCCCCTAAATGAGATCAGATCAAAATAATAGGAAAAATTTCAAATGCTCAAGATTAGCTTGGTTATTCTAATAAAAATGACAATTCTACCCAAATTAAATTACATATTCTGTGCCTTACCAATCAAACTTCCAAATAACTACTTTACTGAGTTGGAAGAGGTAGTAACAAAATTAATCTGGAGTAACAAAAGGGTAAGAATAGCAAGGGAACTAATGAAAAGAAAATGTAATGGAAGGTGATCTGGTTCTACCAAATCTAAAACTATACTACAAAGTGGCAGTCATCAAAATTGCCTAGTATTGATTAAGGAAAAAATTAATGGATCAGTGGATTAAGATATTTTAAAAAGAAACCACAGTAATTGACTGTAGCAATCTACTATTTGTAAACCTATAAGAACACACTATTTGACAAAAATTGTTTTGAAAACTGAAAAATGGTATGTCAAAAACTAGGTATAGATCCACATCTCACTACCTACATCAAAATAAGGTTAAAATGAGTATTGGATTTAGACCTAAAGGATAACACCATAGATAATTAATAGACCAAGAAATTATCTATCAGATAATTGGAAAGGAGATAATTTAAAAGAACATAGGAATTAGAGCACATTAAAACAGAAAAGTAAATGATTTTGACTATACTATATTAAAAACCTTTTGGGGCAACTAGGTGGTGCAGTGGATAGAGCACCAACCCTGGAGTCAGGAGGACCTGAGTTCAAATCTGGCCTCAAAAACTTAATAATTATCTAGTTGTCTGAATTTGGGCAAGTCACTTAACCCCATTGCATTGCAAAATATAAGAACAAAAAACAAAAAATCAAAAAAAAGTTTTTTGCATTAATCAAATCAATGTATTCAAAATTATAAGGAAAGCAGAAACCTGGGAAAGAATCTTCACAGCGAGGAGTTCTGATGGAAGTTTCATTTCTAATATATTTAGAGAATTGCATCAAATTTATAAGGTCACAAGTCATTTCTCAATTGATACATGCCAAAAGCTATGAACAGTTTTCAAATGAAGAAATAAAATCTATATGTAATCATTTGAAAAAATGCTCAAAATATTTATTTATTATTAAAATGCAAATAAAAACAACAATGTGATTACATCTCACACCTATCAGATTGACCAATATGAGAAAAAGGGAAGATGATCAATGTTGGAGAGAATGTGGCAGGATTGGGACATTGTATTGCTGGTGGAGTTGCGAATAGATCTAACCTTTCTGGAGAGAAATATGGAACTATGAAATATGGAACTATGTCCAAAGATAAATAAAACTGTTTTTACCCTTTGACATAGCAATTCAAATTTTAGGTCTATATCCAAAAGAATTTATGAAAAAGGGGAAAGTAAGGTTTAAGGAAATAAATTGCATCTTCTTAAAAGGCATTATAGGTAATGAAGCTATGTAATCACTAAACATATATGTACAGTGATATAATATTCAAATTACTAAAGGAAAGAGTGACTGACTTACAAGGAGACATAGATAGCAAAACTTGAATAATGAGCGAACTCAAACTCCCTCTCTCAGGACTAGAAAAATCTATCCACAAAATAAACAAAAATAAGTTAAGAAGGTGAATGAAATCTCAGAAAACTTTGATATGACAGACCTCTGGTGAAAACTTAATGGGGATAGAAAAGAATATACCATTTTTTAGCAGTACTTTGCATCTATAAAAAAATTGACCATGTATTAGGGCAAAAAACCTTATAATCAAATACAGAGAGGCAGGAATGATAAATACACACTTCTCAGACAATGATGCAATAAAAATTGTAGGGTCATAGAAAGATAAATCAAAGACAATAGCAAATAATAGAAATAATCAGTAATTATATCTAAGAAAATTATAGTGAGACATCATACCAAAATTTATGGGATATAGTCAAGGCAATTTTGAGGGGAAGTATCTACATGAATAAAATGGAGAAAAAGGAATTGGGAAGGAAACTAAAAAAGCTAGGAAAAGAACAAATAAAAGATCCTCAATTTAATGCCAAATGAGAAAATCTGAAAATCAAGGGAGAGATTAATAAAAGTGAAAGCAAGAAAATAATTGATCTCATCAATAAAATTAAGAGTTGATTTGATGAAAAAGTCAATAAAATAGACAAACCTTTGGCTGATCTAATTTAAAAAAGAAGGAAGAAAACCAAATTACCTGTATCAAAAATGAAAAGGATGAACTAGTCACCAATGAGCTGGAAATTGAAGAGATAATTCAGAGCTACTTTGCTGGATTGTATACCAATAAATTTGATAAACTGAGTGAAATGGATGAATATTTACAAAAATATAAACTGCCTAGATTGACAGAAGAGGAAATAAAATATTAATCCCATTTCAGAAGAAGAAATTGAAGAAACTATCAATAAACTTCCTAAGAAAAAATCTCCAGTTCCAGATGGATTTACTTGTGAATTCTACCAAACATTTAAGGAACAATTAATTCTTAAATGTACATAAATTATTTTAAAAGCCAGGAGATAAAACCCATTTTCCAAATTCCTTTTATGAAACTAACATACTACAATACCTAAACCAGGAAAACCAAAACAGACAAAGAAAATTTTGGCCCCTCTCCCTAATGAATATTGGTGAAAAAAAATCTTTAAAAAATTTTAGCAATGAGTCTCTCTCTCTCTCTCTCTCTCTCTATATATATATATATTATATATATTATATATATATATTACTAGGATGATATACCATGACAGGTAGGATTTATATTATGTAGGAAGAGTTGGTTCAATATTAGGAAAATACAATATAATTGAACATATCAATAGTAAAATGAGCAGAAATCATGATTATTTCAATAGATGCTGAAAAAACCCTTTGATAAAATACAGCATCCATTTCTAATAAGAACATTAGAAATTTAATAAATAAATGAAGTTTACTTTAAAATAATAAATTATATTCATATAAAACCATCAATAACTATTATATGGGATGGTAATAATTTCAGAGAATGTCCAATGAAATCAGGTGTGAACATTATCACCATTACTATTCAACAGAGTATTAGAAATGCTAACTGTAGCAATTAGAGGAGATCAGGAAACTGAAGGAATCAGAAATGTAATGAGGAAGGAAAGCTTTCATTCTTTGTAGATGATGTGGTTGTATGGTTAGAGAACCCAAGAAAATCATACAAAAATCTCCTTGAAACAACTAACAAATTCAATAAAATTGCAGAATAGAAAATAAACCCACATAAATCATCCACATTTCTATAAAAGAATAACAAAGTCCTTGGTTGGCTAGGTGTTGTAGTGGATAGACCACCAGCCCTGGACTCAGGATTACCTGAGTGCAAATATGGCTTCAGACATTTAATAATCACCTAGCTGTGTGGCCTTGGTCAAGCCAATTAAACCCATTGTCTTGAAAAAAAAACTAAAAAAAAAGAATAACAAAGTCCAATAGTAAGAGATAGGAAGAGATTTTCCATTTAAATAACTATAAAGAACATGAAATTTCTTGGGAATCCACCTCCCAAGACAAACCCAGAAACTGTATGAACACAATAATAAATTACTTCTCACTCAAATAAAGTTGGATCTAAATAAATGGGGAAAATGTCAACTGTTCATGGTTAAGTCAAGGTAATATAATTAAAATGACAATCCTACCCAAATGAAATTACTTATTAATTACATACAATCAAACTATCAAATAACTATTACACTAAGATAGAAAAACTAGTAACAAAAATACATCTGGAGCAGCAAAAGGGCAAGAATAGCAAGGGGGCATATGAAAATAGTGTAAAGGATGGTGGTCTGGTTCTACCAGATGTAACACTACTCCATAAAGTGGTATTCATCAAAATTGCCTGGTATCAGTTAAGAAATAGAGTAATGGATTAGTGCATTAGGATATGTTAAAAAGAAACTACAATAAACGATTATAGTAATCTATTGTTTGAAAACCCAAAGACATCAGTTTCTGGGATAAGAACGCACTATTTGACAAAAATTGTTGGGAAAACTGGAAAATAGTATGGCAATAACTTGGAATAGATCCACATCTCACACTCTATTTAAAATACGTCAAAATAAGTACAGGATTTCTAAATAAAGGTGACACCACAGATAAATTAACAGACCAAGAAATACTCTATCTTTCAGATTTATGGAAAGGGGCCAAATTTATGACCAAACAAGTCTTAAAGTCATCTTAATCTATAAAATGAATGGTTTTGACTATATTGAATTAAAAAGGTTTTGCACTAATAAAATCAATGTTGCCAAAATTAGAAGGAAAGCAGAGAGCTGGAAAACAATCTTCACAACTAGGAGTGCTCATAAAGGTCTTATTTCTAAAATGTTTTCAGAATTGCATCAAGTTTATAAGATTACAAGTCATTCCTCAATTCATAATTGGTCAAAAGATAGGAATAGGCAGTTTTAAAGTGAAGAAATTAAAACTGTATATACTATCATTTGAGAAAATGAGCCAAATCATTGTTGATTAAAGAAATGCAAATTAAAACAATTATGAGGAATCACCTCACACCTTTCAGACTGGCTAAGAGGAGGAAAGGCAAAAATTATCAAAGCTGGATAGACTGTTGTAGGATTAGGACTTTGAAGCTTTCTTGGTGAAGTTTAGAATGGATCCCACCATTCTAGTGAGCCATACGTAACTATGCTCAAAGAGTGGTAAAAATGTTCATTCCCTTTGACCACCAATTCGTCTTCTAGGCCTCTATCCAGAAGTAATCATAAAACATGGGAAAAGCCCCATACGTTCCAAAATATTCAGAGCAACTCTTTTTGTATTGCAAAAAATTGGAAATTGAAGGGATGCCCTTTAATTGAAGAATGGTTAAAGAATTTATGGTACATGAATACTATGGAATATTATGTCCTTTAAGAAACCTAAACTGTTTGGATTCTAGAGAAGTATGGAATGAGTTATAGCAGCTGATGCTGAATGAAAGGAGCAAGAGGATAATGTACACATTAACAACAACATAGTGAAATGATCAACCTTGATGGAAATAGTTCCTCTTAGCAGTTCAGAGGGGTAGCACAACTGTGTTAGGCCAGTTATGCACAATGTTATCCCCATCAAGAGAAAGAAAAGCAGCACAAAACAAAGGAGAACACAAACAAAAACAAAAACAAACATATAGAAAAAACAATCCTTCAGAATCTGATGAACACTTGAAAATACCTAATTTGTAAACATATTTATCAAAAATATGGATGTACAATGTTAACCTACTGAAGGAAGATGATTGGAAAGGGTAGGTGGAGAGAAATTTTGTAACTTAAAATATACATATGCATATGTATGGATGAATGTTAAAAAAATAAAATAGATGAACTTTAAAAAAAGAAAATTTAGAAAAAGAGAATTAACACCTCATTAAAAGAGGGAAATATACTGAATAGCACCTTAAAAACAGATTAGTCCAAATGGTTAAAAAAAAAAGCTACACAAAATTACACTGAACAGAAAAAAAAATCATTTAAAGGGAGAATCTCCAGATATAAGAGGAGATATAACAATTCACTTAAAAAGTAGAAGTGGCTAAATGAATGCTGAAAGACACCATAAAACCTCAAGAAACAATAAACAGGGATGGCTAGGTGGTACAGTGGATAGAACACTGGCCCTGAAGTCAGGCCTACCTGAGTTCAAATCCAGCCACTGACACTTAATAATTACCTAGTTGTGTGGCCTTGGGCAAGCCACTTAACTGCAATTGCCTTGCAAAAACCTTATAAAAAGAAGCAATAAACAAAGACAAAGAGAATGCTAAAATATCTCATTGCTTAATTATCTGGTGTATAAAATGGAAAAAGAAATCCAAGAATTATTGGTCTAGGGGTGGTTAGGTGGCATACTGGGTAAAGCTCCGGCCCTGGAGTCAGGAGTACCTGAGTTCAAATCTGGCCTCAGACACTTAATAATTGCCTAGCTGTGTGGCCTTGGGCAAGCCACTTAACACCATTTGCCTTGCAAAAACCTAAAAAAAAAAAAAAAAAGAATTATTGGTTTACCTAAAATTCAGAATCAAAAAAAAAGTGCCTTGATATCACATTTTAAGAAATCATCGAGGAAAAATTGCACTGATATATTAGGTACACAAGTGAAAAGAGAAATTGAAAGAATACCAAACACCTCCTCAAGAGATCCTCAAAAGGAAAATTCCCAGACCATAATCAAATTCCAGAGTTGCCAGTTAAAAAAAAATAGAATATATCTTAAGAAGCTTCAAAGATAACATTAAAATATGATGGTTTCACAGTCAGAATCACAGAAAATTTAGTGAGTTATATTTTAATGGAGCAGAGAATTAAATATGCATACAAATTTTTTAAATAAAGAACTGAAGGAGCACCTAATTTCTTCAGCTGAAATGGAAATAGCAAGGTAGTAATCTCAATCTCAGACAGAGCAATAGCAAAGAAAATATCAAATTAAAAGAGATAATCAAGAAAATTACATTGCAATATGCCAAAAATACAATGAAAATAAAGTAATTACATGCAAAGTAAACACACAAACATAAACATTTATTTTTACTGTAATTTTCATGGATAAAGAGCTGTTCCTGAAATTTTATTGAGCAAACTACTATTAAATTTATTATAATAAGAGCTAATTTCCAATTGATAATGGATAGAGACAGGAATCTTTTAGGAGAAGAAATCAAAGCTCTCTATATTCATATGTAAAACAATTCTCTACATTACTTAGAACAACACAAATTAAAACAATTATAGACACTATCTAGCACCTGTCAGTAATGACAAACGCTTGAAGATAGAGATGAAAATTAGTACCCTAATTTACTGCTGATGGAATAATGTACTGGTCAACAATTCTGGAGAACAATTTGTAACTGTGCTCATAGGTCTATAAAACTATGTTAAGGCATAGAACCATCAATATTACTACATAGTCTGTATTCCAAAAAATCTAAGGAAAATGGAAAGAGTCAACATCTACATAAAAAATTATGGCAGTCTTTTTCTGATAGCAAAACTTTGGAAATTAAGTTGGCACCCCTCAACTAGGGAAAGGCTGAACAAATTTTGACATATAATTATGATTTAGTACTATTATTCTATCAGAACTGATGGGAAAGCTTCAGAAAAAAAACTTTTAAGAACTATATCAACTGATTCTAAATGAAATAAGAACTGGAAGATTACTGTATATAGTGATAATATATTAACAATAAAAGGTGGAAGACTTGTCACCTGTGTTCAATACAAAGATCCAAGATAATTCCAAAGGAATCATAATAAAAAAAATGCTATCTGGCATTACAGAGACAGTAGATGGATTCTGATTTCCAATTGAAGTATATATTTTTTCAGTTTTAAATTTCTTCTTCCTTTTTTGAAATATAGATGCTACAGAATTGTTTTGTCTGATTTCACTTGCAGAATTGGTTTCATATTGCTTGCTTTCTTGGTAGTTGTAGGGAGTCAAAGTCAGACAAAGGACTAGAATTTGGAAGTCAAAATTGAAAAAGAAGAAATTCTAAAAATTGATTAAATAATGTATATTAAAAATTCATTAATATGATAATTTTAATGAAATTTGAACACTTCATCTCATATGTACCTATATTAACATTTTGGTATTGCTAGGTTTAGTAGTAGCCAGATCCCAGCAGTTATTATATTGTATAAAGTACTTCCAATGTTGATATTCTAGCTAAAAATTATTGATAGCAGAATGATTATTCCTTCTGATAACTTAAAGCAACCAGGACCCCAAATAAAGTAATCAATTCTTTCCTTTTCAAGTTCATTTCTGAATATTACCCAATATGTATTCTTTATTCCATTCTAGCAAATTGTTTGTATTAGTTTTCATGAATACTGTGTATCTCTTCTCAATATATCTACATTATTTCCATCTAATAGTTGTTTTCTTTCATTATATTCTTCTTAATAATTAAAAGCTTAAGTGATCTTTCTTCTTCCTGAGCTTCCAATAAATTTATTAACAATATTATTGATTTTGGTACCTAATGGATTGATTTACTCATTCATTTGAAAATAAAGTATTTTATTATGACATTAATGTCATGAGGTGATCTTACTATAGTTCATATTTCTTTTGTTTTAACCAGGTGATGAATATTTTTTTCTATTAAAGATTTTATTTATTTTGAGTTTTTACAATTTTCCCCTAATCTTACTTCCCTCCCCCACCCCCACCCCCACAGAAGGCAGTTTGTCAGTCTTTACATTGTTTCCATGGTAAACACTGATCCAAATTGAGCGTGATGAGAGAGAAGTAATATCCTTAAGGAAGAAACATAAAGTGTAAGAGATAGCAAGATCAGACAATAAGATATCGGTTTTTTTTTCTAAATTTAAGGTAATAGCCCTTGGTCTTTGTTTAAACTCCACGGTTTTTTCTCTGGATACAGATGGTATTCTCCATTGCAGACAGCCCCAAATTGTCCCTGATTTTTGCACTGATGGAATGTGCGAGTCCATCAAAGTTGATCATCACCCCTCTGTTGCTGTTTGGGTGTATAGTGTTTTTCTGGTTCTGCTCATCTCACTCAACATCAGTTCATGCAAATCCCTCCAGGCTTCCCTGAATTCCCATCCCTTCTGGTTTCTAATACAACAATAGTGTTCCATAAATATACCACAGTTTGCTAAGCCATTCCCCAATTGAAGGACATTTACTTGATTTTTAATTTTTTGCCACAACAAACAGGGCTACTATGAATAGTTTTGTACAAGTGATGTTTTTACCCTTTTTCATCATCTCTTCAGGGTATATACCCAGTAATGGCATTGCTGGATCAAAGGGTATGCACATTTTTTTTTACAAATAATGTTTTTTATACCTTAATAAAATATTCTTGTTTAAGAGTAAACAAATACCACCTCCCCTCCAAAAATATAGACTCACTTGAGCGATAAATTAAAGGGGAGAGAAAAAAATTAAAATTAAAAAAATAATAGTAATAATTGTAGGTATGGCCAGGTGGCACAAGGGACGGAGTACCAGCCCTGGAGCCAGGAGCACCTGAGCCTATATCCCACACCATACACCCAACAATCACCCAGCCATGTGACATACAAGCCACCCCAGCCCCACTACCCTGCAAAAACCAAAAAAATTAAGAAAAAGACCCAAAATAAAATAAAATAGTAATAATAGTAGGAGTGACTGGGTGGTGGACAGAGCACTGGCCCTTGAGCCAGGACCACCTGGGTCCAAATCTGACTTCAGACACCCAACAATCACCCTGCTATGCAGCCTGAGGCAGGCCACCCAGCCCCATTTGCCCTGCACCCCACCCAAAATAGTAATAATAAAAAATGTACTTGAGTCTTTGTTCCAACACCAACAACTCTGCCATGGGTGGATCACATTCTTTAAGATAGGTCTATGACAAAAGTTACTTCTATATTTTTCCACCATTGCCATTGCTAATCACAGCTCCCTCCTTTTGTATTTCTCCACTACCATGTATTATATTTTCTCCCTCCTTTCACTGACTGCTGCAGGGTAGCTGAGTGGCCCAGCAGACAGATCCCTGGTCCTGGAGCCAAGAGGCCCTGAGCACCCCCCCACACCTCTTAGGCCCAGCATCCACCTGGCCCTATGGTCCCAGAAAGGCCATCCAATCCCAGCCCCTTGAAAGAATTAAAAAGAAAATGTGTTATATCTGACCACTGTCCCCCCATGATCTATCCTCTCCTCCAACACTCACATCCCCCCCTTTTCCCCTGTTCCGCCCTCCTTCTTACTCCAGATGCCTATACCCCATTGAGTATATATGCTGTTTCCTCTCCTAGCGACCTCTGGTGAGAGCAAAGATTGCCTCATTCCCCCTTGTCTTCCCCCTTCCATATCATTGCAATAGCTCATTGTGATCAGGAAAAATCTTATTATATGAAATATCTTGGCCTATTTCCCCCCTCTCCTTTTTCTTTCTCCCATTACATTTCCCTTTTTTCTATTGACTCCATTTTTAAAGCCATATTTTATCTTCAAATTCAGCTTTCTCCTGTGCTTCAACTATAAAAGCTCCTTCTACCTGCTCTATTAACTGAGGTTCATATGAGTATTGTCAGTGTCATTTTTCTATATAAGCATACATACAGTTCATCATCATCATCATTAAGTCCCTCATATTTTCCCCTTCTCCTCCAAAATCTATGCTTCACCTGAGGCCTGTATTTGAAAATCAAAACTTCTGTTCAGCTCTGGCCATTCTAACAGGAACATATGAAATTCCCCTGGTTCATTGAAAGTCCATTTGTTGTTTTACGTCTTTGCAAGGCAAATGAGGTTAAGTGGCTTCCCCAAGGCCACACAGCTAGGTAATTATTAAATGTCTGAGACTGAATTTGAATCCAGGTACTCCTGACTCCAGGGCTGGTGCTTTATCCATTGCACAACCTAGCCACCAGAAAGTCCATCTTTTTCCCTGGAAGAGGACATTCTTTTTTTCTGGGTAGTTGATTCTCAGTTACATTCCAAGCTCTTATGCCTTCCGGTATGTTATATTCCAAGCCCTAAGAGCTTTGATGTAGTTGCTGCTAAGTCCTGTGTGATCCTGACTGCAGCTCCATGATATTTGAATTGTTTCCTTCTGGCTGCTTGTAATATTTTCTCTTTGACTTGGGAATTCTGTAATTTGGCTATAATATTCCTAGGGGTTGGTTTTTTGGCATCTCTTTCTCCAGGGGACCGGTGGATTCTCTCCATTTCTATTTTGCCTTCTGCTTCTAGGATATCAGGGCAATTTTCCTGTAGTAATTTTTTTTTGAAAATAATATCAAGCCTCTTTTCCTGACTGTGACTTTCAGGTATTCCAATAATTTTTAAATTATTTTTCCTAAATCTGTTTTCCATATCAGTTGTTTTTTCAATGAGATGTTTCACATTTTCTTCTAATTTTTCTTTTTTTTTGGTTTTGAAGTAATGAGTCCTGATTTCTCATAAATTCATCAGTCTCCCTGAGTTCTATTCTTTGTCTGAAGCATTTGTTTTCCTTAGAGAGTTTTCTTATCTCTTTTTCCATCTGGCCTATTTTGCTTTTTAAAGCACTCTTCTCCTCAATACCTTTTTGAACTGTTTTATCCATTTGACCTAAGATGGTTTTTAGCATGTTATTTTCTTCAGCATATTTTTGGATTTCCTTGACTAGGCTGCTGACTTCATTTTCATGTTTTTCCTGCTTCTCTCTCATTTCTTTTCCCAGTTTTTCTTTTAACTCCCTCATTTGATTTTCAAAGTCTTTTTTGAGCTCTGTCATAGTCTGATCCCAATTTCTGTTTTTCTTGGATTCTTTAGAGGCTGGAGCTTGTGTTTCCTTACCTTCAGACTGATTATATTGATCCTTCTTGGGATCATAGATACTGTATTTCTCAATGGTGTTCCTCTTTTTTTTCTCTGCTTTCTCATTTTCTCAGCCTAAGCCTGCTTTGAGGGTGCTTCCTGAGCTTTTGGGACACTCCCACAAGGTTCTCAGTGTGTGAGGCTCTGTCCTCTCTCCTGGTCTGTGAATGACCATATGCGCACCCCTCTGCTATGGGGCTGAGGTGAGGGGGGGGCTGCTGTTCTATGGGGGGACCTAGACTGCAATCAGGATCTAAATGTGTTCAGAGTCCCAGAGTCCTGTTCCAGGGGGCAGAGGAGAAAGCTTGACAATCTCTCTTCACTCCCCTCCCTCAGATCAATGGGCTCATACCCTGGGGGGCTCCTGCTTATGCAGCTTTACCTGCTTCTGTTTCCTACCTTGGCCAAGCTGCTTGCTGTGTGCCCTGAAGGCTGGACTTCATGTGCTCGCTCTGGCAGAGGTCCCCTGCTGTTCCCCCCATTTGTGCCCAGTGTTCTCCAGGGGCCATAGCTCAGGAAATTCTCCCGCTGCTGTGAGCCATGTCTCCCAGCAGCCTGGGGCTGCCTCCGGGAGGCTGAAGTTCTTTCACTCTGGTGGGTCACCCCTCTAATGGGCCGCCCCTGCAACCCCAAGTAGCAGAGCCTTTCTGCTCTTTTCCAGGTTACCTTGAGTAGGACAACTGCCTCACCAGGTCCCTCTGTGGGTTTTGTCTCTCCAAAATTTAGTTAAATTCCTTAGTTTCAAAGATTTATGAGAGAGCACCTAAGACAAGATCCGCTCTTGTTGCCATCTTGGCTCCACCCCTATAATTCACATTTCTAAAACAATTTACATACTTGATAAATCAATTTCCTCCCAACAACACTCTCAACTATTTTGTGTAACATTTCTTGATATTTATTTGTAAGTGAGGAAACTAAACCTCAAAGTTAAATGTAAAGCTTCTTGCCCTTCTCATAGAGTAAATAAAGGAACAGAGTCTAGATTCCTATTCAGAAGTGAATTGTTTTGTTTTGTTATCTTTTCCAACTAAATCATATTTTGCCTAATATAAATATTTTTTATTATACTCAATATTCTTAACATACTACATTGTGCAAATGATTGTTTCATATATGTGAGTAAAGCATCTCCAAAACAATTTAAAGTTGATTTAAATATTGCACTGTCTTGGTCATAATGTTACCAAATAGTTAAAGCTATCATCTTTTCATGAAATATTTATCATCATAAATAGCCTTTAGAAGAGAAAAATCTAAGTTCAAAGAAAGGAAGGCTAAAGGAAAACATGAGTGACCAAATATTTAAAATCTTGTGAAATATGCATTATTTTTTTCCTACTTGATATCAGAGTCAGAATTAAACATCAATTATAAGATTCAGAGAAGAAATTTAGCCTTGATATATTGGTGGCAGTGAAGAGGATAGACTAGTAAAATTAGAAACATTCAAAATTGGAATTGATTGATCCAGAATTTTGCAATTTTCTTCTCACTATAACCCTTTAAATTAAAATTTAATCACAATTCAGTTCACACCTTACAGAAATAATTATTTGTCAATTTAACTAGATGACCTCTGTGTTCTATTCCAGCTGCCAGTTGCTTTGATTTTGTGTTTCTTTGTACAAATATCAAATAGTTCTATTGTTGTAAGGAAATCTCTGAAATTTACCTCTAGATATTTCGATAAAAATTTGCCAGTCTTGCTATTAGCCATGAGGAAAAAACAAAGTTTTCCCAGCATCTTGCCTTAGAGGCCCTGAATGTGAATTCTATACTCAAGGAATCTTAAGTATGTAAGGAATATGCCTTACCATACCCATAAGATTAGTTTTTTTAAAAGTACCATAGCAATGGATAGTAAGAAGTATCATGGGACAAACCAACAATTAGTCAATATAGAAATAATCAATAAGGTCAATGAAAACCTTCAGTACTTGTATCCTTGAGATACATAAGCAGGTTTATTATTAATAACAGAGAGATGAAAGACAGGAAAACATTGGCTATGGCATTATTAGGTATTATGACCATAAAAGTAAAATGGGTATAAATCCCTTCATTGCTATATTTATCAGATTAACATCAAATTTAATTGGGGAGGCCAACTGGGTGGTGCAATGGATAGAGCACTGGCTCTGGACTCAGGAGTATCTAATTTAAATTTTGTCTCAGATACTTAATAATTTCTCTAGCTGTGTGACCTTTGGAAGTCACATAATCCCATTGCCTTAATAAATACCAAATTTTAAGAAAATAGAATTAATAGGTTTAAAAATATGAAAATATTAAAACTAATTAGACTCATGATAGAGGGGTCAATATCATCCCAGTGATTATGATGAGATATCTCTAGATATTAGAGATTATCTAGTAATATTCCAAGAAAAATATCTAAGGAACTTTAGGTTATCTAGTCCAAACTAAAGTCAAGGCAAGGTTGAGTGACATGTACAGGAACAAATGGTAAATAATTGTACACTGTACACAATCCTGTCTCCCAATGACTGGTTTATATTTTTTCTTTCTTAAAAATCAATTATTTATTTTTCCATCTAAATATAGGGATAGTTTAGACAATCATTTTTGTACATTTTCAGTTTCACAATTTTTCCCTCCCTTCTCTCCCCCCCTTTTCCAAACATAGCAATCTTATATAGCATATAATATATAACTATGTTAAAATATTTTATATTAATCACATTATAAAAGTTGAGTAAGAACATAAAAGGAAAACCATGAGAGGGAAAAACAAAGAAAACAAATAAATATTAAAAATTAAATATAGTAAGCATTGGTATGCTTTTATACGCCATAGTTCCTTTCCTGTACATGATGGTATTTTTTCCATCACAAGTCCTTTAGAATTGTCTTTCATTATTGCACTGCTGAGATGAGCATGTCTTAGGTGATCATCACACAATGCCGCTGTTAATGTGTACAATATTCTTCTTCTGCTCACTTACTGAGTATCAGTTCATACAAGTCTTTCCAAACTTTTCTATGTCCCACACATCATGATTTCTTACAGTACAATAGTACTCTATCACATTTATATACTACAATTGATGGACATTCTGTCAATGTATTTGGATTTTACATTTTTCAAATTTCCTCAATTTCTTCAATTTCTGTGTCATTGCTACTACAAAAAAGCTGCTGTTAATATTTTTGTGCATCTTTCTTTTAAGATGTTCTTGTGACTTCTTTGGAATATATATCTAATAGTGGTATTGCTGGATCAAAGGTCATGCATGGTTTATTACCCTTTGGGTGTAACTTTACATTGCTCTCCAGAAATTTTCTATCAATTCCCACTTCCACCAACAAAGCATTAGTATACTATTTTTTCCACATTAATCCTTTTTCTATTTTGTCATATTGGTTAATCTGACAAGTGTAAGGTGGTAACTGAGAGTTATTTTAATTTGCATTCTTCTCATCAATAATGATTTAGAATATTGCTTCAAATGTCTATAGATAGCATCAATTTTTTCACTTGAAAATTGCATATTCATATTCATCAATTGCGGTATAATAAAAATTCTTATAACTTTGACTCAGTTCTCTTTGGAAATAATATATAACATCATTATATACAATGCTTGCTGAAGGTTTTAGATACTGTTTTTTTTATTTTAAGGAATACAACTATGTTATCTAGTGTTTTTTTAATAGGAATGGGTGCTATATTTTCTCGAAAGCTTTTTCAGTATCTGATGAAATAATTGTATAATTTCTGATTAGTTTTCTTATTAATATGGTCAATTATGCTGATAGATTTCCAATTACTGAATGGGGCCTAAATTCCTGGTGAAAATCCTACTTGAGCTTGGTGTATTGTTGGAATGATAACTTGTTATAATAACTCAGTTAATATTTCATTTAAAATGTTTTCATCAATATTCATTAACAAAATCAGACTATAATATTCTTTCTCTGTTATTTCTCTTCCTGGTTAAACTATCTACATCATATAAATACCATTGAAGGAATTTGGAAGAACTCCTTCATTTTTTTATAGTTTATATAGAATTGGAATTAATTGGTGTTTCAATGCCTTCCAATATTGAACATTATCCTTTCTGGTCATATTGGCCAATCTGATAGGTGTGAGAAGGTACCACAGAGCTGCTTTAATTTGCATATCTTTAATCAGTAATTATTTAGAGCAATTTTTTTCATATGGCTATGGATAGCTTTGTTTTCCTCATCTGTACATTGCCTTTGCATATCCTTTGACCATTTATCAATTGGGGAATGGCTTGTTCTTTTATAAATTTGAATGAGTTCTCTATTGTACAAATGAGTCTTTTGTCAGAAATACCATTTGTAAAAAGTGTTTCCCAATTTACTACATTTCTTTTGATTTTGGTTGCACTGGTTTTGTTTGTGCAAAATCTTCTCACTTTAATGTAAACACAATTATCCAGTTTGTTTTTAATGTTGTTCTCCATCTCTTCCTTTGTAATAAACTGTTTCCCTTTCCATGAATCTGACAGGTAAACTATTCCTTGATCTCATGGTTTTCTTATAATATTGTCTTTAATGTCTAAATCCTATACCCATTTTGATCTTATCCTGGAATAGATCCAGGTTTCTGCCATACTGACTTCGAATTTTCCCAATAGTTTTTTTTTTTTTTGAAGAGAGAGTTCCTGTCCCAGAAGCTGAAGTCTTTGGGTTTATCAAACAGTAGATTACTATAATAATTTCCTGCTAATACACCTAGTCTATTCTACTGATCCACTGCGCTATTTCTTAGCCAATACCAGAAAGTTTTGATGGCTGATGATTTATAGTATAATTTTAGATCTGGTAGGGCTAATCCAATTTCTTTTGCACTTTTTCCTCATTATATCCTAAGACATTCTTGAGTTTTTGTTTCCCCAAATGAGAAAAGTTACAATTTCTTCTAACTCATCAAAGTAATTTTTGGTAAGTTAGATTGGAAAAAGCACTAAATATATAGATTAATGTAGGTAGAATTGTCATTTTTATTGTATTAGCAAGTCCTATCCATGAGCACTTGATATTTGCCCAGTTATTTAAATCTTATTTTTTTCATGTGACAAGTGTTTTAAAGTTGTTTTTTACACAGTTTCAGAGTCTAGACTCCAAAGTATTTTATAATTGTCTGAAGTTACTTTAAATGGAATTTCTCTTTCTAGCTCTTGTTACTGTATTATGTTATTAATAGATAGAAATGATGAGGATTTATGAGGGTTTATTTTATATCCTGCAAATGTGCCAAAGTTGCCAATTATTTCTAGTACTTCTTAGATTATTTCTTAGGATTATCTAGGTATACCATCATGCCATCTTCGAAAAATGAAAGTTTTGAAATTCTTCCCAATTCTAATTACTTCAATTTCTTTTTCTTCTCTCATTGCTGTAGTTAACATTTCTAACACAATATTGAATATTAGTAATGATAATGGGCATCCTTGTTTCACTCCTGATCTTATTGGGAATGCCTCTAATTTCTCCCCAATTCATAAAAATGTTTATTCCCAGTTTCAGATAGATACTGCTAATCATTCTAACAAATAATCTATTTATTCTTATGCTCTGTAGTCCTTTTAGTAGGAATGGGTGTCAAAAGCTTTTTCAACATCTATTGAGATAATCATATTATTTCTGTTAGGTTTATTATTGATATAGTCAATTGTTCTAACAATTTTCCTAATAATGAACCAACCTTGCATTTCTGGGATAAATGCTGCATGGTCATAGTATATTATCCTAGTGATAAATTCCTATAATCACTTTACTAAAACTTTGGCATACATATTCTTTGGGGAAATTGGTCTATAATTTTCTTTCTGTTTTGATTCTTCCATCTTTAGGTTTCAGCACTGTATTGTTGTTATAGAAGGAGTTAGGCAGATTTCCACCTTCACCTAGTTTTCCAAAGGATTTTTATAGAATTGCAACCAATTATTCCCTAAATGTTTGATATAATTCATTTGTGAATCCATCTGGCCTTGGAGATTTTTTGTTAGGGAGTTCAATGATGGCTTGTTCAATTTCTTTTCCAGAATTAGGGTTATTTAGGTATTTAATTTCCTCTTCTTTTAACCTGAGCAACTTATATTTTCATAAATATTCATCCATTTCACTTATATTATCAAATTTAGTGGTTTAGGGTTAGGCAAAAATAATTCCAAATTATTATGTTAATTTCCTTTTTGGTGGGGAGTTCACCTTATCCATTTATAATACTAGCAATTTGCTTTTCTTCTTACTTTTTTTTCAATCAACTTAATCAAGGTTTGTTCAGTTTTATTTTTTTTTCATAAATCCAACTCCTTGTTTTATTTGTTATTTCAATAGTTTTCTTGCTTTCAATTTTAATAACTTTTTCTTTAATTTATAGAATTTCTAATTTGGTATTCAATTGGTGGGTTTTGATTTGTTCTTTAACTAATTATTTTAGTCACATGTTTTTTCAGTGATTTCCTCTTTCTCTATTTTATTTATGTAAGCAGTTGATATAGTATGTCCTCTAATAGCTGCCTTGGGTGATTCCCATAAATTTTGGTATGTTTTCTTGTTAATGTCATTATCAAAGATGAAATCATTAATTCTCTCTATAATATGTTGTTTGATCTACTCATTCTTTAAAATGAGGTTATTTAGTTTCCAATCATTTTAGGTCTGTCTTTCCACGGCCTATTATTGCATGCGATTTTTATTGCATTATGATCTTAGAAGTAAATATTCACTATTCCTGCCTATTTGCATTTGATTATAGGTTTTTTATGTACCAGTACATAGTCAATTTTTCTGTAAGTGCCATGTACTTTAGAAAAAAAAACACATGCTCCTTTCTATCCCAATTCATTCTTCTCCAAATATCTATCATGTCTAGGTTTTCTAACATTGTATTTACCTTCGTAACTTCCTTTTTGTTTACTTAATGGTTAGATTTATTTAAATCTGAGAGAGGGAAGTTGAAATCTATCACCAGTAGAGTTTTGCTGTCTATGTCTTCCTGTAACTCATTCAGCATCTCCTTTAAGAATATCAGTGTTGAATTCTGGCCATGATAGCAGAGAGAAGACAGGCACTATTCCAAAGTTTCCTAATCTTCCCTCATATAAAATATGAAACAAAACTCCTCAGAGAAATTCAATTGACAAAACGCAGAAAAAGAAGCACATCTACATCAAGCTGTGTCTTCAGAGATGGTGGGTGAGCCAGCAACAGAGAGCAGGGGCAGGGTGAGACTGGGATAAGCCTAGGATCAGGAGTGGAAGCATTAACTGTGGGAGCTTCAGTTTAGCACCAACCTGGGACATGGTGGCTTTTATTGTGGTCCTGAAGGTCTGGGACACTCCAGCAGGGCTAGAAGGACAGTTCCATTGTGGAGAGTTGCAACCATTGATCTGCTGGGCTCCTTTGGTCTGGAGGACCTCAGACTCCATAATTTCACGTCAGCAGAATTTTCTTCCCAGAACAAACATGGTAACAGCTGCCAACCCCCACAAACCCCTGTCTCAGGCCTGGCAGCTGAACTCCCCTCAGCTGACTAGAGAGAATAATTACCTTGCCCTAGCATATAGCCCAAACTGTTCAAGGATAAAAGTATTCAGCAGCACAGCCAATCATCCCCAGCTGGTCAAGGGAGTGCCTCAAATCAAGATCACAAATAGTACAGAGAAAACAATCAGCATCCCCTACTGGTCTGCTCACATGGAGTTACTAAGTCCAGTGAGTAAAACCTCTAGCACCTCGTACTTCACAGCCCACTTGGAGTTATTAAACCCAGTAAGAGGGAACTCAACACCAAACTTCTGTGAACCAGTCCCTCACTCAACATAAGATCTCAGGAAAATGAAGAAAGGCAAGCAGAAAGGGGCGAATCCAAAGAAAATTACCTAGAAGGTAAAGACCCTAACTCAGAGAGATCTATAACCTCAAAGGAGAATATGATTTAGTCTCTAGCCCAGAAAGACTTCTTTAAATAAATCAGGTAGGAGTTTAAAACTAATTTGGAAAATTTGGGAAAGAAAATTAACACCTTACAACAAGAAAACAAATCCTTGGAAAATAAAAATGGACAAATGCAAAAAAAAAAATTCTCTCAAAACTTCAATTGGTCAAATGGAAAACTGTTCCAAAAACAGAATTAACCAATTAGAAAAGGAGTTACAAAAGGTTAAGGAAGAAAATTCTACTCTAAAATAATAGAATGGAGTCTGTAGAAACTAATGACTTCATGAAACAGAATAATCTATTAAACCAAACCAACTCCCCTCCCAAAAAATAAAAGAAAATGTAAAATACCTTATTGGCAAAACCACTGATCTCAGGAACAGAATGAGAAGAGACAATCTAAGAATCATTGGTTTTCCTGAAAATATTGAAGAGAAAAAAATCCTGAACTTAATATTACAAGATTTAGTAAAGGAAAATTACCCTGACATAATTGAACTAGAGGGCAAAATAGTTATTGAAAGATAAATTTCAGGGGTGTCTAGGTGGCACAGTGGATAGATCACTGGCCCTGGAGTCAGGAGTGTCTGAGTTCAAATCTAGCCTCACACACTTAATAATTACCTAGCTGTGTGGCCTTGGGCAAGCCACTTAACCCCATTTGCCTTGCAAAAAACTTTAAAAAAAAAGAAAGAATAAATCTATCCCCTTGGGAAAGGGATCCAAAAATGAAAACACTAAGAAATATTGTGGCTAAATTCCAGAACTATTAGATAAAGGAGAAATTCCTGCAACCAGCCAAAAAGAAAAAAAAAATGGATCCCAAGTTGCCATAGTAAGGATTGCACAGGACCTGGTTGCATCAACATTAAAGGATCAAAGGGGCTGGAATGTGATATTCTGAAAAGTAAGGGAGCTTGGAATGCAGCCAAGAATTCACTATCTGGTAAAACTGAGCCTTCTCTTCCAGGGGAAAAATGGACATTAAAGAAATAACAAACTTCCAACTGTTCCTAATGAAAAGACCAGAGCTTAATAGAAAATTTGGTCTTCATATAGAAGACCCAAGAGACACATAAAAAAAATCTTAAGAAAAGGGTACAGCAAAAAACTGCTGTACAAAAAGATGAAACTGGCTATATACCTACCTGGGAGAAAGACTCTAATAACTCTCAAAAATTGTAACTCTAATAGAGAGGATATATTTAGCCAGAAATGATAGACACTCATGACTTTTCTGTGACTCAGAGAGAATGATTTAAAAACAATACCTCCACAGAAAGGGTGACAATAAAGAGACAGCAGTATGGAGGAGACCTAATGGGGTAAATATTGTTACATTAAGAGGTACAAAATATCTATTGCAATAGGGGAAAGAAGGGAGGAGGTCAGAACAACCTGAATTCTATTCTCATCAGACTTGGCTTAAAGTTAAGTTAGACACACTCAGTTATATTAAGAAACTTACCTTACCTTTCAAGTATTAAAAAGGGGGAAAGGGGAGGGGGGAGAAAAAAGTGGAACTAATAGAAAGAAGGGAAGGAAGAAGGGACAAAGGGAAAGGGGAAAGAAAGGAGAGGGGTTTGTATATAGGAGGGCAAACTCTGAAGGTGGTGGTATTCACAAAAAAAAATAATAGGGTAAAGTGAAAAAAGAGGAAAATACAAACAGAGAAGATAAGAAGAAAATCAAATTATTAGGAATCTGAATGAAAAAGATGAATTTACCTGGGGTTTCACCAATGAGGAGTAAATTAAAGTAATAATTCAGAATGATATTGCCCAACCCTAGACCTCTGAATTTTATAATCCAAGTAAAATGGCTGAATATTTAAAAAAAATATAAGTTGCGCAGGTTAAATGATGAGGAAATTAAATGCCTAAATAACCCTGTCTCAGAAAGAGAAATTCAACGAGCCTTTATTACATTCCCTAGGAAAAAATCTCCAGGGCCAGATGGATTCACAAGTGAATTCTATCAAACATTTAAGGAACAACTGGTTCCAATTGTATATAACCTCTTTGGAAAAAAAAAAGTTCAAGATGGAATGCAGTTTAATTACTTCTATAATACCAATGTGGTGCTGATACCTAATCCAGGAAGAGATAAAACAGAAAAAGAAAATTAAAGACCTATCTCCCTGATGAATATAGTTGCAAAAATATTAAAAAAAATCTTAGCAAAATGATTACAAGAAGTTATCACTAGGATAATACATGAAGACCAATTAGGATTTATCCCAGGAATACAGAGTTTTCAATATTAGGAAAAATCAGTATAATTAATTATATCAATTACAAACTTCTCAGAAATCATGTGATTTTTTTCAATAGATGCTGAAAAAGCTTTTGACAAAATACAGTACACATTCCTATTAAAAACACTAGAGTGTAGCAATAAAGGAATTGTTCATTAGAATAATAAGTAGTATCATCTGAAATGATCAACAAGCATTATATGCAATGAGGATAGTCTAGAGGCATTCCCAATAAGATCAAGGGTGAAAAATGATGCCCATTATCACCACTATTATACAGTATTGTGCTGGAAATGTTAGCTTGAGGAAAAAGAAAAGAAAAAAAGAAATTGAAGGAATTAGAACTGGGAAGGAAGAGACAAAATTCCCATTCTTTGCATATGACATGATGGTACACATAGAGAATACCAAAAAGTCATCTAAAACTTTACTAGAAATGGTTAGCAATTTTAGCAGAATCACAGGATACAAAATAAACCTTCATAAATCCTTACCTTTTCTATATATATGACTAGCACAATGCAGCAGGAAGAGCTAGAAATAGAAATCCCATTCAAAGTAACTTCAGACAATATAAAATACTTGGGAGTCTACCTGCCAAGAAAGACTCAGTAATTTTTGAAAACAATTTCAAAACACTTCTCACACAAATAAAATAAGATTTGAATAACTGGACAAATATCAGCTACTCATGCATAGGCCAAGCTAATATAATAAAAATGAAAATTCTACTAAAATTGAACTACTTATTTACTTCCTTACCAATCAAAATTCTAAAAATAAATTACTTAAATTTTTTAAAAAAGATTTTTGATGCCATACCATTTGCTGAATACATATTTATTATTGAAATTGCTTCATTGTCTATGGTACCTTTTAAGCAAATGTAGTTTGCTTCCTTATTTCTTTTAATGAGATCAATTTTTACAGCTACTTTGTCTCAAATAAGGATGGCTACCCTAGTCTTTTTCTCTTTGGCTGAAGCAACATATATTCTGCTCCAACCTGTTCCCTTTACTATTTATGTATCTCTCTGATTCAAATGAATTTCTTGTAAGCAGCATATTATACGATTCTGGTTTTTGATCTGCTCTTCATTTACCTTTGATGGGAGAGTTCATCCCATTCACAATCAAAATTATAATTAATATTTATTGCCCTCCATGTTATCTTTCCTCTGTTTGTATTTTACCCCTTTTTATTTTATCCATATTTCTCAATATTTTTCTTCTGAATAACTCCTCCTTCAGTGTATTTGCCCTCTTACATTTGCCCCCCTCCCCTGTCTTTCCCCTTTCCCTTTACCCCTTCCTTCTGTTAGTTCCCCTTTTGCTCCCCCCCCTTTTCCCTTTTAATATCTGAAAGGTTAATACATTTCTCAACTTAACTGAGTGTTTGTATGATCATCCTTCTTTGAGCCAAAGCTGATGAGAGAAAATTTCAGGTGGTTCTCACTTCCTCCCTTCTTCCCCTATATTAATTAGATCCTTTGTACCTCTTCATGTAATGTGATTCATCCCTTCCAATTTCCTCCATTCTATCATCTTTTTACTATTGCCCATTTTTAAGGAGATTTTTTTTAACTTATTCTGAGTCATAGAGAAGTCATGAGTGTCCATTCCTTCTGACCAAGTATGTCTGATAGAGTTACAATTCTCAATAGTTATGAGAACCTTTCTCTCAGGTGTGTATATAGCCAGTATCATCTTACTGGATAGCAATTTTTTTCTGTTACATTTTTTTACCTTTTCATGTGTCTTTTGAGTCTCCTGTTTTGCTAGATAGTGAATTCTTGCCTCTATTCCAAGCTCTCTTTCTATTCGGAATATCATATTGCAGGACCTTTGTTCTCTTAATGTTGATCCAGCCAGATCCTGTGTAGTCCTTATTGTGGTTCCATGGTATCTAAATTGTTTCTTTCTGACTACTTAAAGGATTTTTTCTTTTTGCCTGATAGTTCTGTAATTTGACCACAATATTCCTTGGTGCTTTCATTTTGGGATCCTTTCAGGAGAGGATCAATGTACTCTTTCAATAACTATTTTGCCCTCTGGTTCCATATAAGGGCAAGTTTCCTTCAAAATTCTGAAATATTGAATCCAGACTATTTTTTTATCCTCATTGTGTTCAGGAAGCTCAATGATTCTTAAGTTGTCTTTTCTAGATCCATTCTCTAAGACAATAGTTTTGCCAATGAGATATTTTCCATTTTCTTCTATTTTTTTGATTTCTTGCTTTTGTTTAACAAATTCATGTTGTCTCAGAAGTCATTAATTTCCACTGATTACATTCTTTTTTTAGAGAAGACTATTCTTCATATAACTTTTCCAACTCCATTTTCAAGGAGTTTTCCATTTGCCCAATTGTGGTTTTGAGAGAATTATTTTTTTTTGCACTTGTCCAATTGCACTTTCCAAGGATTTGTTTTTATCTTGATAAATGGTGTTAATTTTCTGTTGGGTTTCTCTTCCCAATTTTTCCAATTGATTTTTAAACTCCCTCCTGATCTCTTCTAAGAAGTCTTTCTGGACTGGAGACCAATTCATATTCTCCTCAGAAGTTCTAGCTCTCTGGATTATAGTCTTTGTCTTTGAGGTAGTTTTTAATGGGCCCCCCTTTCCTCTGGCCTTTTTTCATTTTCATAAGATCTTGCTTTGGGGGAGGGGCTGGTTCACAGACCTTTGGTTGTG
This sequence comes from Macrotis lagotis, assembly GCF_037893015.1. Lineage (NCBI taxonomy): Eukaryota > Metazoa > Chordata > Mammalia > Peramelemorphia > Peramelidae > Macrotis > Macrotis lagotis. The sequence goes on along the minus strand of NC_133666.1, from coordinate 315,868,324 downwards.
AAAACCCCAGAGGCTTTGCTGACTGGGTGTAGTAACACCAAGTGGGCTGGCTAGCAGAGGGTGCTAGAGGTTTACTCTGGAGTGTCTGTGACCTTGATTTGTTGCCAGTTCCCTAAGCCTTGGGGAATGGAGGGAGCAGTAGGGTCTGAATTATCCTTGAACAATGTGTGCTGGTCCCTCAGGCTATATAGTTAATCCCCTGAGCTTCAGGGGATGGGGAGGTTGTGACTGTATTTGTTTTGAAAGAGTCCCTTTCCCTCAAAAGTATTGGGCAAAGGTAAGGGATCAGGGCTCAGCTCCTAACATAGAGATGTTGAAATGCTAAAAATATAGAGCCTGTGGCCCTGGTCTTCCAGGCCAGTGGAGCTGACCTGGTTGATGTCCAACTGCCACAGTGCTCTCCTGCCCCCTCAGGTGGAATTCTCCCTCCAACTTCTCTGGAGTTGGGCACAATTACAAAGCCAAAAGTTCCTGCAACTGTCCTGATGTTTGTCCTGGATTTCACTCTACTGACCTTGCACTGGCAATGTGCTCTCTGTCCCTAGCTCACCCACATTTCCCTGAGAGAGACCTTGTTGATAGATGTTCTCCTTTAGGATTTTGTGGATTTGAATTCTGTTAAGAGAATCATTTCATATTAATTCTGAGGGAAAATCAGGTGGTCTTAGGTCAGTGCCTGGCTTCTCTCCACCATATTGGCTGGAAGTCCATGTCTAACATTAATAACATTCTAATCATCCCTTTACCTTCCTTTTTTGGGTTGTTCTTTTAATACATTTATCTAATTCTAAGAAAGGAAAGTTGAAGTCTCTCATCAGTATGGTTGTTCTATCTATGTGTTCCTGAAATTCATTTAGTTTCCTCTCCAAGAATTTGAACACTAGAGCAGCTAGGTGGTAGAGTGGATAGAGCACCTGCCCTGGACTCAGGAGGACCTGAGTTCAATCTGGTCTCAGACACTTAATAATTACCTAGCTGTGTGAACTTGAGTAAGTCACTTAATCCCATTGTCTTAAATACATAATAAAAAAAGAATTTGGATACTATAGAATTTGGTGCACATATATTTAATATTGAAATTACTTCCTTTTCTATGGTTCCTTATAGGAAGGTCTCCTTTTCTTCCTTGTCCCATATAATGAGATCTATTGTTTGCTTTTGCTTTGTCTGAGATAAGGATTGATAGCCTTGATTTTCTTCCATTTCAGGTGAAGTATAATATATAATGTTTCAGTGTTCTACCTTTACTTTATGTCTATTTCTCTGCTTTAAATATGTTTCTTGTAAACAACATATTGTATGATTCTGTTTTCTAATCCATTATGAAATTTCCTTCTGTTTTATCAAAGAGTTCATCCCTTTGATATTCTCAGTTATAATAAACTCTTTTGTATCCACCATGATAGTTCCCCTCCATTTGTACATTTTTTTCTCCTTTTACCCTATCCTTCCTCATCTCTCTTTTATTTCTGAATATCACCTGCCTCAATCTTCTCTCCCTTCCATCATATTTCATTTTGTCCCCTTTCTTCTTTTACATTTTCCTCTCCTTTCTTCCCTCACTTTCATCAATCTTTCCTTCTCTTACCCTCTTTCCCAATCTAACCCATGAAGGTTTAGATAAATTTGATAACCCATCTGAGGGTACATAATGTCCTCTTTTCAAGCCAAATCAGATGAAAATAAAATTCAAGTAATTATCAGCACCTCTTTTCTTTCCCTCTACTGTATATCATTCTTTGTACCTCTTCATGCTTTCCCCCTTCTTCTGGTGTCATTACAAGACATCTTTTTAATAGCATAAATATTTTTTAAATCATACCATCAAAATCAACTTATGTCCATAACTTTCATCTAAATATACTCCCTATAATAGAGTTACAATTCATGAGAGCCATGAGTTTCTTACCCCCATGTTGGAATATAACCAGCTTAATCTTATTGATTTTATTTTTGACCAATTTACTTTTTTATGGAACTCTTGATTTTCCTGTTAGATGAACAAAATTTCTATACAGCCCTGGGTTTTTCATTAGGAGAATTTGGAATTCTAATATTTTGTTAAATGTCCATCTATTCCTCTGAAAGACTATGCTCAATTTTCTGGGACCTGATTCTTCATTGCAATTCAACCTCCTGTGCTCTTTGGGAATTCTTATTCCAGTGCTTTGAATGCTTTAATGAGGCTGCTGTGAAATCCTGCATAATTCTGGCCATAGTTCTTGGTCTTTGAATTCTTTGTTCTCTACTTTTTGGATCATGTACTTTCACTGATAATTCTGTAATTTGGTTATAATAATACTTGCTATTCATTATGGGTTTCCTTTCAGGATATGATGATAGATTATCTCAATGTCTATATTTACCTTCTGGTTTTAGAATATCAAGGCAATTTGTTTTTATAATTTCTGGCAGATGTTCAAGTGCTTTTTTTTTGAATCATGGCTTTCAAATAGTCCAATAATTCTTTAATTTTCCTTCCTGGATCTAATCCAGGTTAGTTGTTTTTCCAGTGAGAAGGCATTTAATATTTTCTTCTTTTTTTCATCTTCTGATTTTTCTTAATTGATTCCTGATGTCTCATAGAATCATTAGCCTCCACTTGCCATGGTCTTTTCTTCAAGCAATTATTTTATTTAGTTAATTTTTGCATTTCCTTTTCATTTAGTGAATTATATTTTTAAAGGAGTTCAACTTTTTTCATTTGATTTTGTATTTGCTCAATTTTATTTTTTAAGCAATTATTTTTCTGGGGGGGCAAAATCAAGATGGCTGCTGGAGAAAAGCCTCTCTTAGGTGCTCTCTCCAAAATATTTCAATAACTTTAAAATTATGATTCTAACTAAATTTTTGAGAAACAGAATCAACAGAAAGATCCAGTGAGGCAATTCTCCACCCCAAGGTTACCTGAAAAATAGTGGAAAAACTGTTCCATGGAATTGGAGTAGTGGTTGTGCCAGTGTGATGGAAGTTCAGCCTCCTGGGAGCATTCCCAGGACCTGGGAGTGGCAAATCCTGTCAACAGAAGCAGTTTCCTGACCTGCACCCCAGATAGCATCAAGCATAACTTGGAAGATCAGCAGGGAGACTTCTGCCATAGCCAGTGCAAAGCCCAGGCCTTCAGCTCTACCACAGCCCTCAGTGAGGTCCCAGCACTCAGCATGGTCGCAGTAGCCTAGATCCAAGAAACAGAAGTAAGCCCATGGAGTAGCCCATCAGGAGCTTCCAGGCAGCTGCACCCTGAGTGCTCAGCCCATGGAAGGTAAGGGAGTGGAAGGAGACAGCTGAGATCTGTCTTATGTCCCTGGAATAGGACTCCTGGGCTCTGATCACATTCAGACCCTAGTTGCACTCTAGGACCCCATAGAGCAGGGACCCCACCACCACCACCACCACACACACACACAGCCTTGTGGCAGAGGGGTGAACTTGTGGTCATTCATAGAGCAGGAGAGCAGTCAGAATCTCACACATTGAGGTTCTTGTGGGGGTGTCCCAATAATATTCAAAAGCTCAGGAAGCTTCCCCCAAACCAGGCACAGGCTGGGGAAAAGAGTAAATAGAAAAAAAAGGAACCTGATCATAGACAAATTCTTTGGTCCCATGGAGGGCCAAAATACTCAATGTGAAGATGAGAAAGTCCAAGCTTCTAGATCTAAAGATCCAAAGAAATATAGAAATTGATCTCAGGTGATGACAGAGCTCAAAAAAGATTTTGAAAACCAAGTAAGGGAGATAGAAGAAAAATTGGGCAAAGAAATGAGAGAGATGCAATTAAAAAAAGGAAAACAAAGTCAGCAGTTTAGTCAAGGAGATCCAAAAAAATATGCTGAAGAAAATAACATGTTAAAAACCAGCTTAGGTCAAATGGAGAAAATAGTTCAAGAAGTTATTGAGGAGAAGAATGCTATAAAAAGCAGAATTGGTAAGATGGAAAAAGAGATAAGAAAGCTCTCTGAGGAAAACAAACCCTTCAGATGTAGAATGAAGCTAAAGGAACCTGATGACTTTGTGAGAAATCAATATACAATTGTTCAACAACAAAAGAATGAAAAATTAGAAGAAAATGTGAAATAATTCATTGAAAAAAAAACTGATCTGGAAAGCAGATTCAGGAAAGACAATTTAAACATTATTGGAATACCTGAAAATCATCATCAGGAAGAGTCTTGACCTCATTTTTAAAGAATTCATGCAGGAAAATTGCTCTGTTATCCTAGAAGCTGAAGGTAAAATAGAAATTCAGAGAATCCACTGATTTTCCCCTGGAAAGAGATCCAAAAAAACAACCTCCCAGGAATATTACAGACAAGTTCCAGAACTCCCAAGTCAAAGAGAAAATATTAAGAGCAGCCAGGACACAATTCAAATATCGTGGAGCTGCAGTCAGGTTTACCCTGGACTTAGCAGCAACTACATTAAGAACTCATAGGGATTGGAATACCATATTCTGGAAGGCAAAAGAGATTGGAATGCAACCTAGAATCAACTACCCAGTAAAACTGAACATCCTATTCCAGGGGAAAAGATGGACTTTCAATGAACCAGGGGAAATTCAGATGTTCCTGTTGAAATGACCAGAACTGATATAAATGTAATTACATATGCATACATACACTTATATAGACATAGATGTGTTTAGGAATGCATTCATATAAATGTGATTATATTAATGAATGTAGAATATGATCATAATATGCTCATATTAATGATATAATATTATTACACCCAATATATATATATATATTATTTTATATATTACATATATATATTATATGATATCTTATCATATAATTTAATTTACTTACACATCACTAAGTGAATATGAACAGAAAGTTTGACCTTGAAATACAGGACTCAGTTGAAGCATAGAGAGTAGAGGAGAAGGGTAAATTATGAGGGACTTAATGATGAGGAATTCATGTATACTTGCATGGAAAGATAATACTGATAATACTCATGTGAACCTTCTCATTTAATAGATCAGGTAGGAGCTTTTATAGATGAAGCACAGGAGAGAGTTGAATTTGAAAACATATTGTAAAAATGGAGTCATTGCAAAATGTACTGGGAGTAAGAGAAAGGAGAGTTAGAATAGGCTAAGTTATTTCATATAAACAATATTTCATGTAGCTTTTGCAATGCTATGAAACAGGGAAAGGCAAGGGGGGATGAGGGAACCTTCATTCTCATCAGAAATGGATCAGAGAGGAAACAACATACACTCTCAATAGGGTATAGACATATGGAGGAAAAAGGAGAGAAGGGGACAGGGGGAGTGGAGGATGCGGATGATAAAGAAGAGGGTAGATCATAGGAGAGGGTAGTCAGATATAACTATTTTCTTTTTAACTTTTTGCATGGTTCTGGTATTGGGTGGCCTGTCCAGGACCATGGGGCTGGGTGGTTGTTGTGTCTCTGGGGTGGGATGTGGGCTTGGGCTCTCCTGGCCCCAGGGCTTGTACTCTGTCTGCTTTACCACTCCTCTGCACCACAGTATATTTTTGTAGAGGAATAGAGTGAAAGGAGAGAGAAAATATAATAGATGGTAGTGGGGAGGAATGGATGGAGGGAGTTGCAATCAGCAACAGCAACTGTGGAAAAATATGGAAGTAATTTCTATGATGGATTTATGATAAAGAACATGATACACCTGAGACAGAGTTGATGTTGTCACAACACAGACTGAAACACATCTTTTTCTTTCTTTCACTTTATTTCTCATGCAGTTTTATATTTTTATAGGGGAGGAGTATTATGTTTACTCTTAAAACAAGAATATTTAGTAATGTATAAATAAAAATAAATAAAATCTAAAAAATATTTTCTGCTGTCAATTTTTGCAAGATTGTAAGATTTTGAATTTCTCTTGCATTTTTATCCCATTTTGTCTGTTCTATTTTTAAAATCCTTTTTGAGCTATTCCATAAATTTGGACAGGAGATCAATTCATATTCTTTGAAACTTTATATGTAGTGCTTTTACTGCCATCCTCTTCTGAAATGGTGTTTTTACTTGTTTTTTTCTCTTACTCATTCTGAGGTATGCTTGTTTGTTTTTTTTTTAGCATGATCCCAAGCTTCTTTTGTTGAGGGTGGGGTCTGCTGATAGACTTTTCTTCCTTTAGAGTGCCATTGACTAGCTCATTGGGCTAGGTCTGTTCAAAACCAGCAGCTTACTCACTTAACTGGACCAGCTAATCATACAGGCTGAACATGGGGTTGGGGTATCTGTGTTAAATTTTTACATACTGGCCTGTGACTCCATTGGTCTGTTGAGCCCAGACTGCAGGGACTTCCACAGAAGTTCTCTCTTAAAGTGATAACATCTGAGTGATCCTCATCACACCAAGTTACCCTTGCAACAGTCAGCTTATTTCCTTGGGAACAATGTCACTTAATTCAATAGACCTAGGAGAACTTCTGGAAATTTCTGGTTCCTTTCCACAATCTTTACTTTGCCTCTTACTTATTAATATCTTTATTTAAACAATATCATCCAAGCATTGTTTGAAAAAAAAATCCAAGCTGCTGGGGAATGATACTAAATACTCTTTTGGACCCAGTATGTTTGTTATTTTTTCTGGCATCTATTATGAAATGTAAAATGTCTGCTATTGCAAGCCTAGAGTTAAAGGTAGAGTTTAAGGTTGAATATAGGGATTTGGAAGGAACATGAGTAGATGTGAAAATTAAATTAATTCAAGTTGATAAGCAGTGTAAGAGGAAAGTATGGAGACAGAAGATCAAAGGATCAAAGGCTAAACTACTGAAAATAATTATGTTATGGGCTATTGATTAAGATGATGTTCTAGAAAATTGGTTTGAGGGGTGGTTCAAAAGGTATGAGATAAACAAGATGACAATATCACAAAATTCCCTAGGAAAAAGTTTATACAACAGGAGAGAATAGTAATTAGGATTAAATGTAGCTGAGAAGTCTGAAAGAATGAAGATTGGGGGAAAACCCATCAATTTAGTCAAAAAAAGGTTAATATAAAATTTTGAAGAGAGCAGATTCAGTTGAGTAATCAGGTTGGAAGTCAGATTGTAAAGTACTGAGGATTAAGTGGGAGGAATAGAGAAAGAGGAAAATATTGTGGGGAGTGCTTTGCAAAAGTAGATATACTGATTTTTTTTTGTTGTTTTTCCAGCTCAATGAAGGGAGATATGGCTCAAGGAAAGGAGAAAAAGAGGCATAATGTGCTTCACCAGCACATTGAATATAGCATGGTAGAGCTATGAAAAAAATAAAATAATGTGCTCAGAACATATTCCACTTTAGTGAATGTGGAAGAAAGGTTTTAAAGATGATTAATAAATTTAATTTTACAATTAAACTTGATTAGTAAACAATAATAAGCTAACTACTTTGGGTCACTAAAACTTATTGCATAAAGTTTATTATAAAATATGCTTTTTTAGATTATCTTTTTGACAGATGAAATTATGAACTCAAACAATAAATGATATCTTTAATAGACTTGAACTTCATCTGAGTTAATCATGCTTTTCTCCACCTAAAGAAATTCTTCCTAACTTGCTCAGTATGGTCTGACAGGACATTATCTTTAATTCTTTGTGCATGTTGTTTCAGTGAGCAGATTTTTAAGTGCTCCAGTGGAATCCAGTTTCCTGGACATAACCTAATTATCTTCACCCTCAAATAAGGGAAATTAATTGTCCAGTGAATTAACATTCAAATAAAGTGCATGTGTGTGTGTGTGTGTGTGTGTGCGTGTGTATATGTGTGTTTTAATTGATGAATGGATTTTTTTCCTTCATTATTTTTAATGAATGCCTTTTGCTATTGATCAATTCCCCTGGTCTATGGGTGATTTTCAACTTCTTTTTTGCATATTACTTAGGGCTCTAACCCCAATCAAAAGTATTTTGCTAATGAACCAGCACTGGGAGATCTCTACATAAAAGTTTTGTTCATTTCTTTAAATTGAAACATTTGGAAAAATACACTTTGTTATTGAGGCTACAGGGTAAACTTCAGTCAGACTTTGCATGAACTTGACTGACCTACTTCCAAAATACTTCATTAAAATACCAAAGTTTGAAGCCTGTATATCACAAATACACTTAGCCACTAGCTTAGGGGATCCCAATAGTTCATTAAATACATAGAAGGAAACAACCCATGAAATTCCTAAATGTGCTTAATTTGACAAAGGAAAAGAAATTTAAAACAATATATACTGACAGTTTTTTTCCCTCCATAATATACTATTCAGAGGCTGCTTCCCTATCTCCCTTTACTCCTAAATAAAAACATTTGGAATATTACTCCTGAAGTCCCCAAATTAGAGGATAATGGACTAGGAGAATAATATTTCATGCCCTATAATATTGAAATATACCCAGGAAAGTAATCTCCAAAAGCACTATCTGGCATAGTCAATATTATTACATAAGCACAAATTAATCCCAGATTTACTTCTTAGTGGAAAAATAGAGATTTTTACTAGAAAATGATTCAACATCATGAGCAAATCCTGTAAATTATCTTTGAGGAAACAAAAGACATACAGGAAATATCTTCTGAGTACAAAAAAGTGTAGTGGCAACACATTACACCACACAAAAGACAAATTCTGAAATAATAAAAAAATACTTATTCATTTAATCATTGTTAAATGGTTTTATTATGGAATTTTCTTTCTTGCAGTCATCAATAAGTCTAGAGTCAGAGAATAGTGATTATTTCACTCTTTCATTCAACAGGATGTTGATAAATATTTAGCAATTATTTCTCCAAATAGAAATGTTTGCAGGATACATATCTAATTTTATTCTTCAATTTTTATCCTTTTCCATCATTTTTCTTAAACAGAGATAATTAACAAAACAGCAAATCAAGTTCTGATTTATAACAAACCCAATCTCAGATGAAAATATTCACTATGAAAATTTATCAATTGTTTCTCTTAGTAGCTGCCTCCATTCCATCCTCATCCCATTATTTTTTTAAAAAGATTACTGAAGTCTTAAGGAGGATGGAAATATGAGAGAAATATGAACCAATTAGAAATTCTGGACATTATCAATTATCTAGTTAAGTGGTATAACCTCCAGTTAAGTAGTATGTCGGTCAAACTGTTAAGATTTTTAAAATGTATGCTTCTATTAGGCAAATGAATACTTTTGGCTTTTAATACATCTGTTCTCCATTGATTTCATTCATATAATTTATTGTCTCATCTTTAGATTTTTATTTTAGTAAAATATAAGAATTTAATGATTTACCTTCAATGTGTTTTCCATAACATGGAGTGAAGGATATGAAGAAGGCACTCAACACATGCTAATTGAATTGAAATGAATTTAATTTTAAGTGTTGGATATCAGATGCATAATATCTTGGTGACACTGAATACTTTTTGTTTTAAGTCAAATGCTTTTGGCCAGATATATCTAGTAAATAAATTGTCACACAATTAGAATATAGTATTACTAGTACACAACTTCTAGACCTCATAAACTTTTTCCTTTTAACGAAACAAAGAAGTTACTCTCATTTCTTCATTACTTGTATATTGTTCTTAAATCAATGGTATAGGTTAGTTCAAAGGTGTTTAATCATGTCTTATCCTCATTCACTGCAGTTCTCTTTCGGGAAAATCTTAAGAATAGAAAATTTGGACTACAGAACAGCATCAGCCTATTAATTTTATAGATGCAATGTATGGAATATTTTATGATTCTCAATAAGAAAGCAGAGGTGGAGAAAAATCACAAGATAATAGAAACTGGATTATATTTTATTATATTGCATAATCTTAGCAGAGTCTTCACCAAACACTAAAATTCCTTTATATCACTGTAAAAAAAACACTATATCCCATAAATGTTTGTTAACATAAGAAACATTTCTTAAATCTTCAGATCCATCTCTCCCTATGCTCTCAGCTGAGTACCATTCAAATATTTGCCTACCCATCCACCAAAAAATCTTTTATTCTTTTTCATACTATTTCACTAAATTATTTTTCCTCCCCAATATATTATTTCATCCCCAACAAGGAAATGGCTTTTCACATTGCTAAATCAATTCTTCTACATGCATCCTCAATGATATTCAGTTTTCTCCATAATATCATTTCAGTCTATCCTCACTCCCTCATACTCTTCAGTGTCTTACTAAATATTAAATATTTTTGTGGTCTACAAACATAATGATTTTGCCTATATCCTTGACTATTCTTCATTTCATTGACTATATCTACATGCTATCCATAAATATATCTTCTCCCTTTTTAGCTAAATTCCTTTAAAGAGTAATCCACAATCAATGACCCCAATTCCCCTTTCCCTGAATCTTGTAAATGCTCTCCAATTTGGTCCATTATTCAACAAAACTGATATATTCATTTTTATTAATTGACCAATTTAATGATTTTTCCTGATTCCTCATTCCTCATTCTCATCATTCATGATTTCTTTTCATTCTTTGTCCTTATTGCTCACTCCAAAATTTTCTTTCCTTTTTTCAACTTTTGTGGATTCTTTTTGGTGAGTACAATTTTAACATTTAGGAAGATGATTTTTTTTTAGGTTTTTGCAAAGCAAATGGGGTTAAGCATCTTGCCCAAGGCCACACAGCTAGGTAATTATTAAGTGTCTGAGACCAGATTTGAAGCTAGGTACTCCTGACTCCAGAAGATGATAGATATTTTGATTGCCATCTCTATTTCTATATTTCTAACCTTTCTCTCTCTCTCTCTCTCTCTCTCTCTCTCTCTCTCTCTCTCTCTCTCTCTGTTCAAATCATTAGCTTGCTTATTAATCCTCTCTCCAAATGAAAATATTTCATTTTCTATCTTTAACCTTCCTTTTACTAGAGAAAGAGAGCAGGAAAATTCTCTCAGTCTCTAAGGAGTACACTCTTTACAATCTTCTTCTCTTCCTCTTTTCGCAATTGCACTAATTACACTTATCAAATCTGATATCAGGGTTTCTACTTTCATTTTACCTCTTATTTAATTCTCCTTCTCTACACAAAATGTCACAATTCTGGTGTTTGTCTTCATTAAATATTTCATGTATTATCTCTTTTTATTAAGGTAGTAGCATTTCACTTTTTTCCAATTATATACAAAGATTCTGAAATATTAATTTTTTGTAATATTTGGAGTTTGAAATTTTTCACCGTCTACCCTTTCACATTCCCCTTTCTAAGATAATCAAGTAATTTGATAAATGTTATGCTTGTGAAATCATGTGAAACATATTTCCATATTAGTCAATTTGTGAAAAATATATGGACAAAAGAGAAAAACATGAAGAAGACAAAGCAACAAAACAAGAAATTTTAGAATGAAAATAATGTGCTCTGATCTTCATGCAGACTCCACAGTATTTTCTCTGCATATGGATAGCAATTTTCATCACCAAATTTTTAGAATTTTTTTGATCATTCTATTTCTGGGAAGAACTATAAATAATATAATTGATCATTACATGGTGTTGTTCTTGATATTTACAATATTCTCCTGGTAATGTCATTTCACTCACCCTTGGTTCATAGACTATTTCAATAGCCTGTTAGTTGTATGCTCAACATCAAATCTTTCTTTAATCTATTTCAACCTTTGCTAAATTATTAATTTAATTTTCCTAAAGCAAAAGCCTTATCATGACATTTTCTACTCTGTCAACACCAGTATCCCTCTATTTTATATAGAATTAAATTTAAATATATTTTCCCCAATGACATTTAATGCCTTCTACTAGGAAATTCTGTCTTATGTTTTCAACTTACATACATCACTATTCATTGGCACTGACCTTTCTTGCTGAATAAAATGTAATTATATATGCATACATACACTTATATAGACATAGATGTGTTTAGGAATGCATTCATATAAATGCATATGTATATATATATATATATATATATATATATATATATATATATATATATGTATATATATGATATACATATATAGCACAATGTTATTTATATTTTGTATCCCCTGTTAGAAGAAAACTCTTTGAAATCAGGGACTCATTTTTTTCATTTCTTTTTATTTTTTGCTGACATCATTAGGATTATGTCAGAAAATCTTGTTGAATAATTGACTATAAATTCATTAACTTTTATATTTTTAAACTGTAAATTCTTTAGCTGGAAGAGAACATATTTTAAATTCATGTTCTTGTGAAATGATTCAATTATTCTTGAGAGCAATATAGAGATATGCCCAAAGAGCAATAAAACTAGCCCTATATCCAGAAGAAATCATACCAAATGGAAAATGTCCAGTATAATCCCAAATATTTATAGCAGCCCTTTTTGTATTGGCAAATTATGGGAAGTTGAAGGGATGCCCATCAGTTGGGGACTGGTTGAACAAGTTATTGTATATGAATATTATGGTATAGTAATGTTCTATAAGAAACTATAAATGGTAGGCCTCCAGAGAAGCATGGAATGAATTTCAGGACCTGATGCGAAGAAAAGGGAGCAAGACCAAGAGAACAATGTAAAAATTACTAATAACATAGTGAATAAATCAACGTTGATGGGTGCAGCAGCTCTCAGCAGTTCAGAGAGCTAAGACCACCTTAGGAGAACAGCTATGGACAATGCCACTCCTTTGAGAGGAAGAAGAACAAAACAAAACAGAAACAAAAAAAAACTTGAAAATCTGATGAACATTACAATCATTTTTTAAAACTTATGTCTCTTATGTCTGTCTTTCCTTTAATTCTATTTTTTCTTATAAAAAATGACTAGATAAACATGTTTAACACTAATATATGTGTGCAATGTAGAACTGACTGTTTGCTACTGAGGGGAGAGAGGTGTGAAGGGAATGTGGAAGGAAATTTTGTAATATAAAAATATCCACATTCATATGTATGAATGTTGAAAAAGTTTTATAATATATACTTGGAAAAATATAATATCAATAAAAAATTTTTTAAATTTAAATATAAATTCATGTTCTTTTATAAGGTGAAAAGCAATACCATGAAGATTGTTATGATATCCTCTTACTAAATAGAAGGTCATACATATTGGAGATCCAGAGATATTTTGCACCCCATGGTCAGAAATGTGTGGTATTGGAGCATTTTTGCTATGAAGTATACAAAACTTGTTTGTATATACATATTCAAGTTCATTTTATTTTTTATTTGAACTTAATTCATTTTTAAATTTTCTTTAATTTACTTACACATCACTAAAATATTCATGTTGTAAGAGTAAATGTAATACACCTCCCCACAAAATATAAAACCTCATGAGAAATAAAGTGAAAGAAGGAAATAGTGTTTCACTCTGTATTCTTGTACCATCAGCTCTGTTCTTTATCATAAGTCCCTCATATAAGTTACTTACATATTTTTCCATAGTTACTGTTGCTGATTGTAATTCCCTCCATCCATTTCTTCCCACTACCACCTATTATGTTTTCTCCCTTCTCTAACTCTGTCCCTCTTCAAAAATGTGCTGAGGCAGCTGAGTGTTGCCGTTGACAAAGCACCAGCCCTGGGGACAAGAGGGCCCAAAGGTACATCCCATCACAGAGATCCAGCAACCATCTGGCCCTGTGGACCTGGACAGGCCACCCAATCCCACTACCTTGCAGAAAATTAAAAAGAAAATGTGTTATATCTGACTATCTTCTCCTATGTTTTACTCTCTCCTCTATCATCTACATTCCACATTCCCCCCTCCCTTCCCCCATCCTCTTTGTCCCCTTTTTCTTCTCGATTTCTATCCCAGATTGAGTGTGTATGCTGTTTCCTCATTGAGCCATTTCCAATGAGAATGAAGGCTCCCTCACACCTCTTCACTTTCCTCCCTTCCATACCATTGCAAAAGTTATTTCTTGATTCTTTCACATGAAATATCTTAGCCTATTCTACCTCTCCTTTCTCTTACTCCCAGCATATTTCCTTTTTCTCCTATTGACTCCATTTTTACATTTTATTATACCTTCAAATAGCCTCTCTCATTTGCCTCATCTATAAAATCTCCTTCTACCTGCTATATTAAATGAGGTTTACATTAGTATTATCAGTATCATCTTTTCATGCAGAAATGCATGCATTTCATCATCATTAAATCCCTCATAATTAACTCTTCTCTTCCCTTCTCTCTATACTTCACATAAGTCCTGTACTTGAAGCTCAAACATGCTGTTCAGCTCTGGTAGTTTCAAGGGGAACATTTCAAATTCCCATGTTTAACTGAAAGTCCATCTTTTCCTCAAAAGAGGATGTTCAGTTTTGCTGGGTAGTTGATTCTCAGTTGTATTCCAAGCTCTTTTGTATTCTGGAATATTATATTCTAAGCCCTACAAGTCCTTAATGTGGATGCTGCTACGTCCTGTGTGATCTTGACTGCAGTTCCACAATATTTGAATTGTTTCCTTCTGGCTGTGTGTAATAGTTTCTCTTTGACTTAGGAGTTCTGGAACTTAGCTATAATACCCCTGGGTTTTTTGAATCTCTTTCAGTAGGAGATTACTGGATTCTCTGAATTTCTATTTTACCCTCTGGTTCTAGGATATCAGGGCAGTTTTCCTGTAGAAATTCTTTAAAAATGAGGTCAAGACAATTTTCCTGATCATGACTTTCAGGTAGTCCAATAATTTTAAAATTATCCCTACTGGATCTGTTTTCCAGATCAGTTGTTTTTTCAGCGAGATATTTCACCTTTTCCTCTAATTTGTTTTTATTCTTTGCTGTTGAATTATTGTGTATTGATTTCCTTGCAATGTTATCGGCTTCCTTTATCTCCATTCTACATCTGAAGGATTGATTTTCCTCAGAGAACTCTCTTACCTCCTTTTCCCTCTGACCAATTCTGCTTTTTAAAACATTCTTCTCCTCAATAACTTTTGAACTGTTTTATCCATTTGATCTAAACTGATTGTTAACATGTTATTTTCTTCAGCATTTTTTGGATCTTCATGACTAAACTGATGACTTTGATTTTATGTTTTTCTTGCATCTCTTTCATTTCTCTTCACAATTTTTTTCTACCTCCCTTATTTGATTTTCAAATTCTTTTTTGAGCTCACTCATAGCCTGAACCCAAGTTTTCTATTTCTTGGAGTCTTTAGATGCAGAAGCTTGGAATTTCTCATCTTCATAGTGTGTGTTTTGCTCTCCATGGGTTCAAAGAAATTGTCTATTGTCAGGTTCCTTTTTTTCTGTTTACTAATTTCCCCAGCCTGTGCCTAGTTTTGGGGTGCTTCCTGAGCTTCTGCTTATTATTGGGATATCCCTGTTCCTTCAAGTACTTATTGGAGGCTCTGACTACTCTCTTGGTGTACTGAATGATCACAAACTCACCCCTCTGCCACAGCACTGTGAGGAAGGTCCCTGATTGAGGGGTGGCCCAGACTGGGACCAGGCTCTGAATATGCTCAAAGCCCCAGAGTCCTGTCCCAGGAACAGAGGACATATCTTGACAGTCTCCCTCTACTCCCTTACCTTCCATGGGCTGATGCACACAGGGAGTAGCTGCTGGGTGGCTCTTTGCTCAGCAGCTCCACAAGCCAACTTCAGTTTTCTGGGATATGGGCTATGCTGAGGAGGGCCATGCTAGCCTTGGCTTCTCACTTGCTGTGGCAGAGGTCTCCCTGTTGATCTCCCAAGCTGTGCTTGGTGTTCCCTGAGCTTCCTCAATCTGGTACCCTGCTGTTGCCTCCCACCAGGTGGATCAGAGCCTTCACACTATTTTCTGGGTTACGTTGGGTTGGAGAACTGCCTCACTGGTTCTTTCTGTGGGTTCTGTTTCTAGAAAATTTAATTAGAGTCACAATTTTAAGGATTTTGAAATATTTTGGAGAGAGTTCTTAAGAAAGGCTGTTCTCATATCTCCATCTAGGGTCTGTCCCCAAAAGACTCTCTACTTCCTTTTATTTAAAATAATTCCCACTCCTATTCTAATATTTTAATAACATGGATTGACACAGTATAATTCTATAATTATTTTTAAAATTTATTTTATTTTATTTTTATTTTGAATTTTATTTATTTAAGGCAATGGGATTAAGTGACTTGTCTAAGGTCACACGGCTCAATAATAAGTGTCTCAGGCCAGAATTGAACTCAGGTCCTTTTGATTCAAGGACCAGTTCTCTATCTACTTTGTCACCTTGCTTCCCCTAATTATGTCATTATTATTTCTTGCTTGTTACATTTCCATAAATTACTAGATGCTTCTAGGTTGGCTAGACTTTTCCTTATAGGAAAGAAGAGAGATGAGTAGATGAAAATATCAGGAATGCAATACTTAGATATGTTTAAGATTCTGGCAGTTAATTTGATCAAGGTTTGACCTAATTCACCATTCATTTAACCAGGAATTAAGTACCCTAGATGGGGGAGAGAGGCAAATTGTGAGAGAAAATAGTCTCTGCTTCACTTAATTAGGGGTTAATTACCCTGGGTGTATGTGTGTGGTGGGAGGGGTAAAGGATGAGAGAAAGTAAACTGTACTTCACTTAACAAGGGATAAAGTTCCCTGAGTGTTATGTGACGGGGTAAGTCTGAAAGAAAATAGGGCTGGAGGAATGAGAGCTGAAAAAATAGCCCAAGAAATAATTTGGCTCAGTTTGATACTTTGGCTCATGAGGAAGACGGCATGTCCTTGGAGGGTACTTGAAAAAGAGGTAAAGTAAAATATGATTATAAATATAATTTTAGGGGTGGCTAGGTGGCACAGTGGATAGAACACTGGCCCTGGAGTCAGGAGTACCTGAGTTCAAATCTGGTCTCAGACACTTAATAATCACCTAGCTGTGTGGCCTTGGGCAAGGCACTTAACCCCATTGCCTTGCAAAAAAACAAAAAACAAATAAATGAATGAATGAATGAATAATTAAATAAATGAATAAATAAATATAATTTTATATAATTTAAGATAATGCTGCTTATCCAGCAAGAAAGTTATGATGCTACTTTGATAAAAATATAAGTTTATCAAGAAATCAAAAAATAAAATGGTGATTGAATAGTACCAGAGAAATAAATAATGCCAAGCAAAGAAGAACAAAGACTTATAATTTTAGTGAGAAAGAAGGGAGAGTGTGAACTTTGAATAAATTCTGCTCAATATATTTGGACCAGAGAAGGAATAAGATACAATGGGTTTAAAATATTATCCTAATCTACAGGGAAGGGAGGGACTAGAGAAGGGAAAGATAAAGGAAGAAGGGACCAATAAAAAGGAAGGCAAAGTAAAAAGTGCAAACAAACTGAAAGTTAATTGGGGGGGGGGGGATTTTGCAAAGCAATGGCATTAAGTGATTTGCCCAAGTTCATACAATGAAAGCTAAATTCTAAAAGAAAAGTCAAAAGACAAAGGGGCTAAAATTTTGGTGAGGAGGAATAAGAGGAAAAGAAAGGGAAAAATAGAAATGGAGAAAGATGGTATGGAGGGAAATATAGAATTAATGATCTTAAATTTAAATGTAAATGGGATGAATTGTCCTATAAAACAGCAACAGAGAGTAGCATGGATTAAAAACCATAATTCTACAATATGTTGTTTATTAGAAACACATTTGAAACAGAGAGATGCACACAGAGTAAATGTGCAGTGCAATCTATTATGCCTCAGCTCAAGTAAAAACAAAATCAGTGTCAGTTATCTTGATCACAGTTAAAGTAAAAACAAAAAATGATCTCATTAAAAGAAATAAGGAAGGAAATTGCAGCATTTTAAAAGACACTCTCTATATTGAAGCTGTATGGTTACTAAACATGTGTATACTTAATAGTATAACATTCAAATTACTACAGGAAAGGTTTGACTTACATACAAAGAGACATAGACAGCAAAATTTTAATAATCAGCGGACCTCTCTTAGAACTAGAAAAATCTAACCACCAAGCAAACAAGAAAATAATTAAGAAGGTGAATGAAATCCTAGAACACTTAGAAATGAAAAACCTCAGGAGAAAATGTAATGGGGATAGAAAAGTATATACATTTTTCTTGGCAGTACATGGCACTTATGAGAAAATTGACCATGTACTTTGGCAAAAAAACTTTATAATGGAAGGCAGAAAGGCATAAATAATAAATACCTACTTCTCAGACTATGCTGCAAATAAAAAAAATGCTTGTAATAGAGGGTCGTGGAAAGACAAACCAAAATCTAATTGCAAGCTAAATAACATAATCTTAAATAATGGTTGAATCAGATTTCTGGGGAGAAGCCAAGATTAGGACTTCTGGGGCAGAGTCTGGATGGTGGCATGAAGCTAACATACTGGAGCTTTTCCCCACCAAAGTTAAATGAAACCTCTACTCTGACACTGAAACTATAAATTCCACCAAGAAAAAGAGAAGATACAAAAAAATTTTCAACTGTAGACATCATGGAGGATCTTCAGCAAAGGTCTGACTCTTTGGGGAAATGGGGAAATAAAGACCAGGAGCCAGAAGATCAGGAAAGCAGGAAAGCCAGAAGGAGGCTTTTAGTCACAGAGAAATCCAGTTCTGACAACTTAACAAAACTGAGATCCTGGCAAGTAGATAGCAAGCCAGCAGGGAGGACTTCAACTCCAACTAAGTCTGAACCCTGAAAACACTGGAGTAAAAGACAGGACTGGATCAGAAACAAACCACTGTTAAGTCAGAACCTGGACATAAATGGGGGCACAAAACTCTGCAAAAGCAAGGCCTGAACTGAATAGGTAACAGCATTGTGGCCAAGGGATAGGACCCCCAGCCCCAGAAAAAAAAAAGCTTAAATCTATACTTCCTATACTTCAAAAGCAGAGGTAAAACAACAAAGATGAACAAAAAAGCTAAAAGAGTACTCATTATAGAAAACTACTTTACTGAAAAAGATGACAGCAATGGTGTGTCTGAAGAAGAAAGCAGTAAAAAAATCACTCACAGGGGAATTATCAAAAGAATCTATAAATTGGATTCAAATATGAAAGCTCATCAAGGAAATTAAAAAAAAATTAAGAACCAAAGAAGAGGGGAAGAAAAAGCGGGAAAAAATAAATGAAAGTCAAGTATGAAAATTATGAAATATTGACCAAATAAATCAAGTTCCTTAAAAAATAAGCAACTGGAAAAGGAAATACAGTTGTTTGAATGAAATAAAATACCCAACTTAGAATGAACAAATAGAAACAAATGAATCTAGAAGACTTCAAGATTCAGTCAAACAAAATAAAAAGGCTGGAAAAAAAATTCAAGAAAATGTAAAGTATCATTTAGGGAAAACAAATGACCTGGAAAAAAGATTCATGAGAGACAATCTCAAAATCATCAGCCTACTAGAAAGCCTGGATCAAGTAATGAACCAAGAAAACATCATGCAGGAAATTATAAGAGAAAGTGTCCAAATCTAATAGAACAAGATAACAATACAAACATTGAAAGAATCCCCTCAGGAAGAGACCCCAGGATAAAATCTCCAAGGGCTCTAATAGCCAAATTCCAGAACTATCAAAAAAGGAGAGAATATTGCAAGCAGCCAAAAGGAAACAATCTAAATAGAAAAGAAATATCATCAGACTCATACACAATCCATCAGCCTCTATACTTAAGGATTATAAGACCTGGAATAGCATATTTTAGAGAGCATAAGACTTGGTATTTCAAACTAGAATGTACTACCCTGCAAAATTCAGCATATACTGTCAGGGGAAAAGATGGATATTCAACAAAATAGATAATTTCCACAATTTTCTTAAAGACCAGAAGTGAATAGAAAATTTAATTGCCAAATATACAATTTAAGAGTTGCATAAAAAGGTAAATGAAAAGAGGAAGGAAAAAAACAAAACAAAACAAAACAAATGTTGGTCAAAACTATCAAATTGTATATAAGCATAAAAGGGAATATATAACACTTCTTGTTCTTTAGAACTTTGCTTCTCTTAGGATAATTAGAGGGTAGTACATAATTAAAGAGAATGAAATTAAAAGATAAGCATCTGATTGGGCCTTATCTCTCTATTGAAGAGGTCCAAGTCAACATCACTTTGTTTGAGACAAAAATCCCTGAACAAAAGCAGGGGTGTTAACTTTAAACTTAAGTGTTTTATTATCCTTTGATGCACTTTAATCACACTGTGTTTAGCACCTTGTCTAATGAGGGCATCAGAAACTTCAGGGATCAGAGTCAGTACTTCTGTAACTTAAAATCATTTGTAAAATTCTCAGATGAGATTTCCATTTTCTCCCAGTACTAAGAGAGCTTTAAGATTATTACAGTTAATTATATCGGAATTAATTAAGGGGTTAAGTATCCTGGGTGGGGAGAGGTGTTAAAGTGGGAGAGAGAGAATAAGCCTTGTTTCACTTAACATGGTATCAAGTACCCTGGTTGGGGAGCTGGGAAGGTAAAATGTGAAAAAAAATAGGCTTTGGAGGAGGGGCACAAATAGTTCAAGAAATAATGACTTTGCATGAGACTTTGGCTTGTGAGGAGGATTGTGTGTACTTGAAAGATACTTAAAAAGTGGGTAAGGTAAAAAAGGAATATTATTATAATTTGATGCAATTATAATTATAATTTGAAGCAATGAAGTAAACAATCTATGATAACATGATAATAGGAGCTTATCAAACAATCAAATATTCAAACTGTATGTGATTATACAGATTAGTAATATTAGAGCAATAAATAACACCAATGGAACAGGCACAAAGATTTATCACTTTAGAGGTGAAAGAAGGAAGAATGTGAATGCTGAATAAATTCTATTCAAAAATTTTAGCCCAGTGAGGGAATAAAATATACTCCCACTTGGGTTTAAAAATCTAACCTAATCTATAGGGAAGGGGGGGGATAGGAAAGGGAAAGGGAAAGGAAGAAGGGACTTATAAAATGGAAGGAAAAGTATAAGTGAAAATAAACTGAAAATTAAATTTTTAAAAGAAAAGCAAAGGAGAAAGTATTGAGGAGGAATAACAGAAAAGGAAAGACCTGAATATAAACTGGAAAAAAACATAGCATGGAGGGAATACAGAATTACTAATCTTAACTGTAAATGGGATTGCCTTGCAAAAAAAAAAAACTAAAAAGAAAAAAAGGAAAAAAAAGAAATGTAGTAAATGGAAACAAGTTTTACAAGGAGTGTTTCTGACAAAGGACTCATTTCTAAAATATAGAGAGAACTGAATCAACTACATTAAAATGCAGGTCATTTCTCAATTGACAGATGGTCAAAGGATATGCAAACCCCATTTTCAAATGAGGAAATCAAAGTCATATAGTCATATGAAAAATTTCTTTAAATCATTAATGACTAGAGACATACAAATTAAGCTATCTCTGAGGTACTACCTCACATCTCCCAAATTGACAAATATTACCAGAAAGGATAATAATCAATAATGGAGGAGATATGGAAAATCTGGGACTCTAATTCGTGGTTGGTAAAGCTATGAACTGATCCAACCTTTATGGAGAGCAATTTGAAGTTACATCCAAAGGGCAATAAAAATGTGCATACTCTTTGAACCAGCAATACTACAACTAGATCTATATCCTGAAGAGATCACAAAAAAGGAAAGGGTGAAAACTTCACATGCACAAAAATATTCATAGCAACTCTGTTTGCAGTGGCAATGATATTTGGATCACTATTGTTCTGTTAGAAATCAGGAGGTATGGAATTTCAGAAAAGCCTGGAATTACTTGTATGAATTGATGCTGAGTGAGATGAGTAACTAATAGAATATTATACCCCTTAACACTAACAAAGAATGATGATCAACCATGATGGACTTGCTCACTTCATCAGTGCAATGATCAGGGATAATTTTGGAGGATCCATGATATAGAGAAGGACCTGTGAATTTTAAGGGAAGACAAAAGATCTTCAATTTTAAAAAGTGTCTTATATAATACATAATTTTGCTATCTATAATATTTTCTTTATTCCTTATAGATATGTTTTTCCCCTCAACACAGTCAGCTTTGATCTATGAATATCATGAAAACAAATATAAAGACTATATAAGATTGTCTTCTGTTGGAGGGGCAAGAAAGGGGGGGAGAAAGAGAGAGAGAAATATTGTAAAATTCAAAACCTTGAAAAAAATTGGTAGAAACTTCTATTGAATATAATTGGAAAATAAATAAATTATGTAATTTTTTAAAAAATAATTTCTCAAATAGTTTTGGAACTAAGCTATTTTTTTAAAAGAAAGTCTTGCCCTTTGAATAATGTTTGAAGTATATGAACAAGCACTTTTAAGAAGAAATCAGACAATCTTATGGAAAAAAAATCTAAATCAAGAAAAATAAGGTTGAAAGCAAAGAATTATTCATTCTGTATTCAGACATCATCAACTCAGTTTTGGAAATGGAAAGTATTATTTATCATAAGCCCTTCAGAATGTTCAGAAATGTCCACTGTTAACCACACTATTTGGAAAAACAATATCAAAGCTACACAATCTGGAATTCAATATATCTAATTTCCTGGTCCTGCTCAATAGCTCCAGATGTATTGCATCTCTCTCTAGGCATCAAACACTTTTAAATAAATTCCAAGTTCCCAATTATGTTTTTTCTGACATATCAAATTCTGACTTGTTTAGAACTAAAGTCATCATCTCCTTGCCCCATACCAGTCTTGACTTTGTTCCTTCTCTTCTTTGGTTTATGCTATCCTTCCTGCATTAGTTGTACAGTCTGTTTTCCTAACTTAGAGAATTCTAATAATCCTACAGAAGTCCACTTCTGATGCTTGTCATGATAAATCCATTTCTGATCAGTCGAACAAATTTGACCAGCACCAAGAGAAAGCAATGCAACAATCCATAAGGAGGTAATTCCAAATTTTTGAGGGATGCATAATGATACTCAACACTTTTTGGACAATATAGGAAGTAGTATATTCAGGTAGTCTATGTCTTCAAATTTATATTGAGTTATATTCTTTTTGGTGACATTCTTGATGTTTGATATGTGATTTTGTTCACATATTTATAGCCTCACCAGTAACTTTTCAAAATTTCTCCTTTTTTGAACTCATATATTTGCCAAAATGGATAATTAATGGTTTCTATAACATAAACAAATAGTTCAAAAGAACTAATTTGGAATGGTGAGTGTGATGGTTTCCAATATGATTAAACACTTTTATAAGTTTTATAGTCCTAAATAGGGGCACAGATAACATTATTGTTATTGAGGTATTATATGAATTGTTTTTCATTAAATTTATGTGAATATTTTTGCCTTCAAATGACTACTAATTTTTGAACTTTAATTCATTAATAATTTATGTCTACTTAATTACTTGGTAAACAGAACTGTGAAATATGTCTTTTTGTCTAAAGTGTAGAATGAACTGAGAAAGTCAATATCCTCTTGACCAACTGGAAACATTTCCACAAGCTTTTGTAATTCTTAGGACCTTGTTTGTAATATGAATATGTCATTGATCAGATTTCTTGTATTTCTTGAAAAATATTTCTGACTCTGCCTTATGTAATCAATCAAATTGCTAGATCCAAGTATGGAGGGCCTGTTTTGTACATCATGTATCTCCAATGCCTAGAACCATACCCACTGTATTATAGGAACTAAAAAAAATAGCATAATTATTGAGTGAATTGAAAATAAACACCTTAATTGATCATTGGTAACTTTCTATCACAATAAATGATTTAGTGTCCTTGAAATATATTTCAGTCTTCCAAAAAAAGATTGTCCCCCTACTCATTTATTGAAGATAATGCACAGACAATCTAGTATCTGTCAATTTATCAAGGAGGATATATCTAGTGCCCCTGAAGTGTAAGGCAATATACAAAGGACATGGAATAAAACAATAACATTACACTACCTTAAAACTCAAAATACATCCATTTCATCAGAGTGCATGAAATATGCACATCAAAAATAGTAAATATACAGTCTGATAAAGCTTATCCCAATGCCCAAACACTCTGATGGAAGTTTGGATTCTTAATGCAGTGCTACTGTCCCATCTTCTCCTAACATAAATGTCTAGTGATTATTTGCCAAACAGCAGCTCCTGGTGTCCCTACTAATACTTATCCAGTTAATATTTTTTCAAATCATTGATAAAGAATTACATTAATTAATTTTTGTAAAGGCATATTTACTGATAAAATATAGAACAATCAGAAGAAGAAAAATTTGCCTTCTCCAATCCAAAATCATGGTGCATGCCATCCCATAGCATCTTGGTCCCTGGACTTAATGGGCCCAAACTAATAGAAGAAGTTGCGAATATTTTTTGACATCTATTTCATGTTTAGTATGGAATAGCCTAAGACAAGTGACTCTCTTGCTTTCAGAACTTGTTACAGCAGATACTAAATTAATCCACTGCTGGACTGAGTCAAATGTATTGCTCTGTAAAGTTAATTTGTTTCCAGTCTGAACCACTCAATGCCTCCTGTCTTTCTTGAAGTTTAACACCTACCAAGGTTACATCCTGATTTATTCTATGCTACAAACTCACTTCTCTAAAGGTAGGAAATAAAAGTAAAAGAAGAGATAGCAGAAACAACTCCATATGTCCATGACCACAAAAGAGGAGAACAGGTTATAAATTCTTTATATCTACGTATTTAGAGTATGATTATAGCAAATATTTTCTCCTGCACCATGAGGAAAGAGAAAAAGGAAAAGAGTATTTCTACATTATTTATTGCATTATCAATTCTTGATCCCCATCCAATTAAATATCTATTCTTTATTGAAGATTAAGGAAACAGGAAATACTGAAGGAAAAGGCTTGAGCTTGCTTTGATTTGGTGTCACAGCCCATCTAGTACATGTCAGCAAGCACTTTTAGATGCAAAGTCTTCAAAATTTCCATGTGGTTTAGCAAAAGGCAGAAAACCCTTAGCCTACTTTAAGGCATATGTTTTCATGGTTCATTTGTCATTAAAAAGTTGCATAGAAAAGGGGCAGCTAGGTGGTGTAGTGGATAAAGCACCGGACCTGGAGTCAGGAGTACCTCAGTTTAAATCCGGTCTCAGACAATTAATAATTACCTAGCTGTGTGGCCACTTAACCATGTTTGCCTTGCAAAAAAAGAAGAAAATAGATACAATGTAGACATAAATTGATATGGCAGAGTATACTAGAACCTAGGAAGGATGGACTTCAGCAAAGAAAGAGGTCAGAACTTCCAAGGCAGAGCCAATATGGCAGCATGAAATTAGCATGTTCCCAGAGCTTTTCCCTATTAAACACTACACAGACATTAAATCTATAGATCTCTCAAAAAAAGAATGATCAAAACAAGTTTTTAATGATAGACATCATGAAAGATCTTCAGTGGGGTCTGTCTGTCTCTGGGGAGGAAAGGGATGTAAAGTACAGCTAGGCAGACTGGGTTAGGAACAAACCACAGCACAGTCAGAACTTAGACATAAAGAAGAAATAAACCTCTGCAAAGGTAGTGCCTGGGCTGCACAGACAACAACTTGACCAATGATAAGCTTGTGATCAGACCCCAGCCCCAGCAAAAAAGTTTGGGTCTATACTTCCTAAACCCCAGGAGGAAGATTCAAGCAATCAAAATGAGCAAAAATGTTAAAAGAGTGCTAATCAAAGGCAGCTAATATGTAGATAAAATAATAACAATGTGACCTCAGGAAAATAAAGTGGTAAGAAATTATTTTTAGAGGTAAGTGACAAAGAAATCTATGAATTGGATCCAAATCCAAAAATACATACAAGAGCTTGAAAAAGAATTTTAAAAAATAAATAAGAGAGTGAGAAGAAAAATGGAAAAAGGAAATGAGAATCATTCAGAAAAACTATGAAAAATTTATCAAAGAAATCAAATCATTTTAAAGCATATAGAAACAAATGAAAATGAATGCAATGCTTCAAAAATAAAATTGACTAACTAGAAAAGGAATGTAAGTCATTGAAAACTCAACTGACTAACAGGAAAAGAAATGCAGCTCATTTAAATTTCACATCCACTAACTGGATAAAGAATGTAATTTATCTAAAATTCAAATCAACCAACTGGAAATTGATTGTGACTCAGAAAAATGTAAAACTAATGAACTCGAAAAGGAAACAAAAAAATGTAACTGAAGAAAATGAAACGCTAAAAAACAGAATTGAACAAATACAAATCAATGGATTCATGAGACTACAAGACTCGAACAAATAAAATGAGAAGACTGAAAAAAACTGAAGAAAATATAAAATTTGTTTGAGGAAAAACAAATGCCAGGCAAAATAGATCCAGAAAAATAATTTACAAATTACTGGGCAAACAGAATGCTAGTCATTGAAATAATACACAGATCTCCAGAAAGAGACCCCAGGATTACACCCCCAAGGGCTATCACAACTAAATTCCAGAAGTCTCAAAAGAAGGATACTGAAATCAGCAAAAACAGAAGCAATTTTAAAAACAAAGGAAACATAATCAGATTTAAACTGAATGTATTAGTTTCACCATTGAAGGGCGAGAGGACCTGGAATAAAATATTACAGAGGGAAAAGGACCTTGGATTTCAACCAAGAATTTACTACCCTGCAAAAGTCAGCATATTCTGTCAGGGGAAAAGATGTATGTTCAAGGAAATAGAAAATTTCCAAAATTTCCTGATAACAAAGATCAGAAGTAAATAGAGAATTCAATCTTCAAATACACGATTCAAGAAATACATAAAAAAGTAAATGGAATGGGGAAAAGCAAAACAATACCAAACAAATGTAAGTCCAGAACACTAAATTGTATTCAGCCCTACAATGAAATATATAACACTTGCAATTCTTGAGAATTCAATTCTCTTAGACTACTTAGAGGGTTGAATATGATTGAAGAAATTGGATTTAGAGGATTTAGTTATCACGTTTCTTGTCTTTCCATTGAAGAGGACCAAGATAGCAAGACTGTGTATCAAATAAATAGCCCGGGTGAAAACTTGGGGCTTTTACTCTAAATTTATATGTCTCATGCTTCTTTTCACCCACTTTAATTCTGTCTTTCTCATAGATCTGAGTATTTTATCTATACTGGGTAGTCCTAAGTCACTGTCTCTCCAATCCCTTACAACGATTTGTAAAATTCTTAAGAGAGAACTTCGATGCATCCCAATATTTAGAGCACTTAGAGACCCTATAGTTAATTAAATCAGAAGGAATTTTAGTTTACTAGATACTTAGTACCATGGAGAAGAGGGTTGGAATATATTTAAAAGAAAATGTGAAATATCTTATTAGAAAAGCAACTGAGAGGGGACAAGATGGAGGAGAGAAGACAGGCACAGTTCTAAAGTCTCCTGATCTCTTCCCCATCTATCACATGAAACAAACCTCTTAAAAGAAATCTGAACCAGGAAACCCAGAAAGAAAAGCCAGGAGAGGAAAATCTACCTCAGGATTTGTCTCCCACAGCAGTCTTGGCTGAGTACCGGCAGGTGAGTCTGAGCTCCCAGGGAAGATCAGCCTGACCAACAG
Source organism: Macrotis lagotis (assembly GCF_037893015.1). Classification (NCBI taxonomy): domain Eukaryota; kingdom Metazoa; phylum Chordata; class Mammalia; order Peramelemorphia; family Peramelidae; genus Macrotis; species Macrotis lagotis. Next base: position 315,840,894 of record NC_133666.1, on the reverse strand, counting down.
CTGAATCAGAACCGGGAGTCTGAGGGCCTGAGAGCCAGACCTGCTGGATCAGCGGTGGGGCTGGACGAAGGGGGCTTGGGTCCGCTGGGAAGCAGAGGTGCTGGTGTTGGGGATGTCCCCCTGGAGCTTGGGGAAGGGGCTGCGGGGAGAGGTCTGGTGCAGGTCAGCTGTGGACAACCTTCCCTGGGCTCCTCAGGTCTGAGAAACTCTGAGCCCACACCTCCATTGCACTGAGGTCTCCTCCCAAACAAATGCAAATTATTTCTGCCTCAGGCCCAGGTGTGTGAGCAAAAGAACCAGCCCAGCTGAGGAATCACCTCAGGCCAGGGTAAAGCCCACCATTGATTGAAGGCAAAAGAATTCAATAGCTCCAATTCCCTCCCTCAAGCAAAGGGAGAAGGCCTCCCAACCAAGATGACAGACACCCCAGAGAGGGCAACCAGATCCTCCTACTGGCCAGCCAGAGAAACTGCACTCAGTAAAGCCTTTAGAGATCCCAAGCCCAGGTGAACCAGCCCCACCCAACTCAAGGTCTTAGCATAATGAAGAAGGGTCAGAGGAAAGGTGGATCCATAGAAAAATTCCTGGAAGGGAAAGACCCCAACCTAGAGAGACCTGGAAACTCTGAGGAGAATACAATCTGGTCTCCAGCACAGAAAGACTTCCTTGAAGAAATAAGGAAGGAGTTTAAAAATCAACTGGAAAATTTGGGGGAGACAATTAATACCTTGCAAAATGAGAATAATTCTCTCAGATCCTCAAATGAGCAAATGCAAAAAGAAATTAATTGTCTCAAAACTTCAATTGGTCAAATGGAAAGCTCTTTCAAAAGTAGAATCGACCAACTGGAAAAGGTTAATGAAGAAAACTCCTCCCCCCAAAAAATAATGGAGTCTATGGAAACTAATGACTCCACAAGACAGCAAGAGTCAGTTAAACAAAATCAAAAAATAGAAAAAATAGAAGCAAATGTGAAATACCTCATCAACAAAACCACTGACCTCGAGAATAGATAGAGGAGGGGAAACCTGAAAATTATGGGACTTCCTGAAAACATTGAAGAGAAAAAAAGCCTGGACTTAATATTACAGGATCTAGTGATGGAAAACTGCCCTGACATCATGGAATCAGAGGGCAAAGTAGTTATTGAAAGAGTACATCGATCCCCACCAGAAAAAAGATCCTAAAAGGAAAACACCAAGAAATATTGTAGCCAAACTCCAGAACTATCAGGTAAAAGAGAAAATCCTGCCAGCAGCCAGAAAGAAACAATTTAAATATCAAGGAACCACAGTAAGGATCACGCAGGACCTGGCTGCATCAACTTTAAGGTATCGAAGGACCTGGAATGAGATATTTTGAAGGGCGCGGGAGCTTGGAATGCAGCCAAGAATTTACTTTTCTGCAAAGCTGAGCCTTCTCTTCCAGGGAAAGAGATGGACATTTAACAAAATGGAAGAATTCCAAAAATTTCTCATGAAAAGACCAGAGCTAAACAGAAAATTTGGATATTAAACAGGAGGTTCAAGAGACACATGAAAAGGCAAAAAAAAAAAAAAAGGGCGGGGCAGTAAAAGGAAAAATATGCAATCCAGCAAGCTGAAACTGCCTATATCCCAGTATGGGGGGGGGGGGGTAGAGACTCTCATAAATCCTGAGAATCCTGAGAAATGTAACTCTAACAGAGATAATATACCTAGCCAGAAATGCTGGACATCCATGACCTATCTATCCATGAGACTGATATCTAATGGGATGTAACTGGCTTTAACTCCACCGTGGAGAAAGACTCTAATAACTCTCAGGAATTTGGACTCTATTCAACAGAATATACTAAACTAGAAGGGTCAGACACTCAGAATTTTCTATGACTTAGAATGATCTAAAAAAAATACACTAACTCCCTAAAAAGCAGGACAGGAAAGAGAAGGGAGGAGGGAGGGGATTGAATGGGACAAATCTCATTGCACTAAGAGGTACAAAAAAAACCTATGGTAATAGAAGGGAAGAAGGGAGTAGAGGAGAAACACCTGAATCTGCTTCTCATCAGACTTGGCTTAAAGTCAACCTACACATACTCAGTTAACTTAAAAAACATCCAACCTTTCAAGAAGTAAAAGGGAAAAAGGAGAGGGGGGACAGAGAAAGGGAAGGAGAGTGGAGGAAATAAGGGGAAATAACAAAAGGAAGGGAAGGGAACAGGGAAAGGGGAAAGAAAGGGAAGGGGGTGATATAGGAGGGCAAACACACTGAAGGGGGTGGTATTCAAAATCAAAATACTGGGGAATATGGATAAAAGAGTGGGGGAAGGGGGAAAATACAAACAGAGGGAAGATAGCACAGAGGGCAATAAAGAATTAGTAATCATAACCTTAAATGTGAATGGAATGAACTCTCCCTTAAAACGTAAGCAAATAGCAGAGTGGATTAAAAACCAGAATCCTACAATATGCTGCTTACAAGAAACTCATTTGAAGCAGAGAGATACATATAGAGTAAAGGTAAAAGGTTGGAGCAAAATATATTTTGCTTCAGCTAAAGTAAAAAAAAGCAGGGGTAGCAATCCTTATCTCAGACAAAGCAGCAGCAAAAATAGATAGCGTTAAAAGAGATAAGGAAGGAAACTTTATCCTCCTAAAAGGTACCATAGACAATAAAGTCATTTCAATATTGAATATATATGCACCCAGTGGGACAGCACCCAAATTCTTAGAGGAGAAGCTGAAAGAATTACAGAAAGACATAGACAGCAAAACTCTACTAGTAGGAGACCTCAACCTCCCGCTATCAGATCTAGATAAATCAAATCATAAAACAACCAAGAAAGAAATTAGGGAGGTAAATAGATTGTTAGAAAAATTAGATATGGTGGACTTATGGAGGAAACTGAATGGGGATAGGAAGGAATATACCTTTTTCTCTGCAGTACATGGAACTTATACAAAAATTGACCATGTACTAGGACATAAAAACCTAATGATCAACTGCAGAAAGGCAGAAATAGTGAATACATCTTTCTCAGATCACAATGCAATAAAAGTCATATGCAATACTGGGCCAAGGAGATATAGACCCAGAGCAAATCGGAAACTGAATAACCTCATCTTAAAAAATGAGTGGACCAAAAAACAAATTATAGAAAGAATTAACCATTTTATCCTAGATAATGATAATAATGAAACAACATACCAAAACCTATGGGATTCATTCAAAGTAACTCTCAGGGGATATATTATAGCTCTAAATGCTTATATGAATAAATTGGAGAAAGAGGAAATCAATGAACTAAACATGCAACTAAAAAAATTAGAGAAAGAACAAATCAAAAATCCCCAATCAAATACCAAATTAGAAATTTCAAAAATCAAAGGATAAATTAATAAAATTGAAATGAAAAAAACTATTGAATTAATAAATAAAACCAAAAGTTGGTATTATGAAAAACCAATAAAATTGATAAACCTCTGTTCAATTTGATTTAAAAAAAGAAAGAAGAAAACCAAATTGCTAGTATTATAAATGAAAAAGGTGAACTCACCACCAATGAGGAGGAAATTAAAGTAATAATTTGAAATTATTTTGCCCAACTTTATGCCAATAAATTTGATAATCTAAGTGAAATGGATGAATATTTACAAAAATATAAGTTGCCCAGGTTAAATGAAGAAGAGATTAAATACCTGAACAACCCTATCTCAGAAAAAGAAATTCAACAAGCCATTAGTGAACTCCCTAAAAAAAAATCTCCAGGGCCTGATGGATTCACAAGTGAACTCTACCAAACATTTAAGGAACAGTTGGTTCCAATCCTACATAAACTCTTTGGAAAAATAGGGAAAGATGGAACTCTGCTTAACTCTTTCTATGAAACCAATATGGTACTGCTACCTAAACCAGGAAGAGTTAAAACAGAAAAAGAAAATCATAGACCTATTTCCCTCATGAATATAGATGCAAAAATCCTAAATAAAATCTTAGCAAAAAGACTACAACAAGTCATCACTAGGATAATACATTATGATCAAGTAGGATTTATTCCAGGAATGCAGGGTGGGTTCAATATTAGGAAAACTGTTAGTATACTCAATTATATCAATAACAAACCTATCAGAAACCATATGATCATATCAATAGATGCCGAAAAAGCTTTTGACAAAATACAGCATCCATTCCTATTAAAAACACTAGAGAGTGTAGGAATATTTGGACTGTTCCTTAAAATAATGAGCAGTATCTATCTGAAACGATCAACAAGCATTATACTCAATGGAGAAAGGCTAGAGGCATTCCCAATAAGATCAGGGGTTAAACAAGGGTGCCCATTATCACCACTACTATTCAATATTGTATTAGAAATGTTAGCATCAGCAATTAGAGAAGAAAAAGAAATTAAAGGAATTAGAATTAGAAAGGAAGAGACAAAACTCTCACTATTCGCAGATGACATGATGGTCTACCTAGAGAATCCCAAGAAATCTTCTAAAAAACTATTGGAAACAATTAGCAATTTTAGCAAAGTTGCAGGTTATAAAATAAACCCCCATAAATCCTCAACTTTCCTATATATGACTATCAAGAAACAGCAGGAAGAGCTAGAAAGAGAAATTCCATTCAAAGTAACCTCAGACAGTGTAAAATACTTGGGTGTCTATTTGCCAAAACAGACTCAGAATCTTTTTGAAAACAATTATAAAACACTTCTCACACAAACTAAATCAGATTTAAATAACTGGGCAAATATCAACTGCTCATAGATAGGGAGAGCTAATATAATAAAAATGATAATTCTACCAAAACTAAACTATCTGTTTAGTTCCCTACCAATCAAAATTCCAAAAAATTACTTTAATGCGCTGGGAAAATGGTAAGTAAATTCATATGGAGCAATAAAAAGTCAAGAATTGCCAGGAGCTTAATGAAAAAACATGCAAACGAAGGTGGCTTAGCACTACCAGATCTAAAATTATAAAGCATCAGTAATCAAAACTGTTTGGTATTGGCTAAGAAATAGAGTGGTGGACCAGTGGAATAGACTAGGTGCAAAAGCAGGAGAGGATTATAATAATCTGCTGTTTGATAAACCCAAAGAGTCAGGCCACCAGAATAAAAACTCCCTTTTTGATAAAAACTGCTGGGATAATTGGAAGCTAGTATGGAAGAAACTTAGATTAGACCAACACCTCACACCCTTTACCAAGATAAGATCCAAATGGTTACAGGACATAGACATAAAAAGCAATACTATAAGCAAATTAGACGATCAAGGACTAGTCTACCTGTCAGATCTATGGAAAGGGGAACAGTTTATGACTAAGGAAGAGTTGGAGAACATCACTAAAAACCAATTAGATGATTTCGATTACATTAAATTAAAAAGTTTTTGCACAGGTAAAACCAATGTAATCAAGATCAAAAGAAAAGTAGTAAATTGGGAAACAATCTTTACAACTAATGATTCTGACAAAGGACTCATTTCTAAAATATACAGAGAACTGAGTCATATTTTTAAAACAAAAAAAATCATTCCCCAATTGACAACTGGTCAAAGGATATGCAAATGCAATTTACAGATGAGGAGATCAAAGCAATCCATAGCCATATGAAAAAATGCTCTAAATCATTAATTATTAGAGAAATGCAAATTAAAGCTTTGTTGAGGTACCACCTCACACCTCTCAGATTGGCCAGTATGACCAGGAACAATAATGATTATTGTTGGAAAGGATGTGGGAAATCTGGGACACTACTACACTGTTGGTGGAGCTGTGAACTCATCCAACCCTTCTGGAGAGCTATTTGGAACTATGCCCAAAGGGCAACAAAAATGTACATACCCTTTGACCCAGCAATACCACTACTGGGTCTATACGTTGAAGAGATGAGGGAAAAGGGTAAAAACATTACTTGTACAAATATATTTATAGCAGCCCTGTTTGTGGTGGCAAAGAATTGGAAATCCAGTAAATGTCCTTCAATTGGGGAATGGTTTAGCAAACTGTGGTATATGTATGTCATGGAATACTATTGTTCTATTAGAAATCATAGGGGACGGGATTTCACGGAAACCTGGAGGGATTTGCATGAACTGATGCTGAGTGAGATGAGCAGAACCAGAAAAACACTGTACACCCTAACAGCAACATGGGAGTGATGTTCAACCTTGAAGGACTTGCTCATTCCATCAGCGCAACAATTGGGAACAATTTTTGGCTGTCTGCAAAGGAGAGTACCATCTGTATCCAGATAAGGAGCTGTGGAGTTTGAACAAAGTACAAGGACTATTCCCTTTAATTCGGAAAAAAAAAAAAAAACAGATGTCTTATGGTTTGATCTGGTTACCTCTGAGAATTCTGTTCTCTTTAAGGATATGATTTCTCTCTCATCACACCCAAATTGGATCCAGGTCCAACATGGAAACAAAGTAAAGACTGACTGAGTGCTATCTGTGGGGTGGGGGTGGGGGGAGGGAAGCAAGATTGGGGGAAAACTGTAAAACTCAAATAATACCTTTAATAACAATTTTTTAAAAAGCAACTGATCTGGAAAACAGTTCCAGGAGAGATAATTTAAAATGTATTGGGCTACCAGAAAGTCATAACCAGGAAAAGGGCATAGACTTAATTTCTAAATAAATTCTCCAGAAAAATTCTCCTAATTTACTAGCAGAAGGTAAAATAGAAATTAAGGTAATTCACTGCTCACTTGAAAGAGATCTCCCACCCCTAACAAAAACAATAAAAAAAATAGCTCCCAGGAATATTATAGTCAAATTCCACAACTCCCAATTCAAAGAGACAATATTACAAGCAGTCAGAAAGAAAAAAATTGGAATATTGCAAAGCTACAGTCAAGATCATACAGGATTTAGCAGCATTTAATTTAAGATTTTGTAAGGCTTCGGATATGATATTCCAGAAGGAAAAGAGCTGGGTTGACAACCGAGAATCAACAATCCAGCAAAACAGAACATCTTTTTTAAGGGGTAAATTGACCAATCAAAATAGGGGGGTTTTCAAACTTTGTTGTTGAAAAGAAAGTTTGAGCTCCAAGTACAGGACTCAGGTAAATATAGAGTGTGTGGATGGGGAGGGTCAAATTGTGAAGGTTTTAATTATATTGAACTGCTTGTATTCCAGCATTGGAAGATGATACTGATATCTACTATGAGTTACATATAAATATGTTTTTATTTATTTAGAACAGTTTAAAGGAGCATATATAGACAAGTCAAAGGAGGGAATTGAAGAAGATATAATATATTTTAAAGATTGAGTCATTTGGTGAAAAAGGAATGTACTGGGGGAAAGGGAAATGAGAGATGAATGAATTAAGGTCTTTCACATAAAAGAGTCAGAAAAAAACATGTATTGTAATAGAAGGGGGACTGAGTGAGCCTCCATTCTCATAAGAAATGGCTCAGAGAAGAAACAGCATATACACTCAATAGGGAAGCAAAATCTATCTTACCCTATAGGAAAAAGGAGAAAAAAGGGAAGGGAGAAAGGGAAGATGTGAAGTGGAAGGGGTAAAAATTGATAGAAGAGATGGAATATCATAGTCAGATAGACATTTCCTTTTTGCAAGGTAGTGAGTTGTGTGGCTGCTGGGTGCTTGTTGGATGTCTGGGGTTAGATTAGAGTCGTGGTTCCAGGGCCAGTGCTCTGACTGTTGCACTATGTGGCTTTCCCACAGCACATTTTTGAAGAGGAACAAAGTGAAAGGAGAGAAAGAATAGAATAAATAGGAGTAGGGAGGAATAGAATGGAGGGAAGTCCCATTGAAAAGAGCAGATGAAAGACAAAAATATTGAAGGAACTTCTCTGATGTATTTATGAAACAGAATACTATCCATCACAGAGACAAAGATGATGGTATCTGAATGCAAACTGAAGTACATTTTTTCCCTCACTATATTTTTCTTCAGTTTTTATATGGGAAGGAGAGTATTATGTTTGCCTTTACAACAATATTATTGTAGCCATGTGAAAATAAATAATTTTTTCAACAGATATAGATTATTATTTGATGAAGGGGAAAAAAATCAGGGGTAGACAAGGCAAAAGCAAAAATAGATCTCATTAAAGGGATATAGAAGGAAACTGCACCTTCTTAAAAAGTACCATAGGCAATGAAGCTATATCATTATTAACCATGTATGCACCAAATTCTTTTAGGAGATGTGGAGTGAATCACCAGGAGACATTAATGAGACATTAACACCAAAACTTTACTAATCGGGGATTTCAATATATTTCAGGACTAAATAGATGTAACTGAAATAAACAAGATTGAAGTTAAGAAGGTGAATAAAACCTTAGATGAGATAGATCTCTGGAGAAATGTTAATGGTGATAGAAATGCATATAAATTGTCTTCTGCAATATATTACTCCTATACCAAAACTGATCATGTACTATGTCATAAAAATCTTACAATCAAATGTACAAAGACAGAAAAAATCAATATACTCTTCAGATCATGATGCAATAAAAATTACATGAAATAAAGGAGCATGGAATGACAAACTGAAAATTATTTAGAACGTCAGTTAATTAATTTTATAAAATGAGCAGATAAAACAACAAATAAAAGAAATAATCATTCATTTCAACCAAGAAAAGGATAGCAATAAAACATGAAACTAAAATTTATGGGATGGAGTCAAAGTCATTTTAAAGGAAAATTTTATGTCTCGAAATACTTATATAAATAAAATATAGAAAGAGGAAATCAGTGAATAACATATGCAACCAAAAAAGCTAAAAAAGAAAAAATTAAATATCAGATTAGAAATTCTAAAAATCGAGAGATCAATAAAACTGCACATAAGAAAACCTAATAAATAAAACAGAGTTGGTTTTATGAAAAAATCAATAAAATAGATAAACATTTAATTAATATGATTAAAAAAAGAAGAAACCGAAATTACTTGTATCAAAGATGAAAAAGATGAACTAATCTCCAAAGAGGAGGAAATTGAAGAGATAATTTGTAGATATTTTCCCAAACTGTATGCCTATAAATTTTAATAACCTGAGTCAAATGGATAAACATATATAAGAAGGCAAACTGTCCAAGTAATAAAATACTTTTAAAAAAACAGTTCAGAAAAAGAAATTGAAGAAAATAAACTCCCTAAGAATGTCTCCTGTAAGGGGAAGCTCTGGACCGGGGCCACCCATGAGGGTCATATGACCCGGGCCGTGAGATGCCTGGAAGTCTGAACCTGCCTTGTAAGGTATCTTATAGGGTACTGGGACGGCTTCGCTAACAGGATGTGGCTCCGCCCATGGGCTGGAACTTGGGAGGAGCATGTACCCCGGAGAAGAAAGGGTTACTGTATAAAAGTGTGCTGCACAAAGGCTCGGGGGGCCATTTTCTGCTGCTCATCAATAAAGATGCTTCTGCTGTAAACCAGGCTCGTGTGTGGCTGTGAACTTCCTTCCCATCCCCCAGGTCGGAAGCCGGAGTGCACCCGAAGACCTCGGAGAGAGGTAAGCCCTCGGCTAGACTCATTCTCAAGGCAGAAGTAGGTGCTCGGGTGCACATTATAAATGTGCACGTTTCAGTCTCCAAGTCCAAAGGGATTTAGAAATGAATTCTACCCAACATTTAAAGAACAATTAATTCCAATCCTACAAATACTATTAAATTAAGTTATGAAAAATTCCTTTTATGACACTAATATGTTGCTGATACCTAAACCAGAAATAATCAAATCAGACAAAGGAAGCTAGAGACCAATCTCCCTAATAACATGAATACAAAATATTAAATAAAATTTTAGCAATGAGATTAAAGCAAATTATTATGGAATAATAAAATTTTCAAAAAAATACATTTTGATAATTTAGGATTTATACCAGGTAGGCTGGAATGGTCCAATATTAGGAAAATACTCATAATTGAACATATTAATAACAAAACCAATAGGAAACATATGATTACCTCAATAGATGCTGAAAAAAGCCTTTGATAATCTGTAACACATTTCTATTAAAATGCTGGAAAGTATAGGAATAAATGAAATTTCCTTTAAAATAATAATCAATATGTATGTAAAACCATCAATAAATATATGTAATGGAGATTTACAAGGAACATATCCATTAAGATCAAGGATGAAGCTGGTTTGCCCATTATCACCATTACTATTCAATACAGTATTAGAAATGCTAGTTTTGGGGCAGCTAGGTGGTGCAGTGGATAGAGCACCAACACTGGAGTCAGGAGTACCTGAGTTCAAATCAGTCCTCAGACATAATAATTCCTTAGCTCTGTGGCCTTGGGCAAGCCACTTATCCCCATTGCCTTACAAAAAAAAGACTAAAAAGAAAAAGAAATGCTAGTTTTAGCAATAGTGAAAGAAAAAAAAGACTTTGAAGGGATCCGAATTGGCAATGAGGAAGCAAAACTTTCACTCATTTCAGATGATATATGATGGTACACTTAAAGAAACTGAGAAAATCATCTAAAAAACTACTTGAAACAAATAACAAATTCAACAAAATAGCAGGATACATAATAAAGCTTCATAAATCATCAGCATTTCTATATAGGAAGTACCAAGTCCAAGAGCAAGAGATAGAAAGAGAAATTCCATATAAAGTCTCTGTAAGACAACATTGAATACTTGAAAATCTACCTCCCAAAGTAAAACTAGAAACTTTATGAACACAATTACAAAGCACTTCTCAGAAAAATAAAAACAGAGCTAAACAATTGGGAAAATGTCTTTTGCTCATGGTTAGGTTGACCTAATATAATAAAAAATGAAAATTCTACCTAAATTAAGCTACTTATTCAGTGCAATATCAATCCAATTACCAAGTAACTATTTTACTTAATTAGAAAATATGAAAAAAAAATCACCTGGAGCAAAAAATAGGTCAAGAATTTCAAGGAAACTGATGGAAAAAAATGTGAAGGAAAGGTGATCTGGCTATACCAGATCTGAAACTACACAATAAACTGGCAGTCATAAAAACTACCTGGTACTGGTTAAGAAATACAATCTTGCCTCTCAGCAGTTCAGAGATCTAGGTTAATCATATTAGACCAGGTATGGACAATGTTATCTCCATCCACAGGAAAAAAAAAATCCTTCAGAATCTGTTGAACACTTTATAAAAATTATCATGGGGTGGCTAGGTTGCTCAGTGGATAGAGCACTGGCCCTGGAGTAAGAAATACCTGAGTTCAAATCAGGCCTCAGGCATTTAATAATTAGCTAGCTGGGTGACTTTGGTAAAGTCGCTTAACCCTGTCTAGCTAAAAAAAAACAAAAAAACAAAAAAAATCTTTTATGTATCTCTTTCTTTTAATCCTAATTCCTCATACTGAAAATGACTAAGCTGTAAGCATATTTATCAAAATATGAATGTACAATGCTAGTCTGACTGCCTCCCAATGTGGAGAGAGAGCTGATGAAAAGAGAAGCTGGAAGGAAATTTTGTAACTTAAAAACAAACATGCGCATATGGATGAATAAATAAATAAATAAATAGAAATAAAATAGAAATAGAATAATGGATCAATGGATTAGGATAAATTCCAAAGAAACAGTAGCAAGTGACTACAGTAATCTATTGGCTTGACAACTCCTGAGACACTAGCTTCTGGGAAAAGAATTCACTATTTGATAAAAATTGTTACGAAAATTGGAAAATAGTATGGTAAAAACTAGGCATAGCTCCACATCTCACACAAAATACCAAAAGATAAAAATGGGTATAGAATTTAGACATAAAGTATGACACCAAAGACCAATGATTGGACCAAGAAATATTCTACTGTCAAATATATGAAAAGGGGAGAAATTTATGACCAAGCAAGAAAGAGAATATAGCATACATTGCAAAATGGATATTTTGAATATATTAAATTAAAATTTTTTTGCAGTAATAAAACCAATTTTTCCAAAATTAGAAGAAAAACAAATATGGGGGAAACAATCTTCACAACTAAGGGTTCTGATAAAGGTTTCATGTCTATAATATTAGGAAATGGCATCAAATTTATAAGGTTGCAATCATTCCTCAATTGATGAATGGTCAAAGAACATGAACAGAGACTTTTCAAATAAAATATTAAAACTATGTATAATTATGTGAACAAATGCTCCAAGTCATTGCTGATTGGAGAAATGTACATTAAAACAGTTATGACATCCCATGACACACTAATCAGACTGGCTAAGATGACAAAAAGGGAATATGATCAATTTTGGAGAGGTTATGAGAGCATTGGAACTTTAATGCATTGTTGATAATATTTTGAACTAATCCAACTATTCTGTAGAGCAATGTAGAACTATGCTCAAAAAGGAATAAAACTGTTCATACCTTTGAATCAGAAATACCTATACTAGGTCCATATTCAGAACTCGTGAAAAAATGGGGGACCACTAGGTGGTGCTGTGATAGAGCACTGGCCCTGGAGTCAGGAGAAGCTGAGTTCTAAATTGGCTTCAGACACTTAATAATTACACAGTTGTGAGACCTTGAGAAAGTAACAACCCCATTGCCTTTCAAAAACCAAAAAGTAAAAAATAAAATAAAATAAAAAAGAACTCATGAAAAATGGAGAGCTCCAGATGTTCCAAAATATTCATAGCAGCTCTTTTTGTAGTGGCAAAGAATTTGAAATTAAGTGTATGCAGGTCAATTGGGGAATGACTGAACAAACTATGGTATATGAATGATATGGAATATTATTGTTCCATAAGAAATTATGAATGGTCAGACTCTAGAGAATCAAGCAAGGAATTACAGGAATGGATGCTTAGTGAAGGGAGCAGAACCAAGAGATCATTATGTACATAACAACAACACTATGAGTTCATTTACCTTAATGGAAGCAGATCCACTCAGAAGTTCAGAGAGCTAGGACAACCGTCTTAGATTGGTTTTAAACAAAGGATGGAAGACGATTTGGTGATATCACAAAGAGAAATCTCATCACATCTTAAACATTCATTTCCTATTTAACATTTTATTTCACTTAAGATTTGCCTCCTTACCCTCTCTCACTATATTAGATAAGTTGATGGCAAGCACACACACAAACACACACACACACACACACACCACAAAAAGCAGCAAACATGCAGAATCAATTAAAACAAATGTTCACATTGGTCATCTCCCTCTCAGATAAATTTCTATGGATATAGAGAAAAACATAACAATATGGCATATGCATCACACAGTCACATGGACTCACAGACATACACACATTATATTTACATATATTGCACATTTATATACAAGAATATATATAATATAAATTATAATTAACATAATATATAATTATAATAATATAATATTATAAATTATATGTAGTAAATATGTTAATATTTTTCTAAGTATAATATAACATAGGAAAATATTATATATTATATATATATCATATACATATTTATGTCTATAAATTTGCATCCAGAGTACTATAATGGAAAGAGTTAATGATGATGATGATGATGATTTTCATTATACAATATCACCAACCAATGGCCACCCACCCTTTTCTTAAATACCTGCAATAAGGAACAAATGATTAACTCCTGAGATAACCATTCTATTTTCATATGACAACAATCATTAGTAGATTTTTCTTTGCCCCAATTTGCAACTTTTTCTTTGTATCTTCCACTTATCACTTGTATTTTAGTTCAATGGAACTAAGAAGTACATGTCAAAATCTTCCACATGACAATGTCTCAAACATAGAAAGAACATAACAATGAAAGAAAAAAAAATTCCTCCATTCCCCTTTATATTTTACCTTCTGCATGTTTGGCTTAATCAGTTCATTCCATGACCTTATATGGTATTATATTACTTCTTTGTCTGAATTTTCCCATCACAATTCATTTGGATCTATTTGGAGGAGATTTTTGGTATAGGAGACTAATGGTTTGCAAGGATCTGCTTATATTACTCCATTTTTTTATGTGTGTACATGAAAGCTCCAGAGAAACATAACATTTCTATATAAGAGTCTGCTGTAAAATTTTTTGTTGTTGTCCTTTTTGAATTGTCTTTCTACTACACCACCTTTCCTTTATTTGGCATAGTGAAATGAAATTAAAATTAGACACAAACCAGAGAGAAAAATATGTCTTTATTATGAGATTCAAATAGGAGCAGAAATGGGAGAGGAGATATAATAGAGGTATTTGACTGCTTGGCTTAGAAATGTGAACTTTTTTCTTGCAAACACTATGGAATTGTTATTGTTTTATATTAAAAGGCTGCCATGATTGAAGTAATACTTTAAGAAAGTTCCATATATCATGTCCTAAAAACATGGAAATGTCAATAGCAGAAGTGACAGCATCTAGAACTAGAATAATCTCAATGCAACTAAATTCAGTGAAGCAACCTATGAACTTTCCATTTACCTTGTATCATGCCATAAGATGAAATAAGTTGTTTAAATTGAAAGTGGACAATTTGGAGAAGGCAAGACTTAATGAAGATATGGGGAATGGTTTTGATATTTAAGCATTCATCATTTGGAAGGGGCATTCCACTAAATCTGCTTTGTTAAAGATGAAAGAAAAAAAGGAGCAATGAGTGAAATTCGTAAAGGCAGATTGAATGTTTCTGGAAGGAGATTTCATCTTTTTTTAAATTAACATTTTATTTGTTTTACAATTATATACAATAGTAGTATCTACCTATCATTTTTGTAAGGTTTTGAACTCTACAATCCTTCCCCCCTTTCCCTCCCCCCCCCCAAAGAAGGCTGTCTGATAGTCTTTACATTGGTTCCATGCTATACATTGATCGAAATTGAATGTGTTATAAGAGTAGACATAAGGAACCCCCCCAGAAGATGAGAAGCCTCAAGAATAAAGAGAAAAAAAATGTACTTCAGGCTGTGTTCAGATTCCAATGGCTCTATCTCTGGTGTGAGTTGCTTTCTATATCATAAGTCTACCAGAGAAGTTGCTTCAATATTTTTCCTACAGTTGGTATTACTAGCTATACCTCCAATCTATTCATCATCCCTCTCATTTATTGTATTGTATTGTATTGTATTGTATTGTATTGTATTGTATTGTATTGTATTCTGTTCTGTTCTGTTCTGTTCTATTCTATTCTGTTCTATTCTGTTCTATTCTATTCTATTCTATTCTATTCTATTCTATTCTATTCTATTCTATTCTATTCTATTCTATTCTATTCTATTCTATTCTATTCTATTCTCTCTCTCTTTTTCTCTCTTCCATCCTGACCCTGTCCAAAAGTATGTTTTATCTGAGTACCCTCTCCCTCAGTCTTCCCTCTCTTCTATCACCTATTCCCCCTTCCCTTCCCCCATTCACCCTTATCCCATACCTTTCTTCTCATTTTTCTCTAGGGTAAGAGAGATTTCCTCACCCTATTAAGTGCATTATGTTATTTCCTCTCTGAGCCATTTCTGATGAGAATGAAGGCTCACACATTTTCCCTTGCCTTCCCCATTTCCACTGCATTGAAAAGGCTTTTTCTTGACTCCTCTGTGAAATTTCTTAGCTTCTTCTTCATCTTGTTTCCCTTGCTCCCAGTACTTTCCTTTATCACACATTGACTTCAACTTTTTACTATATTATGCCATTATATTTTGCTCCTTCCTATGTCCTGTCTACATATGTTCCTTCTAACACCTCTTATAAATGAGAAAGTCTATATGAGTTATCAGTATCTTCTTCCCATGCAGGAATATAAACAGTTCCATATCATTAAATTCATCATTGTCCCTCTCTTCTACCCCCTCTATGCTTCGCCAGAGTCCTGTACATGGGAGATCAAACTTTCTGTTCAAATATGGTTGTTTCAATAGGAATGTTTGAAAATCCCGTTTCATTGAAAGTCCATCTTTTCCCCTGAAAGAGGAAGTTCGATTTTGCTGGGTAGTTGATTTTCAGTTGTAAACTAACATCTTTTTCTTCTGGATTATAATATTACAATCCCAACAGACACTTATTTAGATGCTGTCAGAGCCTGTGTAATCCAAACTATGGAGCTTAAGTAGTTGAATTGTTTCTGCCAGCTTTTACAATTTTTTCTTTGATTTTGGAGTTTTGGAATTTGGCTATAATATTCCTGGAAGTTTTTCTTATGGGATCTCTTTCAGGAGTTGACTGGTAAATTCTCTCGAATGCTATTTTATCATCTGCTTCTAGGATCTCAGGGCAATTTTGCTGTATTACTTTTTGAAAAATAAAGTCTAGGCTCTTCTCCTGATCATGGCTTTCAGTTAGTTCAATAATTCTTAATTTATTTCTTCTGGTTCTGTTTTCAAGGTTAATTGTTTTTCTAATGAGATCTTATACATTTTCTTCTAATTTGGGTTTTTTTGGAAGAGTTTTATTTCTTCCTGATTTTGTGAAAAATCATCAGCTTCCTTTACTTCCATTCTGCATTTGAAGGAGTTATTTTCTTCAGAGAGCTTTTTTATCTTTTTCCAAATGCCCAATTCTGCTTTTTAAGCTATTCTTCTCATTTGCCTTTTATTTTGCTTTTTCCATTAGGCCTAAACTGGTTTTTAAGATATTATTTTCTTCAACATTTCTTTTATATATCTTTCACCAAGGAGTTGATTTGGCTTTCATAATTTTTCTGCATCTCTCTCATTTCTCCTCCCAATTTTTCCTCTACCTCCTTTAATTGCTTTACAAAGTCTTTTTTGAGCTTATCCATAATCTGAGCCCATTTTCTATTTCTCTTGGAGGTTTTGGATATGGAAGCTTCGATTTTGTCATCATCTGAGTATGTGTTTTGGTCTTCCATGGGACTAAAGTAATTCTTTATGGTGAGATTCTTCTTTTTCTGTTGTTTATTCATTTCCTCAGCCCAAGACAACACTTCCAAGGCTTTGGGGGTTTTTTCGGGTGGACACCCCATTGGACCTTTATTCCTCCAAGGTCTTATGCTCTTTTGCCTATGCTTTGGAAATGTAGATGGCCCCTGTACTTCCCTCTTCCCTGGAGCTATAAGGAGGATCCTGCTATCTTAGTATGGAAGTTCAAACTGCAACCTGGATCTGAGTGTAGGCAAATAGCAGAGTCCTCCCCTGAGGAAGAACAGAGAAATTTCTCCAGACTTATTTTACCATCTCTGGGGGTACAGGCTGCTTTCTCCAGATTCTCCCTTCAGATTATTCAGCCTGTGCTTCTCATTTCACACTCATTCTGGTGTAGAAGAATTCTGTCACCACCCCTTCAAACTTTTGCTGGTGTTCTCTGGGCTGGGCTTGCCTGAGTTGTGCTGTAGCCATGACATTTTTTTTCCAGTCCCCATTCCTAGTGAAACAAATCTTTCCCATGGAACTTCTAAATTATCTTGGACTGTGAAAATATATCACTCAATATTTCTGTGGGTTCTGCCCCTCTAAATATTGGCTAGAGTCATAGTTTGTTGGTTTGGGGAGTTTTGGGGGAAGGAGTTCCTGGGAAACGCTGCCTTTATGCCACCATTTTGGCTCTGTCCCAATGAGATTGCATCTTTCTGTAAGGAAATATTTCTTATTACTTGATCTCTCTCAAAATAGAATGACGTACCAATGTAGGGAGATGCCCCCTGCCCCATTCAATGTCAACAGACAAAACCTGGAAGAATAATGTTAATATCTGTTATATAGAAAATAAATTTTCATGAATGGGTTAGACTAATCTCTGAGATCTCTTCTAATTGTGAAGATTCAATTTTTTATTTAATATTTATTCTCATTTTGTACAAATAATGCTTTATTGCACATTAATAAAATATTCTTGTTTAAGAATAAATGAAATACCCCTCCCCCATAAATATAGACTCACTTGAGTGATAAAGTAAAGGGGAGAGAAAAAATTAATATTAAAAATAATAGTAATAATTGTAGGTATGGCCAGGTGGCACAATGAATGGAGCACCAGCCCTGGAGCCATGAGCACCCGAGTCCACATCCGGCCTGGTATACCCAAAAATCTCCCAGCCATGTGACATACAAGCAACCCATACCTCACTGCCCTGCAAAAACCAAAATAAGGAAAAAAAATACCCAAAACAAAATAAAATATTAATAATAGTAGAGGTGGCTGGGTGGTGGACAGAGCAGTGGCCCTTGAGCGAGAAGCTCAATATAATAATAAAATAATAAAACATAATAATATAATAATAATATAATATGTAATATATAATAAAATATAATAATAAATATAATAATAAATATAAATAATAAATATAATAATAAAAATATTCTTCAGTCTTTGTTCCAACACCAACAACTCTGTCATAGGTGGATCGCATTCTTTATGGCAGGTCCATCGCAAAAGTTACTTCCATACTTTTCCAGTGTTGCCATTGCTGATCGCAACTCCCTCCTTTCTTATTTCTCCACTACTATGTACTATATTTTCTCTCTCCTTTCACTCTGACTCTTCTTTAGGGTGGCTGAGTGGTGCAGCAGACAGATCCCCAGGCCTGGGGCCAAGAAGCCCTGAGCCCCCATACCACCCCTTAGGCCCAGAATCCACCTGGCCCTATGGTCCTGGGCAGGCCTTCCAATCCCAGCCCCTTGCAAGAAATAAAAAAGAAAATGTGTTATATCTGACCACTGTCCCCCATGGTCCATCCTCTCCTCCATCACTCACATCACCCTCCTTCCCCCTGTCCCCCCCTCCATCTTATTCCAGATGTCTATACCCCATTGAGCTTATATGCTGTTTCCTCTCCTAACCACCTCTGATGAGAACAAAGATTCCCTCATTCTCCCTTGCCTTCCCCCTTCCATATCATTGCAATAGCTCATTGCAATAAAGAAAAATCTTATTTTATTATAAGAAATATCTTGGCCTATTCCTCCTCTCCTTTTTCTTTCTTCCATTACATTCCCCTTTTTTTTTCTATTGACTCAATTATTACACCATATTTTATCTTCAAACTCAGCTTTCTCCTGTGCTTCAACTATAAAAGCTCCTTCTACCTGCTCTATTAACTGAGAAGGTTCATATGAGTATTATCAGCGTCATTTTTCTATGCAGGAATACATGAAGTTCATCATAATTAAGTCCCTCATATTTTCCCCCTCTCCTCCAAACCCCATGCTTCACCTGAGTCCTGTATCTGAAGATCAAGCCTTCTTTTCAGCTCTGGCCATTCCAACAGGAACATTTGAAATTCCCCTGGTTCATTGAAAGTCCATCTTTTTCCCTGGAAGAGGACATTCAAACTTGCTGGGTAGTTGATTCTTGGCTGCATTCTAAGCTCTTTTGCCTTGAGATATATTTTGCATATGAGCCCAAATACTCAGTCTGAAGATGAGGAAGCACATGCTCCTGCATCTAAAGAATCCAAGAAAAACAGAAACTGGACTCAGGATATGACAGAGCTCAAAAAGAACTTTGAAAATCAAATGAGGGAGTCAGAAGAAAACTGGGAAAAGAAATGAGAGAGAAGCAGGAAAAACATGAAAATAAAGTCAGCAGCCTAGTCAATGAAATCCAAAAAAAATTCTGAAGAAAATAGCATGCTAAAAACCAGCTTAGGTCAAATGGATAAAACAGTTCAAAAAGTTATTGAGGGGAAATTTCTTTAAAAAGTAAAATTGGCCAGATGGAAAAAGAGATAAGAAAACTCTTTGAGGAGAACAAATCCTTCAGACAAAGAATAGAACTCAGGGAGACTGATGAATTTACAAGAAACCAGGACTCAATACTTTAAAACCAATAAAATAAAAAATTAGAAGAAAATGTGAAACATCTCATTGAAAAAACAACTGATATGGATAACAGACTTAGGAAAGATAATTTTAAAATTTTTGGAATACCTGAAAGTCATGATCAGGAAAAGAGCCTTGACATCATTTTCAAAGAATTACTACAGGAAAATTTCCCTGATATTCTAGAAGCAGAGAGCAAACTAGAAATAGAGAGAATCCACCAATCCCCCCGAGAATGAGATCCCAAAAAACAACCCCTAGGAATATTATAGCCAAATTACAGAACTCCCAAGTCAAAGAGTAAATATTACAAGTAGCCAGAAGGACACAGTTCAAATATCGTGGAGCTGCAGTCAGGATCACACAAGACTTAGCAGCAACTACATTGGAAGCTCATAGGGCTTGGAATAAAATATACTGGAAGGCAGAAGATTCAATTTTAATTCTTCTCCTACCTTCCCTCAGATGCTCTTCATTTTGTCCTCTGTATACTATTTTCAGTATGATTTCTGATCATAACTTTTCTTTTGTTTTCAGCTAAGATATTTAACTTGAAGAGAATTCTAAAAGTGGGAAATTTTAGACTGTTGTATTATCATTGTAATTGTAATAGAACTTGGAGATGATGATTCAGTGACTATATTTTCAGGTTATCAGATAAGCTTGGTGATTAAGAAGAATGCTATAAAATAAGGGATGAGAGTTTGTTGAAATGGATGATTGCTTTTTTATTGCCAATATTTATTTCACACAATTCATACAGTGGAAAATTTCAAAAACAATTATTTTGAACTAACAGATAGTTACTTTATTAAGGAAAAGCCTCCTTAAAAATACGAAAGTTGAATGCAAATTCTCAGGTGGAAAAACTGAAATTCTGGGTGAGATTAAGATTTGTTTTACTGCCCATAGGAACAAAATAAGATATATTTCCTTCATGAAGGATATTAGTATGATCTTGTGAAGACCAGGAAACTTAAATGGACCATTAGAGATTATGTCATCTATAAACTTAGCTTAAGGCAGCAAAATGACAAGGTAGTATGCTCTTCCCAGAGTACTTTCATTGAAATAAATCCTTTAACAAAATTTTACCATCTCCCCTCAGCATGCTTTCAGTTTTGCTTCTTTTTTTACTTATTTCCAAATGCCTGATTTATTTTCTTCCCCTTCAATTCACAACATACATATTTATAAATATAGATAAAGAAAATGATGTGCTTTCATAAACAAATGAATCAATACAGATAATTCCCTCAGATCTTCAGACTCTATCGAAGCAATACATTGTATTATTTTAAAATTTTTTACTAGTCTTTTAGATGTTTTTTAAGACATCTTGACCTAAAGAAGAGGCCATAATCAAGGCAGGAAGAGAAATTTGTCCCAGATAATGAAAAATATAATAGGAGTGCACTTATATATTTTCAGCAAATAAAAATTCAGATTGATACCTCATTAGTAAGAATAATTAGTAGAAATAGGAAATTAGCAGATGCTATTCTCATCTCTCAAGGGTACCCAAATCTCTGACATGTTTTTTTTCCAAGGCTTCCTGATCTTTTTTTCCTGATACTTATCTAATAACCTCCCTAACATCTGGTTTCTGTTTTTCAATTCTCTTTTTGTACCCCACTCCCATTACAAAAAGTGGTGTCTAAAGGTCTTTCTTCCTGAAAAAGTCATGTGTCCTGAAGTCTGCCTTCTATCACTAGGGTTCTCAGTTTCCTTTTTGCAAATACATTTCTTGCCATTTGCTTTGGGCCTACTTTGTGATTTTTGCCTTGGGCATCAGCCTTATTAATCACTGGTCTTTCTTTCTACACACACACACACACACACACACACACACACACACATGCATACATATATATATATATATATATATATATATATATATATATGTAGATATAGGTATAGGTAGATATAGATAAATGAGATGGAGATAGAGATAGAGATAGAGATAGAGAGAAAGAGATAGAGATAGAGATAGATAGATGATATAGGTAGATGATATAGATAGATGATTTAGCTATAGTTATAGATGTAGATATAGGTAAAGAAAATCATCAGGGAACCAAGGACTTATTCAAATAAATATGTACAACACAAGATCCACTTTTCACATTATATCTAGACATTAGATACCAAATGTTTTGGGGTCCACATTATAGACAACTTTTATAAAACCTCACAAATTGTAGCATTAAGTCAATAAAACTGAAATTCATAAAGTTCACATAATGTATTATAATATCTCGCTAAAATATAAGTTATGAGAAAGTTTAAAAAGAAAGAGCATTATAGACTATTTTTGCCAATTTCCAAGGTTAAAAAAAATCATTATTGTGCAATTAACTATTTCCCCAAAATGGAAGAGACATGGATCTAATTATTCCAAATAATTTGAATGAAGATAAATATCTGTTGATAACTGGCTTTCTAAGCACTTTATTTGGAGGCAGAAGAGTGGCGGTGTTTAAAAAAATCAACTATTTTTCTACTTTTTTGTTGTCTGAAAATAGGAATGAATCACAATGTCCTTACTGTTCCCCTAATGACTATTATGGTTAATGCCTTATTCATTTCCTATAAGCCTTTAAGATGTTAACTGTATTCCTACCCAGCAGGTGGAGTTCTGTTTACTCTAAGAAGATTAGTGATTCCATTTAAGGTAATGCCCTAGGTATATAGCCAATAATATTTTGAGATTTCATGGGACTTTGAAAAAAGTCATTCTCAGAAAATGTCAGATTTAGTTGAATTTTAGAACAATCGTTCTATAAAAGTGGCTTAGGATATAAAGAAGATTATAATGTAGAAACCCCAAAAATGTATGTTGCTTAGAAATGGCAAATAATAGATATAGACAGTTGGTCAAAAGGAGGCTGTTATAAACTCAAGCCAGCAAATCTTCTAAGTTCTAAATAAATATATTGAAAAGAAATATTTTTATTACTTAAAAATATGTTATAGAATAGAGCTAGAATAATAGAAAAGGAGGGAGGATATTCTTGTCTTTGTATAAACACTCCTAGGTATGACTCATTACTACTTTTAAGTTCCAAAGAAATCTTTCCTTAAATGGGAGGGTAGAATACAATCTTCATTGGCTGGGTATTTATAAAGACTGATTCTTCCTTCATTCCTAGTAATAAGTTGTGTTTCTCTGATATTTTATGTCATGCAATTTTTTCCCCATGTTAGTTCTGTGAGATATAGATGGTTCAAATATACCTATTTTCATTAACCAGAAAAAGTAAGTGAGATCCAGGAAGGTTAAATGAATTTTGTGTGATCACCAATCCCTTTCTAACTGTGGTGTAACAGGCCTTACCTGTGGATCTTCCAATTTGTCTTGAGTTAGGAAATTATTTCACTCAGTGTTACTGTTGGTTCTGCCCCTCTAGAATTTGGTACTATTATTATTTAAAGATTTTTAAAGCTGTTTGAAAGAGTACAGATAGAATTTCCTGCTTTCACTCATCAGTCTTGGTTCCCTCCAAAAACTCACTTTTTGACAAAAATACTAGAAAACTATAAATATTGCAGAAATTAGGCAAAGACCAACAAGTCACAACCTATACTGAGATATGGTCAAAATGAGTACAGCATTTAGACATAAAAGTTGTTATTATATGCCAATTAGGAGAAAAAGGAATAGTTTATCTGTTAG
Organism: Macrotis lagotis; assembly: GCF_037893015.1. Taxonomy (NCBI): domain Eukaryota; kingdom Metazoa; phylum Chordata; class Mammalia; order Peramelemorphia; family Peramelidae; genus Macrotis; species Macrotis lagotis. Next base: position 315,817,529 of record NC_133666.1, on the reverse strand, counting down.
ATATGTGAAAAGGGAACAAACTAGATATATAGCATTATAAAAGATGAAATGAATAATTTTGATTACATTAAAAGTTTTTGCACAAATAAAACCAATGCTATTAAGATAAAAAAGAATGCAGTCAGCTGGGAAACAAATTTTACAACTAATGTTTCTGACAAAGGACTCATTCTTAAAGTATATATAGAAAGCTGGGTGAAATTTATACAATTGCAAATCATTCCTCAACTGATCAATGGTGAACCTAATATGAAAAGGTAGTTATAAGGTGAGGAAAATAAAGTTATTTATACTCACAAGGAAAAAAATGATCTAAATCATTAATTAGAGAAATACACATTAAAGCAACTCACACCTATCCAACTGGCAAATATGACTAAAAAGGAAAATATCAATGTTGGATGGGATATGGGATATTTTGGTCATTAATGCATTGCTGATGGAGCTATGAACTGATCCAAACTTTCTGGAGAGCAATTTGGAATTATGACCAAAGGGCAATAAACCTAGGCATACTCTTTGATTCATCAATGACAATACTTGACCTGTGTCCCAAAGAGATCATAAAAATACTCACAAAATCACATGCACAAAAAATATTTTTAACATTTTTTTGTAATGGCAAAGAATTTCAGTTGAAGACATTCCCATCATTTGAGGAATGGCTCAACAAATAGTGGTAAATGAATGTGATGGAACACTATTGTTCTAGAAGAACTCATGAGGGACAATTCTTCAGAATAGCATGGAAGGTCTTGCACAAACTGATAGTTAGGGAAGTAAGCAGAACCATAAGAATGTTATACCCAATAATAGCAACATAGGGTGAAGCTCAACTCTGGTAGTCTTATACATTTCTGTACTACAATAATCAAAGTTAATACTAAAGCCTTATGATGGAGAATAACATCCATATTTAGAGAAGAAACTGTGCAGGTTAAATGGAGACCAAAGTTTACTTCAATTTTTAATAAAAATTTTAATAAAAATTTTTAATAAAAAGTTGTCTCTCTAATTTTTTCCTCTCCCATTAGGATCTCATTCTTCATGAGTAATTTGGATCACTGATTAGTAGCATTAAAGAGATAGAGTCTATATTAAATTGATATTTTTCAAGGGAGGGGAGGAATAGAAGAAGGGAAAAATGCAAAAAAAAAAAGATTATTGAAAACTACTGTTACATGTAGTTGGAAAATTAAGACATAAATATTAAAAAAGGCAGAATGATCTACCAAGATTAGTGGTGGGTGCTTTGACCACTTCCCATGTATATTTAAAAGCACATTAATGTGCAAGTATTATTGAACTAGTAGATTTTGAAATATCTTCCAATTCTATGATTGTATGGTTCTATAATTCCTCTCTTCACATGAAAGTCAATGTCTGTTCCTAACTCCTACCTCTTTCCTTGTTACTTCTGCTTCCTTTGATTTACTTTCAAGTCCTTGTCGTACATTTATGTAGGTACTCCTTGAAGTTCTTACCTTGTACTTCCATATTCCCCTTTTTCTGCTCCTTTTATTAGTTGCATTCATTCCTTTGGCTTCAATTATGATACCTAATTAAATGACTATCAAATCATTGTCCAGGTTAATCAGTCCTTGAGCATTCTAGATCTTCAGGTATCTACAAGAAATATCCTATAATGACAACAAACTTAATTGTACATGCATAAGCTGTATCAAATTGCTTACTGTCTCTGCAGGTGGGGAGGAGTGGGAAGGAGAGAATCTGGGAAATAATATTTGAAAATACTTATGTTAATATTTGGGAAATATTATTTAAAGAAAAGGGAAATAAAAATTGAAAGGTGAGCTGAGCTTTGCTCCTATGGCACAGGGTGTATAATTCCAAGCTTTTTGTGTGTGTGCTAGGGTCGAGGGACCTGATCTCTACATTTCTGCTCTGGAGATTCATGTACTCACACTTTGCTCCTTGTGTTAAGATAAGAAGATCCAGTCCCATCCTGGCTGTATGAACATTCAAGGGTGAAACTTTGATATCTGAGCTGGGATTGGGTATCTCACTGTTGGTTTGCAGTACCACTGATGTGCTGAGCCAGGATGCAGATGCTTTAGTTAGGGAATTGCATTGTGAACAGATGTCACATTGCTTTTCCACTTTCCTTGCCTATGCTAGACTGCATTTCCCTTTTATGCACATGAAACAGACATTTTCTAAATTTATTCCAAAAGAGTGAAAAAAACTACTATTAAAAGTAGATTTGCCCAAAAGGAAATATGAAAACTAATTAAAAAATAAATTCTTAAAAATTAGATTTGACTAAGTGAAAAAGAATAACTCTGTGTCATCAATAATCAAACATAATATCGTGAGCAGAAATGATGTTTCAGTATTTTATTTTGGGTTCTTTCACTTTAGGGTCTTTTCAGATGTTTCATTTAAAGTTGTTTTAAGGAAAGTTTTAGGAATTTCCTAATTTTTTGCCACCATCTTGACTCTTCCTAAGAAGTGTCACTCCTATATCCCAAAATAATTTGAAATAAAGCCTCTAACAGCTTTTGTTATAGAACCAACAAGAAGATAGAGTCCACCAAATCTTCAGTTCAAAATTTATTGAAGGGACTTCTTAAAATTCCAGTCTCACTTGAGGAAAAAGGAGAATAGTCTAGTAAGTGAATGGAGAAGGTAGCAAAAGACTAAGTCACAGGACAGATCAATAAATGAGGACCCTGGGACTCATCTCAGAAAGTCAGTGGTAGCAGTACAGCAGTCTCAGGACCCCAGCCCCAGGGTAGAAGACATACTAGTAGCTCCAGAATTACATTATAATAGATGGGATTGGATCCGGCTATCCTAACTCAAGACATAAAGGACCAGTACCTGAGGTCCTAGTGCAGAAAACTAGTGAACAGATCCCTGTCACCTAGGACAAAAACTTGGGTCTATGCCCTCTCTGCTCCAGAAGCAGAGGTCAACTAGAGTGAACCACAAAAAAATAAAGGCATAATCATAGAAAGCTACTATAGCAATAGGAAAGGTCAAAATATGGTCTCAGAAGAAGAAAGCATTGACAAATTGCCTATATATGAAGCCTGAAGGGGATTATAAATTGGTCTCAAGTCTAAAATATCTTCTGGGAAGTGCTCCAAATGAACTTTAAAATCTAAATAAGGATATAGAAGAAAAATTGTCAAAGGAAATGAGAGAGAAAAGAATTGTGAAAAATTGGAACAGGAAGTACAAATATTCAGTGAAAAACCTACTATTAAAAGTAGACTTGCCCAAAAGGAAATATGAAGACTAATTAAAAAATAAATTCTTAAAAGTTAGATTTGACTAAGTGAAAAAGAATAACTCTGTGTCATCAAGAATCAATCAAACAAAATCCTAAGACTAGAAAATAGAAGAAAATGTAAAAGTACCTCTTAGGATTAATGACCAACCTGAAAGAGAGATCCAGGAGAGATAATTTAGGGATTATTGGTCTCCATGAGAAGCATGAATTTAAAAAAAGGATATCAGTAGAATATATTTCAGGCAATTATCAAAGAATACTGTCTTAATATCCTAGAACAAGAGTAAAAATAGTCCACCAATTATCTGCTGATAGAATGACAGTTTCAAAATTGAATGATCAAATGGCTTAGAATATGATATTTCAGGAAAAGGACCTTGAAATATGACCAAGAATCATTAACCTTTAAATTTATGCATTCTTTAATAGGGAACTTTCAAGATTTCTAGTTAAAAAACCATAACTGAATAGGAAATTCAATCTTCAAAACTAATACACAGGACATACATAAAAAAGTAAACAGAAAGAAAAAAATCATCAATAAAGTTAAACTCTTTACATGCCTAAATGTGAAGACAATAATTTTAACTATTGGTAATTGCATTGCTATTAGAAAAGTTGGGAAAATTATACTTATTTGGGTTTGGATAGCAGTTGATTATGATGAAGTGATGTGATGATATTTATAAAGACAATAAGGCATTATACAGTATTATACTACTTCTGGCCAAGATGGCAGAGGGAAGTAAGGCACTGTGCTAAGGTCTCCAGGATTCATATGAATCAAGCCTCTTAACAGAATTGAAATCCACAAATTCCAGAAAAAGTAAAGGAGAATATTTACCAACAAGGTTGGTCTCAGGGGAACATGGTTGATCTGAGGGCATAAAAGACAGTGCAGGGCCAGTGGGGTGAGACCCAGGACTAATCTCAGAGCAGCCTTGGAAGCTTTCATTCTGTGAACAGGCAGAAGAGCAGCACAGTGAGCCAGGGAGCAGCATAGTGAGCCAGGGAGCTCCAGTGTGCAGCTAGATATCAATCTTGACAGCTCCACTGACCCAGAAGACTAGGGCAGTGAGCTTTGTATTTTCAAGAGTATCTCCATAATTCCAGTTGAGCCCCCTCCTCCATCCCTGTGAGAGAAAGGGACTCTTCCAAGAAAAAACACAGTAACAACTTCCTCAACACCCCTCCACCCCCCCAAGACTTAGGTGTGGGCAGTAGATCTCTCTCAGTACTAAAATTAATTAAATAGCCCAAGGACCCAGCCAACATTGTTCAAGGTTAATTCAGACACTGCTACTCCCCCCACCCCTAGACCTAAGGAGTGGAACACAAATTAATCTTGCAGACACTCCAGTGAAACCCTTTAGCACCTACTACTGTCTAGTCAACCTGGAGTTACAAATCCCTAGGAAATGAAGAAAGGTCAGCAGAAAGGGAGGTGGGCTCCATTGAAAGCTAATTTGAAGACAAAGACCCTAACTCAGTGCTAGAACTTCTGCAGAGAATAAGAATTGGTGTTCAGCCCAGAAAGACTTCTTAGAAGAGATCAGGAAGTTGTATAAAAATCAATTAGAAAAAATAGAAAAAAGAAATTCAAGAGAAAATTGACACCTTGCCAAAAAAGAAAACAAATCCTTAGAAAATATGCTAAAATAAAACAATTTTTTCAAAGCCACAATTGGGAAAAAGGACATTTCCTTCAAAAATAGAATTGACCAATTGGAAAAGGAGTTGCAAAAGGTAAATGAAGAAAATTCTTCTCTAAAAAATAATGGTATCTGTAGAAACTAATGGCTTCAGGAGGCAACAATAATCTATTAAGTAAAATACCCTCCCCAAAAAAGAAAATGTAAAATACTTCATCAGCAAAACTACTGACCTCAAGAAGATATATGGAAGAGACAACTTAAGAATCATTGGGCTTCCTTAAATCATTGAATAGGGAAAAAACAGTCTGGACTCATTGCTACAGTATTTAGTGATGGAAAGCTGCCCTGACATCATGTAACCAGAGGGCAAAATAGTTTTTGAAAAAATACATAGGTCCCCTTATGAAAGTGATACCCAAATGAAAACACCAAAGAATATTGTGGCCAAATTCCAGAACTCTCATATTAAAGAGAAAATATTGCAAGCAACCAGAAAGAAACAATTTAAATACCAAAGATCAACAGCAAAGACTTCATAGGACCGGGCTGCATTAACCTTAAGGGACACGAGGTCCTGGAAGGCAATATTCTGAAGAACAAAGTAGCTTAGAATGCATCATGAATCCACTATCCAGCAAAATTGAACCTTCCCTTCAAGGGTAAAAGATGGACTTTTAATGAAATAGGAGACTTCCAACTTTTCCCGATGAAAAGACAAGAACTAAATAAAAAAAATTAGACTTCAAAAAGGAGATAAAAGAGACACCTGGAAAGGTTAAAAAAAAGAAAAAGAAAAAACCTGCTATACAATAAGATGAAACTGTCTATATCCCCACCTGGGAAAAAGATTCTCATAACTATAACTTTATGAGAGTGAATATACTTAGCCAGAAGTGATAGACAGTAATGACTTTTCCATGAATCTGATAGTATGATTGAAAAACCATATCTCCTAAAAAAGGGGGACAGTAAAGAGAGGATGGAGGATATTAAATGGGGTAAATCTCATTATGTAAAGAAGTACAAAGGACCCATTACAATAAAGAGGAAGAAAAGAGGTGAGAACCACCTAAATCTTACTCACATCAAATTGGATTAATGTTAACATATAAAAGCTCAGTTACATTCAGAAACTTATCTTACTTTCAAATATTAAAAGGTGAAAGAGAGAGGGTGGAGGAAAAGAGGATCTAACAGAAGGAAAATAAGGAAGAAGTGGTAAAGGGAAAGAAAGGGGGAAATGGTTGGATATAATGGGGCAAATACATTGGAGGTGGTGATATTCAAAAAAGAAAATCCTGGTTAATGTGGATAAAGTGAAACATGGGGGAAAATATGAACAGAAGGAAGAGATAAAGAATTAGTAATTATAACTTTGAATGGGAATGGGATGAACTCTCACACAAAACTTAAGTGAATGGCAGAGTAAATTAAAATCCAGAACCATACAATATACTACTTAAAAGAAACTCATTGGAAGGAAAGACATACATATAGAGTAAAGGTAAAAGGTTGGATTAAAATATATTATGCTTCAGCTGAAGTGGAAATGGCAGGGGTAGCAGTACTTATCTCAGACAAAGTAGCTGCAGAACTGGATCTCATTAACAGAGATAAGGAAGGAACCTACTTCCTCCTAAAACCTACCACAGACAATGAAGCAATTTCAATGCTAAATATTTATGTGCCAAGTGGTATAACATCCAAAATTTTAGAGGAGAAGTTGAATGTGTTACAGGAAGACATAGACAGCAAAACTCTATTGATGGGAGGCCTCAAACACCAACTCGAAGATTTACATATTCTAACCATAAAATAAACAAGAAGGAAATTGAGGAAATGAATAGAATGTTAGAAAACCTAGACATGATATACATTTGGAAGAAACGGAATGGGGATAGAAACGAATTTACTTTGTTTTCTGCAGTCCATTGCACTAAGAGAAAAATTGACCATGTATTAGGGCATAAAAACCTTAAAATCAAAGGCAGAAATAGTGAATACAAGCTTCTCAGATCATAATGCAATAAAAATCACATACAATCATGGACCCTGGAGAGATAGACTATCTGTAAAGCTAATTGGAAACTAAAAAGCATCATTTTAAAGAATGAGTGGATCAAACAACAAATTGTAGAAAGAATTAATAATTTCATCCTAGATAATGAGAATAACAAGACTACACACCAAAACTTATGGGATACAGTCAAGGCAATTGTGAAGGATATATTAAATCTTTAAATGCTAATCTGAACAAATTCATGAAAGAGGAAATCAATGAACTAAATATGCAAGTAAAGCAATTAGAGAAAGAACAAATTAAAAATCCCTAATTGAATATCAAATTAGAAATTCTAAAAATTAAAGGAGAACTTAATAAAATTGAAAGCAAGAATATGATTGTACTAATAAGTAAAACCAAGAGTTGTTTTTATGGAAAAAAACAATAAATTTATAAAACTCTGGTTAATTTGATTAAAAAAAGAAAGAATAAAACCAAATTGTTAGTATCATAAATGAAAAAAGTGAACTCACCACCAATGAGGAGGAAATAAAGTAATGATTTGGAATTATTTTGCCCAACCCTATGTCAATAAATTGGATAATCTAAGTGAAATGGATGAATATTAATTAAAACATAAGTTGCACAGGTTAAATGAAGAGGAAATTAAATACCTAAATAACTCAATCTCAGAAAAAGAAATCCAACAAGCCATCATTGAACTCCCTAAGAAAAAAAATCTCCAGGGCCAAATGGATTCACATGTGAATTCTATCAAACATTCAAGGAAAAATTGGTTCCAATTCTATATAAACTCTTTGGAAAAATAGGTGAAGACAGAACTCTGCCTAACTCTTTCTATGACACCAATATGGTGCTGATCCTTAAACCAGGAAGAGTCAAACAAAGAAAGGAAACCATAGACCTTTCTCCCTAATGAATATAGATGCAAAAATCTTAAATAAATATAGTAAAGTGATTGCAACAAGTTATCACTAGGATAATACACTATGACCAAGCTGAATTTATCCCAGGAATGCAGGATTGTTTCAATATGAGGAAAATTATTAGGCTAATTAGCTATATCAGTAACAAACCTAACAGAAATAACATCATTATATGAATAGATGTTGAAAAAGCCTTTGAGAAAACACAACATCCATTCCTACAAAAAAAAAAAACACTAGAGTGCATAGGAAAAAATAGATTAACTTCATCTATATGAATCGATCAATGAACATTATATGCAATGGGGATAAGCTAGAGGCATTCCCAATAGGTTCGGGGGTGAAACAAAAATGCCTGTTACCACTACTACTATTCAATATTGTGCTGGAAATGTTAGCTTCAGAAATAAGAGAAGTAAAAGAAATTGAAGGATTTAGAATTGGGAAGGAAGAATAAAAACTCTCACTTTTTGCAGATGACAGGATGGTATACCTACACTATCCTAAAAAATCATGTACAAAACTACTACAAACAATTAGCAACTTTAACAAAGTTGCAGGATATAAAGTAAACCCTCATAAATCCTAAGCTTTTCTATTTATTATTAGCAAGATACAACAGCAAGAGCTAGAAAGAGAAATTTCATTCAAACTTCAGACAATATAAAACATGTGGCATTCTTCCTTGCAAGGTAGACTCAGAAAGTCTATTAAAACAACTCCAAAACACTTCTCATGCAAATAAAATTAGATTTAAATACCTGGGCAAATATCAACTATTGAAGGATAGGCAAAGCTAATATAAGAAAAATGACAATTCTGCCTAAATTAAACTACTGATTTAGTTCCCTATCAATCAAAATTATAATTAAATTCATATGGATAAATAAAATGTCAAGAATGTCCAAGGATTTAATGAAAAAAAGTGAAAAATATGGTGGGGGTACCCCTACAGGATCTAAAATTATATCACAATGTATCAGTCATCTAAACTGTCTGGTTTTGGTAAGAAATAGTAGCACATCATTTGAATACCATAGGTTCAAAGGACATATCAAGAAATGCTTATAGTAATCTGCTGATTGATAAACCCCCAAAATTCCAGCTTCTGGAATAACAACTCTCTCTTTGATAAAAAGTGTTGGGAAAATTTCTAAGTTAGTATGGCAGAAACTTGGATTAGACCAACATCTCACACCCTACACCAAGATAAAATCAAAAAGGATCCAGGATCCAGACATAAAAGATAATATCTTAAGCAAACTAGGAGATCAAGGAATAGTTTACCTGGGAAGCAGTTTATGACCAAGGAAGAGATGGAGAACATCATTAAAAACAAGCTAGATAATATTGATTATATCAAATTAAAATGCTTTTGCACAGACAAAACCAGTGTAACCAGGAATAAAAGAAATATAGTAAATTGGGAAACAATTTTTATAACTAGTATTTCTGACAAAGGACTCGTTTCTAAAATATATAGAAAACTGAGTAAAATTTGTGAAAACAACAAGCCTTTCCTCAATTGACAAAAGGATATATATAGAGGAAATTTACAGATGAGGAAATCAAAGCAATCCATAGTGACATGAAATATTGCTCTAAATCTTTACTGATTAGAGTAATGAAAATTAAAGCATCTCTGATGTAGCAATTCACACCTCTTAGGCTGGCCAAAATGACCAGAAAGGACAATGATCAATGTTGGAATGGATGTGGTAAATCTGGGACATGAATACAATGCTGATGGACCTGTGAACTCATCCAAACTTTCTTGAGAGTAATATGGAGTTACACCCAAAGGGCAACAAAAATGGGCATACCCTTTGATCCAGCAATACCACTACTGGGTCTATACCCTGAAGAGACCATGAAAAAGAGTTAAAACTTCACTCGTAAAATGATATTCATAGCATCCTTGTTTGTGGTGGCAAAGAATTGGAAATTGAGTGAATATCCATCATTTGGGGAATGACTAAATAAATTGTGGTATCTGTATGTTAAGGAACCCTATTGTTCTGTTGGAAACCAAAAGGGATAAAAATTCAGAGAAGCCTGGAAAGATTTGTATGAACTGATGCTGAGTGAGAAGAGCAGAAACAGAACATTGTACACAATAACAGCAACATGGGGTTGTTGATCAATCTTAATAGATTTGCTCATTTCATCAGAGCAACAATCAGGGACAATCTTGGGTTATCTGCAATGTAGAATACCATTTGTATCCAGAGAAAGAATTGTGGAGTTTAAGCAAAGACCAAAGACTATTAGCTTTCATATTAAAAAATATATCTTATTACATAATCTTGCTATCTTTATTATTTGTTTTTTCTTTAAGGATATGATTTCTCTCTCAACACATTGAGTTTTGATTAAAGTATAGCAGGGAAACAATGCAAAGACTCTCAGACTGACTTCTGTGTGGAGTGGGGGCAGGGAAGCAAGATTAGGGGAAGAATTCAAAAAATTAAAAATAAATAAACAAACAAGTAAAAGATAAATAAAATAAGATTTGATTTTTAAAAAGATTAAACTGGTAGAGAATAAAAAGGGACAAGGCAGGGTAAATCACATTATATGAAGAGGCTTCTAGAATAGCAAAAGAATGGATATTGTGAATATAGATTGAAACTTTCAACAGATTTTTTCTAAAAGAGGGAATAACAAACTGTTTCATATGGGTTTAGAAATGTATCTTACATTATAGGTAAGTAGTACAAGAAAAAGGGGAAAAAAGGAGGTGGTCACAGAAAGAAAAGAAGACATTGGAGGGGTAAGAGGAAAGAAAATAGAGGAGTGAGTGAAGGTAGTGTGAATTGAAGGAAGTGGTCAATAGCAATATAAAGTTGAGGAGGTATAAGTGAAAAAGGAGCGAAAAGGCATAAATGGAAAATAATATCATTAAGGGAAATATAGTTAGCAATTGTAACTGTGAATTTGAATGCATTTAACTCTCCCATAAAACAGAAGTGCATAACAAAGGTGTATTAAAAACCAGAATCTTATAATATGTTGTTTACAGAAACACATTTGAAGTAGAATGATACACACAGATTAAGCCCTGGAATAGCTTCAACTGATGAGAAAAAAAAGGTTTAGTAAAAGTAAGAAAAAAAGACATAATTACAGAAATAAAAAAGAACTACATATTGCTATATAAGGACTATAGACAATGAAATAATAGCAATACTAAATATATATATATATATATATATATACGTATGTACAAACACGTACATATATATGTGTGTATACGCACACACACAATTTGTAGTATCCTCAGATTCTTAGAGGTAAAGTTAAGTGACATACAGGCAGAAATATGCAGTTAAACTATACAAGTAAAGAAACTTCTTTCAGATTTGAGCAAATCTAACCACAAAATAAGCAAAATAGAAATGAAGCAAGTGAAAAGAATCTTAGAAAATATTGATATGATAGATTTTGGGAGTAAATTTACTAAAGCCAGAAAGGAATATATACTTTTTTTCCCAACAGTACATGGCACTTACACAAAAGCTGATAATGCATTGGGTTAAAAGATCTCATAATCAAATGCAAAAAAGAAAAAGATATTAAATTTATCGTTTTCAAAACATGATGAACTAAAATTTGCATGAATTAAATGGCTGTGAAAAGTAGACTAAAATTAATCAAAAATAAATCACAACTTTTATGTATTTATCTATTTAGGCATTTATTAATTAACTTTTCCAGTTATATGAAGAATCATGTTCTCTAAATAGTTTTGGAAAGATTACTCTCTCCCAACATTACCTCCCCTCACCCTAGTATAGCAAGTTAGCTGACCTAAGTTACATATTTCCATACAGTTCATACTGTGAAAGAAGTATCAGAATGAAAAGATAAAAATCATGAGAAGGAAAAAGCAAGAAACAAAATTTAAATGGTGATGATAGTATGCTTTGACCATCATTCATATTCCATATTTCTTTCTTTGCATGTGGATGACATTTTCCATCACCAATCTTTTAGAATTTTTTTGATCATCATAGTATTGCTAAGATGGCCTAAATATATAACAATTGATCATCACACTTTATTCATATTAAGATATAAAATGTTCTCCTATTTCTGTTCACTTCACTCAGAATCAGTTAAAACCCCCAATTAAATATCAAATTAGAAATTCTGAAAAAGAAAGCATTAATTAATAACATTTAAAGTAAAAAATTATGAATTTTATTTTATTTTTAGTTAAAGATTTTATTTATTTTGAGTTTTTCAATTTTTCCCCAATCTTATTCCCTCCCCCTATCCCATCCCCACAGAAAGCAATTTGCCAACCTTTACATTGTTTCTATGTTGTACATTGATCCAAATTGAGTGTGATGAGAGAGAACTCATATTCTTAAGGAAGAAAATAAAGACAATAAAAATGCAGTTTTTTTTTTTTAAATTAAAGGGAATAGTCCTTGAACTTTGTTCAAACTCCAAGGTTCTTTATCTGGATACAGATGGTATTATCATTGCAGACAGCCACAAATTATCCGTGATTGTTGCACTGATGAAATAAAATAATGAATTTGAAAGTAAAACTAAGAGTTGATGCTATCAAAAAATCAACAATAATGATAACCTTTTTGTTAATTTGATTTATATAAAAAGAAAGAATAAAAGAAAATAACCAGTATCATAAATGAAAAGACTGAATTCATCACCAGAAGCAAAAAATTTAAACAATAATTCAGTTTTTTGGTCCAAAATATGTTAATAAATCTGACACTCTAAGTAAAATGGATAAATGAATAAAAAATTATCCAGATTAGTAGAAAAGGAAATAAAAATTATTAAATAATCTTACTTCAGATAACACATATTGAAGAAACTACCAATGAACTACATATAAACAGTTTCTGCAGTCAGATAGAAGTGAGCTCTAACAAAGATTAAAAAAAATTCCACTTCTAAATAAATTATTTTGAAAAATGACATAGAAGGATACTTACCAAATTTTTTATGATGAAAAGCAACCAAAATCAAAACAGAAATGTATAATTCAATTTCTCTAAAGACTATTGATACAAAAATTAAATAAATATTGGCAACGATCTTAGAGCAAGTCATCATGAGTATAATATATATTGATATAATTGGCCATATCAATAATAAAACTATCAGAAATCATAAGATTATTAAAATAGATGCTTGAAAAGATTTTTTTCAGAAAATGGCACCAATTCTATTAAAAACTGTAATGAGTATAAGAATAAATGGCATTACCCTTAAAATACTTAGTATCATTTATCTAAAGCTATCAACATCATTTGCAATAGGATTAAACTGGAAGCCTTCCCACTCAGTTCAGGGGGTGAAACAAGGATATCTGTTATCCCCACCATTATTTGATATTGCACTATTAGTTTTAACAATAAAAGTAGAAAACTATATTGAAGGAATTAGAAAAGGAAATGATACAAAACTCATTCTTTCAGATGATATGATAGTATACTTAAGGAAACTAGGAAATCAACTAAAAACTAGTTGAAACAATTAATAAATTTAGGAAAATTGCAGAATATAAAATAATCCCATATAAAACATCAGCATTTCTTTATATTACTAACAAAACCCAGAAGCAAGAGAAAGAGAAATTTCATTTAAATTATCTATAGAGAGCAGTAAATACATGGAAGTCTATCTGCAAAAGGAAACCTAGATATTATTAGTACACAATTAAAAATACCTTTCACACAAATGAAATAAAAACTAAACAACTGCAAAAATGGCAATTCCTCATGGGTGTATCCACTTACTATAACATACATTGTACCTAAAATAATCTAAATTCTAGCCAAATGAAAATTCTACCTAAATTAAAATACTTATTCAGTGTCATGGCATTCAAACTACCAAAATATATTTTGTAAATCTAGAAAAAAATGCCAATATTAATTTGGAGGAAAAAATTTCAATAATATTGAGACAATTAATGGAAAAATAAAGGAAAATGATCAATATTTGGTGGATAAGGAATCACTGGGATACTATTGCACTGTTGGTCCAACCATTCTGTAGAGCAAGTTGGAACTATGATTCAGAAACATCGCCATTATATATAATATAATATAATATATATAAATATATCAAAAAGATTTTAAAAAGGACAAAGTGTAAATATAGAAAATTAATTATAGCAATTATTTTTCTAGTGGAAAAGAATTAGAAATTGAGGGAATATCCATCAACTTGGAAATGGTTGAACAAATTGTGCTATATGAATTTGGTGGAATACTATTATTGTTCTTTAAGAAATTATCAGCATGTGGATTTCAGAAAAACTTTGAAAGACTTTCCTGAATTGATGGTGAATGAAGGGAGCAGAGACAGAACACTGTTTATATTAACAACATTGTGAGATGATTAACTAAGAAGAACTCAGAACCTCAAAGCAATTCAATGATAAAAGATAATTTAGAAGACTTCTGATGGTAAATACCATCCACATCCAGAAAAAAAAAGCAAAACAAAACAAAACAAAACAAAAATTTTGCTGTGATGTTTCAAAGCACAACAAATCATATTATTTTCACTTCTAAATTTTTTTATTTATTTTGTCTTTCTCCTGTTTCTTTTTAACTTTTACTCTGATTCTTTTATAACATGACTAATATGGAATATGTTAAACATGATTATATATGTTTAATCTTTATTAACTTTAGGAAAGTAGAAAAATTTGGAACTCAAAATCTTAAAGAAGTGGAATGCTTAAAAATAAAATTAAAACTAAATGTGACTAAATATCAATGAGTTTTCAATTATTTTCATTCATACTCTCATTTTTGCTATTTCTCATATATAATATTCCATCTATTTTCCTTTGCGCCTGACCATCTCAAAAGGGAGGCAAATGATTTGATTCCTCCCCTCTGCTTCAGAACCATTCTTCTATTAAGACTCAACTTAAAGTCAAATGGAAAATTGCTTTAAATCATCACTGACTTGAGAAGTGCAAATTGAAGCATCTCCGTGATACCACCTCACACCTGTCAGATTGGCCAATATGACCAGAAAGGGTAATGATCAATGTTGGAATAGATATGGGAAATCTGGGACACTAATACATTGTTGGTGGAGCTTGAACTAATACAACCTTTCTGGAGAGCAATTTCAAATTACACCCAAAGTGTAATAAAAGTGTCCATTCCCTTTGATCCAGCAATATCACTATTAGGTCTATACCATGAAGAGATCAGGAAAAAGGATAAAAACATCACTTGTACAAAAATATTCATAGCACCACTTTTTGTGGTAGCAAAGGATTAGAAATCAAGTAAATATCTATCAATTAGAGAATGTCTGAACAAATTGTGGCATGTATATGTTTTGGAATATTATTGTTCTATCTGATACCAAGAGGAAGAAGAAGAGAAGCCTGGATGACTTGCATGAAGTCATGCTGAGTGAAATGAGCAGAACCAGAAGAACATTGTATAACCTTTCAGCAACATGGGGATGATGATCATCCTTAATGGACTTTTCCATTCCATCAGTGCAATAGTCAGGGTCAATTTTAGGTAATCTGTGATGGAAAATTCCATCTGTATCCAGAGAAAGAACTGTGTAGTTTAAACAAAGATCAAAGAATATTACCTTCATTTTAACAAAAATAAAAAGCTTTTTTATGTATTACATAATTTTGCCCTTTTAATTTTGCCTCAAGGATATTATTTTTCCTCTCAATACATTCAGTTTTGATCAATGTATAGCATGGAAACAATATAAAAATTATCAGACTGCCTTCTGAGTGGGGTGGGGGAAGGAGGAGGGAAGGGGGGTGGGTGGAGGAATATGTGTAAAATTCAAAATCTTACCAGAAAATGATAGCTAGAAACTATTATTGTATACCATTGGAAAGCAAATAAAATATTTATATAATAATGAAAAAGACTTTGGTGACCCTTAAGGCTTCTATCAAGAGTCTTTTCTGTGAGAAATTGATAGATACTTTTCTTCTAAGGCTATTTTGCAACCATTTGTAGTGATTTTCTTGAAGAAAGAGACGGCTTTTGATTTTTTTTCTGTCCCCCACACAGTTCTTGACACCTACTCAACAGCTAATAAATTTGTATTGGTTGATTATATCCTGTTTTAAAAAAGGTAGGAAAAATATTAGAAAAATGAGCAGCTGACTTCTTTTTACAAATTTTTCTACTTTAAAAATAATTTCATTGTCACTAATTCTAATTAGAGTTGATAGATGACTAAACTGGGAACCAAGATATGCTCATTGTTGTCATATTTTATTTCTTTCCAACACTTTTCTATTCTTCTTAGTTCTAGTACTTAAATAGATCAATAATAATTATCCAATAATTAGGTGCTAAATGAATTGAATTACCACAAAAGCACAAGTGTTCTCCCCATGCCTATTTCAATGTTATATATGCATTCCAGTTCTTTAGATTCTGTATTAAGAGAAACTAATATGTGTAGATCAGGTTACAGAGAAGGCAAAGACTTATAGTAGATCACTTGGGGTAATATATTACTTGCTTTATAAAAGTTTGCATTTTCATGCCTAAAATGTGTTTTATCATTGTATAGAGATATTTTTAAAAATTATATCAACATTTCCTATATTAATGTAAAGGCCCCAAATCTTTCTTTGACTGGTTTACCCCAGGGTGCATTATATTCCAACCTTAGTTTGGGTGCATAGGATCCCTATTACTGTCCTAAGTAGATACTAGGTCAGTACAGCCAGGTAAAGATAAAAAGTTGAAAAAAAAACATTCAAGGTAAAGAAATTGGGTTGCAATTTGTTCTAAAAAAATTCACCTTATTGCTTGGGGCAGGTAGAGTGAATGAGAATTCTTCATGACTCATAAAATCCTATCTTCTGGTAAAATCTATGAATCCAGACAAACATATTAGTAATCACCACATTAAATAATGAGAGTGAGAGCGAGAGCGAGAGCGAGAGAGAGACAGAGAGAGAGAGAGAGAGAGAGAGAGAGCGAGCAAATATTTGGAAAATCTGGCGAGTGTTGGCAGAAAGGTTTTAAAATCTATTCCCTTATATTTCATTTCATTTCAGGAAATTCACCTTTTTTCTTCTTTAACATTTCTAGCTACTTTGTTTCTTGCAAAAAAAGTGCCATGGCAAGCAGCTGCTACTTGATATAATAATTTTAATTGTTTGTATGCCATAAAACTGTTAAAAGCAATTTTAATTTTACCAATAAATAGGTTTTATTGCTGAGTTATATTGTTGCTCATAGCTATCTCATGTAATGGGTGATTAGGAGAATATTTGAGTCTGTACTATTATGTCTCCTTTATCCAATGTATGCCCATTGAAGTGTTACAATTTTGCCCACAGGATAACAAAAGAAATGCTAACAGGAACAATTAAAAGATATAAATAATAGTGAAACCTCTTTATTTTCTTCCAGGTACCATTGTCCCTGCCCAGAACATTAAATGGTAATGATGCAGTTAAAGTTATTTGCAAATTGATGCTATAAGTTTGAAAGCATAGAGACATTTATTTCTTAACTTTGAAGTCTTTTGCACTTCATTATTGGATTTGGAATATAGAGCAATCTGTCATCTCTGGAATTGTCTAAGCTGTAATTGATGATGCTGGACTCCTCATAGTTTTAAGTTTCATAGGGAATCAACTTTTTTTACCCCAGATAATGAAAATTAGACTTGTATTTCATGATGTCAACATCTAGATTTTGGGGGAGGAGAGGTTTTCTTTTTGCCTTTTTTCTTTCCACTAGTATAGTAAAAGTTCATTATGAAGCACATACTTCTCCCTCCTTGGTCTAGAGCTTCTCTAATACTACAAATCAGATTGTATCACCCACACTCATATACCAAGTATAGTGATGTAGAGGATTTTTCTTCCAAGAAAACTCTGAAAAGATAAGCTACATGTGCATTTTTCATCTCTCATGTTTTTTTTTTACTATCAATTGTAGGATAATAAAAAACAACAGTTACTATTATTGCTTGTCTAATGTATCAAGCACTAAACTAAACACTTTACAAATATCATCTCATTTGAACCTCATAACAACCCTTGGATGTTTTATAAGGTTCTTGTTAGGGAAGACAGGTTTTTGTCACCAGCAGGCCTGTTCTGCAGTAGGTAGACTTTAGCAGAGACACAATAGGAATTGCAGGAACAGAGGATGGTAGAAAAGAGAAAATGAAAGTTCATAGATATGAACAACAATAGGAATAACAACAAGCACCAATAATGAAATTAGGAAAAGAACTTTTTCACTAAGTTTTTATCATTCAAATCTAGGCTCTCATCATTTGCCTGTAGAATTATTGTACTAATTTGTAGTTTTTCTTATGTTGATTCTCTCACCCCCCCCTTATGTTCCCAATTCCACCAAAACAATCTTCTTTTATTGTATTTAAAGATTTCATTATGATTCAGTTTTGCATTTTTCCCCTAATCTTACTACCCCACCCCACCACAGAAGGCAATTTGCCATTCTTTATATTGTTTCCATGGTATACATTGGTCCAAATTGAATGTGATGAGAGAGAAATCATATCCTTAAGGAAGAAACAAAAAAAATGTAAGAGATAGCAGGATCCCACAATAAGATGTCAGGTTTTTTCCTAAATTAAAAGTAATAGTTCTTGGTCTTTGTTCAAACTCCACAGTTCTATCTCTGAATACAGATGGTATTCTCCATTTCAAAGAGTCCCAAATTGTCTCTGACTGTTTCACTGTTGGAATGAGCAAGTCAATCAAGGGTGATCATTGCCCCCATGTTGCTGTTAGGGTATACAATGTAATTCTCGTTCTGCTCATTTCACTCAGCATAAATTCATGCAAATCCCTCCAGGCTTCCCTGAATTCCCATGCCTCCTGGTTTCTAATAGAACAATAGTGTTCTGTGACGTACATATACTACAGTTTGCTAAGGCTTTCCCCAAATGAAGGACATTTACTTGATTTCCAATCCTTTGCCACCACAAACAGGGCTGCTATGAATATTTTTGTACAAGTGATGTTTTTTTACCTCTTTTCATCATCTCTTCATGTTATAGACCAAGTAGTGGTTTTGCTGGATCAAAGGATATGCACAGTTTGGTTGCCCTTTGGGTTTAGTTCCAAATTGCTCTCCAGAAAGGTTGGATGAATTCACAGCTACACCAACAATGTAATAGTGCCCCAGATTTCCCACAACCATTTCAACAATGATCATTTTCCTTTCTGGTCGTATTGGCCAGTCTGAGAGATGTGAGGTGGTACCTCAGAGATGCTTTAATTTGCATTTATCTAATAAGTAATGATTTAGAGCAAATTTACACATATGGATTGCTTTGATCTCCTCATCTGTAAATTGTCTTTGCATATCCTTTGGCCATTTGTCAATTGGGGAATGGCTTTTTTTCAAAAAAATCACTCAGGCAGCAGCTGTCGCTCAGTTCTCTGTATCTTTTAGAAATTAATCCTTTGTCAGAAACATTAGTTGTAAAGCTTGTTTCCCAGGTTACTACATTTCTTTTGATCTTGGTTACAGTGGTTATGTCTGTGAAAATTTTTTTTTAATTTAATGCAATCAAAATCATTTAGTTTCTTTTTAGTGATGTTTTCCTTCTCTTCCTTGGTCATAACCTGCTTCTCTTTCTATAGATCTGACAACAAACTAGTCCTTGATCTTCTCGTTTGGTTATAGTATTGGTTTTTTTTATGTCTAAATCCTGTATCCATTTGGATCTTATCTTGTTATAGGGTGTGAGGTGTTGGTCTAATCTAAATTTCTTCCATGTGAACTTCCAATTTTCTCAGCAGGTTTTATCAAAGAGAGAGTTTTTATCCCAATAGCTGGACTCATTGTGTTGATCAAACAGAAGAGTACTATAATTGTTACTGCTATTGCAACTAGTCTATTACACTGGTCCACCACTCTATTTCTTAACCTATACCAGACAGTTTTGATGACTGATACTTTATAATATAATTTTAGATCAGGTAGGGCTAATCCACCTTCTTTTGCACATTTTTTCATAGAATTCCTGGAAATTCTTGTCATTTTATTTCTTCATTTGAATTTACTTACATCATTTTCTAGCTCATTAAAGTAAATTTTTGAAATTTTGTATGGTTAGGGTACTAAACAGATCATTTAGTTTTGATAGAATTGCCATTTTCATTATATTAGCTCGACCTATCCATGAGCAGTTGATCCTTGCCCAGTTATTTAAATTTGAATTAATTTGTGTGCGAAGTGTTTTGCAATTGTTTTCAGAAAGTTTCTGACTCTACCTTGGCAAATAGACTTCCAGGTATTTTATATTTTCTGAGGTTATTTTGAATGGAATTTCTCTTTCTAGGTCTTCCTGCTGTATCTTGCTAGTCATATAAAGAAAAGTTTAGGATTTATGCGGGTTTATTTTATATCCTGTGAATTTGGTAAAATTGCTAATTGTTTCCAGTAGTTTTTAGATGATTTCTTGGGATTCTCTAGGTATACCATCATGTCATCTGGAAAGTTTGAGAGTGTTATTACTTCCTTCCTAATTCTAATTCCTTCAATTACTTTTTCTTCTCCAGTTGCTGAAGCTAACATTTCTAATACAATATTGAATAGTAGTAGTGATAATGGGCATCCTGGTTTCACTCCTGATCTTATTGGGAATGACTCTAGTCTCTCCCCATTGAATATAATGCTTGTTGATGACTCCAGATAGATACTGTTTATTATTCTAAAGAATAGTACATTTATTCCTACACTCTCTAGTGTTTTTTAGTGGAAATATGTACTACACTTTGTCAAAAGCTTTTTCAGGATCTAATGCTATAATCATATAATTTCTGATAGATTTCTTGATGATATAATTAATTATACTAAAGTTTTCTGAATACTGAACCAACCCTGCATTCCTGGGATAAATCCTACTTGGTCAAAATATATTATCCTAGTGATAACTTGTAATCATTTTGGTAAGATTTTATTTAAGATTTTTGCATCTATATTCATCAAGGCGATCGGTCTATAATTTTTTTGCTTTGTTTTAACTCTTCCTGGTTAAGGTATCTGTACCATATTAGTGTCATAGAAAGAGTTAGGCACAGAGTTTCATCTTCCCCTATTTTTCCAAAGAGGCTACATATAATTGTAACCCATTGTTCCTCAAATGTTTGGTAGAAATCACCTGTTAATCCATCAGGCCCTGGAGATTTTTTTCTTAGGATTCTTGAATTTCTTTTTATGAGGTAGGTTTGTTTAGGTATTTAATGTCCTCTTCATTTAATATGGGCAACTTATATTTCTGTAAATATTCATCCATTCCACTTTGATTGTCAAATTTATTGTCATAGACTTCGGGAAGATAATTCTGAATTATTACTTTAATTTGCTCCTCATTGGTGGTAAGTTCATCTTTTTCTTTTATTATGCTAGCAATTTGGTTTTCTTCATTAATGTTTTAAATCAAATTTACCAGAGGTTTATCTATTTTATGGGGTTTTTCATAAAACAAACTCTTAGTTTTATTTATTATTTCAATAATATTTAGCTTACAATTTTATTAATTTGTCTTTAAATTTTGGGATTTCTGATTTGGTATTTAATTGGAGGATTTTAATTTGTTCTTTAATTTCTTTAGTTACATTAGTTCATTGAATTCCTCTTTATCTGACTTATTCATGTAAGCATTTAGAGTTATAATATATCCCTTGACAGGTGCTTTGAGTGAATACCCTATGTTTTGATATGTTGTTTCAGTATTGTTTTTATCTAGGATAAAATAATTAATTCTTTCTATAATTTCTTGTTTGAACCACTCATTCTTTAAAATGAGGTTATTCAATTTCCAATTAGTTCTGGGTCTATGTCTCCCTGGCCCAATATTGCATATGACTTTTATTGCATTGTGATCTGAAAAAGATGCAGTCATTATTTCTGCCTTTCTGTAGTTGATCTGTTTCTGTAGGGTTTTTTTTGTCCTTTATGCCCTAGGACAAGGTCAGTTTTTGCATAAGTGCCCTGTACTGCACAGCAAAAGGTATATTGCCTTATATCCCCATTCAATTTCCTCCATAAGTCTGTCATATCTAGGTTTTCTAACAATCTATTTACCTCCTTAATGTCTTTCCTGTTTATTTTCTGATTCAATTTATCTAAATCTGAGATCAGGACTTTGAGGTATCCCGCTAGTAGAGTTTTGCGGTCTATGGCTTCTCCTAGTTCGTTCAGCTTCTCCCCAAAGACTTTGGATGCTATCGCATTGGGTGCATGCATATCAATTATTGAAATCACTTCATTGTTTATGGTACCTTTTAGGAGGATATAGATTCCTTGGTTATCTCTGTTAACATTATCTATTTTTTCAGCTGCTTTGTCTGAGATAAGGATTACTACCCATACTTTTTTTCACATTAGATGAAGCAAAATATATTTTGCTCCAACCTTTTAACTTTACTCCATATGTATCTCTCAGTTTCAAAAGAGTTTCTTGTAAGCAGCAAATTGTAGGATTCTGGTTTTTAATCCACTCTGCTTTTTGCTTATGTTTTAAAGGAGAGTTCATTACATTCACCGTCCAAATTATGATTTCTTACTCTTTATTGCTCTCCATGCTATCTTCCCTCTCTTTGTATTTACCCCTTTTATTCCCTTTGTCCCTATTGCCCATTTTTTTTTCTGAATACCACCACCTTCGGTGTGTTTCCTCTCCTATATCCACCCCTTCCCATTCTTTCCCCTTTCTCTTTTTCCCTTTTCCCTTCCCTTCCCTCTGTTACTTTCCTTTGTTCTCCCCTTCCTTGTACCCACTCCCCTCCCCTTTTCCCCTTTTAATTCTTGAAAGATATTTTAAGTCAACTGGCTGTGTGTGTATGTGTGTGTGTGTGTGTGTGTGTGTGTGTGTGTGTGTGTGTGTGTAAGTTTAAACCTAATTGATGAGAGAAAGAATCAGGTGTTTCTCTTCTCCTCCCTTCTTCCCCTCTATTACCCTAAGTCTTTTGTACTTCTTAAAGTAATGAGATTTACCCCATTCAATACCCTCCCTCCTCCCATCTCCTTCCTGCCCCCGTTTTTCAGAAGGAAGACTTTTCTAAGTCATTCTGAGTCACAGAAAATTCTGAGTATCCATTATTTCTGGATAGGTATATTCTCTCTAATAGAGTTACAATTCTTGAGAGTTATTAGAGTCTTTCTCCCAAGTAGGGCTATAGCCAGTTTCATCCCATTGGATAGCAGTCTTCTGGATAAATCATGAGTATCCATCACTTCTGGCTAGGTATATTCTCTCTGTCAGAGTTACAATTCTCAAGAGTTATGAGACTCTTTTTCCCATGGTTGGATATAGCCAGTTTCATTTTACTGAACAGAAATTTTTTATCCTTTTTTTTTCCTTTTCCTGCATCTCTTGAACCTTCTGTTGGATGTCAAAATTTTTTCTTTAGCTCTGGATTTTTCATCACAAATTTTTGGAATTCTTTCATTTTGTTAAATGTTCATCTTTTCCTCTGAAAAAGAAGATTCACTTTTTCTGGATATTGGAGTATCTTACTTAATTGCCTCTACGGTTCTTTTTTGTTCTTTTAAACTGATTAATTGAGATTATAAAAATATTTTAGTATCCTTAGGGAGTTAATAATAGTAACATTGGAGAAATACAATAGAAAATATGAATCAATAAGAAAATTTGAGATTATGTAACTGGATACTTCTCTATATAATATGCATTAAAGTAGCAATAGAGTTTGAAAAGTGTGAAAAAACAATATTGGCTATTCAGGAAGAAATTATAAGAATTATAAAATGAAAATACAGACCCAGAAGACAGCAAAATGAAAACTCTTATATCCAAATTCTCTAGGAAAAAATATGAATTGGTCTCAGCTATGGAAACACTCAAAAAAAGATTTTGAAAAATCAAGAAAGGGAGGTAAAAGAAAAATTGTTGAAAGAAATGGAATCAAAGTGAGCAAATCATGAAAACTATATCAGTAGCTTCATGAAGGAGATATAAAAATGGAGAAAAGAGCAACTTAAAAAAACAGTTTAGATCAAATAGAAAAACAATAGGAGTCCTAAAGACCAATGAGGAGGGAAATGTCTTTAAAAACTGGATTGGCCAAATGGTAAAGGAGATTAAAAAAGTTCTCAGATGAAAATTATTCTTTCAAATGTAGAATGGAGCTAAGTGAAGTTGACTTTGAGAGAAATCAAGAAGCAATAAAACAAAATCCAAAGAAGGAAAAGCTGGAAAAAATGTGAAATATCCCATTGGATAAAGAATTGATGTTGAAAACAGATCCTGCAGAGATATAAAAATTAGTAGACTATCTGCAAGTCATGACCAGGAAAAGATACTAGACTTCATTTTCAAGAAAAACAAAATCCACAAAAATGTCCCTAACATCCTACAATCAGAGGGAAAAATAGAAATTGAGAGAATCCACTCAACCTCTGGAAAGAGATCCCGAAGTAAAAACTCAGAAGAATATTATAGCCAAATTCCAGAACTCTTATTTCAAGGAGAAATTATTACTGGTAGGCAGAATGAAACAATTGAAATATTGTGGAACTTCTGTCAGGAGAACATACCTTTAACTACATCTACACTAAAGTTTCATAGGGCTTGGAACATGATATTCCCCAAAAGGAAAAGATTTTGGATTGCAAATGAGAATCAACTATCCAGCAAAACTGAACATAATCTTTCAGGGGAAAGATGAATATTCAATGAAATAGGTAATTTTCAAACTTTCCTGTTGAAATGACCAGAGTTCAACAAAAAAAAAAAAATTTGATCTTTTCAAAGATTAGTTTACATCTCAGATCTACGGAAAGGGAAGCGATTTACGACTAAGGAAGAGATGGACAACATCACTAAAAACAAACTAGATGATGTCAATTACATTAGATTAAAAAAGCTTTTGTGTAGATAAAATCACTGTAACCAAGATCAAAAGAAATGTAGTAAACTAGGAAACAATATTTACAACTAATGTTTCTGACAAAGGACTCATTTCTAAAATATACAGAGAACTGAATCATATTTTTAAAAAAAAAACCATTCCCCAGTTGACAAATGGACAAAGGTTATGCAAAGGCAATTTACAGTTGAGGAGATCAAAGCAATCCATAGTCATATGAAAAATTGCTCTAAATAATATCTTATTAGAGAAATGCAAATTAAAGCTTCTCTGAGGTACCATCTCACACCTCTCAGACTGCTCAATATGACCAGAAGGTATAATGATCATTGTTGGAAGGGTTGTGGGAAATCCGGGACACTATTACATTGTTGGTGGAGCTGTGAACTCATCCAACCTTTCTGGAGAGAAATTTGGAACTATGCCCAAAGGGCAACAAAAATGTGCATACCGTTTATTCCAACAATACCACTACTGGGTCTATACCCTAGAGAGATGATGAAAAAGGGTAAAAATATGTCTTGTACAAAAAATATTCATAGCAGCCCTGTTTGTGGTGGCAAAGAATTGGAAATCAAGTAAATGTCCTTCAATTTGGCAATGGCTTAGCAAACTGTGGTATATGTATGTCATGGAACACTATTGTTCTATTAGAAAGCAGGAGGGATGGGAATTCAGGGAAACCTGGAGTGATATGCATGAACATATGCTGAGTCAGATGAGAAGAACCAGAAAAATGCTGTACACCCTATCCCCTATCAGCAACATGGGGGTGATGATCAACCTTGATGGACTTGCTCATTTCATCAGTGCAACAATCAGGGATAATTTTGTACTATCTGCAATGGAGAATAATATCTGTATCTAGATAAATAACCATGGAGTTTGAACAAAGTACAAGGACTATTTCCTTTAATTTCAAAAGAAAACTGATATTTTATTGTCTGATCTTGTTATCTCTTATACTTTATGTTTCTTCCTTAAGGATATGATTTCTCTCTCATCACACTGTACAACATGGAAATAATGCAAAGACTAACAAACTGTTCTCTGTGGGGGGGTGGGGGAGGGAAGTAAGATTAGGGGAAAAATGTAAAACTCAAGATAAACAAATTCTTTAATAAAACATTTTAAATAATTGATCTTCAAGTACAAGTCAGAGAGCAACTGGCTCAATCCCACAGGTATTTACTTTCCATTTCTCCATTTTACTCTAGGTTTTTACTGCCCAATGATGTTAAATCCAAGAAAAAAATGTTTATTGAATTGGGCTGTCCACACCAAGGTTCAGGTGAGTTAGTATGCAGTGAAAAATGGGAGGTTTTCATAAAGAACATGATTTTAGCGCATCATTTTTTTGTGGGGGGAGGAAGTTATAGAACCATAGATTTACAGTTATTAATAAGTTTTAGAGATTATTGTGTCCTCTCTCATTTTAAGGAAATTGAAGCCAGGGGAGGTAACTTGACTTGCCCAGCAGGACATAAAATTTGAACCTATGTATTTCTGACTTAAATTTCAGTTCTTTAATCATTGTTTCCCACTTCTAAAGAGTTTTCAACAGGAAATAAATGATTTGTAATGGAGAAAAGCACTGGTCTGGGAATCTTATTGATTTGGTTTCTAGTTTTACTCAAGTAATGATGGGCCATATGATTCCTTCCATAATTTAGTTTCTACATCTAAAAATGTAGGAATTGAAATAATATGGAACTGTGAAGAGGAAGAGGAACAGGATTCAGATCCTACCTTTGATGTGGCATTAATCCAGTCACTTAATCTCTTTAAATAAAAATGATTTCCACATTTGTAAAATGAAGATACTGAATTACAAAGCTGCTAATCCTATTTGAGATCTATAAATATGAAACTGAGGGTAGCTTCTAGCAAGAAAATTTTGTTACCAAAAATTGTCCATTGTTTTCCTCTCTTATAGCAAGAAGAAATATTTATTATGAGTCCACTAGGATATTCCATTCTTCTCCTTATTCAGTCAGTGGAAATGCATTGCTTACCAAGCTCAATAACATTCTTCTGTTAATCTGGAAAGTATGTACATTTTTCAATATTTACCCATTTCACTCAGGTTATCAAATTCATTGGCATACACTTTGGTAAAATAGCCCCAAATTATTTCTTTAATTTCTGCTTCATTGATGGGTCACCCTTTTCTTTTTTGAAACTGATAACTTTGTTATCATTTCTTTTTGAATTGATTTAATCAAAAGTATTTCTTATTTTATTGGTTCTTTTCATAAAAGCAACTCTTATTTTCATTAATTAGATCAAAGGTTTTCTTGATTTCAATTTTCTTAATCTTTCCCTTGATTTTCTGAATTACTTATATGGTATTTAATTGGGGATCTTTAATTTGATCTTTTTCTCTAGCTATTTTTGTTGCATTCCCAATTCATTTATCCTTCTTTCTTTTTTTTTAGTTTTTTTGCAAGGCAAATGGAGTTAGGTGACTTGCCCAAGGCCACACAGCGAAGTAATAATTAAGCGTCTGATGCTGGATTTGAACTCAGATACTCCTGACTCCAGGGCTGGTGCTCTATCCACTGTGCCACCTAGTTGCCCTGTCTCTTCTTCTATTTTATTTACATAAAAATTTAGAGAGAAAAATTTCCCTAAAATCTGCCTTGACAGAATACCATAAAATTTTGATATCATGTCTCAATTTTATTTTCTTGCATGAAATTATTGATTATTTCTATGATTTTCTATTTGATCCATTCATTTATTTCAAATTAAGTTATTTAGTTTCCAATCAAATTTTGATTTATCTTTCCATGATGCTTCATTACTTGCAATTTTTATTGCAATATATTCTGAGAAGTATGAATTTACCATTTCTGCCTTTCTGCATTTGATTATAAAGTTTTTATGCCCTAGTACGTGATCAATTTTGGGACAGAATTGAAAAGTAATAGGAATGTTTTGGGATGAACTGAAGAGAAAAAAAGTATTTTCTTTTTTATCCCCATCATTTTTTCTCTGGAGGTCTATGATATCTAAGTTTTCTGAGATTTCATTCACATTTTTAGTTTCTTTATTTTATATTGTGTGATTAAATTTATCAAGTTCTGAGAGAGGAAGATTGAGGTCCTCCATTTTTAAAGTTACCTATGGTGCCTTTAATGAAGATGTAGTTTCTTACCTAATTCCTTTTAATGAGAAAAATTTTAGCTTTTGCATTATTTGAGATAAGAATCACTTGGTTTATTATTGATTAAAATATTACTCACCCTAATACTGGAATGACTATAAAGGAAGGATTTCAGAAAAATTCCTTGAATAAAACAGATTGTAAACTCTGTCTAAATTTAACAGGACTGCCTCTCCCTGAGGCATACAAAAGGCTTCAACATTATAAAATCTCTGGAAAACCCAACACTGGGAATTCCAAGGAGATGCCAGAATATATACAGGGCAAACAGATACAAGATGGGTCAGACAGAATTCCAAGGAAATTAATAGTTTTGCTCCCCTTAACATACACAAGAATATATGAAAAAGATGGTGAGAAAATAGTTAGTACAGGTGACCGATATGTGAACTCCAGCAGCCTTAGTTTCATGGGAAAGAATAAAAAAAAATCACAGAAACTGTGGCTTCTACCAACTAGGCCAGAAAGAAAAATTGGTTATCATAAGAGTTAACAGATGGGTGGACAAGCATAAAGACCCTCAATACAGACTGTTAAGGAAGTGTATTGAAAACATTACCTACACAAAAAATATAAAAAACTTTCCATTAAAAGAACTGCTTAATTAATAACTTTAAATGAATTAACAATTATACAATGTAGTAATAAATATGGTAACAGACAGGTTAAGGTCATCATGGTCTGAGTAGGGATAAGAAATCAATTAACTATATGATTATTACTTAAACTTGTAATCACATGATTAAAACTTGTAACCATATGAACTATATGATTGTTGATGAAAATTGTACACTCTTGTAACCAAGGAAATGATCTCAGCGTGCTTGCTTGCTTGAAACATACATGATTCTGAGACTATAAAAATAAATCCATGCAGCTGACAGTCAAGTCAACCTGCTCCTGCCTATACCCACTTGTTGACACAACTCATTTCACCAACTCTATCCCTCCTGTCAGGTTCCAAGAACCCTGCGGAGGCTGAACCCCCACAAATTATACCACACATTTCAGGAACAATTAATTCCTATCTAAATAAATTATTTTTAAAAATAAGAGATAAAAGGAATTCTGTTGTATTTCTTTTATGAAATCCATATGGTATTGATAGCTAAACCAAGAACCAAAACAAAGAAAATTATGACCAATTATGACAGTGATGCAAAAATCTTAAATCTAATTTTAGGAAAGAGATTACAGCTAGCTATTGATAGGATAATGTAGCATGATCAGTTAGCATTCATACTAGGTAGTCATCGATTGTTCAATATTAGGAAAATATTCTACATAACTAAGCAAACCAGTCACAAAACCAACAGAAATTATATGATTAGCTCAAAAGGTGATGAAAAAGTATTTGATAAAATATAGCATCCTGATTAATAACCCTAGAAAGTATAGTAATAAATGGAGTATTCCTCAAAATAATAAGTAGTATCTATTTAAAACTATCAACAAATATTATATGTAATGGGGATTAATTTGGATTATTCCCAATAATATCAGGGGTAAAGCAAAGATGCCCAATATCACCATTACTATTAAAATATAATTTTAAAAGTAAACTTTTGGGGCTGATAGGTGGTATAGTTGTTAAAGCACCGGCCCTAGAGTCAGGAGTACCTGGGTTCAAATCCAGTCTCAGATACTTAATGATTACCTAGTTGTGTAGCCTTGGGCAAGCCACTTAACCCCATTTGAATTGCAAAAAACCTAAAAATAAAAGTTAACTTTGCAATAAGAGAAGAAAAAGAAAATGAAGGAAGAAGAATTGACATCGAGGAACTAAAACTTTCACTCTTTGAAGATGATGTGATGGTATACTTAGAGAACCTAAGAAAAATCATGTTAAAATAAGTTGAAAACAATTAGCATATTCAGCAAAGTAGCAGCATAAAAATAAACCCATATAAATTATCAGTATATATATATATATATATATATACATATATATAAAACAAAGTACAAGAGCAAGTGATAGAAAGATAAATTCCATTTAAAGTAATTGCAGAAAATTAAAGCATCTCTGAGGTTCCACTTCACAATTCTCAGACTCACCAATATGAGAAAGGACAATGATCAACGTTGGAAGGGATATGGGAAATCTGGGACACTAATACCTTGTTGGTGGATTTGTGAACTCATCTATCCTTTCTGGAGATCAATTTGGAATTATGCCCAAAGGGCAAAAAAATGTGCATACCCTTTGATCCAGTAATACCACTCCTAGGTCTATATGCCAAAGAGATCAAGAAAAAGGTTAAAAACATCGTTTGTGCAAAAATAACCATAGCAGACCAGTTTTGTAGTGTCAAAAAATTGGAAATTGAGTGTATGCCTATCAATTTGGGAATGGCTGAACAAACTGTGGTATATTTATGTTATGGAACACTATTGTTCTTTTAGAAACCAGGAGATATGGGAAGTCAGGAAAGCCTGTAAGGATTTGCATGAACTGATGCTGAGTGAGAGGAAAAGAACCAGAAGAACATTGTACACCCGAATAGCAACATGTGCATGATGATCAAATTTGATGGACTTGCACATTCCACCAGTGAAACAATTAAGCACAATTTTGGTGTATCTTTGATGGAGAATACCATCTGTATCCAGAGGAAAGAATTGTAGAGTTTGAACAAAACCAAAGACTACTTTTTTTATAAAAAGTTATCTTATTATATAATTTTGCTATCACTTATAATTTATTTTTCCCCTACAGATATGATTTCTCTCATCACATTCATTTTAGATCAATATATAGCATGGAAGCAATGTAAAGACTAATAGACTGCTTTCTATAGGGGGGTGGGTTCAGGGGTGGGAAACAACATTAGGGGGAAATTGTAAAACTCAAAATAAATAAATAAATAAATTTTTAAAAGTACAGCAATTGCAGAAAATATTTAATACCTGGGAATTTTCCTCCTAAGGCAAACCCAGAAAGTGTATGGTCAAAATTACAAAGCACTTCTCACCTAAATAAAGTCATATATAAACAATTGGAAAAATGTCACCTACTCATGGGTACATCAAGTTAATATTCTTAACATGACAATTCTGTGCAAATTAAATTACTTATTCAGTGCCATAACAATTAAATAACCAAATCATTATTTAGTAAAGTAGAAAGATAGTAATAAAATTCCTCTAGATCAACAGTAGGTCTAGAATATCAAGGGAAGTGATGCAAAAAAAAAAACTGTAAAGAGAGGTCACCTAATTCTACTACATCTATACTATAAAGCAAGAAACAGTAATGAATGCCAACAGTAATTTACTGTTTGAGAAACCCATAGACATTAGCTTTTGGGTTATGAAATACTTAATTTACAAAATTTGGGGGGAAACTGTAAAATAGTGCAGGAAAAAGAAGGCATAATCCCAATCTCACAGAAATTACTAAAATAAAATCAAAATATGTATAGGATTTAGACTAAAAAGGAGTATACCATGCAGATGAATTAATAGAACAAGAATACTCTATCTGTGGCATTTATGGAAGGCGGGAAATGACAAAGCATGAAATAGAGAACATTATAAATGGCAAAATGGATGATTTTGACTATATAAATTGATGTTTTTATACCAATAATTCAATGCTGCCCAATTTAGAAATAAAGCAGAATGCTGGGAAACAATTTTCAAGTGCTAGGGGTTCTTAGATCATATTCTGAAAATATATATTTATAAGGTTATAAGTCATTCCCCAACTGACTAATGGTCAAAGGATATGAATAGATTGTTGTCAAATAAGGAAATCAAATCTATATATAATCATACCAAATGTTCTAAATCATTACTGATTAGATAAATTCAAACTAAATCATCTATGAAGTATCTCCTCACACTTATCAGATATACTAAAACGAGAAAAGGAAAAATGGTAAATGTTGGAGGGGCTGTGGGAGGATGGGGACATTAATGCATTGCCAGTGGAGGTGTGAACTGATGCATCCATTCTGGAGGAGAGCAAAAATAATCAATACAATTTCTCATATCCTTTGACAAAGGAATTACAGTAGAAGGCCTATATTCAGAAGAAATTATATGAAATGGTAAAAGTCCCACATGTTGCAAAATATTCATAGCAGTTCACTTTGTAGTGGCAAAGAAGTAGAAGGAGAGAGAATTCCTATCAGTTGGAGAATGGTTGAATAAGTTATGCTATGGAATCCTATGTTATTGTCATGGAATGTTATGGAATACTTTTGTTCTATAGGACACCATGAATGATCAGAAGCAAAGAATGAATTTCAGCACCTGATGCAGAAGGGAGCAGAACCAAGAAAACATTCTACACATTAACAACACTGTGAGTTGATCAACCTTGATGGATGCCACTTTTCTCAGCAGGTCAAAGAGCTAGTACAATCCCAGTAGACTGACTATGAACAATGCTATTCACATCCAGAAGAAGAAAAATAAAAGAAAACAAAACAAAAAAACAAACCTTCAAATCTGATGAATACTACAATGACTTTTTAAAATATTTTTCTCATGAATTACTTTACTATATCATTGTTTTCTCTCTCTCTTTTCCCTTAATCCTAATTCTTCTCATTGAAAATTATTAATTTGTAAACATTTAACACAATATGTATGAACCCTATTCATCTGATTGTCTGCTGCTGAGTGGAAGGGGTGGGAAGGAAGCTTGGAAGGAAAATATGTAACTTAAATATATATATATATATATATATATATATATATGCATATATATATATGAATGTTGAAATACTTTCCCAGCATCTCTCTGAAAAATAAAATATCAATTACAAAAACAATTGACCAATGGAATAGAAGATACAAAATTTCACTGAAGAAAATAATTCCTTACAATATAGAAGTGAACAATGACAAATAAAGGACTTGGTGAGAGGTCAAGAAAAAACAAACAAAAACGAAAGAATAAAAATTAGAAGATGATGTGAAATATCCCATTGGAACAAACAAGTGATATGGAAATTCACTCCAGGAGAGATAATTTACAAATTATTTTACTACTTGAAAACTAAGATAAAAAAATCAACACCATATTTTAAGAAACAATCAAGGAAAACTGCCCTCATATTCTAGAGCTCAAGGGTAAAATATAAATCAAAAGAGTTCTCCAATGATTTAATGACAGAGATTCAGGAATATTATAGTCAAATTTCAGAGCTTCAAACTCAAAGAGAAATTACTACAAACAACCAGAATGAAATTGTTCATTTATTGTGGAATCAATGTCAAGTTAACATAACTTTCTGAAGCTTCTGTATTAAGGTATTGGAAGGTTTAGATATTCTGGAAGGCAATAAATCTTAGAATACAATCAAAAATCAAATAATCAACAAAATTCAGCATACTCTTTCAGGGGAAATGATGAAAATTCAATGAAAAAGGCTTTTTTTCTTTTTTTTAAAGACAGACTTCATTTCTTATGAGTTTTACAATTACCCTCCTATTCTTGCTTCATCCCCCTCCCCCACAGAAAGCAGTCTATTAGTCTTCATATTGTTTCCATGGTATACATTGATGTCAGTTGAATATGATGAGGGAGAAACCATATCCTCAAGGAAGAAAAATAAAGGATAAGAGATAACAAAATTACATGATAAGATAATGTTTTTTTCCCCTAAATTAAAGGTAATAGTCCTTGGTCTTTTTTCAAAATCTACAATTCTTTCTCTGGATACAGATGGTATTCTCCATTGCAGATAGCTCAAAACTGTCCCTGGTGTTGCAAGTCCATCAAGATTGATCATCACACCCATATTGCTGTTACAGTGTACAATGTTTTTCTGGTTCTGCTTATCTCTGTCAGTATCAGTTCATGCAAATCCTTCCAACTTCCCTGAATTCCCAACCCGCCTGGTTTCTAATAAAAGCAATAATGTTCCATTACATACATATAACAAAGTTTGATAAGACATTCCCCAATTAACGGACATTCACTCAATTTCCAATTCTTTGCCACCACAAACAGGACTGCTATGAATATTTTTGTACAAGTGATGTTTTTACCCTTTTTTAATAATCTCTTCAGGGTATAAATCCAGTAGTGGTATTGGTGTATCAATAGGTATGCACATTTTTATTCCAAATTGCTCTCCAGAAAGGTTGGATGAGTTCACAGCTCCACCAACAATGTATTAGTGTCCCAGAATTCCCAAATCCCTTTCAACATTGATCATTGTCCTTTCTGGTCATTTTGGCCAGTCTGTGAGGTGTGAAGTGGTATCTCAGGGATGGTTTAATTTGTATTTCTATAATAAGTAATGCTTTAGAGTAATTTTTCATATTACTATAGATCGCTTTTATCCCTTCAATTGTACATTACCTTTGCATATTCTTTGACCATTAGTCAAATAGGGACTTGCTTGTTTTTTTGAAAATTTGACCCAGTTCTCTGTATTTTTTAGAAATAAGTCCTTTGTCAGAAATACTAGTTGTAATTTTTTTCCCAATTTACTACATTTCTTTTGATCTTGGTTACAGTGGTTTTTTCCTGAGCAAAAGCTTTTTATTTAATGTAATGGAAATTATCTAGTTTATTTTTAATGATGTTTTCCATTTCTTCCTTCATTATAAACTGCTTCCCTTTCCATAGATCTGATGGTAAACTGCTCCATGATCTTCTAGTTTGCTTATAACATTGTTTTTTATGTCTAAACAATGTGTTCATTTTGATTTTATCTTGGCATAGGATGTGAGGTGTTGGTCTAATCAAAGTTTCTTCCATACTAACTTCCAATTTTCCCAATAGATTTTATTGAAGAAAGAGTTTTTATCCCAATATATGGACTCTTTGGGTTTATCAAACAGCAGATTACTATAATCATGTCCTGCTATTGCAACTAGTCTATTCCACTGATCCATGACTCTATTTCTTTGCCAATACCAGACATTTTTGAGACTGATGCCTTATAATATAGTTTTAGATCTGGTAAGGCTAAGCCACATTCTTTTGCACATTTATTCATTAAATCCCTGAAACTTTTGACTTTTAAATTCTCCATACAAATTTACAACATTTTCCAGCCCATTAAATTAATTTTCTGGAATGTTGATTGGTAGGGCACTAAAAAATAGTTTAATTTTGGTATAATTGTCATTTTTATTTTATTCACTTGACCTATTCATGAATAGTTGATGTTTGCCCAGTTATTTAAATCTGATTTTCTTTGTGTGAGCAATGTTTTATAATTCTTTTCAAAAAGTTTTTGAGTCTGTCTTGGCAGGTAGACTTCCATCTATTATATATTGTCTGAGGGTACTTTGAATGGGATTTTTTTTCTTTCTAGCTCTTTCTGCTGTATCTTGCTAGTAATATATAGATATGTGGATGATTTGTGAGGTTTTATTTCATACCCTGTTACTTTGTTAAAGTTGCTAATTATTTCTAGTAGTTTTTAGATGACTTTTTTGGGATTCTCTAGGTATAACATCATGCCATCTGCAAAGCGTGAGAGTTTTGTCTCTTCCTTATCAATTCTAATTCCTTCAATTTCTTTATCTTCTCTTATTGCTCATGCTAACATTTCCAATACAATATTGAATAGTAGTGGTGCTAATGGGCATCCTTCTTTCAGCCCTGATCTTATTGGGAATGCCTCTAGCCTATCCCCATTGCATATAATGCTTTTTGATGTTTTCAGAAAGATACTGCTTATTATTCTGAGGAACAACCCAATTCTAACTAAACTCTCTAGTGTTTTTAGTAGGAAAGGTAGCTGAATTTTGTCAAAAGCTTTTTTGGATAGAATTCACTTTTTTTCTTAGGAAATTCAATAACTGCTTGTTGAATTACTTTTTATGAGATAGGCTTATTTAGGATTTTTATTTCCAC
This sequence comes from Macrotis lagotis, assembly GCF_037893015.1. Lineage (NCBI taxonomy): Eukaryota > Metazoa > Chordata > Mammalia > Peramelemorphia > Peramelidae > Macrotis > Macrotis lagotis. The sequence goes on along the minus strand of NC_133666.1, from coordinate 315,781,778 downwards.
TTCATTTAATCTGGGAAACTTATATTTTTTGTAAATATCCATGTATTTCACTTACATTGTCTTATGTATTTGCATAGAGTTGGGCAAAATAATTTCAAATTATTACTTTAATTTCCTCCTCATTAGTGGTGAGTTCACCTTTTTCATTTATGATACTAGCAATTTGGTTTTCTTTTTTCTTTATTTTAAATCAAATTTACCAGAGGCTTATCAATTTTATTGATTTGTGTCATAAAACCAGTTCTTGTTTTTATTTATTGTTTTAATAGTTTTCTTGCTTTTCTTTTTAATTTGTTCTTTCTCTAATTTTTCTAGTTGCATATTTAGTTCATTAATTTCTTCTTTCTCCAATTTATTCATGTATTTAGAGATATAATATATACCCTGATAGTCCCCTTGAGTGTATCCCATAGGTTTTGATATGTTGTTACATTATTTTCATTATCTACTATGAAAAAATTAATTACTTCTTTAATTTATTGCTTGATCCACTCATTTTTTAAAATGATGTTATTTAGTTTCCAATTAGTTCGGGATCTATATCTCCATGGCCCTATATTGCATATGATTTTTAATGCATTATGATATGAGAAAGAGGCACTCACTATTTCTGCCTTTCTGAAATTGATCATTAGGCTTTTACGCCTTCAATGGTCGATTTTTGTATAAGTGACATGTACTGCTGAAAAAAAATTGTATATTCCTTTTTTTCCCCACTCAACAAACTCCACAGCTCTATCACATCTAGGTTTTTCTAACAATCTGTTTACCTCCTTAAGTTATTTGTTGTTTATTTTATGATTAGATTTATCCAAATCTGAAAGGAGGTTGAATTCCCCACTGATATAGTTTTGCTGCCTATTCCTTCCTGTAGCTCTTTTAACTTCTCTAAGTATTTGGATGCTATACCATTGAGTGCATGCTTATTTAGTATTGAAATTACTTTATTGTCTATGGTACCTTTTAGGAGGATATGGTTTCCTTTGTTATCTCTTTTAACACTATCTATTTTTGGAAATGCTTTGTCAGAGATGAGGATTGCTACTCCTCTTTTTTCACTTCAGCTGAAGTAAAATATATTTTGCTCCAACTTTTTATCTTTACTCTATATGTATCTCTCTGCTTCAAATGAGTTTCTTGTAATCAGTATATTGTAAGATTTTGGTTTTTCATCCACTCTACTATTTGCTTATGCTTCAAGGGAGAGTTCATCCCATTCACATTAAAAGTTATAATTCTAATTTTTCCTTTTTTTCTTTATCCATATTCCCAGTGTTTTGATTCTGAATGTCACCACCTTCATTATGTTTGCCCTCCTATATCAACCCCCTTCCCCTTTCTTTCCCCTTTCCCTTTTCCCCCTTCTTCCCTTCCTTCTGTTAATTCCCCTTTTTTCTCCCCTCCCCCTCCCCCTCCCCTTTACCTCTTTTAATACTTGATAGGTAAGATAAGTTTTTTAACTTAATTGAGTGTGTCTAAGTTAACTTTAAGCCAAGTCTGATGAGATGAAGATTCAGGTGGTTCTCACCTCCTCCCTTCTTCCTCTATTTTACAATGAGTCTTTTGTACCCCTTGATGTCATGAAATTTACCCCATTCAGTCTCCTCCATTCTCCCATCTCTTTACAGTCCCCCCTTTTTAAGCAGGTATTATTTTTAAATCATTCTATCTGAGTCACATCTGGCTAAGCATATTCTAATAGTGTTATAATTCTCAAGAGTTATGAGACTCTTTCTCCCAAGTGGACATCTAGCCAGTTTCATTTTATTGGATAGCAGTTTTTTTTCTTCACCCTTTTATAACCTTTTCATTTGTTTCTTGAGCCTCCTATTTGATGTCCAAATTTTCTATCTAGCTCTGGTCTTTTTATCAGGAAATAGTCTAAGTCTTCTATTTCATTAAATCTATATCGTTTGCCCTAGAAGAAAAGGCATAGTTTTGCCTGGATAACAGATTTATTGGCTACAATCCAAGTTCCCTTGCTCTTGGGAATATCTCATTCCAGTACTGTCAATACCTTAATGTTTATACCAAGAAGTTCTGCATAACATTTGTTGTGGCTTTTTGGTATTTAAATTGTTTCATTCTGGTTCCTTGTAGGATTTTCTCTTTTATCTGATAGTTCTGAAATTTGGCCACAACATTTCTTTGTGTTTTCATTTTAGGATATCTTTCTGGAGTAGATCAATGCATTCTTTCAATGCCCTCTGGTTCCATGATATCAGGGCAGTTTTCCATCACGAAATCATGTAATATTAAGTCCATGCTTTTTTTTTTTTCCCCTTTTCAATGTTTTCAGGAAGTCCTATAATTCTCAGATTGTCCCTTCTTGCTCTGTTCTCAAATTCAGTGGTTTTGCTGATGAGGCATTTTACATTTTCTTCTATTTTTTTGATCTTTTGGTTTTATTTAACAAAATCTTGTGGTCTCATGAAGTCATTAGTTTTCACCTATTCCATTCTTTTTTTTGAGAAGAATGTTCTTCTTTTACCTTTTGCAACTTCTTTTCCAGCTGATCAATTCTATTTTTGAAGGAGTTTTCCATTTGGCAAAGTGTAGTTTTGAGAGAATCATTTTCTTTTTGCATTTGCCCAATTGAGGATATGAGAGAATTATTCTCATTTTTATTTCTCCAATTATATTTTCCAAGGATTTGTTTTCCTGTTGTAAGGTGTTAATTTTCTCTTGAGTTTCTTTTCCCAGTTTTTTCCATTTGATTTTTAAACTCCTTCCTGATTTCCTCAAGGAAGTCTTTCTGGGCTAGAGACTAATTCATATTCTCTTCAGAAGTGCTAGATCTCTCTGGGTTAGAATCTGTTTATTCTAAGTATTTCTACATTGGCTCCCCTTTTGCTGGCCTTTCTTCATATATCTAAGATCTTGTGTTGGGGGCAGACGAGCTCTAATAGGTTTGCTTTTGAAGGTCCTAGAGGCTTTGTTCATTGGCTTAGTAATTCCAAGGGCCAGCCAGTAGGGGGTGCTAGTTGCCTTCTCTGGAGTGTTTGGGGCCCTCAACAACTGGGTCTAAGTTGACCTTGAATAATGTGCTGATCCCTGGGGGAGGGAGTTAATCTCTTTCTGTTGAGTCAACTGTGTTGCCATGAGGAGGTAGGGGGCTGTTTATTGTATGTTCTGGGTAAAGGGCTCCACTGAAAGTATGAAGCTCAGGTCCCTGATCCAGCTGGTTGTTCTTTCAGGTGTGTTCTGAAACTCTGTGGTGAAACTCACCTTCCCATAGCTCCTTCCCCCTAGCCAAGGACTCTGCATCTAAAATTGAATCTCACACCAGACACTCATCAGAGTCTCCACTGCTAAGGCTGGCCCTCTAGCTTCCCACAGCTGCTGCCCCTATGCTGATATTCTACTCTAGGCTCCAGTCCACCCATGGCCCCCTGAGACAGGCCTTCTTGGTAAGTGTTCTTCTACTAGCTTCTCTTTATGGGTTTTGTTGATCGAATTTCTATTAAGAAGTTTCTTTCATATTATTTTGCGGGGAAATAGGAGTATTTAACATAGTACTTGTCTTCTCTGTGCCATCTTGACCAGAAGTGAAACTTTAAATTTCTTTAAAAATTTTTGTCTTATCTTCATTTTTTTTCCATGCCCCATAGCAGTTAGCAAAGTGACAGGAATATAAGCATAGCCAGATAACACTTGTAATATAATATGACCTACTTGGAAAACACCTGGAGTAGTAAAACTATTATTGAGCATAAATATGGATACAAGCTAAGTGACCCTAATCAATTACTTAGTCTTTATGAAACCTATTGCGCTTTTCTCTAAAATGAAAATACTTATAACTAAACTGATTGTAAATAATATATTTTAAACTATAAAGGAAAGGTATTGTTATAAGTATTATGGGAATATCAGGAATATCTAACTGTAATATATTGGGGAATTGTACTCAATAGTTTTAATTTCTGTAAAATGAGATATCCATAATATGTAATTTTCGCAGTCTCTTTTTTTGCTTTAAATTTCAATGAGACAAAGACTATGAAGAGAATTATGATTTCTAAATTTTACAGTGGTAAAAGATAGTCCTCTACAACATGAAAGCAACAATGCTGAAACCTTTAACTGTAACTAGCAGCAAAACAGGTTCTGAACTGCCAGCACAGGTCAAACAATAGAATGAGTGAACCAAGTCACTAGGTTAAGCTATGGTACATATGAGGAGCTATGTAGCAATTCTTCAACTCTGAGTGAAAAACAGCATAAGCAACAGAGGGCCATTTCTAGCCACCAAACTGTTAGATGGAACAAAGATATAGGTAGGTGAATGATGAATTGTTCAGTGAGAAAGGTAATTGATAGCTTTGAGTTCTGGTCCTGGAAATTACAATCAGAGTTGAGGAAGGCAGGAAGGAAGTCATAAGGGAAATAGATGGAGGTGGGGATAAGAAAAAGAAAAAATGGTTTCAAGAAGAAAAAACATGAAAGAACATGAAGACAAATAGTGAAATTGAAAGGAATAAATGGCAAGAACAAGAGTAAATATGACTTCCAGATCTAGTAATAAGATCAGGCATTTATTAGTAAATACTATAAAATAAAGGAGATGATCCAATACTTGATGGGATTCAGCCATGTTGAATTTGATGAAACCATAGAATCATAACACACTTTCCCTGAGTTGTTTAAGAGAGAATTGAGAATTGTGAAAAAAAAATTTGTCCTGCACAGTAAAAATTATGAAAAAATTACAAAAGAAACTCAAAATGCCATAGCAATCTCATCAATGCAACAAAGATGAGAACAATGGATTGAGAATAGAAAGATAAAAAGTGAAGACAAATCTGAAAAAAAACCATTTCCCAATACTATTAATTAAAATAAATATACTGATCTCAAAAACAGGATTTGTTAAGAAAACCTAAGCATCAGAGTTCTCCCAAAAGCAGTAACAAAACAAAACAAACACACATTAAAAACCCCCACAAATTTTAATATCACAATGAAATAAATGATAGAAGAGAACTTAACATAAATTCTTAATATATAAAATTAAATTGGAATTTAAATATTCACAAATTGTCTCTAGAAAATAAAATAATCTAAAGTTATAATTTCCATGAAATGTAGTGGTTAAATTTTGTAATGCAAGTGAGAAACAAAAGAAACAAAAGAAAACTTTTCAAAAACAAATACAAATACAAAGGAAAGTATATTTGAAGAATATTTACTAAAATATGTGCACTAGGAAATAAAGGAGGGACTGAAATTCCAAAAATTAATAGAGCTTTTGTTGTAGTCCTTGGGGAAGTATCCTGAAAAATTAGCTTATTTATGCATGGCAAAAAGAAATTCAGTAGAAAAGAAGAATTGGAAATATTTCTAGAAAAAAAAAATCATCAGAATTGAGAATATATGCTGCTAGAACAATCCCAAACAACACTAACATAGGAGTGGAAAATGTGTGAAAAAGGACAGAAAAATTATGACAACAACATAAAAAAATCAGTATGTCTCCTTTCTAAATTTGCACAAGGAGATAGGGATAAAGCCAGTAATTTGGTAGAGATAGCAATCAGATTTTCAAAGGGATTTATGGAGAGAATCTAGTAATACTTTACTTAAGGGTGAATCAGTGCTGTATTTGGTAATGATATTATACCCATGGGGGAAGGTATTTAAAATAAGTATGATGGCAAGCACATAGAAAGAGGATTGTAATATAGTGCATTTGATTCAAAGTGTAGGAACTCAGGGAAGATGACCAAACTCAGAAAGACTCAGAAAGAAAGAAGCCTATAGAACAGTGGGTAGAGAAACTTCAAGGGGATCGAAAAGGGTAGATGGAAAAAAAAATTTACTTTGAAATAGAATAGGATAACTGCTTCTTCTAGTAAAAGGTCATGGTTACTGAAGAGAGATGAAAACCTTACTGAATGTCAGATTCGGTGCTTAAAAAAATAAACCTTTCTAAGAGGTACTGGAACTCATAAAGGTAACTGATGCAGGGGTGTATAAGAGAGTATGTAAATAAAGGATTTCTAGACAAATGTAGGAACAAAAGTGTCTTCAAAAAGGATATTTTTCAGTGGTGGACTGAATAACTACAGATAAAGTAGAGGAAGGGTCTTAGAGTGGGTCAGTGTAATCTTTGAAGGACTTGTTCTGGAAGTTAGACACAAGGGAAAACTGGAATCCATTGAATATTTCTTACAAGGTAGTGACAGAAAAATCTAGGGGAAAATAGAAAGGAATCCATACCTTGGAAGCTATGTTTGCATGAAGAATGCAGAGCCATAAGAGAAACCAAATAATTATAGGGTCTGTGATACTAAAGAAAATGACAAAAATTCTTTCCAGGAAAGGTATAAAAATGAAACTAAAAAACTACACTAAATAATAGGAATAGGTGAAGGAAAGAGGTAAGGGTAACTCTACTTGACCAACTTAGAGGAAAAATGAGAAAGAAGAAACATAATCAGCTTCTATTGGGAAAGAAATTAAGTTTAAACTGATACCACACACCCCATCCCAGAATCAATTCTCCATGAATTCTTGACCATAATATTAAATATTATATTAGAAAAATAATGAAAAAAGAAATAGATCATACACATTTCACAGTCAGAAGTGTTCCTAATCAAATAATAGAAACAATTACAAAAATAAAAATAATAACTCCAATTGAAACTAAAAAGTTTCAAAATGACATCATTATTGCAATAAGAAGAAATGCTCCAAAATACATTTCCTTTTTATTATCTGCTCATTTTGCAGAACTGAAAAAACAAAACAAAAATATGTAACTTGTTATGTACAATTAGTACAAGATTACAATGACATTTACAATCAGTTTGGACTCAATGAACAAACATCTGCTGTATGTAAGCAGTCCTATAGCAAGGTTTTCTCAGAACCTCCTTTATACTCTAACAAAATTTTGGCGTTTCTTTATTATGTTTTTTTTTTTTTGTCATCCACATGTTCAGAACTCCAAGATATCCTTGGTTAATTCTAAATGACTAAAACATGCTCTTGAAAGGTTAAGGTAAGGATATACTTATTAAGTGGCTTCTGACAGTCTTTTAAAAAGACTAAAACTGCCACTTTTCCTTCTGGATCAATTTGAAAGCTAGAACAAGAACAAAGAATATATACATACATACATACATACATATATATATATGTATATATATATATATATATACATATATATATATATATCTTTTCTTGCTAACATGTTTTCACTAAATTAGGCCTCCAGCAAATTTCACTCATAGTTCAAAATCTGGTCTTATTAAATATTTTCCTTGATCATCTTGAAAATAGTCCTAGTTATTGATGTCAATAAAATAATAATTACTTCCATTTACTTGGATTAAAAAATGTTTTATCCATAATAGGATTTGTGCCTGAAGGGGAAAGGAATGCATGCTCGAGATAAGATGTAAAATGTTTTATAGAACTTAAGAAATTACATATGAATATGGCAATAATTGCAATGTTGGTAGTCAGATTCTATATCTCGACTTCCATAACCTGTATTTTTCTATTTCTGCTCAGGATCTAGCATAGAATGTGGGAGTCAAGATAGTATGGTGTTTGGTACCAATTTCATTGCAAACTCATTAAATGACTTCTATCCAATCCCTTGGCCTTAAGTATAGATTCCTCTTCTGTTAAAAGGGAATAAATTTCCATTCTGTTTAATTCACAGGGCTGTTGTGGTGATGAAATAAAACTTTATTTATTGTGAAAATACTTTGAGGGTGCAGCTAGGTGGCACAGTAGATAGAACACCAGTACAGGCATCAGGAGGACCTGAATTCTAATCTGACCTCAGACACTTAATAATTGCTTAGTTGTGTCACCTTGAGGAAGTCACTTAATCCCATTGCCTCAAATAAATAAAAAAATTTTAAAGAGAAAAGAGAATATACTGGGCACAGTAAATTTGAAAAGAATATACTCTGTTCTGTGCAAAGTACATAGTTATCAGTTAGGTAAATAGTAGAGAATTTACCTTACAACGGAGGATCCTAAGTTTATTTCTTAACTCAAAAGGTTTACCCTACAGAATGAAGCAACTCTGACATATTGTGGATTATCTGTAGGGCTTTGATCAAACAATCTAACAAGTTGTCTCTAGCTCTAAAATTTTAAAATTCTAGGCTAATACTTCTCCTGCAACAACTGAGTTAAGTGCAGGCCAGGAGTTAAACTATCTAAATTGGTAATAAATAAATTGGTAATAAATAAAACTTGTATTCATTTCCTTGCAATTGAAGTTTGGGATGATTTCTCCAAAAACAAAATTCCTTTTTAATATCACTAAAAATTTGAAACCATATTTGTGAAACAATATTAAGAAAAATTATATCTTATATATATATGTATATAAGAATATATATCTGTACATATATATTTGCAAATTTAAAACATTGTGTTAATATCAAACGTAGACATCCTTGCATTAATTTATCCATTCCTTTGTGGCTGGAAGGACTGGTTTCTAATCAATGTGTTAAATCATGAAAATGAAAAATAGATGAAAGAAAGCATCTGTCTTTAAAGAATTCTCAGTCTATAGGAGACACTATGCTTATATGCAAACTAGTTACATATATAAGATAAATAAGTAGAATTTCACTGAAATAAACAGGGAATGAGAAAGACTTCTTGAAAAGGCGGGATTTTATCTAGGACTTGAAGAAAGGAAGGACTGTTGTGATGGGGAGGAAGAGAATTTCAAGGATTAGGGACAGTCAGAGAAAAAATTCCACTGGGAAATGGAGATCCTCCTTTGAATAGTACACTGTATTTGGATCACCGACTTCATGGTGAAATGTAAAGTATAAAAAGACAAGAAATGGAGGAGCAGGTTCTGAAGGGTTTTAAATATCAGTTATTGTTGTATCTGATCCTAGAATCACTAGATTTATTGCATAGATAGATTGAATAGTAATATGGTAAGACTTCATTGTAAGAAGATCATTTTGAGAGGTGACTGGAGGTTAGATAGTAATATGAAGAAACTCATGTCAGGCAAACCTATCAGCAATCTATTGTAACAGTCCAAAACTGTTTTGAGGGCCTGCACAAGGGTAGTGACAATGTCACAGAACAGAAGGAAGTGTAGGTAGGTATTCTTAGAAAGGCAAAAATCAATGAAATCAATGAACCATGACAATAGCTTAGACATTACCTGTGATGTAGAATGAGAAAAAGTGTGTGTGTGTGTGTGTGTGTGTGTGTGAGAGAGAGAGACAGAGACAGAAACAGAGTGAGAGAGACAAAGACACACACACACACACAGACAAAGAGAGATATAGAGACAGAGACAGTGAGAGACAGTCACACAAACAGAGAGGGAGAGAGAGAGAATCAGAGACAGAGAAAGAGAGACAAAGAGAGACAGAGAAACAGAGATAGAGAAGTGAGAGACAGAGACACAGACACATGCAGAGAGAGAGGGAGACACAAAGACAGAGACAGGGAGAGACAGAGAGACAGACACAGACATACAGAAAGAGAGACAGACACAGAAACAGATACAGACACACACAGACAGAGAGATTAAGAGAAAAAGAGACACAGACACACATACATACACACACAGAGATACAGACAGAGAGAGGGAGACAGAGAGGGACAGAGACAGAGAGAGACAGAGACAGAGAGACAGAGAAAGACACAGACACAGAGACACAGAGAGAGGTACAGACACACACAGAGATAGACAGAGACAGAGACAGAGACAGTTATAAACTTAGGGCACCAGGACAGTTTCTTGACAGTAATAGAGAAGTTTGGAAGGGGACAGGATTGTGAGGAAGGCAATTCTTTTCAGTTTTGTGCCTTGAGTTCAAAATATCTACATACATCCAGTTTCAGATATTTATTTGACTATTGGAGATGCAAGTCTGGACAGAGAGACAGACACACACTCACACACACACACAGTGAGACAGAGAGACAAATAAATTTATGACTATATAAATTTTAAAATCAACATAAATACAATTAAATCCATGGGAATTGATGAAATCACTAAATAAAATAAGGTTAGTAGAAGAAAATTGTTGAAGACTGAGTCCTGTGGGAAAATCATGATTACTGATCATGACCTTAATGAAAAAAAAGGAGACTGAAGAGTATTCAATTAGATAGGCAAATGAGGCCAGGACAGTACTCACAGAAGCCTAGAAAGATGAGGGTGACTCCTGATTCCAACATCAACTTCCCTGAGCTGAGACCTTCACCTCATCTTTGACTCTTACTCCTCTTTCTCTGCCCCCTCCCAGATGACTAGTTCCTTAAGAAGCAACTGCAGTCAATCCTAAGCCTTAAATGCATGTTTTGACTCTCCTTTCCTCTTCCTTTCCCTCCCCAACCCCATTAATATTATTTTTATGAAGAATTATTGTCAAGTTGCCAAAATGAAGAATGTAATTGGAGAAGGGAGTGCTTCCGGCTTCTGTGCTTCATCAACAGAGGAAGTTAGGGATTCCCCACAATACTATCCCAAGACTGCTAGCTACAGCGACTTCCTGAGGAAAACTTCATAGTAAAGTGCTCATCCCTGCATCAAGCATTAAATGAGATGATAACTGCACAAACAGCTCCCCTTCTACAAAAAAAAAAAAGATGACATGCCTCAATCTTCAGGAAAGTAAATCTCATAATAAATAAGCTTAGACTGGAAAAGTTTGAGAAGCTATGCATTGAGTTGCTCAGTGGTAGTGTAGAGATAAACTCATCTTGAAAGGAGGCCGTATAACTGATTGTGGACAAAGACCTTGAAGAACCAAAGTATAGCTCTCCATATGCTCAGCAATGCCTATGACTAGCAGAATATGCAACAAATTTTGGTGACCTAGTAGATGAGGTTCAACCATGACAAAAGCAAAGCACAGTTAAGGACATTCAGACAACTCCTAATTTTAATATTACAAAACGAATTAAGAAGAAAACAAATAAGAAATGTTGATATTCCTGTGAATGAAACAACTCCCTACTTACTAAGGAAGATGAATAAAGAACTATTGCTCAGCTCAAGATGTTGGGAAACCTCAAATTCTTTGGGGAATTTGGCAAGCTTGATCTGCTTCATGAAACTATCCTTCAAAAGAGCATTAAAACATTTTTGAAAAAGAAGAGAGAACAATTCATATATATATATATATATATATATACATATACATATACATATATATATATATATACAGAGAGAGAGAGAGAGAGAGAGAGAGAGAGAGAGAGAGAGAGAGAGAGAATTGAAGTGCCTTTGTCAGATAATAAGGAAAGTGGAGAATAGGTGAAGTCAAGAAAGATCCAAGACTAATGAATCACTACAATTATTTTTATCTTTGAGGGATATTTTTACATATAATCAGAAGGTCTCACATACCTTTTCCAGAATTATTCCACTACATGGGCAGAATGATAGGAAACAAGATTATTTTAGAAGGTTGATCTGTTGTGGGTCTCTTGGCCTTGAAGTAATTTTGCTTCCTTCCATATCAGTGAGGTACAATGGAACAACATCAATGTTTGACAAGCACTAGCTTCTGCTATCTGTTAATAAGATGTGACAATTCAAATGTAACAACTTGATATATTCTAACCTGTCTATCTTTTTAAAATTAATTTATTTATTTTTTATCCATAAGCATATACTTATTTCCAAGCTACAACATTTCTGTCCACCTTCCCTTCCCACCCCCTCCCCTCAACAGGAAACAGTCAGGTTAACATTTTAAATATATATTTTTAAAACATATTTACAAATTAGTAATTTTTGGTATGAAGAGTTAGGATTAAGGGAAAGAAAAACATAAGAGATAATTTTATAAAGTTTTCATCAGATTAGGGAAGGGCTGTTTTTTTTTCCTATGTGTTTTGTTTTATTTTGTTTGTCGTACTTTGGTTGGGGCTAGCATGGTCCATGACTAGTCAAATACATTTGTCCTAACTCTCTGGACTGCTGAGAGGAGCTGCTTCTATCAAGGTTGTTCATTCATAGTGTTGTTGTTGATTCCTATAATGTTCTCTTGTTCAGCATCAGATCCTGAAAGTCATTCCATGCTTCTCTGGAGTCTGACCCTTTATGGTTTCATATAGAACAATAGGTCTTCATGTACCATAACTTGTTTAGCCATTCCCCAATTGATGGCATCCCCTCAATTTCCAATTCTTTGCCACTACAAACAGATCTGTTATGAATATCTTGGAACATGTATGACTTCTCCCATTTTTAATAATTTCTTCTGGACATAGACCTAGAATTAGAATCGTGAGGCCAAAGTTTGGATCCGTTCACAACTCCACTAGTAACGCATCACTGTCCCAATCCTCCCACAACCTCTCCAACATTGATCATTTCCCTTTTTTCTCATCTTGGATAATCTAGTCAATAATGATTTGGAGCATTTTTCACATGATTATATATAGCATTAATTTCTTCATTTGAAAACTGTCTATTCATATCAGTTGATCATTTATCAATGGGGGAATTATTCGTGATCTTATACATTTGGTGCAATTCACTAGAGACTTTCGAAATGGGACCTTTATCAGAACTCCTGATTTTGAAGGTTGTTTCCCAGATTTCTGCTTTCCTTCTGATTTTGACAGCATTGATTTTACTAGTGCAAAACCTTTTTGATTTAATTAAGTCAAATCATTCATTTTGCAGTATATAATCTGCTCTAATTAGTTTGATCATAAATTAATCCCTTATCAATAGATTAGATAAATATTATTCTTTTAATTTATCTGTGGTATCACTCTTTATGTCTAAATCCTGCACTCATTTTAACATTATTTTGGTATAGGGTATGAGATGTGGATCTATGCCTAGTTTTTGTCATACCATGTTCCAGTTTTCCTAACAATTTTGATCAAATAGTGAGTTCCTATCCCAGAAGCTGATGTTTTTGGATTTCTCAAATAGTAGATTGCTGAAGTCATTTGTTGCAGTTTCTTCTGAACCTATCCTAATTCACTGATCTATTAGTCTCTTACTTAACCAGTACCATGAAGTTTTGATGACTGCTTCTTTATAGTATAGTTTTAGATCTAGTAGAGCTATACTACCTTCCTTTACATTTTTCATCAGTTCCTTTGATATTCTTGCCCTTTTGTTGCTCCAGATTAATTGTGTTATTATTTTTTCTCATTTGATAAGTAATTATTTGGTAGTTTGATTGGTATGACACTGAATAAGTAATTAAATTTGCATAGAATTGTCATTTTATTATATTAGCTCGACCTAACTATGAGCATTTGACATTTTTCCAGTTATTTAGATGTAAGTTTATTTGAATTAGGAGTGCTTTATAACTGTGCTCTTCTCTCCTGTCTCTCAACAGTAGTGCCTTTCCTCTTAGACATTCCTGGGCTTTCCTTGCTTCTCTTAATTCCATGTCAGTAAAGCACCACATTGTTGTACCAAAACTGGGCAAGTACCAACACATGACATCTGGTAACTATCAGTTTCTATCCTGTCACTGTATGCAGATGAGATTAGTTGATATCTGCTCAATCTTCTAATGCAAAGAAATCAGGAAGCAAAACTTCAACCCCAGATAACAGATTTCTCCCAGTGCATAATCACCAAGTACTCATGTTTGAGTACTTGAGACCACTTCTGGGATAATCTCCTTAGTGTGGCATCAAAACAAATTCATCAATTACTCAAGAGAAGTCTGCCAAGATCAGTAGAAAGCCTCCACCTTCAAAAGAAAAACTAATCTAACTGAAACTGTAGAAAGAGATACATAATAGATATTTTTTATAAAGTGTTCATCAGATTCAATAGGGTTTTTTCCCCCCTGTGTTTTACTTGGTTTTTCTTCCTCTGGTTAGGGATAATATAGGACATAATAAGTGTAATACAGTTGTCCTAGTTCTCTGTACTATCAATAGGAGTTGCTTCCATCAAGGATTTTATCTCATAATGTTGTTGATGTATACATTGTTGTCTTGGTTCTACATGCTTCACTAAGCATCAGAATCTGTAAGTCATTCCATGTCCAACCATTTATGGTTACTTAAAGAACAATAATATTCCTTAGTATTCATGTACCATAACCTGTTTAGCCATTCTCCAATTGATAGGCATCCCCTCAATTTTCATTTCTTTGCCACTACAAGAAGATCTGCAATGAATATTTTGGAACATATAGGACTTTTCCCATTTTTTTACAATTTCTGTTGGATATAGTCCTAGAATTGCAATTGCTGGGACAAAGGGTATTGTATGAACAGTTTCATTGCTCTTTGGGAATAGCCCCATATTACTCCTCAGAAAGGTTGGATCTGTTCACAATTCCAACATTAATGCATCAGTTCCCAATCCTCCAACAGCCTCTCCAACATTGATCATCTTTCCGTTTTCTCATCTGTGCTAATCTAATAGTTTTGATATAATATCTCATTGTTGTTTTAATTTGCTTTTCTCTAATCAATATTGATGTGGAGCATTTTTTCATATGATTATATGTAACTTTAATTTCTTCATTTGATAACTCACTATTCATAACCTTTGACCATTTATAAACTGGGGAATGACTTGTGACCTTATAAATTTGATACAATTCTCTATATATTTTCAACATGAGACCATTATCAAAACTCCTGTTTGTAAAGATTGCTTCCCAGCTTTCCACTTTTTTTTTATTTTTGCAGCATTAATTTGATTAGTGCAAACAATTTTAATTTAATATAGTCAAATCCTTCATTTTGCAGTTTATAATGTGCTCTAATTCTTGTCTGATAATAAATTTGTACTTTTCCCATAGATCAGATAGAGTATTTTTTGGTCTTTTAATTTATCTATGGTATTACTCTTTATGTCTAAATCCTGTACCCATTTTGACCTTATATTTGTATACAATATGAGATGTGGATCTATGCCTAGTTTTGCCATGCTATTTTTGAGTTTTCCCAACAATTTTTGTAAAATATTGAGATCTTTTCCCAGAGGCTGATGTCTTTGGGTTTGTCAAATAGTAGATTGCTGTAGTCATTTACTGCAGTTTCTTTTGAATCCATCCTAATCTATTAGTTCATTACTCTAATTCTTAACCTGTAGCAGGAAGTTTTGATGACCGCTACTTTATAGTATAGTTTGAGATCTGGTAGAGATAGACCAACTACCTTTATATCTTTTATCAGTTCCCTTGCTATTCTTGCCCTTTTGTTGCCCCATGTGAATTTTGTTACTAATTTTTCTAGTTCAGTAAAGCATTTATTTGGTAGTTTGATTGGTATGGCACTGAATAAGTAATTTGATTTAGATAGAATTGTCATTTTTATTAAATTAGCTGGATCTAACATGTGCATTTTCCAGTTATTTAAGTCTGAATTTACTTGTGACGTTATAGTATTTATCCAGTTTGGGGGTTTGTCTTTGGAGGTAGATTCCCAAGTATTTAATGTTGTCCACAGTTATTTTAAATGGAATTTCCCTTTCTATCTCCTGTTCTTGGGCTTTGTTTTTCACATATGGAAATGTTTATGGTTTATGGGGGTTTATTTTATATCCTGTTACTTTGCTGATTTTATTAATTGTTTCAAAGAGCTTTTACATGATTTTCTTGGATTCTCTAAGTATGCTATCATATCATATGCAAAGAGTGAAAGTTTTGCTTTCTCATTGCCAATTCTGATTCCTTCAATTTCTTTTTCTTCTTTTATTGCTATGGCTTGCATTTCTAAAACTATATTGTATAGTAAGGATGATAATAAGCATCCCTATCTCACCCTTCAATTTATTGGAAATGTTCTGAGTTTATTTCCATTAAATATAATATTTGTTGATAGTTTTAGATAGATACTATTTATTTTTTAAAGGAAAGTTCCATTTCCCCCCTAAACTTTCTACTGTTTTCAATAAGAATGGATGCTGTATTTTATCAAAGGCTTTTTCAGCATCTGTTGAGATAATCTTATGTTTTCTGTTGGATTTGTTATTAAAATATTTAATTATATTGAGTGTTTTCCTAATGCCGAACCATCCCTGCTTGCCTGTTATAAATGCAACCTGATCATGATATATTATCTTGGTAGTAACTGGCTGTAATCTCATTGTCAAAATTTTATTTAAGATTTTTGCATCCAAATTCATTAGCAAGATTGGTCTATAATTTTCTTTATCTGTTTGGTTCTTACCAGTTTAGGTATCAGCACCCATAAAAAAAGTTTGGGAGAACTCCTTCCTCTCCTATTTTATTAGTTTTTGTAGAACAGGAATTGATTGTTCCTTAATGTTTGGTACAATTCATTTGTAAATCCATGTGGACCTGAAGACTTTTTCTAAGGGAGTTTGTGGATGGCTTCTTCAACAATTTTTTTTTGAAATGGGGTTAAGTATTTATTTCATCTGTCAATCTGGGCAGTTTGTATTTTGTAAATATTCATCCATTTCACTCAAGTAGTCCCATGTTTTTGCATATAGTTCAGTAAAGTAGCTCTGAATCATCACTTTAATTTCCTCCTCATTGGTGGCTAGTTCACCCTTTTCATTTTTGATAATGGTAGTTTGATTATCTTCTTTCTTTTTTAAAAAATCAGATTAACCTGAGGTTTATCTATTTTATTGACTTTTTCCTAAAACTAACTCACAGTTTTATTTATGAGACCAATGGTTTTCTTACTTTCCATTTTATTAAACTTTCTCTTGATTTTCAGAATTTCTAATTTGGTATTTAATTGAAATGTTTAAGTTGTTCTTTTTCTAGCTTTTTTAGTTGCAAACTCTATTCATTGATTACCTCTTTCTCTATTTAATTCATATTTAGTTTTTATTCAAATAGACCTGGAGATACAAAGATTCCCCTCAAAACTACCTTTGCTTCATCCCATAAATTTTGGTATAATGTTTCATTATTATCATTTTCTAGGATATAGTAATTTATTATTTCTATTATTTGCTGTTTAATCCACCCTATTATTTTTTTTAGTTTTTGCAAGGCAATGGGGTTAAGTAATTTTCTCATTATCACACAAATAGGCAATTATTAAGTGTCTGAGGCTGGATTTGAACTTAGGTCCTCCTGACTCCAGGACATGTGTTCTATCCACTGTGTTAATTAATTTTCAAGATAAAGTTATTTCATTTCCATTCAGTTCTTGATTTATCTTTCCCTGACCCTTTAATACATGTAATTTTTATTGCATCATGGTATGAGGAGAGTTTATTTATTGTTTCTGCCTTTCTGTATCTGTTTTTAAGGTTTTTGTGCCCTAGTCCAAGGTCAGTTTTGGTTAAGGTGCCATCTACTGCCAAGAGAAACATATATTCTTTTCTAGCACCATTAAGTTTTCTCCAGAGGTCTATCCTATCTAAATTTTCTAAGATTTCATTCACTTTATTAACTTCCTTTTTGTTTATTTTGTTGATAGATTTATCTAGGTCTCAGAAAAGGAGATTGAGGCCTCCCATTATTAAAGTTTTCCTGTTTATTTCTCTTTGTAATTCTCTCAGCTTTTCCTCTAGGAATCTAGATGCATACATGTTAAGTAATGTTATAGTTTCATTGTCAATGGTGCCTTTTAAGAAGATGTTGAATCCTTCTTTATCCCTTTTAATAAGATTGATTTTTGCTTTTACTTTGTCTGAGATTAATACCCCAGATTTTTTTTATAGTTCCTCTGAGGCATGATATATTTTGTTCCAACCTTTTACCTTTACCCTGTGTGTATCTCTGCTTCAGATGTGTTTCTTGTAAACAGCATATTGTAGGATTTTTGTTTTTAATACATTTTACTATCTGCTCCCCTTTTATGGGGCAGTTAATCCCATTGACATTTGCAGTTAAGAATATTAATTCTGTATTTCCCTGCATGCTATCTTCATCCACTTATATTTATCTCTTTCTTTTTCTGTTATGCCTCTTCACCAAAATTTTACTAACTTTCCCCTTTGACTTTTCTTTGAGGGAATTTAACTTTCAGTTTATTTTCACTTACACCTTCCCGTCCCTATTATCAGACCTTTCTTCCCATATCTTTCACGTTGCCTGTCCCCACCTTCCCTGTAGATTAATTTAGTTTTTTAAACCCAAGTGGGAATGTATCTTATTCTCTCACTAGGTTAAATCTATTGAATAAAATTTACTCTACCTTCTCCCTTCTTTCCCTCTAAAGTTATAGATTTTTGTCCCTCTTCCCTTGGTGTTCTCATAATATTAATCAGGTTTAATCAATAGCAATTCAATTATTTGGTTGCTTGATAAAGTCCTATTTTTATTAGGGTATCATCACAGATTGTTTACTTGATTGATTTATAAGCAGCATTGACTCAAATTGCATCAAATTGTAACGATAATCATTTATTACCTTACCACCTTTTCAAATATTTTTCAAATACACACAGTCCTTTTAATGAGGAAAAGTATCATCCAGATATCATTTCTTGAACCATTTGTGCCCCTCCCCCATGCCTATTTTCTTTCACACTTTACCCCCCATCCCCATCTAGGGTACTTAACAGGTTGTTAAGTGAACCAGGGCCCAGGGTACTTAATCCCCTGCAGAGTGAAACTGATCTAAATAGCTGTAACAATCTTGAAGATTTCTAAGTACTGGAAGGCTCTGGAGATCTCACTGAGAACTTTGCAAATAATTGTAAGTAACAGAGACAATGTCTTGGATCCTCACAGCTTATGATGCCATCATTAGACAAGTGACTAGCACCTTGTGATTAAAGTGAGTAATAGTATAATGAGACACTTAAATTGAAGTTAATACCCCTTCTCTTTTTCACAAGGATTTTTGTCTCAAAAATAGTGATGTGATCTCCAACCTCTTCAATGGAGTGACAAGACCTAATTATGTCCCTATCCTTTACATTCATTCTCTTCAATTATATTTTACCATCAAATGTTTCTTAGAGAAGCAAAATTCTAAAGAATTAGAATTGTTATACATTCCCTTTTAGGGATCAATATTTGTTTAAAACAGTTTTGTTTTTTATTCCCCTTTTTCTTTTACCTTTATTTTTAGCCTTTTTTGCAAGATAATGGGGTTGAGTGGCTTATCCAAGGCTACACATCTTGGTAATTATTAAGTGTCTGAGGCCAGATTAGAACTCAGATATTCCTGACTCCAGGGCCAGTGGTCTATCCACTGCATCACCTAACCGCCCCATTTAACTTTTTTTTTTTAATGTAACTCTTTAGCCATGTATTTGGCAATTGAATTCTCTTTTCAATTCGGGTCTTTGTGTCAGGAAGTTCTGGAAGTCCTTTATTTCACTGTACATCCATCTTTTTTTTTTCCCCTTACAATATATAGTGAATTTTTCAGGGTACTATATTCTGGGTTGTAATTCCAGGTACTTAGCTCTCTGAAACATGTTATTCCAGTCCTTCAAATCCTTCAGTGTTGGGCCTGATAGGTCCTGTGTTAGTCTGATTGTGTTCCCTATGTATTTGAATTGTTTTCTTTTGTTCTGCTTGCAAATATTCTCTCTTTTATTTGATGGTACTCAAATTTGGTTATTACAGCCCTTGGCTAGGCATCTCTTTCTGGAGTGGCTCTGTGGATTCTTTCAGTTATTATATTGTTATCATGTTCTAGTATATTGGGACAGTTTAACCTTATAATTTCCTGCATGATGTTTTCCAGGTTCTTCTGTTGGTTCAGGATATTTGGTGGTCCACTGATTTGTAGATTGTCTCTTCTGCATCTATTTTCCAGGTTATTCTCCCTGGAAAGGTACTTTATATTTTCTTCAATTTTTTCAGCCTTTTTACTTTGTTTAATGGAATCTTGTAGTCTTATAGATTCATTAGTTTCTAGCTATTCAATTCTAACTTTTAGGATTTTGTTTTCTTCAATTATCTTCTGTCTTTCCTTTTCCAGTTGTTTATTTTTGATTTTTTTAAAGTTTTTGCAAGGCAAATGGCGTGAAGTGGCTTGCCCAAGGCCACACAGCTAGGTAATTATTAAGAGTCTGAGGCCCATTTGAACTCAGGTACTCCTGACTCCGGGTCAGGGTCGATGCTCTATCCTCTGTCCCACCTAGTTGGCCCTTATTTTTATTTTTAATGGAGTTGATTTCTTTGATTAACATGTCACAATTTTCCTGCAGGACATTCATTTATTTTTTTCCATTTTTCTTCTTCCTCTCTTCTTTGGTTTTTAAATTCTTTTTTTAAGTTCTTCAATTACGTTTTAAATTTGAGTCCAGTTTATAAACTGTTCTGGTACTTCTCCTGTGATTAATTTTTTGCTCCTTTCTTCTTCAGATGTGGCATTGCCATCATCTTTATCTGTGAAGTATTTTTCTATAGTGAACACTCTTTTAATTTTTTTCTTTTGTTTTCTTGTTGTAGTTCTGCTCCTGGGGTATATGGAATATAGATCCAAGTTTTTATTTTGCTGGGGTCAGTATCTGTTCCATGGCTTGCCTTTAGCCAAAATTTTGCCTGATCAGGCCTTGCCTTTGCAGAAGTTTGTTTCCTCCTTTATGTCCAGGATCTGACTTAACAGAGGATCATTCCCAACCCAGTCCTTTTATCCTGGTGCTCTCAGGGTTCAGACTTCAGTTGGCTTTGGGATCCTCCCTGTTGGCTTGCTAACTACTGTGGCCTCTGTTATTATTAAACTGTGGGGACCTCGATTGCTCTGTGGCTAAAATCCTTCTGCTGGCTTTCCCTGCTCTCTTGTGAGTGGAATATTCCCTCTTAAGAGCTGATATTCAGGGGTAGCTAGGTGGCGCAGTGGCTAGAGCATCAGCCTTGGAGTCAGGAGTACCTGGGTTCAAATGCAACCTCAGACACTTTATAAGTAAATAGTTGTGTGGCCTTGGGCAAGCCCATTAACCCCATTTGCCTTGAAAAATCTAAAAA
The DNA here is from genome assembly GCF_037893015.1 of Macrotis lagotis. Lineage (NCBI taxonomy): Eukaryota > Metazoa > Chordata > Mammalia > Peramelemorphia > Peramelidae > Macrotis > Macrotis lagotis. Next base: position 315,760,956 of record NC_133666.1, on the reverse strand, counting down.
AAATAAGGGTTAATATTCTTAGTGAAGTCCTCTCAGGGCTAAAAATCATTAAGACAAAGACAGACTATTACCCTTAGACTATTCTTAGAAGAGGAACAGAGGCCTTGCATTGCCAATCAGACACCCTCCCAATTCTGCTAGGGAGTTGTGACACAGTGGTCTATTTCCAGAAAGATGTTGCATTGATTCTATTAGGGAGAGAAATAGTGGAAACCTTCCAGAGAAGAGACCTTGCAATCTTTAGTTAGCCACATGTTTCATAATGGACTGTGAGAACATTAGCCTGTCTTCCCTTGTTTGATAAGTGTTAAACTAGGAAGGCCTTGTATACTCAGACATTAATTCATTTGATAGAAGGTCATTAGAAATCTTCTTCTGATACCCTCGTCATCTGGATGGTGAGGCAATATTTTTTTATTCTCTTTGTTGCTGGGTAAATTTTTCATGTAAAGATTGTAACTCTGAAACCTTAACCAATCAGGTTGGGAGAGACGGGGCTAGGGAGGGGGGAATTGGGCTAGGACATATAATCTTGCTTGACTGTTACTTTGGGGCAGCTCCTTAATCTTCACTACCTTTGTGAGACTTGGGGGTGCCTTTTTCTCAAGAAAAGTCAAAATAAACTTTCCTTTTTGCTCAGATGAATCTCAATGATTTTTTTAAAGTGAATTTTTTCCCCACACACTTGTCTCTTGTACTTTATTTCCCCCTTTCCCCCAAAGAGATAGACCTTCACTGAAGGTCCTCCATGATGTATACACTTGAAAACTCCTTTGAATCTTCTCTTTTTCTTGGTGAGATCTGAATTGTGATTGTTAGAGTAGAGGCTTCATTTACCTTTGGTAGGGAAGGACTCCAAGAAAATGTTAGCTTTGTGCTACCATCTTTGCTCTGTCTGGATGTCTTTTTGCAATTTATTTTTCAAATTATTTTTACAAGGGAAGAAATTTTAAAAGGAGTAGTGCATACTGTACTTTTTTAATATCTGCATGAAGAAGAGATGAGATTTTGTTGCTGTGAAATAAAAATGGTGAAAATTCGAATTCGTCCCTTTTAGTATAGCATTAAAATTAGTTCTATTTAATTTATCAAGCCTTGTTCTGGACCTGATTTTATGTATTTTTATCTATCATTATATTATATAATATTATATATTTATATCTATAGTTGAAAAATATAATTAATAACCTTGGAGATAGCAATTTCACTTGAATGAGGTCAAATGTTGAAATGTAAGGAATTAATGAGAATGAAAGGAAAAGAAGAGGAGGAATATATTTTCAATTTCCTTCTTAACTACTTTATTCATAATGGACAAGAGAAATATGTGTTGATTGTGGAAATACTACTTATCACTTTTGTCATCTATGTAACTTTGGAAAATCTACGAGTCATCAACAAGCACTTATAAAATGCCTATGAAGTTGCAAGAAATGTAGAAATGTGGGAGCTGGTGAGGATATATATATATATATATATATGTATACATATATATATACATATATATATATATATACATATATGCAAAAAAAGGAAACCTGCCCCTATTTTCAAGGATAATGTATTCAATATTGTAAATACATACAATTTAACTTTCATCTTCTTTAAAAGGAGGGCAGGTCATATTTCTAAATTTCCTTACAGCTACAATTCTGTGATCATATGGAATAATCTTTGCTATATTCCCTTAATCAAGTAATTAGTTCTTTTTTATGTTTTGCAAGGCAAATGGGGTTAAATGGCTTGCCCAAGGCCACACAGCTAGGTAATTATTAAGTGTCTGAGACTGCATTTGAACCCAGGTATTCCTGACTACAAGGCCAGTGTTTTATCCACTATGCCACCTAGTTCTTTAGGGGCAACTAGGTGGCATTACCTACTAGCTGTGTGGCCTTGTGCAAGCCACTTATATGTGACTGCCTCACATCCAGGACCATCTCCAGTCATCCTGATTCATATCTGACCATTGAACCCAGAGGGCTCTGGAGTAGAAAATGAGGTTGATGAATTAGCACATCAACCCCCTTCACTCAGATCTTGTCATGGTATCACCTGATATTGTGTTCTTCTTCCAAGGACAAGCATTATTATTATACAGTTCCTTATACATCATTATAATTTTTATTAGCCTTTATTTGCCTTAAATTTCCTCCTACGTAATTTTCTCAATGTGGTTGCCTTCAATTTCATCATCAGTTTCAGTCTCTAATAGAAGGGGAAAAAAAGTCAATCTATGCCAAAGGATTTATGTTTTGAGGGAGAAAGAAAGACTCAGAACAGAGTCAGCAAATAACTTCTTACTTCCTAATGAGTCCTCCACAGGCTCCAATACTGAGAATAGACTTAGTTCTTCTTCCTCAATACCAGCAATTAATATAAAGTTACTCAATACCTGCACCCACTGTCTGATCTTTCTTGCGTTCAACAGTGCTTAATTTTCCTGCAGAAATTAAAAAAGTTTAGTATTCTCTTACCTTTGTAAAATTTGTTTCCTTGTAAAAGTTGAAAAATGATATTTGCACTCCATTGCTCAAAGTATTGCTATGGCAAAAGTGTTCTGTAAATAGTCAAGCAGTGGTGTAATGAGTTATAAGTATGTTTGTTGTTGCTATTAGTTTTATCATAGTCGTATACACAGCAATAATATTCTAGTTTGGGAGATATTTCTTCTCGGATTTTATGGATGAATTTTTTTAAGTACCTTGGAGCTTAATTAAGTGTTATAACAAATTTACCCCCCTCCCCCATAGCATGACTAGAATTTGGAACCTATCAATAGTAAGTGTTTTTTTCCTTTTGATATTCAGGATTAAGATACAATTCGGTGAAAGAATTCATGAAAGAAACTGACCCCAAAAAGAACTCTGAGTGGTGAGTATTCTAGACATTTTGTTCTTTTTCTTATTTAAGATTCCTATTAAAGTTACTTCACAAAATCTTGATGAAGGTCAAAATGTATGATATTTGTATTAAGCTCTCCCTCTATTCACCTAGAAATGGCCTGGAAAAATAGTAAATAAAACTGTTTCTTCCAGAGATAAATTTAAATTGCAGTGTACACTATTAGTTGCTTTTCTTAACACACACACACAGTCAACAAATTGTGGGGTTTGTGTGTGTGTGTGTGTGTGTGTGTGTGTGTGTGTGTGTGTGTGTGTGAGAATCATTTTCATTGCTCAGTTTGGAACTGTTTCACTCTCTTTAGTTTTTCATAATCAGCTCTAAATCCAAGCAATATTAGCAGAAAAGAATCCCTGCATATTTTCTAAGTATCTTTTCTGATCCACATAAACTTAAGTCTTGAAATCAAAGCTACTATTTTTTTAGGTCTTTTTTGTAAGGCAAATGGGGTTAAGTGGCTTGCCCAAGGCCACACATCTAGGTAATTAGTAAGTATTTGAGGTCGGATTTGAACTCAGGTACTCCTGACTGCAGGGCCAGTGCTCGATTCACTTTGGCACCTAGCCGCCCCTAAAGCTACTGATTTTTAAAGTGCAACTTTTATAAAAGGATCTATACCTACTACCTCAAGGAAAAATAATAGGCAATTAAAATTTTATAAAAGCATGTGGCCAATGTCAAGTATTAATTACTATACCTGTAATAAAAGGTCTATGAATATGTATGAGTTAAAATAATCTAGTTAATAGGTTATACACATGATGAAAAATCTGTCCAGGCAGAAAGAGAACTGAAATCTGCACAATGAAAATAAAGAATAGTTCTAACTTGGCAAAGAATATTTCCAGGAGAATTGCAAATCGAAGGTGAGTTACAAAGAGGACAGGAAAAATCAGAGAAGTTATATACAATTATATCTTTAGTTTCTTAGAAAATTTTAAATTCATTCTAGAAGATCTCTGAATATGACCTATTTATTTTTTCCATTTTCTCCCTCTTTCCCTGTCATTCCTCCAAGCATCATTATTTATAAGATACCAATTATTTATCTGTTGCTAATTATAAATGGCAGGAAATATTAAGTTAGAGTTAGGATGAATCCTAAACAGCAATATTAGTTCTATCATTGATTGATACAGTATAGCAGAGCTTTAGGATATAAATAAAAATTCAGTGATAGAGTTTTATGCAGCTTCCCTCATATTCAGTGTCTCATATAAAATCATGCTAGATGATGATATGCTCAAACTGTGGAAAATGACACTTGTTATAACGTACAGAATAAACGGGGGATAAAATTTGTGGTGGTAGCTGTTATATTGCCATTTACAAAATGAAATCAGTGCACATGATTCAGAATCAAAAGTGAGGAAATTTTTAAAATTAAGTCAGAAAGACATTAAAATGAGAAAACTAGAATTATAAGTATAATACATTAGCTAGCTTCTTAGAGAATTTTTGAAGCTGGTTATAACTAAACCTGGTTGCAGTTTAATGCTTAAGCACATTAGCATTTTGTAGAAGGCAGCAGGCCTAGGAAAGTGGAAATAAAAACTCTTCTGTCTAACCCATGTATTATTTTACTAGTTGTGTCTACATTTTATCTTTCTTAATAGTATACAGGACTCTGGAAAGTTTGTGATCATGTTTATTATGAAATCTTTTCTGTATGATTTTCAATTATTAGATGCAATCATACCCAAAAGAACACTATTTAGTATAAAATAGTATATATTGGTAATTATGTTCTATTCAGAATACTGTACAGATCATTTCTTGGAATAGTTAGAATAGCTTTTTAGAAAAATTAATTATTTCTAATAATAAATTTTCTTCACAGTCCCAAGTGACATAAATTTTAGATTTATAAAGAACATTAGAAATAATGTAGAGCATCATTCATACCTACACTTTTTTGGATGTGTATGGTTAACACCAAGAAAAATGACTTTTTCAAGGGATCAATAACTAATGAACAATAGAATCAAAATTAAATTTTATTCTCATGATTCCTAGATAATGTTCTGATTGCTAGTCCTATGTCCAATATCATTTTTTCTAAGATTTTCACTGCTTATTCATTGATTCAAACAATGAACCAGTACTAAATGAATTCAAGTCTTCCAACTGAATTTTCCTATTTGATTGACTATGTATGGATCATTCAGTTCTATCATTTCCCCCCCTACTATGATTCAGGTACAACCAGTTCACCCAGGAAAATACTGAAACATAGGAATAGCGAAATAAGTAAGTAATGTATTAATGAATGGATGTATTGTATGACAAAATATTAGTCATCAAATCTGAAAATAAAGCAACATAAATCCTCAAAATTTCTATATATTACTAACAAGACAGAGTAGTAGTAAGAAATAGAAAAAGAAATTTCATTTAAAGTTATAGCAGATAATAAAAAAATACTTGCGAGTCTAATTGCCAAGGCAGATACAGAAACTATTTGACAACAACTACAAAACATTTTTCACATGAATGAAATCAGTTCTAAATAAATGGGGATTCAGCAATGGCTCATAATAAAAAGGCAATTTTACCTAAATTAAATTACTTATATAGTGCCAAAGAAATCAAAATTTTAAAAAATTGCTTAAGTGAACTAGAAAAAATAATAACGACATTCATATGGAGGAGCAAAAATGTCAAGAATATCAAAGGCATTAATGAAAAAAACAACTACAGAGCAAGGTGGCCTAGGCAAACAAGATGTTACATTTTGTTAAAGTATCAATTATCAGTTTGGTAGTTGCTAAGAAATGGAAATGGAGTGAAATAAACTAAGGGAAAAAGAAACAGTAGTAAATGACTATAGTAATGTGCTCCTTGATAAACCTAAAGATTCCAGTTTTTGGAATAAAAACTCACTCTTTGATTTATATTGCTTAGCAAACTGTAAGAGAGCATGGCAGTAACTAGGCAAAGATCATTATCTTACCAAGATAAGGATGAAATAAGTACAGAATTTAAACATAAAGGTTATATAATTCTATTAGCAGTACAAGGTATATTTTATCTGTCAGATACATGGAAAGGGGTGCAATTTAACAGCAAAGAAGTGATAAAGAATATTATAAAAGAAAAAATGGATAATTTTGATTATATTAAATTTAAAATATACTTCAGAAATAAAACCAATGCAACCATGATCAAAAGAAATTCAGGAAGCTGTGGAAAGAATTTTTGTAAGTAATGTTTCTGACAACTCATTTCTAAAATAACTGAGTCAAATGTATGAGAAAACAAGTAAATCATGAAAGAGTATGAAAAGACTTCTCAGATAAAGAAATTAAAGTTATCTATAGTCATATTAAAAACGATCAAATTAATTATTAATTAGAGAAATGAAAATAAACTAGCTCTGTGGTAACACCTCATACATATCAGATTGACCAAAAGGTACATATGAATGTTGAAAGGGATGTGGCATATTTGGTAGAGTTGTGAACTAATCCAACCTTTTGGGAAAGCAATTATTGAACTAATAAATAAAACAAGATTTGTTTTTTTATGAAAAAGCAAAAAAAATAGATAAATCTTTGTTTGATTTGAAAAAAGAAAGAAGAAAACAAAATCACTAGTACCTATAAATGAAAAAGGTGAACTCACCACAAATGAGGAGGAAGTTAAAGTAATCAGAACTATTTTGTCCAGATTTATGCCAATAAATTTGATAAACTAAGTGAAATGTATATTTAAAAATATAAGTTTCTCAGGTCAAATGAAGAGAAAACCCATCTCAGAAAAACAATTCTGACAAGCCATTACTGAACTTCTTTAGAAAAAAATCTCCAGGGACAGATGGATTCACAAATGAATTCTATCGAACATTTAAGGTTCCAATTTTATATCAAGTCTTTGGAAAAATAGGTGAAGACAGAATGCTGCCTTGCTCCTTGTATGATACCAATATTGTTTTGATGCCTAAACCAGGAAGGGTCAAAATGGAAAAAGACAATTAAAGACCAATTTCCCTATTGAATATGCTTGCAAAACTCTTAAATGAAATCTTAGCAAAGTGATTACAGCAAATTATGACTAGGATAATACATTATGATTAAGCAGTATTTATCTCAGGAATGCAGGGTTAATTCAGTGTTAGGAAAACCATCAGCACAATTGAATATATCAATAACAAACTGAACAGAAATTCTATAATTATCACAATAGATGCTGAAAAAGTCTTTAACAAAATACAGCACGCATTCCTACTAAAAACATGAAATCATAGAAATAAATGAATTGTTTCTTAGAATAAGTAGCATCTAAAACCATCAATAAATTTTATATTAAATGGAAATAAGTTAGAGGCATTCCCAATAAGATCAATGGCAAAACAAGAATGCCACTATCACCAATACTACTCAATAATGCATTAGACATGTTAGCTTCAACAATAAGAGAAGAAAAAGAAATTGATGGAATTAAAATAGGGAAGGAAAAAGCAAAACACACACTCTTTGCAGAAGACATGATGGTATACCTAGAAGACACTAAAAAATCCTCTAAAAACTTCCTAGAAATAATTAGTAACTTTAGTAAATTTGAAGGATGTAAAAAAACCCACATAAATCCTAAGCATTTCTATATCTTTCTAGCAAGATATAGCACCAAAAGCTAGAAAGAGAAATCCCATTTCAAATAACTTCCAACAATATGAAATACTTGGGATTCTATCTGCCAAGGCAGATTCAGAAACTCTATGAAAACAACTATAAAATACTTCTCACACAGATAAAATCAGATTTAAGTAACTGGGTTAATATCAAATGCTCATGGATAGGCTAATCTTACATAATAAAATCATAATTCTGCCTAAATTAAACTACTTATATAGTGCCTTACCAATCAAACTTCCAAAAATTACATTAATGATCAAGAAAAAATTTTAACTAAATTCTTATGGAGAAACAAAAAGGTCAGGAATATAAAGGAGATTTAATGAAAAAAGTGCAAAAGAAGTTGGTTTAGCCTTACCATATCTAAAATTATATTATATACCATTAGTCATCAAAATTGTCTGTATTAGCTAGCTAATAGAGTGGTGAAGCAGTGGAATAGACCCGAGGCAAAAGAGATAGCAGGAAATGATTATAGTAATCTGCTATTTCATAAATTCGAAGAGACCAATTTCTGGATTAAGAACACTCTCTTCTATAAAAACTGATTGGAAACTTGGAAGTTAGTATGGCAGAAACTTGGATTAGACTAATATCTCACACCCTGTAACAAAATAAGTTCAAAATGGGTGAAGGAATTAGACATAAAAGACAATATTTTAAGCAAATTAGTAGAACAAGCTTACCTGTCAGATCTGTGGGAAAGGAAGTAGTTAATGACCACGGAAGAGGTAGAAAAACAAACTGGATTACATTAAATTAAAAAGTTTTGCAGAAACCAAAATCAAAAGAAATGTAGTAAATTGAGAAACTATTTTTTACAAGGTGTTTCTAACTCACATCTAAAATATATAGAGAACTGAGTTAAATTTATAAAAAAAAGAAAACCATTCCTCATTTGACAAAGGGTAAAAGTTTATGCAAAGGCAATTTACAGATGAGTAAATCAAAGCTATCCATACTTATATGAAGGATTGCTCTAAAATCATTACTGATTAGAGAAAACCAAACTACAGCATCTCACACCTCTCAAATTAGCCAGTATGGCCAGAAAGAGTAATAATCAATGTTGGAAGGGGTGTGGGAAATCTGAGACACTAATGCATTGTTGGTGAAACTGTTAATTGATAAAACTTTTCCAGAGAGCAATTTGGAATTATGCCCAAAGGGCGATAAAAATGTATATACCATTTCATCCAGCAATACCATTACTGGGTCTAAACCCTGAAGAAGTCATGAAAAAGGGTATAAATATCAAAGGTCCAAAAATATTCTTTGTGCCTCTGTCTATGGTGGCAAAAAATTGGAAATCGACAAGATGTCCATCAATTGGGGAATAGCTGAACAAATTGTGGTATATGTATTCTATGGAACACTATTGTTCTATTAGAAATCAAGAGGGATGCAATTTCAGAGAAGCCTGGAAAGAAATGATGCTGAGTGAGATGAGCAGAACCAAAAGAACATTAAATACCCTAACAGCAAAGTGTGGGGGGGGGGGCTGATCAACCTTAATGGACTTGCTCATTCCATCAGTTCAATATCAGGGATGATTTTAGGCTATCTGAATTAGAGATTACTGTCTATATCCAAAGAAAGAATTGTGGAGTTTAAACAAAGACCAATGTTTCTTACCTTCAATTAAAAAAAAAAAGATGTTGGCTTATAAACTACATAATTTTTCAATCTCTAATATTTTATGTTTTGCTCAAGGAGAAGTTTTTTTTTTTCTCTCAACACATTCAATTTCAATCAAAGCATAACATGGAAACAAGGTAAAGATTTTCAGATTTCCTTCCCTGGGGGGTTAGGGGGAGGGAAGAGGGGGTGGGGGGGAAAGTGTAAAAAATTCAAAACCTTTCCAAATAATGATAGGAAGAAACTGCTATTGTATACAATTTGAAAACAAGCAAAATATTTATACAATAAAGAATAAATCTCAAAAAAAAAAAAAGAAAATTGTCAGCTCCATTCCCCCCAGAGAAGAATGCAAAGAAACAACTGAAAACAGATTTTTTTATTCATTTTTGGGCAAGACAATAAAGTTAAGTGACTTGCCCAAGGTCACACAGCTAGGTAATTAGTATTTGAGGTGGAATTTGAACTCAGGTCCTGACTCCAGGACCAGGGCTCTATCCATTGTGCCACCTAGCCAACCCATCAGATCTACCCCATACTGAGGTGGATGAGGGGATGAACTAATTCTCAAACTGGTCCATGATTTTCATAAAATTATATGGTTTATTTATTTTTGTCTCATAAATCTGATATGGCTGTTCCCATGTTAAGGGAAGAAAATTTCCTAATGAAGCAAAATCTATACCTTTGACTGATTCTGAAAGGGACATAGAGATGAGGTTAGTTCTCTAAATTCCACAACCAAAACTAAGCTTCATTTCTTTCCATGACCCAGCTATGAGGAGCAGTGCCCTCAGGCTCCTAAACAATATGACATTTTGTTCACACCTGAGGGAGAAAGGAGTCAGAAGTCTCTTATGCTAGCTGAGGCTAGAACGAATTACAGATTCCTATATTTCCAAGACAATCTGTGATTCCTGCATTCTAATCCAGAATATCAATCAGCCGTTCCAGAGTGTTAAATGTCTGCTTTATAAAAACATAGTGACTTCCTTTTCTTAACATTCTTCGATCTCTCCATCATCTTTCTCATACCGTGTGTCCCTTGAATCATTTATTTACCACTGATTGCTTCCAGTGGCTTGATTTTATCTATAGCAGAAATGATTAAGCTAGGGAAAGAAGAATCTGAAAGACATCAACATTCAGAAGAAAATTTACTTGGAAATAACATCACCAAAAATTGCTTTCAGTAAAAGCATTAGCAGGAGCTGAGAAATTTCTCAAAGAAGTCCTGGAAAAATTTCAAAATATTATTTTCAAATTAAATTAACATTTTTCTCCTTAAGAAAAGAGAAAAATTATTTCCCAGCTTTCTACTTTCCTTCTAATGTTGTTTGATATATTTGTTTTGTTTGTACAAAAACTTGTTTTTTAATTTAATGAAGTAAAAACTACCCTTTTGCATTTCATGTTTTCTATCTCTTCTTTGGCCATATTAATCTGACAGATAAATTATTCTTTGTTCTAATTGACTTTTCACTCTTTATGCCTAAATCATGTACCCATTTTGGCTTTGGGGTGTGAGATATTGGTCTAGGCCTTGATTCACCCATACAATTTTTCAAATATTACAGGAGTTTTGTCAAATAGTGAGTTGTTGATTTTTTAATTCCTGAAGCTTGATTCTTTGTGTTTATCAAAGGTAGATTTCTTTAAACATTTAATGCAATGTCTTATGTATCTAACATATTCCACTAACCCATCAATGTATTTCTTCACGAGTTCCAGGTTGCCATCTATGTTTTAAACCTGGGCCATCGATGTTTGCAATAATTTTTTTTATTCATTCCTTTGATATTGTGTTCTTAAGTATTTGGATTCATCTAGGCAGATAGCAAATATTTTGTCTTGTCTACTGTTACTTAAAATAGGATTTCTCTTTCCCTTGCTGCTGGGAAGATGTTTTATAGGGGTTTATTTTATATCCCAAATCTTTCCTAAATTTGTTAATTCTTTCAAGTAGTTTTTAGCTGATTTTCTAGACTAAGTATACTCTTCTATCACTTAAAGAGAGTGAGAAATTGCTTTCCTAATTGCCTATTCTTTACCTTTAATTTATTTTATTCTCTTATTGATAAAGTTATTGTTTGTATTATAATAATCAATAACAGTGGTGATAACAAGCATAACAAGCATTCGTATTTCACCCTTGATTTGATTGGGAATGTTTCTATCTTATCTCCATTACATTTAATGTTTGTTGATTGATTTAGAAAGAAATTTTTTTATCATTTTTAAGAAAAAGTCCACATATATCTAGGCTGTTTGGTGTTTTTAATAGAAAAACGTGTTTTACTAAAATTCTAATTAAACTCTTGTCACCAATATTCACTTCGTAAATTGGTCTAAAATTTTCTCTCTCTGTTTTGACTATACCCAGTTTTAGGTACTAGCACCATACTAGTGTCATAAAATGAATTTGACTGAACTCCTTCTTTGTCAACTTTTCCAAATAGCTTCTTTTTATTGAAATTTATAGTATACATGTTAGAAAGAAATCACTCAAATATATCTGATCTTTCTAAAGGGAATTCATTAATGACTTATTCAATTTCTTTTTATGAAATCAGGTTATTTTAGAATTTTATTTTCTTTTTTGTTAATTTGATACATATACATATATATATATATATATATATATATATATATATATATATATATATATATACACACACACACATATATTTGTAAATATCCATTTCCCTCAGGCAATCTTATTTACTCATATATACTTGGGCAAAATGGTTATGACTTATTTATTTAATTTTTATTTATTTGGTGATGAATTTAGTTTTTTCATTTTTGATACTGGTTATTTGATTTTCTTCTATTTATTTATTTTATGCTTCAGTCCCTATTCAGATACAATCAATTCTGCCTTTAGAATGGATCACATTATATCCATAAGAGAAGTTGTTTCAAATATTTTTCCACAGATGCTATCACTAGCTATATTTCTCTCCATCCTATTCCACCCTATCCCCATTTATTCTATTTTCTCTCTCCTTTCACCCTGTTATTCCTTAAAAGTATGTTGCATCTGATCCCCCTTTCCCACAAACATCCATCTCTTCTAACACCTACTGTACCTCCCACACCCCTTTCCACTTTTTTCTCCTTTTTTTCCCTCTAGGGTAAGATATATGTCTATACCCTATTGAGTTTGTATATTATTTTCTCTCTAAGCCACTTCCAATGAGAATGAAGTCACCCATATCCCCTAACTCTTCCCCCTTCCACTCCAGTGCAAAAACATTTTCTTACCACTTTTATGTGAAATATCACAGCCCCTTCTAACTCTTCTTTACATTTCTCCCAGTATATTCCTATCATACCCATTAACCCCGTCTTTATAATATATTAAAATATATTACACCTCCATTGTCAACTCGCTCCTGGGTCTTGCCTATATATGCTCCTTCTAAATTCCTTAATTAATGAAAAGGTTCATATGAGTTTTCAGTATCATCTTCCCATGGAGGAACACAAGCAACTCAACAACATTGTATCCCTCAAAATTTGCCCTTCACATTCACCCTCTCTATGCTTCACCTGAGTCCTGTACTTGAAGATCAAACTTTATTTTCAATTCTGGTCATTTCAATAGGAAAATTTGAAAATCCCTTATTTCATTGAATGTCCTTTTATTCCCTGAAACACAATATTTAGTTATGTTTGGTAGTTGATTCTCAGTGTAATCCATGCTCTTTTGCCTTCTGGAATAACATATTTTATGTCCTATGAACCCTAAATATAAATGCTGCTAAATCCCAGGTAATCCTGACTGGAGCGCCACTATATTTGAATTGATTATTTCTGGCTTCTTGTAATTTTTTTATCCTTACCTTGGGAGTTCTGGAATTTGACTATAATATTCCTGGAAGTTTATATTTTGGGATCTCTTTTAGGAGGTAATCAGTGAATTCTCTCAGTATCTATTTTACCCTCTAGGTAAATTTTCTATTTTACGCTTCTAGGATTATCAGGGAAATTTTTCTGGAGAATTTCTTGAAAGTGAAGTCTAGACTCTTTTCCTGGTAGTGACTTTCAGGTAGTCCAATAATATTTTAAAATTACTTCCTCTGGAGCTGTTTTCCAGTTCAGTTGTTTTTCAAATGACATAATTCACATTTTTCTAGTTTTTCATTTTTTTAATTTTGTTTTATTGATTCTTTATTTCTTACAAAGTCATTAGATTCCCTTATCTCCATCCTATATTGAAGAATTGTTTACTTTAGAAAGCTTTTTTTTCTCTTTTTCCATCTGGCCAATTATACTTTTTAAAGCATTCTTCACCTCAAAGATAATTTGGATTTTTTTTCCATTTGACCTAAACTGTTTTTAAGATGTTATTTTCTGGACTTCTGGCCAAGATGGTGGAGAGAAGACAGGCACTGTGCTGAGGTCTATTGATCATCCCTCATATGAAATAAACCTCTTAATAGAAATTTAATCAACATAAGCCAGAAAAAGAAGCTACCTCAAGATCTACCTTTGGAGATTGTGGGTGAACTGGGGGCAGGGGGCAGAAACCCAGCTGAGACAGGGTGAGAGCCTGAGAACAGGACTAACCTAGCATGAACCACAGAAGCTTTGACTGTGGGAGTCCCAGACCAAGAACCAACTGTGGCTTGGAGGCTGTAGGACTGACAGTCTGGGGGCACTTTAGCAGGACTGGAGGGCAAGTTGCAGCGTGCAAAGTTGCAGACATTTATCAGTTGGGTTCCTCTGGTCGAGAGGACCTCAGACTCCATACTTTCACTTTAGCAGAGTCCTGATCCCAAAAAACCGACAGCAACAGCCCATGTCACCCCACTGCCCCGCCCACGCTCAGGCTTAAGCAGTAGAACTCCTTCAGTTGAATAGAGAGAGCAATTACCTTGACCCACAGCATAGTCTACACTGTTGAAGGATAAAAGTATCCAGCTCCACAAAAACCCCTGCAGGCCAAGGGAAAGGGCCTCAAATCAAGATCACAGACACTCCATTGAAAATAATCAATATCCCCAATTTGCTAGTCAACTTGGAGTTATTAAACTAAATGAGAAAAGCCTCTAGGGATCACAACACCAAAGTTCTGTGAACCAGCCCTTCCCTCAAACACAAGATCACAGGAAATGAAGAAAACCCAGGGTAAAGGGGGTTTCATTGAAAATTGCCTGAAAGGTAAAAACCCTCAGACAGATCTAGAACATCTGAGGAGAACATGATTTGGTTTCCTGCCCAGAAAGACTGGAAGGAATCAGGAAGGAGTTTAAAAACAATTGCAAATTTTGGGAGAGAAAATTAACACCTTGCAACTAGGAAAAAAAATCTCTGAAAATGCATTTGGGACACTAACACATTATTGGTGGAGCTGCAAACTCATCCAATCTTTCTGGAGAGCAATTTGGGAATATGCTCAAAGGGCAACAAAAGTTTACATACCCTTTGTTCCAACAATACCACCACTGGGTTTATACCCTGAAGAGAATAGTAAAAAAGGGTAAAAACACCATTTACTCAAAATGTTTATAGCAGTCCTGTTTCTGGTGGCAAAAAATGGAAATTAAGTAAATGGCCTTCAATTGGGGAATGACTTAGCAAAATATGGTATATGTTTGTCATGGAACACTATTGTTCTATTAGACAACAGGAGGGATGGGAATTCAGGGAAGCCTTAAGGATTTGCATGAACTGATGCTGAGTGAGATGATCAGAACAAGGAAAACATTATACACCTTAACAGCAACATGGGGGTGATGACCAAACTTGATGGACTTGCTCATTCCACAGTGCAACAACCAGGAACAATTTGGGGCTATCTGCAATGGAGAATACCATCCAGAGAAAGAATTATGGATTTTGATCAAAGACCAAAGACTATTACCTTCAAATTAGAAAAAAAAAGTATCTTTTAATAAAATTTGCTATCTCATACTTTTTTTTTCTTCCTTAAGGATATGATTTCTCTGTCATCACATTCAACTGAGATCAATGTATAACATGGAACCAATATAAAGACTAACAGAACACCTTCTGTGGGGAGTGGGGGAAGGGAAGCAAGAAAGGGGGAAAATTGTAAAACAAAATAAAATCTTTCAAAAAAAAGAAAAGAAAATGCAATTTGGACAAATGTAAAAAGAAAATAGTTCAGTCAAACCCTTGATTGGTCAAATGGAAAACTCTTTTAAAAATAGATTTGACAAATTACAAAATGAGTTGAGAAAGGTAAATGAGAAAAAATCTTCACTAAAAAAAACTGAGTCTGTGGAAACTATTGAACTCTTGAGACAACAAGGACCTTTTAAACAAAACCAAAACATAAAAAAACTGAAGAAAATGTAAAATAACTCATTGGCAAAACCTTGAGAACAGAATGAGGAGAGACAACCTAAGAATTATAAGGCTTTCTGAAAATATTTAAGCCTGGGCATAATATTACAGGATTTAGTAATAGAAAATTGCCCTGACATCATGGAACTAGAGGGCAAAATATTTACTGAAAGAATACATCGATACCCTCCACAAAGGCATGCCAAATTGAAAACAACAAGAAATATTGTGACCAAATTACAGAACTATCAGATAAAAGAGAAAATCCTGCAAGATGCCAGACAGAAGCAATTTAGATACCAAGGGGCCTTAGTAAGGATTACACAGGACCTGCCTGCATCATCATTAAGGGATAGAAAGGCCTGGAATGCAATATTCTGAAAAAACAAGGGAGCTTGGAATGCATCCAAGGATTCACTATTTTGCAAAACTGAGCCTTCTCTTCCAGGGGAAAAGATGGACATTTAATGAAATTGGAGATTTCCAACTTTTTCTGATGAAAAGACCAGAGCTTAATAGAAAATTTGGACTTCAAACAGGAGACCCAAGAGAAACATGAAAAGGTAAAAAAAAAGGGGCGGGGGAATTAAAAAAAACTACTATCCAATGAGATGAGACTACCTATATTCATACCTGGGAGAAAGATTCTAATAATTCCTGAGAATATAGTTACACAGAAGTGAAAAACACTCATGACTTTTCTGAGACTCAGAATGATTCAAAAACAATATCTCCTTTAAAAGGGGAATAGTAAAGATACAGGAATGGAGGAGATTGAATGGGGTAAATCTCATTAAATTAAGAGGTACAAAGAAGCTAGTGCAATAGAGTGGAAGAAGTGAAATGGTGTGAACTGTCTGATTCTTACTCATCAGATTTGGCTTTAACGTAAAATGCAGACACTCAGTTAAGAAACTTATCTCACCTTTTAAGTATTAAAAAGGTGAAAAGGAAGGGGGAGAAAAGGGGAAGTAAAAGAAAGAATGAAAGGAAGAAGGGACAAAGGGAAAGGGGAAAGAAAGTGGAAGGATTTGGATATAGAAGGGCAAGCACACTGAAGGTGGTGGTATTCAGAAACAAAATACTGGGAAATATGGATAAAATGAAAAAGGGTAAAAATACACAGGGAAGATAGCATGAAGGTCAATAAAGAGTAAGTAATTATAAATTTTAATGTGAATGGGATGAACTCTTCCTTCAAAGGGAAGCAAATAGAATAGCAAAATATATTTTGCTTCAGCTGAAGTGAAAAAACAGGGGTAGCAAACCTTATCTCAGACAAAGCAGCAACAAAAATGAATTTCATTTAAAGAGATAAGGAATGAAACCATATTCTTCTAAAAGGTACCATAGACAATTAAGTAATTTCAATACTAAATATGTATGCAACAAATGGTATAGCATCTAAAGTTTTTTAGAGGAGAATTTGAAAGATTTAGAATACATAGACAGCAAAACTCTACTGGAGGGAGACCTCAACCTCCCACTCTCAGATTTAGATAACATAGAAGTTAAGGAGGTAAATAGAATGTTAGAACCCCAAAACATTATATACCTTAGGAGGAAATTGAAGGAGGATAGAAGGGAATATCCTTTTTTCTGCATTACATGACACTTACCCCCCAAAATCGACCGTGTACTAGGGCATAACAACCTAATAATCAATTGTAGAATGGCAGAAATAGGGAATACAATTTTCTCAGATCATAAAGCAATAAAAGTCACATGCAATATTGGGACAGGGAGATATTGACCCAAAACTAATTGAAAACTAAATAACCTCATTTTAATGAATGAACAGGTCAAACAACATATTATAGAAATAATTAATTATTTCATTCTAGATAATGACAATAATGAAACATACCAAAACTTATAGAACACAGCCAAGGAATTCAGGGGTTATATAATATTTTCAAATGCATACATGAATAAATTAGAGAAAGAGGAAATAAATGAATAAAATATGGGAAATGAATAAAATTAGGGAAAGAACAAATTAAAAACCATCAATTAAATACTAAATTAAAAATTCTAAAAAGTAAAGGAGAAATTAATAAAATTGAAAGCAAGTAAACTTTTGAAATAATGAATAAAAATGAGTTGGTTTTATTAAAAAACAATAAAATTGATAAATCTCTGGTAAATTTGATTTAAAAAAGAAAAAAGAAAAGAAAATTGCTAGTTTCATAAAAGGAAAATGTTAAATGAAGAGGACTTTAAATTAAATTGATAATTCAGCATAATTCTGCCCAACTCTATGCCAATCAGTTTGATGTTCTAAATGAAATGGATGAATATTTTGAACAAAATAAGTTTTCTAGGTTAAATAAAGAGGAAATTAAATATCTGAATAAGCCTATCTCAGAAAAAGAAATTCAACAAACCATTATTTAATTCCCTAAGAAAGAAATCTCAATTACCAGACAGATTCCCAAGTGAATTCTATCAAACATTTAAGGAACAATTTGTTCCAATTTTATAGAAACTCTTTGGAAAAATTGTGAGGTGGGAACTGTGTTCAACCCTTTCGTTGACACCAATATTGTGTTGATACTTAAATCACGAAGAGTTAAAACAGAGAAAGAAAGCTATAGACCTGTCTCCCTGATGAACATAGATGAAAAAGTCTTAAATAAAATCATTGCAAAAAGATTACAGCTAGTTATCACTCTGATAATACATTATAAGCAAGTACGATTTATCCCTGGAATGCAGGCTTGGTTCAATATTAAGAAAACTATAGTATAATTAATTTTATCAGTAAAATACCTATCAGAAATCATATGATTATATCAATAGATGCTGAAAAGGCTTTTGATAAAACACAGACCCCTTTCCTACTAAAAAACAATAGAGAGCTTAGGAATAAATGGATTCTTCTCTAGAATGATAAGTCATATCTATCTTAAATGATCAACAAGCATTATATGTAATAGAGATAGGCTAGAAGCATTCCCAATAAGATCGAGGTGAAACAAGGATGCTATTTTCACCACTATCATTCAATATTGTATTATAAATGTTAGCTTGTATAGGAGCAAAAAATATGTTTTACTATAGTTGAAGTGAAAAAAATCAGGGGTAGCAATCCTTATCTCAGACAAAGAAACTGTAAAAATAAATATCATTAAAAAAGATAAGGAAGGAAGCTATATCCTCCTAAAAGGTACAGTAACAATAAATAATAGTAATTTCAATACTAAATATGTATATACCCAAAGGTATAACATATAAAGTATTAGAGGAGAATTTGAAAGAGCTACAAGAACACGTAGATAGCAAAACTCAAATAGTAAGAGACCTCAACCTCCCACTCTCAGATTTAGATAAATCTAACCATAAAATAAACAAGAAGGAAGTTAAAGAGATAAAAAGGTTGTTAGAAAAACCTAGATATTATAGACTTATGAAGGAATGGGGATAGAAAGGAATATACTTTTTTTTTCCTGCAGTACATGGCACTTACACAAAAATTGACCATGCACTAGGGCATAAAAACCTACTGATCAACTGCAGAAAGGCAGAAATATCAAATACATCTTTCTCAATTCATAATGCAATAAAAATCACAAGCAATATTGCACCAGGGAGATAGAGACCCAAACCTAATAGCAAACTAAATAACTTCATTTTTAAAAATTGGTGGCTCAAACAACAAAGAATTAATTATTTCTTCCTTAATGTATGTACCCTTTGATACAGCAATATCATTACTTGGTCTATACCCCAAAGAGAGTATGAAAAAGAGAAAGAACATCACATGTATAAAAATATTCACAGAAGCTCTTTTTGTGGTGGCAAAGAATGAGAACTTGATTGAACATACATCAATTGGGGAATGGCTTAATAAACTGTGGTATATGCATGTGATGGAACATTATTGTTCTATTAGAAATTAGGAGGGATGGGAATTCAGTGAAGTCTGGAAGGATTTTCATGACCTGATACTGAGCAAGATGAGCAGAACCAGAAGAATATTTTGCACCCTAAAAGCAACATGCAGATGATGGTCAACCTTAATGGATTTCCTGACTCCCTCAGTGCAATAATCAGACACAATTTGGGCATATCTAGAATGGAGAATACTATCTGTATCCAGAGAAAAAATGTATAGCTTGAATAAAGACCAAAGTGTATTACCTTTAATTTTAAAAAAATCCAATCTTATTGTGTAATTTTGCTAACTCTTATACTATATGTTTCTTCCTTAAGGAGATGATTTTTCTCTCTCATCACATTCGTCTTAGATCAATGTGTACCATGATAACAATGTAAAGACTAACAGACTGCTTTCTGTGGGAGGGGTGGGGTGAGGGAAAAAAGAGTATGGGGAAAAACTGTAAAATTCAAAATAAATAAAATATTTAAAAAACACTAGATAGTTTAAGAATAAATTAAATTTTCCTTAAAATAATAAGCAGTATCTATCTAAAACCAATGATAAATACTATTTATAATGGGATAAACCAGGAGCATTTCCAGTAAGATCAGGGTTGAACAAAGAATGCCCATTATCACCATTATAATTCAATCTAGTATTAGAAATGTTAGCTTTAACAATAAAAGATGAAAAAAAGTGAAAGATGTAGTATTCACTATGAAGAAATAAAGCTTTCACTATTTGCAGATGATAAGATGGTGTAATTAGAGAAAATTATCTAAAAAACTACTTTAAAAAATTAACAAATTCACCAGATTAGCAGAATATAAAATAAACCCACACAAATTATCAACAATTCTATATATGACCAATAAAACCTGAGCAATAGATAAAAAGAGAAATTCTAATTAAAGTAGCTACAGAAAAATTGAGAATCTCTCTCTTCCAAGGCAAACCAGAAACTTTATGAATACAATTACAAAGCCTTTTCTCATCCAAATGAAGTCAGAACTAACAATTGGAAAAATGCCAATTGTTCATGGCTAGAAGGTGCTAATATAATAAAAATGACAATTCTATCCAATATAAAATACTTATTCAATCCATGCCAATCAAAGTACAAAATAATTATTTATCGAGCTAGAAAAAATAATAACAAAATTCCTCAGGAGCAACAAAAGTTCCAGAATATTGAGGGAACCAAAGAAAAAAATATAAAGGGTGGTCACCTAGTTGTACCAGATCTAAAACTATGCTATTAAATGACAGTCATTAAAACTTCCTTGACTGTGTAAGATATAGAGCAATGGATTAGCAGATTAGAATTGGTTCCAAAGAAACAGTACAAAATTATTATACATATCTACTGTTTGAGAAAACCAAAGATACTAGCTTCTGGGCAAAGAACTCACTATTTGAAAAACATTTTTTTTTTCAAAAACTGAAAAAAATAGTATGACAAAAACTGGGCTTAGACCCACATCTCTCACCCTATATCAAAATAAGATTTAATTAGGTACATGATTTAGACATAAAGTGCAACCAAAAAAAGATCAATTAACAGACCAAGAAATACTCTATCCATCAGATCTATGGAAAGGGGAGAATTTAATGAATAAGCAAGAAGTAGAATGTAATATAAATTGCAAAATGGATGATTTTGATTATATTAACTTAAAAGTCTTGACACTAATAAAAAGCAATGCTGCAGAAATTAGAAGAAAAAGAAAAGAGAAACATTTTGACTGCTCAGGGTTTTGATAAAACTCTCATTCCTAAAATATATAGGTTTACATCAAATAGCCACATTTCTTTGCTCATGAGGGAATAATTAAGAGAGTGATTAGGATCCTGGTCTGGAAAATAGGAATATTTGAATTCAAATCTGTGACTAGGTGTAGGACCATGGGCTAGTCATTTAACATTATCACCATCATTTCCTCACTTAAAAAATGGAGTTGTCAATAAAATCCCATAAATCCCATTGTTGAATTAAGGTTAAAATATGATACTATTAATAAAAAGAAGTTATTCATATGTTATACTGACAATTTCATCAATTTTATAATTGAAAATAAGGCAACTTCCCAAAATTTCTAAAAGAATAAAATGTTTGATCTTCCTGATGTCATTTTTTTTAAACAAATAACAATCAACAGACAGAGCTAATTGGGGCCATTTACTGTAATTCATTGCCATTATTTGGCAGATAAAAACCTTGAAATCAACTTGCTAAAAACCTTATAAGCAATATTAATGACAGATTGTAGACTGGGTCCTACCGAATTCTTCTTTTTTAAATTAATGTTTTATTTTCCCAAATGCATTTTATGAAAGTTTTACAATATTCTTCAATGTGCCTATGTATATTTTTAAGTTACAAAATTTTCTTCTACCTCCCCTTCCCATCCCCCTCCCCTAAGTCAGGTTAACATTGTGCTTATACATTTATGTTAAGCATGTTTACAAGTTAGCTGTTTTGGTTATGAGGAATTAGGATTAAAGAAAAGAAATACATAAGAGATATGATTTCTAAAAAACTATTGCAATGTTTATAAAATTCTGAAAGATTTTGCTTTGCTTTGTTTTGTTTTTCTTCCTCTGGATTAAAAAAAATGTCAAATCTGAATAGATTTTGCAAAGAAAGAATCCACAAAAAAGGATGCACTGAAACAATTTCAAACTCCAAAGTATCTTTAAAAGACTTCAGGAAAGTTCTGTCTCACTGGGGTAAAATTCTGTCATAGCA
The DNA here is from genome assembly GCF_037893015.1 of Macrotis lagotis. NCBI lineage: Eukaryota > Metazoa > Chordata > Mammalia > Peramelemorphia > Peramelidae > Macrotis > Macrotis lagotis. The sequence goes on along the minus strand of NC_133666.1, from coordinate 315,738,833 downwards.
AAATTCAGAATGGAGAGAAATATGGAGATAATTATCATGAATGGAAATTTGAATACTGGAACCATTCCATAAAATATAAGTGGATAGCAGAGTGGATTAAGACTCAGAATCCTATAATATATTGTTTGAATTAAAATATTTGAAGCAGAGAGATATTCATGGAGTATAGAGAACAGTATGAAGCAGAATATATTGTTTACCCTAAAGGGAAAAAAAAAGCAAAAAGAAAATTCAGAGTTAGCAATATTTGTCTCAGATAAAGTAAAAGCCAAAAGCAACACAATTAAAAGAGCTAAGGAAGAAAACTACATCTTGCTAAAAAGTATCAGAGACAATGAAGCAATATAAATATTAAAGATATATTTACCACTTGATATAGCATCTAAATTCTAAGAGGAGAAGTTAAATAAGTTAAAAGAAGAAATAGACAGCAAAACTTATATTGGTAGGGACCTCAATATCCCTCTCTCAGAATTAAATAAATCTAACTAAAAAAAATAAGAAAGAAGTCAGGGAAGTGAATAGAATATTTAAAAGAAATAGATATGGGGGGCAGCTAGGTGGTGCAAAGGATAGAGCACCAACCCTGGAGTTAGGGTGACCTGAGTTCAAATCCATTCTCAGACTATAATTCCTAGCTGTGTGGCCTTGGGCAAGCCACTTAACCCAATTTGCCTTGCAAAACCCCCCCAAAAATTAGATATGGTTTATTTCAGGATGAAATTCAATGGAAATAGAAAGGAATCCACCTTTCTCTCAGTGGTAGATGTGACCAAAACAAAACTTGACCATTTATTATAATATAAAAACCTAAAATTCCAATGTATAAAGATAAGTAACAAATGCATACTTTTAGATAATTATGAAATCAACCAGTGTGTGTAATAAATTTCCCTAGAAAAACAGAAAATTAATTAGAAAGAAAATAACTAAGTTCTAAAAAATGAGTGGATCAAACACATTAACCATTGCATGTAAGACAATGAAAATATGTACCCAATAGCTGGTACTCAGCCAAACATTTTTAGGGGAAATTTCTGCATATGTAAATACTTCCATGTTAAAATAGAAAAATAGGAGATCAATAAATCTAATATGCAACTAAAAAAATCTAGTAAAATACCAAATTAATAATTCCTAATTCAAAAACTAAATTAGAAAAACTGAAAATCTAAAAAAGAAAAATTTATAAGATTCAAAAATAATAGTTATTGAAATAATAAATTAATCTAAGAATTGAATTATAAAAAAAATTAAAAAGATAAATTTTTAATTTGACTAAAAAATAGAAGAGAACCAAATTGGAGTTAAGATGGCAGAATGAAGCCAGAAATTCTTGAGAAACTCTTTCCCAGATCACTCCAAATGCCTTTAAATTATGCTTCTAACCAATTTCCAGAGTGGCAGAATCCATGACATTAATGAGTGAAACAATTTTCTGACCAAAGACAACTTGGAAGATCAACAGGAAGGGTCAGTTCAACTGGAGTTGGAAATAGCCATAGCACAACCTGGGCTGTGCCAGCTACCAGAGCTCCTTTGTTCTTTCAGGAATGAGCCATAGTTTGTCTAAGTCCCTGGGGACAACTGGGTCCACAGCTATGGGGGGAGTTCCAAACATCTTAGTGCAGGGATTGCCAAGGACAACTTGGATTGTGAGTGGTAAAACTCTTCCACATCTGAGTGAGTGAGGTGGCCAAGCTAGCACAGGTCTCAGCACAGCAGCCCTGGCCCTGAGAGCCAGAAATATACTTGTGGAGCGACCCAGCAGGTGTTTCCAGATTGTTAATCTCATGGATGGTAAAGGAGTCAGGAAAAACTGCAGATTCTTTTTGGTATCCCTAGGACAGAACTCTGTTGCTTTGCCAATACTCAGATCCAGGTCCCATTCTGGGGCCCTATATTGCAATAGCAGAGAAGGACTTCTTTTCACAGTTCTACCACAGAGGGGAGCACTTGTCACCATCCACAGAGCAGAACACAGCTCAGGAAAGGAGTCAGAGCTTCTCATAAGACTGAAGGAATTGAACTTTCTGGGGACTGAGTAGAGGGTATGTCATTGAAAACAGTGACAAAAGTACTCAAAAACTTGGGAAGGTGCATTATCCACCAGGGAAGCAAAACCTCACCTTACCAAAGAGTTAAAATCAAGTCAAAGACTGGGGAAATGAGTAAACAATAAAAGAAAAAGAATCTGATCAATTACTTTGATACATGGAGGATCAAACACACTCACAAAATGACAAAGTCAATGCTTCTGTATCCAAAGCTCCTAAGAAAATTATGAATTGGTCACAGGATATTGAAGAGCTCAAACCAGACTTTGGAAATTTAATTTAATAGGAAAATTTGGGGAGAGAAATGAGAGTGTTGCAGGATCAAGAATAGCAAGTCAGCAGTTTGGTGAATAAAATACAAAAAACTATTGAAGAAAATAACATCTTTTAAAAATTTTATTGATTTATTTTGAATTTTACAATTTATCCCCTAATCTTATTTCATTCCCCCCCACCCCCCACAGAAGGCTGTCTATTAGTCTTTACATTCTTTCCATAGTATATATTGAACTAAGTTGAATGTGATAAGAGAGAAACCATATCCTGAAAGGAAAAAAATAAAATATAAGAGATAGCAAAATTACATAATAAGATAACATTTTTAATTAAAGGTAATAGTCTTTGGTCTTTGTTCAAGCTTCAGAATTCTTTCTCTGGCTACAGATGGTATTCTCCATCACAAATATCCCAAAATTGTGTCTGATAGTTGCACTGATGGAATGATCAAGTTCATTAAGTTTGATCGATAAAATAATTATTTTCATTTTTGATACTGGTAATTTGATATCTTCTTTCCTTTTTAAAATCAGATTAAACATTTTATTACTTTTTCACAAAACCGATTATTATCTTGATTAGGTCACTGATTTTCTTACTTTCAATTTTATTAATCTCTCCTTTAATTTTCTGAATTTCTAATTTAGTTTTTTTTATTGTGAATCTTTGAATTGATCTTTCTCTAACTTTTTAGTTGAATACCCAATTCCTTGATTTTTTCCTCTTTTTTTATTCATAGTAACATTTAGAGATATAAAATTTCCCCAAAAAACTGCCTGGCTGCATCCCATAAATTTTGATATGATGTCTCATTCTTATCATATTCTTGTATGTAATGATTGATTATTTCTGTGATTTTCTTTTTTATCTATTGAATATTTAAATTTTTTATTTAGTTTCCAATTAACTTTGATTTATCTTTCTATGACCTTTTAATATATGCAATGTTTATTGCAATATGGTCTGAAAAGTATGCATTTATTATTAATGCCATTGACAGTTTCCCATGAAAATTTCCTGCAAGATGTTTTCCAGGTTCTTTATTTGATATAGTCTTTCTGTTAATCCAGTGATTCATAAGTTCTCTCTCCTGGATCAATTTCCCAGGTCATTTTTTCCTGAATGGTACTTCATTCAATTTTTTTTAGCCTTTTTACTTTGTTTGATGGAATTTTGTCTCATAGATTCATTGGTCTCAATTTCTCCAATTCTAATTTTAGTGTTTTATTTTCTTCAGTTAGTTTTTGTTATTCTTTTTCCAGATGGTTAATTTTAATCTTTTTTTTAGTTGCATTCCTTTTCCAATTAGTTGGTTTTATTTTTCAAGTGCTGAATTCATTTTTTTGGTTGTTTTTAATTTAAAGGAGTTGATTTCTTTATTTAATTTTTCATAATTTTCATGCCTGATTCTGATATCTTTTTCCTCTTCTTTTTGGTCTTCTTCTCTTCTTTAATTTTGATATTATTTTTAACCTCTTCTATGAGCTTTTCAATCTGAGTACAATTCATAGTCTCTTTTGAGACTTCTTCTGTATGTAATTTTTTACTTTTTTCCTGTGGTGGCATTATAATCATCTTTATTCTTCATTACAACTTTCTACAATATTCATCTTTTTGACTCATATTGGAATGTCTGAATTTCAGGTATCATAGGGAGTATAGGCCCAAGATTTTGTGAGGTGATTGAGATCCGATTCCTGGCATGTTGTTGACCAAAATGTGCGGTCTAGGTTTTGCCTTTGCAGAAGTTTCGTTCTTCCTTTATGTTCAGGTTCTGTCTATTCAATGGTTTGTCCCCAATCCAATTCTGTTTTTTGACCCAGTGTTCCTAAGGTTCAGACTTTGTTTGAGTTTGGAATCCTACCTACTAGCTTTCTGTATATATACAGAACCTGGACCTATAGTGTTGTCAGGCTGACCAAATTGTGGCTAAAAATCAAACCCTGACTTTCCTGTTTTCCTACCTAGCTGTGCTCTACTTCCCCTTTTTCCTCTAAAAGACAGACCCTTCACTAAAGATCCTACATGATGTCTACTGTTGCAAATTTTTTGGTGGAATCTGTAGCTTTAATATCTCTGCAGAAGTATTGTTTAGCTTTTTGCATGGAAAAGTTCTGGGAGCATGCAAGCTTCACATAGCTATCTTGACTCCCTATTTGAGCTTTTCTAGCTTAGGATTTTTTCTTATTAGCCACAGTTAGACAAGTTGATTATTGACCCTGATTGTGATCTCATTTTGGTATACTTTAAGTGTTAAGGGCAGCAAATGAATTAAAATATTCTGTCTTGCTTCTATGATTTGCAAGAGAGAAAGAGAGAGAGAGAGAGAGAGAGAGAGAGAGAGAGACCTTTTATCATATGCCTATGAGATAGAAATTAATTAGGTAATACTCATTTCTCCAATAATAGCTCCTGATAGTAGATAACATTTAGAAAACATTTATATAACACTTCTATGTCAGACACTAGCATGGATACTTTAAAAGCATTATCTCATTTGATTCTCAAACAAATTCAGGTTGTAGGTCTTATTCATATACATATGAATAGTGAGCTAAAACTTGGTAGGATGACTTGCCAAATGTCACACAACTAATAAATATCTGGGACTACTTTTTGAACTCATGTTTTTCCTGATTACAGGTCTGGCTTTCTAAGTCCAAGTCCATTTGTCACTGCAAATGTCTGTGTTTCATTGATAACATATATTAAATTAATAGCACAGAACATGGGATCATCAAGATGTTTTTGTGTGACATTTAAACATCTGTGAATCTGAGGTAAAAGATGCAGTAGTGAATAAGCATTGATAATTGAATCAAAATTAATAGTTTAATTTGAGTAGTTGTTCTATCATTTACTAGCAATGCGACTAACAATATGTAGCATAACTTCTCTGGATTCAATTTCATCTATTATAAAATGAAAGCAACAGTATTTGTCTGGAGGCTTGATAAATTTGTTGTAAAGAAAGGGCATTGATTTCTGTTAGTATCATCCTTGAAAATCTTAGGAAGTTACTAAGGACAGTGTTCTACAAATTTCAAGCTATGACCCTTGGGTTGGTTCTTGCCCTTTGTTATCGAAGAAAATTAAAAGACAATGACATCACCATGTTTGAGAGAAATTGCAGTGCTTCTGTCTATGGCTGATCAGACCAATATGAGGTTGCAATGCTCTACCACAAGTTGGGCACAAACATTACATGTGAACACCTTGGATGGCTACTCTAAACTTACGAATGTCAAGTTTCCCCTGAGCAGCTTCAATTCTGCCTTCCTCATAGAATGCAAGATCCTCACCAATGAGTACACACCATGTTGGGTGGTCCTGTGCCAGTGTCTCCCATGCTGTACTACCAATCCAAAATTCTTCAATGGGACTTCAGGGTGTCATGGTATCATTTCTTCTGTCCCTTTTCTGAGTGCTTTTATGAATTCTCTATAAAATTGTTTTGTTTTGTTTTTTGGCAAGCATACGTCTGGCATTTTTAATGCATCCAGCCAATTGCCGATGTACTTTCTGTAGTAATGTTGCAATTCTAGGAAGTTTAACTCAAGAATGGACTTCAGTGACTGGAATGTTCTCCTGCCAGGTGATCTTCAGAATCTTCCTAAGACAATTATGGAAGCAATTCAATTTCTTGACATGGTATTGGTAGACCATCCAGGTTTCATAGCCATATAGCAATGAGGCCAGCACAATAATTTGCTTGACCTTTAGTTTGGTGGTCAGTCTAATAACTTTTCTCTCCAATACTTTCTTTTGAGTGTCCCAAATATAAACTAGCTCTGGCAATGTGAGTTTCAACCTCATAGTCAATGGGTACCTCCTTGGAAATACTGCCAAGGTGAGAGAAGTTGTCCATAGTACTCTAAACTTCTCTATTTGTTGTAATCAATAGTTCCACCTGTGTATGATATGGTGGTCACTGATGGAGTACCTGTGATATCTTGGTGTTAATTGTTAGACCAAAATTAGCCCAAGTAGCAGAGAATTGATCTATACTTTGCTGCATGTCAGCTTCAGAGGCTATATTGAGTGAACACTCATCTGCCAACAAAAGATCATTTAGCAACCTGCCCTCCACTTAGTTCTTGACTTGTAGCATTTTCAGGTTGAAGGATTTGTCATCATTGCAGTCATTAAGGTCATGTTCATCCTCAGTGAAGACATTTGGTAAAATGGCTGAAAACATCATGCTAAAAAATATGGAGTCAAGGACACATTCTTGCTTTACTCCATTGGTTTCTGGGAAATCTTGTGAGCAGCCACTATCCAGAACCCAGGCATGTATGCTGTTATGAAACTGACCTAATACTGATGAACTTTTTAAGGCAACCAAATTTTGATGTAAGCCCTCATGACTGATGTTATCAAAGGCCTTGGTCAGATATACAAATCTTGTAAACAGACCTCTGTTCCTGGCTTTATTCCTGGAGTTATTGGGTAACAAACACTGTATCAACTGTTCTTCTACCCTTTCTGAAGCCACACTACCTCCCAGGGAGGTGACCATCTTTCAGGTGAAGGATCAGTATGCTGAGAAGGATTCTGGGAAAAAACTTACCAGTAATGACTAAAAGAGAAATAGCCCCTGTGATTGTAACATGATAATCTATTCCCTTTTCCTTTATACAAATAGAAAGTAGAGACAATGAATTCTTGGGGAATAAACTCTTCTTGTCATAGAACCTAGAAAATTTCAGTTTTGGATGAGTAATGGACAATCAACCTTGTAGATCTCACTGGAACAGAATCAGCACCAGGGGCTTTAACACTTGAAAGGAGCTTAATGGCATTGAAACCCTTTTCTTCAGTTGGAACTTCATTTAGGTACTGATTTACTTCAACTTGAGGCAAAAGGTCAATAGCTTCTGTATTGATTGATGATGGTCTTAAAAGAAACCTATGGAAATGGTCAGCCTATCTCTTTAGGAACATGTCCCTATCGTTAATCAATGTGAATCCATCAGCAGCCCTCAACAACAAATAGTCAGATTAATATTTTACATAGTCATTTGTGTTAAGCAGGTTTACATAGTTATTTTCAGTATGAGGAATTAGGATTAAGGGAAAAAATATATAGGAGAATTTTTTTAAAGTGTACATAGTGTCCATCAGATTCTGAAGGGTTTTTTGTCTGTTGGTTTTGTTTTGTTTTGTTTTGTTTGTCCATAGATGATTTAAAAGGGTTGTCCTAGCTCTCTGAACTGTTGAAAGGAGCTGCAGCAATCATGGTTCCTTGACACACAATGTTGTTACTAATGTGTAGAATGTTCTATTGGTTCTGCTCCCTTTGCTCAGCATCAGATCCTGTAATCCATTTCATATTTCTCTAGAGTCCAACCATTTATGGTTTGTTTTAGAAAAATACCATTCCATAATATTCATATACTATAGAATTTTCAACCAATCCCCAATTGATGGGCAACCTCTCAATTTTCAAAACTTTGCCACTACAAAAAGAATTGTTAGGTATATTTTGGAATATTTAGGATGTTTCTTAATATCTTATGATTTTTTCTGAATGAAGGTTTAAAATAAGAACTGTGGATCAAAGGGTATGCAGTTTTAAGTTTCATTGGGAATATTTCTATATTGCTGTCCAGAAGGGTTCTATCAGTTCACAACTCTACCAGCAATGCATTAATGTCCCAATCTGACCACGACTTCTCCAACATTGATCATTTTACATTTTTCCCATCATAGCCAATCTAATAGGTATAAGATAATGCCCCTTAGTTCTTTCAATTTTCATTTCTCTAATAAGTAATGATTTAAGCATTTTTATATGAATATATAAAGAATTAATTTCTTCATTTGAAAACTGTCTATTCATATATTTGGACAATTTATTTTGAATAATTTGAAAATAACCCTGGTTTTATTGACACAGATTCTTCCTTAGATGAAGTTGCATCAAATTTCATCCTGGCACATGATTTTCCAATAAATATTTTGTTTTTCAAAAATATGAATATTTTATTCATTTCCAACTATACACAATTGTAGTTTTATTGATCATTTTTGCAAGATTTTGAATTTACAAATTTTCCTCCTCCTTCCCTTCCCAGCACCCTCCCCCAACTAAAAGGCAATATGATAGTCTGTACTTTGTTTCCATGATAAGCATAGATCAAAATTAAATGTATTGAGAGAAAAAATATATCCTTCAAAAGAAAGAAATGTTAGAGATAGAAAAATTATGTAAAACATAAGATGACTTTTTTTTTAAATTAAAGGTAGCAATTTTGGTACTTCATTTTAATTTCACATTTTATTCTCTGGATTCAGATGGTATTCTCCAACACAGATCTCCTAAAATTGGGCCTGATTATTGCACTGATGGTGTGAGGAAGTCCATGAAGGCTGATCAACACCTCATGCTGTCATTTTATTTAATTTGTTTATTTATTTTCATCCATTTACACACACATAGTTTCAAGTTACAAAATTTCCTTCCACCCATCCTTCCCAGCCCCCTCACCTCAGAAGGGCACACACATTTGTTGATAAACATATTGACAGATTAGTAGTAGTTTTTTTTTCAGTATGAGGAATTATGAATGAGGGAAAGAGATACATAAGAGTTAATTTTTATTGAGTTTTTATCAGAATCTGGAGTATAGATAGTGTCTGTCTGTGTGTGTGTATGTGTGTTTATGTGTGTGTGTGTGTGTGTATGTGTCTTTTGTTTTGTTTTGTTGTTCTTCCTCTGGGTGGAATTATAAATACATAAACCTATCAAATACAATTCTTCTAGCTCTCTGGACAGCAGAAAAGAGCTACTACCATGAAGCTAGTTCATTGCACAATGTTGTTGTGAATGTGGACATTGTTCTCTAGGTTCTACTCCCCATGTTCAACAATGCTTCTCTAGAGACTGGCAATTCATAGATTCTTATAGAACAATAGCATTTCATAGTATTCATGTATAATAATTTGTTTAGCCACTCCTGAATTGATGTGCATCTCCTCAATTTCCAATTCATTGCCACTACAAAAAAGTACTGTTGTGAATATTTTGGAACATGTAGGAAATTTTTCCTTTTTTATAATTTCTTCTGGATGTAAACCTAGAATTGGAATTGCTGGATAAAAGGGTATAAACAGTTTTATTGCTTTTGGGGTATAGTTCCATATTATTCTCCAGAAAGGTTGCATCCATTCACAAATCTACCAGCAATGCTTCAATGCCCCAATCATCCCACAGTCCTTTTAATATTGATTATTTTCCCTTTTTCTCTTCTTGGTCAATCTGATAGGTATGAGGTGAGACCTCACTGTTGTTTTAATTTGTAGTTTTTTAATCAATGAAGATTTGAAACATTTGTTTTCATATGATTATATATAGCATTAATTTCTTCATTTGAAAACTCTGTTCATATCCTTTGACCATTTATCAATTGGGGAAATGCCTTGTGACCTTATAATTTTGATGCAATTCTCTGTATATTTTAGAAATGCGACCTTTATTAGAACTTGTTGTGCAGAGTGTTTCCCGGCTTTCTGTTTTCCTTCAAATTTTGGTAGCATTGTTATTATCAGTACAAAAAGTTTTATTTAATATAAATATTAAAACACTGACCTTGAGAATGGTTCAAGAAGGGAGAATTTGAGAATTATTGGCCTTCCTGAAAACATTGAGAGAAAAAAATCTGGATTTAATATTACAGCATTTAGTGATGGAAAATTGGCCTGATATGGAACCAGAGGGCAAAATAGTTATTGAAAAAATACATTGATCTTCTCCAGAAAGAGATCCTGAAATGAAAACACCAAGGAATGTTGTGGCCAAATTCCAGGACTATCAGAAAAAAAGAAAAAATCCTAAAAGCAGCCAGAAAGAAAAAAAAAATAGGTACCAAGGAACAACAGTAAGGACTATGCAGGACCTGGCTGCAGTAACATCAAGGGATCTAAGGGACTGTAATGAGATATTCCCAAGAGCAAGGGAGCTGGGAATACAGCCAAGAATCCACTACCTGGCAAAATTGAGCTGTCTCTTCCAGGGAAAAAGATGGACATTTAATGAAATGAGAGACTTCCAAGATTTAATGATGAAAAGACCAGAACTAAATAGAAAATTTGGACATCAAACAGGAGGCACAAGAGACACATGAAAAATTAAAAAAAAAAAACTGCAATACAATAAGATGATACTGGCTACTACTACCCATTCTACTACTACTACTGGATACTACTACCCATTCAGGAGAAAGGGTCTTATAACTCTTGAGAACTGTAAATCTATCAGAGAGAATATACCTAGCCAGAAGTAATGGACAAATCATAACTTTTCTGTGACTCAGATAGAATGATTTAAAAACAGTAACTCCTTAAAAAGGGGGTCAGTAATGAGAAGGGAGGTTGGAGGGAAACAGAATGGGAGAAATCTCATTATATTAAGAAGTACAAAAGACCTATTGTAATTGAGGGGAAGAAGGGAGGAGGTGAGAGCCACCAGAATCTTCATCTCATCAGACTTGGCTTAATGTTAACTTAGACACACTTAATGAAGTTAAGAAACTTATCTTAGCTTTTAAGCATTAAAAGAGGAAAAGGGGATGGGGGACAGGGATGGGGACACAAAGGGGAACTAACAGAAGGAAGCAAAGAAAGGTAAAAAAGAAAGGGGGAATTAAGGAAGAGGGGCGTTGATATAAGAGGAGAAACACACTGAAGGTGGCGGTATTCAGACACAAAACACTGGGGAATATGGATAATGGAAAAATGGAGAAAATATAAGCAGAAGGAAGATAGCATGTAGGACAATAAAGAGTTAGCAATAATAATTTTGAATGTGAATGAGATAAACTGTCCTTTAAAAGGTAAGCAAATAGCAGAGTGGATTAAAAAACAGAATCCTACAATATGCTGCTTATAAGAAACTCATTTGAAGCAGATAGATACATAGAGAGTAAAGGTAAAAGGTTGGAGTAAAATATATTTTGCTTCCACTGAAGTGAAAAAAGCAGGGGTAGCAATCCTTATCTCAGATAAAGCAGCTGCAAAAAACAGTGTTAAAAAAGAAAAGGAAGGAATCTATATGCTCCTAAAAGGTACCATAGCAATCAAGTAATTTCAATACAAAATATCTGTGTAGCCAATGGGACAGCATCCAGATTCTTAAAGGCGAATTTGGAAGAGCTACAGAAAGATATAAACAGCAAAATGGTACTACTGGGAGACAGCGACATCCCATTCTCCGATTTAGATAAATCGAATCATAAAATAAACGATAAGAAATTTAAGGAGGTAAATAGATTGTTAAAAAACCTAGATATGACAGATCTATGGAGGAAACTGAATGGGAATAGAAAGGACTATACTTTTTTCCCCTGCAGCACATGGCAGTTACACAAAAATTGATCATGTACTAGGACATAAAAACCTAATAATTAATTGCAGAAGGGCAGATTTCTTTCTCATATCATAATACAATACAAATCTTATGCAATACTGGGCCAGGCAAATCTAATAGACCCAGAACTAATTGGAAACTAAATAACCTCATTTTAAAGAATGAGTGTATCAAGCAACAAATTATAGAAAGAATTAATTATTTTATCTTACACAATGACAATAATGATACAACATACCAAAACCAATGGGATACATTCAAGGTGACTGTCAAGGGATATATTATATTTTAAATGTTTACATAGATAAAATAGAGAAAGAAGAAATCAATGAACTGAATATGCAATTAAAACATTTAGAGAAAGAACAAATTTAAAACCCCCCAATTAAATACCAAATTAGAAATTCTAAAAATTAAAGGAGAAATTAATAAGATTGAAAGCAAGAAAACTATGGAACTAATAAATAAAATCAAGAATTAGTTTTATGAAAAAAACAATAAATTTGATAAACTTCTGGTCAATTTGATTTAAAAAAGAAACAAGAAAATCAAATAGATAGTATCATAAAAGAAAAAGGTAAAATCAACACCAATGAGTAAGAAGTTATTATAGTAATTCAGAATTATTTTGTCCAACTCTATGCCAATAAATTTGATGATCTAAGGGAAATGTCTGAATATTTACAAAAATATAGGTTGCCCAGTTTAAAAATGAAGAGGAAATTAAAAACCTAAATAACCTTCTCTTAGAAAAAGAAATTGAAAAAATTGCCAGGGCCAGATGGATTCACAAGTGAATTCTAGCAAACATTTAAGGAACAATTGGCTCCACTTCTTTATAAACTCTTTGGAAAAACAGATGAAGATGGAATTCTGCCTAATTCTTTCTATGACACCAATATGGTGCTAATACCTAAACCAGGAAGAGTTAAAAAAAGAGAAAGAAAATTATAGACCTATCTCCCTGATGAATATAGATGAAAAATCTTAAATAAATTCTTAACAAAATGATTACAAGTTATCACTAGGATAATACATTATGATCAAATAGGATTTATCCCAGGAATGCAGGATTGGTTTGATATTAGGAAAAAAGTTAGTATAATTAATTATATCAATAACATAACTATCAGAAATCATATGAAAATATCAATAGATGTTGAAAAAGCTTTTGACAATATACAGCATTCATTCTTAATATAACACTAGAGAATGTAGGGAAAAAAAATGTGTTGTTCCTCAGAATAGTAAGTAGTATTTATCTGAAACTATCAACATGCATCATATGCAGCAGGGATAGGCTTGAGGCATTCCCAGTAAAATCAGGGGTGAAACAAGGATTCCAATTATCACCGCTAATATTCAGTATCTTATTAGAAATTTTAGCCTCAGCAATAAGAGGAGGAAAAGAAATTGAATGAATTAGAATAGGAAAGGAAGAGACAAAACTCTCACTCTTTGCAGATGACATGATGGTAGACCTAGAGAATCCCAAAAAATCATTTAAAAACTATTAGAAATAATCAGCAACTTTTGCAAAGTAAAAGGATATAAAATAAACCCTACTAAATCCTCCACATGGCTATATGTAACTAGCAATATACAGAAGAAATAACTAGAAAGAGAAATCCCATTCAAAGTAAACTCAGACAAAATAAAATACCTGGGAGTCTACCTGCCAAGGCAGACACAAAAATTTTTTAAAACAATTACAAAACTCTTCTCATGCAAATAAAATCAGATTTAATTAACAGGGCAAACATCAACTGTGCATGGATAGGTCGAGTTAATATAATAAAAATGAGAATTCAACCAAAACTAAACTACTTGTTTAGTTCTCTACCAATCAAAATTCCTGAAAAATAATGAGTTAAAAAATTTGCAAGTAATTTTATATAGAAAAAAAGTAAAAAATTTCCAGGAATTCAATGAAAGTAGGGCAAAAGAAGGCAGCTTAGCCTTACCAGATCTAAAATTATGTTATAAAGCATCAGTCCTCAAAACTGTCTGGTACTGGATAAGAAATAGATTTGTGTATCAGTGGAATAGACTAGGTGCAATAGCAGAAAATGATTATAGTAATCTGCTGTTCGATAAACCCAAAGAACCCAGCTCCTGGGATTAAAACTCTCTTTGATAAAAGGTGTTGGGAAAATTGGTAGTATGGAAGAAACTTAGACTAACACTTCACACCTTATAGCATGAAAAGATCCAAATGGTTAAAGGATTTAAATATAAAAAATTATTATAAACAAACTAAAAGATCAAGGATTAGTTTACCTGTCAGATCTATGGAAAGGGAAATAGTTTATGACCAAGGAAGAGATGGAGATCATCATTAAAAACAAACTAGATAATTTTGACTACATTAAATTAAAAGGCTTTTGCACAGACAAAACCACTATAACCAAGATCAAAAGAAATGTAATAAATTGGGAAACAATTTTTGCAACTAGTATTTCTGACAAAAGACTCATTTCTAAAATATACAGAGAATGGTCAAATTTTCAAAAATAGAACAAGCCATTCTCCATTTGACAAATGGTCAAGGATAAACAAAGGCAATTTACAGCTGAGGAGATCAAAGCAATCCATAGTCAGATGAAAAATTGCTTCAAATCATTACTTATTAGAGAATTTCAAATTAAAGCATATCTGAAATTACACCTCACACCTCTCAGACTGGCCAATATGAGCAGAAAGGAAATGATCAATGTTGGAAAGGAAGTGAAAAATCTGGGATACTAATACATTGTTGGTGGAGCTGTGAACTCATCCAAACTTTCTGGAGAGCAATTTGGAATTATTCCCAAAAGCCAACAAAAATGTGCATACCTTTTGATGCAGCAATGCCACTCCTGGGTCTATACCCTGAAGAGATTATTAAGAGTAAAAAACATGACTTATACAAAAATATTTATAGCAGCCCTGTTTGTGGTGGCAAAAAAGTGAATGTGATTCAATTGGGGAATGGCTTAACAAACTGTATTATATGTATGTCATGGAACCTATTGTTCTATTAGAAATCAGGAAAGACAGAAATTCAAGGAAGCCTGGAAGGATTTGCATGAACGGATGCTGAGTGAGATGAACAGGACCAGAAAAATATTGTACATCCTACCAGCAACATGGGGGTGATGATGAAACTTGATGGACTTGCTCTTTCCATCAGTGCAAGCAGGCACAATTTTGAGCTATCTGCAATGGAAAATACCATCTTTATCCAGAGAAAGAATTATGGACTTTGAACAAAGACCAAAGACTATTACCATCAGATTAGAAAAAAAAAAAACAAAAAAAAAGTTATATTATGCGATTTTACTATCTGATACTTTATTTTTCATCCTCAAGGATAAGATTTCTCAGTCATCATATTCAACTGAGATCAATGGAATCAATGTAAATACTAACAGATTGCCTTCTGTGCTGGGGTGGGGGTGGGGGGAGGGAAGCAAGAATGGGGGGAAATTGTAAAAGTCAAAACAAATAAAATCTTTCTTAAAAGAAAAGTATTTGTTGTCAAAATCATTCACTTTGAAGTTTATAATATGTTCAAATCCTTGTTTAGTCATAAATTTATCTCCTTTCCATAGATCTGATAGACAGACTATTTCTTAGTCTATTGGTTTATTTCTGGTGTCACTCTTCACATCTAGATCCTGTATCCATTTTCACTTATTTTGGTATGGGGTGTGAAATGTAGATCTATGCCTACTTTTCTGTACTATTTTCCAGTTTTCCCAACAATTTTTTTTTCAAAGAGCTGATGTCCTTGTGTTTATAAAATTGTAGATTTCTGTATTCATTTACTGACATTATTGCATTTCCTTTTAATTTTTTTTTTATGATTTAAGGCATTGGGATTAAATGACTTGGCCAAGGTCACCCACCAAGGCAATTAAGTGTCTGAGGCCACATTTGAACTCAGATATTCTTGACTCCACGGCAAGTGCTCTATCTACTGCACCATGTAGCTGACCTCTATTACTCTATTTCTTGACTAGTACCAGTCAATTTTGATTTCTGCTGCTTTAAAGTATAGTTTTTTAGCTCTGGTAGACCTAGGCCACTGCCATTTACATTTTCTTTCCTCAGGTTCTGTGATATTCCCGCCCTTTTGATGATCCAGATGAAATTTTTTACTATGTTTTCCTAGCTCAGTAAAGTAGTTATTTGTTAGTTTGATTGATATGACATCACTCCATGTTGTTAGGGTGTACAATAATCTGCTGATTATGATCATTTCACTCAGCATCAATTCATGCAAATGTTTCCAGGCTTCTCTGAAATTCCATCCCTTCTGTTTTCAAATAGAATAATAGAATTTTCATCACATGCATGTACCACAATTTTTTCAGCAATTCCCCAATTGAAGGACATTCCATCAATTTTCAATTCTTGGCCACCACAAATAGAGTTGTTATGAATATTTTTGTATATATGAAGCTTTTACCCTTTTTCCTGATCTTCTCAGGATACAAACTGACTAGTAATTTTGCTGGATCAACGAATATGCACATTTTCATTATCCTTTGGACATAATTCCAAAATGTTCTGCTAAACAAATAGTTTAGTTTTGATAGAATTCACATTTTTATTATATTAGCTCTGCCTTTCCATGAGCAGTTGATGTTGACCAGTTATTTAAATATCATTTTATTTGTGTGAGAAGTGTTTTGTAAATGTTTTCAAAAAGGTTTTGAGTCTACCTGCCAAGGTAGACTCCTAGGTATTTTATATTGTCTGAGATTACTTTGAATGGAATTTCTCTTTCTAGCTCTTTCTGTTGTATCTTGCTAGTCATATATAGAGACGTTGAGGATTTATGAGAGTTTTTTTAATATCCTGTGATTTCACTAAAGTTGCTAATTGTTTCCAGTAGTTTTTGGATGATTTCTTGGGATTCTCTAGTTATACCATCTTGTCATCTGCAAAGAGTGAGAGTTTTGTTTCTTCCTTCCCAATTCTAATTCCTTCAATTTCTTTTTCTTCTCTAAATGCTGAAGCTAACATTTCTAATATGATATTGAATAGTAGTGGTAATAATGGGCATGTTTGTTTCACCCCTGATCTTATTGGGAATGCCCCTAGCCTCTCCCCATTGAATATAATTCTTATTGATGGTTTCAGATAGATACTCCTTATTATTCTAAGGAACAGTCCATTTATTCCTACACTCTCTAATGAGAACTTTGCAGCTGCCTTTTCTGAGATAAGGATTGCTACTTCTGCCTTTTTCACTTCAGCTGAAGCAAAACATATTTTACTCCAACCTTTTACCTTTTCTCTGTCTGTCTGTCTGTCTGTCTGTCTGTCTGTCTGTCTCTGTCTCTCTCTGTCTCTCTCTCTCTCTCTCTATATATATATATATATATATATATATATACATATATATATATATATATATATATATGTATATATGCCACAAATCAATATCTTGTAAGCAACATATTGTACAATTCTGGTTTTAAATCCACTTTGCTATGCACTTACATTTAATGTGATAGTTCATCCCATCCACATTCAAAGTTATAATTACTTACTCTTTATTGCCCTCCATGCTAACATCTCTGCATTTTCTCCTTTTTCACTTTATTCATTTTCCCCAGTATTTTGCTTCTGAATACCACTTCCTTCAGTGTCTTTCCCTCCTTAAATCCAGCCCCCTCCCCATGCTATCCTCTTTCCCTTTCACTCTTCTTCCTTCTCTTCCTTCTGTTAGTTCCTCTTTTCTTCCCTATTCCCCATTTACCTTTTAAATACTTGAAAGGTTAGGTAACTTTTTTAACTTGACAGTGTTTATATGTTAATGTTCAGCCAAATCTAATGAAAGTAAGGTTCAGGTGGTTCTCACCTCCTCCCTTCTTCCCCTCTATTGCAATAGATCCTTTGTACCTCTTCACGTAATGTGATTTACCCCATTCAATCTCCTCTATCCTCTCATCTCTTTACCATCGCCCCTTTTTTAAAAATCATTATATCAGAGTCATGGACAATTCATGAGTTTATAATACTTCTGACTAAATATATTCATTCTAGTAGCGTTACAATTCTCAAGAGTTATGAGAATCTTTCTCTCAGGTGGGAATCTAGCCAGTTTCTTCTTATTGGATAGCAGTATTTTTTTCTTTTCCCTTTTTTTAGCCTGTTAATGTGTATTTTTATTCTTCTTTTTGAAGTTCAAATTTTCTAATTACATTTGGTCTTTTCATTAGGAAATGTTGTAAATCTTCTATTTTGTTAAATGTCCATCTTTACCCCTGGGAGATAAGACTCAGTTTTGCCACATAGTGAATTCATGCCTAGATTCCAAGCTCCCTTGCTCTTCAGAATATCGCATTGCAGGTCCCTTGATTCCTTAATGTTGATGCAGACAGGTCCTGTGTAATCCTTACTATGGCTCCTTGGTATCTAAATTGCCTCTTTCTAGCTTCTTGCAGGATTTTCTCTTTTATATTATAGTTATAAAATTTGGCCATAATATTCCATGGTGTTTTCATTTGGGGTTCCCTTTCTGGAAGGGATAGATGTATTCTTTCAATAACTATTTTACCTTCTGGTTCCATGATATTAAGACAATTTTCCATTACTAAATCCTGTAATATTGAGTCCAGACTTTTTTTTAATCCTCAATGTTTTTAAGAAGCCCCAAAATTCTTAAGTGGTCAATCCTAGATCTATTCTGGTATAAGTGATTTTGCCAATGAGGTATTTTACACTTTCTTTTTAATTTTCTATTTTTTGGGTTTTGTTTAACAGATTCTTGTTGTCTCATGAAGTGATTAGTTTCTTTTTTTAATATTCATCACTATATCAAGTTTATTATTCCAATGGCACTAATACATCTGTAGATGTTCATGATGACAATCACACTGAACAAAATTTTCTTGCCTGCTACTTTCTGGCCAACTAGATTATATCTCCTAAACTTTCTCTTCACCCTGCCTGACAATCCTCTACAGGCCATTTACTCAAGAAAAACCTCTTAATGCACTCATTTGCTCTTTTTTGGGCACTATGTTTTCCTTTGAAAAATGAAGAAAAAAATGTTAGCTACCCATCCCAACCCACCTCCCTGGCCAAATATACCCTGCAAAGGGTTCACCTTTTTCTGCCTCTTTCAAGACTTTAATAAATATGGAATCAGTTAACTCAAGTTGCATCAAGTGGAAATGTTTCAAGTTATAGCACTGAGTGGGCCCCAAATGTGTCACGTCAAATACAGAAACCTATAAGGCTGAATATCAAAGTGTTTTGAAAGTCTCAAGTTGCTATGAACTAATTGAGCATATGCAAAGAGATGTCACTGAAGTTTTAACAATGTGCTGCATTGGTATTATGCTAAAGTCCAACAGGAGTTTGAACTGATGTCGGAGGGAGCTTTTACAATTTGTCCAAGAAGTTGTCCAGGGCTGGGATACCTTCCTTTAGCCCTTTGCATTTGCAGATCTCTGCCACAACCTGGCAAGGGCAGCTAGTGTTGTCAAAGAGATCTTCAGGAAGGATCTGCCAATGTTCAAATACACACTGAAGGAAGGCTTGGCCACCTGTATTAGACCTCAAGTCAGCTATGAAGCTGAAAGATTCACTGATAGGCACATAGGCTTTTTTACTGAAGAATTTTCTTCATTTACTTTTGAAAACTCCTTTTCCCATTGGTCAATTCTATTTCTAAAGGAGTTTTCCATTTGTCCAATTGGGGTTTTGAGAGAAATATTTTCTTTTTTTGCATTTGTCCAAATGTATTTTCCAAGGGTTTCTTTTCTTTTTTGCAATGTGTGAAATTTCTCTTGAGTTTCCTTTCCCAAAAGTTTTTTTGTAGTTGTTCTTAGGTTGGTCCTTGCACCATATTCCTCTGCCCTTGTGCTGGCTGTCTGTTCTTTGCCCTGGCTCACCCAATCTCCCCTGAGACAGGTCTTGTTGCAAGATGTTCTCCTTACTTCTTTTTCTGGGTTTTGTCAATTGAAATTTTGTTAAGAGGCTTGATTCATATTCCTTCTGAGGAAAAGTCAGCAGATCTTAGTACAGTGGCTGGCTTCTCTACTCCATCTTGCCCAGAAGTATGCAATTCATTTTTAAGAAATAATCCAGCAAAATTATCCTGAGATCCTAGAAGTAGAGGGTAAAATAGAAATTGTGGGAATCCATAGATCACCTACTGAAAGAGACCTCTCTCCCCCCAAAACATTTTGAAAACCTCTCCCAGGTATATTATAGTCAAATTTCAGAATGTCCAAGTCAAAGAGAAAATACTACACACTCTGTCAAAAAGAAACAATTTTACTACTATGGCTCTACAGTCAGGATTATACAGGATTAGGCAGGATCTACATTAAGGGCTTTTGAGTCTTTAAACATGATATTCTGAAAGGTAAAAGAGCTTGTATTACAAGGGAGAATTAACTACCCAACAAAAATTAACATCCTCATTCAGGGGAAAAGATGGATTTTCAATGAAACAAGGGACTTTCAAACTTTCCTGTTCAAACTACGTGAACTAAATAGATAGTTTGATCTCCAAGTAGAGGACTCAAGTGTAGCACAGAGATGGGAAGGAATAATTATGAGGAATTTAATGATTTTGAACTATATGTTTTCCTGCTTAGGAATCACTCACATAAACCTCCTCATTTATAAGAGTAGTTAGAAGAAGCATGCATAGAGAAGGCTCAGGAAAGAGTTGAATATAACAGTATAACATATTTTGAAGATGGAATCAGTGGGTGATAAAGGAAAGTACTGGCATAAATGGAAATTGAAGTTAGAAAGTACTAAGATTTTTTACATAAAATAATCATGAAAAAAGCTTTTGCAATGGAGTAAAATGGGAGAAGGTGAGCAGGAATGACATAAGAAATGATACAGTAAAAAAACAATAAGTGCCCAATAGAAATCAGTCTTACAGGGGCTCACTGGCCCTGGAGTCAGGAGTACCTGAGTTCAAATCCAGAACTCAGACACTTAAATAATTACCTAGCAGCCTTGGGCAAGCCACTTAACTCCATTTGCCTTGCAAATCCTAAAAAAATATCAGTCTTACCCCAGAGAAAATTTAGAGGAGATGGATGGGAGAAAAGGGATGGTAGAGTGAGGGGGCAAGTAGGTGATAAAAGAGAGAGATCATGGGAGAGTGGAGTCAGGTAATGCACTTCTGTGGAGGAACTGAGTGAAAGGAGAGAGAACAGAATAAATGGGATTGGGGAGGGATAGAATGGAGGGAAATAGAGCTAGTAATAGCAACTGTGGGAAATGAAAATGAAGCAAATCCTCTGATGGACTTATAATAAAGAAAGTCATTCATCCTAGAGAATGGCCTGATGAAATCTGAACACAGACTGAAGTACACATTTTTCCTTTCTCATTCTTCATTTCCCTGGAGATTTCTCTGTCTTTGTGGAGAGAGGAGGAATTATGTTTTCTATCACAACAAGATTATTGAAATAATAGGAAAATAAATTTTAAAAAGCCATAAAAATAGAATTGTTTAGGGAGAGAATGTGGAAATATATACTTAGAAAACTGGGACTTAACCTATATTTCAGTTAACATAAGTACCAAATTTGCAAAACTATAGAGGAGGACTATAGGAGAGAGTATTTCTTTTTTTGTGGAGGTGGGGACAGGAACAATTGGATCATGAAAAGATTTGGCTTTGTATCATAATTTGGGACATAAGGATAGTGTGTACTCAGAGGGTCAGTGAATGATTATAATTTGATATGATTCATGACTACTGAGAAGAGTATTTATAATGAGACAGAAGAGGAAAGGGTAGTTATTGACTATTAGGCAATGCTGCTTATTAAACAATCAAGCAATCAATTAACCAGTCTTTGAATGATAGCACTTTGATTGATAGTACTGTTGATACATATTGTAAGGTGAAGAGGTACAGAGAAATATTATAGAAGAAGGAAAGAAGAGAGAGAGTAGGAACACAGAATAAATTTTATTCAATAGATTTGGTCCAGAGATGCAATAAGATACATCCACATTTAGGTTTAAGAATCTATCCTACTCTACAGGAAAGGGGGGGGAGCAAAGGGAGAGACTAATAAAAAGAAGGTGAAGATTAAATTTAAAGAAAAGTTAAAGGAGAAAAGGAATAAATGATCATGAGGAGGAATAAGAGGAAAGGAAAGAGAAAAATATAATTGTGGAAAGATAATATGGATGGAAATACAGAATTAGAAATCTCAGCTGTAAATGTGAACGGGATAAATTCTTCCATAAAATGGAAGTAGAAAGAAAAATGAATTATAAAGCAGACTTCTGCAATATGTTATTTACAAAAAGCACATTGGATGCAGAGAGATACACAAAAGGTAAAGGTAAAGGGTTGAAGCAAAATATATTATGCATCAGTTGAAGAAAAAATAAGCAGGAGTAGCCAGCCTGATCTCAAATAAAGCAAAAGCAAGAATCAATCTTGTTAAAATGATATGAAAAGAAACTTCATCTTCATAAAAGTAATTATAGGCAAATCATAGCTAAATATGCATGCACTTAGTGGGATAATACCCAAATTCCAAAAAAAATTGATTGAAATTCAAGGAGACTTAGAGAGCAAATTTGAGTAATGGGGGACCACACTTCCCTCACTCAGTACTCTATAAATCTAACCACAAAATAATCAAGAATGTAAATAAAATACTAGAAAACTTAATTATGATATACCTCTAGAGAAAACTTAATTACTTTGGAAAAGAATATACCTATTTCTCTGCGCTACATGGCTCCTATACCAAAATTTGCCATGTACTAGAGTATAAAACCCTTATATTCAAATTAGAAATGCAAAAAGTTACATGAAATAAAGGATCATGGAAAGGTTAAGCAAAAATTATTTAGAAACTAAATAATTGTTTTAAAGAAAATTTTGTTTATTTTGAGTTTCATAATTTTTCCCCCATTCTTTCTTCCCTTCCCCACCCCGCCACAGAAGGCATTCTGTTAGTCTTTACATTGGTTCCATGTTATACATCGATCTCAGTTGAATGTGATGACAAAGAAATCATATCCTTAATGAAGAAAAATAAAGTATGAAATAATAAAATTGCATAATAATATAACACTTTTTTTCCTAATTTGAAGGTAATAGTCTTTGGTCTTTGTTCAAAGTCCATAATTCTTTCTCTGAATACAGATAGTATTCTCCATTGTGCCTGCTTGTTGCACTGATTGAATAAGCAAGTCCATCAAGGTTGATCATCATCCCCATGATGCTGTTAGGATGTACAGTGTTTTTCTAGTTCTGACCATTTCACTCTGCATCAGTTAATGCAAATCTTTCCAGGCTTCCCTGAATTAAATCCCTCCGGGTTTCTAATAGAATAAGAGTGTTCCGTGACATACATATATTTATTAAGCCATTCCCCAATTGAAGGACCCTAACTTTATTTCCAATTTTTTGCTACCACAAACAGGGCTACTATAAATATTTTTATGTGAGTGATGTTTTTACCTTTTTTTTAATCATCTATTCAGAGTATAGACCCAGTAGTGGTATTGCTGAGTCAAAGGGGATGCACATTTTTGTTGCCCTTTGGGCATAATTCCAAATTGCTCTCCAGAAAGGTTGGTTGAGTTCACAACTCCACCAACAATGTATTAGTGTCCCAGATTTCCTGCATCCATTCCAACATTGATCATTGTCCTTTCTGGTCATATTGGCCAGTCTGAGAGGTGCTAGGTGATACCTCAGAGATGCTTTAATTTGCATTTCTCTAATACTTAATGTAAATAATGTAATTTTAAAAAATGAATGGATCAAAAAAGAAATCATAGAAATAATCATAATTGCATCCAAGAAAATGATATCATTGCAATATTTAACCAAAATTTTTGAGATGCAATCCAGGTAGTTTTTAGGGGAAATTATATATCTCTAAATGTTTATTTATATAAAATAGTGAAAGAAAACAGCAGTGAATTGGGTATGCAACTAAAAAAAGCTAGAAAAAGAAAAACTTAAAGATCCCCAAATAAATCCTATATTAGAAATTTTGAAACTCAAAGGAGAGATTAATAAAGTTGAGACTAAAAAAGGCAATTACCTGATAAATAACACTGGGAATTAGCTTTATGAACAAAACCAATAAAATAGATAAAACATTGGTTAATCTGCTTAAAAGGAAAATAATAGACCAATCAAACTGCCAGTTTAAAAAATGAAAAAAGAATGAAATAGTCACCAATGAGGAGCATAGTAAAAAATAAAGTCAGAACGAATTTGCCAAACTGTATGTCAATGAATTTGATAACTTGAGTAAACTGTATAAATAACTGCAAAAATACTAACAATACAGTGTAACAAAAGAGGGAATAAAATATTTAAATAACTCCATTTCAGAAAAAAGAATTTCCCTAAGCAAAAGTTCCCAGGTTCAGATGGATTTACAAGTGAATATTACCAAGTATTTAATGAGCAATTAATTTCTATTTCACATAAACTGTTTTTAAAAATAGGAGAATTTCTGTCAAATTCCTTTTATGGCACCAATATGGCACTGATAGCTAAACTAGGAAGAACCCAAATGGACAAAGAAAATTATAGGTCAATCTCCCTAATGAATATTGAATCAAAAATCTTAAATATAATTATAACAAAGATATTGCAGCAAGTTATTATAAGGACAATATACCATTAATAGGTAGGATTTATGCCAGGAAGGCAAGAATGGTTCAATAATAGGCACTCAATATAATTGAATTAACTGAAATTATTTGATAATGTCAATAGATACTGAAAAAACCCTTGGAAAAGTTTATCCTTTCCTTTTAAACACACTAGAAAGTACAGGAGTAAATGGATTTTCCTTAAAATAATAGACAATATCTATTTATAACTATTTAAATATATACTTAAAATCTATTTAAATTCTATTTAAATTATCTATTTAAAGTCATTAGCAATTATTATATATAGTGAAGCTAAACTAGGAGACCTTTTAATAAGATTAAGATTGGAACAAGGATGCCCATTATTATCATTACTATTCCATATAGTATTAGAAATGTGAACTTTACCAATAAGAGACAAAAAAGAAATTGAAGAATTGACAATCAGGAAGCAAAGCTTTCACTACTTGCTAGTGATATGATAGTATACTTAGAGAACCTAAGGAAAATCATCTAAAAAAAATACTTGAAACAATTAAATTTGATGAAGTAGCAGGATATAAAATAAAACCACAAATCATCATCATTTCTACATATGAACAATAAAACCCAAAATGCAGAGATGGAAAGATAAATTCCATTTAAAGTAACTGCAGATAATATTAAATACTTGGGAATCTACCTCCCAAGACAAATACAGTAACTGTATGAACACAATTATAAAGTGCTTCTCACCCAAATAAAGTCAGATCTAAATAATTTGAAAAATGTGAATTGCTCATGGTTATTTAAAGCTAATAAAATAAAAATGACAATTCTTCCCAAATTAAATCAGGCATTGATCTACATCTCACACACTATGTCAAAATTAAGATTAAAATAGATCCAGGATTTAGACATAAAGTAGAAAACCATAGACTAATTAAAAGAACAAGGTATACTATATCTATCAGATCTATTGAAAGGGGAGAAATTTATGACCAAACAAAAAATAAAGTACATTAAAATTGCAAAATGGATGACTTTGAATTTATTACATCAAAAAGATTTTACACTAAAAAAAAAATGCTTAATATACTAGAAGTACATAAGACATCTGGAAAATAATTTTCACAAGCTACTTGTTCTGTTATAGGTCTCATTTCAAAAATATACAGAGAATGGCTTCAAATTTAAAAGGTTACAAGTCATTCTCAGTTGATAAATGGTCAAAGGATATGAACAGATGGTTTTCAAAGGAAGAAATTAAAGCTATTTACAATCACATAAATTTTTTTTCCAAATCATTACTGATTAGAGAAATGCAAATAAAAAAAAAAGCTATGAGGTATCACCCAAGAGTTAAAAGATTGGCCAAGATGACAAAAAGGAAAACAATCGATTTGGGAGAGGTTGTGGGAGAAATGGGATAATTAGGGCCTTCTTTGTGGAGTCCTGACTTCATGCAACCATTCTGGAGAGCAACAATGAACTAGGCCCAAAGACCAATTAATTTGATCATAACCTTTGACCCAACAATACCAGTATGAGACCTATTTCCCAGAAGAAATCATAATATATGGGAAAGGTCCCACGTGTCCCCAAATTTTCATAGCAGCTCTTTTTTGTAGTGACAAAGAATTGGAAATTGAGGGAAGGCCCATCAATCGAGGAATGATTGAGCAAGTTATAGTATATGAATGTTGATGAATTGTACTGTTCTGTAAGAAAGCATAAAGTATCAGACATTAAAGAATGAAATGAATTACAGGAGCTGATGCTGAGTGAAGGGGGCAAAGCCAAGAGAACATTAGACATATTAACTACAACATTGTGAGTTGATCAACCTTGATGGATTCATATCCTCACAACAGTTCAGACAGCTAGGACAACCAAAGGAGACCAGTTATGGACAATGATATTCCCATCCAGAGGAAGAAAAATAAAACAAAATAAAAGAAACAAAAAACCTACACAATCTGAATGAACACTATTTAAAAATTTTCTCCTAGTTATTTATTTACTATTTTATGGATTTCTTTCTTTTCCCTTATTCCTAATTCCTCAATCCAAAAATGACTAATCTGTAAACATGCCAAACACAAATATGTATGTACAATATTCACTTTACTGCTGTTGAGGGAAGGAAGGTGGGAATGGAGGGTTATAGGAAATAAGGTAATTTAAAAATATGCATACACATGTGCATGAATGTTGAAAAACTTTTATAACATGTAATTTGAAAAATAAAATAAAACATCAATAAAATAAAGTTTTTATTGAAAAAAAGGATCACAGTACATTAGAATTCATCTGAAAATCAAATTTGCATCAGAAGTGCTCATACAAGGTAATGAATTTACTGTCCATATAAAAACTTTTTTTTATTGCCAGAAGTTTAATAATAGAATTAACCTTTTGTCTTCAAAGACTATGGAGCAATAGCTCTCACATATGTCCCTGAGAACAATTCAAATTTAGTTTCATATCAATCTGGAAAGGCATTATATGAGTCAGCCTATACTCAAAATCTTAAATATCTTCTCCACTTTTTGCAGAAATTTTTGCCAGTCACCCAAATGACACATTTTACTAAACAGCATATGAAATAAAGAAATAATAGACATTTCTCCTCTTCCTTCTTCTTCTTCTTCTTCTTCTTCTTCTTCTTCTTCTTCTTCTTCTATCATAACCAATGAGAAAATGTACACAGATTTACCACATGTGACCAAAGCACATGAATGATGATACAGATACTAGAAATTTCTGCAAGCAAAGAATCCTAATAAAAGGAAGATAAGCATGTAAGATGTGAGCAGGACACATATATGAGAATTGCAAATATGATATATGTTTCCAGGTTACACGTGTTGCAAAGGTAAATCATACCTTAGATATGCAACAATACTAACATTTTCAGGTAGTATTATTACTCTGCATTCTATTTGACTCTGTAAATTATGTTTCTTCTATCTGTTGGATATGTAATTCTAGTGACTTTGTGGTCATGATAAATTACCTAAAATCATTATATATACTTCATTTTTTGAAGACTATCTGGAGGCAAGTCATTCTCCCATCCCCTTAGATGAAATAACTATATATGAAATAGCTCTTATAAGGTCATGGGAGCAATTTCTTAATAATACCCAGAGGCTTTTAGCTAAGAAATGTGATTGCCAAAGAAAAGTCAAGAAAAGATTAATCTTTTGTTGTAACTTTGAGTATCTGAGGTTGAATCTCATTCTTTTGTTTTAGATTGTTACAGAAATAGAAATTTCACTCATATAAACTGATAATTTTATTCTCTTTCCATTTAGATATCAGTTGTTCCAAAAAAAATTTTCAGACATGTCTGGCAATGAAAACTCAGAATAACTTGTTTGAAGATAGCCTTTTTTATTTTCTAAGATCCAAGTTAATCTAAGATAACACAAAAATTGATTGAGAGATACACATTCAGCATACTTATATCTCCTAGAAATGAATTAATTCCTATCTTCAGTATGTATCTGTCAGCAGCAATGAAAAACAAAAACAAAAAATAAAAAACAAAAGCTGACAGTGCAGCTAGTTGGTGCATTGGCTAAGGCACAAACCTCAAGTCAAAATAGACCTCAGTTATTTGATTATCCCTAGGTATGTAACCCTAGGTAAGTCTGATGGCTTCACAAAAGAAGTGATGATGATGATGATGATGATGATGATGATGATGATGATGATGATGATGATGATAATAATAATCTGTGTTTTCATTAGTATATTGTCCAGGTAAACAACTCTCTTTGATGTCAGATGGCATTTTGAATGCCCCTCTAATAAAATATGCATTGTTTCTGGCATTTATTCTCAAAGGAGGGAAGAAAAATATGTTCACTTCTCTCCTTTGAGATTTCTTTTTCTTGATGGTGAAGAGAATAGTCCTTGGATATCCATGGCAACTAGTGAAATAGAAAATATGTGTTTTGCGAACTAGGGTGAAAGCTAATGATGCAGAGAATTATGAACGGAGAAAAATAAAATCAGAAACAAGTTTTGTAATTTTTAGTGCTGTTAAATCTGGGAATCTTGTTAAGGGTGTGGAAAGACCTTTGCTCTTGAGACATTAATTGATTCCTATCATTTCGTTCTTTAATGAAAAATTTGTAGCCTGTCTCCACATTTCCAACTCCCAGCCTTCATGGCTCTATCTGGTTTCAGTCATGAAAGGAGGAGGGGATTTCCCCTTTTGTCATCAATACCCAGATAAAAAGCAAGGCTATAAAACCTGACCTGGTCTCCACTTGGGGCAAGTCCTCTCTCTCTCTCTCTCTCTCTCTCTGCTGCCCAGTCAGTTCTGAATGATCCAGTTAGTTCTCTCTGACTGTCCTAATCCCTATCTCTCTTCCTTTTTTTATCCCACTCTCTGTCTCAGTCTCTGTTTACCAAACAACCTTGCTTAGTCTTTTGTTATTCATCCTGTTCTAAAGTGTTTGTTGACCCTGTTTAATTTAATATAATTCAAAATAAAATCCTGAACAGTTTTAAATTCTCAGAAAGAGCATGAATTAATTCATCTTTTAGTGACCCTTGTTCCTTGGTTACCCCAACTTTCTATCCTTATCTGGTTACCTCAAATCCCAGGGGCAGCATTGTCAATATGCAAAAAAAAAATGAGAAAGCAAAGGTTTCAAACCTGTGTATGTAAAGTGAGTGAACCAGATTACAATGGAATAGTGAACAACTCAGTGAAATTAGCAAAAATACAATACTACATAAATAATGCTTGTGATTTTGTAAATGGAGAGGTGGTCAATATGGATCTGATTTTATTTGTTTGAAATTACTTCCTAACAGAAAAAAATTGTTACTATAATGACAGAAATTGTTAATACCAAATGTAATATTATATGCCAAGTTCATTAAATGAACCTAGAAATGTCAGAATTCTATTAATGTTTGTATATTACTATCCTTAAGATCATATCTGTTATCTTGAACTGAACCACACCCTAAATCCCACCCTGACATTTCTAACTTCCTTGTGACTTTGGGATTCATTTCCTTAAGTATAAAACAGACAAGAAAAAAAAGTGTTTTGTTTTCCTTGCTGGATTGTTAAGGAACAGATCTTGCTAAGTCAAATTATCCCCCATACCCACTAAAAATGAAAGAAAAACAAGAGAAAAATACCCTCCCCCAAAAAACTTTTCATAGGTCTTTGCTTTGGGAAATCCATGGAAGTATGCACAAATGGAAAATTCTTCAGCTTGGTGGGTTTGTTACCCTATTATTTCAATTATTCCTGAACTCATGCTTATTTTTGTACTTAACATATCTATCAAAATTTATAGAGCCTGATAACTAGACTTTGCTTTGAATGTATAATTGATATTATTGTATATCTTTATGCTAGGGTAGTTAACAATTTTGAATGGAATATGAAAAATTTAGGAAAGTGAAGGGAAAAAACATGGGTAAATTGTTTATAAAACCTGGTGTTTGATAAGAACAAAGTACAGGAAGAGTTAACAGTGGCTAGAAGTTGTATTTCTTTATAATTAATTTCTGTCAAGTAATTAGCTAAAGTCAATAACAATTTATTTTAAATATCAGAAGGAGTTATTAAAAGTGAAAATTAAAAGGAAAAAGACCTAGTGTGCACTAGTATGTTATGTTGTTGGAAAAGTTTAGGAAACATCAGGAAAAATGAAAGAAATGCTCATTCTAAACAGGATAAGCTGGAGTCCTTAGAATAAAAAAGTTTGTAAAAGCTAGTTGGTACAGTGGACAGAGCACTGACCCTGGAGTCAGGAAGACCTGAGTTCAGATCCAATCTTGGAAACTTAATAATTGCCTAGCTGTGTGACTTAGGCAAGTCACTTAATGCTATTGCTGTAAATAAATAATAATAAAAAAAAATAAGAAACCTCATGGAATAAAAAAAATAAAGTAGCAAAGCAGGTAGCTTATAATACTCGCTGTCTCAGGAGTTAGTTGCAAGAAATGGCAGTGAAAGCAAGAAATAAGATTTAAAATTTATAGCAAGTATGGCAAGCAAAAGGAATTCTGTAATAACAAAATGCTCTCTACTTCTTTCAATGTCAAATAACACCTGTGTTTACATGATATATTGGTTCATCACCTATTTAGAGAACAATAAATAAAGCTGGGAAGAGCATATACCTACTTTTCCATTTATCAGAGAGAATGGAATATTCAAGAAAATAATGAATCATGGGATCCTGCATAAATCAAAACCTTTCCAAATATCCTATATATTTTTCTACTTATTCAATTCAAATCCTTTTCTTTTATATCCCACATCTACAGTTAGATCTTTATTTTTCTTTTCTATTCATCTGAGACCTGTTATTCTGAAATGTCCATACATTGATCATGAGATTCTTCCAAGAACAAAATTTAGTCTTTGAAACTTCTCTTTCAAAATTCTCATATTTTCTTTTAACTATAATAAATATATTCTTTGAAAAAATCTCTAATAGTCTTTCTGCCTAAGTAAAGAATTGCAGAATATCACATGGTTTTAATTACCTTTCCTTTATTTCCTTGCCTTTCTGACTACCATCTACTTGGTTCTTCCTCTTCATATTTCTGTTTTTGAACATTTTTATACCTTATCATATCTATTCTCCTTCAACTCAAGATTTTATTTAGGTTATTGTGAAAGTTATCCTCAGATTGTCCATAATTCCTAACAATGAAATAAATCTATTTCTTTTTATAGAACTCAAACTGTTTAAATATTTTCCTGACAAGGTTTAGTTTATTTGCTTTTCTTAATTAATTAATTACTTTCATTCCAAGGAAAAGATTTGGAAATCAGAAGTTCTCTTGATCAGAACTCCACCTTGCCACTGTATGAATCACAAAAGGGAAGGAATGGGGATGGTGGATCACAAAACAATAATTTTTAAGATTTGAGCAGTTTCAGGAGCTATTAGCTGGCTCAGTGTATAGAGCACCAGCCCAGGAGTCAGGAGTACCTGAGTTCAAATGTGACCTCAGGCACTTAATAATTACTTAGCTGTGTGGCCTTGGGCAAGCCACTTAACCCTATTGCCTTGCAAAAACCTAAAAAATAAATTTGAGCAGTTTCTCAAGCAAGGCCAATCCTTGCTTGAGAGTCCTTGATTCCTGTGGGCATTGTTAAGGTGATTTTCTTCTCTTATTTACTAGTGATCTTTTGTTGTTGAAGTGAAGACTATCTTCAACTCTTTATGATTGGAATATGTCCCATTCTTACCTATATCTGTCAGAATTCTTAGCTTCTTTCAAAGCTCAATTCAAATGCTACTGCCTAATTAGTACTTTTCATTATACAATTCCTTGATATCTGTGCTCTTCACTAAATTGCTTTTCTTTACTTTACAAAAAATTGCTGTTTAATTCTGTTTTCATGTTTCTTCTCATGGCAATATGTTTGAATGTTCAGAAGTGGACCAAATACTTGCCATAAAGTAAGTCTTGAGTAAGTAGTTACAGAGAAATTATTACAAATAATTTTGGGAAAAAGAAGTAGAAAATTATTATTTTCATATTAATCAATAATCTGCATATAATGACTATATTATAAATTGGATTTCTCAGAGTTCTCTTTTCACAAGTAAACTCTGATTTGGGAGTCAGAAAGAGCAAAACTACCTGGAATGCTTCATCAAACCTGATAGGATTGTACTAACCTGAACCTACCTGTGTTAAGTGAAGTGAATTAGAAAACTGTATCATCTATTCTATTCTTTAGGCAAATAATAAAGTAACCTCCAAACTAAACAATCATGTTATCTATTCCCACATGCCTCAATGATATCTGGATTTTCCCATACTAGTAGAACTACTCAAACCTTAAAAATATCTGTTTTGGGGAGGCTAGGTTGTACAGTGGATAGAGCAACTGCCCTGGAGCCAGAAATACCTGAGTTCAAATCAGACCTCAGACACTTAATGATTACCTAGCTGTGTGGCCTTGGGCAAGCCACTTAACCCCATTTTCCTTGCAAAAACCTAAAAAAAAAATAATTACCTAGCTGTGTGGCCTTGGGCAAGCCACTTAACCTTGCAAAAAAAAAAATCTAAAAAAAAAATGATTGTTTTGTGATTCACTTTCCCTATCTCTTCTCTTTTGTCTTTCATGTATATAATCATTGCCAACACTGAAATAAGATGAAGTTCTGATCTAGAGAATTCCTGATTTGCAAATCTGTTCCTTAAAACTATATAATTAATGAAACTGCTACTTGATTGCTGGAATCCTGTCTCTGATCTCTTCTGTTTTGCCTTCTTTAGAGACAGGGTCAGTAAAATTCTGTTAATAAGGGAAAATTTAATACAGTGTGGAAAAAATAAATTTTTAAAAGAAAATAGCAAAAAAAAAAAACTAGGTTGAATGAAGTATCTAACAGATTTAATATATTCCTGCAGGAAAAATGTGTGTCATCAAAGACAGAGACATTCACAGAAGTAAAAAAAAAGCAAGAAACTTGGATCTCTGACCCTGAAACCCCAGTTCCCTCCCTCAGGCCCTCATGGGCTGGGGATTGTATCATTCACAATTATCTACTCAGGCTCCTGCATGTTACTCCTTGATATGTTTTCCCCAGACTGCTCATGACTCTACATGAAACACATAATATTATACTTAACCTTAAGATTCTCCTGTGGCAGAGAAATTAATATGTAAAAGGTTATTAATCATGCCCAAAGGAAAGAACTCAAGTTACCCCTATTTATTCATTTATTTCTTGATTGTTTAGAACTTTCTATCATGATGTGGATAAGTGGAGATAACTACCTCCTTTGTTATTTACTAAATAACTGAATCCTTCTTCCTTTTATGGAAATGAAAAATAATTCATTTCTTTCAATCCCTCTCTTTTTCCCTTTTAGTAGATGATGTTTCCAAAACTTGGCTGGGTTTTTCTTTGCTATTCTTTGTTTTCAAACTTTCTAATTATCTATCAACATTTTAGAGTCATTTGGAGGTCTCCATTCTTCCACTGAGGATATTATAGTTAGAGTTCACTTGACTTTCTAGATCTTGGATCACTATTCTAAATTTTTTCACTAGTCTTGCCCTATAATTTTTACTCCAAAACCATAGGTCTTATTTACTTCTCAGTCTGACTGAAAGGGAGCTCTCCATTTTGATTAATTACCTCTCACAAATTATACACAATTTGCAGAAGGTAAACAATGACATAAATTTCTGTTCTAATTTTTCTTTCTTCTGAAGAAATCTAATGTTCTACTGTATATCTAGAGTCTTTTCCAAAGGTCCTTTTCAGTTGAGGTGGCTTGTAAAGATATTCCTTTCTGATAAAAGAACTTCTTAACACATCATTTTGTCATTAGTAGAAAATAAAACTCTAGAACTTATTAGACCAATATAATTATCATTTTAACTTGTAGTTAATACACTGTATTTTGTATTCTGTGCATTCTGTAATATACAGAAAATACAGCTACAAATCAAAATTAACTTAGTTTTTTTTTGACATTATCTTATTTCTTTTAATCTTTCCCCCATTTGGAGGATATTACATCAATTAACAAACAAACTTCAATACAGATTAAACTACGAAAGTATATTCAATAAAGATTGGCAAATTAAATTAAACTTGTAATTTGAAACAGACATTTGATAATAAATTTAGAACAGAGTATTCAATAAATGATTTACTAATAAAAGTTTTAACCTTCTGATGTTAAAATAATGACTCAAACATTTTTAATTGAAAATAAAATTTTCTCTTTATGGTATTTTTTTTTTACAAGGCAATGGGGTTGAGTAGCTTGTCCAAGGCCACACAGCTAGGTAATTATTAAGTGTCTGAGGTCAGATTTGAACTCAGGTTCTCCTGACTCCAGGGCCAGTGCTCTATCCACTGCACCACCTAGCTGTCTCTTTATAGTATTTCTAAACAGACCATAAGACATCCTTCCTCTGATATAATTAATTGACTCATATTCTTTTCCTTCAAACAGAAGTTAACAAATTTTAATAGATAATGTCTTTTGATTTCTTAAAAATGTATTATTGCTTCACTAAATGTCCTCTTACCATTGAAAAGTATTTTAATTCTCAGATCTTAAATAGAAAATTCCAAATAATTAGAACTTTAAGTGAGTTCAGCACACAATGATTTAATATCAATTATAATCTCATGTGGGATTAGCAAGAGATTATTTAATAAAAATCATAATCTATTTCATCCATATTACATAAATGTTTTTACTTCAAAGATGTGGGATGTGTATATACAATATTCCCAGACTGCAAACAGAAACTGTTTCTGTAAAACAGTTTTATCTAATTAAATGTTCAATTATTATGCATATTCAAAAAGAAACAAACAGCAAACCATTGCTTTCAGAATCTTAAAAAACTGGGATATATTTTCTTGTCTGTGTGTAGATTCAACCTGTTTACAGATTAGTACTTTTCAGTTGGAGGAATTAGAATTAAGGGAAATAAGCACATAAGAGAAATTTTTGAAAGTGAATGTAATGTTCACCAGATTCTGAAGGGTATTTTTGTTTTATTTTATTTTGTTTTTCCTTCTTCTGGATGGGGATAACAATAGCTAATCTAAAAGGGTTGTCCTAGTTCTCTGAACTGCTGAGAGGAGGTGCATTCACCATTTGTGAGATCAGCTCAAAATGTTGTTGTTAATGTATATAACATTCTCTTTGTTCTCCTTTTTATCATCAGATCCCTTAACTCATTCCATCTTCCTCTAGAGTGTGATCATTTATAGTTTCTTATAGAACAATAGTATTCAATAATTTTCACATACTATAACTTGTTCAAACATTCCTCAATTGAAGGACATTCCCTCAATTTCCAATTCTTTACCACTACAAAAAGAGCTGCTATGAATATTTTGCAACATGTGGAACTTTTCCAATTTTTTTATGATTTCTTCAGGATACAGGTCTAGAATTGTAATTTCTGGTTAAAAGGATATGATTAGTTATAATGTTCTTTAGGCATAATTCCATATTTCTCTCCAGAATGGTTGGATGAACTCACAACTCCACCAACAATGAATTCATATCCCAATCCTCCGACATTGATTATTTTCCCATTTTATCACCTCAACCAATCTGATAGGGGTGAGGTGATACTGCATAGGTCCTTTTTTCATATCTCTAATCAATAATGATTTGGGACATTTTTTCTATGATTATATATAGCCTTAGTTTCTTCATTTGAAAACTGTCTATTCATACAGATAAATTCAATAAATGAATATAGACATATTCAATGATTTGTAACCTTATAAATTTCATGCAATTCTCTATATGATTTAGAAATGAGATCTTTATCAGAACCTCTAGCTGTAAAGATTGTTTCCCAGTTTTCCCTTTCCTTCTAATTTTGGTTGCTTTCTTTTTATTAGTATAAAACCTTTTTTAATTTAATATTTTCAAAATCATTCAATTTTGAATTTCTAATGTACTATATTTCTGTCTTTGTCATAAAATTTCCCCCTTTCTATAGATCTGACAGATAGTATATTTCTTGGTTTATTAATTTTTCTATGGTATTGCATTTTATGCCTAAATCCTGAAAGCATTTTGATCTTATTTTGGTATAGGATGTGAGATGTGGGTCTTGGTCTAGTTTTTGACATACTTTTTTCCAGTTTTCCCCCATACTTTGTTCAAATAGTGAGTTCTTATCCAAAGGGTTAATGTCTTTGGAGTAGTCAAACAGTAGACTACTATAGTCATTTACTACTTTTTCTTTTGAACCTATCCTAATCCACTTATATATTATTCAATTTCTAAAGCAGTACCAGGCAGTTTTGATAACTGTCACTTTATAGTATAGTTTAGATCCTGTAGAACTAGGCCACCTTCCTTTACATTTTCTTTTGTATCAGTTCCCTTGATATTCTTGAACTTTTTTTATCCCAGATGAATGTTGTAACTATTTTTTTTCTAGTTCAGTAAGATAATTATTTGGCAGTTTGATTATTATGACACAGAATAAGTAATTTATTTGGGTAAAATGATCATTCTTATTATATTAGCTTAGACTAACCATGAGCAATTAAGAGTTTTCTAATTGTTTAGATTAATCTTTATTTGGATAAGAAGTGCTTTGTAATTGTGTTCATACAGTTTCCTGGATTTGGCTTGGGAGATAGATTCCCAAGTATTTAATGTTGCCAACAACTACTTTAAACAAATTTCTCTTTCTATCTCTTGCTGTTCAGCTTTGTTATTCATATACAGAAATACTGATGATTTAATTTCATTTATTTTATATTCTGTTATTCTGCTGAATTTGTTAACTGCTTCAAGTAGTTTTTTAGATGATTTTCTCAGCTTCTATAAATATACCATCATATCATCTGCAAAGAGTGAAAGTTTTTCTGCCTGTTTGCCAATTCTGATTCCTTCAATTTATTTTTCTTCTCTTATTGCTAAAGATAACAATTCAAATACCATATTGAATAGGGGTGGAGGCAAGATGACTGTCTGAAGTTAATATGATCCAGGAACTTTTGCCTACCAAATATAAATGAAGCCTCTGCACTAACATTCAAGCTACAGATCACACAAAGAAAAAGAGAAAATTCAAAGAATCTTCATCATGGAGGATCTTCAATGAAGGTCTGTGTCTTTGGAAGGAAAGGGAAGTAAAACTCAGGAGACAGGAGAGAAGGAAAATCAGAGAGAGGCTTTTAGGCACAGTGCAGTCTAGGTCCCAACAACATGACAACAGCAGAGATCGCAGCAACTAAATAGCAAGCCAACAGAGAGAGTCCAACCCCAAACCTGGTTTGAACCTTGGGAACACCAGGGCAAAAGGCAGGACTGGTTTTGGAAAAAAGGGCTGCAAATTCAAAAATTGCACATAAAGGAGGAAGCAAACTTCTTCAAATGCAAGACCTGGACTGTATAGGCAACATCTTGGCCAATCACAAGGCAGGGATCAGATCCGAGCCCCAACATAAAAAGCTTGGTTCTATACTTCCTATGCCCCAGGAGCAAAGATAAAACAACAAAGATGAGCAAAAAATCTAAAAGAGTATTCATTATAGAAAACTACTTTACAGGTACAGATGATAGCAAGGCCAAGTCAGAAGAAGAAATCAGTGAAAAATCACTTACAGGGGAAGTCTTAAAAGAGACTATGAATTAGACTCAAATGCAAAACCACATGAAAGAACTTAAAAAAGAATTTAAAAACAAAGAAAAGACAAAAATGGAAAAAAAGAAATGAAAGTCATACAGGAAAATTATGTAAAATTGACCAGAGAATTCAACACCATTAAAAAGGAAACACAAAAGGTAATTGAAGAAAATAAAACCCTAAAAATTATAATTGAATGAATAGAAACAATGAATTTATAAGACTACAAGATTCCATCAAATCAAATAAAAATGCTGAAAAAAATGAAGAAAATGTAAAGTGCCTTTTAGGGAAAAAAATGACCTGGAAAATAGATCCAGGAGAGATAATCAATGAATCATCATACAACAAGACAGCCTAAATAAAAAAAAGAATCTGCAAATATCATGTAGGAAATTATTAGGAGAAATTTTCCAAATCTGCTGGAAGAAGAAGGCAATATAACCATTGAAAGAATAGAAAGAATACCTCCAGAAAGAGACCCCATGTTAAAAATTCCAAGGACTATTATAGCCAAAATATAGAACTCTCAAATAAAGGACAGAATACTGCAAATAGCAAAAAGAAAACAATCTAAACACAAAGGAAGTACAATCAGACTCAAACCAGACATATCATTCTCAACACTAGAGGTCAAAGGACCTGAAATTGCAACACAGAATTTACTACACTGCAAAAATGAATTAATACTGTTAAGGAAAAAGATGGATGTTCAACAAAATAAAAGACTACCAGAGTTTTCTGATAAAAATACCAGAACTGAACAGAGAATTCAATTGTCAAATATGTGGCACAATAGTTGCATAAAAAGGTAAATGAAAAGGGGGAAATAAAAAACAAAAAAAAAAAAGGAAATGTAGGTCAAGCCCATTGAATTGTATGCAATGAAATATATAACACTAATACTTCTTGAGAATGTTACTTGTCTTTGTATAATTAAAAGGTTGAAAATAATTGAAGAAATTAGATGTAAAGGATATTTGGGTCTTGCCTTTCTAATGAAGAGGTTCAAAATGACATCACTATGCTTGAAGCAAAAGCAAAATCCAGGAGAAAAGTGTGGTTCTTCCCCATCATTTGCAGAATGTCTAAAGACGTTATAGTCCATGAATATTATGGAATATTATTGTTCTATAAGGCACCATAAATGGTTGGACCCTAGAGAAGCATGGAATGAGTTATAGTATCTGATTCTGAGGGAAGGGAGCAGGACCAATAGAACAATGTATACATTAACAACAATACTGTAAGATGATCATCTTTGCTGAAAGCAGTTCCTCTCAGTAGTTCAGAAAACTAGTACAACTATGTTAGACTGGCTATGGACAATGTTATTTACAGACAGAAGAAGAAAGACAAAACAAAAAAAAAAAAAACAAAAAAAAAGAAACAAAACATCCCTTCAGAATCTAATGAAGAGTTTATAAAATTTATAAAGTGTAAGAAAAATTTATAAAATTATTTCTTAGGTATCTCTTTCCCTTAATCCTAATTCCTCATACTGAGAATGACTAATCTGTAACTATGTTTATCAAAATATATATACATACAAATTTAACCTGACTGTTTATTCTTGAAGGGACAGGGGTGAGAAGGAAATGTGGAAGGAAATTTAGTAACTAAAAATGAATATGGATGAATGTCAAAAAAAATAGATAATCTTTTGTGAAAAAGAGGTTCTTTAAACTTTGATCCACTGATCTAAGTGCTGATGTAAGACCCTGAGTCTCGAAATCTGTGAACTTTAGCCTGAATGCCTGTAAGACCCTGAATGTCAAAACCTATGAACTTGCCTAAATTCTGCCCCTAAGTCCCTGCTTGGTCAGCTAGCTGAGTTTCTGCCAGATCACCTCCTGAAGATTCTGCCTGGTCAGCCCTCAGACCATGCAGCAGGGGGGCTTCTCTGAGGACCTGCATCCAATAAGAACACACCACACCATCTCAAGGCAATCTGCAGGCAGATGCTTGAAACTCTCCTACCGAACCATATATAAGGTCTCTCCTCACTTTACTCAGGGTTCCAGGATCCTAGCCCTGACCTAGGATGGAACCCTAGCTCGAGCTAGTTTAATAAACCCTTGCTATTGCATCTCCATGGTGTCGAGTGCCTCTATTCTGTAATTGGGGACTTTTCTTGGACTTAACATTTGGGTGCTCCAGCAGAGGCCACAAGATGTACTTGGAGGGGTATCTAAAGTAACCAGGTCCACGGCTCTGTATTTGGACTAAGCTGGCAAAGGACCTAGGTGGACCCACTGCTGAATGGTCACAAGCGGGGTTGGGTGGAAGAAGTTCCCCAACCCCTTGGGAGGTCAGTACTGGAAGGACTGATGTTTTGAAATGAGATAAGGGAACCCTTCTACAGGTCAGCAATGACTGAGGTATGGGAATGAGACAAGGTTAACCTGATTTTTCTTTTTGGACCTGGCAAGTGATACTTAGTCCCGCTGGAAGGGACGTAAGCTGACTGGGTATCACCTTTGCTTCTTTTGCTTTGCTTCTGCTTTGATTATCGCTCTTAATCATTTAATCTAAGTTCCAGCTGAGATGGGACAGACCCAGACCACTCCTCTGAGCCTGCTCCTAGACCACTTTAAGGAGGTCAAGGGACCATCCTCCTTGATTCTGGGCTCCCCTTACAGGAGAGAGAGCTACTTCAGGAAGAATTAGTAAAGTAAATATTAAAAGGGACCTTACTTTGAAGTTAAAGGCACAGCAAATATTACCAAATATGTTAAACAAAGAAATTATAGAAAGAAATGTTATTTTAATTTGAAAATAGGGAAAATAGATTTCAGAAAGCCAAGAGAGTCAGGTTAATCCTAAAGTGTATAATGTGGTTACCAAGATGCCTGTATAGGGGAAACTAAGTAGTCTTTTTTCCAGAACGATATGGCATCATCAGAGCTTTAGGAGTTTAGTTATTATAGAAAATTATGGGACATGTAAGTGTTTAAGAATAGGAGACCAACTCCCCCAGAAAGAATCTAGGATGGCCTCTCTCTATATATAATAGTTATTCAGTTTACTCTATTTGAAGAAGGGGGGGGCAGCAAATGTTCTATTTGGGCTAGGGGATTTTTGAATGACTGCCTTCTCCAGAATTTTAGCAGTTGTATTCAAGACATGTTACATATTAAAACCATGGAATGGAAGGTGCCTTGTGAAGAGTAGAATCATAGCTGTAGTATGAATTATGTGACTCTAGTTCAGAATGGTGTGACTTGAGGTCAGGAGGAGCTAATATAAAGGAAAAGTGGAAATGTGAGTTGTATAGTTTGAGTAAGAGATTCTGAAAGTACTGGGAAAGAAAATCCAGACTTAGAGATAATTGGGGTTTCTTTTGAACCATTTGTTAAGTAAGGAAAGTGGTAGAAGTATGTAGACAGAAGGTCTGAGCAGGGTTGACTTTGTACACCAAAGATGGATTTTGGGAACTTGGGAAAAAGGTGTACAAATCATTATGAGAAAAGAAGAAAGTATAGAACTGTAAGTCTATAGGGAGATATGTGTTTATCTGAGATTGGTTTGATTTTAAAATTGCATTAAATTGGTACTTTTTGCAATGTTTGGCAATGAATTGATAAGAAAAGTAATAAGCCCCATAAAGTGAAATGTTTGATATGAAAGCAATTGCTAGGTAAGTGCTAATTTTATTAATGATCCTATAATGTGCTAATCTAAAGATACCTGTAAATTGAATTAAGGGGTTTGTAAAGAATATGTTTGAGTTTGGATTCTGATGTTCTTTGTCCCCTCCAGAGTCATAGGAGTCAAGACAGACTTGTGAGTCAGCTTTAGAATAACTAAACAAGAGCAAGTTAATATTTTACACTGATTGGAATGTGGATCATGTATTTGGGAAGAATCTGGAGTGAGTGAGTAATGATAAACAGTAAAGGTAAAGAATTAGTGCATATCACTTTGATATCTCAAATTGTGGTGAATCTCTCATTCTCAGAACATAGAATGTTCTAATATTAAGAAATGTTGGTCAGTGAAGATAGAAAGTTCTTATAAGTGAGAGCATTGAGAAGTTAGAATTGCACTGATAAAGATAAGAAGAATTTGCAAAGTTTTTAGGCTTTTGGAAAGAAAATGATTTAAAACTAATTTGAATGTAACTTTTGGAATTTAAGAGAAACATGAAGAAAATCTTGTAGTCATAAGAAGGGATTTTTTAGCAACAATTAGTCTTAAGAATTCTTTGTATTTTAAAGGTTTAGGGAATAAAGAGAACATACATGCAATTGAAATATGCTGTGTATAATTAGTAAGCTTTGTATAAGAACAGTGTAAACTAGTAAACTACACTTTTTGAAATTTTTAAAATTGTTTTGTAATAACAAATGAAGTTTCACCTATCACATTTGTAAAGATTTTCTTATGGAAAAAAAAAAAAAACTAGAGAATACCTTGCCAATGGGTTATAGATCTCAAGGTTCTTTTGGCCCAGAAAATTTGTGAAAGGCTTTGTTTTTCACCTCATGTTTATGAAAGGGAATATTGATATGTGAGATCAGTGTAGTTTATTATCTGTTGAAGAGGAAATTATACATATTACTGCATAGTTAAATTTAGAACCCTCAGCCCCTGAATTTACACACCCCATCCCCCACCCCTGTCACCAGGTCCCTTCTGTTCCCCCTTGGAAGATTCCGTCACTCAATAAAAAAGGGGAAAGAGGGTAGCAGGAGGATGGTGGGGAGGTGGGATGTGTGATTGGGAAAAAAATTAATTATCTAAGATCCTGGGGTTAAGAGACTCTTTTATTGAAAGGAAATCATGTTTAATGACTATCTGCTGGCCATATGGCCTGAGTGGTGACTCTCATTGTTTCTAATGTTTGTGAACTAGAGTTTTGGAAAGCATTCTGAGGGTTCTAAAAGAAGAATACTAGTGTTGTAATATTCTGGCAAAATTTGTACAGAATGGGAGGAGTTAAGTAACTAGATTGTTAAATTAGTTTGGGATTAAAAACTGTTTTAACACTACTGTAACTTTGGCAAGGAGTTTGGGATTTTAAAACTCTATTGTAACACCTTTGGGTTAAGAAAACTGGTATTGGGTTACTAAGAAGAGAAACACCTAGGTTATCAGGGATGTTTACTGATGTCTTTTTGGGGAAAAGCTCTAATTGGTTTTAATGTTGAGTTTAATAATGCTAACAGTGTTTTTATTTTGGATAGAGCTTTTGGAATGTGAGTGCTGGGTTTTCTGTATAAGGTGCTCTAAAGTTTTTTATCAGACTAAGCTGTTGGAAAGTTAGTTGAATTGTAATGACATTGGGGTTTAAATGTGTCATATATATGAGATTGGATTCTGAGAATTTTGCTTTTGCTCTAAGAGAAATGAGATGTTTAAGAATCTTAATGTTTAATGTATATTAACAATGTATGTTTAAAGAAGTCAAGAATGTGGACTTCTCTCTTGGTCACTGCAGACAGCTAATGGGGGGCTCTGAACAAATTGCAATTGTGGGCCCTATTGTAAGGTAACTTATTGATGAATATGTTTTTATCAGTTATGTGATGTTCTTTTGTAACTGCAAAGAGATAATATTTGCAATATTTAGCTATCTCTTGTGAAAATATTGTTCTAAATACTGTATTGTTAAAGCCTGGGATTAATGTGATTGCTTTGAAGAACAATAAGAAAAATATGAAAAAGTATGATATTTTCTGGGACAGATCTGTGGATTCATGAATAATGTGATGATGGAGGAATTACTTTGTAAAATCTAGTAATTTGTTACTCTGTTACTCACAGAAATTAATAACACATGTTGAAAATTTAAAGCTACCTAAGATGTTTAAATGGTTTTAAAGAATTCTGTAAAGTAATTTGTATGTTAGGGGTGGCTAGGTGGCACAGTGGTTGGAGCACTAGCCCAGAGTCAGGAGACCTGGGTTCAGGTCAGGCCTCAGATACTTGGTGATTGTCTAGCTGTGCAACCTTGGGCAAGCCACTTAACCCCAATTGTCTTGCATGATTTCAGACAAAGGGATGTCTAAATGTAAGAGGTAGGAGACAGGCCTGTAGGGCCAGTCATAGTTAGAATACCAGATGTTAGACAAAGACCCAGGAAAGATAATCCAAGCTTTAGATAGGGGGTTCCATTAATTGGGACTCCATTAAGATTATAATTGGAATTTAGTGAATTGATTTTCTCTTATGTCAGATATCAGGATGGTCAATAGAAAGGAAATGCCACTGGGTAAATGTCATGTTCTTGCAGCCAAGGAAGCCAAGATATCAGGTGACTGGGATGGGTGGCCAAAGAGGTGACTTCTCAGTAAGGCTGAGGTTGGACCCCTTTGACTTGATTTCCCCAAAATGACATTTGGATAATATCTCACCTGGAAGAATAAATGTGGCCTAAGACATTTGATTTACCCATGTGACCTCTGCCTGGACACTGACATTCAATATGTATATCTATAAAGGAATTTTCCTTTAATGTCCTGGATCTTTATGGTTAATTATTAAAAAAACTTGAAAAATAAATTTTAGGTGAATTGGATCTAATAGCCAAAGATAGGTTAGGTGTGTGGCTCTGACATCTGCTAACAGCTACATGTTATGATAGGAATAAAATTTCTTTAATTTTTAGAAGGGATATTTAGCTAAGAAGAAGAATGGGAAATCCTTAGGATAATTATAGTTCTAAGGTCTAGCTTAAGGAAAGGAATGTGTCAGATAAGTATATCAGGAAAAGGAAAATCAATGGTATATTTGAGAATATTTTGAAAAGTTTCATTTTTGGTTAAGGATGTTTGAGCCATTATTGTGATAAGAGCAAAGGCGAAGATTGTTTTATTTTTAAACCATAT
Source organism: Macrotis lagotis (assembly GCF_037893015.1). Lineage (NCBI taxonomy): Eukaryota > Metazoa > Chordata > Mammalia > Peramelemorphia > Peramelidae > Macrotis > Macrotis lagotis. The sequence continues at coordinate 315,694,553 of NC_133666.1, read as the reverse complement.
ACTGGGTACTCTGAACTAAGATGATTGTTGAATGTATGTTACAAGCTTAAGACAGTATGACAATTCTCATTGGGAGTTCGCTCATATAGTAAAAATTTATTGTGTTAAAATTAAGTATGTGCATCACTATGACAATAAGGCAAAATGTAAATTGCAATAAGCCCCAAAATCTCATTGTCTTGTGAAGAAAACGTGTTTTGATCTAAGTAAAATGTTAAGCAAATCCTTTACCAGAAGACAAAGTTTCAACTAGTCACCTGAGCTGGAGACAACTTTTTAGAACCGATTCAGAAGATGCAGAAGGACATCAGAGGTCTCCAGGAGAGAAGAGAAGAGAGCAGAGACATTGGATCAGTTCATCTCTACCATTTCTCACCAATGTTTACATTTTATTGTCAAGGGATCTGTTTTTGTAAGCTCCCCTTGATAATGAGAATGCCCCTTGCCAGAATAAGAAGGGAGCCCCTCATTGTCCCAACCATAGCCACCCTATTTGGAATAGGTCTGATAGGAGCGGGCACAGGGACTTCCTCTCTCACCCTCCATCAGAAACGTTTCAACTCCCTCAGAGCAGCGGTAGATGAGGATATTAGCAGAACAGATGACTCAATCTGACACCTGGAGAAATCCCTCACCTCCCTTTCAGAAGCAGTTTTACAGAACAGGAGAGGCTTAGACTTGATTTTCCTACAGCAGGGGGGAATATGCACTGCACTAGGAGAAGAATATTGCTTTTACTCTGACCATACTGGCGTGGTCAGAGAGTCAATGGCTAAAGGGAGGGATTGGCCAAATGTAGGAAAGAAAGAGAACCGCAAGAAGGATGGTTTGAAGCATGGTTCAACCAATCCCTGTGGCTCACCACATTGATCTCTACCCTGATTGGCCCCTTGATACTGCTTTTACACCTCCTTACCTTTGGGCCCTGCATATTAAACCCAGTGCTTGCTTTCATTAGGAACAGGTTTAACACTATCCAACTAATGGTACTCAGGCAGTCTTACAACGGTTTCTCTGGGGCTTCTGTGTATCCCTTTGAGGAGCATGAGTGCTCCTGGATTGAACAAGAAGAGGAGGGAATGTAAAACCCTGAGTCTTGAAATCTGTGAACTTTAGCCTGAATGCCTGTAAGACCCTGAATGTCGAAACCTATAAAATGTTGCCTAAATTCTGCCCCTAAGTCCCTGCTTGGTCAGCTAGCTGAGTTTCTGCCAGATCAGCTCCTGAAGATTCTGCCTGGTCAGCCCTCGGACCATGCAGCAGGGGGGCTTCTCCTAGGACCTGCATCCAATAAGAACACACCACACCATCTCAAGAAAATCTGCAGGCAGATGCTTGAAACTCCCCTACCAAACCATATATAAGGTCTCTCCTCACTTTACTCAGGGTTCCAGGATCCTAGCCCTGACCTAGGATGGAACCCTAGCTAGAGCTAGTTTAATAAACCCTTGCTATTGCATCTCCATGGTGTCAAGTGCCTCTATTCTGTAATTGGGGACTTTTCTCGGACTTAACACTGACAAAGCTTAGAACTTTCTCTTAGGAGGGCATCAAAAACATAAAATAATTTGCGACGTTCTCAAGTGCCCTCAGGACTTAGAGAAATGATTTGACTGTGGATGATACTTTGTCTCATGTGATAATAGGTGCTTGAAAAGGGGAGAATGTAGACAAATGATTGCAATTATAATTTTTGGAATTTGAGCCAATGCTGCTTCTCAAGCACACAACAATCAATCTGTGATGATACACTGACAAGAAGATGAATTTAACAAGCAATTAAATAAGTAAATTCTGATTGATGATATTTGATTGATAGTACTTGAGTAAAAAAATAACACCAGGTGAAGAGGCACAAATTTATAATTTTAGAGGAAAAGAAAGAAGAGTATGAACACTAAGTAAATTCTATTCAATAGATTTGGCCCAGAGAGGGAATAAGATACATTCCCACTTGGGTTTAAAAATCTATCCTAATCTATTTGGAAGGGAGTGAATAGCAGAAGGAAAAGATAGGAGAAGAAGCAACTGACAGAAGGGAAGGAGAAGGTATAAGTGAAAATAAACTGAAAGTTAAATTTTAAAAGAAACATTAAAGGGGAAAGGGAGTAAAATTTTGGTGAGGAGGAATAAGAAAGGAAAGATAAAAATATAAATGGAAAAAGATAGCATGGAGGTAAACATAGAATTAGTCATTTTTATTGTAAATGTAAATGGGAGGAACTGTTTCATAAAATGGAAGTGGATTGCAGAATGCATTAAAAACTAGAATCATAAAATATGGTGTTTACAAGAAACTCATTTGAAGTTGAGAGATACACACATAAAGCTAAAAGGTTGGAGCAAAATATATTATTCTTCAGCTGAAATAAAAAAACAAAAAAAAAACAGGGGTAGTGATTCTAAACTCAGATAAAGTAAAATCAAAAAAATCGATCTTATTAAAAGAAATAAAGAAGGAAACTACATCTTTTTAAAAGATACCATAGCTAATGAAGCTATATCATTTCTAATCATGTATGCACCTAGAGGTACAGCATTAAAATTTCTAGAACAAAAGCTCAGTGAATTGCAAGGAGAAATAGACAGCAAAATGTTAAAAGGGGGAGCCTCAACCTCCCTCTCTCAGAACAAGAAAAATCTAGCCACAGAATATACAAGAAGGAAGTGAAGAAGGTGAATGAAATCTTAGAAAACTTAAATGTGGTCAATATCTGGAGAAAACTTAATAGGGATAGAAAAGAATATACGTTTTTCTGAGCAGTACATGGCACCTATACCAAATTTGATCATGTACTAGGACACAAAATCCTCATAAACAAATGCAGAAAGGCAGAAATAATAAATATACAATTCTCAGACCAAGAGGCAATAAAAATTACATGTAATGAAAGGTCAGGGGAAGTTAAACCAAAAGCAAATTGGAAACTAAATAACAATCTTAAATAATGGGTGGGTCAAACAGCAAATAATAGAAATAATGAATAATTATATATATATATATATATATATATATATATAATTATATTAATGAAACATCATAGCAGAATTTATGTAATGCAGCCAAGGCTGTTTTGAGAGGAAACATTATATCTCTAAATGTCTGCACAAATAAAGTAGAAAAAGATAAGTTCACTGAATTGGATATGCATGTAAAGAAGTTATAAAAAGAAAAAATTAAAACACCCCAATTAAATAGCAAATTAGAAACTATGAAAATTAGGGGAGAGATCAATAAAATTTAAAGCAAGAAAACTATTGATCTAATATAATTAATAGTTGATATCATGAAAAAATTAATAAAATATACAAAACTTTTTTTCTGCCAAAAAATGAAAGAAGATTACCAAATTACTAGTCTCAATAACAAAGAGGGTGTACTAACCACCAAGGAGGAGAAAATTAAAGAGATAATTTAGAGTTACTTTGCAAACTGTATGCCAATAAAATAGATAATTGAGTAATAATGAATAATTACAAAAATCCAAACTGCCCAGATCAACAAAAGAGGAAACAAAATGCTTAAACCACCCCATTTTAGAAAAAGAAATTGGAGCCAAGATAATGGTGAAGCTAACGTGTTCATGGAGCTTTTCCCTACCAAAGATAAATGAAGTCTCTATCCTGGCAATCAAGCTACAAATACCACCAAGAAAAAGAGAAGATTCAAAGTTTTCAATGGTAGATGTCATGTAGGATCTTCATCGAAGGTCTGTCTCTTTGGGGGGAAAAGGAGAAGTAAAGTTCAGAAGACAGCAGAGCAGGAAAAGCCAATAAGAGACTTTATCCACAGTGCAATCCAGGTCCCAACAACGTGACAGCAGCAGAGGTCCCAGCAGCTAGATAGCAAGCCAGTCAGAAGGATCTCAATCCCAAACAAAGTGTGAAACCTGAGAACACTGGGGTAAAAGACAGTGGTGGGTCAGGAGCAAACCATTGCTAAGTCAGAACTTGGACATAAAGGAGGAACAAATCTCTGCAAAGACAAGGCCTGCATGTTGCAGAAGCAGCATCTTGGCCAACTGCAACACAGGGATCAGACCCCAGCCCCAGATTAAAAAAAAAAAATAACTTAAATCTAGACTGCCTATACACCAGGACCAGAACTAAAACAATAAAGATGAGCAGAAAATCTAAAAAAAAAAATAACATTTTGTTATTTGTTATTTAACATTTGTTAATCAGGAAAGTGAACTTAAATATGGAAATGAAAGGCATATATCAGACAACATTATTCTGTTATGTCAATACAGCTGTTGAATATTTGTTCTTCATCCAGTATCTTAAAATTTCTTTTTTTAAAATTTTATTTATTTAAGGTAATAGCATTAAGTCAAAGCCAAGCAACTAGGCAATTATTAAATGTGTGAGGTTGGTTTTGAACTCAGGTCCTCCTGATTCCAGGGCCAGTGCTCTATACATGATGCCATTTAGCTGTCACCTAAAATTTCTTTTCCTTTTTTAAAAGATTTTATTTATTTTGAGTTTTACAATTTTTCCCCTAATCTTACTCCCCTCCCCCACCCCCCACAGACTGCAATTTGTCAGTCTTTAAATTGTTTCCATGGTATACATTGATCAAAATTGAATGTGATGAGAGAGAAATCATATCCTTAAGGAAGAAAAATAAAGTATAATAGATAGCAAAATAGGAGACTAAGATCAGTTTTTTTTCCCCCTTAAATTAAAGGTAATAGACCTTGGTCTTTGTTCAAACTCCACAGTTGTTTATCTGGATCCAGAAGGTATTCTCCATTGCAGAGAGCCCCAAATTGTGTCTGATTGTTGCACTGATGGAATGAATGATTCCATCAAGTTTCATCATTGCCCCCATGTTGCTGTTAGGATGTACATTGTTTTTCTGGTTCTGCTCATCTCACTCAGCATCAGTTCATGCAAATCCTTCCAGGCTTCCCTGAATTCCCATTCCTCCTGTTGTCTAACAGAACAATAGTGTTCCATGACAAACATACCACAGTTTGCTAAGTCATTCCCCAATTGAAGGACATTTACTTTATTTCCAATTCTTTGCCACCACAAACAGGGCTACTATGAATATTTTTTGTACAGGTGAAGTTTTTACCCTTTTTCATCATCTCTTCAGGGTATATACTCAGTAGTGTTATTGCTAAATCAAAGGGTATGCACATGTTTGATGTCCTTTGGGCGTGGATTGAAATTTCTCTCCAGAAAGATTGGATGAGTTCACAGCTCCACCAACAATGTAATAGTGTCCCAGATTTACCACAACCCTTCCAACAATGATCATTATCCTTTCTGGTTGTATTGGCCAGTCTGAGATGTTTGAGGTGGTACCTCAAAGAAGCTTTAATTTGCATTTCTCTAATATGTAATGATTTAGAACAATTTTTACATATGACTATGGATTGCTTTGATCTTTTCATCTGTAAATTTCCTTTGCATATCCTTTGACTATTTGTCAATTGGGGTATGGCTTTTTTTTTAAATGACTCAGTTCTCTGTATATTTTTATAAATGAGTCCTTTGTCAGAAACAGTATTAGTAAAAATTGTTTCCCAGTATACTACATTGCTTTTATCTTGGTTACAGTGCTTTTGTCTGTGCAAAAGCTTTTTAATCAAAATCATCTAGTTTGCTTTTAGTGATGTTCTCCATCTATTCCTTAGTCATAAACTGCATTCCCTTCCATAGATCTGACATGGAAACTAGTCCTTGATCTTCTAGTTTGCTTACAGTATTTTTTTTAAGTCTAAATGCTGTATCCATTTGTGTCTTATCTTGGTATAGGGTGTGAGGTGCTGTTCTAATCTAAATTTCTTCCACACTAACATCTAATTTTTCCAGTAGTTTTTACCAAAGAGATAATTTTTATCCCAATACCTGGACTCTTTGAACTTATCAAATAGCAGATTACTATAATCACTTCCTTCTTTTGCACCTAGTTTTTTCCACTGGTCCACCACTCTATTTCTTAGCCAGTACCATACAGTTGTTTTTTTAGGTTTTTGCAAGGCAAACGGGGTTAAGTGGCTTGCCCAAGGCTACACAGCTAGGTAATAATTAAGTGTCTGAGACCCTGAGACCAGATTTGAACCCAGGTACTCCTGACTCCAGGGCCGGTGCTTTATCCACTACGCCACCTAGCCGCCCACCCCCAGTGTCATACAGTTTTGATGACTGATGCTTTATAATATAATTTTAGATCAGTTGGGCTAAACCACCTTCTTTTGCACTCTTTTTCATTAAATCCCTGCAAAGTCTTGATTTTTCATTTCTCCATATGAATTTACTTACAACTTTTTCTAATTCATTAAAGTAATTTTTTGGAATTTTGATTGGTAGGGCACTAAAGAGGTAGTGATTTTGGGGTGGCTAGGTGGCTCAGTGGATAAAGCACCGTCCCTGAAGTCAGGAGCACCTGAGTTCAAATCCGGTCTCAGACACTTCATAATTACTTAGCTGTGTGGCCTTGGGCAAGCCACTTAACCCCATTTGCCTTCCAAAAAACAAAAAATAAAAATAAAAAAAAGAGGTAGTGGTTTTGCTGATGAGGTTATTTTACATTTTCTTCTATTTTTTTTTTTTTTGGTTTAGTTTCCACAGACTCCATTCTTTTCTTTTTAGAGAGTTTTCTTCATTTACCTTTTGCAACTCCTTTTCCAGTTAGACAATTCTATTTTTGAAAATGCTTTCCATTTGATCTATTGAGGTTTTGAGAGAATTATTTCTTTTTTATTTGTCTATTTGAGGATCTAAGAGAATTATCATTTTGCATTTGATCAATTGAGAAACTGAATTATTCTCATTTTGTATTTGTCCAATTCTATTTTCAATTTATTTGTTTTCTTGTTGCAAGGTGTTAATCTTCTCTTGTGTTTCTTTTCCCAAATTTTCCAATTGATTTTTAAACTCCTTTCTTTTTTCTTCAAGGAAGTCTTTCTTTGCTGGAGACCAGATCATATTCAGCTTAGAGGTTCTACTTTTCTCTGAGTTTGGGGTCTTTTCCTTCCAAGAATTTTTCTATGGACCCTCCTTTCTTCTGGCCTTTCTTCATTTTGCTAAGACTTGAGTTGGGGAAGAGCTAGTTCATAGAGGTTTGGTGTTGGGATCTCTAGTAATTTTCCTTACTGAGTGAAATATCTCCAGCTGGCCAGTAGAGGGTGTTGGTTGATTTCTCTGGAGTGTTTTTGACATTGATTGAGGCCTTCTCCCTTGGCCTGGAGGGAATTACTGAAGCTGTTAAATACTTTTGTCTTCAATAAATGGTGGGCTTTACCCTGGGGTGAGGTCCTCCCTCTCCCTATTGTCAGCTGGGGTAGTTCTGCTCACACTCCTGTGCCTGGGGCAGAAGGTCTATAATTGTGTTTGTTCTGGGAAGAGGCTTCAGTTGAAATGAAGGTGTGGACTCAGAGTTCCTCCTGGCTGGAGGAGCCCAGGGATGATGTCTACACCTCTTCTGCACTGTAACTCTTCCCCCAGCCCCATGGGTGAGCTCTAGATGGTCAGCGCTAACACCAATGCCTCTGCTCCCTAGATGACCCAAGCCCCCCATAGTGGACCAGGCTCTAGTCCTGCAGCTGATCAAGTAGGTTCCTTTTTCAGGCCCTCAGGCTCCTGGGCTCCAACCCCACAACTAATCAGGCTGATCCCTGGCTGATCTACCCTCTGTGCCTAGACTCACCGAAGACTGTGGAAGACAAATCCTGAGGGAGATGTTCTTTCTCTTGGCTTTTCTTTCTGGGTTTTGTTGATCAGATTTCTGTTAACAGGTTTGTTTTATGTTATATATGGGGAAAGATCAGGAGATTTTAGAACTGTGCCTGTCTTCTCTCTGCCATCTTGGCCAGAAGTCTAAAATTTCTTTTTAAAAAACTATTTTCTTTGTTTTCCAATTATATACAATAGCAGTTTCTATCTATCATTTTTGTAAGGTTTTTGAATTTTACAATTTTTCCCTTAATCTCGCCTCCCTCCCTCTACCCCCCACAGAAGGCAGTCTGATAATCTTTACATTGTTTCCATGTTATCCATTGATGGAAATTGAATATGTTAAGAGAGAAGTCATATCCTTTAGGTGAAAATAAAACATTAGAGATAGGAAAATTTTTGTAGTATATATATATATATATATATATATATATATATATATATATATGACACTTTAAAAAATTGAAGGTAATAGACTTTGATCTTTGTTTAAACTTCACAGTTCTTTCTCTGGGTACAGATGGTATTCTCCATCACAAGTACTCTAAAATTGTCCCTGATTTTTGTATTGATAAAATGAATGCTGTTAGGGTGTACAATGTTCTTCTAGTTCTGCTCATTTCACCCAACATCAGTTCATGTAAGTCATTCCAGGCTTCTCTGAAATCCCATCCCTCTTGGTTTCTAATACAACAATATTCCATAACATACAAATACCATAATTTATTCAACCAATCCCCAGTTGATGAATATTCATTCAACTTCCTATTCTTTGCTATCACAAAAAGAGCTGCTATGAATATTTTTGTACAAATGATGCTTTTACCCTTTTTCATGATCTCTTCAGGGTATAGAACAAGAAGTGGTATTGCTAGATCAAAGGGTATGCACGTTTTTATTGCCCTTTGGGCATAGTTACAGATTGCTCTCCAAAAAGTTTGGATGAGTTCACAGTTCCACCAACAATGTATTATTGTCACAGATATCCCACATCCCTTCCAACACTGAACATTGTCCTTTGAGGTCATATTGGCCAATTTGATAAGTATGAGAGGGTACCTCAGAAAGAAAGAAAACCATTGATCTAATAAATAAAACTTAGAGCTGGTTTTATGAAAAACCAATAAAATATACAAACTTTTGGTTAATCTGATTTAAAAAAAGAAAGATGAAATTGTCTATATCAAAAGGAAATTAAAGACACAACTCAGAGCTACTTTGCCTGTGTGCCAATAAATTGTATAACTTGAGTGAAATGGATGAATACATACAAAAATACAAAGTATCTAAATTATTAAAGAATATCATTAAAGGGAAAGAAATTGGAAAAACCATCAATAAATTCCCTAAGAAATAGTCTTTTGGTCTAGATGGTATTTACAAATGAATTCTACCAAACATTTAAGGAACAATTAATTCCTATTTTACATATTTAAAAAAATATGAGAAGAATTTCTGTCAAACTCCTTTCATGACACCAACATGGTTCTGATAGCTAATGCAGGAAGGACCAAAACAGACAATGAAAATTATAGACCATCTCCTTAATGAATATTGATGCAAAAATTTTAAAGACAATTTTAGCAATGAGATCAAAGCAAGTTATTACTAGGATAATACAATATGTTCAGATAGAATTTATACCATGTAGGCAGGGATGGTTCAACGTGAGGAAAACATGCAAAATAATTGAATTTATTAATAGCAAAACCAACAGAAATAAAATGATTATCTCAACAGGTCCTGAAAAAGTTTTTTTTTTTAAAGTACAGCATGCATTCCTTTTAAAATACTATAAAATTTAAGGATAAATAGAATTTCCTTAAAATAATAAATAGCATATTTAAAGCCATAAAAAAACATTATATGTAATGGGAATAAACTGGGTGCTTTTCCAAAAAAATCAGGCATGAAACTAGGATGTCCATTATTACCATTACTATTGAATATAGTATTAGGAAAGATGGTTGTAGCAATAAAAAAAGAAAAAGAAATTGTAGGAATCACAATTGGCAATGTAGCAGCAAAACTTTCACTCTTTGCATATGATATGATGGTATACTTAGAGAACCCGATAAAATCATCTACAAAACACCTTGAAACAATTAACAAATTCAGCAAAGTAGCAGGATTTAAATATATTTAAATATACCAAGGTAAATTATCAGCATTCATATAGATAGATAGATAGATAGATAGATAGATAGATATATGTATATCTATACATATGTGTGTATATATATGTATATATATACATATATATATATATATATATATATATACACACAAAGTGCAAGAGCAAAAGTTGAAAGAGAAATTCTATTTAAAATAACTAGAGACAACATTAAATATTTGGGAATCTACCTCTCAAGACAAATCCAGAAAAATGTATGAACACAATTATAAGACACCTCTGATCCAAATAGTTGATAAATTGGAAGTCAGTAAATAATTGGAAAAAAAATGTTAATAGCTCATGGTAAAGTCTAACTAATATAATTAAAAATGACAGTTTTCCCCAAATTAAAATACTTATTTATTGCCTTAGCAATAAAATTACCAAATAACTACTTTATCAAACAATCAAATTACCAAATAACTCCTTTATCAAGCTTGAAAAAAATAGTACCAAAATTCATCTGGAGCAATAGAACATCAAAAATAGTAAGGGAACTGATGGAAAAAAAAAGGTGTAAAAGGTGGTCTGGCTCTACCAGATTGAAAACAAAACTATAAAACAGCAGTCATCGAAACTCCCTTCTACTGGTTAAGAAACAGAGTACTGGATTAGTGGATTAGGGTAGGATCAAAAGAAACTGCCATAAAGGACTATAGCAATCTACTATTTGAGAAACCAAAAGACATCAGCTTCTGGGATAAGAATTCACTGTTAACAAAGACTCGTGGAAAAATTGACAAATAGTAGGTCAGAAGTTGCCATTAGACCTAAATCTCATGCCATATACCAAAATAAGGCCAAAATAGGTGCAGGATGTAGACATAAAGGACAACACCATAGATAAATTAATAGACTGTGAAATACTCTATCTATCAGATCTATGGAAAGGGGAAAATGTATGACCAAACAAGAATTAGAGTACATTATGAACAGCAAAATGAATACTTTTGACTATATTAAATTAAAAAGATTTTACACTAATAAAATCAATGTTGCAAAATTATAAGGAAAGCAGAATACTGGGAAACAATCTTCACAACTAGGAATTCTGATAAAAGTCTCATTTCTAAAATATATAGAGAATTACATAAAATTTATAAGGCTACATGTCATTTCCCAATTGATAAATGGTCAAAGGATATGAACAGAATTTTTTAAAATGAGGAAATTAAAACTATATATAATCATATGAAAAATATTCCAAATCATTATTGATTAGAGAAATGCAAATTAAAAAACATCCAACAACACATTGGCTAAAAGGAAAAAAGGGAAAAAGATCAATGTTGGAGAGGATGTAGGACCAATGGGACATTGATGCATTACTGGTGGAGTTGTGAATGGATTCAACCATTCTGGAGAGCAATATGGAACTATGCTCAAAGAGTAATAAAACTGTTCCTACCCTTTGACTAGCAATTCCTATTCTAGATTTATACAAGAAGTTATAATAAATGGGAAAAAGTCCTACATGTTCCAAAAACATTCAAGTCAGCTCTTTTTAGAGTGGCAAAGGATTGGAAATTGAGGGAAAGTCTATTAATTGGGGAATGACCAAACAAGTTATAGCACATGAATACCATGGAATGTTTTTATCCTAATGGAACCCATAAATGGTCAGACTATAGAGAAGCATGGAATGACTCTAGAGATGCCTGGATTTCATGCTGAGCTAAGGGAGCAAAACCAAGAGAACAGTGTACACATTAATAACAACATTGTGAGATGATCACCTTAACGGAAGCAGCTTCTCACAGCAGTTCAGAGAGCTAGGACGATTGTATTAGAAAAGCTATGAACAAAGTTATCCCCATCCAGAGGAATAAAAACAAAACAAAACAAATAAAAAAAGAAGAAAAACTAACCCTTCAGGATCTGATGAATACTTTATAAATGATATCTCTCATATGTCCCCTCCCTTAATCCTAATTCCTCATACTGATAATATATGTAAACATTTTATCAAAATATGTATGTATAATGTCAAGGGAGGTAGGAAGGGAGTGAGGAAGGAAATTCCGTAACCTGAAAGTATGCATGTGCATGTGGATGAAAATGAATAAATAATTTTTTAAAAAAGAAATATAAATTGAAGAAACCATCAATAAACTCCCTAATACTAAGTCTCCTGATGCAGATGGATCTACATGTGTATTCTATCAAACATTTAAGGATCAATTAATTCCTATTCCACACAAACCATTTAAAAAATAGAAGAAGGAATTCTGCTAAATTCCTTTTATAACACCAAGAAACCAGGAAGAACCGAAACAAAGAAAATCATAGACCAATCTCCCTAAATGAACATTGATATAAAAATTTTATATAAAATTTTAGCAAAGACATGTAAGCATGTTATTTCTAGGATAATACACCATGTTCAGGTAGGATTTATACCAGGTATACAGAAATCATCCAATATTAGGAAAATACTCAACATATTTGAACATTTCAATAGCAAAATCACAGAAATCATATGATTATTTCAATAGCTCCTGAAAAAGCCTTTGAAAAATACATCCATAAAAATGCTAGAAAGTATGAGAAAAAAATGGAGTTTTTCTTAATACAATTAAACAACACCTTTCTAAATACATCAACAAATATTATAGGTAATGGGAACAAACTACAAGCAGTTCCAATAAAATCAGGGGTGAAACAAGGATGCCTGTTAACACTATTTCTACTCTTTTTTTATTGTGAAAATTTTAATTTAAGATTTTTACATCACTATCCATTAGGGAGATTGGTCTATAATTTCTTTGTCTGTTTTGGTTCTTCCTGGTTTAGGTATTAGCACCAGCATAATTAGGGCATCTTAAGATGACTTTCAAATAAATTGAATATAGTTCTACAGATGATCTTACATTCCCCATGTAACAACATAAAATACATTAGATTCCATATAACATGAAATGTGAATTATCTATACCAATATCATTTTCACATTTGATCTTAGCCAAAAGGCTGAGAATCCCAATAGCATTTTCAAAAAAAATAACTTCTGGCCAAGATGACAGGGAGAAGACAGGCACTGTTTTAAGTGCTCCTCTTTCTCCTCAAAAACAACATGAAATAAACCTCTTAACAGAAATTCAATCCACAAAACTCAGAAAGAAAAGCTAGGAGAAGAACACCTTCCAAGAATGTCTGTCACAGGAGACCATGGGTGAACATGGAGAAAAGAGCACAGGATCAGTGCAAGGACAGCAGCTGGTGGAAACCAGAGGGTCAACTTCAGCCTTAGAGACTTCGGTGCATGGTGGGTGCCAGATCCAACTTTAGCTGGTATGCCTTTGGCCAGGGGGAGAGGAGCTTATAGGAGAGTGAGTTCCAGCACAGAGTTTCAGAGCACACCTGTAGAACAACCAGCTGGGCTGGTTACCTGAGCTCCAGACTTTAAGCAGAGTCATTTGCCCAGAGCAAACAATAAACAAACCCCATTCTCTCAGGCTATGGTGTGGCCAACAGAGTTCACTCAACAAAAAGAAATTAACTCCCTCCCTCAGGGATCAGCATATTATTCAAGGTCTACTCAAACCCTGCTGCTGAGGGCCCCCCCAAATTCAGAGAAAGTAACCAGTGAACAAAGTCTCTAGGATCTTCAAATGCAAACTTCTGAGACCCAGCCCACCCCCCCAATGAGATCCTAGGAAATATGAAGAAAGGACAGCATAAAGGGGGGCCCATAGAGAAATATTCAAAAGAAATAGATTCTAACCCACATGGCTCTAGCACTTCTAAGGAGAATACAAATTGGTCTCCAGTCCAGAAAGGCTTCCTTGAAGAAATCAGGAAGGGGTTTAAAAATCAAATGGAAACATGGGGAAAGGAAACTCAAATGAAAATTAACACCTTGCAATAAGAAAAAAAATTCTTGGAAAATACAATTGGACAAATACAAAATGAGACTCTCAGATCATCAATTGGGCAAATGTAAAAAAGAAAATGATTCTCTCAAAACTACACATGGGCAAATGGAAAACTCTTTCAAAAAGAGACTTTATCAACTGGAAAAGGAGTTGTAAAATATAAATGAAGAAAATTCTTCCCTAAAAAAAGAATAGAATCGATTGAAACTAATGACTTCATGAGAAAACAAGAATCTGTAAAACAAAACCAATAGATTAAAAAAGATAGAAGAAAATGCAAAGTATTTCATTAATAAAACTACTGCTCTTGAGAATAGATCAAGAAGGGACAACTGGTAAACTTCTTATCACCCTGCAGAAAAGCAAATGGAGCCTGAGACTGGGGCGGCAGCCTTGGGCCATTGGCCGGAGGCCGTGCTGAAGACCCACAGTGGCGCTAATACCGTGTTTGACATTCTGGGTGTGCTGCAGTCTGATCAGGAAGATGATATTCTCAGCACTATCCACAACTGCAGCCCAATCTTTGGGGCACTGCTGGAATGAGGGGAGCTCTTTGTGGGTCACCTACTGGAGGAGGAGGCAACTATGGCAGGGTCTGGAGGTGCCCTTCGGAAGTACAAGGTGTGGATGAGACACCAGTATAACAGCTGCTGCAACTGTCTCTCAGAACTCTTGGGCCATTGTTCTTTCAAGGTCAAGGAACTGGCTCTTTGCACACTCATGAAGTTTTTGCAGCTAGAGGGGGCACACCCGCTGGAGAAAGCCAAATGGGAAGGCAACTATTTGTTTCCTTCAAACCTCCTCTTGGTGGTGGAAGGCCTGGTTCCAACAGAGGCAGACTCATCTCTGCTGATCTCCTGGTTCCAGGAGTACCTGGGACATGATGATGTTCGTTACCACACAATGCAGGCTATTGTGGATCTGGTGGCCAGGGTCACAGACACACACAAACAGGGGGTCCCCCCCACACTCTGGAACAATACCTTCACCCCGATCTTGGCTGTGAGCCTACCCCACCAACAGATTGACATCTCCAATTTCTACGTGAAACATAAAGAGATGCTGGACAAAGGGAAGGTCTCTCAGCTAAAGGAGCATAAGCATGTTTTTGAGAAGATGTGGTTCAGTTTTCTTAAGCATGAGCTGCCTGTTGGCCTCTACAAGAAGGTGCTCATATTCATGGATGATTCCATCCTGCCCCACATGAGTCAGCCAAGCCTCATGATTGACTTTCTCATGAATGCTTTTGACATTGGTGGTGCCATAAGCCTCCTGGCCTTGAATGGACTCTTAATTCTGATTCATCAGCATAATCTTGAGTACCCTGAATTCTACCGGAAACTCTACAGCCTGTTGGATCTGTTTCTTTTCCAAGTGAAATACTGGGCCTGCTTCTTCCACCTGGCAGATCTGTTCTTGTCGTCCTCTCATTTACCTGCTTACTTGGTAGCTGCATTTGCCAAGTGCCTCTGCCGCCTGTCTCTGACTGCCCCTCCAGAGGGACTGCTAATGGTCATTCCCTTCATCTGCAACTTGCTCAAAAGACATCCTGCCTGCAAGGCCCTGATCCATCATCCCACCACAGAGGCCAGTGGTCTGAGCATTGACCCCTATGACAGGGAGGAAGAAGATCCAGCTAGAAGTCATGCCATGGAGAGTTACCTATGGGAGCTTAAGACTATTCAGAGTCATTATTACCCTGAGGTAGCCAGAGTGGCCATGGCCATCAACCAGGCCCTATCCCCTCACAAAGTCAGCATTGCTCAGCTGCTGGAGATCTCACCTTATGAGATCTTTTTAGAAGGACTTTAAGAAGGAAGAATCTGGCCCCATGCCCCTGGAGTTCATCCAGGCCAAGGGGCTGCTGGGCCACAGAAGTGACCTCTCTATAGAACATATTGCCCTTGATTGACATTCTGACATTCACTACAATCTGTCTTACCATCCTTAGCCCCCAGGTATGGGATTAAACATTTTTTACAGACAAAAAAGAAGGGACAACCAGAGAATTATAGGCCTTCCTGAAAACATTGAAAAGAAATAAAAAAGCCTGGACTTAATATTACAGGATTCAGTTATGGAAAATTGCCCTGATATCATGGAACCAGCAGGCAAAATAGTTATTGAAAGAATACATTGATCCACTCCAGAAAGAGATCCTAAAATGAAAACATCAAAGAATGTTGTAGCCAATTTCCAAAACTATCAGAAAAAAAAAAATCCTGAAAGCAGCCCGGAAGAAAAAATTTAAATACCAAGGAGCCACATTATGGATTATGCAGGACCTGGTTGCATCAACATTAAGGGATAGCAGGGTCTGGAATGAGATGTTCCAAAGAGGAAGGGAGCTTGGAACGCAGCCAAGAATGCACTTTCCAGCAAACCTGAGCTTTTTCTTCTAGGACGAAAAGATGAATATTTAAGGAAATGGTATATTTACAACATTTCCTGATGAAAAGACAAGAAATAAATAGAAAATTTAGACAACAAACAGGAGGCTCAAGAGACACATGAAAAGGTTTTTTAAAAGGGTTTTAAAAAGCTGCTATCCAATAAGATGAAATTGTCTATCTATCCACTTGGGAGAAAGAGTCTGATAATTCTTGAGCACTGAAACTGTAGTAGAGATAATAAACTTAGACAGAAGTAATGGACACTCATAATTTTCTGTGACTCAGAATAATTTAAAAACAATACCTCCTTAAAAGGTGGGGGGGATAGTAAGGAGATGGGAGAATGGAGGAGACTGAATGGAGAAAAATCGCATTACATTAAGAGGTACAAAAGGCCTATTGTAATAGAGGGGAAGAAGGAAGGAGGTAAGGACCACCTGAAACTTCATCTCATCAGATTTGACTTAAAGTTAACTTAGACACACTCAGATAAGTTAAGAAATTTATCTTACCTTTCAATCATTAAAAAGGGAATAGGTGAGAGGGAGGGGGAGGGGGAGAAAGGAGAACTAACAAAAGGAAGGGAAGAAGGGGAAAAGGGAAAGGGGAAAGAAAGGGGAGGGGTTGATATAGGAGGGCAAACACACTGAAAGTGGTGGTATTCAGAAACAAGATACAGGAATATGGTTAAAGTGAAAAAAAGGGGAAAATACAAAGAGAAAGAAGATAACATGGAGGGCAACAAAGAATTAGTAAATATAACTTTGATTTTGAATGGGATGAACTCTCCTTTGAAAAGGTAAGTGAGGGGCAGCTAAGTGGTGTAGTGGTTAAAGCACCGGCCTTGGAGTCAGGAGTACCTGGGTTCAAATCTGGTCTCAGATACTTAATAATTACCTAGTTGTGTGGCCTTGGACAAGCTACTTAACCCCATTTGCCTTGCAAAAACCTAAAAAAAAGGTGAGTGAATAGCAAAGTGGATTAAAAAAACAGAATCCTACAATATGTTGCTTACAAGATATTGATTTGTGGCAGATATATATATATATATATATATATATATATATATATATATATATATATATGGACAGAGAAAGGAGAGAGAGAGAGTAAAGATAGAAGGTTGGAGCAAAATATATTTTGCTTCAGCTGAAGTGAAAAAAGCAGCTGTAGCAATCTTTATCTCAGACAAAACAGCTGCAAAAATAGATAGCATTATAAGAGATAAGGAAGGAAACTATCTGCTCTTCAAAGATACCTTAGGCAATAAAGTAGTTTCAATGGTAAATATGTATTCTCCCAAGTATTTGGTATAGCATTCAAATTCTTAGAAGAGAAGTTGAAACAGCTTCAGGAAGATATAGGCAGGCAAACTCTACTAATGGGAGAACTCAAACTCCTGTTCTCAGATTTAGATAAATCAAGTCATAAAACAAACAAGAAAGAAGTTAAGGAGGTAAATAAACTGTTAGAAAATTTAGATACACTCAGGGAGGAAACTGAATGGGGATAGAAAGGAATATACTTTTTTCCCTCAGTACATGGCACTTACACAAAATTTGACCATGGACTAGGGCATAAAAACCTAATGATCAGTTGCAGAATGGCAGAAATAGTGAATACATCTTTCTCAGCTCATAATGCAATAAAAATCATATAAAATATTGGGCCAGGGAGATATAGACCCAAAACTAATTGGAAACTAAATAACCTCATTCCAAAAATGAGTGAATCAAGCAACAAATTATAGAAAGAATTAATTATTTCATCCAGTTGATGTCAATAATGAAACCCATGCCAATACCTATGGCACACTCCAGGGGACTCTCAGGGGATATATCATATCTTTAAATGCTTATGTGGATAAATTAGAGAAAGAAGAAATAAATGAACTAAATATGCAACTAAAAAATTAGAGAAAGACTGAATTAAAAGCCCCCAATTATATACCAGATTAGAAATTCTAAAAATTAAAGAAGTCAATAAAGTCTAAAGCAAGAATAGTATGTAACTAATAAATAAAACCAAGAGCTGGTTTTATGAAAAAACTAATAAAGTTGATAAACCTCTGATCAATTTGATTAAAAAAAAGAAAACCAAATTGCTAGTATTATAAAGGAAAAAGGAATTCACCACCAATTAGAAGGAAATTAAAGTAATAACATTTGGAATTATTTAGCCAAACTCTATGCCAATAAATTTGACAATCTAAGTGAAATGGATGAATATTTACAAAACTATAAGTTGCCCAGATTAAATGAAGAGGAAATTAAAAACCTAAATAAAAGAAAATGAAATTCAACAAGCTGTTATTAAACTCCTTTAAAAAAAAAACCTCCAGGGCCAGATGAATTCACAGGTGAATTCTATCAAACATTTAAGGAACAATTGGTTCCAATTTTACATAAACTCTTTGGAAAAATTGGTAAAGTTGTATCTCTACCTTATTCTTTCTATGACATTAATATGGTGCTAATACCTAAACCAGGAAGAGTTAAAACAGAGAAGGAAAATTATAGACCTATCTCTCTGAAGAATAGAGATGCAAAAATCTTAAATAAAATCTTAGCAAAACAACTGCAATAAGTTATCACTTGGATAATGCATTATGATCAAGTAGACTTTATCCCAGGAATGCAGGGTTGCTTCAATATTAGGAAAACTGTTAGTATAATTAATTATATCAATAACAAACTTATCAGAAATCACACAATCATATCAATAGATGCTGAAAAATTACTTGTTTTGAAAAAAATACAGCGCTCATTTCTACCAAATACACTAGAGAGTGGAGGAAAAAATGGATTGTTCTTCAGAATACGTAGTATCTAAATGAGCCCATCAACAAGCATCATAAGCAACAGATATAGACTAGAGGTATTCCCTAATAAGATCAGGGCTGAAATAAGGATACCCATTATCACCAGTACTATTCAATATTGTCTTATAAATGTTGCCTTCAGCAATAAGAGAGGAAAAAGAAATGGAAGAAATTAGAATTGGAAGGAAGATACAAAAGTTTCACTCTGCAGATGGCATGATGTTAGACCCCGAGAATCCCTAAAAAATCATCTAAAAACTACTAGGAACAATTAGCAACTTTAGCAAAGTAGCAGGATATAAAATCAACCCTCCTAAATCCTCTGTGTTTCTATATGTGACTAGCAAGATAAAAGAGCTAGAAACAGAAATCCCATTTAAAGTAACTTCGGAAAATATAAAATACCTGGGAGTCTAACTGCCAAGGCAGACTCAAAAACTTTTGAAAATTATCACAAAACACTACTCACACACATATAATCAGAT
Organism: Macrotis lagotis; assembly: GCF_037893015.1. Taxonomy (NCBI): domain Eukaryota; kingdom Metazoa; phylum Chordata; class Mammalia; order Peramelemorphia; family Peramelidae; genus Macrotis; species Macrotis lagotis. The sequence goes on along the minus strand of NC_133666.1, from coordinate 315,675,114 downwards.
TTAATAATTGGGCAGACTTCAACTCTTCATGGAAATGTCAAGATAATATAACAAAAATGACGATTCTACCAAAACTAAACTGCTTGTTTAGTGCCCAACCAACCAAAATTACAAAGAATATACTTAAATGAGTTAGAAAAAGTTGTAAGTAAATTTATCTGGAGAAATAAAAAGTCAAGAATTTCTAGGGATTCAATGAAAAAAGTGCAAAAGAAGGTGGCTTAGCCTTAGCAGTTCTAAAATTATATTATTTAGAATCAATCATCAAAATTGCCTGGTATTGACTAAGAAATAAATAAGAGTGGTAGGTCAGTGGATTTGACTAGGTACAATATCAGGAAATGATTATAGTAGTCTGCTGTTTAATAAATCCAAAGAGTTCAGTTTTGGGCATAAAACTCTCTGACAACAACTGTTCAGAAAATTTGAAGTAAGTATGGAAAAAATGTAGATTAGACCAATGTCTCATACCCTATACCAAAATAAGATCAAAGTGGATACAGGATATAGACATAAAATATTATAAACAAACTAGAAGATCAAGGAGCAGTTTACCTGCCAGATTTCTGGAAAGGGAAGGAGTTTATTACAAAGGAAGAGATAGGGATTATTATTAAAAACAATTTAGATTATTTTGATTACTTTAAATTAAAAAGGTTTTGCACAGACAAAACCACTGTCACCCATATAAAAAACAATGTTGATAACTGAGACACAATTTTTACAACTAGTATTTCTGACAAAAGACTCCTTTCTAAAATGTGCAGAGGATTGAGCCAAATTTTCAAAAAAACAAGCCATTCTGCAATTGACATATGGTCAAAAGATATGCAAAGGCAATTTACAGATGGGGAAATCAAAGCATTCCATAGTCATATGAAAAATTGCTCTAAATCATTACTTATTAGAGAAATGCAAATTCAAACATCTTTGAAATACCTCCTCAGACCTCTCAGACTGACCAGTATGACCAGAAAGAACAATGATCAGTTTTGGAATGGATGTGAGAAATCTGGGACACTAATTCATTTTTGGTGGAACTGTGCATTCATCCAACCTTTCTGGAGAGAAATTTGGGATTATGCACAAAGGGCAACAAAAATGTGCATACCCTTTGATGCTGTAATACCACTACTGGGTCTATTCCCTGATGAGATTATGAAAAAAAGGGTTAAAATAACACTTGTTCAAAAATATTCATGGCAGCGCTGTTTGTGTTGACAAAAAATTGGAAATTAAGTGAATGTCCTTCAGTTGGGGAATGGCTTAACAAACTGTGGTATATGGATGTCATGGAACACTATTGTTCTATTTTAAAACCAGGGGGGATGAGAATTTAGGGAAGACTGGAAGGATTGCATGAAATGATGCTGAATGTGTTGTGTGGAACCAGAAAATCATTGAACACCCTAAAAGCAACTTGGGGGTGATGATCAACTTTGATGGATTTTTTATTCCATAAGTGCAACAACCAGGGACAGTTATGGGCTATCTGCAAGGGAGAATACCATCTGTATCCAGAGAAATAATTGTGAAGTTTAACCAAAGACCAATGACTATTACCTTCAATTTAGAAAAAAAAATAAACTGTTACCTTATTATGTAATTTTGCTATCTCTTATACTTTATTTTTCTTCCTTAAGGATATGATTTCTCCGTCATCACATTCAACTGAGATCAATATATACCATGGAAAACATGTAAAGAATAACAGTATGCCTTCTGTGGGGGTGGGGGGAGGGAAATAAGAATGGGGGGGAATTCTAAAATTCAAAAGGAATAAAATTTTTATTTTTTAAATCATTAAATTACAGGGCATTAGGAGGTGCAGTGGATAGAGCACCAGCCCTGGAGTCAGGAGTACCTGAGTTCAAGTCTGGCCTCAGACATTTAATATTTAACCTAGCTGTGTGGCCTTAGGCAAGCCACTTAACCCCATTTGCCTTGCAAAAACCTAAAGAAAGGGTTGCTAGGTGGCATAGTAGATAAAGCACCAGCCTTGGAGTCAGGAGTACCTGGGTTCAAATCCGGTCTCAGACACTTAATAATTACCTAGCTATGTGGAATTGGGCAAACCACTTAATCCCATTTGCCTTGCAAAAAATAACCTAAAAAAAACCTAAAAAAATTAAATTACAAATAAAAAATAAAATGAGATTCTTCAGAAATGTGATCTTCTACATATAATAATTTCAAAAAAAGCTATTGTGGTTTTAACTTATGCCATGGACTAGCAAAAAATTTAGATCAAAACAGCAAGATTCTTTCTATTTGCAATTAGTACAGTAACTTTGAATGCTTTTCATATTAACCTAATGGCTAATTGATTTACTATTGCTATAAGCAAAACCATCACATTATTGTAATGAATTAACTCTGATTTGAATCTTTAGTCTTTACTACATAAATACTGCTACAAACAAGCCTCTTCTGAGAGGGTTTCTTTTTCTTAACAAAAGAATAGATTAAACTTAATTTGGTATAATTTAACTTTAATTATAAATAAATTCCCAAAGTACTTACACTTGTAAATTTAATTTACACCAAAACTTCTTGAGTATCAGCTTCCTTGAACTCAAATGGTGCTTCTAAAAGGAAGGGCTTTTTGTTTAACACAGGGAAAGTATACCTAACTAAATTACTCTTATAACATGTATCAAAACTTACCAAGGCCTTATGATTTTCTCAATTACATGTCTCTGTCTTTACCTTTATTACTAGAAATAATCCTATATTATATCTTCAAATTAACATATATCAAATACATCCTAAGATGCAGATTTCTTATCTAGAAATTCTGTAGTACAGAAAATCTTATGGCTAGATGTTTCTAAAAATATTCTTTGTGAATTCAAGATTTTTTTATTTCATTTAGCAATCTTATGAATTCCAAAAGGCATAGCCAAAATAAATTTAAATGATTTTCTTTTTGAAACCTAGAAAGCACAGTAGCACTTTTTCTGATGAATTCTTATTTCCATCAGTGCAATTCTAATCTTTCAATGTTCTAGTTTGAAAGAGCATTAATTTTCATTAGTAATAATAACTGATGTGATTATTGACCAACATTCTTAATATTAAAACATTTAGGAACATCAAGAAAAATTATTTATTTTTACAAACTTGAAATGTCACTCTCTTATCTAACTGGTATGACCAGATATAATTATTTGTTCAGTGAAGGGAGAACTAATACTGGGATCTGAATCAGGACCTGTTTCAGTAAATAGTTTTTTTTTTTCCTCTGAGGTACATTGGAGAGAATTTGGTTCACACACATAATGTCTGACCCAGGCAAGAATTTTCACTGAAAAGACAATATAATAAGCCCAATTTATCTTTTCTTCCCCAATGCATAGACTTACATAGTGACAATCTCAATCTTCCTAACTGGGCTAGTTCATTCATGCCTTTTCAAATTGAAAATCTCTGGACCTACAGTCTGAAGAGGAGGACACTCACCTATGATTCATGGACCTGCTGAAAATCATTGAGGGGGCCCTTCACTTTCAGTATCATTTGCTCCCCACAATGAAGCCCCAAAATTATGACATAAATCTTTAAAAGAAAAACAAAAGACTCTGGGGTGAATGAATTAACTTAAAGATTTAATACATTGCTGCAGAAAGGAAGTGTGTCATCAAAAATAGACACACACAGAAACAAAAAACAAGCAACTTGTATCTCTGCCCCCAAAAGGCCAGCTCCCTCCCTCAAGTCCTCATTGACTGGAGTTTATATAATTCACAATTTCCCAGTTCATCTCCTATATGCTACTCCTTGATATGTTCCCCCACCCTAAAATGCATGATATCAAAAGAACCTTAAGCTCTTCCTGGGAAAGATAAGTTAACATATATACACACACACACACACACACACACACACACACACACACACACACACATATATGTATAAGCTTATTAAGCATATTTAAGACAAATAATTATGGTAACCCCTATGCATTAATCTTCTTGATTTCTTTGGAATTTTCTACCAGCATGTAGGTAAGTGAGATAACTACTTTGTATTTTGCTAACTAAATGAGTCATTATTCTTTCTATGGAAAAACAAAACACTTCATTTCATTTAGGTGCAGATGGAAGAATGACAGAGAATTTAGGGAAGAAACACACTTGAACATTTGGAGCTTTGCTTTGATGTTTTGTTGTTGTTTTGCTTCAAATGGGTGATATAGCATCTCTTGTGACAAATGTTATTCTGAGACTTTACTAATTTCCACTCCCAACTTTTGTAAAGTACATAGAGTAAGAATAAAATAATTAAAGAGAACCAAGGAAGATATTACTAGAAATTTTTAAGTCATGGATGATGATAGATGAGGTCAGGAAATTGGATTCAGATTTGTGAATTATGTAATAAAATAAATCAATAATGGTTTCCTTTCCTAAAATTACATGCATATGGAAGATTGATAAAAGTGCATTTCTATTCATGCAATTGATTAAAAGGATTTTGAATTAAAATGAAACAGTAACACATGCAGGATAGATATAAAGGTATCAATGAACAAGGAAAACAATTTTGCAGATGACACACCTTCCAAAAAGTGAATTATAGCTGTAAATATGTATAAAACACTCTTCAATTTATAAGTCATAAACAAAGTGTGGAAGCAGAAAAGAGGGAAGTGTAGACGCTGCTCAAGTGAGTTTGGGGTCAAGAGGCCAGTTTTGGTCAAAATAGCCTGAGTTCTGGTGAGCCTTGAACTGAAAGCTTCTACAGAATTCTAATTTGATAACACAATTGCATCATCCGTGGCCTCGTTATTCGATAAGTCCTGTTTCTGAACTTCTTGACCTGGGTCACATCCCGATGGGTTAATTCCTGCCTATAACAAAGTTGCATTACTGCTTTTATCCTGTATACAAGTTTTGTGGTTTTCTTCTATAAGAACTCTTTGGCGTTTTCAGTAAATTGACTCAGTCATCCTGCTGATATTCCCTACCTGAGTTTATACATGTTTCCTTTTCTCTCCTGAGATGAATGCATCCCCTGCTGGTAAGGGCATCACAACAATATAGGATCTGATGTTAAGTGAAGGAATCAGAACCAAGAGAACAATGTATATATTCACAACAACATTGTGAAATAATCAACCTTGATTGGGAGCAACTCTTCTCAGAAGTTCAGAGAGTTACAGAAATCACATTAGATCAGCTATGGAAAACATTATCCCCATCCAGAGGAAGGAAAACAAAACAAAATAAAATAAAACAAAAACCCTTCAGAATCTCATGAAAACTTTATAGAAAGTGTCTCTTATGTATCTCTTTCCCTTAATTCTAATTCCTCATACCCAAAATGACAAATCTGTAAACATATTTATCAAAAATATGTTTGTACAATGTTACTCTGACCATTTGCCACTATCTGGAGGGTGTGGGAAGGGAGGATAATTTCATAGGAAGGAAATTTTGCAACTTAAAATTTGGAATGTGCATATCAAAGAAAAAAATAAATATTAATAAATTTTTAAAAAGTGGAATGATATCTACATTGTTAGAGGATAAATTAAAGGAATTACAGAAATATATATTATGGTAGGGGACCTCAACTTCTGTCTCTCAGAATTAGAAAAATCTAACTACAAAATAACTACTCAATAATTGAGGTGAACAGAATTTTAGAAAACTGAGATAGGGTAGCTCTCTGGAGAAAACTGAATGGGAATGGGAAGGAATATCCCTTCTTTTTTTGTGAGCCATGATTCCTTCACAAAAATTGACCAAGTGTTAAGGCATTAAAACCTTACATTTTAATGCAGAAAGGCAGAAATATTAAATGTATCCGTTTTAGTTCAGAATGCAATAAAAATTACATGTGTAGGGGTGGCTAGGTGGCACAGTGGATAGAGCACCAGCCCTGGAGTCAGGAGTAGCTGAGTTTCAATCTGGCCTCAGACACTTGATAGTTACCTAGCTGTGTGGCTTTGGGCAAGACACAACACCATTGCCTTGGGGGGAAAAAAACCCTAAAAAATATTACATGTGTAAAAGTACCTTGGAAGCATAGACTAAAATGTAATTGGAAAATAAATAACCTAATTTAAATGAATGAAGGGATTAAACAACAAATCAAAGGAATAATCAATAATTTCATCTAAGTCAATAAAATTAATTAGACAACACGCCAAAACATATGGGATACAGTCAAAGCAGTCATGATGGCAAATTTTATAACTCGAAATGTTTATATAAATAAAATAGAGATAGAGAAGTAAATGAATTGTACATGCAGTTAAAAAGTACTAGAAAAAGTTCAAACCCAAAACTCCTAATTTTATGCTAAATTGCAAACTCTAAAAATCAAAGAAGAGATTTATAAAATTGAAAGTAATAGAAAAAATATATATTCAACTAATAAATAAAACTAATTTGGTGTGGTAAAAGTAAAACAATAACCTTTTAGTAATTTGTCTAAAAAAAGGAGGAAAAATAAATTATTAATATCAAAAATAAAAAGTTTTGAAGACTCCAACAATGAGTAGGAAATTAAAGTAATAATTCAGCCATGGTCTAGATAGAAACAGAAGAAACAGTAGTAAATCACTGTAATAATCCACAGTCTTATGAACTCAAGACTACAAGTTCTAATTGTTTTATAAAATCTCCTGGAAAAAACTAGAACATAATAGAGCAAAAACTAGCAAAGACCAATATATCACAGGATTACACATTTAGGAGAACAGGAATAGTTTATTTGTCAGATCTTTGGAGAGGTGAGAAGTTTTTTGTTTGTTTTTACCAAAGTGGAGCCAGTGAACAATATATAATGGAAAATGAACAATTTGAAGAAATTAAACAGGTTTTGAAGAATTAAAAACAATGAAAACACAATTAGGAAGAATACAGAAAATTATAAAATAATATTTACAGCCAATGTTTCTAATAAAGGATTCATTTCTAAAATATATGGAGAAATGTTTCAAAATTATACATCAATCCCAATTTTATAAATGGTCAATGGATATGAACAGGCAGTTTGAGATGAAGAAATTATAGCTATCAATAAAACTATATAATATAAAATCATATCAAAATATGCTCTAAATCATTTTTGGTTAGAGAAATGCACATTGAAACAACTCTGAGGTACTACCTCACAACTATCAAATTGACTAAAATATCAAAAAAGAGAAAACGATCACTACTTCAGGGTTTTTTATACTTAAGAAAAATGAGAAACATATGCAAATGTGTGGTGAGCAATTTGAAACTATACTCGAGACAATCAATCTGTGCATACCTTTTGATCTAGCAGAACCACCACTAGATCTATATCCTAAAGAGTTCATTAAAAAAAAGAAAAGAGCTCACAATATTTATAGCAACTCTTTGTGTAGAGCCAAAGAATTTTAAAATTTGGGGACACTCATCAAATGGGGAAATAACTGAATAAGTGATGGTACAGGAATATTATGAGGTATTATTCTTTTTTAGGAAATCGTAAATGGGTGTACTTCAAAAAGACTGGAAATACTTACCGTGAATTAATGTTGATTTAAAATAAGCAGAACTAGGAGAACATTGTATACATTAAGATTAACAATGATGGATTTAGTCCTCTCAAGAGTTCAGTAATCAAGGACAATTCTAAAAGACTTCTGATGAATAATGTCATTCACATTCAGAGAAAGAACTATTGAATCTAAATGTAGACCATCGCTTATTATTTTCATTTTTTAAAACCTGATTTTTATTTTCCCCATTTTCTCATGTTTCTTTTTCATTTTGTTCTGGTCCTTCTTTCAAAACAACAATAAAAGGCAAATATGCTAAACATGATTGAACATATATAACTTGAATTAGATTACTTGCTGTCATGAGGGAGGAAGGAAGAAAGGTAGAAAATTATAAACTTAAAACCTACAAAAACTATATACCTGTTTATAGCCTTTGACCAATTATTAATTAGGGAATGACATAAATTGGACACAGTTCTCTATGTATTTTAGAAATGAATCCTTTATCAGAAACATTAGCTGTGAATTTTTTTTTCTATAGTTCAGCATCCTTCATCTTTTTTTTTTGGAATATCAATTTATTTGTTTTCCAATTATATACAATAGTAATATGTACCCATCAATTCTATTGTCTCTTTCCTTTCATCCTGTCCCTGTTCAAAAGAGTGTTGCATCTGAGTACCCTCTCCCTTGATCTTCCCTCTCTTCTACCACCTAATCCCCCCCTTCTCTCCTCCCATTGCCCCTAATCCTGTCCCTTTCCTCCTATCCTTCCCCAGGGCAAGGCAGATTTCCTCACCTATTAAGTAGGTATGTCATTTCCTCCCTGAGCCATTTATGATGAGAATGAAGGCTCACTCATTCCCCTTGCCTACTCCCCCTCCAATTCACTGAAAAAGCTTTTCTTGACTCTTATGTGAAATCTCTCAGCTTCTTCCTTCCTCCCAGTATTTCTCCCATAGCCCATTGACTTCATCCCTTTACCACATCATACCATTAGATTCTGCTCCTTCCTCTGTCCTAACAGCTCTTATAAATGAGAAAGTGCATATGAGTTATCAATATCTTCTCCCCCTGCAGGAATACAAACAGTTCAACATCATCAAGTTCCACATAGTTAATCCCTCTCTTCCACTCCCTCTGTGGTTCATCAGAGTCCTGTATTGGAGATCAAACTTTTTGTTCAGCTCTGTTCATCTCAATAGGAAAGTTTGAAAGTCCCCTGTTTCATTGAAAATCCATCTTTTCCCCTGAAAGAGGATGTTCAGTTTTGCTGGGTAGTTGATTCTCGGTTGTAAAACAAGATCTTTTGCCTTACAGATTGTCACATTCCAATCTCTATGAGCCCTTAATATAGATGCTGCCAGATCCTGTGGAATCTTGACTATCAGGCCTCAATACTTGAATTGTCTGTTTCTGGCAAATTTTAGAAATTTCTTTCTGATTTGGGAGCTTTGGAGTTTGGCATAATATTCCTGGAAGTTTTTCTTTTTGGATCCCTTTCAGAGGGTGACTGGTGAATTCCCTTGATTTCTATTTTACCCTCAACTTATAAGATCTCAGGGCAATTTTGCTGTATTATTTCTTGAAAAATGAAGTCTAGGCTCTTATCCTGGTCGTGGCTTTCAGATAGTCCAATAAGTTTTAAATTATTTCTTTGGGATCTCTTTACAAGATTGGTTGTTTGTCCAATGATATATTTCACATTTTCTTCTAATTTTTGGCTTTTTTTTTGGAAGAGTTTTATTTCTTCCTGATTTCTTGCAAAGTCATCAGTTTCCTTTAGTTACATTTTGCATTTGAAGGAGTTATTTTCTTCAGAGAGCTTTTTTATCTCCTTTTCTAGCTGGCCAGTTCTGCTTTATAAGGCATTCTTCTCCTCATTTGCCTTTTGTTTTTCTTTTACCATTAGGCCTAAACTGATTTTTAACATATTTTCTTCAGTATTTTTTTGTATATCTTTCACCAAGGTTTTGATTTGGTTTTCATGACTTTCCTGCATTGCTCTCATTTCTCCCCCCCAATTTTTACTCCATTTTCCTTAATTGGTTTCAAAGTCTTTTTTTGAGCTCATCCATAATCTGAGCCCATTTCTATTTTTCTTGGAGGTTTTGGATATGGAAACTTCGATTTTGTCATCATCTGAGTATATGTTTTGATATTCCATGGGACTAAAGATATTCTCTACAGTCAGATTCTTCCTTTTCTGTTGTTTACTCATTTCCTCAGTCCAAGACTAAATTATAGCACTTCCAAGGATTTGGGGTTGTTTTTTTTGGGGGGAGACACCCCACTGGGTCCATTATTTCTCCAAGGTCTTATGCTCTTTAGCCTGTGCTTTAACATGTAGATGATCCAGTACTTCCTTCTGCCCTGGGGCTATAAGGAGGGATCCAGCTATCTTAGTATATAAGCCCAAACTACAATATCTGATTTCAGGCAAACAGCAGGGTTCTACCCCTGGGACAGCAGGGAAATCTCTGCCCACTTCCCTTACTGTCTCTGCGATACAGGCTGCTTTCTCCAGATTCTCCCTACAGATTCTGTGGCAGTGCTCCTCACTCCATACTCACCAAGGTGGAGCAGAGTTCTCTCACTGCCCCTTCAAGCTGTTGTAGGTGATTTCTGGGCTGTACTGTGCTGAGATGTGCTGAGCTGTGCTGGGCTGCATGGTATTGGGCTGGGCTGCATTGCTGCTTTTTTTTTCCAACCCCTGGTCCTGGTGAAACACACCTTTCCACAGAACTTCTAAGTTATCTTGGACTGGGAAAATGTATCAGTCATTCTGTGGGTTCTGCCCCTCTAACTTTTGGCTAGAACCATCCTTTGTCGTTTTTGTGGAGGTTGGGGGGTCGAAGTTCTTGGGAAATGCTGCTTTCATTCCACCATCTTCACTCCGCCCTATATTTTTAAAAGATTTTTTTTTTAATTTTGGGGGTAACAGCAAGGTGGCTCAGGAGATATAGCATCTACCCTGGAGTCAGTAGGACCTGAGTTCAAATATGACCTTACATAGTTAATCCTTATCTACTTATGTGACCTTGGACATGTCACTAAACCCTATTGCTTTGCAAAGGAGGTGCTTTTCCAATAACTTTATCCCATTTGATAAATTCTATTTTTGAAGAGTTGTTTTCTATTTGTATTTGTCCGATTGTATTTTTAAATGAATTGTTTTCTATTGTCAATTTTTGTGCTTTCTTTTCTAAGTTGTTAAATTTCTCTTGCAATTCATTTCTCAATTTTTTCTACTTCATCTTTAAAATCCTTTTTGAGTTCTTCTAATAGATCTTTTTATGACTAGAGACCAATTCATATTTCCTTTTTGTGTCTCATGTGTAGTAATTTATCTACCCCTCTCTTTTGAGATTGGGTTTTAATCTTCCTTATCACCAAAGAACCTCTTTATGGCTAGGATTTTTCTCTGACTTTTATTAAGCAGCAAAATGTTCCAATCAGTCTTTTTGTGGATTCTGTTGCTCCAGAATCTTTTGAGAGGCTTGATTCATATTCTTTCTAAGTGAAGTCTAGTAGAGCTTAGTTAAATTCCTGGCTTCTTTCCTTTGTCTTAGATTCCCCTCCTCTCCTGCATATTCTTATGTTTAGACAATGATAATAAAAATCCATCATATATGTCCTGATATATGAATCACTTTTTAGTTGTCCAAGATACTGGAATAATTTACTATGTCCTTCTGCTCACTTTACAGATAAAGAATCTAAAAAAAAGTGGTTAAAGTTTACTATGTCCTTCTGTTGACTTTATAGATGAAGAATCTAAAGAAAAGTGGTTTAAGTGACTTAATCTGGAGCACACAGCTCGTAAAAGAGTTTAAAAAGAGTTTTTTTTCTGCCCTTCCTGATATATAGTATTAGGTAACTGCAAAGATGTAAATGGTTACAATGAAAATTTAGCAGATACCAGCGAACACTGATATGACTATAGTTGGAAACCATTGATAATTTAAGTGCAATTGTTATTGCTATTGTTATTATTATTAATTTTGAAAAAATAGTGTATTTTGATATGCATTCAGACTTCATAGTTCTTTCTCTGGAAGTACATAGCAATTTCTATCACAATTCCTTTGAAAAGATATTTGGCATAGTACCTGACTTATAGGCGTATTCATTTTTGTTTCACTTTTTCAAAGTATTTCATAAGGAAATATACCCCTATATACCTTGGGGAATGAGATGCCAGCAAAAGTAAATTGTATCGTTGTTTTGGATCATCCTTTATTTTGTAAACCTTAAAAGATTAGACTTACTATAAAATGATAGAAAATAAGTTAGATATGAATATTATTCTCCAGTATTTACCAAGAGACCTAGTGATGGATGATGTCTATAAAAGATGACTACCTTAAACAAAAGGGAGATGGAGATATTTATACAGGAGCAAGGGAAAACAAAACTTTAAATCTCCTTGGATACCAATATATTAGTTTGCACAAAATTTCACCAAAGAGTATTGTCTTCATACAAAAATATCTTGTTTAAGGTGAGGAGGCATTATTTCCTGGATTCAAATACAAGGAAGGCAAGACAAGGTTTTTTCTTTTTATATCATTTGCCTTTATAAGTTTGAAATTAACATATGGACAGATAACATTTCAAATATTCCATTTTTTGATTAACTAAGAAAACCACCTTTGAGCAAGAATACAATATGAAGAAATTATTATAAATTGACATTCCCACATTTTGATCAAAGATAATGTAATTATGCCAGCTATCGTTCAATTAAGGAGAAGAAAAAATGAGATTATCTTGGAGGGGGGAAATAACATTTCTTAGAAACTTAAGGTTTTGGGTGGGGGGGCGGAGCCAAGATGGCAACAAGAAGGGAATCGAGTCTTAGGTACTCTCTGATTAAACTTGAAACTAAGGACTCTAACTAAACTTTCGAGAGACAGAAGCCACAAAGGGACCCAGTGTGGCAGTTCTCCTACTCAAGGTAACCTGGAGTAGAGCAGAAAGGCTCTGTTCCCCGGGGTTGGAGGGGCAGCCTGCCAGAGGGGTGGCCCGCCAGAGTGAAAGAACTTCAGGCTCCCAGAGGCAGCCCCAGGGTGCTGGGAGCCATGGCTCACAGCAGCGGGGGGGGGGGGGGGGGGGGGGGGGTCTCCTGAGCTGCACCCAGGGGAGCACGGGGCACAAAGTGGGGGAACAGCTGGGGACCTCTGCCAGAGTGAGCAGGTGGAGCCCAGCCCTCAGGGCACACAGCAAACAGCTTGGTCTTTCTGCAGCCCAGATCTGGGAACAGAGGCAGAGACCTTAAGCAGGAGCCCCCAGGGCATGAGCCCATTGAGCTGAGGGAGGGGAGTGAAGAGAGACTGCAGAGCTCTGTCCTCTGCCTCTGGAGCAGGACTCTGGAGCTCTGACCACATTCAGATCCTGATCGCAGTCTAGGCCCCCCCCATAGAACAGCAGGGCCCCTCTGCCATCATAGCCCCATGGCAGAGTGGGGCACATGTGGTCATTCACAGACCAGGAGTGAGGACAGAGCCTCACAGACTGAGACCTTTGTGGGAGTATCCCAAAAGCTCAGGAAGCACCCCAAAACCAGGCTGGGAAAATGAGTAAGCAGAGAAATAAGAGGAAGACCATTGAGAAATATTTTGCATATGAGCCCAAAAAGGATCAAAATACTCAGTCTGAAGATGAGGAAGCACAAGCTCCCGCATCTACAGACTCCAAGAAAAACAGAAATTGGGCTCAGGCTATGACAGAGCTCAAAAAAGACTTTGAAAATAAAATGAGGGAATTGGAAGAAAAACTGGGAAAAGACGAGAAAGATGCAGGAAAAACATGAAAATGAAGCCAGCAGCTTAGTCAAGGAAATCCAAAAAAATGCTGAAGAAATCAGCATGCTAAAAACCAGCTTAGGTCAAATGCATAAAACAGTTCAAAAAGTTATTGAGGAGAAGAATGCTTTAAAAAGCAAAATTGGCCAGATGGAAAAAGAGATAAGAAAACTCTCTGAGGAGAACAAATCCTTCAGACAAAGAATCAATCAGGAAGATTGATGAATTTACCAGAAATCAGGAATCAATACTTCAAAACCAAAAAAATGAAAAATTAGAAGAAAATGTGAAATATCTCATTGAAATAACAACTGATATGGAAAACAGACTTAGGAAAGATAATTTAAAAATTATTGGAATACCTGAAAGTCATGATCAGGAAAAGAGCCTTGACATCATTTTCAAAGAATTACTACAGGAAAATTGCCCTGATATTCTAGAAGCTGAGGGCAAAATAGAAATGGATAGAATCCACCGATACCCCCGAGAAAGAGATCCCAAAAAACCAACCCCTAGGAATATTATAGCCAAGTTCCAGAACTCCCAAGTCAAAGAGAAAATATTACAAGCAGCCAGAAGGACACAGTTTAAATATCGTGGAGCTGCAGTCAGGATCACACAGGACTTAGCAGCAACCACATTGGAAGCTCGTAGGGTTTGGAATATGATATACTGGACAGCAAAAGATCTTAGAATGAATCCAAGAATGAACTACCCAGCAAGGCTGAATGTCCTCTTCCGGGGAAAAAGATGGACTTTCAATGAACCAGGGGAATTTCAAATGTTCCTTTTGGAATGGCCAGAGCTGAACAGAAGGTTTGATCTTCAGATACAGGACTCAGGTGAAGCATGGAGATTGGAGGAGAGGAGGAAAATATGAGGGACTTAATGATGATGAACTGCATGTATTCCTTCATAGAAAAATGACACTGATAATACTCATATGAACCTTCTCAGTTAATACAGCAGGTAGATGGAGCTTTTATAGTTGAAGCACAGGAGAAAGCTGAATTCGAAGATAAAATATGGTGTAAAAATGGAGTCAATAGAAAAAAAGGGAAATGTAATGGGAGAAAGAAAAAGGAGAGGGGGAATAGACCAAGATATTTCATGTAATAAGGTTTTTTTTTAATTACAATGAGCTATTGCAATGATATGGAAGGGGGGAGGCAAGGGGGAATGAGGGAACCTTTGCTCTCATCAGAGGTGGCTAGGAGAGGAAACAGCATATATACTCAATGGGGTATAGGCATCTGGAGTAAGAAGGAGGGGGGAGGGGGCGGGGAAGGGGATGTGAATAAAGGAGGAGAGGATGGACCATGGTGGGAGAGTGGTCAGATATAGCACATTTTCTTTTTTACTTCTTACAAGGGGCTGGGATTGGAAGGCTTGTCCAGGAACATAGGGCCAGGTAGATTGTGGGCCTAAGGGGTGGTATGGGGGCTCAGGGCTTCTTGGCCCCAGGACCAGGGATCTGTCTGCTGTGCCACGCAGCAACCCTACAGCAGAGTCAGAGTGAAAGGAGAGAGAAAATATAGTACATGGTAGTGGAGAAATAAGAAAGGAGGCAGATGTGATCAGCAATGGCAACGCTGGAAAAATATGGAAGTAACTTTTGCGATGGACTTAACATAAAGAATGCGATCTACCCATGACAGAGTTATTGGTGTTGGAACAAAGACTGAAGCATATTTTTTATTATTATTATTTTGGGGAGGGTTCAGGGCAAATGGGGCTGGGTGGCCTGCCTGGGGCCACATAGCAGGGTGATCTCTGTGTGTCTGAGGCCAGATTTGGACCCGGGTTCTCCTGGCTCAAGGGCCAATGCTCTGTCTGCCACCCAGCCACCCTTACTATTATTACCATTTTATTTTATTTTGGGTCTTTTTTTTCTTCTTCTTGATTTTTGCAGGGCAGGTGGCTTGCTTGTCACACTGCTGGGTGATTGTTGTGTCTACGGGGCTGGATGTGGGCTCAGGTGCTCGTGGCTCCAGGGCTGGTGCTTTGTCCATTGTGCCACCTGGCCATACCTACAATTATTACTATTATTATTTTTAATTTTATTTTTTTCTCTCCCCTTTACTTTATCGCCCAAGCAAGTCTATATTCATGGGGGGAGGGGTATTTTGTTTACTCTTTTTTTTAGTTTTTTTTTTTTTTTGCAAGGCAATGGGGTTAAGTGGCTTGCCCAAGGCCACACAGCTAGGTAATTATTAAATGTCTGAGGCCGGATTTGAACTCAGGTACTCCTGACTCCAAGGCCAGTGCTCTATCCACTACGCCACCTAGCTGCCCCCTATTTTGTTTACTCTTAAACAAGAATATTTTATTAATGTAAAAAAAAAAACATTTGTACAAAATAAGAATTAAAAAATAAACGAAAAGAAAAAATTAAAAGAAAAGAAACTTAAGGTTTCTAGGATATGGGCAGACAATACAAGGTCTCTGAAGAGGTGCAAGCATAATGCATTTACAGAGTCAAAGGGGCAAGTTACAGGGTTGAAAGGGGGAGCTATCCTTTGATTAAACAACTTGTACAAGTAAGAAGTGCAAAAGGGAGAAAGAAACAATAATATAAAATTCAATTTGTTTTCTTCTGGAGACATCTGCATGTGTCTGTATCTTTAAATTCTAGACTGTTCTGTGTAAAAATTAGAATATCTGTATTTATATTAATTCATGGTAAAAGAAAAATGTCAAATTTTATCTGTTCCAAACTTATAATTCTTTAGCACAATATTGTGGAAATTACAATTTAATTTGCCAGAGAATTTATCTACTGATAGAAAATTTGAGAAAAAAATCAGTTTTATACAACAGTTTTTCCCCCAATTTGGAGGGCATAACTTTCATAATAATAAACATTGTTATTATAAAAGTTAAATTATTAAAGTTTTCCTATTCAACTTGAATTTGTAAGATACACTTTTGAGAATCATTTAAGCCTGTGTATATAATAAATGATCTATAAATAAAACAGTTTTAACCCTTGGCATGCATTTTAAAAGAATAAAAAAAATCTTGACTAAAGAATAATTTCCTCTTAAAAGTCACCATAAATAAAAAATTAAAAAAAGATGTATTTCTTCTTTTAGATACTTAGCTAATTAACATTCCTTTTCCTAAAAAATAACTTAAAAAAAATGATATTCTTATCCCAAAGTCACAAAACCTTTTCCATATTTGCTTAAATATCCCTTTAGAATTTTGAAAAATTAAAGGACCTTAATTCTTACAGGAATGCATAGTTGACAAGAGATATCAAAGCTATACACTCACCTAACTGCTTATTAGAATGAGATAGTTGTAAAAATGGAATAAATTAATATTATTTTTGTATTGTTTGCCTAATATGATTAAAGGGACTTACCACAAACACCTAAAATATGAGAGGAAAATTTCCTTTTTATTTTTTATTTAGAAAGCAGTTTCCAGGTAAAATTATGTGGCTATCTAAATGCCTTGAACCAGATTTTAAATCTGCCAAATTTCCAAATGTTATTGTTGGAAAGCCAAATTAGGAAAATCCAACCTTAGAGCTTGCTGAAACACAATGTTCCCAGTCTTTCCCAGTGAGTTTGTCACCTGCAATACATTCACCTCCCTTGGGATGCCATTTTCATAGGACATTAGTCCAACTTAATTTTCCTTGATACCCAGACTTGGACACATATAAAAGGTCAATTTTCAGTCACATGAGGCTGTTAGTAGCACATTCCTATAATCAAGACTGAATTCAATTCTAAAGGATCAGGATTTGCTGTGTGGCAAATGTTAATCTTACAGTAGAAATAAGAAAAAGAAATAATTTCATCAAAAATGCAGACAATGATTATGCTTAAAAAACAAAAATAATAAAACAGTTAAAAATTATTTTATCAGTCCTCCCTGTGGATCAGAAGTGTGCATGGCACCACCTGTAGAAAAAAATAAAAACAGAGGAGGCATGTAACAATCCTTATTCTTACTCAGAAACAGGAAGAAAAGTTCCTTCAAATTCTTTTATAAGATCAAGTTTCATATTAAAAAATAAGCTTTTACTCTTTGAGGAGAAAAGACCATTGACAGAGTCGGGAAGCACTTTTTGGTAACAACTAGTCCCACCTTCTATTCCAAGTAGGATCTAGATAAATTAATAATAGATATTATCCTAGCAATGAAATAAAAGAGATATCTAAGCTCAAACCCTGTTCCTGAAAGAAGGGTACTAAAATATCATACCATCTGGTCTAATATTTCCTCCCATAATCTAGTGGCACAAATCTGAAAGTCAATAAACTGTCCTGTTTATATTGAGGCTTATAAACACACAAAAATGCAGACACCTCCTTTTGCTGCTAAGAGTGTATACAATGCTTTTTTGTTTTGTAAAAGTACTTCAGCTAGTGAATTGACTTCACCTGTAAGATTTTTCTTTGTTACTGTTAGCTTGTGATTCATGTTCTCCATTTCTTTGGACAAGGTCCTACAAATGTGAAGTGAAAAAAACCTTCTCAGACTATAGCACTCATAATAACACCTGTTATAATGACTGACAGGATTGGGAATGCACATCAGTAGCATACTTAACCAACTGAGGAGCAAGGCTCCACAGTTAGGAAATCTGGGACTGACAAAAGTATAGAGTACCCCCCCAGAAATATTGTGAAGTTCAGGTACTTCTCATACAATTTCACATAATCCTGAGGGAGAGTATGTTAGTCAAATGTGCCATACATTAAAAAAAAAAAAAAACTTCCTTAGTTATGATGATAGGATGAGGGAAAATGAAATAGTATTTGGAGTCTTTTTGTACTCTTGTATCTTCTACTGTTGGTAAAATGGTACCATTCATTGGATGTCTGGAGGTATCATTATAAAGAAGTCAGTTTTGAGAGACAGTTATTCCCATAGTAGGATTTAGGCAAGAATTATGGATATTCTCATTGGAAATAGATTCATAAAATTACTCTGCCCAAAAATATCCATGAAAGTGGTTCCAGTACATAAATTGATTCCTTGTCTTGTCAGACCAAAGTTTTGGGCAAGCTCCAGCTGTAAAGGTAGTACTGATAAGGAAAATTTTACAGCTACCTTGGGTAGGACCAAACCCAACATGAAGGTCCTCATAGTATCTGGAGGCAGAGGAACTTCTCTGGGTTTATTAGATCCTAGAACTCAAGAGGATACCAAATATAGACAAAGTGTGTTTTCTTTTCCCCTGATAGTGGCAAGTGTTTGCCCTGGATGAACCTAGATGGTATCATTACAAAGGAGTTACCTATAGGAATTCCAGAAGAGTGATTTGCAAAGTAACAGAAAGCAGTGGGGCTTCTGTTGAGGCCTGAGTGACTGCAGTGAAAACTTCATCCAGAATGAAAGTCCAGAGAGATGCAATTTTCCTTAAATCTTTTGGAAAAAAAATGGATACTAAGGAAAATCTTATAATCCTACTTATTTTAATAGCTATTACTTTCATGTAAGGAATTGCATGTTTAGTAAATTTTAGACCCTTGCTTGAGTGGTCATATGCTATCAATTAAACAGATTCCCAGTCAGTGGTAGAGATGGGATAGTCAACACTTGCACTCAATGGGTTAGCACAAAACCAGCAGCCAGATGGATTAAATAACCTAGCTAGGTTTTGGCTTAATTTACATATGGGGTATTTTTTTATCAGTGAGAAAGGGTGGTTTTCTTCCCAAATGATAAAACTTTACTCATGAATAACCACAGTAATGCAATTCTAATCCAATAAGAAGACCCAGATGAGCATGGGAGGGGAACTGGAAAAAGAAACATATTGGAATTAAGAGAATAGGACTATGGCTATTCAGAATGTGAGTAAATAGTAAGTATGTAAAGAAATAAAATTGTAGAAATTTTCAATTGGTGTCTCAGGAGTCTGGTCCTTACATATTAGAAAAGCTATCTACTTCTTATTTTTGTTCTGGTCCTTTATCCAAAGCCATTGGGCAAGGTTTCCAATGGGTGCTAATGTCTATTCAGGACTGGGAACATTTTTCAAGTGTGAGAAATGTACCCACACTTCTATCTCCTGGAGTTTTGCAGCAGTGGAGTTGATTAGCAATGCTTGAAAATGTGCCTCCCAGTCAGGTTCCAAGCAGTTTGTTTTTGTTTTTGTTTTTTTTCCCAAACATCCTTTCCAGAAAATCCCATTACTATGGGAAATAAGAGGACTAGCTTCTGCTAACAGATCAAAGAGACCAGACTGAGAGATGTAACAGACCTTACATTCAGGATTTGATTAAGCTCTTGACTAAACTTGATATAGTATTCCTAGAGACAATGGCATATGAGAGGGGAAAGGTCTATAGAGGTGAGGGGCATTGACCTCCCTATGACTAGCTCATAAGGGGGAAATTTGATTTTGTATAGAGATCATGATCAGAGGGAAAGGAGTGCTATTAGGGGACACTTTAGCCCAGGATGCTTGAAAATCAGAGGTCAATTTCACCATCTCATTTGTTCTATACACTAATCCTGATGGTTTAGGATGATGAGTGCAATATAGGTGCTGCTGTAGCCTCCAAGTCTCCAAGACTTCCTTGAGTTACTTGCCTATAAAATGAGTTCCTCAATAACTATGAACTTGATATGTTCCTCAATATAGAAATTTTTTTCCCCAGAGATTCTTTCCAAACATTTCTGTCATGGCTACTTCACTGGAAAATTATGCAGTTTCCCAGTTGGAAAGCATGCAATTAATAACTAATGGATAATTGTATCCTTGACACATGGGCAGCTGAATGAATTCAATATGCCAGAACTCAAAAGGAGATGAGGGGAGTGGGAGGTGACCTTGAGAAGGTGTGAGAGGTTTGGAAGTATTATACAAGGGGCAGGTCTGACATCTGAATAGCATCTCCTCAGATATATACTTTTTTAAATTCCCTACCAATCTAGTGAAGTAGGTTCATAAATTTTATCAGGATCCAATGACTTAAATAGCATAAATTACTGAGCAAAAGTTTAGCTTGTAGGGGAGGCCAAAGCACAGGCCAAGCTTCAATAGTTTTGTACAGGGGTCCGGGGTATACCCTTATGACCACATTTACATATAATCTCTGGAGAGTTTAAGGCCTGAGTCTTTGTTCAAGTCACAGGTCAATGGACAGGTGTGCAGTAGATGTGCAGTAGGAGATTATCAAAAGAATTTCAGATGACAGCATTGCTTTGGTTTTGGTTTTTTTGTTTTGTTTTTTTGCAGTCTGATTAGCTAGTCAATTACCTTGAGCTTCAAGGAAGATGTCATGAGAATAACCAATCAATTGTAATAGCAACTATTTGGGAGGCAATTTAGTGATTTGCTTACTATTTTTAATGGATTGCCCAGTGGAGGTTAAAATTCCCTTTTGCTTCCATAACATCCCAAAGTCAATTGTAACTCCAAAGGCATATCTATGTAGATATTAATTTTTATTAACTTTCCCAGTTCTTAGACATGTGATATTGCTTCCAACTCACTTAACTATGCAAAGTGAGCAATGGATCAAACTTGAATACATTATCTCTGTTGGTAATGCCATAACTTGAAATCAATTGACCTTCAGTGTTTCCAAGTTAGAAACTGCTTGTGAAAAATAGTGTGGTCAGCACTGGTCCTGAGGTAAGAAGGACCTGAGTTCGTATCTGGCATCAGACACTTAATAATTGCCTAGTTATGTGACACAACCCCATTGCCTTAAATAAGAAAAAAAATTAAGAAAATGGTGTGGTCAGTATTAGGGACAGATGTCTCCTTGAAGTCTGTCCTTGAAGGAGATCCAGTGTCATGATGCAGTCATGGTCACCAGGATCATGATCTTGATCACTTCACTCAGGCTGATCTGTTTCAAGGCTAAGGATTATTTTTAAAAACTCAGCAAAGTTAAGTATAGTAAACTTTTCATGGTGACATGATGGCAAGGCAACAGGTGAGTTTTAGGTTTTGCTAGATGACTCCTTGATAAGTGTTGAGTGTTATATGAAATGAGGAGTGCCTCAATGGTATAGGGTACAAGAAGAGGCAATGGGGAGATAAATATGTTATTTTCAGTTGTTTAGATGTCTCAGCTAAAGCAATAACATTCCTTACAAAATGTCACAGTCCTGTAGTTATAACACTTGATTGTTTGCAATGATATCTCAATGGTCTATACCTATCTTCATGTTTCTGTGCTAAAATTCCTACTGAATCCCCTTCCTTTTCCATTACAAAAGCATAAAAGGTAAGGAGTAATTAGGGATCACAGGGGTGGGAGGCTCAGAGAGGGAAAGCTTTATTGATTTTATAGTCTTGACTGTTCCACAGATAGGTGAAAGGGATGAAGATGTTGATACTGCAGAATTTTGTGAAGGGAATAAGCTAGGGCAGATAACTCAGGCATCTAAGACCTATCAAAGTCAGCAATATCTGGAAAGGCTCACAGCTATCTCTTTGAATAAGGGAGGGGAAATCATGGTTTGTGAGGATCCAGAGGAATCAAGCAAGACTTTACTATAAGATATTATATGCCCAAGAATCTTTATAAATTGGTGACAAAAATGGAGGTTTTTCTCAAGAGGATTTATGACCATCTAGAAATAAGAGAAGCACAATACCATCCCCTTCACCTGAGATCTTATCAGGGAATACGAGCAGTAAATCATATACATATTGAAGGATCATTGATCCATGAAAGACAGCAAGAGAAGAGAGATTATCATGCAGGAGTTGAAAAAATATGAAGGAGATTCAATGAACCCTTAAGGTACAACAGTCCAAGTATTGTTGTCCTTCCATGTAAAAGGAAAAGGATATTGACTAGAGGGATGGACAAGGATAGAAAAGTTATGTACTACACAGACAAAAAAAAGAGAGAACATGGTAAACGAAGGAGGATTAAATGTGATCAGAGTATTGGGATTGGGTACTACTGATGAGAAGGACAGAACACTGCATTAAAAAGTAGGTAAATCATGTACAAATCTCCATTTTATATTGCCAGACCTTTTTTTATATACTAATAATATGTAATGAATAACCCTTTTGAAATGCAACTTTGAATTAAGGGTCTAGCACTTTCAATTAGCAGCATGAAATAGAGGGTACTGAACAATACATGGAAAAGGGTGTGAGGGGGTCAATACGGACTTTGAGGTGGATTGCAGTAGCAATGTGTATAAGATTCCTATATCCAGGGCTTATAACTGTTGTGGAACCTTATCAGGGGCCTAAAAATCCTCACCCTCAGCCAGAGTCAAAAGAGACATTAGACATTAAGAAGAGGGAGCAAAGAATCAATTGAAAACTAGTGAGAGTGAATCTAACCTCAGGGGAGAGATAAGATAGACTATCAAGTCAGAGAAGATGACAAGGAGCTATAACAACTAGAAGGAAAATATGCTGAAAACATTCGCTGTCCCAGGCCAATAGAGAGAGGACAATCTATAACCAAGAGACTCTCTTTACTCCAAGGAAGAGGGGAGGGGATTTAATCTTGATCCAAAGAAGACAAAGTAGTCCTCAGTGACCATTAGAGTAGAGATGGAATGACCTTGTATTACAACAGGTAGCTTTCTTAGATGGGAAATGGGCAATGATGCACAAATGGGGATTGGATCTTTTAAATCTGACTCAAAATACTTGATAAGGCTGTTCAGAAGAATTTTTTGGTTCCTGTGTACTCTGAATTCTCTTTGAATCTAAGGTAGTTCCTCCATCTATTTTTCCAATTCCCAGGCTTTTTTGCAGTAAAAACAAATTCCTGGCAATCTGTTTAAACTGACTATGAGTGGGAGATGGACTGTGAGTGGGAAGTAGTAAGAGAAGGGGATGGTATAGCACTTCTCTCATTTCTAGCTGGTAATAAATTCCCTTGAGAGAAACTCCATTTTTGCCAAACCTCTATAAAGTTTCTTGTGCATATACAAACTCACAGTAAAGTCTTTCTTGATTCCCCTGGAAATGGAGCTTAAACTGCATAATGTATACTTTGTCTTTCTTTGTTCTCAACTCCCTCTTTTCTCTAATGTCTTCTTCCACTTGAGTTGCTAAATTCTGAGCCATCTGTGCAAGTATTTCAGCTATGAAATGTATATGATTAGATTCCCATTCTGGCTGAATGATTTTAGTATTCTGAGAAAGACAAGAGTAGAGGTAGTAGGTTGTTAATAAGGAGAGGTATTGAGTCTGACCTTTTCCTTCAGGATCCTGAACTAAGACATAATCTGCATCAAAAGCTTCTATTGAATATTGAAAATTGAAGTATTGCTTAATACTATCTCTAAGGGGCATTTTTGATTTTTGGAAAGTTCATTGGTTGAGGAAAACCATCCTCTGCTAAGGCATCCACCAGAGCTCTTACATCCTGATGGTGTCTTTGCTGATCTGCATAAACTTTCTCACCTGTATCCTGAAATTCTTCAGAGCTTTTAAATTTGCATTCATAACCAATTCTTACCTTCCTCCTTTCCAACTAAATTAATCCACATATATATGAATTTCCTAGGCAATAAAACTGTTCATTGGTTACTAATATCTAAGGTATCTTGATGAGGGTCAGGTAAATACTCTTTTAAGGCTTGCAGTTCACCTCTGCATAACTTGACCTTCTTCATCTGTAATCAGGATGATGGTCTGATGGCACTGTCTGTATATTACTTTAAAATTCCACTAAGAATGAACTCAGGCCTCTTATCTGCAGTTGCAACTGACTCACTATGAACTCTGAGAAAAAAATAGAAGTTAGTGGTGACTGGGGAAGAGGTCCAGCCTGGAGAGGAGAGGAGAGGTTGAGGCAGAGATATTTGGAGAATGAGGGAGAGTTAAATAGAGGTGGACAGGAAGCTGTGGGACTACATCAGGTTTGAGGATGGAATCCAAATCTGCTATTGGGATAGACTCAACAGCATGAAAGGTTTTAGGAAGAAGAGAGGGTAAAGAGGAAAATGCCTAAGGTGGAGGGACAGAGATTGGAGGAGAAGCACAAATAGGAAGTAAATAAAGATAGGAAAACCTTTGGAGTTACAGATGACTCCACAGGGGAAGAGGGAGGGATACCTGAGGAAGGACAAACTTTGGCAGCTATAGTATCAGTGCTACCATGTGCCAGAGTCAACATGTCCCTGAGCCATTGATGAAAACATCCCCAATTCTGATTAGATATTTTATTAGTACTTAGAATGAATTTTATTTCAAGACATAACAATTTAAGGGTTTTTTTTTCCAAAGAACACCACAGAGGCAGACATAATTTGGGATCGTTCTTTATCTGTTTACACCAATGCTGGTAAAATTTGTGGTCATTGAAATAATAATATTTTGTTATATAGAAAGCCACTGTACCTCCTACTGGATCTCTAATCATAAATGTTGATGGTTCCATTATTAAATAATCAAACAATTTAATGAAACACACTAGACAAAATAAACCATAAAAACAAAATTTGAGGAAGCACCCAAACAAAATCTGTCATGCTATCATGTGTCAGGGGCAAATACTTAAAGAAACAAACATACAACAAATAAAAAGAAGGGGGGGGCAGTTGAACAAAGTGTCTCACACTGCCAGGTGCCAGAAAACCAAAAGAGGTATCCAAATACATACATCAGAGGAAAGTCTTTCCATAGAATTTCAGTAACAAATAGGGTATACATGGGACTAATCCAATGGTTAATCACAGAGAATATTTTTACTTTAAATCTGTACAAAAGTTCAAAAATAGAGCAATTGAGTTGAAAAGTGACAGACTCACTTCATTGCAAGACCACAGCATTTGCTAATCTCAAAAATCCATGCCCACTTTTTATTTAGGGGTCTCTTTCTATGGTGTTGTCATGGGGGAGAAAATCTATCCCTTTTCAAGTCTTTTGTCTACTACAAATCACCACATAAAAACTATAAACCTTAAAAACTTTAAAATAATATAAAATGATAGAAAATAATTTAGACATAAATGGTCAAAGGATATAAACAGCTTCCTATTGGAGAAATCAAAGATATAAAGCGATATATATATATATATATATATATATATATATATATATATATATATAAAACCAAATAAAAAGTGCTCCAAATCATTAATAATTAATTAATTGCAAATTAAAACAACAATGAGGTATAGTCTCACACATATCAGCTTGGCTGAGATGAGAAAAAGGTGAAATGACCAATACTGGAGAAGTTGTGGGAGGCTTGGGACATTGAAGCATTGCTGATTGAGTTGTGAACAGATCCAACCTTTCAGGAGAACAATATGGAACTATGCCCAACGAGCAATAAAACTGTTCATACCCTTTGACCCAGCAATTCCAATTCTGAGTCTATATCCAGAAGAAATTATAAAAAGTACAAAAATTCCTACATATTCCAAAATATTCATAGCAGCTCTCTTTGCAGTGGCAAAGATTTGGAAATTGAGGGATTGTCCATCAATTGCGTAATGCCTTAACAAGTTATGGTATAAGAATGTTATAGAATCCTTTTGATTTTTAAGAACCCCAAAATTGTCACACTCTAGGGAAACATGGAATGACTTACAGAGTCTAATGCTGAGAGAATGGAGTAGAGCCAAGAGAACAATGTGAACATCAACAACAACATTGTGAGATGATCAACCTTGATAGAAGCAGCTCCTCTCACCAGTCCAGAATGCTAAGAAAACTGTGTTAGACTGGCTATGGACTATATTATCCCCTTCTAGAGGAAGAAAAATAAAATAAAACAAATGCCCCCCAGGAAAAAAAGCCTCAACCCTTTAGAATTTGATGAATACTTTATAAAAAAATATCTCTTAAGTATCTCTCTCCCTTAATCCTAATTCCTCATACCAAAAATTACTAATCTGTAAATTTGTATATCAAAATATATATATGCAAAATGCTAACCTGATTGTTAGCTGCTGAGTGGATGTGGTGAGAAAAGAAGGTGGAAGGAAATTTTTTAACTTAAGTATATATGTATATATATATATATATATATGTGTGTGTGTGTGTGTGTGTGTGTGTGTGTGTGTGTGTGTGTATGTGTGTGTGCATATCACTGAAAATAAATTAATTAATTAAAATATAATTTAGGCATGATATTTATTCTTTAGGATTTGACAAGAAATCTATAGGTGGATGCACTCTATATAAGATGGCTATCAGCATCGACAATGTCCAAACAAACCAGAAGTAGGCCTTGAGAGTGAATGAATCAACAACTGCTTACAAATTTCTCAACCCACAGATATCACAGGGTTCAAAAAACTGTTTCAGAATGAGATTACAAGGGTTTCTTTGCTGGTACTAGGAACAGTATTTTGTTTTGCCCAGGACTCTATTTTGCCCAAACTCACATGCAGTTTGCAATCCTGGATGACAATTACAGGTAAAGAATGAGTACTAGCACATCAGAACTTGCCAACATAGTAAATCAAGGACCATCCTCAAGTTTCAAGAGAAGAAAAGAGTTCTTGTGGTCACTCAATGCAAAGCAAACAGGACAGGAGACTGGTAAACACATACCTCCTTAACTCCTATTTCCTTGGAAGAACTGAAAACTTACAGGTCCCTAGAAGTATCTCTGAAAACAATTGCATAGAACTCTTGAAGGATGGAACAGTACATATACTCTCTACCACAGAAGTAAAATTTCACTTTAGAAAATACATAAATGTCAATAAATAACCTGGAAACAGTAGTAAAAGTTCTGACCATAGACAAAACACACATTCTGAAAGAAGAGAGCAAAGTCAGAATTCCTACATCCAAAGCCTCCAAGAAAAATATGAAATGGTCTCAGATAGAACTCAAAAAAAGATTTTAAAAATCAAGTAATATAAATAGAGGAAAACTTGGGAAGAGAAATTAGAGTGATGAAAGGAAATCATGAAAAAGGTCAACACAAGTGTGATTAAGAAAGCACAAAAATACTGATGGAAAAAACACCTATAAAAAGAAGTGGCCATATAGTTAAAGAGGTACAAAGATCCAATGAGGAAAACAATGATTTGCAAAGCAGAAATGACCAAATAGAAAAATATTTACAAAAATTTACTGAAATGATAAACTCCATTTAAAGCAGAACTAGTCAAAAGAGAAAGATTTAAAACCATACTAAAGAAATAAACTCCTTTAAAAAAAGCAGAATTGTCCAAATTAAAAGGGAGGTACATGCCTTCACTGAAAAAAAATATCTCCTTAAAATTTAGAACTGAGCAAGTGGAATTTAATGATTCTGAGACATCAAGAAGAAGAAAAACAAAGACAAACAAATGAAAAAATAGAAGGGAATGTGAAATATCTTATTAGCAACTGAACTGGAAAACATATGCAAGAGAAATATTTTTAAATTATTGTACTACTTGAAAGTCATAATTTAAAAAAAAGAACCTAGACTTCATCTTTCAATAAATTAAAAAAAAATTGTCCTGAAATTCTCAAACTAGAGGATAAAATAGAAGTTGAAAGAATTCACTAATACCTTATGAAAGAGAAGCCTAAAATTAAAGCCCCCCCCAGGATAATTATAGGCAATTTACTGAGATTCTAGGTAAAGGAGAACATATTGCAATCAGACATAAAGAAAAAAATTTAAATATTATGAAGCCAAATTCAAGAAAATACAAGATACAGTAATTTCATCATTAAGGGACTGGAGTTATTGGGATATAATATTGTGCATTGGAAAGGAGTTACACTTGCAACCAAGTATTATCTAGATTGTAAACCTGAATATAATCCTTCAAGAGAAAAATGAATATTCAGTGAAATAGATAACTTTGCTTTTTTCTTTTTAATTTATTTTCCATATATATGTATATATATATACTTTTATACATATGAAATTTTCAACATTCTTTTTTCAATTACTATTTTATTTTATTTTACCAGTTGCATGTTATGAAAATTTTTAAACTTTCCTCCTCATACAAAAGCATATTTCTCTCTCTCTCTGTCTCTTGAAAGTTATGCATTTTTTATTTCATATCATTCTCCATTTCTTATTTGGCCATAAATTCTCCTCTCCATAAAGCTTTAAGGCAAATGATTCCTTGATCTTCTAATTGACTTATACTTTCACCCTCTTTATCTAAGTTATGTACTCATTTTGACCTTTTCTTTGTATATAGTGTGAGATGTTTGTGTTCTGAGGCTTCACATGTAGTTATCTTGTCATTTCTTTCCTTTTATTTGATTGCGTTTTGATCTTCCCTATCAACTTGTAGCTTTCTATGGCTAGAGCTAATTGTATTTTTGCTTTTATTCTTGAATTTTTTTGCTCATTTTGAAAGTTGAATTCTGCTGTGATGACATAGGGGACACATTTTCAAGCTTTGTGTGCTGGCGAACAGTGTCTGGTCTCTGCCTTTATACACAGGAGTCTCATGGCTCTGGTGGCTTTCTCTCTGCATTATATTAGCCCAATCCAGTCCTGACTTTTGCACTAGCATTCTGGGGCTCATAGTATGCTGGGGCTGGGGTATTCATGACTCTCCTGCTGTACCACCAGCCTGCTGATACTGGACGTTACACTATAATCTCCACTCTGCCTTCCCAAATGGGTTGTGCCCGCATTTGTCCTAAGTGACAAATACTTTTTCTAAGTCTGTCCAAGATACCTTAAGCTGAAAAAAAATTTCACTCTGTCTTTTTGTGGGTTCTGTTTCTCTAGGGTCTATTTAGAGGCTCCGATCAAAGTTGTTTCATACAGAAACTGGGGGTAAACTTAGGGAACTTCCCAGCTTCTCTCCACCATCATGGCTCTGTCCAAGGAGAGAAATAGATGACTTTCAAACATTCTTTAGGGAAAGGCAAGATGTTGACCAGAAAATTTGACTTCCAAATGAAAAATCTGAGAGAAATTCAAAAAAGATAAACAAGAAAGACACCCATAAGGGACTTTAAAAAGTTTAAATTAAATTAAATTAAAACTGTTTAAATTCACATATGGGAAAATTATATTTTTAATTCATAAGAATATTATTGTTATTAGAAGGATTGTAAATAGAGAATACAGCTGGGGGCTATAGAAATACACTAGGAGAAAGGGAAAGGGATAGGTAAAATGGAATGAATTACCTCACATAAAGGAAGCAAAAAAACAAGCCATTACAGTGAAAGGGTTGATGGAAAAAATTGAAGGAGTTTGAACTTTACTCTCTTTAGAATTGGTATTAAAAGGGAATAACATACCCATCCAGTCAGATAAAAAAAGATATTTTAACATACAAGAAAGCAAAAGGGGAAGTACATAAGGAGAAGGGAGTATTCCTAGAAGGCATGCTACATTGGGGAAGGCAATAGTCATAAGCAAAACAATGTTGAGGAGGGACAGAGTAAATGGAGAGAGACAACAGAATAAACAGAAATAGGATGGAGGTAATTACAGTTAGTAGTAATCACTAATGAAAAAACTTTTTAAGCATGTTTTTCTGATAATTTTCATTTCTCAAATATATAGAGAATTGTCAGTTTTACAAAACTAAGATCCATTCCTCAACTGAAAAATGATCAAACCTATGAAGTCAACTTTAGATGAAGTAATCAAAACTGTCTATAGCTATATAAAAATTCTCTAAATAATTATTGAATATAATCTTTTGAATATAATCTTTTTTATTTTTTTAGGTTTTTGTAAGGCAATAGGGTTAAGTGGCTTGGCCAAGGCTACACAACTAGGTAATTGGTAAGTGCCTGAGGCCAGATTTGAACTCAGGTACTCCTGACTCCAGGGCCAATGCTCTATCCATTGTACCACCTAGCTGCCCCTAAAGAATTATTGATTGGAGAAATGCAAATTAAAACAATAATGAGGTATTTGTCATTTTCAGAATGATTAAGAACAGAAAAGGAGAATGATAAATGTTTGAGAAAATATAAGAAAATAATATCATTTGATGCTTACCATTGCTTAGGCAATAAGAAGACATTAATATACCATTGTGAATTTGTGAAGTGATTCAACCATTATGAAAAGCAATTGGAAACCATTTTCAAATATTTATAGCCTCTCCTTTCAGGTGACATAGAATTAGAACTTGAGGGTATGTACATCAATTGGCAAATAACTAAACAATTTGAAGTATATGTTTGTGATGGAATACAATTAAGATATAAGAAATGATGAACTAGATATGGACAAATCTAGAGACACATAATTGGATGCAAAGTTAATGGAGTAGAATCAATGTTCTGAAGAATTGTGCACAATAAGAGCAATATTGTGAGATGATCATTTATTTATGACTTAATTAAACTAAGCAATACAATGATTCAAGACAACTCTGAAAAACTTATTATGAAAAATGTTATCCAGCTCATGAGAAAGAACCTGTGGAATCCGGGTACAGCTCAAACCATGCTTTTATTTACAGTTGGGGGTTTTTATTTTGGTCTATGTTTTCTTCTACAAAATATATAATATGGACATATATTCTGCATGATTATACATGTTTAGTCTATATGAAGTTTCCTATCTTCTCAATGATAGGGTGAGAAGGAAGGGAGAAATTTGGAAGTCAGTTTTAAAAATGAATACTGAAAATTGTTTTTACATTTTCATGTCTCTACAAAATAAGATTTTAAATTAAAAAGATGAAAAATGCCAACAAGATGTGCCAATAAGAGGCAAATATCTACTATAGTGAAATATCAAACTAGTCAAATACTGATTGTTTGTAAAACCTGACTTTAAGTTTTGTGCTGTTTTCATCAAAAATGAATCTTTTGGTTGATTCTCAATGTCATGGGCCTCTTCATATTGAGCTTGGTGCAGTGCAGAGAGAATCTTGATTCTAGTTCCAAGATCATTTACCTTTGTTATTAGCTAAATTCTCCTACCTTTTCAGTTTCCTATTGCGTAAAAAGAAAAGTTTAGTTTTGGTCCATTCTAATGCCAAATCTGACTCTATGAGACAATCATATCATTTCAAATCTACCCTTTCTTAGACAATACTGATACAGTTATGTTGGAAATAATGCAATATGTACTGATATATCTCAATGAGTGCCAATAATGAATCCCATAAGATAGCTCCATGTATTCAAATTCATAATTAATACTCATTTGTTTTATATATTATATTATGTGCATAAATAACTACATTGCAACACAGTTAGCTTATTTAATATTATAATTATGTAAAATATGCACATGGTTTCAATCCCATGGAAATATGTAGTTCAAATAAAGTAAACACTTCGTTTTCACAGGATCTGTGTTTTGCAACCATCAGAACCTTGATAAATCTTATAGTGTAGTAGTTCTGAATGTTATCACTACTATGATGTCCCTTACTTTACTATGAAATTGACACTTAGTTGGTTTTTCTGTTAGTATTCCTCTCTGTCAAATCTCTTCTTCATCCGATTTTCTTATTTCCTGTTCATCAGTGCATTTCTTGTAATGACATCACTCTCCCAATTTCATTGGTCTTCTTCAAGAATGAAAAGTGAACAACAACAAACAGTAAACTAACCTTTAATGTGTGTATGTATGTTTTGTCAGACAAACTAGTATGCTGGAAAAACTTGAGTCCAAAAAAGTCAAGGTCTCGCACTGTATGCAAGACTATTTCTAGTCATACAAAACAATGTCTTGCCACAGGATTCTGATAACTCTTGAGGAGTCATGCTCATGAATTTGTACACCTTGGCCTCATTTAAATTCATATCACTTTCAAGTAATGACATCACCTTCTTGAAATCATTGGATATCCTCAAGAATGAAGGACAAAAAACAAAAAGCACAATATTCACATTATACCACCTTCAAATATCTTACCATTTGATTACCTCCATCATCATGGGATCCTTCCCCAAAGTTAATGATTCAGAGAGGCACAAGATTATCACATCCAAATAATTGGCTATGCGAGATATTGTGATTGGGACAGATGGTGGGAATATTTTCCTTCACTTTTACTTTATGGATGAATTGAAACATATCCCTGAATAACTAATAAAAATCAATTGGTTTGGGCTTATGTAGCAATGACATTCAATGAAGATTCAATAAGGATTAGCTTCTAGAGTCACCCTTCATCCCTGTTGGGGGCGGGGGAAAGAGGCTTGGTGGTCGCTTAGCGGGGGGAAACATAATCCCCTTATAAAGGAATGTTACAGAACTCGGCCCCTCATTGTTTAAGAGTTCATGGGAGGGAGGACAGGAGGGATAAAAGTGTCTGCTGAGAGGTGGGGAGGGAGCGGGAATGTGATCACAGAAGAATAAAGACTCATTATCCACCTCAGGCGCTCTGTCTGGTTCTTCCCCCATCAAAGAGTGGGGGCCGGAGGTACCCCGAAGACTCATCACGTGTTGGACTGGTGAGTAAGAGGGCGGACTAGCATAAAGAAGCCGGCGTTGTAAATAAAAACCCGGCAAGTTCCCCCATCAAAGAGTGGGGGCCGGAGGTACCCCGAAGACTCATCATGCGTTGGACTGGTGAGTAAGAGGACGGACTAGCATAAAGAAGCCGGCGTTGTAAATAAAAACCCGGCAAGTGGCACCCGGAACAGGGACCTGATTTTGCTAGGGAACGTCTGAATCCGCTGGTCGGATTCTCCAGACAGCCTCGGTCGTTTCTGACCGGGAGGAAGGAGAGGGCGTTTACTCTCAGATATTGCCTGAGGGACATATCCCTATTGTGTTGACTATGCTTCCTTTCTCCCCCCTTTCTCCTTCTACTCTAATCACGCTCCTTGCCGTGCTGGCCTGTCTGATTGTGCCCTGCTGCCTCCTTCTCTTTTGCCGAACGGGAACTTTCCAGTTCTGCCACCTGTTAGGATTGCAGCCTCGGCTAGTAGACAGCATGGGGGGCCGGAATAGTATTCCCGCCTTTGAGCCGGAGGAAAAAGAGGTCGTTGCAGGGCAGCTTTATAAACTCTGCACTAAGCATGGCTGTAAATTACCTATCAAGACGTGCCGTGCTTTTGTTGAGAATATCTGGAACATCTGCCCTTGGGTGCAACATAGTGGGATCCAACCAGATAAATGGAAGGTGGTAGGGCAGCAGATGGCCTCCTATGATGACACCTGCCCGGGAAAACTGACCCCTGAGGATTTTACAGTGTATAAGATAGTGGATGCAGCCCTGCATCCCCAGAAGGTGACTTTGGCACGACCAATTAGCACTCAGGTGGGTAGCTCGTTGGCGGGATCGGATTCAGAGGGCTCAGAGGAAGAGGGAAGGCCACCCCCTCCCCTGTATCCATGGGAGGAACTTAGAAGAAACAATGGGGGAACAAGGGGCCCCCAGGGAGAAGAAAATGCCGCATGCCCCTCCTTACCGAGACAGAATGAAAAGGGGGAGGGCGATGAATGTGACACACTTAGAGATTCAGGGCCGGAAGTTTTTGAGCGCGGGAAGGGAGGGGTGCAAACAGTCCTCAGGGGTGGCAGGAAGAGGAGCGTGAGTAGGTGGGACCGGGAGGCTGCTGACGAGGAGGGAGAAGTCCGCGCTGATTGGACAGCTGCCGCGCCCCAGACTTGGCGGCCCAGCCAGGAAACAGAGGCAAAA
The DNA here is from genome assembly GCF_037893015.1 of Macrotis lagotis. Lineage (NCBI taxonomy): Eukaryota > Metazoa > Chordata > Mammalia > Peramelemorphia > Peramelidae > Macrotis > Macrotis lagotis. Next base: position 315,641,352 of record NC_133666.1, on the reverse strand, counting down.
AATCCCCCGTGTTCCTTGTCCGCCCTTCAGAGATCCCCTCAAGGGCTCCGCCCATCTGGCCTACTTGCCACCAGTGCCTCCATAGCAATAGAGAAAGGGGAGGAGGTGGACTGGGATGACTGGGGCCTCTACCCGGTATTTACGGACCCCCTTACCGGAGCCCGAGACTACCGCCCTGTCCCTTTTAAGATGCTTAAGGAACTTAAGGAGGCCGTGACTAAATACGGCCCAAGCTCCCCTTATGTAAAAAGACTGATGCAAAACCTCTTTGCTACGCACCCTTGGACCCCTGCTGACTTTGACGAAATTGCAGCCGCGTGCCTGGATGCCTCCTTATATTTAGCTTTTAAGGCTCAGGCCCGCAGAGAGGCCTCTAAGCTGGCAAAATCCCGAGGTTATACTCCCCTGGATTTAGCCATTGACCTCCTGTGTGGAACTGGAGCCTATACTGACCCTGCTGTTCAGGCCCGGTATGGCCAGTTTGAGCTAGAGACTGTTAAAGAAACACATGTTGCAGCTTGGGATAAGATTGGAGCCATGAAAGGGGGGAGAGCCACACAGAAGTTGGTTGGGCTGAAGCAGAGAGCAGATCAGACACCCCTCTCATTTGTGAACGAGGTTAAAGAGACCTTGATTAATGCCCAACCCTACGGGGTGAGAGGAATTTCTTCCTTTTTCAGGCCTTCTGATCGTCGTAGGGATCCTTGGAGGTGCTCCATCTGAAGGAAATCCGACATGGGGAATACTCCGAGTTATTCCCTCTCCCCTTCCGGTAGCACGGAACTCCCCGATCTACCCTCGCCTGCTAGTGACCAATACATCGATGGGGCTCCCTTCTGCATATATGGACCCTGCTGAAGCACCGGTCCAGAACTCCTTCTGCTGGGACCTGAACAACTCCCTATGTTTCGACATCGGGGAAGAAAATCGGTCCTGGAACTTCAACTCCACAGGGCAGAACGATTTTAACTATAGCACTGCCCCGACTGACCCCTGCGTCGGCCTTTTCCCGCAGACGACTGTCAGCCCAGCAGGGACAAAAAAGGGGACCCAGCTCCGAGGCCTTCTGGATTGGCGACCCCTGGTGAATCAAACTCAACAGGACTTCACGATTCCTCGGTGGGGCCCCTCATGTGTGGCCACAGGGGAAGACATTGAGGATCCCATACCATGGAGGGATTGCCAGATGGCGGGAGGGTACCCCCTTGAGGGTGAACAAGGACGCTGATTCTGGGAATCACCCTACTTGTTGTCTGTTTCTGCCGCCTAGCTAGGCGACACAGGGGCTATATGCTTCTTACTCAGAAAGCCTTCATGGCCATGGAGACGGGGGAGGATCCCCAAGTCTGGCTAGCCGCCATGCATGACATGTGACACCTAGGGGTAAGACGAGGTAAACCCCAAGACGGGCAACCTCTCCTAACCCAGCCACCTAAGACAGGCCCTGAGGGTGTCGGGCGCCTAGGACGGGCAAGGTCCTGGGTTGAAGGAGATGACCTAAGACAGGGTTCCTCGCCCCCGGCTATCAGAGGCCAGTAGAAATGACACCGCTTAAGGCTAACCTCAGCACCGCTTAAGGTCACACCAAGTGATAACCTTGTAAAACAGAAAGGGGGAGATGTTGGGGGTGGGGGGAAGAGGCTTGGTGGCCGCTTAGCGGGGGAAACATAATCCCCTTATAAAGGAATGTTACAGAACTCGGCCCCTCATTGTTTAAGAGTTCATGGGAGGGAGGACAGGAGGGATAAAAGTGTCTGCTGAGAGGTGGGGAGGGAGCGGGAATGTGATCACAGAAGAATAAAGACTCATTATCCACCTCAGGCGCTCTGTCTGGTTCTTCCCCCATCAAAGAGTGGGGGCCGGAGGTACCCCGAAGACTCATCACGTGTTGGACTGGTGAGTAAGAGGGCGGACTAGCATAAAGAAGCCGGCGTTGTAAATAAAAACCCGGCAAGTTCCCCCATCAAAGAGTGGGGGCCGGAGGTACCCCGAAGACTCATCATGCATTGGACTGGTGAGTAAGAGGACGGACTAGCATAAAGAAGCCGGCGTTGTAAATAAAAACCCGGCACATCCCTGTTTCCTCATTGAAATGTAAGTGGTCAACATGGCAGGGTGTAATGAACCTCATGGTATTCAGACATTCATTAAGACAGTAGAGATTAAAATCTATTTGAGTCATTTTTGATATGCCTTTAAGTCATCAAAAAACTACTTCAATTGGGGAAGGAGTCAATCAGGTCCTGCAGACAGTTGTACTGCTTTTTGGATGGTAGATAGGAGAAGCTGATAAATATTGGACCTAACAACTGAACTTCACACTAGGTTTTCTGGTTTGTTCACAAAATATTATATTTCATCTTTAATTTGAAATATAAATTTTTGAAGGAGTTTTCCATTTATTCAATTGAGATTTTGAGAGAATTATTTTTCATCTTTTTAATTTAGATAATTCCTTAATTTCCCTTTCATTTATCTTGTCATTCCATTCTTCTACTTATTTCCATCATATTTTGTTCTGTAAAGCTTCTCAATCTTCCCTACACAAAGAATTGATTAGTTAGCTTTATACATAATAGATTCCCATAAATGGAGAAGCACTAATGTTTCTTATGTTTTAATATATTTTAAGGTAATTAACAGGAATTTACAGTTTTTTCCCTTCCTTTCTTATTTTTAAGAGGACTAAGTATTGGGGTATGTTCAGTAACAGGAAATTTTATCATCACAGGTTTTGAATGGAAGATACCATTTCTACCCCTTCTTCCAAGTAAAAGCAGCTGGCTCTTAAAGTGAAGACAGAACTTGGATCTAGGCATGTCTGCTAAGCTTTATTTTTGAAGATGTCTCAAGAAACAGACTGCTTGCATGGACCATATGTGCACCAGCACCTGATAATGAAAACTAATGGATTGGCTTGTTTAATTCCTTGGTTTATTAATAATCATTTAAAAATAAATAACTTTTCATTAGAAGTTTGCTTAAAGTCTGATTTGCCTTGCAGAATTTTTTTTTGCTTCCAAATGAAAACTTTCAGAAAATTACCATCTCTGAAAACTGAAATTGTTGGCAATAGTTTAAAAGAAGGTTTAAGAATTCAGAATGAGACTTCCAGCCAAGATATCAGAGAGAAGACAGGTACTGGTCTTTCCTCATATATAATATGAAACAAACCTCTTAACAGAAATTTGATAAAAAAAAAAAAGATAAAGAAGCTAGGAGAAAAACATCTATGAACAAGGTTTGTCTTTGGGGATTGTGAGTGAGCCAAGAGCAGAGAGAAGAAAGCCAGGGGGAGCAGTGTGAGAGCCGATCTACCCTAAATTCAGTAATGGAGGCTTTGACTGTGGGAGCTGAGACCCAAGACCCAACTAGGCCACAGAGCCTTAGCCTGGGGAAATCCAGCATGGCTGGATGGCGAGTTCCAATGCAAACAGTTTCAGAGTGTGACTGGACTTCTATCTGCTGGGCTCAGGGTATCTGGAGGACCATGGACTACATAATTTAATTTCAGCTGAGTCCTCAGAACAAATGCAATAAGAGCCCAGCCCCACCCCCACCCCCAGGGGGGCAGGTGCAGAAGGGCACCTTCAGCTGAATAGGGAATTTATTTACCTGGCACCAGGGCCCAGGCCACATAGCTTACAGGTAAAAGTATCCAACAGTGAAAACTCACCCTTTCCAGGCCTAGAGATAGGGCCTCAAATCAAGGTTATAGACACTCCAGATAAAGCAACCAACACCACCTACTCATCAGGCAACTTGGAGTTACTAAGCCAAGTGAGCAAAGCTTCTAGCACCCCCCTACTTGCTGGCCCTCTTGGAGTTACTAAAGCCAATGAGCAAAATCTCTGGCATCCCTTACTGGACCAGCCAATTTGGAGTTACTAAAACCAGTGAGCAAAGCCTCTAGGGATATTAACACCATACCTCTGTGAACCTGTCCCTTCCTCAACACAAAATTTTAGAAAATGAAGAAAGATCAATGGAAAGGTGGGTCCATAGAAAACTACCAAGGAGGCAAAGACATTAACTAAGAGAGATGTAGAGCTTTCCTTTTTTAGGTTTTTGCAAGGCAAATGGGGTTAAGTGGCTTGCCCAAGGCTACACAAACAGGTAATTATTAAGTGTCTGAGGCCTGATTTGAAATCAGGAACTCCTCACTCTAGGGCGGTGCTCTATCCACTGCTTCAACTAGCCACCCTGAGATCTAGAACTTCTGAGGAGAATATGATTTGGTCTCCAGTCCAGAAAGACTTCCTTGAAGAAATGAGGAAGGAGTTGAAAAATTAATTGGAAAATTTGGGAAAAGAAATCCAATAGAAAATTAAACATCGCAATAAGACAAATCCTTGGAAAATACAATTGGACAAATGGAAAAAGAAAATAATTCTCTCAAAATCTCAATTGAATAAATGGAAAACTCCTTCAAAAATTTAATTGACAAATTGGAAAATAGTTGCAAAAGGTAAATGAAGAAAATTCTTATCTTTAAAAAAAGAAAAGAAAGGAGTCTGTGGAAACTAATGATTTCATGAGGCAACAAGAATCTTTTAAACAAAACCAAAAAATAAAAAAATATAGAAAATGTAAAAACCATCAAAAACCATTACATGCAATTAGAATAACCTAGAAGCATTTCCAATAAGATCAGCAGTGAAACAAGGATGCCAATTATAACCTCAGAAAATATAAAATACCTGGGAGTCTTTTTGTCAAGGCAGACTCAGAAACTTTTTGAAAACAATTATAAAACACTTCTTGGGCAGCTAGGTGTCATAGTGGATAAAGCACCGGCCCTGGGTTCAAATCTAATCTCAGACACTTAATGATTAGCCAGCTGTGTGGCCTTGGGCAAGCCATTTAACCCCGTTTGCCTTGAAAAACCCTAAAAAAAATTAAAAAATAAAATAACACACATCTCACACAAATAAAATCAGTTTTAAATAACTGGGCAAATATCAACTGGTCATGGATAGGTCAATTTAATATAATAAAAATTTCAATTCTAGTTGAATAATTTATTTAGTGCCCTACCAATCAAAATTCCAAAAAAAATTACTTTAATGAGTCAGAAAAAAATTGAAAGTAAATTCATATGGGACATAAAAAGTCATGAATTTCCAGGGATTTAATGAAAAAAGTGCAAAGGACTTTGGACTTGGACTTGGACCTACCAAATCTAAAATTTTATTATAAAGCATTAGTCAGTTGAAAACTGTCTGGTATTGACTAGGAAATAGAGTGGTGGATCAGGAGAATAGACAGTACAATAGCAGGAGATTATTATAGTAATCTGCTCTTTGAAAACTATGCAAAAATTTGTAAATTAGTATGGCAGAAACTTGTAGAAGACTAACATCTCACACCCTATACCAAGATAAGATCAAAATTGATACAGGATTTAGACATAAAAAACAATATTATAAGCAAACTAGTATATCAAGAATGAGTTTATAGTCAGATCTATGGAAAGAGAAATGGTTTATCATCAGTGAAGAGATGAAGAACATCATTAAAAACAAACTAGATAATTTTGATGACATTAAATTAAAAAGGTTTTGTACAGACTAAAGCACTGTAAGCAATATCAAAAAAATGTAGTAAGGTGGGAAACAATTATTTTTTTTTCATTTTTGCAAGGCAATGGGGTTAAGTGCTTGCCCAAGGCCACACAGCTAGTAATTATTAAGTGTCTGAGGCCAGATTTGAACTCAGGTACTCCTGACTCCAGGGCTAGTGTTCTATCCACTGCACCACCTAGCTGCCCCAGGAACAATTTTTAAACTAGTATTTCTGACAGAAGACTCATTTCTAAAATATATATTGACCGGAGTCAAATTTATAAACAAAGGAAAACAAACAAAACAAGTCATTCCCCAATTGGCAAATACAAATGTTCAAATATTTGCAAGAGCAATTTACAGATGATGAAATCAAAGTGATCAACAGTCATGTGAAAAATTGCTCTAAATCATTACTTATTAGAGAAATGCAAATTAAAGCAACCCTGAGGTACTACCTCACACCTCTCAGACTGGCCAATATGATCAGAAAAGGCAATGATCAGTGTGGGAAGGGATGTGGCAAAACTGGGACATTAATACATTGTTGGTGGAACTGTGAACTCATCCAATCTTTCTGGAGAGCAATTTGGAATTTTGCCCAAAGGGCAAAAAAATGTACATACCCTTTCATCCAGTAATACCACTACTGGGTATATACCCTGAAGAGATCAAGAAAAAGAGTAAAAATTTCCCTTGTAAAAAATATTCATAGCAGCCAAATTTGTGGTGGCAAAGAATTAGAAGTTAGGTGAATAGTCCTTCAATTGGGGAATGGCTTAACAAAGTGTGGTATATGCATGATAAGGTACAGTATTGTTGTATTAGAAACCAGCAGGGAATGGAATTCAGAGTATCCTAAAAAGATTTGCATGTACCCCTGCTTAATGAGATGAGCAGAACCAGAAGAACATTGTACACCCCAATAGCAAAATTGGGGTGATAATCAGCATTAATGGAATTGCTCATTCCATCAGTGCAACAATCAGAAACAGTTTTGGAGTATCTGTGATGGTGAATACTATCTGTACCCAGAAAGAATTGTGGAGTTTGAACAAAAACCAAAGTCTATTACCTTTAATTTATAAAAAAAAAAATCTTATGTAATTTTGCCAAGTCTTATATTTTATTTTTTCCCTTAAATATATGATTTCTTGGGCAGCTAGGTGGCACAGTAGATAGTGCACCAACCCTGGAGTCAGGAGTACCTGAGTTCAAATCTGGCCTCAGACACTTAATAATTACCTAGCTGTGTGGCCTTGGGCAAGCCACTTAACCCCATTGCCTTGCCAGAAAAAAAAATACCTTAAAAAAAGACATTATTTCTCTCTCCACACATTCAGCTTTGTCAACATATAGCATGGAAACAATGTAAAGTCTAACAGACTGTCTTCTGTGGGGGTGGGGGAGGGAAGTGAGATTAGAGGAATAATCGTAAAATTCAAAAATAAATAAATATTAAAAAATAGAATTCAGAATGATAGGATTAGGTTAAAATCTGACCTCTGCTATTTACTGCCTATTGTTTCATTCAGTCAAGTTCCTTAAACTCTGTTGACCTGGGATCACAAGAACATTGATATGGATTGAAAAGGAACTCAGAAGTAATTTAGTCTAAACTGTTTGCTTGACAAAGAAGGAAAGGGAGACTGAGAGGAATTATAACTTACCCAATTCTATATGGGTAGCAAACAGAAATAAGATTTGGAATTTGTTTTCAATTCATTATTCTTTCTACTGAGTCAAGCTATCTCATTAACCTAGTATCTAAAAAGGAATCAGATTATATGACCTGTCACATGAACCACTCTCAAATTTTATGATTCAAGAAAAAGACCTTAATTCATGTACTTTATCCTCCAGATCCATCTAACAATGTAGAAAAAAAAACTTTCTCAAAGTTATATGTAACTAAGTTTTATTTTATTACTGTGTAACTATGTCTGACATTCATTCACATCCAACATATTCTGAATGTATTCCTCGTCCAATCAACAAGACTTGGATCATTATTTTTTTCTGACTAATGGAAGGGTTTAAGTGAATAAATAGCAGATAGAAGATTGCAAGGGTGATGTTTTATGTTATGGAAACATTTCAAGCCATTTTAAAAGGATTTGTTACAATCTATTTGCATTTCCTTTGGGAAAAAAATGTTGAATTTTTTGTTTTTGATTCTTTAATTTTATTTTTTCAATTACATGTAAATATAATTCTAAGCAGTCATTTTTGAAACATTTTGCAGTATACATTTTTTACGTCCTTAGCTTCCCTCCCCCTTCCCAAGTCAGTTAGTGATATAAATTATACATCTACAATTATGCTAAAGGTATTTCCGTATTACTCATATTGTGAAAGAAGAATTAGAACTGTTTTTCAATGGATAAAAAAGTAAATTTTGCAAGTGAAAACTGTATGTTTTCGCCTACGTTTCAGATTCCATAACTTTTTCATTACGTATGGATGGCAATTTCCATCCCATATATTTTGGAACTCTCTTTGTTCACTGCATTGTTGAAAAGAGCTAGGTCTATCATACTTGATCATCATACTGTGTGGCTGTTGCTTTGTAAAGTGTTCTCCTGGGAATTAGCATCACTTATCATCATTTGATATGTCTTTCCAGGTTTTTCTGAAATCTATCTGTTCATGTTTTCTCATATAACAATAGTGTTCTATCTCATTTATATACCACAAATTGTTCAGTCATTCCCCAATTAATGCATATCACCTCACTTTTCAATTCTTTGTCACCACAAAAAAGCTGCTATAAATATTTATGTACTTGTAGTCTCTTTATCAATTTTTAAGATCCCTTTAGTATACAGATCTAATAATAGTATTACTGGATTAAAGGGAATACACAAATTAATACCCATTAGACATAGTTCCAAATTGCTCTCAAGAATGGTTGTGTCAATTCACAACTCCACCCAGAGTGTATTAATGTCTTACTTTTCCAATATCTCCAACAAAACTTGTTGTTTCCCCCTTTCTGTCAATCTAACAGATGTAAAATGGTTCCTCAGAGTTGCTTTAATTTGCATTTCTTTAATCAATAGTGACTTACAGAAATTTTATATGACAAAAGTTACTTTTAATGTCTTCCTCTGAAAACTACCTTTGCATATTATTTGATAATGTTTATTAATTAGAGAATTAATTTTATTCTTATATATGACTCAATTCTATATTTTAGAAATAATGATTTTATCAGAAAGACTGACCATAACATTCACTTCCCAACTTTTTACTTTCCTTCTAATCTTGTTTGCATTGGTTTGGTTTGTGTAAAACTTTTCAATTTATTATAATTAAAATTATCCATTTTTAAATGAATGCTGAATTTTAGTTTCTATTTGCTTTGATATCATCTATACCAGAGTTCTACTCCACCATTTGTTAGATCTTATGCAGTCCACTGAAACACTCTCAATATATTCTCATGCACCTTTCACTTCTAGTTAATCAGCTAATATCAACAGGACTCTGAGATCAGGCATGACTGGATGTGTAGATGGAGAGGAGGATGGACATAAAGCCAATTTTCAATAGAGTTAGTTCATCCTGCACTTTGAATCCCAAATAATGCACAAATAAACAAACACAAACAAAAAACACATTTCCGAGTAGCGAATTGTGTTGATGAGAAAAGGAACATATGTGTTTCCTGTGATGATTCTTCACCTAAATGAATAGTTCATTACATATTAGTTTATGGGGGACAATCAATAAGAAAAAAAAAATATTTCGCTTAGTCATGAAATAGCTCCTTTGTAGTATTAGAGAGCATAAAATCATCTATCAAAACACATAATTCATATTCAGAAAGTATTCTCATCATCAGGCCTTCTCTGAAAATAAGATTTGAATTTTGATTTTGTTTCTGCATTTATATTTGAAACAAAAACAATATTTTGCTGAGTATATACTACAGACTTGAAATATTTCTTTCATGACTCATTATTTACTGTTAACTGGGATCCAGGTGAATTTATCTTGTTAGTAAAGTGAGGTAATTAAATGGTTGAAATCTTGCTGTTTATGAATACCCTCTGCTTTTTATTACCAATCTTCTTGATTTCATTTTATCTGTAACTTCTAAATTTGGCTTCAACATCATCATATTGTACACCAGTAAATCTATTATTGCAATTTTAGTACCTTGCATTTTGGAGTTGTAATTTAGCATTCAAAATTATTTTGCTTAATAATTAGAAAATATAAAAGTTCTTGGAATAAAAGGTCAATAAGTTAACTTTAAACAATAACAAATTTTTTCAATAATTTTAGCAAGGGTGCTACAATAAGCAGTCAAAAACATGACTTAACTATCTAAATGTAACAAATTCTCAATTCTCCATTTGAGTTCTATCTAACATTCAATTTCTTTCTGGTGTGAGAAAAGAATATTATTTCTATGCTTAAATTTATTGTCATGAACTATTGCTATCTTATTTTAATTAAACTGCTCCAACTAATATTAATCTTATATATTCTAGCACAAACTTCATATTCCCTTGTTGGAAATAGTGTACAATTCTAAAGTGAATTTCCCTTCTGTGACTCCCAGAAACATTAAAAATTTATTTGAAATATTATAAAGTTTTCCCTGAAGTTTCTTTTCTCTAGCTAAAAAAATCACAGTACCTAGTATTAATTTGCTGGCTATATCTTTCAGCTTTTTAGTCATTTTTCATTACTCTGAATCCTTCAAAAATGATTCATTTCTTAATTTTTAGCATACTCATTATCCAGGCAAAAATTTTGTATAGGTGTGTCTATTCATCATGGTGATAAGTAGACTTAAAACTCAAGATTTCCAATTCCTTTGAATCATTTTACTGTTATTATTAATTTTGTGCTAATATGATAGAAATTTTCTGTGTTTTTGGTGAGATTATTATTATTATACGGGGAATTATAAGTAGAGTTAATCTTAAACCAGTTTTGAAATTAATGAGAATTTTCCCTGACATCGTGTGAGAAATATTTTACTTTTGAATCTAACTGCATTTTCCTCTTTAGTATCTATATTTCATTCTCATTTTATTAATCCCATGCTAGATATCTTCCCAGTTTTAAGCAATATCTATACTATATTTTTGTATGCTTCTCTTTCTTGTAGAATATAATTTCTTTGGGCGGCTAGGTGGTGCAGTGGATAAAGCACCGGCCCTGGAGTCAGGAGTACCTGGGTTCAAATCTGGTCTCAGATACTTAATAATTACCTAGCTGTGTGGCCTTGGGCATGCCACTTAACCCCATTTGCCTTGCAAAAAAAGAATATCATTGCTTTGAAGAATGTATTCATTTTTAAAAATATTTAGTTTTAATTATATTAGTCATTACATCAAATTGTAATTGTCTGGCAATCATTTAGATTTTGGACTTTTATTCTCAGTTATTATTTTGGTGAGGTGAAAACTTGTGACTGATTGTATTTAATGCCTACTGTATAAATATATGCAGTCATAAAATGATTATATTTCAAGAATTAGAAGGCATGAGTTTCTATACATAAGTGCAGTTCATAATTACTGACACAACGGAGACAACTTCATACAAAACATTGTACTAAGCTGACTTTACATATTTGTGCAGTCAGATAAATACAAGCACTAAAACTTGGACAATATCACAAGAATATATTTTCATGGCATAGGGAATTCCATTATTTAATCCACTGGAGGCAAATAAAAGTAAAGGGGATAAAAGAAAATATAGCATCTAGTAACAGAATGTGGTTCTCTTCTGATTCTAGAGATTACCCCCTAATTATTGGTCATTGAATAAATTTCATTTACCATTTTTGCTATAATCAATTACATAATCTAATAGGACTTTTATTTCTTTTATAAAGACAATGTATTTACAAATATGTACAGGACCTCTACTTGTCTTTTAGATGTCTTATTTGGTCCATATGGTCAACCCACATATTGAACACGAATTGTTCACTTCTTTATATTGTTGTAGTGTCATGATCCATACAAAATTTTCTTTATGATAGCTAAATAAACATTGCTACTTGTTCTCTCTTAATATCTCTCTTTTCATTAAAGGATACTATCTTTCTGAATTCTATATGAATATAATACAAATATTGTTACAAAATACCAAGTCATTCAAGCAGGTATCAGCTATCAAGCAATTATTACATGTTTTCTATGTGACAGACATAGAAATATCTAGGAATACAAAGAAATACCAAAAATGTCCCCATTCTCAAAGACTTAATATTCTAATAGGGAAGAATACTGGTGATGCACTCATAAATATAGAACAATCAATTTTCTGATAAAAAAAACTTAATCAACACTTATGAACATTTAATCTATATTATCAATAATTTCATCATCATTTTCTTAAGTCAAAAAACCACCATCAACAGATATAAATATAACACAACAACAAAGCTTAAGCCATGATTTTTGGAGAATGGCAAATGATCACACAGAAAATTTAACTTTAACTTCTCAGGAGTTGGTGAAAACAGGGTTCTGACTATTCCTAGCAACAAAATATACATAAACATATACCAGACATGCACAAATACAAACACGCACACACACACAGAGGCAGAAATTGTGTACCTAATTCTAGCATCTCTACAAAGATGCTTAATCTTTCTAAGAAAATCTTTCCAAAGAAGACTTTCCAAGCTTATAACTTGACCTTGGGTTTTGATAGTATTACTAAAGAAAAACTAACTTTCATTATTCCTTTGAGGTAATCAACATCACAATGGGGAAGATGGTAATAAGATATTTGCATAGTCATCTACAGAGAACTTCTAAGTGTGTCATCATACAGCACAATCTTCAGAAGTCATAATAATATTTGTTTTAATCTTCATATAGTTCCAATAAAGGTTCATAAGTCATTGTGTAGTATCATAGTATGTTCATAAGCTGTCATATACGTTCTCCTTGGGGTTTTCACCTTGTGAGATGTTATAAATACCATTTCTTCTCTTTGAAATAAAAGACTTGTGAAAGTAACTTTGATCAACCTAGTTGGACTTTGTTCTAGGCTAGAGGATGCTATCAACTTTTCAGAAATTTGGACATTGCATTTAAGACTTAGAAGAGTGGTTATCAGAATTTTTGTACTCAACATAATAATATTTTTCTGAGTCACACTCTAACTGGATGAAAGAGCACAGTAAATACTGTCAGTAATCAAGTGATGGCTTAATTATTTTCATTGCTAGGAAAAGATTTGTATATCTCCTGATTGGAGCAGCACATTGCTATAGTGAAAGCACAGATTATATACATGAATAATAAGGATGAGGAAGGTGATACACAACACAATAAAAGGCTTGAGGAGTTTTTCATGAATACCCATATTTTGTATGGGTACAGAACAAGTTAGGAAGCGTTCTCATTCACTTCATTTAATAGAGGCAGTCTCAGATCAGGGAAAGAATGTAGGAATGTCATGACTAATGAACTGCTCCAGTCTGATTTGTTCTCTCTGACTTCCAAGTCACTTTCCTGGGAAAATTAATCTCTAAAAATTATAGGATTAACTTCTAGCCAAGATGGTGGAGAGAAGACAGACTCAGTGTTAAAATCTCCTGATATTCCCTCATAAACAATATGAAACAAACCTCTTAACAGAAATCCAATCTAAAAAAAAAACAGAAAGAAAAGCCAGGAGAAGAAAATCTACCTCAGGATTTGTCTTCTATGATCCTGGGTAAGTCCAGGCTTAGAAGGCAGACTCTGCCAGGAGCATGGGACCTTGTGAGAGCCTGGGAGCCTAGATTAGCCTTGGGTTAGCCTGATTAGCAGCAGGACACTAGCCTGGGAACCTGAGAGCCTGAGACCCAGACTGGCTTAATCAGGTGTGGGGCTAGAGCCTGGTTGGCCATGGGGGCTCAGGAAATCAAGGGAGCAGAGGCATTGGTTGTGGTGCTGACCATCTGGAGCTTGCAGGCAGGGCTGGAGGGAGATTTCCTTTGCCAGAGAGCTGAAGACATTGATCCCTGGACTCCTCTTGTCTGGAAGGAACTCAGAGTCAGTACCTTCATTTCAGTTTAAGCCTCTTCCCAGAACAAACACAATTACAACCTATCTTCCTCCCCAGGCTAAGGCTAAGCAGCAGAACAACCTCAGCTGTGAATAAGGAGAGTGATTACCTCACCCCAGGATATAGTACACCATTGATCAAAGATAAATGTATTCAGTAGCTTCAATCCCTCCATCCAGTTCAAGGGAGAGGGCCTCAATCATGGTCACAGACACTCCAGAGAAACCAACCAGCACTGGCCAGGTGGAGATGCTACACTCAGTGAGCAAAATATCTAGCACCACCTACACACAGTGAGTATAGTCTAAAGGGATCCCAAGAACAAACCTCTGTGAACCAGCCCCTCCCCAACGCAAGGTTTTAGGATGATGAAAAGAAGCCAGTGGAAAAAAAAGGGTCCGTAGAAAAATACTTGGAAGGAAAAGACACTAACTCAGACCTAGAACCTCCGAGGAGAATATGACCTGCTCTCCAGTACAGAAAGACTTCATTGAAGAAATAAGGAAGGAGTTAAAAAATCAATTAGAAAATTTTAGAGGGAAAATTAACACCTTGCAAAAAGAAAACAATTCCCTCAAAACCTCAATTGGTCAAATGGAAAACTCTTACAAAAATAGAATTGACCAATTGGAAAATGAGTTACAAAAGGTCAATGAAAAAATTCTTCTCTAAATAAAAAGAATAAATCTGTGGAAACTAATGATTTCATGAGATAGCAAGAGTCTATTAAACAAAACCAAAAAATCAGAAAAATAGCATAAAATGTGAAATTAATCATCAGCAAAACCACTGACCTCAAGAATAGATTGAGGAGGGACAACCTGATAATTATAGGCCTTCCTGAAAACATTGAAGAGGGAACAAAAAGGCCTGGACTTAATATTACAGGATTTAGAGTTGGAAAATTGTCCTGATATCATGGAACTAGAGGAAAAAATAGTTATTGAAAGAATACACCAATCCCCTCCAGAAAGATATCCTAAAATGAAAACATCAAGAAATGCTGTGTCCAAATTCCAGAACTATCAGATAAAAGATAAAATCTTTCCAATAGTCAGAAAGAAACAGTTTAAATATCAAGGAGCCACAGTAAGGATTATGCAGGACCTAGCTGAGTCAACATTATGGGACCAAAGTGCCTGGAATGAGATATTCTGAAGAGCAAGTGAACTTAGAATGCAGCCAAGAATCCACTATGCCTCAAAACTGAACCTTCTCTTCCAGGGAAAGATGGTCATTTAATGAAATGGGAGACTTCCTACAATTCCTGATGAAAAGATCAGAGTTAAAGAGAAAATGTGGACATAAAACAATGAGGTTCAAAAACATGAAAAGGATAAAAAAAAGGGGGGCTGTAAATAGGAAAAAAATCCTGCTATCAAATAAGAAGAAACTGGCTATATCCCAGAATGGGAAAAAAGATTCTCATAACTCTTAAGAATTGTAACTCTGTCAGAGAGAATATACTTAGCCAGAAATGATGGATGGTCATGATTTATCCATGAGACTGCTATCCAATTGGATGAAACTGGCTAAATCTGTATTTGGGAGAAAGACTCTAATAACTCACTAGAATTGTAGCTCTATTAGAGGAAATATACGCAGCCAGAAGCAATGGATAGTCATGACTTTTTATGACTCAACGAAAATGACTTAAAAATGCTACCCCCTTATAAAGGGGGGCAAGAAGGAGACAGGAGGATGGAGGGGATTGAATGGGTTAAATCTCATTACATAAAGAGGAATAAAAGACCTATTGTAATAGAGGGGAAGAAGGGAGAAGATTAGAAACACCTGAATCTTTATCTCATCAGACTTGGCTTAATGTTATGTTATATACACACACATAGAATTAACTTAAGAACCATCTTACCTTGCAAGTATTAAAAGGGGAAAAGGGGTGGGAGGGACAGAGACAGGGAGCAAAAGAAAAGGAAACTAACAGAAGGAAGGAAGGGAAAGAATATAGGACAAAGGGATAGGGCAAAGAAAGGGGAGGGGGTGGATATAGGGAGTCAAAAACACTGAAGGTGTCTATATTCAGAAACAAAATACTGAGGAAAATGGATAATTTTAAAAAGGGTGGAAAATACAATCAGAGGGAAGAAAACATGGAGGGCAATAAATTAATTATTATTTTGAATGTGAATGGGATGGCCTCTCCTTTAAAACATAAGCAAATAGCAGAGTGGATTAAAAAACCAGAATCCTACAATATACTGCTTACAAGAAACTCCTCCAAAATAGAGATACAGATGGAGTAAAGGTAAAAGGTTGGAGCAAAATATATTATGCTTCTGCTGAAATGAAAAAAGCAGGGGTAGCAAACATTATCTCAGACAAAATAGCTGTAAAAATAGAAAACATTAAAAGAGATAAGGAAGGAAACTATATCCTTCCAAAAGCTGCCATGGACAATGAAGATATTTCAATATAGAATATGTATGCACCCAATGTGATAGCATCCAAATTGTCAGAGGAAAAGCTGAAAGAACTACAGGAAGATGTAGAAAGGAAAAATCTACTAGTGGGAGAGCTCAACCTCCCTCTCTCAGATTTAGATTAATGTTATCATAACATAAACAAGAAAGAAGTTAAGGAAGTAAATAGATTGTTAGAAAACCTATATTTGATATACTTATGAAGGAAATTGAATGGGGATAGAAAGGAATATAATTTTTTTTCTGCAGTACATTGCACTTACACAAAAATTGACCATGTACTAGAGCATTAAACCCTATTGACCAATTGCAGAAAGGCAGAAATAGTGAATACATCTTTCTCATATCATAATGCAATAAAAATCATATGCAATATTGGAACTGGGAGATATAGACCCAAAACTAATTGGAAACTAGATAACCTCATTTTAACAAATAAGTGGATAAAGCAATAAATTATAGGAAAAATTAATTATTTTATCCTAGATGATGACAATAAAGAAACAATGTTCCAAAGCCTATGGGATACACTCATGGTGGTTGTCAGGGGATATATTATATATTTAATTGCTTACATGAATAAATTAGACAAAGTGGAAATGAATGAACTAAATATTCAACTAAAAACATTTGAAAAAGAACCAATTAAAATATCACCTTTAAATACCAAATTAGAAATTCTAAAAATTAAAAGAGAAATTATAGAAAAAATCAAATAATTATTGAATTAAAAAATAAAACCAACAGTTTCTGTTATGAAAAAAACAATTAAATTTTTAAACCTCTGATTAATTTGATTAAAAGAAAGAAAGAAGAAAACGAAATTGCTAGCATCATAAATGAAAAATGTGAACTAACCACCAAAGCGGAGGAAATTAAAGCAATAATTTGGAATTACTTTGCCTAACTCTATGGCAATAAATTTGACAATGTAAGTGAAATGGATGAATTTTTGCAAAAATATAGGATGCCCAGGTTAAATGCAGAGGACATTAAATACTTAAACAGCCCTATGTCAGAAAAAGAAATTCACCAAGGCATGATTGAAGTCATTAACAAAAAATCACGAGGGCCTGATGGATTCACAATTGAATTCTATCAAATACTTTAGGAACAATTCATTCCAATTCTCTATAAACTCTTTGGAAAAATGAGTGAAGAAAGAAATCTGCCCAACTCTTTCTATGAAAACAATATGGTGCTGATACCTAAACCAGGAAGAGTTAAAACATATAAAGAAAATCACAGACCAATCTCCCTGATGAATATAGATGCAAAAATCTTAAATAAAACATTAGCAAATCAATTACAACAAGTTATCACTAGGATAATCCATAATGACCAAGTAGGATTTATCCCAGGATGCTGGGTTGGTCCATTATTAGGAAAATTGTGAGTATAATTAATTTTATAAATAACAAACTCAGAAATCATATGATTATATCAATAGATGTTGAAAAAGCTTTGGACAAAATTAAGAACCTATTTCTACTAAAAACACTAGAGAGTGTTGGGATAAATGGTTTGTTCCTTAGAATAATAAGCAATTTCTATCTGAAACCATCAACAAACATTATATTCAACAGGGATAGGCTAGACCCATTCTAAATAAGATCAGGGTGAAAAAAGGATGCCCCTCATCAAGACTACTATTCAATATTTTATTAGCAATGCTAGCTTCAGAAATAAGAGAAGAAAAAGAAATAGAAGGAATTAGAACTGGGAAGGAAGAGACAAAACTTCCACTTTTTGCATATGACATGATGGTATACAAACAGAAACGCCCCAAAAAATCATCTAAAAAACTTCTGGAAACAATTAGCAACTTTAGCAAAGTCACAATGCACTCTCACAAATCCTCAAAATTTCTGTGTATGACTAGCAAGATACAGCAGAAAGAGGTAGGAATGAAACCCCATTCAAAGTAACCTCAGACAATATAAAATACATGGGAATCTGTTTGCCATGGTAGACTCAAAAACTTATCATACAAATAAATTCAGATTTAATAAATGGGCAGATGTTCACAGCTCATGGATAGGCTGAGCTAATATAATACAAATGACAATTTTACCAGAACTAAACTATTTCTTTAGTGCCCTACCACCCAAAAATCCAAAAAATTATTTTAATGAGTTACAAAAAGTTATGTGTAAATTCATATGGAGAAATAAAGTCAGGAATTTCCAGGTATTCAATGAAAAAAAGTGCAAAAGAAGGTTGTTTAGCCTTATCAGATCTAAAATTATATTACAAAACATCAGTCATCAAAACTGGTATTGGCTAAGAAATTGAATAGTTAATCAGTGGAATAGACTAGGTGCAATAGCATGAGATGATCATAGTAATCTGCTCTTTGATATACCCAAATAGTCCAGCTTTTGGGATAAAATCTCTCACTTCGATAAAAATTGTTGGGAAAATTAGAAGTCATTATGTAAGAAACTTGGATTATATCAACACCACACACCCTATACCAAGATAAGATCAAAATGGATACAGGATTTAGACAAAAAATACTATAAGCAAACAAGAAGATCAAGGAGTAGTTTTCCTGTCAAATCTATAGAAAGGGAATCAGTTTATGAACAGGGAAGAGACAGAGCTTCTTTACAGACAAAACCACTGTAACCAAGATCAAAAGAACTGTAGTAAATTGGGAAATATTTTTTTACAACTATTTCTGACAAAGAGCTCATTTCCAAAATATACTGTGAACTGAGTCAAATTTTCAAAAAAAAAACAAAAAACAAGCCATTCCCCAATTGGAACATGGTCAAAGGATATGCAGAGGTAATTTATAGATGAGGAAATCAAAGTGGTCCACAGTTATATGAAAGATTTCTCTAAATTATTACTTATTAGAGAATTGTAAATTAAAACATCTCTGAGGCACCACTTCACACCTCTCAGACCGGCTATTATGACCAGAAAAGAAAATGTTGGACAGGATGTGGGAAATCTGGGACACTAATATATTTTGGTGCATCTGTGAAATCATTCCTACCTTTCTGGAAAGCAATTTGTAATTAGGCACAAAGGGCAACAAGAATGTGCATACCTTTTGATCCAGCAATACCATTACTGGGTCTATATCCTAAAAAGATTATGTAAAAGGGTAAAAACATCACCGGTTCAAAAATATTCCTGTTTACCACAACCCTGTTTGTGGCAAAGAATTGGAAATCAAATGAATGTCCATCAATTGGGGAATGGCTTAACAAACTGTGGTATATGTATGTGATGGAACACTATTGTTCTTTTAGAAACCAGGAAGGATGGGAATTCAGGGATGTCTAAAAGGACTTGAATGAACTGGTCCTGAGTGAGAAGAGCAGGACCAGAAAAATCATTATACACCCTAAGAGCAACAAAGGGGTAGATGATCAACCTCGATGAACTTGCTCATTCTATCAGTGCAATGATCAGGTACAATTTTGGGATATCTGTGATGTATAAAATACCCTCTGTATCCAGAGAAAGAATTGTGGAGTTTGAACAAAGACCAAAACTGATTACCCTTAATTTAGAAAGAAGAAAATTTATCTTACTATGTAATTTTGCTCTCTTATACTATGTTTTTTTCAGAGGATATAATTTCTCTCATCACATTCAACTTAGATCAATGTAGGCAATGGAAACAATGTAAAGACTTACAGCTTGCCTTCTGTGGGGGGTGTGGGGAAGGAAGCAAAATTAGGGTAAAAATTGTAAAACTTAATAAATAAAATATTTCTTTAAAAATGAATAAAATAACTGTGGACAGCTTTAAATACTTGTGAATCTTTCTCCCAAGACACACCCAGAAATTGTAGGAAAACAAGTATGAAGCAAATTTCACCCAAATAAAGTCAGATCTAAATAATTGGTAAATGTCAATTGCTCATGGTTAGCTTGAGCTAATATAATATAATGACAATTTTACCCAACTTTCATTACTTATACAATTCCATAACAATCAAACTACTAAATAGTTATTTTTACTGAGCTATAAAAACAGTAAAAAAAATTCATCTGTAAGTACAAAATGTCAACGATAGTAAGGGAATTGATGAAAAATTATACAGAAAGGTATCCTACCTTTGCCAGATATGAAACTATACTATAAAGCAACAATTATCAAAACTGTCTGGTAGTGATTAAGAAATAGAGTAATGAATTAGTGGAATGAATAAGTAGAATAATATAGGTTCAAAAGAAAAGTAGTCAATGACTATGGTAATCTAATTTTTGGAAATTCCAAAGATATTAGTTTCTGGGCAAAGAATACATTAATTGATAAAAATTCTTGGGAAAACTGAAAAATAGTATGGCAAAAACTAGACATAGATCCACATCTCTCATCCTATTGCAAAATAAGGTCAAAATGAGTAAAGGATTAAGACATAAAGGGCAGCATCATAAATGAATTATGAAATATTCTATATGATCTATGAAAAAAGGCAATTTCATTACCAAATAAGAAATAGAGTGCATTGAAAACTGCAAAATGAATAATTTTTTCTATATTAAATTTAAAAGTTTTTGCACTAACAAAATCAATTTTGCCAAAATTTAAAGGAAAGCATAAAACAGGGAAATAATCTTCACAACTATAAATTCTGATAAAGGTCTCATTTCTAAAATAGATAATGGCTTCAAATGTATGTTTACAAGTCATTCCCTAAATGATAAATCTTCAAAGATATGAATGACAGTTTTCAAATGACTAAATAAAAACTAAATATAATCATATAAAAAGTTACAAATCATTACTGATTAGAGAAAAGCAAATTAAAACAACAATGAGGTATCACCTCATACCTATCAGACTGACCAAGATGAGAAAAAGGGAAAATGATCAATGTTGGCGAACTGGGAGGATTGGGACATTGATGGTGGAGTTGTGAACAATGTTGGAGAATGATATGGAACTATGACAAAAGAGCAATAAAAATGTTCATTCCCTTTGACCCAACTATTCCAATTCTAGTTCTATATATGCAGAAGAAATCATAAAAAAATGGAAAAGTCCCTCATGTGTCAAAATATTCATAGCAGCACTATTTGTAGTGGTAATGAATTAGAAATTGAAGGGATACCCATTAAATGGGGAATGTTTTCACAATTTATGGTACATGGATATTATGGAATAGTCTTGTTCTATATTAAATTATAAATGGACAGACTCTAGAGAAGCAAGGAAAGAATTGCAGGATCTGATGGTGAGTGAAGGGAGCATAACCAAGAGAACAATGTACATATTAATAACATTATGAGATGATAAATCCTGATGGATGCAGTTTCTCTCAGCAGTTCAGAGAGCTAGGATTAGCAACACCAGCTATGGACAATGTTATCACCATCCACAGGAAGAAAAACAAAACAAAATGACACAAAACAAAATTAAAAAAATCTTCAGCATCTGATGAACACTACATTCACCTTTTTTACAATTGATCTTGGCCAAAAGGCTGAGAAGCAATTACATTCACTTAAAAAAAAATCTCATGTATTTCTTTCCCTTAATACTAATTCCTCATATGTAAAATGACTAATCTGTAAAAATGTTTAACACAAATGTGTATATACAATATTAACGTTAATACTTTCTGCTGAGGGGAGGGGAGTGGTGAGGGATAGTGGAAGGAAAGCTTATAACTTAAAAATATACATAGGCTTATGGATGGATGTTGAAAACATTTCATAAAATGTATTTCAAAAAATATCAATAAAAAATTAAAAAAATAAACACAGGGGATTGTACCTGTCACTTGATGTCTCAAAGGTCCTATGATAGATATTAAAAGTGCCAATATGCTTTATGAATCCCATGTGAAAGAATTATACAAGGATATGGGATGAGAATTATCATGATGTTACCAGTCTACATTTTTAGCTTTACTATAAATTAATCCCATTTAAAAACAATAAATTTCAACAAAAATGACCTTTCAGTTTTTCTCTACACATGATATTACATCTCCATTTCTATGCCTGTTCACTGTCACTCAGGTTTGGAACACTCTCCCATCTCTCTTTTTGTTTCTCAGATCTCAATTTTAATATTATACTATAGCTTATCTTGACGTGTTTCTTGATCTCATCAGCTGCAAGTATGTGCTTTCATCAAACAAAGTTGTATGTAATTTGTACATACATAAGAATAGATATTACTTTCTTTCAACCCACCCTGTCTCAGAATATAATCTTTTAATATCAGAAAATATTTTAGGTATATCTTTTTATCCTCAATATGTAGTACAGGTCTTGGCACATATATGTAATAAGTTGTTAATTTTATTATTGCTCTGTTTATTAATAGAATATATAAAGAAACAAAGAGATTGTCATTTTCCCTGATGGAGATGTATCCTCATGAATCTCAGAGTCATCTAAATATTTATTTAGTGATACCTTCTACCACATTATAGGTTTCATGGAGACAAGGACTATTCTTTCTTTAATCTTTGGACCTCCCTTTGATATTGTTTACATTTTCCTTATTTTTTGGATTAGATCCTAAGGAAAGGTACTCCTTTCTGTTATAAGAGTTTTAATTCTATTTGCCAGTTGGTGTCTCAAAAAGAAACGATAGTAAGAACTATCATGAATTTTATCAAATAACATTTCAAATACAGTAATATTTAAAGTAACCATGTCAAGGGAAGGCTAGGTGGTGCAGTGGATAAAGCACCAGCCCTAGAGTCAGGAGTACCTGAGTTCAAATCCGGCCTCAGACACTTAATAATTTCCTAGCTGTTTGGACTTCAGAAAACCACTTAAACCCATTGCCTTGCAAAAAAAATAAACAACTAAAAAAATAAAGTAACCATATCATACTTTAACTGCATTTTAATATATATATATAATGTCACAGTGATGCAATTTCAGCTAGAAGGTATTTAATAAATGTTATTAGTTGTTCTCTTATCTAACCCTCATCTGTGATTAGAATGAACATGTTCCAAAGATGAGAATTTTGTTTCTGCTCATAATTTATTACTTCCCTGTCATTTATTCCCCAAACTAATATCTCTTTCCTAGTATCACCTTTTTTGATCTTCTCCTTCCTCTTCTCTTCCCTTTCCATTATTTCTTTCTTTATTATTATTTTACCTTCTCTCTCTCTCTCTCTCTCTCTCTCTCTCTCTCTCTCTCTCCCCCCTTCCCCCCTTCTCCTTTTACTACTCTCCCTCTTTCCTTATTTCTCAACTCTCTTCTCTGTTCTGACATTGCTCTTATTCAATAAATATTTTAAATTTAAAAATTTTAAATTAAAAAAAATAAAAACAGAAATTGAATTAGAAAACACAACTCCTTCTTCCATAAAGTTTATTAGCCTCATTGGAAGAAAAACTATACAGGCAACAACTACCAAGTGCAAACAAGATAAAGATTATTTAAATCTGGAGGTATGCTTTAAAATGTCTCTGACTCTTCAATATTTACCACTGATGGATGAAACATGTTACTATGTCAGAGTTCTTACTCTATTCAAATACCCCTGCAAAAAAATCCATGTATTATTTTTGGGTTATCCATTCACTTCACTTCTTCATCTAATTTCAATTAATAGGACAAAGCTCCTTGGGGAGTAGAAGCTATAAAGAATTATTCTGATTTTAGTAATCTATTGAATATATTTCATATGGTCAATTTATGTGAAGATGGATAAAAATAGCAAAGGAATGATAGAATAGACATAGATCTTAATCACTATATAGACTGTCCACATGAATGGAATTACAAAGACATTGAAATATTCAGGTACTGGAAAATTGTGTTTAATTTGTTGTGCTTTATCAACAATTTTTTTATTTTAATATTTATTTTTTTTATATTTAAAAGTTTTCCCCCAGCTACATGCAAAAGCAAGTTTCAACACTGACTTCTAAAAGCTTGAGTTTAAAATTCTTTCCCTTCTTGTCATCCCTATCCCCACACTGAGAAAGCAAGCTATTTGTGCAGCTATATAGCAAGCTACTTGTGTAGCTATGAAAAACATTACTACCATATAACTTACTCTCACAAAAATAAATTCCAGTAAAAAGAAGGTGAGGGGAAGAAAAAAGTATGTTTCATTATGTATTTAGACATCATCACTCTTGCCTTTGGCATGGACAGAATTCATTATCATAAGCCCATTAGGGAAATTACATCAATATTTTTCCCCAGGGTTGTTAGTTTGCTAGATTTCCCTCTTTCCTATTCCCCTCCCCCCACACCCATTTACTTGATTTTCTCTCTCCTTTCACCTAATACCTCCTCAAAATTGTTTTGCATCTGACTACCTCCTCCCACAACTTTCCATCCCTTCTATTACCTTGTCATCCATTTCTCCCATCCCTTTAGCTTTCTGCTTTCCTCTATAACACAGATTTCTAAACTCAATTGAGAATGTCCCTCTCTGATGAAAGTAAGGCTCACTTTCTCCCTCTCACCTACCCTGTTTTCCACTCCAATTGTAAAAGTTATTTTTTTTACCTCTTTTATGTAAAATACCTTATTCCATTCTGTTTTTCCCTTCTCTTTTGTCCAGTAGATGCCATTCTCCCCCATTACCTCCATCTTTTTAAATACATTATACCTTCAAATTCAGCTCCATCCTGTGCCTTGTCAATAGTTCATTTGAGTTATCAGTATTATCATCTGGTGCTGGAACATAAGGAGTTCAACATCATTAAGTCCCTCATGATTTATCCTTACCATTCACCTTCTCACCTGACTCCTTTACTTAAAGACCCAACTTTCTATTCAGCTCTAGTCATTTCATCAGGAAAATTTGCAAGTCCCCTGTTTCATTGAATAGCCATTTTTCCCTGAAAGGGTATGTTTAGGTTTTCTGGGTAGTTGAATCTTGGTTGTAATCCAAGCTCTTTTACCTTCTGGAATATCATACTACAAGTCCTATGAGCCCTTAATTTAAAAGTTGCTAAATCTTGACTCTATCCTGACTCTAGCTTCACAATATTTAAATTGCTTTTATTGATTGCTTGTAATATTTCCACCTTGATTTGGGAGTTCTTAAACTTGATTATAATGTTCTTGGCAATTTTCATTTTGTGATCCCTTTTAGAAGGCATTTAGTAGATTCACTTAATCTATTTTAATCTCTATTTCCAGAATATCAGGACAGTTTTCCTTGGAGTATTTATTGAAATATGATATCAAGGCTGCTTTTTTTTATCTCTCCTGGCTTTGGTTTCCAGGTCATTTTTTTCCAATAAGATATTTCACATTTTCTTTTAGTTTTTCATTCTTTTGGTTTTGTTTTACTGTTTCTTGATTTCTTACAAGTTATCAGCTTCAATTATCTACAGTGTCCATTTTAAAGAATTGTTTTCTTGAGAAAACTTTTGTAACACCTTTTATATTTTGACAATTCTGCTTTCTTTAAGACATTCTTCTACTCATTGTTCTTAGTTTTAAAGATGTTATTTTATTCAGTGATTTTTGTTTTGTATCTCCATCTAGCTGTATGATTTTCCCACATCACACTCATGTCTCTACTCAATTTTTCCTCTGATTATCTTACTAGATTTTCAAAATCTTTAGGAGTTCTTTCATAGCCTGAACCTATTTCATATTTTTCTTGTATACTTTAGATATAAGAGTTTTGACTTTACTGTCTTCTGAGTGTTTATTTTGATCTTCCATTGGGCCAAAGTAATTTGCAATGTTGCATTTTTTTCATCTAAAGTTTTCACATTTCCCCAAACTATGACCTCATTTTAACTTTCTTTAAGGTGGTACTCTGCTTCTAGGGTGGAGGATGCAATGTCCCAAGATGCAGAGGGTTTTTGCAGGGATACCCTCCACACCCCAACTTGCAAGTTCTCAATTCCTTCGAGGTTTTATGAAATGCTATGATTGCTTTCCTGGTCCAAGGACAAAGACAAGCACTTCTTTCTGCCTTGGAACCATGAGGAGGGTCCTGGTATTTCTACAGGCAATAAGCTGTATTATGCCTCTGCTCCTTTAACAGAGTTCTGCCTCAGGGATAGAAGAGAATTTAGCAGTCTCTGGATGTCCTTACCATCTGTAGTCTAAGTGTTCTGGAAACAACAGCTGGGTGGCTCTCTAGGTCTGTCTTGGTCACTTGGGGCCAGGTCTGCACTGAGAAGTGATTTAGTCTGGGCTGCCCCCTTTCTCTGGTGTGACCAACATTTCCTGCTGAGATTTCCAAATCCCCCTGGCAATCCCTGAAATGAGAGATCTGGCAAATGCTGCTGCTGCCATGAACTCTGACACCCCCAGTGACCCAGGGTCCCAATGGTTTTTTCCTAGATGATTAGGGCTGGTTTCCTCTGTTTTGATCTGGGCTGAAATGTGGACCCTTTAACCCCAATGCAATAGTTTCTTCCTGCAGATTTCTCAACTTATCTAGGGCTGGAAAATTGTTTCACAAAGGTTTGGGTTTTTTGGTTTGTTTACATTTTTGTTTTCTTTTTGTTTTTGTTTTTTGCCAGTTCTGCCACCCTAGAGTTTGGTTAGAGTCATTATTTAAGGATATTTCAGGTACTTTGGGGTTACAGTTCTGGCAAGTCCCTGCCTTTACTCTGCCATCTTGGCTCCACCCCCACATGCCTTACAGTTTTTGGTTATGCTTTATCACTCAATAGCTTTGTTTACTCAGACAAACCAATTGGCTTCTCTCAGGATCAGTAAAACAAAAATAACATCCCCTGCTCTCCCTTACAAGGCCTTGTATAAAAATGAAATGTAATAATTGCATATACATGAAAAAATTAGAAGAGTATACAACTCCCCAGAAAACAATTTGACACAAATTAAGCATAAACCAGTCAAGGACATCTGGAACATTAAGTTGCTAGTATTGTTTTTCACTAGACATCTATATAGACATTTTTCAGCAGATAAATTTACTCACCATGCAATAAGATTTTACGAAATTATCTTTACATGAATCCACCTCTAATCCACTATGAAAAAATAGTTTTGTCCTTAGTTGGAATCTCTTTATAGTGGTTTCCAATAATCTCGAGAAAACTTTTGTATTCAAAATGGATTAATATTAATTTGGAATCTCTCATATTACTGAGCTTTGTCTGAGATACAAAAGGTTATTTTTTTTCCCCTCAAACAAAAAAAGACAAGTTTCTCAAATGCCAGAAATGTCTATAGTCCAATTCCCTATCTGTTTTCAAGAATGATTTAAGATAGAAAAAAATAAAAAGATAGTCCAGTATTATCAAAATAATAATTCATTCTTGTTAGATGAATTAGTTAGTCAGTTTTGAAACTTTGCCACTTACCTCCAAATAGAATGAGAGGGTAGCCTTATCTTTTCACATTTTTGAGAATAGAATACTATGCAGAATCTCCTCCCTGTAGCCAATCATCAGTCTTCATTTTCAACAACTCCACATTCTATTTTCTTTTCTTTCATTAGAAGGGCAAGAATTTTTAAGAATTTCAGGAAATCAAAAATATCTTTTCATGAGGAAATGCTTTGGTAACTCCTCAATTAGAGAGTGGCCAATCTTTCCACATTATCCAACCTTCACTTCTATCTCTCATTCTTGCCTCTCTCTCCATCCACATCTATCATTCTGCCTTTTGTTGTATCTGAAAAGACAGTAAAGAGTAGACAATATCCAATCTTATTGACATTTTAACATACTGAGCTCCTCATGTTGACTGACAGTTCAACTTACCAGGCAGCCATTTTGAATGGCAGGTTAGATTTCTGGAAATCCAGTTTGAGTGGCACCCTACATCGAACATGTTAAATTTGACTGATAGCTTAACATAAAAGAGTGGAAAGCCAAAACATCTCAGAAGCTAGTGAGAGACTGAAGACTGGTGAGAGGAAAGACTTTCTTTGCACTATTAGTCCCTTCCCTCTCAGTCTTACATCAAATAAAATATCAACACTCATAAAAGTTACAATAGACTCAAATACAAAAAAAAAAGGTAACATTTGATTTTTCACAGCTGCTGTGCTAGTCAACTCATTTTTATCTCCTCCCATAAAAGCATGACTTTTTCCTCTTTCTTTCATTCTTAAGTTTAATAGAATAAGATCTTCTACTCATTTGGAGATTTTTCCTCCACATTTAATTCTAAATATTTCAGATGACTTGGCTGACATCTTTTTCAGAATATATCTGGGATGCAAGAAAGGAAACTTTCTCTTTCTATATTTACAAGTGTTCATATGTTTGTTTTCCTATTTTTTCTGTATCTATATCCTGTTTACTGAAATATAACAATAAAAAGGGAGTTCTAGGAGTTGCACAATCCTGATTTATTCTATTCCTATCCATAATGGGGAAATGAGTTGGTCATTCTTGAATAAAATGTCCCTGTGAAATTAGAATCTTCATCTTTCATTCTTTATCTCTCTCATTCTGCTCTCTGTCTGCTCTCTATCTCTATCTCTGTCTATGTCTGCTTCTATCTCTGTCTGTCTCTGTCTCTATCTCTCTTCTTCTCTCTCACATTTATTGTTTAAATTTTTTATCTCCCTTTTAATCCAGTGCTCAGACTGAATACTCCATTTTTAATGTATCTATCAATTACAGACATCCCTACCTCCTAGTATTTATTTTCCTCCATGAACACATTTAATGGGTAAGTAGTAATTATTTAATATTTTAATAATACTTAAATCTCTAATCATTCATGCTTCAATTGTTCTGTTTTCATTAATTTGCATAATTTCTCTAATTAATAAAAAGTTCTTATTAATGTCATCTCATTCAATTAAAATACTGTTTACGCCTTTCCTTAAATCAATCAAAAAGTCCACCCCCTTCCTGAATTTTAGTGGTCTCCCTTTCCAACTTTAATAAAAATGGGAATTAGTTCCATAGCCAGGCTATTCTTTTGTTATCCCTTGATTTTGCTATGCAATTGGTCTACTTTTTTTTCTGGTAATAAATCTCTTAATTTTTAAAATCTATTTCATGTACAAATTTTCAGTAGTGAATTAATAATTTATTTACTCCCTGCATAAATTTCTCTCTCCACTGAATTTTAGATGACCCCACAATTTTAGGTTTTTAAAGAATCTATAAACTTATTAATGTAAGTCCTCTTTGTAAGGATACAGATTTGTACTATCTGTAATTTCTCTTTCTCCATCACTTGAAATCATTCTTTTATAAAAGACTCAATGTTCTAGGAAATTTTAGTATTGATTTGATATTTTCCATGGATATTAATAGAATGTTTTGAGCTTCTACTATACCCTGTCTCTTGTCATGCCTGAATCTCCTCTCTAGTGAGATTTTTTTATTACCCTTTTCTCATGTGGTTCTTGATTGGTGATATGATCAAGTCTATTTTGGCTCCCTGTACATCCACAGAACACCTTTTGTATTATCTCACTTTGAATTATTCAAAAATAATGCTACAGTATTCCATAACTTAGAGTCTTGCAATATAATGGGAATAATATTATTGCTTAAAATATGAGTACTGTTTCACAGAGATTCTTGGAGGCACAGAAAACATTTAAAATTGATTAAAAGTAATCTATCCTAATCTGCTCCAGTTCAATTCTATTCTTCAACCATTCTCATTTTCTATATAATGCTGATAAATTTGATGAGCCAACTGTGTCAATTTTGTATCCAACTGAATATTGATATTAAAAATGGATAATAACTTGAAATGATTGATTTAAAAATTTTTTTCAAATACAATATAGCATCCATTTTTCCATCTTTGAAAATTCTTTGCCTAATTTTACTATAATTTTCAAGATATTGTATTGGTGGGCTAACTATACGATGTCTCTCTACTTCTACATATCATGTTTATAGAGAAAATGTTTGACTCAGTTTTATAGAGACTCATTTTTATTACCCTTTGTGTATTATTATGGCAAACTAGTTGGACTGCTTAAAAAGATCTCCTATGTTTCGAGTCTTGTTGAAATTTACACAGTGTCTTCTGCAAAGAATTTCTCATCAACTTCGACGTTAGTGTGGTTATTTTCCATTTTGTTGCAAAAATATTTGGTTAGTAGACTTCTCTGAAGTGACTTTTGACAATACTAATCGGAGACTAAACATCGAAATTTTCTCTTGAATCTTTTATTGGGGCAGGTAGGTGGCCCAGTAAATAGAAAACCAACCCTCGAGTTGGGAAGACCTGAGTTCAAATCCTGTCTCAGATACTTAATAATTACCTTGTTGTGTGATCTTGGGCAAGTCACTTAAGCCAATTACCTTGCAAAAAATAATCTTTTATTAATTTTGTCAAAATATTGCTACTACGTCCAAAGAGCAATAAAATTGGTCATATCCTTTGACCAAGAAAGTCCAATTCAAGGTCTAAAACCAACATAAATTATGTAAAAAAGGAATATTCCCTCATGTTCCAAACTATTCATGGTAGCTCTTTTTGTAATGGCAAATAATTGGAAATTGAGTGGATGTCCATAAATTGGGGAATGGCTAAGAAAATCATGATACATGAATACTATGGAATGCTATTGATTTATAAAAAATACGTTAAAATAACCATAAATGGTTGTACTCTACAGAAGTATGGAATGACTTATGGGCTCTGATGCTGAGTGAAGGGAATAGAACCAAGAGAAAAATGTATACATCAGCAACAACATTGTAAGATGAGCAACGTGGATGGAAGCAACTCCTCTCAGCAGTCCAAGAGAGCTAGAACAACTGTATTAGACTGGCTATGGACTATATCATTCCCATCCAGAGAAAAAACCACAAAACAAAACAAAACACACACACAGACACATACACAAAAACAATCCTTCAGAATCTGATGGACACTTTATAAAAATCATCTCTTAAATATCTCTTTCCTGTAATCCTAATTTTTCAGCCAAAAATATTAATTTGTATACATGTTTATCAAAACATGGTTGTATAATGTTAACCTGATTGTTCCCTGTTGAGTGGCGGGGGGTGGAAAGCTATGGTAGAAGGAAATTTTGTAACTTAAAAATATGCATGTGCATATGGATGAAAATAAATTAACAAATGATTAGAAAGATAAAAAAGAAACAAAGTAGAATTGAGTTTGTATTTAGTCAAAAAGTATTTACTGAGTGCCTACTATGTGTCAGGAGGCAAAGAAGAGCAAAAGATCCTTGATTTCAACAAGTTACCAGCCTAATAAGGGAGACACCCTAATATATATGTATATATATATATATATATATATATATATATATATATGCATATATATATATGAATAAATAAATTGAACATGGTAAAAATAAGTAAAAATTTTAGCAATATGGGCAATTAGGAAAGATTTCATGTTTAGCTTGGGTTTTAACTGAAATTTGAAGCCAAGGAAACCAGAAAGGGGATACATGAAGGAACAGACTTCTAAGTATTGAGGAATGCCAGTTAAATTTGTAGTAGTTGGAAGATAGAATTTCTTGCATAAAGGAAATAAGTAGGTCGGTTTCACTGCATCACAGAATGTATGGAAGTAAGATAAAAGAAGATTGCATAGGGGTGCTGGAACCAAGATGGTGCAGCTAAGACAGGAACTCACCTGTACTCTTCCCCAAACCACTCCAAATACCTTAAATCATAACTGTAAACAAATACAATTTTCCAGTCAAAGATAACTGGGAAGATTGTCATGAAGCAACAGTGGCATTAGGGTAAGAAAGGAGCACAGTGAGGCTCCATCATTGCATCAAGGACCTGGTCCAGTAATCCAGAAGCATGTATCAAGGTGACTGGCCCAGCAGCAGTCATGGCATTTCCAGATTTCTGATCCCAGAAACTTCAAAGGAAATGAACAAATAACAGAAGAAAACAATCTGATAATAGAAAGTTATTATAGTGATAAAGAAGATCAAAATATACACTCAGATGAAGATGGCAAAGTCAAAACTCCAATATCCAAAACCCCCAAGAAAAATATCTCAAGTCATGGAGAAGCTCAATAAGGATTTTGAAGATCAAATAAGAAAGGCAGAGGAAGAACTGAGAGGAGAAATGAGAGTGATGTGGGAAAATCTTTAAAACAGAGGCAGCAGATTTGTGAAGGAGGCACACACACACACACACACACACAAACACAAACACACATAAATACTCAAGAAAATAACAGCTTAAAATCCAGAATGGTCAAATAGAAAAAAGAGGTACAAAAAGCCAATTAGGAGAAGAATGTCTTAAAATGTATTACTGATTAAAAAAAAGGGAGATACAAAAGCTCGCTGAAGAAAATAATTCATTAATCTATCAAATTTAGCAAAGTGATGCAGATGTCTTCATGAGAAATCAAGAAACAATAAAACAAAAACAAAAGAATGAATAACCATAACATAATGTGAAATATCTCATTGGATAAGCAATGACCTGGAAAACAAATCCAGAAGAGATCATTTAGGTATTAATGTGCTACTTGAAAACCATGGTAAAAACAGAGTATACACATCAACTTCCAGGAACTTGCCAGCAGAAATTGCCTTTGATATTCTAGAAGCAGAGGATAAAATAGAAGGAAATTGACAGAATCCACTGGTCTTCTGAAAGATATTCTAAATTGAAAACTGCCAGGGGTATTAAAGCCAATTTTCAGAATTCCAAGATCAAGGAAAATCAAGAACTAAATAATTCAAATATATTAGAGCTACAGAGAGGAAAAATACAAGATTTATCAGTATCTACATTAAGGAATCATAAAGCTTTAAATATGATTTCTAAAAGGCAAAAGAGTCCAGATTGCAGGTAAGAATTATCCACACAGCAAAATCAATCATGTTCTTTAGGATGAAAAGACTTCCTGATGAAAAGACAAGAACTGAACAGAAAATCTGATCTTTATGAGACTCAAGTGAAACATAAAGAGGTAAATAAGAAAAGTAAATCATAAGCAAATTAATTATATTTAATTGCTTATATTCCTGCATGGGAAGTTGATAATGATAATGAACCTTTCCATTTATTATGGCAGTTAAAATGAGCATGTACAGACAGGGAATAAGTAGGAGATGAATATGAAGGAATAGTATATAAAAAGAGTCAAGGGGTGAGAGAAGATCAGACTTGGAGGAATGGATAGATATAGAATGGGGTGAGTTATTTCATGTAAAATAAGTTTTTGTAGTGCAGTGGAAGAAGGGGGAAAAGAGGAAATGAGAGGGTCTTACTCACATCAGAATTGATGCAGAGGAAATAATGTACACAATCAATTGGGTAAAGAAATTCATCTTACCCTAGAGGAAAGAAGGAGGGGGAGGGGAAAAACAATGACAGAAGGGGGGCAGAATGAGGCATGGGGTAGTCAGAAGCAAAACACTTTTGAAAAAAGACAGAGTGAAAGCATTAAATTGGGTGGGGGGAAATAGGATAGAGAGAAATACAATTAACTATACTCTGTGAAAAAATTGAAACAATTTTCTCTAATAAAGGTCTCATTTCTCAAGCAGAGAAGTGAATCAAAATTATAGAAAATAAAATCCATTCCTCAAATTATAAAAGATCAAAAGATATGAACAGCTTTCAGATGAGTTTATCAATGTTATCTCTTTAAAAAATGTCCCATTCACTAGTGATATGAGAAATGCCAATTGGAACAATTCTGAGGTACTACCTCTTACCTGTGGTATTGTCTAATAAGACAGATAGGGAAAAGGATAAATATTGGATGGAATAAAGGGAAAGTGAGATATTAACACAATTACACACATTCTAAATTGATTCAGCTATTCTCTAGAGCTATTAGAAGCTCTGCCCAAAGGTCTATATGCACTAGCTTTGACCTAGAAATACCCCTCCTTTAGACTATTTGAAAATGGAAAGGGAAAGGATCTCTCTCTCTCTCTCTCTCTCTAAATATATATATATATATATATATATATATATGTACACATACACATATATATCTTATGTGTATCTTTATTTCTCTATGTATCTATATATTTATCTCTAAATATATCTAAATCTATATATAACTATAGCTATAAATAGATATGCATCTACCTATCTATATTTATATCTATATTTATATCTATATCTATATCTATATCTATATAGCTTTATCTATAGCTATATGGATATTTAGCAGCTCTTTTCTGGTAGCAAGAAATTAGAAATTGATGTGATGCCTATTATTTAGAAAAGGGCTGCACAAAGTTGTGCATTTGAATGTGATGGAATATTATTCTACTATAAGAAAGGATGAGAGGCTGCTAGGTGGCACAGTGGATAGAGCACTGGCCCTGGAGTTAGGAGTACTTGAGTTCAAGTCCGGCCTCAGACACTTAATAATTACCTATCTGTGGGGCCTTGGGCAAGCCACTTAATCCCATTTGCCTTGCAAAAAACTAAAAAAAAAATGATGATCAGGATACTCTTAGTTAAATATGGAAAGATTTATATGACCAGATGCAATGAGAAATGTACTGTATACAGAGTTGCAACAATATTGCAGGATGAGCAGCTCTGAATAGCTTACATTTTTTTTTCAAGCTGAACTGTGCCCCAGTACAACTCTCAAGGATTTATGTTAAACAATGCTATCCAACCACAAAGTCAGAGTAAGTGGTGTCTGATTGCAGATTGAAGCACATTTTTTTTACTTTATTTTGATTGAATTTCTTTTATTTTGGGCGAATCATCTGTGATTTTCTTTCACAACGTGACTATTATGGAAATGATTTGCATGACTACACATTGTTAACATGTCTTGTATAATCTATTACTTGCTTTCTCAATGAAGGGTGTGGCATGGGAACAAGGGAGAGCATTTGGTACTGCATTATATATCTCATGTTTATAGAATCATAGATCTATTGATATTTTCCTTCCTATACTATTGCATTAAATATCTTTGTTTTGAAACAAAGTTTATTGCCTTTGATCCAATCTTTAACTGAATAGCAAAAGTAAACAATATTGAGAGTGTACTATAGCTATAATTTTTAAATGAAGGAATGCACAAATTACCATAGATAGATAGATAGGTAAGTAGATAGATAAATAGATAGATGGATAGATGTATAGATAGATAGACAGACAGACAGACAGACAGACAGACAGACAGACAGACAGATAGATAGATAGATAGATAGATAGATAGATAGATAGATAGAAAGATAGATAGAAAGGTAGATAGACGGATAAATAAACTTTTCTGGAAGGGTAGTAACACATGTTTGAGAGAAGGCATAATCTAGTGCTACAGCCAAAAGTTTATAAAGAAAGGAAACTACATAGAAGTTCTCTTTAAATGAAATGAAGGTTTTATATTTATTTCTACTGCATCTCAGATATGAGAAGTCACACAGTAAGAAAATGAAAGAAAAAATTGAAATATAAAATCCAAGCAGATAATCAAAGTTCATAATCCTGGGAAGCATTGACTTAGCCTGACTGATTATACTGATTCTCTTCTTCATTTCTGTTATCCCAAATCATGCATTATATCAGATCTGTAAAATATTTCTATTATTTTAGAAGAGGACTGTGAATTATATATCCAAAATTAAGACAATAATTCTACTGAAATTTGTCCTAGTTGGGAAACAGTTTTAACATTGTGATCAATTCTACGCATCATATTTTGTGACGAATATGATGAATAATATAACATAAGTAAACCCTATTAAGAAAAGGGTGACTGGGATTTTCATAGAATTAAAATTATTAAAAAACCTTTTCATAATGTTGTGAATATATAAACAAATTGTAGCACAGTACCTGACACATAGGAAGCAGTTACTATTTTTTTTTTAATTTTTTGTTTAGCTCAAAGAAAAGAAACACTGAGTGGGAATAATTTAACTTTTTCAGGTATTCAGTGGGTTTCTTCAAGTATAACTCAAGTCTGTTCCTATAAAAATACATCATAGTATATGATAATTTTCAGAGTTAGGAGGAAACATTGGTAATCTTTATGAAGACACTCCCTATCCTTATTCAATGGTTCACTCTGTCCTATTTATGATATATAGTTTGAATTCAAAAGGAATTTAGTTCCAGAGATATTACATAGGTGTGTATTGCCATCTAGAGGAGAATTCTCTACAGCGAATGGAAAACAAATTCTTATAATAAAGGATTTAGTATTTGGCACATAATTGTTTGTTACTGTATTTTCACAACCAAAAATCAAGACATATGATCTGACAAAATATTTTTCACTGTCATCACCTCAGCATAGCAATCAAATTTTGTTTCTTCAGGGATGTTTGACTGGCTTATTTATAGATGCCAGCAGAGTATCCTCAGATTTTATAGCTTTATAAAACAACAACAAAGAATTTAGTTTTAAAAGAGGGTGATATTAATCTACATGACTAACAGTAGATTTTTAGTTACAGTTTTCACTGATTTTCCTGGCCTTTTTGAGTCAACATATTTAATAGACTCTGAGTGCCCTTATACTAAATGTTTCTATTTCAGTTGATTAAAGGGCCTAGAAGAAAACTGGAAAAGGCTACAAGTGATCACAGGAAAATTTGAATAGGAAAAATTGTATAAGAAAATAAATTTAGAAAATTTTCTGCAAGAATTACCTCCCTTTTTGATTCTTCATTAGAAAAGATACTCTAGTTACATGTTTCTTACTACAGAATAAAGTTTTTGATTCACATTAAGATAGTAGGAAGGTCAATGAATAGGCAGATGTATTTGAACTAAAAAGATCTGGCTTTCAGTCCAGTTTTGTTTCCTAATGGGGCTGGGTTGGATAAGGAATAAAATTAGTCCTAACCTACTATCATTTTAACTTTTATATTTGTTTCCCTAGCACCCAAACAAGGACTCTCAATACCTTTAGAATCAATGCATCAGATCTAATTTTCTCACTGATTAAAAAAAGAAAAACAATTAATGCACTAACTACTTTATTGTTTCTTAGACTCCAATGAATCACATAAATATAATCTGATATTATTCAATATATGAAAATGCTCTGGCCAGTTAAAAGTCTAATCAATGTTGTGTTTGGGATGATGATGGTAATGATGTTGATGAATGATTGTTTCATTCAACAAGTCATAGGAACACTGGAGTTAAAGTACAAAAACTGCCACTAATTTATTTAAGCTCTGTCATTGATATAATGTTAACATTGACCAAGACATGCTCCTCCTTTCTATCTAAGCACTGAATGATTTCAAATGACCCTTGTAGATCTATGAATTAGTAATTATCAACTTCACAAATGCTTAATTTAAGTTTAACCTATAATGGTCAAATTCTCATCCCCTAAAGCTAATGTAGACAAGAAAAGTAATGGACAAACAATAGAAATCATGGAAATGATTCTGAACTGGTCATAGTTATTGAGATTTATTTACAGTCCTGATTGCAGAATGTCAAGCTGAGCTTATCCTAAAATGAGTAATATATGTATTCATGTCTAGTGTACCAAATTTAAAGTTGTGACTATTTTAAAAACAGTAAAAGTTTTAATATGGTAGTCACAAAAGAGCATTCTTTTTGTTTGACTTCAGTTGTTTTGAAAGAATAGTAATCTTTGAATCAAAAGACAGAGTTTCTTTCTATGACATTTCTGGTTATCATCTATGTTTTTGTTGTTGTTGTTGCTTTTTGTTCAGTCATTTCAAACACTTTGGAGTTTTCTTGACCAAGTAAACTTTAGTGCTTTGTCATTCCTTTCTCCAATCCATTTCACAAATGAGGAACTGAGGCGAACATGGTTAAATATCTTGCCCAGAGTTACCCAGGTAATAAGTGTCTGAAGCTGAATTTGAACTCTGGAAGATGAATCTTCCTGATTCCCAGCACAGTAATTTATCTAACATACCACCAAGCTGTTCTAATTATCTAAATATCAATAGAAAATTTATTTTATCTCTCTCAGCTTCTGTTATCTCATTTATATAATGAGGGAAATGTAATTGGAAGAAATAAAATAATATATTAAAAAAATAAAGGAATCCATAACAAAAAATTGTATCAAAAAACTGCAGTTATCTACAGTTATAAAACTTTTCTTAATTAATGTCACTAGAATAGTTGCAGATCATTGAAACTGGAAGAAACTTAATATTCATTTCCCCATTATGTAAATTAAAAAAAGCATTACATGTGATTCAAAATGAAATAAAACTTTTTTTAGTTTGTTTTATGTTTTGCAAGGCAGTGGAGTTAAGTGGTTTGTCCAAGGCCACACAGCTAGGTAATTATTAAGTGTCTGAGGCCAGATTTGAACTAAGGTACTCCTGACTCCAGGGTGGGTGCTCTATCCACTGAGGGACCTAGCTGCCCCAAAACAAAACATTTTTAAAAAGAAGATATGATAGACAATGAGGTATTATCAGTTAAACAAACATGCATCAAGTGGAATGCATCCTCATTTGAAAAGGATTAGTTAATTAAGTCACTGGAATAGCAAAACTATAGTAAAAGAGAACTTTGGCCTTCCTTTTTTAGAATTAGATCCAATCAAAAAATAAATAAGGGGGCAGCCAGTGGCACAGTTGATAAAGCACCAGCCCTGGAGTCAGTAGTATGTGAGTTCAAATGTGACCTCAGACACTTCATAATTACTTAGCTGTGTAACCTTGGGCAAGTCACTTAACCTCATTGGCTTAAATAAAAAAAATAAAATTAAAAATAAAAAGAAGGAAGTTAAGGAGAATAGAATTTTTTTTTAAATCAGGAAAAAATTGAATGGGGATTGAAAGAAATAAACATATTTCTCGACTGTACATGGTACTTACATTAAGATTCACCATAAAATATGGTATAAAACTTCACAGTCAAATGCAAAAAGGCAGAAATATCCTATGCATATTTTACATATAATAAAAATATTGTGTAATAAATTGTCATGGAAGAATAGACTAAAAATCAATTGGAAACAATACTTTAAACATGGAGTCAAACAGTAAATCATAAAAACAATCAGTAATTTCATTGAATCAAATGACATAAATGAAATAACATTCAAAAAATTATGGAATGCAGTCAAAGTCTGTCAGGGGTAATTTTTTATCTAAATCATTATATGAATAAATTGGGAAATGGACATATCAATGAATTGGTCACACACAACTTAAGAATCTACAAAAAGAACTAATAAAAAATTTGATAATTGAATATCAAATTATAAATTCTGAAATTCAATGGAGACATTAAATGAATTGAAAGTAAAAAAAATTCTGAAAATCAATGGAGAGATTAATAGAATTGAAAGTAAAAAACAACAGCTTTTAAACCAATAGTAAGACGTGATTATATGAAAACCAATAAAATGCATGAACCTTTGCTTAATTTTATGTAAAAAAAAAGATGAAAAATTACCACTATCAAAAATGGAATGGGAGTATTTACCATCAATAGCGGAAATTAAAACAAAATGTTGGAGATAGTTTTGCCTAAGTATATGCCCAAAATTTGCCAATCTAAATGAAAGGGGTGGCTGTCTATGAAAATACAAATATCCCAGATTAACAGAAGAGAAAATAAAATACTTACATAACCTCCTATAGAGAAAATAATTTAAGAAGACATCAATGAACTCCCTAAGAAAAACACACCAGTGTCAGATGGATTTAGAAATGAATTTCATCAAACATTTAAAGAACAATTAATCCCAATACTATATAGAGATATCCACATATAGAAATTTCCTCTCCCTCATTATATAAAAAAGTTACATGTAATTAAAAATGAAATAAAACATTTTTAGAAAGAATATATCATAGACAATGAGGTAATATCATTACTAAACAATATGCATCAAGTGGAATAGCATCAACATTTTTAAAGGATTGGGTAATTAAGTCACTAGAACAGCAAAACTATAGTAGCAGAGAACTTTGACTTTTAATTTGGAAAAGTATGCCAAAAAAAGGATTCCTTTCAAATTCTTTAAAAGATACAAAAAATTGTTGTTGATATATAAAATAGGAGGAACCACAGTTAAGAAAGAAAGATATAGACCTCATCTCCTAATGAATATTGGTGTAAAATTTTAAATAAATGCTAGCAAAAAATTGTAGCAATTTAAAACCAGGAAAATACACTATGACCAGATGGAATTCATATCAGAATTTGTCTTAATAAATACTGAAAAAGTTTTTGACAAAATTTATCATCTATTCCTTTTAAAAATATTAGAGAAAATAGGAATAAATGAGTTTGTCTTTCAAAATGCTAAGCTGTATTTAATTAAAATTATCTTTAAGCATGATTTATAAGGAGGATAAAATAGAAGCATTCCCAGTAAGTTCAGGGGTGAAACATGCAGGTCCTATATCACCACAATCTTGTGCTAGAAATGTTAGCTTTGACAAAGAGAAGAAAAAGAAATACCGAAAAAAAGAAAAAGTCAATTAGGCCATGAGGGAACAAAGCTAACATTCATTGGAGGTGATGTCGTATACTTGGACAATCCTAGAGAAATAATTAAAAAAGAGAAATAATTGAAAATTTTGGCAAAGTAGCAGGATATAAAATAAATCCATTTAAAACATTAGCATTTCTGTTTATTATCAACAAAGCCCAGCCACAAGAAATAGAAAGAAAATTCCATTTAAAATAAATGTGGGGGGCAGCTAGATGGCGTAGTGGATAGCACCGGCCCTGAAGTTAGGAGTACCAGGGTTCAAATCCAGTCTCAGACAGTTAATAATTACCTAGCTGTGTGGCCTTGGGCAAGCCACTTAAATCCGTTTGCCTTGCAAAAACCTAAAAAAATAAAATAAAATAAAATAAAATAACATAAAATAAAATAAATGTGGACAATATATGCTATTTGGGATTCGACCTGCCTAGTCAAACATAATAACCATAAGATAATAAATACAAATACTTTTCACACAAGTATAGTCAGATTTAAGCAACAGGAAAAAAGAGAAACAACTCAGGGCAAGCTAACATAAAAAAAAAAAAAATTCTACCTAAATTACTCTACATAATCAGCTGTATATTAACAAAAGTACAAAAAAGTATTTTGGAAAAAGTAATAGCAATGTTCATCTGAAAGAAAAAATGCTCAAAAGTTGTTTCAATTACTTTTTTCAAGGAAATGCATTTTAAAATATGTAAAAGAGGGTACCCCTGATATAGTAGATGTAAAATTTTATTATAAAATGGAAATGATCAAAACTATTTCATACTTGCTAAAAACTAATATGGCAAATAATTATAATGGATTAGGGACAGATTATAAAATAATAATAATAGTAATCTTTGATAAACCTCAAAACTCTAACTTCTAGGAGAAAAACTCACTAATCTGCAAATATTGCCAGGGAAACAATATCATAGAAACTAGACAAAATCCAGTATCTCACAACAATACAATAATCAAGTTGGGAACAAAATTTATACAAAAAGGCTTATGCCATAAGCATATTAGAAGAAAGGAATAATTTATTCATCAGATTTATGGAGAGGATGTTCAAAACCAAATTTCAAAATCATAAGATGAATAACATTACAAAACACAAAATGAAAAATTTTGATTTCATTGAATAAAAGCTACTTCTGACCAAGATGACAGAGAGAAGGCAAGCACTGTGCTAACTACTCTTGATTCCCCTCAAAAATAACATGATAGAAACCTCTCAGTAGAAATTAGATCAACAAAACCCAGAAAAAGAAGCTAGGATAAGAACATTTACCAACAAGGTTTGTCTCAGGAGACAGTGGTTGAGAGGGAGAGAAGAGGGTGAGTACAGGGGTAGCAGCAGGGTGAAACCAGAGGACCAGCCTTTACAACAGAGACTTTGGTGAATGGTGGGTCCAAGGACCAACTTTAGCAGTGGGATCCTTGGCCAGTGAGGAAGAACTCTGGTGAGTCCCAGTCATCAGCAGGGCAAGTTCCAGCATGGAGAGTGGCTGAGTACCCCTGGAAAATGAACAGCTGAGTGCAGGAGTTGAGTTCCATACTTTTTTTTTGCAGAGCTCTCTTCCCAAAACAAACAGCATCCCCACCTCCTCAGGTTCAGATGTGGGCAGCAAACTTCAGTCAGCTGAAAGGGAGTTTAATTCCCTCCCCAAGGGCCCAGGACATTGTTCAAGAAAAATTCAGGCCCTGTTGTCCCTCCTTCCTCCCTCTTTACTCCATCCTGGATTAGGGAGAGGGCTTCAGACCCTCCAGAGAAAGCAAACATTTCTCCTACTGGCCAGCCCTTGGAATTACTAAAAAAAGTGAACAGAACCTCTAGAGTTTTCAAAAGCAAAACTCTGAGAGCAAGACCCTCCCCCAACACAA
Source organism: Macrotis lagotis (assembly GCF_037893015.1). Lineage (NCBI taxonomy): Eukaryota > Metazoa > Chordata > Mammalia > Peramelemorphia > Peramelidae > Macrotis > Macrotis lagotis. Next base: position 315,599,153 of record NC_133666.1, on the reverse strand, counting down.
GATTCTAGGAAAATGAAGAAAGGCCAAGGAAAGGGGAGGCCCATGGAAAATTATTAGAAGAGACAGATTCTAGTCCAGAGAGATCTAGAACATCTGAGGAGAATATGAATTGGTCTCCAGTCCAGAAAAACTTCGTGAAAGAAATCAGGGAGGAGTTTAAAAACCAATTGGAAAAAATGGGAAAAGAACCTCAAGGGAAAATTTTAAAACTTTGCAAGAGAAAAATTAACATCTCACAATAAGAAAACAAATCCTTGGAAAATACAGGGAAAAATACAAAAAAAGAAAATAATTCTCTCAAAACTACACTTGGGAAAATGGAAAAATCCTTCAAAAATAGAATTGACCAATTAGAAAAGGAGTTGCAAAAGGAAAATTAAGAAAATTCTTCTCTTAAAAAATTGGAATCTGTGCAAATTAATGACTTCTTGAGACAAGATTCCATTAAATAAAACCAAAAGAACAAAAAATAGAATAAAATGTTAAAATACTTCTTCAGCAAAACCATGGATCTCAAGAATAGATTAAGAATGGACAACCTGAGAATTATAGATAGGTCTCCCTGAAAATATTGAAGAAAGCTTGGATTTGATATTACAGGACTTAGTGATGAAAAATTGCCCTGATATCGAGAACCAGAGGGCAAATCAGTTATTGAAAGAATATATTGTTCCCATCTGGAAAGAGATCCTAAAATGAAAACACAAAGGAATGTTGTGATCAAATTTCAGAACTAGCAGATAAAAGAGAAAATCCTGCAAGCAGCCAGAAAGAAACAATTTAAATACCAAAAGAGCCACAGTAAGGATTATGCAGGACCTGGTTGCCACAACATTAAGGGATTGAAGAGACAGAAAATGGGATATTCCAAAGAGCAAGGGAACTTGGAATACAACCAAGAATCGACTATCCAGCAAAGCTGAGCCTTCTCTTCCAGGGGGGAAAAAATGGAGGTTTAATGAAATGGAGACTTCCAACATTTACTGATGAAAAGACCAGAGCTAAATAGAAAATTTGGACAATAAACAGGAGGTTCAAGAGATGCATGCAAAGGTTAAAAAACATAAAAAATGGGCAAAGAAACAAACTGCTGTTCAATAAGATGAGACTGGCTTTATCCCTACCTGAGAGAAAGATTTTCATAACTTTTGAGAAGAGTAACTCTATTAAAGAAAACATACTTATCCCAAAGTGATGGACACTCATGACTTTTCTGTAACTCAGATAGAATGATTTTAAAATAATACCTCCTTAAAAAGGCAGACAGTAAGGAGATGGGAGGATGGAGGAGATTAATATGGGGTAAATCTCATTACATTGAGAGGTATAAAAGACCTATTGAAATAGAGGGGAAGAAGGGAGGAGGTGAGAACCACCTGAATCTTCCTCTCATCAGACTTGGCTTAAAGTCAATTTACACACACTCAGTTAAACTAAGAAACTTATCTTGCCTTTCAAGTAGAAAATGGGAAAAGGGGAGAGGGGGTATGGGGGGGGGAAGGGGAAACAAACAAAAGGAAGGGAAGTGGAAGGGAGTTGATATAGGAACACCAACATACTAAATATGGCAGAATTCAGAAAAAAACAAACTGGGAAGATGTGGTTTTATGAAAAAACAAATAAAATTGATGAACCTCTTGTCAATTTGATTATAAAAGAGAAAGAAGAAAACCAAATTGCTAGAATCATAAAATAAAAAGATGAACTCAACACCAATGAGGAGGAAATTAAAGTAACATTTCAGATTTATTTTGCCCAGTTCTATGCCAATAAATTTGACAATCTAAGTGAAATGGATGAATGTTTACAAAAATATGTTATCCAGGTTAAATGAAGAGGAAATTAAATACCTAAATGACCATATATCAGAAAATGAAAATCAACAAGCCAGTATTAAACTCCAAAAGAAAAAAACCTCCCAGGCCCAGATGACTTCAGAAGTAAATTCTATCAAACATTTAAGGAACAACTGTCTCCAATTCTATATAAACTCTTTGGAAAAATATGTGAAGACAGAACTCTGCCTAAAGCTTTCTATGACACCAATATGGTGCTGATACCTAAACCAGGAAGACTTAAAACAGAAAAAGGAATTTAAAGACCTATCTCCTTGATGAATACCTAAGCAAAAAGTCTTAAATAAAATCTTAGCAAAATGATTACAAGTTATCACTAGGATAATCCATAATGACCAAATTGGATTTATCCCAGGAATGCAGGATTGGTTCATTATTAGGAAAACTATGAGTATAATTAATTTTATAAATAACAAACCTATCAGAAATCATATAATTATATCATTAGATGCTGAAAAAGCATTTGAGAAAATACAGCTCCCATTCCTACTAAAAACACTAGAGAGTGTAGGAATAAATTGATTGTTCCTTAGAATAATAACCAGTATCTATCTGAAAACATCAACAAGAATCATATGCAGTGGGATAGGCTAGAGGCATTCCCAATAAGATCAGGGGTGAAACAATGGTGCCCATTATCATCATGAGTATTCAATATTTTATTAGAAATGTTTGCTTCAGCAATAAGAGTAGAAAATGAAACTGAAGAGATTAGAATTGGGAAGGAAGAGAAAAAAACTCACTCTTTGCAGATGCTATGATTGTTTACATAGAGTATACAAAAAACTACTAGAAATAATTAAAGGCTTTAGTAAAGTCTCAGGATATAAATAAATCCTCATAAATCCTGAACATTTCTATATATGACTAGCAAGATACAGCAGCAAGAGCTAGAAGAAGAAATCCCATTTAAAGTATCTTCAGACAATATAAAATACATGGCAGTTTACTGCCAAGACAGACTCAAAAATTTTTGGAAACAATTACAAAATACTTCTCACAGAAATAAAGCCAGATTTAAATAACTGGGAAAATACCTACTGCTCATGCATATGCCAAGCTATTATAAAAAAATGACAATTCTACCAAAATTAAACAACTTGTATAATGCCCTACCACTGAAAATTGAAAAAAAATAATTTAATGTGTTAGAAAAAATAGTAAGTACATTCATATGGAGAAATAAAAAGAAAATATTTTCCATGGAATAATGAAAAAAAGTGCAAAAGAAGGTGGCTTAGCCTTATCAGATCTAAAATTATATTATAAAGCATCAGTCATCAAAACTGACTAAGAAGCAGAGTGGTGGTTCAGTGGAATAGACTAGGTGCAATAGCAGCAGATGATTATAGTAATCTGCTGTTCAATAAACCCCCAAAGTCCAGCTATTGTGATAAAACCTCTCTCTGATAAAAACTGTTGGGAAAATTGGAAGTTAGTATAGAAGTTGTATTAGACCAACACCTCACACCAAGATAAGATCTAAATAGATTCAAGATTTTTATATTAAAAAAAAAGATTATATTCTAAGCAAACTAGAAGGTCAAGGAGTAGTTTACCTGTCAGATCTATGGAAAGGGAACCAGTTTATGACCAAGGAAGAGATGGAGGACATCATTAAAAAATAGATAATATTGATTACATTAAACTAAAAAGCTTTTTCACAGATAAAAGCACTGTAAGCAAGATCAAAAGAAATGTAATAATTTGGGAAACAATTTTAAAACTAATATTTCTGACAAAAGAGTCATTTCTAAAATATACAGAGAACTGAGTCAAATTTTCAAAAAAAAAAAAACCAAGCCATTCCCCAACTGACAAATCATCAAAGGATATGCAAAGGTAATTTACATATGTGGAAATTATAATGATCAATAGTCAGATGAAACATTTCTCTAAATCATTACTTATTAGAGAAATGCATATTAAAACATCTCTGAGGTACCACCTCACAACTCTCAGACTGGCCATTATGACCAGAAAGGACAATGATCAATGTTGGATGGGATGTGGGAAATCTGGGACAGTAATACATTTTTGGTGGATCTATGAACTTATCCAAACTTTCTGGAAAGCAATTTGGAATTAGGCTCAAAGGGCAACAAAAATGTCCATTCCCATTTATCCAGCAATACCTTTAATGGGCCTATACCCTAAAGAGATGATGAAAAAGGGTAAAAACCTCACTTGTATAAAAATATTCATAGTAACCCTGTTTGTGGCAAAGAATTGGAAATCAAGTGAATATCCTTCAATTGAGGAATGGCTTAACAAACTGTGGTATGCGTATGTGATAGAACACTAGTGTTCTATAAGAAACCAGGAGGGATGGAAATTCAGGGAAATCTCAAAGGTCTTGCATGAACTGATGCTGAGTGAGATGACCAGGACCAGAAAAACATTATACACCCTAACAACAACATAGGGGTGATAATCATCCTTAATGGACTTGCTCATTCCATCATTGAAGCAATCATGCATAATTTGGGAATATCTGCAATGGAGAATCCCATCTGTATCCAGAGAAAGAACTATGGATTTTGAACAAAAATTAAACACTATTACCTTTAAATTTTTTTAAATATCATCTTATTATGTAATTTTGCTATCTCTAATACTTTATTATTTTCCTTTAGTGATATCATTTCTCTATCATCACATTCAACTTAGATCAATGTATATCCTGGAAACAATGTAAAGTCAATCAGACTGCCTTCTGTGGGGGGTGGTGAGAGGGAAGCAAGATCAGCGGAAAAATTGTTAAACTCCAAATAAATAAAATCTTTCCATAAATCAAAAACAAATGAATAAATAAAGGTGTTTTTACACAAAACATACCCATTCAGCCAAGATGAAAAATCTGGGAAATTACTTTAACACATATGTTTCCAATAATGGCCTTTTTGAATGTGTGAGTGGTTCAAATAAATAAGAATGCAAATAATTCCATAATTGATAAATTGTCTAATTATGTGAACAGGTAGTTATGAGGCAAAGGAATTTTTCTGTATTTATAAAATCTAAATCATATTAAAGAAATGCAAATTAAAAGAACTGTCAGGTATCACCTCAAATCTTTCAGATTAACTACTCAGAAAGAAAAGGAAAATGATAAAAGACTGCAGGGATGTGAGAAGCCAGGGAAAATATCACACTTTTGGTGGAGTTGGGAAATGATTCATTCATTCTGGAGAACAATTTGGTAATATGTCCAAAGAGCTACACAACTCTCTATACCCTTTGATCTGGCAATACTATACTAGGTTTGTATCCCAAAGGGATTATCAAAATGGCAAAAGGGAATAAATGAATAAAAAATGTTTCCACCTCTTTTTGTGGTTGCAAAGAATCGGTAATTGAGTGGATATACATTAACTGCACAATGGTTGAATAAATTGTAGTATACCATGTAATGGAAAACTATTGTTCTTTAACAATTCATGAGCAGGACTTCTGGCCAAGATGGCAGAGAGAAGACAGGCACAGTTCTAAAGTCTCCTGATCTTTCCCCATCTGTCATATGAAACAAAACTCTTAATAGATATTCAACCCACAAAACCCAGAAAGAAAAGCCAGAAGAAAGAACATCTACCTCAGGATTTGTCTCCCACAGCACCCTTGGGTGAATTGGGGTAGGTGATTCTGGGTGCAGAGGGCTGACCGGCCCAGGGTCAGCCACATTAGTGACTGAATTGGAATTGGGGAGTCTGAGGCCCTGAGAGACGGACCTGCATGATCAGCAGTGGGGCTAGACCATGGAGTCTTGAGTCAACTAGGAAGCAGAGGTACTGTTATTATTGCTGACCCTCTGCAGCTTGGTGAACAGGGCTGGGTGGGGGAGGAGATTTACAATGCAGGAGAGCTGCAGACACCATCCCTGGGCTCCTCTGGTCTGAGGTACTCTGAGTCCACACCTCCATTGCAGCTGAGGCCTCTTCCCAGAACAAAAAATAGCAGACTACTTCTGTCTCAGGCACAGGTGTGTGAGCAGAAGAAGCAGCCCAGCTGACAATAGGGAGAGGAATGACCTCACCCCAGGGTAAAGCCCACCATTGATTGAAGGCAAAAGGAATCAATACCTTCATTCACTCCCTTAAAGATAAGAGAGAAGGACTCAATCAGGGTAACAGACACTCCAAAGAAAGCAACCACCACCACCTACTGGCCAGCCAGACAAATTGCACTCAGCGAGTAAAGCCTCTAAGCGATCCCAAGCCCCTGTGAACCAGCCCCTCCCCAACTCAAGGTCTTGGCAAAATGAAGAAGGGTCAGCAAAAAGGTGGATACATAGAAAAATTCTTGGAAGGAAAAGACTCTAACTCAGAGACACCTAAAACCTCTGAGGAGAATATGATCTGGTCTTCAGCATAGAAAGTCTTCCTTGATGAAATAAAAAAGGATTTTAAAAATCAACTGGAAAATTTGGGAGAGACAATTAATACCTTGCAATAAGAAAACAAATCTTTAGAAAATAAAATTGGACAAATACAAAATGAGAATAATTCTCTCAGATCCTCAATTGGGCAAATGCAGAAAGAAAATAATTCTCTCAAAAACCTCAATTGGTCAAATGGAAAGCTCTTTCAAAAGTAGAATTGACCAATTGGAAAAGGAGTTGCAAAAAAGTTAATGAATAAAACTCCTCCCTAAAAAAGAATGGAGTCTGCAAAAACTAATGACTTCATGAGACAACAAGAGCCAGTTAAACAAAATTTAAAAAAATAGAAGAATTAGAAGAAAATGTAAAGTACCTCATCAGCAAAACCACTGACTTCGAGAATTGGTCAAGGCAGGGCAACCTGAGAATTATTGGACTTCCTGAAAACATTGAAGAGAAAAAAAATCCTGGACTTAATATTACAGGATCTAGTGATGGAAAATTGCCCTAATATCATGGAACCAGAGGACAAAGTAGTCATTGAAAGAATATATTGATCCCCTACAGAAAGAGATTGTAAAATGGAAACACCAAGGAATGTTGTGGCCAAATTACAGGACTATCAGATAAAAGAGAAATTCCTGCAAGCAGTCAGAGACAATTTAAATAACAAGGAGCCACCTGGCTGAATCAACATTAAGGGATGGAAGGGCCTGGATGGAGAAATTTCAATGAGCAAGGAAGCTTGGAATGCAGCCAAGAATCCACTATCCCTCAAAGCTGAACCTTTTCTTACAGAGAAAAAGAGGGACATTTAACAAAATGGATGAATTCCAAAAATTCCTGATGAAAAGACCAGAAGAGCTAAGTAGAAAATTTGGACATTGAACAGGAGGTTCAAGAGACACATGAAAAGGTTAAAAAAATGGGTGGGGGTAAAAGAAAAAAAGCTGCTATCCAATAAGTTAAAACTGGCTATATCCCAGCATGGGGGGAAAAGATATTCATAAATCTTGAGAATTTTAACTATAACAGAGGATATACCTAGCCAGAAGTGATGGACATTTATGACCTATCCATGAGATTGCTATCCAATGGGATGTAACTGGCTTTAACCCAACTTGGGAGAAAGATTATAATAATTCTCAAGAATTTTAACTCTTAGAATGTACTTAGCTAGAAGTGACAGATAAGCAGAATTTTCTATGACTCAGATAGAATGATTTAAATAACACTACCTCCTTAAAAGGGGGGGGGTGATAGGAAGGAGATGGGAGGAGGGAGGGGATCGAATGGAGAAAGAAAGGAGAGAGGGTGATATAAGAGGGCAAACACTTTGTAAGGGGTGATATTCAGAAACAAAATACTGGGGAATATGGATAAAGGTTTGGAAAGAGGGAAAATACAGAGGGAAGATAGCATGGAGGACAATAAAGAATTAGAAATCATAACTTTGAATGTAAATGGGATGAACTCTCCCTTAAAATGTAAGCAAATAGCAGAGTGGATTAAAAGCCAGAATCCTACAATATGCTGCTTACAAGAAACTCATTTGAAGCAGAGAGATACATACAGAGTAAAGGTAAAAGGTTGGAGAAAAATATATTTTGCTTCAGCTGAAGTGAAAAAAGCAGGGGTAGCTATCCTTATCTCAGTCAAAGCAGCTGCAAAAATAGATAGCATTAAAAGAGATAAGGAATGAAACTTTATCCTCCTAAAATGTACCATAGACAATAAAGTTTTTTCAATACTGAATATATATGGTTTTACATATATATATAGTATATATGAATATATACTATATATATATATATATATATATATATATATATATATATCTCCCAATGGAATAATATCCAAATTATTAGAGAAGCTGAAAGAACTACTACATAGACAACAAAACTCTACTAGTGGGAGACCTCAACCTCCGACTCTCAGATCCAGATAAATCGAATCATAAAATAAACAAGAAAGAAGTTAAGGAGGTAATAGATTGTTAAAAAAAAACTAGATATGGTAGACTTATGGAGCAAATTGAATGGGGATAGAAAGGAATATGCCTTTTTCTCTGCAGTATATGGAACTTATACAAAAAATGACCATATACTAGGACATAAAAACCTAGTGATCAACTGCAGAAAGACAGAAATGGAGAATACAACTTTCTCAGATCACAAGTCAATAAAAGTCATATGCAATATTGGGCCAAGGAGATATAGACCCCAAACCAATTGGAAACAGAATAACCACATTTTAAAGAATGAGTGGAGCAAAAAACAAATTATTCAAATAATTAACCATTTTATCCTAGGTAATGATAATAATGAAACAACATACCAAAACTTATGGGATTCACTCAAAGTGGCTCTCAGGGGATATATTATATCTTTAAATGCTTACATGAATATATTAGAGAAAGAGTAACTCAATGAACTAAACATGCAACTAAAAAAATTAGAGAAATAACAAATTAAAAACCCACAATTACATACCAAATTAGAAATTCTAAAAATTAAAGGAGACATTTAAAAAATCAAAAGCAAAATAACTATTGAATTGATAAATAAAACCAAAATTTAGTAATATGAAAAAAACCATAAAATTGATAACCCTCTGGTCAATTTGATTTAAAAGAAAAGAAAGAAGAAAAGCAAATTGCTAGTAGCATAAATAAAAAAGGTGAACTCACCACCAATGAGGAGGAAATTAAAGTAATAATTTGAAATTATTTTGCCCAACTCTATGCCAATAAATTTGATAATCTAAGTAAAATTGATGAATATTTACAAAAATATGAGTTGCCCAGGTTAAATGAAGAGGAGATTAAATACCTAAACAACCCTATCTCAGATAAAGAAATTCAACAAGTCATCACTGTACTCCCTAAGAAAAAAATCTCCAGGGCCTGATGGATTCACAATTGAACTCTACCAAACATTTAAGGAACAGTTGGTTCCAATTCTGTATAAACTCTTTGGAAAAATAAGGGAAAGATGGAACTCTGCCTCTTTCTATGAAATCAATATGGTGCTGATACCTAAACCAGGAAGAGTTAAAACAGAGAAAGAAAATTATAGTCCTATCTCCCTAATTAATATAGATGCAAAAATCTTAAATAAAATCTTAGCAAAATTAATACAACACGTTATCACTGGGATTATACATTATGACCAAGTAGGATTTATCCCAGCAATGCAGGGTTGTTTCAATATTAGGAAAACTGTTAGTATACTTAATTATATCAACAAAAAACCTATTAGAAATTATATGATCATATCAATAGATGCTGAAAGAGCTTTTGAAAAAATACAGCATCCATTCCTAGTAAAAACACTAGAGAGTGTAGGAATGAATGGACTGTTCCTTAGAATAATTAGCAGTATCTATCTGAAAAGATCAACAAGCATTATATTCAATGGGGAGAGGCTAGAGGCATCCCCAATAAGATCAGAGGTGAAACCAGAATGCCAATTGCCACCAATAATATTCAGTATTGTATTAGAAATGTTAGCTTCAGCAATTAGGGAAGAAAAAGAAATTGAAGGAATTAGAATTGGAAAGGAAGAGACAAAACTCTCCCTCTTTGTAGATAACATGATGGTCTACCTAGCGTATCTCAAGAATTCATCCAAAAAACTACTGGAAACAATTAGCAATTTTAGCACAGTGTTGAAGGTTATAAAATAAACCAGCATAAATCCTCAATATTTCTATATATGTCTAGCAAGATAAAGCTGGAAGAGCTAGAAAGAGAAATCCCATTCAAAGTAACCTCAGACAATATAAAATACCTGGGAATCTATTTGCCAAGACAGACTCAGAAACTTTTTGAAAACAATCATAAATCACTTCTCACACCAATTAAATCAGATTTAAATAACTAGGCCAATATCAACTGCTTGTGCGTAGGTAGAGTTCATATAATAAAAAATGACAATTCTATCAAAACTAACCTTTCTGTTTAGAGCTCTACCAATCAAAATTTAAAAAAAAATTACTTAAAGATTTAGAAAAAATTATATGTATATTTCTATTGAGAAATAAAAAGCCAAGAATTTCCAGGAATTTAATGAAAAAAGTACAAAAGAGGGCTTAGCCCTACTTGATCTAAAATTATATTATGAAGCATCAGTCATCAAAACTGTTTGGTATTGGCTAAGAAATAGAGTGTTGGGGGGTGGCTAGGTGGCGAAGTGGATAAAGCACCGGCCTTGGAGTCAGGAGTACCTGGGTTCAAATCTGATCTCAGACACTTACTAATTACCTAGCTTTGTGGCCTTGGGCAAGCCACTTAACCCCATTTGCCTTCCAAAAAAAAAAAACCTAAAAAGAAAAAAAAGAAATAGAGTGGTGAATCAGTGGAACAGACTAGGTGCAAAAGCAGGAGATGATTATAGTATTTTATTTGATAAACCCAAAGAGTCTAGCTATTAGGATAAAAACTCTCTCTTTGATAAAAAAAAAAAAACTGCTGGGAATATTGGAAGTTAGTATAGAAGAAACTTAGATTAGACCAACACCTAACACCCTTTACGAAGATAAGATCCAAATTGTTACAGGATTTGGACATAAAAAAATACTATAAACAAATTAGAAAATCAAGGACTAGTTTATGATCTATGGCTCTATGGAACTATGGAAAGGGGAATAGTTTATGACTAAGGAAGAGATGGAGAACATCACCAAAAACAAACTACATGATTGCTATTACATTAAATTAAAAAGCTTTTGCACAGATAAAACCACTGTAACCACGATCAAAAGAAATGTAGTAAATTTGGAAACAATCTTTACAACTAATGATTCTGACAAAGGACTCATTTCTGAAATATACAGATGACTGAGTCATATTTTAAAAAAAGCCATTCCCCAATTGACAAATGGTCAAAGGATATGCAAAGGCAATTTACAGATGAGGAGATCAAAGCAATCCATAGTCATATGAAAGGTTACTCTAAATCACGAATTATTAGACAAATGCAAATTAAAACTTCTCTGAGGTACCACCTCACAACTTTCAGACTGGCCAGTATTACCAGAAAGGATAACAATCATTGTTGGAAGGGTTGTGGGGAAATCTGTGACACTATTACAATGTTGTTGGAGCTGTGAAGTCATACAACTTTTCTGGAGAGAAATTTGTAACTACACCCAAAGGGCAACAAAATTGAGCATACCCTTTGATCCAGCAATACCACTACTGGGTCTATACCCTGAAGAGATGGTGAGAAAGGGTAAAAACATCACTTGCACAAAAATATTCATAGCAGCCCTGTATATAGTGGCAAAGAATTGAAAATCAAGTAAATATCCTTCAATTGGGGAATGGCTTAGCAAACTGTGGTATATGTATGACATGGAACACTATTGTTCTATTAGAAACAAGTAGGGATGGGATTTCAGGGAAGCCTGGAGGGATTTGCATGAACTGATGCTGAGTGAGATGAGAAGAACCAGAAAAATACTGTACACCCTATCAGCAACATGGGGGTGATGTTCAACCTTGATGGACTTCAGCATTCCATTAGTGCAACAGCCAGGGGCTATTTTGGGCTGTCTGCAATGGAGAATACCATCTCTATCCAGATAAAGAATTGCAGAGTTTGAACAAATTTCAAGGAATATTCCTTTAATTTAGGAAAAAAAAACTGATATATATATATATATATATATATATATATATATATATATATATATATATATATATATATATATATATATATATTCTTGTCTGATCTTGCTATCTCATACTTTTTCTTTCTTCCTTAAGGATATGATTTCTCTCTCATCACACTCAATTTGGATCAATGTACAACATGGAAACAAAATAAAGACTGAGAGAATGCTTTCCATTGGGGGCAGGGAGGGAAGTAAAATTGAGAAAAATTGTAAATCTCAAAACTCAAATAAAATCTTTAAAAATAAGCAAAGTAGAATTCATGAGCAAACTAATTTCAGAAAAATTTGAAAAGACTTAGATGAATTGTCATTGAGTAAAGTGAGCCGAACCAGGAGAAAATTATACACAGATATAGCCAGAAGTGGGATCTGATCATCTTGATCAACTTTGGATTTTCTCAACAATACCATGATTAAAGACAATTTCAAAAGATTTGTATTGGAAAGTGTCTTACCCCATCCAGAAAAGGAGATTTGGGGCCCAAATTAAGATCAAAGCCTTACTAGTTTCCCTTTTTAATTTTTTTGGATTCTAATGGGTTTTTTGCCTTTTGTTCTGACTCCTCTTTTCAACATGATTTATATAAAATTGTGTTTTACATGACTGTACATGTATGGCATATCAGTTTGATTCCTAATATGGGGAAGGGTAGAAATTCAGGAGGGAAAGAATGAATGAAGAAAACTGTCTTTACGTGTAAGTGGAAAGAATCCTATTAACAAAAAATAAAATAAAATAAAGAATTCAGAGACAAAGAAGTAATATCTATAGTAAACAAATATGCACCAAATGTCATTTCTGAAAATTTATATATATATTTTTTCTGGAAAAAACTGAGTAGGAATAAAGAGTAGACCTTTTTCTCAACTATACATGGTGCATGTGTGGGCTATAAAAGGCATGCAAGAAATTGTAGAAAAAGAGGTCAGCTAGGTAGCACAATAGATAGATCACCAGCCCCAGAGTCAGGAGAACCTGATTTCTAATAACCTAGCTGTTTGACCTTGGTCAAATCACTTCACCTCATTGCCTTGCAACAAACAAACAAAAAAAGGAAATTGCAGAAAAGTAGGAATATTAAATGTATTCTTTTCAGATCCTAATTAAATAAAATTATATTACTAAAAGGACATGGAGACACTATTCAAAAGCTAATTGGAAATTAAATAGGGGGGGAAAAATTTAAAAACTGTGTCTGAGAACAAATCACACAAAGAACAATCCACAGAAACAATCAATAATTTCATTGAATAGAATGAGTAGGATGAGACAATATTTAATTATTTATGTGATAAAAACCAAAGTAATACTATGGGGAAAATTTATATTGTAAATGAATATATAAACAAAAGGGAGGAAAAAGTATATCTATCAATTGAATATGCAAATAAAAATACTAGAATAGCCAATTTAAAATCCTGAAATAAAAATCCAAATGAAATTTCTGAAAATCAATAGAAATTGCTAAAACTGAAAAAGAGAAAAAAGGAAGAAATTAAGATCTGATGAAAAACTAGCACATCTATAAATTAGCACATCTATTAGTTATTTATTTTTAAAAAGTTTTCTAATTACATTCAAAAGTAGTATTCAATATTCAGTCATTTGCAAGTTAATGTATTCCACATTGCACCTCCCCTTCCATCCTCCCTCATCTTTGCAGGAAACAATTTTTGGGGCAAATTACATGTGTAAATTCATGTTTGCATATTACTGTATTGGTACTCTTGTAAAAGAAGAATTAGAAATAAAAGACAAACTTGAGAATGAAAAAATAGAAGCTTTAAGAATTTAACATAATTAAGCTTTATTCTGCATTCAGGCTCCAGATTGGTTCTTTTTTTCCCACTGGATTGTGAGGGCATTTTCTGTAACAGGGCTCTTAGAATGATCTGAATCACTGAACTCCTGAGAGAAATTGTAACCATCATAGTTCATCTTCTCACAATGTTACAAGTTAATATCAGCAATGTTCTCCTGATTCTGGTCATTTTATTCAGCATCAGTTAATGCAAGTCTTTCCTTGCTTTTCTAAAGTCTGACTACTCATGATTTCTTACAGAACAATAGTGCCTTAAAAATTCATATACCACTTGTTCATCCATCCCCTAACTTATGGACATTCCTTCAGTTTCCAGTTCATTACTACTGCAAAAAGAGATGCTATACATTTGAATAGATGGGACTTTTCATTTGTTTTATGATTTCTTTGGGATGAAGACCTATATGTTGCATTGATAGATAAAAGATTAGGCATAGTTTCTATTGACTACAGCTCCATACTGATCTTCAGAATAGTTGAAGCAGCTCTTCTTCATCCTTCATCTTCTTAACCCTTCAGCATTTCTTGCTCTTTTCTCCCGTCCCCTTCTTTAAACTCCTCCCCTCCCCACCCCATATTGCTCCTCTGTCCCTGACTTCTTCCTTATCCTTCCCCCTTCCTACCCAACTTCTTTCCCTTCCTTTCTTTCCCCCTTCTCCTCTCACTTCCTTGTCTCCTCCTCTTTCCCCTCCCTCTTCCTTGCACTCTCTCTCTCTCTCTCTCTCTCTCTCTCTCTCTCTCTCTCTCTCCCTCCCTCCCTCCCTCCCTCCCCCCCATCCCCTGAGGTCTCCCTGTGCCTGCTTAGTAGCATGTTCTGCTTCAGGAACCAGTTTAAATGAGACTCAAAAGTTGCACAGGAGCCTTCATCACAACTGCCACGTCTGCCTCTCCTGCTCATTTTCCTTCTTCCTCTCAGTAGCCCCGAGTCACGACCTTCCTGTGCCACCACTTCCCTCAGCCATATCACTCTTCTCAGTTAATATAAAATGGGGAAAAGAGAAATTTGATGGTGTGGAACTGAATACTGATGAACTTCCCGTGGCCTTCAAGGCTCAACTTTTCACACTGACTGAAGTCCAGTCAGCTAGACAGAAAGTCATAGTGAAAGGAGTTACTCTGAAAGATACTGACTGGGGAAACCTCAAGATAAAGACCGGAATGACTGTTAATGATGGGATCAGCAGATGCTCTGTCTAAAGAACCTGTTGCTAGAACTGCTTTTGAAGAAGACATGACTGAAAAACAGCTAGCATCGGCTGTGAGTCATTTCATATTTCATAATCAATTGGGATCACGATAGACAATTTTTAAAATGAGTTTCAGGAAAAATTATTTCTGGTAGTTTTGAAGTTCTGCTTAGGTTCTAATAGTTATTGGTGAAATTGCCATGTGCATTGACAAATCTTAGTAACACCTGTTACATGAATGCTACAGTATCTGCTCTATGCCAGAACTCAAAAATGCCCTTAAAAGGTATTGTAGCTGCCTTTGCAAGCTTCAGGGGAAATGGCCTCAACACAGTGTATCACTTCAGGCCTTAGAGATTCATTTCATTCCATGGACAAAACTTCCTCCAGTATCTCACCTATTATTTTATAGCAGTTTTTGCTTATGCCCTTCCCACAGTTTGCAGAGAAGGGCGATCAAGGACAATATCTTCAATAGGATGCTAATGAATTTTGGATACAAATAATGCGAGTGCTACAACAAAAAGTGGAAGTTTTAGAAGGTGATTCTGTTATAGAGACAGACAATGAATCACCAGCTGCAGCAGTCAAAACACCTTCCAAAAAGAAAAGTTTAACTGATCAATTTTTTGGTGTTGATTTTATAACTAACATGAAATGTCCAGAGGCAGAAGAAAAGGAAGCCACCAAAGAGAAGGGTAACCAGCTCCAGCTCAACTATTTTGTCAATCAAAAAGTCAAATGCTTGTACAGTACTTAAATTAAGACTTCATCTATTTTTAAAATAGTTAATATACATGGAATTATTTTTTCCTTAAATATTTGGTAGAATTCTCTTGTAAATCTATCCAATCCTAGATTTTTTTGCTTAGGGACTTTATTGATGGATTCTTCAATTTCTTTTTTTTCTGTGATGTGGTTATTTAAGTATTTCATTCCCTTTTCTGTTAATCTGGGTAGCTTATATTTTTGTAAATATTATCCATTCCACTAATATTGTCAGATGTGTTTTCATATACTGGAAAAAATTATTTTATTTTCTCCACTTTGGTGATGGATTTAGCCTTTACATTTTTCATAATTGCAATCTTTTAAAAATCATGTTACTCAAAGATTTTCTATTTTATTTGTTTACTTTTCATAAAACCAACACAGTTTTATATATTAGTTAGTTTTTTGAATTTATGAATTTCTCATTTAATTTTCAGAATTTCTATTTTAGTATTTAATTGGGGATTTTAAGTCAATTTTATTGCTATTTTAGTTTTAGGCTGAATTCATTGATCTTATTCTATATTTTATTCATATAAGCATTGAGATTAAAAATATCCCTAGTAATTGATTTGGATTTTCCCCACAGGGTTTGGTGAGATGTTTCATCATTGTTATTGTCTTTCTTCATTTCATTGTAAGGTTTTTATGCCCTAGTGCATGGTTAATTTATGTGTGGGTTGCATTAATATCCCCATTCAGTTTTCTCCAGAGGTCTATGATGTCTAAGTTTTCTAAAATTCTATTCACCTTCTTAACTGCATTCTTGTTCTTGTTTATTTTGTGATTAGATTTATCTAATTCTGAAAGACAGTGCTTGAGTTCCCCCCTAGCATGTCTCCCTATATCTCACTCAGATACTCCTCTAAGAATCTGGATGTTATACTACTTGGTGCATCTGTCTTTAATATTGATATTATTTCATTGTTTATGATACCTTTTAAGAAGATATATTTCCTTCCTTATCCTTTTTAATGAGACTGATATTTTTCTTTTTTTGTCTGAGATCAGAAATATTACTCCAATTTTTTAACTTTACTTGAATCATAATACATTCTGCTTCAACTTTTTAAAGTTTAACCTTTGTGTGTGTCTCTGCTTCAAATCAGTTTTTTGTAAACAATATATTGTAGGATTCTGTTTTTAAATCATTGTGCTAACCACTTCTGTTTTATGGCAGAGTTCATCCCATTTATATTTGTACTGCCCCCCCCCATGCTATATTCTCCACTTTTTACTTTTACTTTTTCATTCCCTTTACCTCTTCTCATCAATATTTTCCCTCTGAATTTGGCCTCTTGATCAGACCTTCTTTCCCCCAAATATTTTCCCTTTCCTTCTCACTTTCGCCCTTTTCTTTTCTTTTCAACTTTTACTTTCTTTAAACTCGACCATTACTTTTATTTTTTCCCATAGTTTTTACAGACCCTTCTTTCTTTTCCCTTCCTTACCCTAATTCCCTTTAGGATAGATTTTTAAAATTATTTGAAAATGTATACTTACTGTTGAGTGTTACTTGAGTGAGTTTGCATAAAAAAGTCAATTGTGACTGAAAGATCCAGGCTCTGGTGACCCTTGAGTTGAAGGCTCTCCATGGAACTCTGCCGTGATAACATAACTGTGTCATCCATGGCTTCACTTGTGTGATAGCCCTGTACCCAAACTTCTTGACGTGGGTTGCATCCTGTCAGATTAAATCCTGCCCAAGTTAGAGTTACATCATTGTTTTTATCCTGTATGCTAATTTTATGGTTTTCTGCTATAAAGAACTGTTTGATACTATCAATAAACAGCTCTGCTAATTGTCCTACTAAAATTGTCACCTAAGTGTACATATGTTTCTTTTCTCTCCTGAACTGAATTAATCTCCTAATAGATGGGGAGCTCAACATTTGGTGCCCTCAAGTGATCAGGTACTAGGACTTGAAGCCATCCAGAGGCTGAGATAGTCCTTCAAGAGAAGAAAGTCCCCTGGTAAGGCCATGGTATTCCCGGGATGTTTGGGAGGGGAAGGCTTGATGAGAGTCAATAAGCAGTGTTGACTTTCTTACTTTCTTTTTTCCAAGCAGGTACAAGAGGTGTAATAAGGAAGTAACTTTTTATAGAACTAAAGAAGCCAGGACAGGATATAAATATTTTGTCTAAAGAGAAGGGCTTAGAAATTATAAAACAAATATATAAGGTTCTACAGACTGTTTATAAATGTTCTCCATGGTCCCAAGGAAAGGAAAATTGAGCTTAGAAGGTACTTTGAATCCACATGATTGAAGAACAGTGTGTGAAGAGATAAATGAATATTAATGATAAAATGTTGTTGACTTTTTCCTCTTCCCCACTTCTTCATTGTGATTCTGTCAGAATGTTCACCCCCCCTTTCTCTCTCTCCACATCTTGTCCATTTTACAATTCTTGTACTTATCTTTCAACACTGAAGTTTAGCTGAAAGAAGATTTTTAGAAAAAAGGACTAGCTAGAGAGAACGAATTACTTCATGAAGATTTGGGTAAACAAGTTTTCAAAGGAAATTTATTTGGAGTTAAAAGAATCAGGAAATACTGTCTATTACCAATTTTTTATTATCTATAGAAATCATACGAAGAAATGCCATTTTTAATTTGAGAAAGTTTTGGGGAAGTAATAGGAAAAAAAGACAAGGTAGTTAGGTTAAGTCTAAAGTACATAATTTAGGTACTAACTAATCCCATAAAAAAAATGAAATAAGGGGACACTAAATAGTTAATCTTTTACCAGAATGATATCATAACATCATAACTTCAGGTGTTTAGCAATATAGATTCTGATAATGTTAGTTTTTACAGAAAATTATAGGTCTAGAGAAGATTTTAAAAGAGGTGATTCTACCACCCCCAGAACAGACTTAGGACTGTCCCCTTAAAAAGAAATTATTTAGTTTACTCTATTTGAAGAAGGGGGACAGGTATATTCCAAATAGGCTGAGGGATTTTTGAGTAACTGTTTGCCTTCTCAGAAGTTACACCAGTTAAAATCTAGAAGTGACAAATGTTAGTACCTTTGTATGGAAAAATATATTGTGATAAATGGAATGTTCCCTATATTTTCTCTAATGTGACAGCAAGGTGGGGTTTTCCCTGGAGTTTGGGGGCTTCTCTGCTTCAAAGTGCTCTGATACTTTTTTATGTATTTTATATGTGTTTGTTTTAAAATGCAGAGAAATCTGTGTCTGCATGGTCAAGCCTGCTGTCATGTTTTTGTGTTCTGATTGGCCAATCCTCTTTCCTTTCTCTCTTTTTCTGTTTCCAAAAATTCATGCTTCAGCTACGCAGAAGATTTTCCTGAAAATCATGCTGTTTTTTGAAAAAGAACAGATTCTATTATTTTATCTCATTTTCTATTGTTTGTTTTCTGCTCTGATTGTCTAAGAGATTTGGCAAATTATACTTATAAGGGATCTAGTAGAGATTGAAATTGTCCCTAAAATTATTTTTTCTTGACTGATCTTGATAAAAGAGTTTATGGAAAAGAATGACAGAACAGTATATGAAGGGAATTTGTAAGTAATTCAATAAGAGTAATGGGTTTGGAAAAGATTTGGATTAAGAAAATAGGGTTGCAAGGAAAATGAAAAGAACTATTTGTGAAGTATGGAAGTGGGTTTATGCCAGTAGAAAGTAAGTACGAACAGGTTTGACTTTGTATATATAAAAGATGAATTTTGGGAACTTTGAAAATAATCAACGAATCAATGTAGTAAGAGGAGAAAGTATAGAGAGTTATAAGTCTATACAGAGATATGTGTTTAAATGAGGTTAGGATAATCTGAATATTGTATTAAACTGCAACTTTTGCAATATCTGGCAGTGAATTAATTGGAAAAGTAATATACCCCATAAAATGCAAAGATTAATATGAAAGCTAATTAAATGCTAACTGTTTCTTTAAATTGACTAATTCTCTTATATGTATTAATCTTCTCTACACAGTTACCTGAAAATACATGCAACTAAATTAAGGGTTTTGTAAAAAAGAATATTTATTTTTTTTTGGTTATAGCATTTTTGGCTCCTCCAGAGTCATAAGACAAAAAAGAACTAAAGGGAATCTTAAAATAGACAGGGTCAGAATGGCCTTGATAGAGGCTAGGACTTTGCCAAAACCTTTGTTAGCACAGACTTCTGAATTATTTGCTCTTAATCAGACTTTATAATTGGCAAAAAGGGGGTATAGTTCATGTATTTGAAAAACTTGGGGTAGGGGTGGCTAGGTGGCACAATGGATAAAACACTGACCCTGTAGTCAGAAGTACCTGAGTTCAGACCTGGCCTCAGGCATTTAATAATTACCTAGCTGTGTGGCCTTTGGCAAGTAACTTAACCCAGTGCCTTGCAAAAACCTAAAAAAAAAAACCAGAAAAAACATGGGGTGATGGAGCAATGATAAACAGTAAGGTTAAAGAATTAATACATACTATCTTCATACCTCAAAATCTCAGGAACCTCCCATTCCCAGATCATCATTTTTTCAATGAGGATAGAAAGATCTTATAAGTTAAAGCATAGAGAAGTTAGAATAGTGCTGATATAGATAAGAAGACCACAAACTTTTATATTTCAAAAAGGAAAATAATTTAAGGTAATTTTAATAAGAGTTTGAGAATTTTCAAAATTAATAAGAGAACTATAAAGAAAATCTTGCAATCATAAAAATGTTTAGAAACATCTGGACTTAATAATTTTTTATTGCAAAGTTTTCAGGAGTAAAGGGATAGAATTTAAATTGAAAATGTGTTATTTATAATTAGTAAACTTTGCATAAGAATAGATTCAAATATTTTTTGAAAATTTAAAATTGTGTTACAATAACAAAATTATGAATGAATTAATGTATCATCCACCACATTTGTAAAGAATTTTTAAAAGAAAACTAGGGAATACTTTGCCAATAGTTTATATCTCTCAAGGTCTTCTTTGCTCCAGAGAGTTTGTGAAAAGCTTTGTTTTTCCATTTCATGTTTATGACATTATATATGTATTTGAAATTATATATGTATCTTGTAACACCAGCTTTTGTAAAATAATTAACATTGTTTTTTTGAAATTACCAAAAATATATTTAAAATTAAATTCATAAAGAATCTTGTTTTCTTTTTTTGAAAATAGGGTGTATTGGGGGCGGCTAGGTGGTACAGTGGATAAAGCACCAGCCCTGGAGCCAGGAGTACCTGGGTTCAAATCTGGTCTCAGACACTTAATAATTACCTAGCTGTGTGGCCTTGGGCAAGGCACTTGACCCCATTGCCTTGCAAAAAAATAAAACTAAAAAAAAAAGAAAATAGGGTGTATTGGTATAAGAGGAAAATAAGCTTATAATGCAGAGATGAGAAAGAAATTTGTGCTTAAAATATATTTAGGTCTAAGGTTAACTTTAAGAGTACTTGTATTGTTTTTGCTTTAAGAGAATGAGATGTCAGCCTGGAAATCTTGTGTTGCACATAGGTTAAGAGTTAAATGCTCAATTTTAAAGAAGTGAAATGGTAAACTCAGAAGAAGAATGTATAAGTGATTGGGAAGTATACCTTAAATGCAAATATTTCCAATAATATTGAGTATATGTGAGAGATTTTGAAAGATGATTGAGAAATTGAACATTGAGCAACCCAAAGTTAGGTGACTTGCTGATGAGCAAGATATTGAAAGAGTTATGTGATCTTGTTTTGTCTGTACAAGTGATTTTATTGCAATAATATCTAAGCCTGAAATTAATGATTGATTGCTTTGTACAGGTATTGGGGGAAAATATCAGAAGTTATGACCCACTCGGTTCCCTGAAATTTTTAAACAATGTGATGGACCTTATTCTAAACCTGTAAGTCCAAACATATATGCAATAATAGAAAAGAAATTATATTCTATATTACTGGTAAGAGAATGGCCACAACTCCTTAATATTTTTACATATAAGTATGATATTCAAGTCACCAGATGCATAGACAGCCTTTATTAATCATAGCATTGATATAGACTATATCAACTCTTTAAAGAATTACTTGAAGTTATTAGAAAAAAGATATAATTCCTTTTTATTGAACATAAAAATTTCCACCCTGGACTGCCTGGATATATACACACACACACACACACACAAAAACACACACATATGTATGAAAGTATCATAGGACTGATCAATCAACCCTTCAAATCATTATGAAAGCTTAGTAGAAGAGTAAACTAAACTGTCTCACAAAAAAAATCATCAGAATGCCTCTTTCAAAGGAAAGAATTAAAAATCAGCAGAGATCAAGCTAGTAATATAGTAAAATCCTGCCCAGAAAGGGATATTTATCTATCCCTCCAAATTATTTTAAGAACTCTAGAGGCTGGACTCCTAATAAGTTATGGCAGATGGATGTGACTCATTATGCACTTTTTGGAAAAATGAAATCCCTTCATGTTACTGTAGATACATTTAGTTCATATACAATGACAACAGCACAAATTTCAGACACTACTCAATGTGTGATTGATCATTTATTCTATTGTTTTGCAGGGATATCAAAATCTATAAAAAACAGATAAAGGCCCTGGATACACTTCTATGACATTTGAACAATTCTGTCAAGATTACAATATAAAGCATATTACAGCCATTTCTTATAATCTCATGATTCAACACTATAGTTGAGAGGAAGAATAGGTTGTTAAACGTGTTCCTACATAAGCAGAAAAGGGGGGCTGTGGGGGGGGGAGCAGATACTGGGAACACCTAAATAAAGCTTTGTATTCATTGATTATTTGAATTTGGATAATAAGAATAAAACTCTGACTGAAAAACACTTTGGTTACAAAATTACCATAGATAACATAATAAATACCCTGGAATGTACTCATAGTATAATGTGGAAGGATACAAAAGTTGGGCTTTGGAAAGGGCTTGATCAATTACTAACCTGGGGTTGAGGGTACACTTTTGTTTTGTCCACAGATTGAGAAACTGTCTATTTGTCAGAAAGGAATATCAAAGCCTACAGACCAGATGATCAAGTAATACAGAAAATGAACAACTTACACTTAAGAAATCAATAAAAAAAAGCATGAGGAGAAAGAAGGACAGACCATGCAAAAAGGCAATGCAAAACATGGATTTATAGGACAACTTGTGATGCTTATATTAATCATGAACAATTTGAGGAATGTAGAATGAATGGAATATTGAACTTAAATTCAAAAATATAATATGGAGAGAAAAGTATGACTGAAGTTGTTTTCATAGAGGAAGCTGAGAATTATTTTGGATATAGCAAAGTTAGTATTGGAAATATCAAAGAAGAGATACTGAGAAGTTATGTATAATTTTTATGGCTTTAATAGTATCACACCCTATATAGAGGAATTTATGATCCTTGCTGAGAAGAAGTGAAATAATAGTAACTGTTAAAAATTGCATTATTTGAGCATGTGTATGTAAAGAAGTGATCAATAAGGAAGAGATAGAAGCAAAGTATAGTCAAGAATTGCCAGAAAAATGTTACTAGAGCATTAAAGACTGAGAAAAAGAAATTATGAAAATCTTTATCAATTGATTAATGCATTACAAACTTCTGTAATGAACAATTTCTTTTAGGGAAGAAAATAAAGATTTGATCAAGAAATTGTATGATTGGTTGTCTTCTCCACCTGCAATTGATTCATGGTTAGAAGGTATTATATCTGTTTTCTGCTTTGTTGTAATTATGATATTGATCACTTGTTATTTGTCTCTCATTTTAAAAACTATCTTTGCTCTAATAAAAATGTCAGTTTCACATTCAAGATGTTAAAAAACAAAGGATGGTACAGATCCAGTGTTGATCATGTTTTTGGTGAATTAATTAAATGACAGGAGAACCTCCCATCTGGAAGGTTTAAGAGATGTATTAGCTGTTTTGTAGTTGGAGTAATTATACTTGAAACTCTTATAGCCTCATCTGTATCACTTGGCCTGTCTATATCTAATTTACAGAATGAAGTAGTTCAAGCACATTATTTAGAGGAACTTAATAAAAATGTCAGTTTTGGATTCCAAAAAGTGTCAGATATTGATAAGCAGTTTTTGCAAATGTTAGAGGGTTTGAAGAAGACAATAATTTCTATACGAGATGAATTGGATATGGTAGAGTTTATACAGATAGTTTTGAATATGGCTACATGAAAAGTTTTGTGACTATCCTGGAGTACAATGATTCTTAATGGGAATGTAAAAAGGTTAGGAATCACCTTAATGGATTGTTTGGGAATTCTGCTATATTTTTTGGTATTGATGATTTGAATAAATTGGCTAAAGGAATCCAAAAAGCCTCCCAGTGAGACTTGATTCTTGAAAAGACAGTTGATAAGATAATTGTTTTCAACATTCCACCCTTTTTGGGCATTGGATGCAGAGTATTATACATACAATTGTGTCTTATATTGATTTTCTTTATGTTGCTTTTTTGCTGTTTACCAAGTTTTTTTAAAGTATTTTTTCTACAACTAAGGATACTATATATGGTATCAATAGAATTCAAAATCATGTAAACCAGGTTGAGCATCAGGTTGGGCACCTGAGTTTGTTGTGTAAACAGAAAAGGGGGAAGTGTTGAGAGCGACTCAAGCGATTTTGGGTTAGAAAGTCAGTTATAACTAAAAGACTCAGGCTCTAGTGACCATCGAGTTTAAGTCTCTCCATGAAACTCTAGTAGAATAACACAATTACTTCAAAAATGACTTCACTTGTGTGATAGCCATGTTCCTGAACTTCTTTACTTGGGTTTTTAATAATTCTTTTTAATATACTCCTATTATCTGACTGATAGAAATGCAATTCTCAAGGTTGCTTGATTGATTTACATGAAACATTACTTCAGAGGTACTTCATACCAACAGTCCCCTCACTTGTCTGATTAGATATGCAATTCTCAAGAGTCATAACCATCATCAAATTATAATCAATTTATAATACACCCTTTTCCCAAGTATACTCTATAGAAATATGATTCTCATGAGTGAAAGTATTTTGTAAAGCAAAATCACTTCATTATCCAATTGTAACCACAGCCTGTAAGTATAACCCCTCCTATTGTAGTTAAAATATCATGTAAAGCAAAATCAATTCATGATCCATTTAAACCTACAGGCTTTAAATAATTCAGTCCAATTGTTCTAATAGAAATACAACCTTCATGAGAAAAACTTTCATGTAAAGGAAAATCACTACAAGATTGTTATATACGCATACTCTCTATGTACACTCCCTTCAACTATAATTATCCCTCATAGATTAAAGTCTCAGCTAAAGTATCATCGCTTTCATGATCAATCTATACCTATATTCCGTGTCTTAGAATGCTTCTTTTAACCATACTAAGAGAAATAAAGTTCCCAAGATATCTATCTATCTATCTATCTATCTATCTATCTATCTATCTATCTATCTATATCTATCTGTCTGTCTGTCTGTCTATATGTGTGTGTGTGTGTGTGTGTGTGTGTGTGTGTGTGTGTGTGTGTGTGTATGTATGTCTGTGGCACTGCTAGGTCAAATGGCAGGCATTGTTTTATATCCCTTTGGTCATAGTTCAAAATTGCTCTACATAATTATTGAATCAGTTCACAACTCCTTAAACAATGCATCTATGTTTCAATTTCCCCATAGCCCTTTCAACATTTGTCCATTTATCCTTCTGTACTATTAGCTATTTCAGTTAATTACACTGATAAGCTTATCTGAGAACTGGTAATATTTATTTTCATTTACCAATTGGAAAATGGTTATTTTTTAAATAAATTTGGCTCCATTTACTATGTTTGGGAAATCATATTTTTATCAGAGAAACATGTTTCAATGTTTTTCCCAGTTGCTATTGCTAACTGAATTTCCCTCCATCCTATTCCCTCCCACCATAATTTATTCTATTCTCTCTATCTCCCTCTTTTCACCCAGCCCCTCCTCAGAAGTATTTTGCATCTGACTACCCTCTCATTTTCTCCCTTCTTTCACTTTCATGCTGTACCCCAATCACATCACCCTTCTCCCATCCCTGTCCTTTCCTATGTTTTTCTAAGGTAAGATAGACTTCTAAAGCCATATGAGTGTGTATGCTATTTGCTCTCTAAGTTAATTGGAAAGAGAGTAGGACTCACTCATTCTCCTTCACCTTATCCCTCTTCCACTCCTTGTCTCTTTTATATCAAATAACTTACCCATTCTACCTCTTCTTTCCCTTTCTCACCTGTTGACTGGTTTTTAATATATTATGCCTTCAAATTCAACTCCCACAAGTGCCTTGTCTATGTATGTTCCTTCAAACTGCCCTAATAAATGAGAAAATTCTTATGAATTATCAGTATCATCTTCCCATGCAGGAATTTCAATAGTTTAGCATTATTAAGCTCCTATGATTTGCCTTTCCTATTTACCTTTTTCAATTCTTCACTTGAATCATATATTTATAGATCAGATTTTCTTTTCAACTTTAATCATTTCAGCAGGAAGATTTAAAAATTCCTCTATTTCATTGAATGTTCATCTTTTCCCCTAAAAATGTGTGTGCTCTGTTTTGATCAGTAGTTGATTCTTAGTTGTAATCCACATTTTTTGTCTTCTAGAATGTCATATTATAAACCCTATGATACCTTATTATAGAAGTTTGTCCTGATTTTGACTTCATGATATTTGAATTGTTTCATTCTAGCTGTTTGTAAGTATTTTCTCCTTGGATTGGGAGTTCAGAAATTTGACTAATATTCCGGGAAGTTTTCTTTTTTGGGTATCTTTCAGGAGGTGATTTGTGGATTCTTTCAATTTATGTTTTACCCTCTGCTTCTAAGGTATCAGGGTATTTTTCCTGGATAATTTCTTGAAAAATTATTCCTAGACTTTCTTTTTTGTTGGTTATGATTTTCAGAAATCCAATAATTTTTTTTAGGTTTTTGCAAGGCAAATGGGGTTAAGTGGCTTGCCCAAAGCTACACAGTTAGGTAATTGTTAAGTGTCTGAGACTGGATTTGAACCCAGGTACCCCTGACTCCAAGGCCGGTGCTTTATCCACTGCACCACCTAGCCTCCCCAATCCAATAATTTTTAAATCATCTCCCCTGCATCTATTTTCCCAGTCAGTTGATTTTCCAATAAGATATTTCACATTTTCTTGAAATTTTCATTGTTTTGGTTTTGTTTTATTATTTCATGATTTCTCACAAAGTCATCAGCTTCCCTTAGCTCCAGTCTATATTTTAAGGAATACCTTTCAAGCTATAACAACCAAACTACCAAATAACTGTTTAATCAAACTATAAAAAATAGTAACAAAATTCATCTGGATCAAAAAATGTTAATAATAGCAAGGGAGCTGATGAAAAAAATGAAAAGGGAGGTGTTATAGGTCTATCAGATCTAAAATTTCACTATGGAGTAGAGTTATTCAAAACTGCCTGACATTGGTTAAGGAATAGAATAATGTATCAGTATATTAGGATAAGTTCCAAAGGAATAGTAAAAACTGACAACAGTAAGCTACTGCTTGACAAACCAAAAGATAATAGCTTCTTAGATTAGAACTCACTATCTGACAAAAATTATTGGAAAAACTGAAAAATATTATGGCAAAAACCAGGCATAGATACACATAGAATCACACCCTAAGCCAAAATCAGGTAAAATTTAGGACAGGATTTAGACATAAAGATAAATTAATAGATCAAGAATTTATCTATCAGATCTATGGAAAGTGTACAAATTCATGACAAACAAGAAATAGAGTACATTATAAACTGCAAAAGAATGATTTGACTATAATAAATTTAAAAGTTTTAACATTATTAAAATCAATACTGCCAAAGTCAGGTGGATAGCAGAAAGCTCAGAAGCAATCTTCACAATCAAGACTTCTGTTAAGGACCTTATTTCTAAAATATATAGAGAATCGCATCGAATAAGTCATTTCCCAATTGATACATAACCAAAGTATATAAATACTTTTCTTTTTTTTGGGGGGGGGGAGTTGCAAGGCAAACGGGGTTAAGTGGCTTGCCCAAGGCCACACAGATAGGTAATTATTAAATGTCTGAGCCTGGATTTGAACCCAGGTACTCCTGACTTCAAGGCCAGTGATTTATCCACTATGCCACCTAGCCGCCCCTAAAAGTGAAATTATTTTTTTTAGGTTTTTTGCAAGGCAAATGGGGTTAAGTGGCTTGCCCAAGGCCACTCAGCTAAGTAATTATTAATTGTCTGAGACCAGATTTGAACCCAGGTACTCCTGACTCCAGGGCTGGTGCTTTATCCACTGTGCCACCTAGCCACCCCACTGTGCCACCTAGCCACCCCCAAACTAAGTTTTAAGGTGTTATTTTCTTTCTTTCTTTATTGTTTTGAGGGAGGGTATCTCCTTCACCAGGGTACTGACTTGTTTCTTATGATTTTACTGCATTGTTCTCATTTCTCTTTCCAACTTTTCCTCTAACTCTTGATTTTCATAATCTTTTTTGCAGTTCTCTTCCAAGGCTCGAGACTAATTTATAATTTTATTGGAGGCTTTGCATGCAGAAGCTTTGACTTTATTATCTTCTGTATGACCATATCACCAAAGAGATTGTCTATGAATGCAAACTAAAACAACTATTACATTTATCAGATTGACTAAGATGCAAAAAAGGGAAAACATAAGATGTTGTAGAAGTTATAGGAGGATTGGGACATTAATGCACTTTTAGTGAAGTTGTGAACTAATCCAACCCTTCTGGAGAAGAATATGGAACTATGCCCAAAGAACAATAAAACTGTTCATATGATTTAACCCAGTAATATCCATCTGGGTATTTATCTAGAAGAATTCATTAAGAATTTGGAAAAGTCAAATGTGTTTCAAAATATTTCCAGCAGTTCTTTTTTGTGGTGGCAAGCAATTGGACATTAAGGAGTTGTCCTTCAATTGGGGGATTGTTGAACATGTTACATGAATGATATGAAGTAACTGTTGTTCTTTGGGAAACCATGAATGGTCAAACTCCAGAGAAGCTTGGAAAGAATTAGAGGAACTGATACTGAGAAAAGGGAGCAGAACTGAAATCACATTGAAAAAATCAACAACATTGTGAGCTGATCAGCTTTGAAGGATGTGGCTCCTCTCAGCATTTCAGAGTTGGGACAACCCTAGGAGACCTGTTATGGACAATATCATCTACATCTAGATGTAGAACACAAAATAAGACAAAAAAAAAGAAAAAGAAAAACCCACTGCAGAATCTGAATGAATTCAATGTTCACGTTTTTTTGCACCATATTCCCTAGACTGTTTACAACTAAAGGCAAATGGATAGAAAGGGAGGGTAGAAGGAAATTATCTAACATGAAAATGCATGTGAATGAATTTTGAAAATTATAACTGGAAAAATAAAAAATCAATTAGGAAGGAAAAAGAAGTAGTCTGTGGACATATTTTTTTCTTCTGCTGTTTTGTCAAATACCCAGTCTCTGAATTGATTTTAAGTCTTTGTTAAGGTGAAGCTTTGCTTCCAGAATGGAGGCATTGTCCCACAATATTGAGGGTTTTGCAACTATTTGTAAGTTCTCAAAGTCTTATGAGAGACCATGACCACTCTCTTAACCTGTGTTCTGGTCAGTGGATGCTCACAGGCATGCCTTTCTGCCCTACAATTGTGAGGAGGAATCTCTGCTACACAGCAGTCTGTAAACTCTGTTGCACTTCTGTTCCATTTCCTGAGACTGGCGCCCTAGACTGGGACTTGTATCCAAAAATGAACAAAACAACAGAGTCCTGTCTTAGGGATAGCAAAGAGATAGACCTTTGCAATCTCCCCTGATTCCCCAATTGTCTGAAGTTTGAGATCTCTGAAAGCAGTTACAAGCCTGTTTCTGGTGCTCTAGGGTTGAGTCTGTGCTGAGACCTGTGTTGAACTGTGTACTGCTCTCACACTGGTGTGATAGAGTTTTTATGTTGACTTTCAAAATTGTCCTTGGAAAATTCCTTTGCTGAGAAGTTTGGAAATCACCACTGCTGCCACTGCCTCAGCCACCCAGAGATCTGCTCCTGGAAGGCTGGAGCCGGTTCACTCAGGCATTACATAGAATGTATTGTAGATGCTTTCTAAGCCCGATGTTCTAGGATATTAGGGCATCTTTCCATGTTAAGTTCCTGAAAGATATTTTTTAGATTTTTTTTAAACAAGGCTTACAGGTAGACCAATAATTCATCAAATATCTCCCCTACATCTATTTTCCAGGATGATTTTTAAGGTATATTTTATATTCTCTTCTGTTTTTTTTTCAGCCTTTTGATTTGGTTTGATAGAATTTTGGTGTTTTAGAAAGTCATTAGCTTCCATTTGTCGATTTTTAATTTTTAGGGTATTATTTTCTTCGATTAGCATTTTTTATTTACTTTTCAAGTTAGTTGATTTTAATTTTTATCAAACTACATTCATTTTCTAGTTGATCTATTTTACTTTTTGATGATTGTATTCATTTTCCAATAGGCATTTTATATTTTTTCAGCAATTTTGCAAAATTCTCAGATAAGAATTGCATTTCTTTTCTCCATTTTTTCTTCTTTGGTTTTTATAATCCTTTTTGAACTCTCCCAGGAGGTCTTTTTTCTGTTTAAGGCTAATTCATAAACTTCTTTGAGCTTTCACATGTAAGCATTTTGTTATTGCTTTCCTCTTCTGAAGTAGTATTTGTATTTTACCTATCAAAATAATAGCTTTCTATGGTTACCATGTTTTCTTTGCTCATTTTGATAGTTGAACTTTGCTGCTGGGGCTCAGGGAGTACAGTCCCAAGTTTTTTTTGGGGGGGGGAGGGGTGCTGGAGCCAGGCTCTGTCTCCTGGTATATAGTTTGCTTATGGTTTTACATATGCAACAGTTTGTTCCCTGAATTATGAATTCAAACCAGTCTCAAATCTTGCACTAATGCTCCCAAATTTCAAACTTTGCTTTCTGAGCTGGGGTTGGACCCCTCACTTGCTGGTCTCTTGAAACACCGGCATGCTGAGCTTTGACCTGAGCTTTGCAGTGTCTAAGAGCCTTTTTGCAGTCTGTCTAGTTCTCCTAGATATACTGGACTATAATCCATTACTGAATTTCCTCCAAGAAATTTCGAGATGAATACTTGTATCACATTTTTGGTGGGATTTGTAGCTTTAGACTATGTATAGAAGCTTCATTTTCAGTTTTATCAGAAAAAGTTATTGGAATTTCCTAGCTTCATATTGCTATCTTGTTTCCAACAGTTAATTTGCATAAAAAGAATAAAATTATTACTAGTATCCAAAATTAAAAGAATGAATACAGCTCTAAAGGAGATGAAATTAAATAAATTATAGGAAGGTGTGCCAAATTACATGCCTGTAAAATTGATGATCTAAGAAAAACTGCTGAATATTTCAAAATGTGCAAATTGGTCAAATTTAAAGAAGAGGGAACAGAATACTTGATTAGTCCTATTTTAGAAAATGAAATTTTATGAATCATAATTGAAATTTTTATTTTCCTATCTCCCATCAATTTTCAGAATCAAATGGATTCACAACTCAATTATTCTTGAGCTGAAAATAAAATATTAGAGATAGCAAAATTATGTAGTATATGAGACACTTTTTAAAAAAACAATGAAGAGAATAGACGTTGATCTTTGTTTAAACTCCATAATTCTTTCTCTGGATACAGATGGTATTCTCCATCACTGGAACTCTAAAATTATCCCTGATTATTGTACTAATTAAATGAATAAGTCCATTAAGGTTAAACATCTCTCCAATGTTGCTGTTAGGGTGTAGAAAGTTCTTCTGGCTCTGCTTCTCATGCCCAAATTCAGTTCATACAATGCTTTCCAGGCTTCTCTGAAATCCTATCCCTCATGTTTTCTATTTAGAACAATAGTGTTCCATAACAGATATAAACCAAATTTCTTCAGCTATTAACCATTGGGTGGACATACATCCATTTACTTGATTTCCAATTCTTTGGTAAAGCAAACAGGGCTGCAATGAATATTTTTTGTACAAGTGATGTTTGTGCCCTTTTGCATGGTCTTTTCAAGGGATAGACCAAGTAGTGATATTGCTGGATCAAAGGGTATGCACAGCACAGTTTTATTACTCTTTGAGCATAATTCCAGATTGTTCTCAAGAAAAGTTGGATGAGTTCACAGTTCCACCAATAATGTATTAGTGTCCCAGATTTCCCACATCCCTTCCAACATTGTCCAGTGTCCTTTCTGCTCACACTGGCCAATATGATAGCTGTGTGATGGTACCTCAGAGCTGCCTTAATTTATATTTCTCTAATCAGTAATGATTTAGAGCAATATTTCATATGACTATGGATCATTTTGATTTTCTCATTTGTAAATTGCCTTTGCATATCATTTGACCATTTGTCAATAGGGGAATGGCTTGTTTACTTTTATAAATTTGACTCAGTTCTCTAGATATTTTAGACATGAGTCCTGAGTGAGAACCACTAGGTGTAAACATCGTATCCCAATTTACTACATTTCATTTGATATTGATTACAGTGGTTTGATTTGTGCAAAAGCCTTTTAATTTAATGTAATCAAAATTATCTAATTTGTTTAAATAACGTTCCATCTCTTTCTTGATCATAAACTGCTTCCCTTCCCAGTGATCTGACAGGTAAACCATTCCATGATCTTCTATTTTTATAATAATATTGTCTTTTATGGTTATAGCTTGTACCTATTTTGATCTTATCTTGGCATAAGTTGTGAGATGTTGTCTAATTCAAGTTTCTACTATACCAATTTCCAATTTGCAATCTAAGAGAGAGTTCTTAACCCAGAAGCTGAACTCTTTGGGTTTTTTTAAACAACAGATTACTTTCATAGTTTCTTGTTTTCTTTTTAGCAACTAATCTATTCCACTGATTCGCCACTGTTTCTTAGCCAATACTAGACAGTTATGATGACTGATGCTTTATTTTTTATTTATTTTAAAGCAATGAGGTTAAGTGACTTGCCTAAGGCCAAACAAATAGGCAATTATTAATTGTCTGAGGTTGAATTTGAACTCAGGTCCTCCTGACTGCAGGACCAGTGCTCTATCTACTCCACCACCCAACCATCTCAACTAATGGTTTATAAAATAATTACAGATCTGGTAAGGTTAAGCCAAATGCTCTTGCACTTGTTTCATTAAATCCCTGCATATTCTTGACTTTTTGTTTTTCCATATGAATTTAGTTACATTTTTCCCCTAATTTACTGAAGTAATTTTGATCAGTAAGTTGATAAAGTAAGTTTGATTGGTAAGGCACTAAATAAGTAGTTTAATTTAGATGGAATTATCATTTTCAATATATAATCCCATTCTCTCCATGAGTAGTTGATATTTGCCCAGTTATTTAAATCTGATTTTATTCATATGTAAAGTGTTTTAAGTGGTTTACATTGAGTTTCTGAGTCTGCCTTGACAAGGATTTTATGTTATCTGAAGATATTTTTAACTGCAATTTATCTTTCTAGCTCTTGCTGATGTATCTTCCTAGTAATATATATATATATATATATATATATATATATATATATATATATATATATATATATATATAGGAATGCTGAGGATTTATGTGGTTTATTTTATATCTTGCCACTTAGCTAAATTTACTAATTTTTTCTATTAGTTTGTCATACTTTTTTAGAATTCTCTATGTATAGAATCATGTCATTTGCAAAGAGTGAGAGTTTTGTCTCTCTTCACAATTGTAATTCCTTCCATTTCTTTGTCTTCTCTTATTGCTGAAACTAACATTTCTAATACAATATTGAATAATAGTCATGATAAAATAAGTATCATTGTTTCACCCCTTATCTTATTGGAAATGCCTCTAGTTTATTCCCATTGTACAGTATACAATCCATTTATTCCTATGTTCTTTAATGTTTTTAGAAGACATGGGTGCTGTATTTTGTCAAAGGCTCTTTCAGCATTTATTGAGATAATCATATGATTTCTGTTGGGTTTATTATTATAATAGGCAATTTTCCTAATAATGAACCCACCCGGAATTAATTTTTTTCTTTTATTAAAGATTTTATTTGAGTTTTACAATTTTTCCCCCAATCTTACTCCCCCCCACAGAAAGCAATCAGTCAGTCTTTACTTTGTTTCCATGTTGTACATTCATCCAAATTGAGTGTTATGAGAGAAAAATCATATCCTTAAGGAAGAAACAAAAGTACAAGAGTTAACAAGATCACACAATAAGATATCTGTTTTTTTCCAAAATTAAAGGGAATAGCCCTTGAACTTCCATGGCTCTTTAGCTGGATACAGATGGTATTCTCCACTGCAGACAGCAGAAAATTGTCCCTGATTGTTGTACTGGTGGAATGAAAGGTTGATCATTACTCCCATGTTGCTGTTAGGGTGTACAGTGTTTTTCTTATTCTGCTCATTGCACTTAGTATCAGTCCATGCAAATCCTTCCAGGCTTTCCTGAATTCCCATCTCTCCTGGTTTATAATAGAACAATAGTGTTCCATGACACATATATGCCACAGTTGGCTAAGCCATTCTCTAATTGAAGGACATTTACTTGATTTCCAGTTCTTTGCCACCACAAGCAGGGCTGCTATGAATATTTCTGTACAAGTGATGTTTTTACCCTTTTTCATCATCTCTTCAGGGCATAGACCCAGTAGTGGTATTGCTGGATCAAAGATTATGCTCATTTTTGTTGCCCTTTGGGTGTAGTTTCAGATTTCTCTCCAGAAAGTTTGGATGAGTTCATAGCTCCACCAACAGTGTATGTGTCTCAGATTTCCCACAACCCTTCCAAAAATGATCATTAACCTTTCTGGTCATATTGGCCATTCTGAGAGTTGTGAGGTGATACCTCAGAGAAGCTTTAATTTGCATTTCCCTAATTTAGAGCAATTTTTCATATGGCTATGGATTGCTTTGATGTCCTCATTTGTAAATTGCCTGTGCATATCCTTTGACCATTTGTCAATTGGGGAATGGATTTTTTTTAAAAAGTATGACTCAGATCTCTGTATATTTTTAGAAATGAGTCCTTTGTCAGAATCATTACTGGCAAAAATTTTTTCCCAATTTACTACATTTCTTTTGATCTTGATTATGGTGGTTTTATCTGTGCAAAAGCTTTATAATTTAATGTAATCGAAATCATCTAGTCTATTTTTGGTGATGTTCTCCATCTCTTCCTTAGTCATAAACTGCTCCCCTTTCCATAGATCTGACAGGTAAACTAGTCCTTGATCTTCTAATTTTCTTAAAGTATTGTTTTTTAAATCAAAATCCTGTATCCATTTGGATCTTTTCTTGGTAAAGCCAAACCAGCATTCTTGCGATAAATCCTTTTTAGTCATAGTGTACTATCCTAGTGATACCTTGCTGTAATTGCTTTGCTAAAATTTTAGTTAATACTTTGCATGCATATGCATTAGGGAAATTGGTCTATAATTTTCTTTCTCTGTTTTGACTCTTCCTAGTACCATAATGGTGTCATAGAAGGAGTTAGAGTTCTGTCTTCACCTATTTTTCCAGAGTTTATGTAGAATTGGAACCAATTGTTCCTTAAAAGTTTGATAAAATTCACTTGTGAATCCATCTGGTCCTGGAGATTTTTTGTTAGGGAGTTCAATGATAGCTTATTGAAATTCATTTTCTGAGATAGGCTTATCTTGGTATTTGATTTCCTCTTCATTTAACCTGGGCAACTTAGAGTTTTGTAAACATTCATCCCTTTCACATAGATTGTCAAATTTATTGGCATACAGCTGGCAAAATAATTCTGAATAATTACTTTGATTCCCTCCTCATTGGTAGTGATTTCACCATTTCAATTTATGATGCTAGTAATCTGGGTTTTTTTTAATCAAATTAACCAAAGGTTTGTTAATTTTATTGGCTTTTTTCAAAAAAAACTCTTGGTTTTATTTATTAGGTCAATAATTTTCTGACTTTTGATTTTATTAATTTGTCTTTTAATTTTTAGATTTTTCTAATTTGGTATTTAATGGACAGGTTGCTTTGTTCTTTATTTTTTTAGTTGCATTCTTAATTTATTGATTTCCTTTTTCTCTATTTTGTTCATGTAAGCATTTAGAGATATAATATATCCCCTAATAACTTCCTTGGTTGTATCCCATAAGTTTTGGCATGTTATCTCATTAATGTCCTTATCTAGCATGAAATTATTAATTCTCTCTATAATTTGTTGCTTTATCCACTCATTCTTTAAAATGAAGTATTTAATTTCCAATTAGTTTTAGGTCTGTCTCTCCAAGGTCCATTATTGTAAATGGTTTTTATTGCACTATGATCTGAGAAGGAAGTATTCATACCTTCTACCTTTCCACATTTGATTTTAAGGTTTTTATGCCCTAGTACATTGTCAACTTTTGTGTAAATGATATGTATTTTAGTTTAAAAAAGTATATTCCTTTCTATCCCCATTCAATTTTCTCCAAAAGTCTATGAGGTCTAGGTTTTCTAAAATTCTTTGTGCCTCCTTAACTTCCTCCTAATTTATTTTATGGTTAGATTAATCTAAACCTGAGAGAGGGAGTTTGAGATCTCCCACCAATAGTGTTTTGCTGTAATGTCTTCCTATATCTCATTTAGCTTCTTCTCTAAGAATCTGGATGTTATACGACTTGGTGCATACAGGTTATTATTGAAATTGCTTTGGTATCTCACACCTTTTAAGAGGGCATAGTTTCCTTCCTTATCTCTTTTAATGAGATCTATTTTAGCAGTTGGTTTGTCTGAGATAAGGATTGCTACTCATGCATTTTTCACTTCAGCTGAAGCAAAATATTTCTGCTCAAACATTTTCCTTTACTCTATATATATCTTTCTGCTTCAAATGAGTTTCTTGTAATCAGCATATTATGGGATTCTGGTTTTTAATCCACTCTGTTACTCTCATACATTTTATGGGAGAGTTCATTCCATATACATTCAAATTTATAATTACTAACTCTTTATTGCCCTCCATGCTATCTTCCCTATGTTTGTATTTTCCCCCTTTTTTTCACTTTATGTTTATTTCCCAGTGTTTCACTTCTTAATACCACCTACTTTGACCCTTCTTTTATACCTTCCTTCTGTTAGGTCCTCTTTTCCTCCCCCCCCCTTCCCCCTTTTAATATTTGGAAGGTATGATAAATTTCTTAACTTACCTGAGTGTGTATATGTAAATCCTTCTTTGACCCAAATCTGATGAGAATAAGATTCAGATGTTTCTCACCTCCTCCCTTTTCCCTTCTATTGCAACACATCCTTTGTACCTCTTCAGGTTTTGCATTTTTCCAATTGGTCAATTTTATTATTTTTATATTTTTAATTGATATTTTATTTTATTATTCCAATTATATGTTATAAAGCTTTTTCAATATTCATCCAGATGCATATGTGTATTTTTAAGTTACAAAATTCCCTTCAATCCTCCCTTTTCCAACCCCTAATCTCAACAGTGAACAGTCAGGTGAATATTAAACATAAACATGCATGTTTAACCTGTTTATAGATTAATCATTTTTGGTATGAGGAATCAGGATTAAGGAAAAGACAGAAAATCATGAGATAGGAAAGAAATACATAAGAAAAAAAATAAGTGAATGAAGTATTCATTCACATTCTTTGGGATTTTTTCATTTTGTTTCATATTTTTCTTCCTCTGGATGAGAATAACATTGTCCATAGCCCATCTCCTAGGTTTGTGGTGGCTCTCTGTACTGCTGAGAGGAGATACATAAGGTTGATCAACTTACAATGTTGTTGATAATGTGTGCAATATTTTCTTGAAGCTGCTCCCTTAGAGCAGCATCAATTCGGGTAATTTACGCCATACTTCTATAGAGTTTGAGAATTCCTGGCAAATTACAGAAAAATGCTATTCCATAAAATTCATATACCACAACTTGTTCAGTCATACCGCAATTGATAGGCATCCCGTCAATTTCTAATTCTTTGCCACTACAAAAATAGCTGCTAGGAATAATTTGCAACATTTAGGTCTTTCCCAATTCTTGATTTCTTCTGGATATAGGCCTGGCATTAGAATTGCTGGGTCAAAGTGTATGATCATTTTTATTGCTCATTGTGTATAGTTTTATAATGCTCTCCAGAATGGTTGGATTAGTTCACAACTCTACCAACAATGCATTAAGGTACCAATCCATTCACAACCTCTCCAAAATTATCATTTTCCCTGTTTTTTGTCTTAGCCAATCTGATAGTTGTGAGGTGATACCTCAGAGTTGTTTTAATTTGCATTTCTCTAATCAGTAACAATTTGGAACATTTTTTTCATGTTTATAGATAGCTTTAATTTCTTCATTTGAAAACTATCTATTCCTATCCTTTTACTATTTATCAGTTAGGAAATGACTTGCAACCCTATTAATTTGATGCAGTTATCTATCTATCTTTATATTAGAAATATTTGATGTGTATAAGAAATATATAATATGATATATAATATAAAATATATACTATAGAAATATTATATATAAATATATATGTGTGTATTAGAAATAAGATCTTTTTAAGAATTCTTAATCTGAAGATTGCTTCCCAGCTTTCTGCTTTTCATCTGGTTTTTGGCAGTATTTATTTTATTAGTGCAAAAATGTTTTCAATTATCAGAGTCAAAATTATTCATCTTGTATTTTATAATGTATTCTGTTTCTTGTTTTTCCACAAAATTTTCCCATTTCCATAGATCAGATAGATAGAGCATTTCTTGGTCTATTAATTTGTCTATGGTTTTGCCCCTTATGTCTGAATCCTGTACCCATCTTGATCTTATTTTGGTATAGGGTGTGAGATGTAGGTCTATGCCTAGCTTTTGCCATACTATTTTCCTGTTTTTACAACAATTTTTATCAAATAATAGTTCTTTTTGCTTTTTTTTTAAATTGAGGACATTGGGGTTAAGTGACTTGCCCAAATGTCACAGCAAACCAATTATTTAGTGTCTGATGCCAAATTTGAACTCAGGTTCTGCTGACTCCAGGGCCAGTACTCTATACACTGTGCAAACTAGTTGCCCCCAAATAGTGAGTTCTTTTCTCAGAAGGTAATATCTTTGGTTTCATCAAACTGTAGATTGTATTTGTCATTTTTTGCTGTTTCTTTTGAACCTATCCTAATTCACTGATCCATTACTCTATTTTTTAACCAATACCAGGCAGTTTTGATAACTGCTACTTTATGCTATAAGTTTTAGATATGGTGGAAATAGACCACCTTCCTTTATAATTTTTTTTCAATTTTCTTTATTTGTTTTATTAAATTCATTAAGTTTTTAAATTAATATGAGCAATTATTGATATTTATCTAAGTATATATATATATATATACACAAATTCACAAATACATATGACAAAATTCATTTTTCATTCTTCATAATGAAAGAAGAAAACTTTGAGGTAAGATTCTGGATAATTTAATTGGATATCAGGGGCACTTTTATTCAAGATAGGTCACTGTAGAAGTATGAGATATGTGTGAATGTTGGGTAAGATTATCCCTGCGTTAACAGAGTTCACTTGCAAAGGGGATCATGTAAGTCATTGACTTCTGCATACATACCCAGAGCACAATATGACTTGATACCTGTCTGGAATAACTGTCAGGTTAGATAGGAGGGGGGCTATTTATGCTTTTTGTCACAATTTTCTACATTTCCATGGTTCGATTGGCAAAGGTGTCCTCCTGAAGGGACTATTCTTGATTAGCATGATCTATACTTAGTAAGTGTATCTCAGTGAAGTCCTGTTTCTAGAGAGGAGTTTTTTTGTATTTATTTTTATATACACATTTCTAAAATATACTTGGTTAAGACAAAATATAATACCCCTTCCCCCACAAAAAGATAAAACCTCATGAGAAATAAAGTGAAAGAAAGAGAAAAAAACATGTTTCACACTCAGGTGGATCACATTCTTAATCATAAGTCCAACATAGAGGTTACTTCCATATTTTTCCACAATTGCTGTTGCTGATTGTAATTCCCTCCATCCATTCCTCCCCACTCCTGTCTATTATATTTACTCTTTCCTTTCAATCTGTCCCTCTTCAAAAATGTACTGTGGAGCAGTCAAGTGGTGCAGCAGACAAAACACCAGCCCTGGGGCCAAGAGGCCCCAATCCCACATCGCACCCCAGAGACCCAGCAACCACACAGCTCTATGGTCCTGGACAGGCCACCTAATCCCCACACCTTGCAAAAAGTAAAGAAGAAAATGTGCTATATCTTTTCTGAACTCTTCTAAGAAGTCTTTCTGGGCTGAAGACCAATTCATATTCTCCTTCACAGGCTGCACCACTTCTCTCTTTTTCTAAGTTTTTGTTTTGATCATCCTTCTCCATAATAACTTTGAATGGATCCTGGTTTTCTCTGCCTTTTCTTCATTTTGAGTTTTGTTACCTTTTCCAAGGTTCTTGTGTTGGGGGTGGGGTTTGCTCGCAAACCTTAAGTGTTAAGAGCCCTAGGGACTTGTGGAGTGCCACAGGCTTTTAATGGCAGAAACATTTGTAGTTCCTCAGTGAATTGACTATTAAGGTGTGCCTGAAGCTCTCTATCTCTAGGTAATCTTTACTGGGAATGTTAATTGCCCATTCCCTACAGCAGAAACACTTGGGGCTTTCTCCCATTGTTCAAAGAGACTTACTGGGCTAGGCTATGCCAGCCTGGAAACACCAGAGACTCTTTTAGCATTGGGGAATTCAGCTGTTCACTCTTCACTGAAGGGGGTATGTACACCTTGGGGCTATGTATGAGCTGTTACCACAGGAATTCCATGTGTTTTCTGTCTGGATAGGCTATCAGCCTTGGGGAAGTTCCAGTGGCCCTGGATTTTTGTGAACTTTAGTAATACTTGGTACCCTCTCTGTGCTGTGAATGACAAGACACCAAGCCCTCCTCTTGGCTCAGAATACCATAATCTCCATGTCAGGTTTGTCTATCCTGACCAGCATTGAAGTTCTAAACTTTTTACCCCATTGCAAATGTGGCCAGATCTCAGTCACATGACAACATAAAAGATTTTAAAATTATTGCAAAATTAGAAGAATGAGGAACTTTGAAACCCCTCATTTCTATATTCAGCAAATTGCAAACTTTCATCTGCTAAGATTATCTTGCTTAAGTTGGCAAATAAGACTGTCACAAGATTCAATTGCAATATCTTAAGGAAATTAACCTTTGTGCCACTTATTGCTTCTGTAAATGATTGTTTTACTATTTTTTGCCTTTATAAAACCCATGCTCTCTTTATTCAAGACTTCATGGATTTGGACTACTCCACTCCCCCTGCAGTCGCTGGCAATAAAACTCCACCTTAAAACTCTGATGGTCTTGGTCTTTGCATCTGTTTCAGTACAAAATATTGGAGGCCCCAGAAAGATTGTGGCATCCCCTGCTGATGCTGAGATCTCAGGGGCCTTAGAGGTGGTCTTAAATGTCTGGCTCTCCCTACCTCCTAGGGGAGCTGGTCCCTGAAAAGTTCCAAGGCTCCAGGGAATAGATAGATCTAGTCTTAGTGTTGACTGGCCCCTGACCAACTTCTAATCAGATTTTGGTGGAGAGCAGGTCTGAAGCCTCTGGAAAAAAGGAATCCTTTGGCTTCCCTGTTTATGTCTCTGTTTGCTGTTTAGTGGAGGAAAAGGCTACTGGAGCCAGTAATAAGTCCTTCCTCAAGGCATTCCTGGGACAACAGCAAGCACTCTCTGTGTCTGTTAAACTGGGATTGGGGACCTGGAAATGTTCCTGGGAAACCCCTTTTCACAAAGGTTCTGTCAATAATTAATCATTCTGGTTGTTGGGAGTTCTGAGAATTTTGTGAATTTGCCCAGAGTCCATATTCTAGTACAGTTTTCTTTTCTGTCTCTGTCAAAACTCTAATGGAGACATCTACCTCAAAACCCACTCCTCTGGACTGCTTCACTTTCCATTTTCCCAAAGCCTTTGTAGATGGTCATGATTATGGTGTAAAACTCAAAACTGATTATTTTCTGTTCAAAGGAATGGCCTACTTTTGGGATTAGGTGAAGGAACCTTTGCTAAAAAAAATTGTAAATGCAATATGGAGGGTAGTAACTGGCGACTCAGTACACTCAGACAAATATCTTTACGTGGATATAGATATCTGGCTAAATCTAGTGTTACACCTCGCACCCCACCCCTCCCCACCCCCGCCATCGTTGTTGAGAGCTTGCCCACTGCAAAAATGCATTCGTGCTCTTTTGTGCATCCCAAGCAGATCCGAGATGGGGGCGCGAGGCTTCCCTTTGAAAAAAAAAAAAAAAACAAACAACCCTGTCCTTCAAAACTCCCTTAAGGAGCATAATTGCTCACCTTGCAGGATCAGCGCTGGCTGTGTACATTATCTGTACGCAGAATTTCCCCTCCCTCCTGTGTCATCTGACTCCTCCATCCTCCTGTCCTCCTCTACCCATTGTCCCCTTCACGAACTCGGGGAGCTGTGGAATATCAGGCAGGTCACTTGACTTGGTCAATGATCTCTCCTCTGCCTGAACCCTCCTCCAGCCTGACCCCAAAGGAATCAGCCAATCCGTTCCTAGTTTATGTTCCATTCTCCACCAGTGACATATATAACTGGAAGACCCAGAATCCAAACGTTTTGGAAAACCTAAGGCACTTAGCCTCCTTGAATGTTTTCCATGCCCACCTCCCAACATGGGTTGGCGCCTGCACCTCCTCGCTACTCTCTTCACACTGAGGATCAGGACAGAATTTGCCAGGAAGCACAAAAGGCAGTCGTTGGTCCAGCAGGGCTCCTTCCTCTTGTTTATGCCAGACTGTCACTACCGTCTGTTAGGAAGAGATCTTCTCAAGTTTCAGGCTACTATCTCCTTCAGTGGGGATCTGATTTCCCCTCGGTTTGGGCTGAAGCAAACTCCCCCAGTTTGGTATCTCATCATCCCCAAATAGTCGGCCAACTTCTCACTACTGCTTCCTCTGATAAGTCTGTCAATATCTCATCCCCACTAAGGTCTGAAAAGGGGTGGCAGTACACATCCACTGTCTCCATCAAGTTGGCATTCTAGTTCCTTGCCAATCCCCTGGGAAGACCCCTTTTTTCCCTGTTCCCAAGCCTGGCACCTTAGACTATGGATCAGTTCAGGACCTCTGTGAGGTTAACAAAGAGGGCAGAGATCTTCCATCCCACTGTCCCAAATCCTTATACACCACTCAGCTTGTTGCCTTCTGGCCATACTGGCTATACATTGTTAGATTTAAAAGATGTCTTCTTTTCCATTCCCCTGGTGTCTTCTAGTCAACCTCTGCTCACTTTCGAATGGGTTGACCCTGAGGATGGCTTTTCCAGCCAGTTAACCTGGACCCATCTCCCCAGGGTTTTAAGACATCCCTGTCCCTCTTTGATGAAGCACTCTTTAAAGATCTCCAACCATTCTGATCCTCAAACCCTGAATGTTCCCTTGTGCAATATGTGGATGATCTCTTGTTAGCTGTTGCAACTAGTCCCTCCACTTAAGGGCTACTCATTCTCTTCTCTCTCTCTTGCAATCTCTGGGCTATCAGGTCACTGGGAGGAAAGCCCAATTTTGCCAACCATGAATCACTTATTTGAGGTATCTTCTTGATAAAGGGAAATGCTCTCTGTCATGGATTGCTCGGATTGAGGTGATCTTGGCTATCCCAACCGGGACACTAAAAGGGAAGTTTGGGAATTCTTGGGTATGGTGGGCTACTGTAGATTG
This sequence comes from Macrotis lagotis, assembly GCF_037893015.1. Taxonomy (NCBI): domain Eukaryota; kingdom Metazoa; phylum Chordata; class Mammalia; order Peramelemorphia; family Peramelidae; genus Macrotis; species Macrotis lagotis. Next base: position 315,555,703 of record NC_133666.1, on the reverse strand, counting down.
TGAATTCTGGTCTTTATGGAAATTTCCAAACCTCTCTGTTCAGGTCCATTGCACTGGACCTCTGTGGAGCAAGAAACCTTTGAATGACAATTCATTTCTCATTTAGAGACACTTGATTCTTCTGTGCTAATAACTCCAGGGTAGTCCAGGAAAGTCTTTATTTGGTCAGACAGAACTTAGAATACAGGCAAAGGGAAAGGGAAAAATCTGATAACTGGTACCAGAGCTTTTTCAGAATATCCCCCTGCTTGACTAGCCTGGTTTACACTCTTGCTGTCTCTCTTTTACTCCTGACCCTTAAGCATAGCCACCTGCCTATTCTCCCATTTGATATGCCTTGTGTAATGCCTCTTTAATTCTGTGAAGCTTCTCCGCATTAGGGAGTATTGCTACTTTGATTAGTTTGAAAAGAAGTGGGAACTGAAGTACTAGACTTTGTACCCCATTGCAAATATGGCCAGGTCTCCATCACATGACAGTATAAAAGAGTTTAAAATTATTGCAAAAGGAAAAGAGGAACTTTGAAACCCCTCATTTCTATATTCAGCAAAATGCAAACATTCATCTGCTAAGATTATTCTGCTTAATTTGGCAAATAAAACTGTCATAAGATCATTTGTAATGTCTTAAGAAAATTAGCCTTTGTGCAACTTGTTGCTTTTGTAACTGATTGCTTTGCTATTTTTTTCCTTTTCTAAACCCCACACTCCCTTCATTCCCAACTGTACAGATTTGGCTTACTCTACTTCCCCTTGCAGTCACTGACTCCACCCTAAAGCTCTGCTGGTCTTGGTCTTTGCATCTGTTTCCTTATAACAGCAGCTCAGGCTGAATGTGGTTCCTGGACATCTGCTCTGGAGTTTTCTCAGCATGCTGGAGATGTCCCTACCATGCAGCCAAATCCTAACTCCAAAGGCTCAACTCCCATTAGCCAAATCTCAGGTTAGTTTCCCACCTCATCTTGTTGCCATTTCACTAGGTCTTTGCTCTCTGCTCTAGGCACATACACCCCCCCCCACTTTCCTCACATGATCCTCACTCTGATCTTGGTGCAATCTGCCACTCCAAAATCTGTTAAGAGAAATAATTCATGTTCATTCCTAGGGAAACTCAAAAGTTCTGATTTCTTTCTCCCATCTCGACCTGAAGTCTTCCCAACTTGAAATTTTTCAAACAAATTACTAACAAAATTGAAATGATGTATCTGAAAGACCATACACTATGACCCGGTGGTTCTGTTTTCAAGATAAGGAAAATCATTAGGGTAATTGGCCAAGTCGAAAATAACAAGAACAAAACACAAATGATTATTTGATTCAATGCAAAATAAAGGTCATTCCCTCCACTGTGGGTTACATGCAAAAACCAGTTGTAAAATTCATTTTCAAAGCTTTGACTTCTGAATTTTTCCTTTCTTCCCATGCTACACTGTAACCCCTCCCACTTTAAAAAAGCAAGTTATTTCATATAGACTAAAATATGAAGTCATGAAAATCATTTACATAATAGTTATGGTATGGAAGAAAACATAGATTACTCACCAAAAAAATAAAAGAAACTTCAAAAAATAATGTTAAAATATGCTTCAATCCATATCTAGGCATCATCAACTTCTTCTCTGGGAATGGATGGCATTCTTTATTATAAATACTTCATAGTTGTCTTGGGTCATGAGATGAGATAACTGAGAAAGGCTAAGTTATTTACAGTTGATCATCTCAAAATATTGTTATTGCTTTAGATTCTGTAAATATCTTACTGCATTTATTCATGTATATCTTTCCAAGCTATAGAGAGATTATCTTGCTCATCAATTCTTATAGCGGTATAGCATTCAATCATGATCACGTACTTCAATTTGTTCAGCTATTCCTCAACTGATGGGCACTTCATCAATTTACATTTCTTTGCCACCAGAAAAGAACTACTATAATATCCTTAAACATTTAGTTCCTTTCCCTTTTTTATATTTCGTCTCTTTTGGAATACAGATTTAGTAGTGACATAACTAGGTCAAACAATTTGCATCGCTTTGTGATCCTTTGGGCATAGTTCCAAATTGCTCTAAAGAAGAGGTGAATCATTTCACTATTCCTCAAATAAATTGTCAATGTCTCATTTTTTAATACATTTCTTCCAATTCCCCCTTTCTGTCCAATTAACCAATATGATAACTAACAAATCATAGCACAGAATTGTTCTGATTTGAATTTTTCCTATCAATAATGAGTTAGAGCATTAAAAATATGACCACTGATAGCATTGATAAGATTAAGAGAAAACCATTCATATCTTTTCATCATTTATCAGTTTGGAAATATAACTTATTTTTTCATAAGTTCACTCACTGTGTTTGAGAAACAAGGCCTTTATCAAAGAATTTAAATATTTTCCCAAAATTATAATTGCTAACTGCATTTTCCTTCATCCTATTCCCCCCTCTTGCTCCCATTTTTCTATTATCTCTCTTCTTTCACCCTTTCCTCCCTCAAAAGTATTTGCTTCTGACTACCCTCTCCAACAATCTGAACTCCCCTTCTCCTATCCCCTTCCCTCCTAGTTTCTTGAATGGTAATATAGATTTCTATTCCCAATTGAGTATATCTGTTTTTTATCATTCTGAGTAAATTCTGATAAGTGTAAGGCCTCCTCATTGCCTTTCAATTCCCCTCATTCCATTCCATGGCCAAAGCATTTTCTTGACTAATTTATATGACATAACTTACAACATTTTACATCCCCCTTTCCATTTTTCCAAGTACATTCTCTCTCCTTCCTTAACTCCATCTTTTTAATATATTATCCCTTCATATTCAACTCTCACCTGTGTCCTGGGTATATCTGCTTCTTCTAACTGCTCTAAGAATATAGTTGTATAAGTTATTATTATCTTCTTCCCATTTAGCAAAATGAACAGTTCAATATCAAATCCCTTATTAATTACTTTACCTGTTTACCTTCTTATACTTCATTTCAGTTTATATTTAAAGATCAATTTTTCTGTTCAACTCTGTTCTTTTTGTCAGGAAATCTTTAAATTAGCCTATTTCATTGGATGTCTGCCTTTGCTGCTCAGAGTATGCTAACTTTTGTTGGATAATTGATTCTTGATTGTAATCTGAACTCTTTTATCTTCTGTAATGTCATATCACAATCTTTAAGATACTTCACTACAGAAGGTGCTAAATCTTGTGTTTTCCTTCTGACTGCTTGCAATATTTCCTCCTTGTTTCTTTCTGACTTCTTGAAATAATTTCTCCTGAATCTGTCAGCTCTGAAGAAACAAAATTCTCAATCTTTATAGCTGATACAATGGTATGTCTAATTAACACTAGAAATTCAACTAAAATGTTGAAATCTCTAAAACTTCATTAGTTGTTGGATAGCTATATACACATATACATAGATTAGAAATACACACAATAATGCACACACACATATATATACATGTATATATGTGTATATCTACACACACACACACACACACACACACACGCACGCACACGCACACACACCATCAACATTTCCATATACTCACAATAAAATCCAACTGCAAAAGTTAGGAAAAGAAACTTCATTGAAAATAATCACAGACAAAATAAATAATTGGGATTCTACCTGCCAAGACAACCTCAATGGTATATGAACCTTATTACAAAACATTTTCCCAAGTAGCCTAAGATCTATATAACTGGGAAAATATTAACTTCTCATATAATGAAAATGACAGTTCTGACACCTTTATGTATTCTTTTATTTATTTATTTATCCACTGTGCCACCTAGCTGCCTATGTATTCTTTGATATTGCTCAAAGTATCCCAAAAATTTGCATTATAGCATTAGAAAATAATAATAGAATTTATTATGAAGAACTAAAGGTCAAGAATATGAAATGAATCAATGATTAAAAATAAAATTAAGGAAGGTGACCTAGGGGACAGCTAGGTGTTGCAGAGGATAGAGCACCAGTCATGGAGACAGGGGAACCTGAGTTCAAATTTGACCCGAGACATTTAAGAATTGCCTGGTTGTGTGACCTTGGAAAAGTCAGTCAACTCCAATGCCTTATATAAATAAAAAAAAAATTTTAAAAAGCAAGGTGGCCTAGCAATTCCAGACTTCAAGCTATCTTACAGAGAGGTAATCATTAAAATAATCTGATACTGGCTAGGAAATAGAGTAATAAATCAGGGGAATAAATTATGTGCACAATGTAAAGTAGTAAAGCATAATAATCTAACATTTAATAAACCCAATTATCCAAGGTTTGGGGGAAAGAAGTCCTCCTTTGATAAAAATTGCTGGCACTCCTGGAAACATTTTGGATGAAAAAAAACACAGACCAAAATTTCACAAAATACATCAAGATGAGGTCAAAATGGAAAAAAATCTTAAGACATAGAAGGTGATGGGGAAAATGGAAAAAAATATTTTTGCTATTCTATGAAAAAGGGAAGAGTTGATGATCAGTGAATAGACAGAAGAAATTATGGGAAATAAAGCAAATAATGTCGATTACATGAAAGAAAAATATTTCAAAAAATTAAAAAACAAAGCAAAAAAGGTAGAAGAAAAATTAGAAACTTGGGGGAAATTGATTTTTTCATGAAAAAAAGCATCATTTCTTGATTGCAAGGGGAACTGTGTTGAATTAAAAAAAAAGTCATCCTCCAACTGATAAATTGTCAAATATATGTATAGGCAGTTTTCAGAAGAAGTAATAAAAGCAATCAATATTCATATTAAAAATAAAAATTACCCCTCATGGGAGAAATGCAAATAAAACCTCTGAGATGCCACCTCACACCTATCAGATAAGTTAACATGACACAAATAAAAATAAAAATTCTAGAGGATACACTATTTAACATTTGTGAATAAATCCAACCATTCTGGATAGTATATTGAGCCAATACCCAAAGGGCTATAAAATTGCATATACTTTGTCTTAAAAATAGCATTACTAGAATTGTGTCCCAGAGAAATAAGAAACAATATTTAATGACAGAGATCTTTAAAAATATTATGATATCACTTTGTTTGAAATTGAGGACATATTTATCCATTGGGCAGTGATTATAGAAAAATATTGTGCTTATAAGAAATGATGAACAGAATTATTTCAGAATAATTCTGGGAAAACTAATATGAACTCAGGCAAAGTTAAGTGTGCAGAACCAGTAGAACATTGTATGTAGTAAAATAAAAATGACAAAAGAATTCAAGAGACTTACAAATAATCCATGATAGAAAATGCCATTCAGCACTAGAGAGAAATGTCCTCTGAATGTAGACTGAAGAATATTTTTAACTTTATTTTTATTGCTTTTCCACTTTTTTCCTTTTTCAAAATACCTAATAGAGAGATATATTTGACATAATTTCACAAGTATAACCAAAATCAAATTGTCTACCTTTCCAAGGAGGAGGAAGAAGAAGGAGAGAAAGAAAGAATTCGGAAGTAAAAATTTAAGAAAAATGATGACTGAAATAATTTTACATGTAATTGGTACATATTTAACAAAATAATTTTATAACAATAATATAAGAATTATAATACTAATTGAAGGTTATGATTATAAAAAGTATTGGGCTATAATATAAGAAATTACCAAGGAAAATTGTCCTGAAGTTTTAGAACAAGAAGTTAAAGTAGAAAAAGGAAGAATTCACAGATCATTACCTACACGTGCTCCTAGGAAGAAAACCTATAGGCATATCATAGCAAAGATTCTACATTTCCAGATTAAAAAGAAAATATTACAGGAAACAAGATAAAAAAAACAAATATTGCATAAAAATAATAAGGATGGCACAAGGCATGGGAGTTTTTACAATAAGAGTCTAAAAGTCTTCAACTTCTATGGTTTCAAACACAAAGGTGTTAGGGTTATCCAAGAACAATTTAACCAGAAAGACAAGTAGAATTCTAAGTGAAAAAAATGGATATTTGATGAACTGATTTTGAGGTATTTATAACAAAACTACAATGAAAAAATAAATCTAAATTCAGAAGAAAATAAGTAATAATAAAAATCTAATTATCAGGCACTGATAAAGCTTATCTGTATACTTGTGATATAATACTGTTATCAGTCTTCTCTTTTTTAAATTTTCTTGAATGGAGCTTGTGTTATTAGGAAGTCACTATAGCCATGATTTATCGATATGTCAAAACTTAATTTAATTTCACAATACATTAAGTTCTCTTTTATCATGGTAAAGCTTTCTAATGAGGAAATGTATTAGGTTATTCTATCACAATTTTTTCAGGTTCCTTCTTTAAAACTGTTCAAATACAACTTTATTCTTTAACTGTGATAAGGCCTTTTCTCAGTAAATGCTGTAAATTTATTGGTCTATGTCTTTTTTCTTTCATAATGCTTTCCAGTTTTTTCCAATTTCTTTCTCCAAATAATGAAGTTATATCAAAAAATATCAAGTCTTTGCATTTGTCAAATGCAAGATTATGATGTTTGTTTGCTACTCCATTGTTCTATCTTTCTATTTCTTAGCCAGCACCACATCATTTTAATAATTGCTGCTTTATAATACAGGTAATGAACTGATATGACTAAAATCCTTCCTTTCCACTTTTTTATTATTTCCTTGAAAATCTTGATTTTTTGGTTTTCCAAATTTATTTTGTTTTTTTTTTCCTTATTCACATTCAAAGCTACAATCAATATTTGTGAATTTGCCCCTATCATATTTTAACTTTTATTAGTTAATTGATTTTTCAATCTCCATGAAAAGATAGTTTACAATAGTTTTGTAGGGTGTTGAGCTTCACATTTTCCCCTCCTTTTCTTCCCTACTCCAAAACATAAAACAATATAAAATGTGTTATACATGTAATAAACATATTTCCATATTAATCTTGTGAAAGAAGAATCAGTAACAAAGTGGGGAGGGAACCATGATAGGAGAAAAAGCATAAAACATGAAATAAATTTTTAAAATAGTACGATTTTTTGGGGGGGTCTTCTGGGGTGGAGCCAAGATGGCAGTGTGAAGCTAATCAGATAAATGAAGTCTCTACTCTGAATTCAAACAACAGATCCCACACTAGAAAAAGAGAAGATTCAAAGAAGTTTTTAACTGTAGACATCATGGAGGATCTTCACTGAAGGTCTAACTCTTTGGAGGGAAAGGGAAAGTAAAGTTAAGAGAGGAGGAGAGCTGAAAAGTCAATTAGAGGTATTTAGCCAAAGAGCAATCCAGTTCCCTGCAGATTAACAACAACAGAGGTCCTGGCAGCTAGAAAGCAAACCAGCAGGGAGGATTCCAGCCTCAAACAAAGTTTGGACACTGAGAACACTGGAGTAAAAGACAGGACTAGGTGGGGTATAAATAACTTCCTATAATCCAGGAGCAGAGCTAAAAAAACAAAGATGAGCAAAAAAAAACCCCTAAAAAGAATACTCACCATAGAAAACTACTTTATAGACAAAGATGATAACAATGCAATGTCTGAAGAAGAAAGCAGTGATAAAACATTCACAGGGGAATTATCAAAATAGTCTATAAATTGGATTTAAATACAAAAGCTCATCAAATAACTTAAAAAAGAATTTGAAAGGCAAAGAAAAGAGGAAGGATTATCTTTTTTTTTTTTTGCAAGGGAATGAATAGGGTAAAGTGGTTTGCCCAAGGCCACACAGCTAGGTAATTATTAAGAATCTGAGGCTGGATTTGAACTCAAATACTCCTGACCCCAGGGCAGGTACTCTATCCACTGAGCCACCTAGCCACCCCTGGAAGAATTAAAATGGAAAACAGAAATGAGTCATGCAGGAAATTTCTGAAAAATTAACCAAAGAAATCAACTCCACTAAAAGTAGAAATAACCAACTGGAAAATGAAACAAAAAAGCTAATTGAAGAAAATAAAACTCTTACAATGAGAATTAAAGAAATAGAAATCAATGAATCTACAAGACTATAAGATTCCATAAAACAAAAAAAAATGATTATAACTATAATTTGATGTGATTTGAGACAATGCTGCTTATGAAGCAATCAAGTAAGCAATCTGTGATATCTTGATAGCAATATGTGTTTATCAAGCAATCAAATAATACAATTGTGATTGATGATACCTGATTAATAGGATTAGAGCATTAGATAACACCTAGGGAAGAGGCACAAAGATTTATAATTTTAGAAGGAAAGAAGGGAGGTTGTAAATGCTGAGTAAATACTATCAATAGATTTAGCCCAAAGAGGGAAGAAGCTACATCCCCACTGGGGTTTAAAAATCTTTTCTAATCTAAAGGGAAGGGGAGAGACTAGGAAAGGGAAAGATAATGGAAGAAGGGACTGATGAAATGGAAGGCAAAGGTATAAATGAAAATAACTTTAAAGTTAATTTTTTCCAGAGTGATTAAAATGTTTTTATTAAGATATATTTAAAAAGTGGCACATGTCTTTCAAGGTGGGAGACAGGAGCTGGGAAATTCCAAAATACAAGCTCTTTTATGCACTCTGAAATGTTTGTTCCTGCCCCCTCATGCTAATCATAGGCTTGGCTAACAGATCTAATTGATACATTGGTTCCTATACATTTCTCCCACTTTTCTCATTATGCTAATGAGCAATAATAGCCAGATATTCTTGAGCATGCCCAAAGGAGAAGGTCAAGACTGGATTCACTTAAGCAGGTGGGGCAGTTTTTAATTAAAGGGTGGCTAAATCTTTAATGTTAACTCAGTATCTGCACATAGGCAACAATATAAGCAGACACTAGTCTTTGTAAAATAAACTTACAATCCTCCATTCACATTCTTATGGAACTCAAACACCCACATTTTCCTCACAATTATCCCCTTTTCTTTTATAAAAGGAATTTGGGGTTCCCCACCTTATTAGTGATTTCTTGCCTGAATCACAATCACATAACTACTGACTTTTCTTCTATCAAGATTTTGAATTCCTCATTATCAGAGACATTTTCCAGGTTTGTGAGGGAGTACATGTCAACTTTCTGATGTCTTTTACTGCTTGCCTATCAACATCTATCTTGATAGATTCAATTTACCACAAACTCTTCCTTCTCCAATCAACATATTTCTTTGCCTGGCTTAGCCAGCCTGCAAGTTGAGTCCCTAGCTGTCTAATTGGTAAATTTTCCACTACAACTTAGAATCTAATCAGAATATAAATTGGGGATCCATAGCTCCAACTCCCATCCAGGACCTTAAGTCAAGATAATAACTCCTTGGCCCACCCTTTGGACAAATAGGTGTAGGCAGTAGTCCCACAAATCCAATAATAACCCTTTAGTGCTGTTTGATCTTCCAGGAATATAGTTGGTCTTCTAGGAATATACTATCTATAGAGGATATAGTAAATACTGTTCATCTTTACTTTCAAGGGCCCTCTTCAATAAGCCATATAATCATCATGATAATTTCCAAAGTTGCTGTACCTCCTTCCACTGGCAAGTTTTTATACCTATGTCTTTAGATAGCTCTTCCTGCCTCCAAAATTAATCAACATAAATCCCTTATTTTTTGCCATTGCACCAACTCCAAGAATAGCTAATATATCGAGTGATGTTACTTAAATTATTTTTCTTACAATTAACCATTTCCATTCTTTCTTTGCAAGTCCAAACTAACTCATAATCACAGATTCCCTTAATAAGTTCCCCTAGATTGTGAATCTTCATAAAAGATTCAGATACCCTCATTACATCTCACATGAGTCTCAGTCCACCTACCTCCTTAAGTTGTACAGTCTAGAATATATGTACCCTGCTTCTGGTCATATCCAGACATTTGCTACTCCCCAAGAAAATATCTTGGCCAGACTGTTGTAAATAATGAACAAACTCAATCATATGTCACTGGTGTTTCTCTCCTCTGGATAAGAATTCTATGGCACAGTGCATTTCTGACCAGGGACTGAGAATCTAGGCCAGACTCAGGGAAATTGGCACCCAAGGCCAATTATTAAATTGTTGTGGACTATTGCTAGTCTAACAGTTAAACACACCAAAATACTTTGTCTTTGACCATTGACTTCTGTCAGCTATATTCTCCTCCCACTATTATTAATACACCATTGTCTAAATTAGACAAAAGACTCTCCCTAGATAAGATATACATACTAATGTAGGATATAATCATGCCAGCCAATAACCTCCCTCCTCTTTTCTCAATGGAGAATATCTTCTCCCTGCCTCTCCTCCTCTTTTCATAATGAGAGGGGTATAAGTAGGAGAGTCAGACTTACAGAATAAAGGGGAAATAAAAGATACATATCCCCTGACTACACAATATACACATAGGCAAGAGATGGTAGAGGTGAAATTGTCCAGTGCCTCTCCTTCTGTCTTCCATTTTCTTCTCCCCTGGAGACTTCCAAAGTCCTTCTGCATCTTCTGAATCTATTCCAAAAAGTCCTCTCCAGCTCAGGTGACTTGTTATGATCTTCTCTTCTGGTAAAGAAACAGCTTAACATTTTACTTAGATCAAAACACATGTTTTTATCAGAAAACAATGAGATTCTGGAGTTTATTACAATTTCCATTTTGCCTTATTGCCATATTGAGGCACATGCTTCACTTTAACACAATAAACTTCCATCAGTGTTTTATTACACGAGCAAATTCCCAATGAGAATGATCACATTGACTTAAGTTTATGACATATACATTCAACAGTCATCATAGTGCAAAGAGTACCCAGCATATGATTTAAATATAAAACAATCTCAAACATTGCTATCATCGCAATAATGACTCAAACATTTTCAACAATGGGGATAATATTATCCCCAATACAATTATCTGACTCACATTCTTTTCCCTAAACTAGACCTTGAAACTGTAATCATCCTAAGAATTTCCCATTCTTCTCTTTAACTAAATACCCCCCTCTAAATTAAAATTCATGAACCTTAATTCCTATCTTAACATGTAGCTGAAAACAGTTGTCAGAGCCATATACTTAAACCTATCTCTGGCTTTTAGATCTAAATCATCTAAAACTTCTTTTTCTGTTTTGCTTAGAAACTATAAAGATCTAGGACATTGTTGGTAAATTCCTTTATAGATATAAGTATTGATTGTCAGTGGCGAGACAGAAGTCATGTGTGAAGCCAAATGCCTTATGACAGATTTATTCTTCCAAGTGAGACATTATCCAAATGTCATTTTGTGGAAATCAAGTCAAAAGGGTACAGCCTCAGGTCATCCTGAGAAGCCACCCCTTCAGTTGTACATCCCTGTCTGTGACATCTTTAGTCCACTATTTTCCTTGGCTCCAAGGACATGACATTAACCCAGTTGTCCTTTTTTTTGTTGACCATCTTGGTATCTGACATAAAAAAGAGAAAATTGATTTAAAAAATCCATGATCTAAAAAATTGTGTTACCTAACTAAAACTTCCAGTGAGTACAATTCACTAAATTCCAATTATACTCTTTATTGGGTCGCAATTAATGACTCCCCTGCCTAAGGTTCTTAGTGTCCTTCCTGGGTCCTTGCTAAAACCAGGAATTCTAACTATGCCCAACCCTACACACTTCAAATCCTGGCTCTTCCTAGAAACATCCATTTGTATGAAATCATATCTACTCTATCTCTCTATAAAGATAAGATATAAGAATACATTTCCTCTGCTCTGCTCATTACTAATGAGCAAGAATAGCTAGATCTCCTTGAGCATGTACAATTGAGAAGGTCAAGACCCTATTAAGTTAAAAAGAGGTAGAGAAATCAAGATGAAGAATCTTGATGAAAGCAGTTCCTCTCAGAAGTTCAGAGAGTGAGGACAACTGGATTAGAACAGCAGTGGACAATATTATCCCCATCCAGAGGAAGAAAAATAAAGTAAAGCAAAACAGATCCACAAAAAAAGCTTCAGAATCTGATGAACACTTAATAAAATGTATCTCTTAAATATCTCTTCCCTGAATTCTAATTCCTCCTACTGAAAGCAACTAATTTGTAAACACGTTTATCAAAAATATATATGTTGGGGCAGCTAGGTGGCATAGTGGATAAAGCACTGGCCCTGGAGTCAGGAGTACCTGGGTTCAAATCAGGTCTCAGACACTTAATAATTGCCTAGCTGTTTGGCCTTGGGCAAGCCACTTAACCCGGTTTGCCTTGCAAAAAAACCTAAAAAAAACCCATATATATGTTCAATGCCAACCTGACTGCTGCTGAGAGGAGGTGGGTGGAAAGGGAGGGTGGACAGAAATTTTGTAATTTAAAAAGATACATGTGCATATGGATGAAAATAAATAGATGAATGAATGAATTAATTAATTAAAAAAGAAAATAGTAAGCTTTGTTTTGCATTCAGATTCTATTTTCTTTCTCTGGATGTTGATGGTATTTTTCATTACATAACCTTGATTATTGCACTGCTTAGGTGAGGAAGTCCATTATAGGAGATTATCACAAAATGTTGCTATTTACTTAGCATCCTTTATAAAAAGTTTTTCAGACTTTTTAGAAATCCTGCCCTTGAGGATTTCTTTTGGAACAATAGTACTTCATCACATTTATGTACCACAATTTGTTCAACCATTCCCCTATTGATGGGCATTTCTTCACTTCCCAATTCTTAACCACTACAAAAAGAGCTGCTATAAATATCTTTGTACATATGGTTTTTGCCATTTACTGTTATCTCTTAGGATTTAAAATTTTCTCCATTCCTTTTGGTCTTGAATGTTTTGGTTTTATATTTTTTAAAAATAATTTAATATAATAAAATTTTCCATTTTATTGATGATTTTGGCAACATTAAATTTAAAAAATTTGCTTTAATATAAGTAATGCTGACAAGCTGAGGAGGAAAAGAGAAACCTGGAAAAATAATTTTCACAGCTAGATGTTCTGATAAAGGTCTGATATCTAAAATATATAGAGAGAATTGAATCAAATTTACAAGGTTGCAAGTCATTCCCCCAATGTTAAATTGTCACAGGATATGAACAGAGAGTTTTCAAATGAAGAAAATCAAAATATATTTGCACATATAATTATATTAAAATGGTCCAAATCATTACTGGTTAGACAAATGAGAATTAAAATAACTATGAGATATCACATCACACTTATAAGATTGACTAAGATGACATAAAGGGAAAATGATAAATATTGGAGAGGTTATGGGAGGATTAAGATATTATGGCACTCACTGAAGCTGTGAACTAATCCAATCATTCTGAAAAGCAATATGAAAGTATGCTCAAAGAGCAATAAAAATGATCATACCTTTTGACTCAGCAGTGTTCTTACTAGAACTATGTCCAACAGAAGTAAAAAAAAAATTAGAAAATTCCAACATGTCCCAAAATATTTAAAAGAGCTTGTTTTGTAACAGAAAAATTTGGAAATTGAGAGGATGTCCATCAATTGGGGAAATTGATGAAGAACTTGTGCTATATGGATGTTATGGAGTACTATTGCTCAGTGAGAAAACATGCATGATCATACTTACAGAACTATGGAAAGATTTACATGAATTGATGCTGAAGCAAGAGAGTAGAACTAAGAGAACACTGTTTCCATTAATAACATCGATGCAACTCCTCTCAGCAGTTAAGATACCTAGCACAACCATGGAAGACCTGTTATGCACAATTCCACAGTTATTCAGGGTAAATAAAAAAAAAACAGACAAACAAACAAATTGCCGAATCTGAATGGATATTATGCTCACTTTTGAAAAAAATCTTATTTTCTTCTTTATTAATTCATGGTTTTCTTTTTTTGCCCTTAGTTCTTATCCCTCATACGCAAAATGACTAATATGTAAACTTTCAAATGCAAATGGTTTTGTACAACTTTTACAAGAGTATCAGAGAGGAGGGTGGTGGCAGTAGAAAAAAGTCCAATATAATGATATAAGTGGATGAATGTTGAAAAATTTTTGTAACATGTAATTGGAAAAATAAAATTTTTAAAAATTATGAATTATTCATTTTCACTTCATAATGTTCTATATGTCTTGTTTGGTCATAGACTCCTCCACTATTCTTTGTTCTCCTAACTGACTTAGGGTGTCATTTTTTTTGTCTAAATCTTGTACCCCTTTCAATCTTACCATTTTATATGGTGTGAGATGTTTATGCCATACTATTTTCAGATTTTCCCAGTAATTCTTGTTAAAAGTGGATTTCTTATACCAGAAACTGGAATGTCTGGTTTTATCAAAAAATAGAGTAATATGGTCATTTACTGCTATTTATTTTGTATTAATCTATCTGACTAATCCACCACTTTTTTTCTTGGCCAGACCCAAATTTTGATTAGTTATTTTATAATATAATTTTAGATTCAGTACTGCTAGTCTGTCTTTCTTTACAAATTGATCTTCAATTATGAGATGCAATACATAAAAAGGTAAACAGGTATAAAGAAAAAAATTATTTTATTCAGTACCATTATTCTGGTTATATTCCTATCTGGGAGGATGATAATTATAACTCTTGAACTATATCTCAAGAAAGTTTGGGGATAAGTTGATTTTGATGGAATGATTTAAAAAATATTTAAGACATTAAAACATAGATTTTACTTGGCTGGGAGAAAGGGAGATGTAGAATGGGCTAAATTATATCATAAGAAGAGGGACAAAGCACCTTTTACTGTAGAGGGAAAGATGGAAAGGGGTAAGAGTAGCTTAAATATTACTTTCAAAGGATTTGACTAAAACAGGGAATAACATGTATACTCTCTTGAGTTTATAAATCTATCTTACCCTTAAGGCAGTGAGGGGATTCAGTTGCTTCCCAACAGTTAGGTTATATGTTGTGTTTTGTGAATGGGTTGCCATTTGAATCCCACCACTGCCTTCAGGTATTCAGAGAGGAAAGGAAGAGAAGTGAAGGAAAGACTGATAGAGGGGAGGGGGAAAAAGAAGGGGGAAGGGGAGAGAGGAAAGAAAAAGGAAGTGGACTGATAGAAGATGGCATATTGAGGGACAAGGTAATAAGAAGCAAAACACTGGTAAGGAGAGATAGGGTGAAAGGAGGGGAAAAGGTACTAATGGAGGAGAAATAGGATGAAGGGTATTATAACCATGAATGTGAATTATATAAACTCTCCCATAAAATGGAAGTGGATACCAGAGTGGATTAAAAACTGTAATCTTATAATATGCTGTTTGCAAGAAACACATTTGAAGCAGAAAGAGATACACATAAAATGGAGGTAAAAGGCTATAGTAGAACATACTAAGCTTCAGTTAAAGTTAAAATAAAATTAGAGGTAGTAATACATATCTCAGACAAAGCAAAGGCAAAAACGGATCTTATTAAACAGGAGAAGGAAGAAAACTATATCTTCCTAAATGTACCATAGAAAATGAAGTAATTTCAATATTAAACAAATATATACCAGGTGGCATAGAATCCAAATTCTAAATGGAGTAGGTAACTATAGAAAGATATAGAGAGCAAAACTATACAGTTAGGGGACCTAATCTCCCTTTAACATTTAGATAAATCTAACTACGAAACAAACAAGAAACAAGTTATGGAATACAATAGAATTTTAGAAAAAGTTAGATTTGATAGACTTCAGTCTCTCTTTTCAACCAATTCCTGATACTTTATCTTTCCCGCTTACCCTTCTATTACTCATTTTCATCACTCCTCTAAAAATCCCTCCATTATCTATTCACATCAATCTGTGGGATTGGGTGAGGGAGGGTTCCCATATTGATATCAGGTACTGAGGGCCTTTCTTGAGCTAAAATGCCTAACATTCCACATTAGCAAGCCCTGCTGGTTTTGTATTATTTTTACTTTTACACCCCATTTTCAAGAGATAATTTCACCTTTAAACCTTTTCATACTCAATTTTGCTTTTTTTAGAATCACCTTATTATATATAACTCATATATAACCCCAATATTTCTATTAAGCATTGATTTGTTGTAGTCCTTTGTTATCAAAGATCAAAATGACATCATTCTGTTTGTGACAAATTACAATGTGGCTGACTGTTGCTGATTAGACCAATAAGAGCTCAGATAGCTTTACCACAAGTTGGACACAAATTTATGTATGCCACATTTCCTTTGAGTTTCTTCAATTCTGCCTTCCTCATAGAGTGTAGTACCCTCACTGATGAGAGAATGCCATCCAGGGTGTACCTGTGCCAGTGTCTCCCAAGCTGCACATTCAGTTCTAAAGTTCTTCAATGAGACCTTCAGGGTGTCTCAGAATTGCTTCTTCTGACTCCTTTGTGAGTTTTCCAAAAATGTTTTTTTGATAAGCATATATCTATCATTCTAACAATGTGTCCAGTCCATCTTAGTTGAACTCTCTATGCTAATGTGGAATGTTAGGCATTTTGGGTCAAGAAAGGACCTCAGTGTCTGGTATCTTCTCCTCCCAGTTGATCTTCAGAATCTTCTAAGACAATTTAAATGGAAGTGATTCAGTTTCCTGTCATGGAGCTGGTAGACTGTCCAGGTTTCACAGGAAAGCCAGCACAATGACTCCGTATACCATCAGTTTGGTAGTCAGTCCTAATATCTCTTCTCTCCCATACTTTCTTTTGGAGTCTCCCAAATACTGAGCTAGCTTTGGAAATGCGAGTGTCAACCTCATTGTCAATGTGTACCTCCTTGGAAAGGACATTGTCAAGGTAAGTGAACTTGTTCATAGTTCTCAAAAATTCTCCATTTTCTGTAATCATTGGTTCTACATATGGTTGGTGTGGTGCGAAAATTGTGACTTGAGTATGAGGTTATTTTAAAAGTAGGATAGAGAAAGATAAAAAGAAGCAATTATTTCACAAAAAAGAGAGATTGAAAGGAAGAACTAAAATAAGGTAAACAGGTGGGTGTGGAGTACTGATAAAGGAAACTTAGTCCCATTTGGATTGAAGAGGAAACAAAGTATACATTTGAAAACTTCAATATAGGCCTAGAATATTAGGGGTTAAGGTGAGGCTGGGACTATTAAGAAGAAGAATGGATAGGTGGCATAATGGATAAAGCACTGGCCCTGGAGTCAGGAGTACCTGGGTTCAAATCCCGTCTCAGACACTTAATAATTACCTAGCTGTGTGGCCTTGGGCAAGCCACTTAACCCCGTTTGCCTTACAAAAAAAAGATATATGGAATAAGATTAGGAGGATGGAAGGGAGAATATAAAGGAGAGAACTTTTGAAAGGGGTGGGTAAAGTGAGTAATAAGATTGCAAGGAAAAAAGAAAAGGTACCTGGGATAGAGTAAAAAGAGGCTATGAGAAGGTTAATAGTGAGCACAACAATATGGAGAAAAATTAACAAAGAATAAATAAAATTTGTCAAATCTATTAAAATATGAGTCATTATTTCAGGGACTCGTGCGAGACAAAATGGCAGAAAAAAGCTATAAATCACCTCCAATATTTACCACCAAATAACCATGAAATAATACCCTGAAAAAATACTGAAATAGCAGCAGAATCAAAAAGAGGGAGTGAAAGAAGTTTTTAACCCAAAAAACTTGGAAGATCTCAAGTTTCCCACTCAGTCAAAAGACGAACACATTCCAGGCAAGAAATTTTCCAGTATGTCAGCAATATGCCCCACCGCAGTAAACCAGGAGGTGATTGCGCCCAAATGTAGTCTAATAGTCAAATTCCAAGATCAAAATCATAACCCCCCAAATTTGACCTCTAATATGTCCTCATGCAACTCATATTAGCCAGGAGAGTGAGTAAAATCTACCTCTAAGAACTACTACACATGCTTCAACAAGGTCCTGGATAAAAAAAAGTCAATCCCTAGTGATCAGACAGGTGTATATACTTCAGTATAGTCCTGGGGAAATGAAGAAATACTGACTTCAGCACATGGCAAGAACCACCATTAGGATCCCAACTCAGTACCAGATTCCAGAGTCATGCAGGAATATCAATTAACTTCCCCTTGATATCATATTCTCTCAGCATGACACAAGATACAATGTCACCCCATGGGGTAGGGTAACAACAGTTCAGCACCATGTAAATAAACAGGGCCAATAGCCCCTGGCATAAAAAGCCTGAGACTGTCCCATTCACTCTGGGAGCAGAGCTCAAATTTAAGGGAAAACAAAAAGGTCAAATAAATGAGCAAAATAAGAACAAAAGATTATCTGACCATAGAAAATTATTATGGTGACAGAAAAGATCAAAATTTAGACTAAGGAGATTACAATGTTAAAAACAATTGGTAAACCTACAAAGAAAAAAGGGAAGTAACTTCAAGCTAGAAAGAAATCATGGATGAGCTCAAAAAAGAGCTTAAAAATCATAATGTAGAGGTAGAAGGAAAATTAGAAAAGAAATGTGATGCAAGAGCATTATGAAAAAAATCCAACATCTTGCAAAAAGAAGATTGATTGCTTAAAAATTAAGATCGGCCAAATGATAAAAGAGGGACAAGAGTTAATGGGAAAAAAAACAACATAAAACCTTAAAAATTGGAATTGGCTAAATGAAAGTTAATGATTATATCAATCAAACTAATTCAAAAGAGTAACAAATAAAAATAAAAAAATAGCAGTGTGAATACAACTAGCTTTCAAATGAATTCCAGAGAGACAATGTCAGAATCATTGAATTACTTGAATGCCATATTAAAAGAACAACAAAAACAACAACCTAGAGACAATGTCTTTCAAGAAATTGTCTAAGAAAAATGCTCAGATATCCTGAAGTTAAATAGGAAAAAAAACTGGCTTTAAATCTACTTCTCACCTAAGGGAAAGGAACTCAAAATAAAAGGAACATTATAGCTAAATTTCAGAACAATCAGGTCAAAGAAAAAGAAATGCTGAAAATTTCCAAAAGGAAACCAAATATTAGGAATCCACAATTAATATTATTTAGGATTTAAGAGCTGCAACATTAAAGAATCAGAATTCTTGGAGCATTATATTATGGAAGAAAGAGTAGCTTTCGAAACAACCAAGAATCACCTACCCAGTAAAATTAAACATAATGCTTCAACGGAAAACGTGGTCATTCAATGAAAAAGAAAGAGATAAAAGAATTTTTAAGATTAGAATTGAAGCAAAATTTTGATCTCCATTGTCAAGACTCGAGAAATCTAAAAACATAAAAATGAAAAAGAAAACATAAAGGATTCTGTGGAGTTTAATTGTTTATATGCCTATATGGCAAAATGATACTAAATTATTTTTAATATATTTTTATAAAATTTTTGATACTCACAATTTTTAAAAATTTTAATATTGATAGTACAATTAGAAGGAATATTCATAGAAGTACAGATATAAGGTGAATTTGAGAGAATGACATTAAACTAAGGGATGAGAAAGAAGATTGCATAATTTCACAGAAGAGGCATACAAAACAATATTAAATAGAATAATATAAAATGATTGCTATTCCTTGAATCTTACTCTCATTTGGTATTGGTTTAAATAGAGAAAAATACACAAACTCAGTTGAACATAGAAATCTTTCTTACTCAACAGGGAAGTAGGAAGGAAGAGATTAAGTAAAGGGGTAAGGGACTAACAGAAAAGTGGGAAGATCAGGAGAGAAGGGAAAGAGAGATGAAGAGAAACAGGACAAAATAGGATGGAGGGAATTATCCAATTAATAGTCATAATAATGCATGTGAATGAGATGAATTTTCCCAGAAAACTGGAATCAGATAACAAAGCGTATTAAAAATCAGAATCCTCTAATATGTTATTTACAAGAAGAAAGCTTGAAGCAGAGACATTTTCAGAGTAAAGTAAGTCCCTATACCAAATTAAGGTCAAAATGGGTACAGGATTTAGATATAAAAAGCAGTACCACAGACAAATTAATAGACCAAAATTACTCTAATAATCTTATCTATGGAAAAGGGATAGATTTATGATCAAAAAATAATTAGAGTACATTGTAAACTGCAAAATGAATTATTTTGACTATATTAAATTAAAGAGTTTTTGCACTAATAAAAACAATGCTGCCAAAATTAGAAGGAAAGCAGAAACCTTTCACAACCAGGGGTTCTGTTAAAGGTCACATTTCTAAAATGTATAGAGAATTGCATCAAAGTTATAAGATCACAAGTCATTTTTCAATTGATAAATGGTCCAAGGATATGAACAGAGAATTTTTAAATGAAGAAATTAAAGCTATATATAATTATATGAAAAAATGCTCCAAACATTATTGATTAGAGAAATGCAAATTAAAATAACAATGAGATTATCTCACAACCATTAGATTAACCAAGTTGAGAAAAAGGGAAGATGATCAATGGAATATGGAAGATAATCAATGTGGAAGGACTTGGACATTGATACATTGCTGGTGGAGAGGTGAATGGATCTAATCTTTCTGGAGAGCAATATGGAACTACATCCAAAGAGCAATAAAACTTTGACCCAACAATTCCAATTCTAGGTCTATATCCAGAAGAAATTTAAGATATGGGAAAAATCCTACATCTTTCAAAATATTCATAACAGCTCTTATTTGTAGTGACAAACAACTGGAAATGGAGGGGATGCCTGTCAACTGGGGAATGGCTAAACAAGTTATGGTACACGAATACTATGAAATATTAATTTTCTATAAGAAATCATAAATGGTCCGTCTCTAGAGAAGAATGGGATGCCTGAGCGAAGGAAGTAGAACTAAGAGAATAATTTGCACATCATCAACATTATGAGATCAACAACCTTGATGATAAAAAACTCCTCTGGACAGTGCAGAGAGCTAGGACAACTGTATTTGACTCTTATAGACTATATTATCCCCAACCAGAGGAAGAAAAATAAAACAAAACAAAGCACACAGAAAAAAAGGCAACCATTCTGAATCCAATGAATACTTTATAAAAATTATCTTTTATGTATCTCTTTCCCTCAATACTAATTCCTAATACAAAAATTACTCATTTGTAAATATGTTCAACAAAATATGTATGTAAAATCCTAACCTAACTATCCCTAAGGGGAGGGGAAGTGGGAAAGGCGGTTGGAGGGAAATTTTGTAACTTGGAAATATGCATGGCCAAATGGAAGAAAATAAATTTTAAAAGTTTTAAATTTTTAAAAAATAAATGTAAGGGATTTGAAGAGATAGCAATGTTGATTGTAGTAAATTAAAGCAAAAATATACCTAATTAAAAATTTAGGGTATGATACCATATTCTGTTAAAGGATACCAAAGACAATGAAATTATATCATTACTAAAGATATATGCTTCAAGTGATAAAGCATCTAGATTCCTAAAGAACACAAATGAATTATTGATTCATGACCAAATAACAAATAAAGAGCATAGCAAAGTATACAATAAATAATTTTATTATGTAAAATTAAAAATATTTTCTCAATCAAACCCAATGAAAACAGGATTTTTAAATAAACTGAGACACCATCTTTCCAGATAGTGTTTCTGATAAAGGTCTTATTTCTCAAATATATAGAGAGATCTTAATTTAAAAGAATAAAATGTCATTCCCCAATTAATGTATGTTTAAAGGTCATGTCCAGGCAATTTTCAGAAGAAAAAATCAATATTATCTATAGACAAAGAAAGACGTGCTCTAAATCACTTTTGATTAGAGAAATAACGTTAAAAAATTCTGAGATACTAGCTCACATCTATCAGATTGACTATTATGACATGAAAGAATTGATCAATTCTGGAATGTATGTGGGGGAACTTAGACACTTATTTACTATTGGTATATGCCTGAACTCATCCAACTATTCAGGAGAGCAATTTGGAACTATGCCCCCAAAGTTATAAAATTGTGCATATCATTTGGTTCATCAATACTATTCCTAGGTCTTTATCGCAAAGAAAATAAAAAAAAAGAATCTACAGGTACAAAAATATTCATAGCAGCCCTTGGAAATTGAAGGGATATCCATCAATTGGGAAATGGTTGAACTAGCAATGGTATATAAATGTAAGGAAATATAATTCTGCAATAGGAAATGATGATCAAGCAGATTTCAGGAAAATCTGGAAATAGTACAAACTGAGGCAAAGTGAAATGCATATAACCAGGAAAAAATTGAACACAGTATAACTACCCATAATGTGTGATGATCAACCATGAATGACTCAGTTCTCAGCAACACAATAACTGAAGGTAAGTAGAAAGGACTAATGAAGGAAAATGGTATTCACATCCAGATAAAGAACTAATTGACTTTGTGTACAGATGGATATAATTTTCCAATTGACAAATGATCAAAGACTATGAACAAGCAGATACTCAATGAAAAAAATCTAAGCAATTTAAATTCATACGAAACATTCTAAATCATTATTGATTAGAGAAAATACAGAATAAACCAATATTGATATATTTTTTATTTACCTGATTGGCTACAATAATAGAAAGGGAAAGTGATAAATGTTGGTGAGGATGTGGAAAAATAAATAATTATCTTCATTATCATTTGTACTTCACCCTTATGCCTTTTCTAGTGTATTGCATTACCTAAACATTTTTCTTTTATCTTTAAACATGTTCTTTCTGGTGATATTTTCATTGTAAAGGGGACTTCCTGAAGACCCAGTGATTCAATCATGGAATTCTCTCCTTGTGGAATTATAAGAGCATTAACATGACAGTGGAGAAGTTATTTAATGAATTTAAATAATCTTAGTATCTTTGCACATTACTATCTAGTAATTGGGAAGTTTCTGGAGTCAGAAAACCTGAGCAGTTAGGAATCTAGTGGCAGTAGTACAAAACTTTATCATTAAAGAGGCAAGATGTCAATAACATTGTAGATTCAGCAAGCATGGAGAAGGAAGTACCAATTTACCAATTTCTAGGGAGTAATTCTCTAATCCAGCACACGTTTTTACATTCATAGGTGACTAACTAACCTAGCTTCTTGTTATTTTTTTAAATTGCTAATGAGCTGGATCATGGTGCCACCTTGAGTGACAGTAAAGCAACATGCACAAACCCCAAAAATGTAGGACAGAATGATTGGAAGAAAAAAATCAGTTTGAGTCATATTCTGATGGGCTTTAAGTGTCAGAAAAGTTTGTTTGCTTTTCCTATCTTAGTGGATGTTAAAAATAAACAAAAAAAACCTTGCAATTTCTTGATCGATGTTAAACATGTGTTATCAGTTTTATTCTCTCCCAAATCTCATTCATTCAATGAAGCATTATAATATATTAAATTGTAATATTGTATTTGTTCTTTATTCTTGGTGTATCTACAGTACTATAGGATTGCTACTTTTCCAGATAAAAGCCTAATTGCATTAATTCCTGGATCACATCTGGCTCCCTAAATCTTGAACTTTTGATTTTCATTCTTTCATCTTACAGTTTCTATTACAAAGATCAAGAGTTCTTAGGTTACATAAAATTTTTGCTTATTGAAATTATAGATCTCATCCTCTTATTGTTTCTAGTTCACCACTGAGGTTATGTGAACTGTTTATCCCCCCAGAATAGTGGTTTCATCTGTTTGATCAATGCCAATTGTTGGAGGTATCTAATGACCCAGTAAAAACCCAAAATATACATGGTGAGGGTCCTGTTTCCAACTCCCAACAGTTTCTTTATTGTCCCCTTTAGTTAGAGGGCCCTTGGTAGCTGTTTTCATGTCCTCTGTAGTATTTTTTCTTTATATTCTTTTGAAAAATGGACTCTCAGGGATACATAGCACTTAAAGGATATGAAGTCATTACATTCCTACTAAAATACTGCAAGACACCAGAGTTTTGGGAGTTCTCTAGTGGAAGTGACTTTCAAATGTTCTAAAGAGTGTCGAAGATTACCTTAATGGTCAAAGGTTACCTGGACCTGAATTAGGAAATATTTATTTTGTACATTATTCCTAGGAGTTCTTGCCCTCTTTCTGGTGAAGGCAATTGAATTGGAAGGATAAAGTCTAAGGGTATATCATTGAATAGTGGTGTAGAATGTATGAACAGGCTCAGTAAAGCAAATTGCTTTACTGAAAATCTGATTAAGTTACTTACCATCTAAATGAGAATGTCATTTAGCAGTTTAGTGCCCCAATTTTCTTTGTTATACCTGGCTAATAATACTTGTACTATTTTCCTTACAGTATTATTGTGAGAAAAGCATTTGGCATAAATGTGACATACCATTCCTTTCATATCAAGTTATTCATATTAAGATCCACGGTTATTTTTGGTGCTCTTGTTTAGTCTTCTCTGTCATGCCTGACAATCCATGACCCCATGTGAGGTTTTCTTGGCAATGATCCTGGGGTAGTTTGCCATTTCCTTCTCCAGTTCATTTTAAAGATGAAGAAACAAGACAAAACAGAATTAAGTGGCTTGCTTAGGGTCACACACTAGTAAGTATATGAAAACAAATTTGAATTCAGGAAGATGAGTTTTACTGTCTCCTGACTGGGCTCTTCAACTGTTCTACCTAGTTGCCCCAAGAGCTCTATAGGTAACAGATTGAGCAGTACTGAGATTTGTGGGGGAAAGTTGGCTTTGATTTATTAGTTGTGTGATGTTAGGCAAGTGATTTCCCTCTCTGTATCTATTTTCTCATCTGTAAATATAAATTTTATCTACCTTCATTTTTTTGTAAAATTTTAAGTATTATAGAAATGGAAGGTCATTTTTAATTCTAAGTTTAACAATAATTTTCAACTTTTGTTGCAGAAAAACACATCTTAGAGTTTAATATTTCTTTTTGTGGGAAGATTCAGTGGTTTTCCCTCATCCTACTTTTTCTATAAATATTTAGATGTGGCAAGATGAAAGTAGCATATTCCATTATGTGTAAAACAAAAATTTTTTCAAAGGGGGGAATTTTAATTGGTTGTTGTGGTGGGTGTTAGAAAGAAACAGGTTAAAAAAAGGAGCAGGTAACAATGTAAAATTTGTGTTGCTAAACAAGAAATATATTATTTTTAACTGAAAAGAAGTTGACTTTCCCCAAATCTGAGCTCTAATCCTTTCCCTTTTCAGTAGCACCAGCTTTTAATGCTGAGAACAGTAGATGGCAGTAGAGTCATAAGAATGGGATGACGTTTCATCCTTATTACTCTTTATAATTCCATGAGTCTTGATGCCAAAGTGGTTAGGGGTGGGGTCTTTAGTCCTTGATCTCAAACACACAACAGGAATTTTTAAGATGATAAATGGCTCTGAGATAATAATGACGAAAATTAAATTTTTCATATGTCCTATTAAATAATACTTAGTTCCTTCTGTGAAGCCCAATATGTCCAACTCACCCATATCCAGAGCCCAGTTTTCTTTACTAATCCAAAGATTCTGAGAAAGTACTTGACTTGGAATGAGAGGACATAGATTTAAATGCATGTTCTCTGATTTGCCATCTCTGAGATCATGAGCCGTGTACTTGTCACTGGTTTTCAGGCTCCAAAAATTATTGAACTCAATGATTTCTGGTATCAATTCCAGTTTTACATCAAGGATACTATGACCCTTGTTGTATCTAGTTTGAACATAAATTGCTATTATTGTAATATCTTCTAGTTGTATCTTATCACACAGCTTTTGCATCTTGTGTTCCTAAGATATCTGAAGTAATCCTTTTTACTTAAGAGATAGCTGTTGTAGAGATTTTTAGAAGTGCATTTTTTTAACTTTATGTTTAAATGCATTGATTTCTAAAATTCGAGTAATTTCTGATAGAATCTTTGTCCCAATTGATGAATTTTAAAAGATAACAAAAACTGTCTCAATTTCAATGACTTCCCATCATCTCACAGCTGAGAAGTAAGAATTTTGACCAAAACCCCTGATTCCCTGGATGGAGTTTATGATGCCACTAAACCTATCATTTGGAACCAGCTTTGAAATAAATAAAATTTTAGACCACTACACTATTACTCTATACTTTCCTGCAGTAGATAAATGAAACAAATATGAAAGCATACTAGATTTATTACAGAGAAAATGGTCCTTTTAAACAATTCAATTCACTTCCAGAAGCATTTAATTAGAATATGTTGCATTCATAGAACACTACACAGATGTAGAAGGCACAGAAGTTAAACTCAATGACCTATAGTTCTCAAAAAAACATTTTATTCCTTGTCTTTACTTAATCCTCTTGGTAAAATAGAAAGAACACTAACTCTGGATTGAAAATTTATTTCTGAAGTTTACATCACATATACCTTGGGTAAATCTTTTAACTTTCTCAGATCATAGCTTCACCATATGTAAAATATGGCAATATTAGTTAGTCTCTGACATCTCATCTAATTATCCCTTCTAACTCTAGAACCATAGTTCTATGATTATCTTTGTGTTTGCACCTAAATTTCATCATATCAGTTAAATTTTAAGCAACATTATGAAAGGAACCATGTTCAAATTTAAAATCTATAAATATCAATCAAATACCAAAATAGTGGAAACTAGACTATACTTAGGAGATATTATATGCAAGAACTACTTCTTATTTTTATTTTTTACTATTTCTGTGACCTGGGGAAATCAATGGCTCCAGATTTTCAGTTTCCTTCTCTATGAAATGAAGTCAATTGACTACATAATATCAAATCACCTTAAACCCACAAACCATATGGAAATAAATTGCATGTGTAAGTTCTATTACAGTTCTACATTGATAGATCTTGGTAATATGGAGATAGCATTGCATTCTTGAAGGCTAAATCAATGGTGCACCAGCCATGGCATGCTCTACTAAGTCAGGA
Organism: Macrotis lagotis; assembly: GCF_037893015.1. Lineage (NCBI taxonomy): Eukaryota > Metazoa > Chordata > Mammalia > Peramelemorphia > Peramelidae > Macrotis > Macrotis lagotis. The sequence continues at coordinate 315,529,059 of NC_133666.1, read as the reverse complement.
ATGTTCTGATAAATAACAAAACCCACATTTCTTTTTTCTAAAATCCAGATAAGTATGGTGATTATTCTTATTTGAATGCTGTTTGTAAAGTGATATTTTTTCAGTTACAAAAATTCACAAGACTGTTTATTAAGGTTTGAAGAAATTGAATCCTCTTGGTAGAAAGAGGGTTCATTGACACTAAAGAAATTATGTATATTTGAAGAACTCAACGATGCAAAAAGCAAATTGTTAGGTGCTTACTTTCTTCAGAATCTAGAATGGAGCAAGAGTTATGTAAATGTTCCATAAATAATTATGGATTTTTGATTGATTAATGGCATACATAGCTTTCTTCTCATTTCTAATCCTTGTACTTACTATTTATTTCCCCTTCTCCTTTTTCCCTACAATTGGATACAGAAAGCATTAATGCAAAAATCAATTTGTATTAGCAACTTCTCAAATCATATTCCTATTTTATTAGGATGTAATTTTATGAATATGGTAGAAAAACCTTTCTCTCTAAATGAATTCTGCTTCAAATGCACTCATTATAAAACTTTCAAATCTCATTAGCTAAACCAGTCATTAAAAATACAATGATAATAAAGTACAACGGAAAACTGCTGACAAGATTAGATTTGGGTAACTTTTATATCTCAGCAAAGGGAAAAAGGTGCTTTTAGAGTAAATTTAAAAGCATTTATGATACAAATAATATAGATTTTTCACCTATATGCCCAAAATTATTTTAGAAGATTCTGACTTCCTTCTAAAGTTGAAGGTAAAGATTTGCAAAATGAGTGGGTTAAATTTATCAAGGAAATGTTAGCATCCGCATTTTTAAGAGATGAACATTTTCAATTATAGTTTAGTGTGAAGTCTATCCTGTTTCAAAGATGCTTTCATTCACCCCATCAGTCATGGAATATGATTTAGACCTTTGCATATATAACAGTGCTTAAAATCTTTACTTCTTAGGAATGGCCCAGGTTTCAGATAATTCTTATTTCTTTGGCATTTTAAGAGATTTCATGTTGACTTTCATATATATATATATATATATATATATATATATATATATATATATATATGTGTGTATATATATATATAATCTTATTTTGTTTTCAAAGCACATCTGTGTTGAAAGGGAGAGGAAGAGGAAAGTCAAGGCTATCCTATATTAAGCAGGAAGCAATAGATCTAAAAAGAATCAAATATTTGGTATGTGTGCATATATACATATATGTTTATATATTTATATTTATGTACAAAGCTAATCTGATAAACTAATTCACAGAACATATTCATATTGGTATCATCTGGTCAGTTCCTACTTCGTGCTAGACAATTAACTTGAAAGGGTCTACTAGATTATCTGAATCTTAATTACTTTATATGGAAAATATAAACAATAATATTTCCATCATAAATCTCATAGTGTTATTGAGGAAACAAGGAGGGCAAACTTTACAACACTGAATTAATATGTACTTTAAAGACTAATATTATATTTATATAAGTATTAATATAGTCCTCAACATTAGTTTTGTTGAATGATCATCCCATGTGTCATTCTTTGAAAGTAAAGTGACTGAATTCCTATAATGGAATTTTCATACATATTGAGAAGGCAGCATGGTGGGAAACAACCTTTTTTTTTAAAAGTACTTTTCATTTTACATTTTGTAGGTCAAACAGTATTCTTTCTATTGAAAAAGACAACTCCAATACAAATTATGTTCAACATTAGGAACTCTTCCCAATTTTTTATAATTAATTTTTCCTACTTTTCTGCAGTTTTTTCCAAAATTAATCACTGAAGCTGAAGGCTTCTCCAACCTTCATAAGAAAGGACCAACCTTATTTTCCTCTTGGAGAGAAGCACTTTGGGAAGTTAAATGATCAGGCAAAAGCTACTAGCAAATGATTGCTGGAAATAAAAATTGGGAAGATTTTTTGCCACCCCAAGTGCTCCTCAGACCATTGGAGTACTTTGTTATAATGCTGCTTGTAGCTTCATTACATTTCATGCATATTTGCTATCCTTGTTGCAATTGTAATTATAGACTATTATTCAGCTGCCTCAATAATGCTAATAAGTATAAAACAGGAACATCAAGTTAAGGAAGTGGGGGAGGACCTGGGCAGACTGGAGGAAATCACAAACAGTCCATTATGAGAGAGTGGATATGTGTGATTTTTGCTGCTTCCTCTTAAAAAGGTGGGGGCTTAAATACGAAACTCTCATCCTCACATGATGCCTCACTTAATGTTTTAATGTTTTAATAAGAGGATTAAGCAATGATGAACTGGAAAATTTTCAGTTGCTGGTTAGAGTAAAAAGCCGAGAACTATGGACAAATGGAAGGAGAATGTGGATGTATTGTACTAGGTCTGTTATGGTAAACTTTGCATTTAAGAGGAAAGAGTCACGCACATGGTATGATAGATGGATGCTTGAAAGTATAATTTTTCTCTCTCTTTTTTCTGTATCTTTACATATATACATCCACATATACTCACATGCACATATGTGTGTTTGTATATAAGTATTTCTATACACACATGCATGCACCTTCTTCATTCATATTAGAAATTCTAACAACTGCAATGTATAGGTTTTAAGCGTATTCTATTAAACTTAAAAGTTCAAATGCCTTCTGCAGACTACCACACAGGTAACTTAAGACTTATACCTCAATAACAATGATTTCATTAAATGGATATTTTCCTTGACAGAAGATTTAAACATCCTGAGAATTGAGCACAGCTTGTTTGTATGTTGTTTTCTAGGTGCATCTTATTCATATCTACTTCTGTACCTGAGGAAAGTTTTAGTTAATTGGCCTTGACAATTCTCTAGTGATAATTCAATGTGCCAGAAGCACTGGTTTTAAGTGCAGTCTGGAATATAAGAAGAGGGAGGTAAGGATATGATGCAATAATATTTGGGAAAAAAGCAAAAAGAAAAAAAAAGGAATACATCAAAGACAAATGGAGTTTATTTCAGTAGCCATTTACTAAGCAGACACTGAATAAGTATCTAACACAGAGTCCTATGCTGATCTTGGATCAATACTAAATTTAACTAAATTGTGGCACCTGTTTTTGTATTTATGGGATACAGCTAATCAAAGTGTTAAGACAAAAATGCAGATTGTCCATTTTTGTCCAGAGCCAAGAGACATAAAGTTTTTTGAGGTTTTCAGAAAGTTCAACAACATAAATTATTTTCTTTGTAGAGAAACTGAACTATTTCAAGATATATGTGATCTCAAAGGACTTTCCTAGCTCACAAGTGCTATGAATTTATGACCTCAAAGAAACAGAGGAGTCTATGAACTAGATGTGTAAGATAGGTGGACAGAAATCTTTGGATGGACAGAAGTCTCAAGTGCACAATTTTCATGATTTTCTTAAGTGATTGGTCTAAGGTTCCCTAAGAATAGAGATTTTAATACTATATATATATATATATATATATATATATATATATATATATATATATATATATATATATATGAACATACCAATATAGGCAGTTTCTACCCTAAGTTCTTGTTTTCTTTTTTTTTTTGCTATGACATTACAGATTAAAACTATCCATATTTACCTCTCCTGATTCTTTATCATGAATTTCTTGTCCTCCATTTCTTCTGACTTCATCTCAAATGGAATATAACTATAGTTATTAGGAAAATATGACAAGATTTATTAATCCCAGTCACAGAATATTGGAATTAACCTTATTCCCTAAGGAAAAATAACTGGTTCTTGAAAACCAAAGAACTTTGAAAATTATGGGAAATGTCAGTCCATCCCCATCCTGAAGGAAGAGCTATTAAACAAGAGTATAAAGTGAAAAATATTATGTTCTAAAAGAAAAAATGAAAAGTGTTGTTCTTCCCTTCTCTCTGTTGTATTACCAGAAGATAATGAGAGCTATGAAGAATTCAGGCATGTATCTGGATAAAATGCCTTGCTAATGATTCTAACAAAAATATGAGCAATAATCTGAATAGTTCTGACAAAGAATTTGTTAAGATCCCTAGAAGAGCACAACTAATCTGAGACCATCTAGTTCATCTTCTCAACTGGTGTAAAAAGTTGAAAATATTTATTACATATATATTAATAAAAAGTAAATGTATAATAAATGCTTTTCCATAATACTCCCACCCCACTACAAATTAGTCCTAGTTCTGCTCCCTGATGTTCCATAAATACCTATTCTTTCTTTCACCTTTTAGTCTTCAAATATTTGAAGACAACAATCCTACATAAGTTTCATCTTAGAAACCTTTTTCTTTTTCAAAATCCCCATTTATAGGGGTGTCTAGGTGGTGCAGTGGATAGAGCACTGGCCCTGGAGTCAGGAATACCTGAGTTCAAATTCAGCCTCACTTAATAATTACCTACCTGTGTGACTTTGGACAAGCCACTTAACCTCATTGCCTTGCAAAAACCTAAAAAAAACCTCCATTTATCTTAGTTGTTCCTAAATTATTTGGTTTTCAAACACTTTATATATTTATATATTTGCTCTTTTCTGTAGTCACTCCAATTTCTGTGAGAATAGAGGAGAGAATTTTGAATTTTGAACTTGGAATTTAAAACCAATGTGCCATTCCCAGCTCTGTCATATAGTATTTTGAGAGAGATACCTACCCTTACCTTAGCTGTTTACTCATTTGAAAAATTAGCAAGTTGCATATATGAAATCTATGGTTCCTTATAGTTTTAAAGCTACAATCCAACTATGAGTATTTCTCTTTCAAATAGAGTTCATCTTGGTAGGAATGAATATTTCACTGAGCCACTGACTTCTTAATGAATAGGGAATTTTCTCTGGGAAAAATGAAATCACTAAGTTTTCCTTCTAGATGCTACTTATATTGTTCACTAAGGTTTGATCCCTTTTCTAAGTAGAACGTGTTTGCATTCAACCACAAAGGATAATATACTCATATCTGAGACTGAGCATGATCATCTCAAAATTGTTGTTGAAGGTCCATTCACAGAAACACTGAAGCTCTCTAAAGTAGCAAAGATCCAATGCAAAAACTCCTATCTTCTCAAGGGTTCAGCTGCCAGAGCTACAGAAAACAAAGGAAAAATGTACAAACTCTATAAAAACAAAATTGAACTTCTGCAAGTCTCCCAGTCTATCCTAGTCATGGCCCCTCTATTCTTTTTCAAATTGCACTATGAACCCCCAATAAGAGGTCACAACTGACAATTGTATAAAAATACTGTATCACCTGTAAGTCTAACTTAAAGGCTATCCTCTTCCTCATTCAGGAGTAGGTGAAATTTCTAAGGCTGATTCTAAAACTCTGACCCCATCAATCCATACCCATTTCTGATAGTATTCCTTCATTATCTCCCTTTCTATTGTTCTTGGCCTCTTGTGTGTTTAATCCAAGTGACCAGAATCAAACCCTAGATCTGTAACTATGGCTGAGTCACTGGAACTTTGTCCAGACATTTACTTTAGAGTGTTGATACACATTTGTGCCGCCTCTTTGTCAATCAGATACAAAATAATTCAGTATCATTAGCAAATAAAATAATTTTGAATGAGAGGATTCTCCAGTGTTTCAAATTTCTTTCAGTCTCTCTCTATCTGCCCAGGCTCATAGAATCCTTGAAGTCACATTTATGTCTTTTCTTATGTCCATTACCTTAAGAGAATAATTGCCTTACATACAGAAATTTCTAGTTATAATTTCATATAGCCATAAAGAAATGTAGCACTATCCTAAGCAATTTAGTTTGACTCTAGAAGTACAAAACCTGCCTCAATAAAATAGGAAGAAAAATAACATTGGGAATAAAGTCTAGCAGTCAACTGTCTGAGACTTAATAAAATTAGAGTTCTTATTTTGTCTGTCCTGTTCCTCCCCTTCCCAACCATACATTACATTCTATAATTAAGCAATCAGAGAGGATGGGTGAGATTTTTCGTTCCAATCACCCTGACTGATCCCCAGGAATAGGAATTAGTTCCTTCCATCATTAGCAACCCACCACAGCTGGAAATGATGACTCACCTTCCTGGGAAGGATGTTATATTTTCTGATCTTCTGATAACATGTCAAAATTAGTTAAAACCCTTTGCCAGAGTGGGAGTTATCACTCCAAACCAGTTGATCCAGCCTTCCTTTTTTTCCCCCACTGTGCTAATGGGGAACCCTGGATTTTACCATCCTCTATCATTGCAATGAGATTCTGCTTCCTAATATATAGCAGTAATTCACTTATAATTAAATGAGAACTGATATATCATTTTCTAATGAACTCAACTGAAGTCATCTCCCACTTCTTCCTGGTGTTGCTAATTAGGCAATAAGGATTATATCATGAGCAATAGCCATCACTTTGCTTGGCTCTGTAAGTGAAAGATTAGATGGCACACTGGAAGTAAGGCTCTGATAGCCCAAAGTAAAACGAGGCAGGTAGGCATGTAGATGGGAGATCTTAATAGAACTTCACCAATATACTTACCATATGCCCTCAAATTACGTGTAAGGCAAGTGGTGTTGAGGAACAAATGAGAATGAAGAGGCAAGACTGAGAGAAAGGAGGGGATTATATGAGTCAATTATTGGACAAATGGATTCAGTACTGCTCTGCTCTTAGCCTGGTAAATCCCTATACAATTTTTAAATGCTCCACATCCATTCTCATCAAAACATGTGAACACTCCTTATTGAGTTAGTGGGGTAGGATTTAGTATCTCTTTTTAATAGAGAACCTAAAGTTCAATATAAACTTATTTAAGAACTACTATGTGCCACATACTATGCTCAGCACTAGGGATATCCAACTGATAAAAAAGACAGTCCTTTGCCCCCAAGGAGCTTATAATCTAAAGGGGGAGGGGAGGAGGAGAGATAATATAGAGTCAGAAATATCTGGCATAGTGGTATTTTATTCTGTGGAGTTGAAATCAAATAGAATAGCAGAAACAGAGTGAAGTGAACTTGAAAAATGCATTTTCTCTACTGTTTAAGGAAGACCTTGGGAGGAACAGATGGTTATCTAAAACGAGAAGTTAAATAGTCTCACTTTCTGCATGAGTTTTCATTGGATAAAAACTCCACTTTGCATGGATGCTATATTTTCCAGTGTAAAATTTAGACAACTTTCCTTGATTTAGTTGATATGGCACTTGACTTGAAATGAGGAATTCCCTGACTTTAAATCCCATCTCAGATACTCCTTAGCTGGGTAATTCTCTTAAATTCTAGGCCCATTTCCACATTTGTAAAATAAGGAGCTTGAACTCAAGATCCTAAGGTTCTTTCTCACAATAAATATGTAATCCTTTAGTTATGATGTAGATTTTTACCTTTACCTCTATTCCTTATTCACTGTGTATTCCTGGAAAGTTATTCAACTTTTGGTGAAATGTTTTGAGAGGTGATGGTTGGACAAGATGATTTCTGAAGTACATTTTACCTCTAAACTATGAGAATATGGAATCATTGTGAACTAGAAGAGTACAGAAATGTCATAAAGTTTAAATCTCTCATTTTAAATGCAAGTAAACCAAGAAGCTAAGTGATTTATCTAAGATCACAATCTATGATACTACAGAACTCCCTCAGAGCATTGAGAAAAGCCAACTAATCTCTTGATTTTTTTCTTCTTTTTTCTTCTTATATAAACCAAGGTAGTAATCTGCAAAGAGTACTAAGTCAGCAAAAATTTCTTTTTTTTTACTCCAACCTTACCTATTAAAAAGAGATCTAGATCCTCACTCCACAATCTTACTGGTATGCAATAATAAGACTCGTGTATTCTATTAAACTTTGTCCTATAAAATATTCCACATCTGTTTCCATTGAAATATATGTGAATGATATTTCTCCAAGGCCATTTACCTTTTAACTAGGGAAAAAAGTGCAAGGTTGATTGTCAATTTTTCAGTATTCGGAAGCCAATGTGGTTGAATATAATAAATCTATGTGGAAGTTCTGAAATCACAGGTGATAATTACTCTAGAATCAGTTATGGATTTTTACTATATATATATATATATATATATATATATATATATACTAATCTGTGATGATAAGATCATGGATTTATAGGTGACAGGAACCTCAAAAGTCATTAGTCAAGCTTTCTCCTTTAAAATGTGGCCAAATTGTGCCCCAAAAGCCTATGATTCCCATCAAACATATGGTTTGATGTCAAAGACTTAAATTGCAAGTGTCTTGTACTGGAAACCAATGGGCACCCAATTTTCAATGGATATATCCAGTTACTATTTCATTTGGTTGAAACAAGGCCAAGTTATAACTAGAGATTTAATGGGTATTATAAGGAGAAAAACAGAAAATGATAGATGATATAGGAGTGATGGTGAGTGATATAAAAGAAATGGTCATGTGGATGCCTCTCTTTTGTGCATTAACTAATTTCCTAACTTCCGGTCTAAGCTGATCAAGAACTTTTCTTTCTGATCCCAGTACACCATACTGATTCCTGCTTTGGTACCTTTATTGTACTGTTCTCATAGTCTCATCATGTCAATTTAGCCACTTTAATTTTCAGTGCTAAACCAAGCTTTTTTTTTTTTTTGTTATGTTCTGTCAACAACACATTAGGATTCAAAGGTATAAGGTATAACGATTTGTGTGAAATTCACTGGTGGCTTCATTTCAAGAAGGATACAGTATGTGTGTGTGTGTGTGTGTGTATGCACACACACATATACACACACACACCTATACACACACATATATATTTATATATATATATATATATATATATATATATATATATATATATGTACCTATGAAAGGGAGTCATTCTTGTATGCCACTCATGATTTCCCCCCCTTTTTCTTCTCCCCCCAAAGAACTACTAAAATGAATCAAATCATTTGATACTTGTCCAGCTTTTATTATTGATCAATCAATGATCACCATTTGTTAAAGCCCTATTATGTCCCAATCAATTCTTTTGCTAGGGCTCTGGGAAGACCAGGTCAGAAGACAATAAATTTGCCACATTGGAGCAACACTTGGAATATTTTTTCATAAGGGATAATCTTATTTTTACAATTGGATTCTCAATATCTTTAAGACTTGTGCTATATTTTCCAATTATTTCTCACAAAATCAAAGCTAAACCTGGTGGGGGGGGGGGGGGACTGTGAGAGCCAGACTCAGTATGATGTAATAAAAAAGAAACAACCAAATTCAAAATCAGAAAAACTACAGTCAAGCACTACTTGCCTCAGATTCTGTTTCTAAGTAATTTTGCAAACTCAAACAAATTACTCTTAATCACTTTGGTATTCATTTATGTTAATATTTTTAAAAGATTTAATAATAATAATAAATAATAATAATAGCCTTGCTTACATTTTTTAAATAATGATAATTATAAATAAGAAGGAGTCTGTGAGAAGAATAAAATATCATATATATGCTAGATATTATTGTGTTTTACCTGTTTACCACTAACAAGGAGGTGTAGAAAAAGAAGAGGATTGAAGATGTAGATATATATATATATATATATATATATATATATATATATATATATATATATGTAATACATATTGAGAATCTGCTGGTCATGGTGAAAAGAAAGGTGAACTTGAATCAGAAAGAACTAAGTTCAAGCATCATTTGCATATTTCAACATAATTAATTTGGTGAATTAACTTCCATTCAGTTTCCCAAGAAATTCTCTGAGGACATAAGTTAAAGAGGTGATGATATGCATACTTAAAGATATTCATAGATGTAAGCTGCCAAATATGGATTACCAGGTAGAGTACATGAGCCCTTTCTTGGAGAAAGTTAAGATCCATGAAAATTGCTTTGTTTAAGTATAGCATTATATCAGAGAGAGAAGAGAAAAAATGATAACTGTAAATGTTTATAGTATAAATTCATTCAAAGGCAGAAGAGGAGAGAAAAATACACCAGAATACTGAATCCATTAAGTTGTTTAAAAGATATATATACTTGAAACCCATGAACCAACAGACAGATAAAATAAGTGTCAAGATAAAAATATATTTTATTTTAGCTAATCTCAAAAAGTAAGGGGTAACAATCCTGATTTCAAATAAACTAGGACTAATTTTAAAAACAAAACTTTAAAAAAGATATAATCAAGAAAATTATATGTTGATCAAAGAACTATGGATAGTCATATGGCATAGTGTATAGAGTGCTGGGCTTGGAGTCCAGGAAATTCATATTCCTGCGTTTAAATTTGCCTTTAGAAGTTTTTAACTTTGTGACCCTAGGCAAGGCACTTTACCTCAGTTTTCTTATCTGTAAAATAATTGAGAGAAGAAAATGACAAAACACTCCAATATTCTTTACAAAGAAAATTCCAAAAGAGATCAGAAAGTGTTGTTAATAAAGGGAAACAGCTGAAATGTAAATTAAGTAATATCAACACTAACTCACAAAATATATGCAAATTCTATCAAATATCCAAAGAACAATTATTTTGACTATTGTATTAACTATATGCAATAAAAAGAAAAGAAGAAAATTTTAAATCTCTTTCAATTATATAAATATTTTCCTCATAGCAAAAGAGGAAGAGAGGAGACAACAAAAATTATAGACAATATTCCTAATAATGATAATTGGAAATATAAATAAAATATTAACAATAAGTCTAAAATAATATTAGAAATATTATATGCTTTGAGTGATTTAGATTTTTGTTTTTCAACAATAAAAAGGATAGAATTTGATAAGAATGACTATTGCAATTATATAATTCATACAAAAATTCAGGTGATCTTTTTAATTAATATTCAATTAACATTTCAATTAATTCCATTTAAATTAATTCAAAAGAATTAAATTAATATTTGACACATTGTAATAACAGCTTCTACTAAAACTCAGGAAATCATGGAAAAATACAATTTTTATTATATTAAATATTACATATCTAAATTCCTAAGCAGACCTTATATCTAATGGTAAAAATTTCCAAGATTCTTTCAATAAAATCAAGGTAAATAAAAGATAACCATTATCATCACCATTACTATTTAATATTTTGCTAGACATGCTAACTCTAATAATAAGAATGAAAAGAATTTGAGGAAGTAAGCATAAATTGAAAATAGAAGAATTATTTTGCATGTTTACAATGTTTAGAAAGTCAATTAAGATTGAAAGAACTATCATAAAGATTGAAGATGTGAATAAAATCCACATAAGTAATAAATATCCCTATGTATGTTATCTAAAATAACAAAATAAAAGAGGAAAAGTAATAAAAATCTATAATACACTTGAGAGAGTATCTTCCAAGATTCACTCAGGGACTACACGCATCTAATTATAGAGAAAGCTAGAAAACTTGAACATAAGCAGTAGAACCAAAAATAGTACAGATAATTCAGGAACTACCCTAAACTCTACTTAATTTCTCAAAGAAAAGAGTGTTAATCAAACCTTTAAATGGATTTTGGAGCAACAGAAATCACAAAACAAGAATAGTGTCATTGCTTTTATTTATTTGTGCAAAATCAATTTAATTTACTGTAATCTAATCATCCATGCAACATTTTATAATGTTCACCAGCTCTTCTTTGGTCATAAACTCTTCCACTCTTCATAGATCTGAGAGATAAACTATTCCTTGTTCTTCCAGTTGACTAATGGCATCACACTTCATGTATAAATTCAATAACTACTTTGACCTTATCTTGGTATAGGATATGAGATGTTGTTTTATACCGTACTGGTAAAAATATCAAAATAAATATTTTGCAGGACTAGTAAAAAGAGTAATAAATTTTATCTGGATGAAGTTAAGAATAAGGAGGTACTTGTTGAGAAAAAATATATCAAAGGAAGGTGGTCTAATGCTACCAGATGTAAAACTTTATTTTAAAGTGTCAGTCATCAAAACTGCCTGTTACTAGTTATGAATGGTATATAATGGAACCAGCGGGTTAGATTAGGTACAAAAGAAACAGTAAAAATGACTACAGTACTGTGCAGTTTGATAAAACCAAGGATAATAACTCCTAGGATAATAACTCACTATTTGACAAAAAAAATTCTTGGGAAAACAGGAAAATAGTATGATATAACCTGGATATAGACTTCCACCTTAATTGTAAACCAAAAACAGGAAAATAGTATGATATAAACTGGATATAGACTTATACCTTAACTGTAAACCAAAATAAAGTCAAAACAGATACAAGATTTAGACATTAAAGGTAATCTCATGAAGCATTCAAAAGAACAAGAATTACACTGTCTGTTGATTCTATGGAGAAGGGAGAAGTATATTAACAAACAAGAAATAGACAATATTTTAAATCACAACATGGATGATTTCACATCTATAAAAGTAAAAAAGATTTTGCACAAATAAAACCATGCAGCCTAGATTAGAAGAAATGCATAAAGCTGGGAAATAATTTTCACAACTAGAATTTCTGATAAGTATTCATTTCTACAATATATAGAAAACTGAATCAAATTTGTAAAATCAAAAGTAATTCTCAAATTGATAGATTATCAAAGGATATGAAAATGAAGAAATTGAAACTACTAATAGTCATTTGAAAAAATGCTCCAAATTATTTTAGATTAGGGAAATGCAAATTAAAACAACTCTGAGATGCCACCTCACTCCTATCAGATTGGCTAAAATAAAAAAAAAAAAAAGAGGAAACTCATCCACGCTGAGGATGTGGGAATATTTAGACACTATAGTGAAGTTGTGACCAAATCCAACCATTCTGGAGAGCAATTTGTAACTATGACCAAAGGATAATAAGCCTGTCTTACACTCTTTGATCCAATAATTCCTATCACTCAAAGAAATCATAAAAAACAGAAAGGTGTCCATGTCAAAAATACTAACAGAAACTCATTTTGTACTGGCAAAGGAATGGAAATGGATGGGATGTCCATTAATCAGGCATCAATAGAAAAAGTACTGGTATATGAATGTTATGGAGAATTACTTTGGTCTTTGGACCCAGGAAATCTAAAACTAGTTTTCTCTCTAAAAGAATTCATAAAAAATGGGAAAAGTCCCACGTGTCACAAAATATTTATATCAGCTCTTTTTGGAGTAGCTAAAAATTAGAAATTGGGGGGATACCCATCTATTGAGGAATGGCTGAACAAGCTATACAATATGTATATAATATGAACGTTATGGAATACTGTTGTTCCATAAGTAACCATAAATTATTGGAATATAGAGAAGTAGGGAATCAATTGCAGGATCCGATGCTGAGAGAAGGAAGCAGAACAAACAGAACATTCTAACAACTACATTTGAGTTGATCAACTGTGCTGGATGCAGCTCCTATCAGAAGTTCAGAGCTAGGACAAGTCTATTAGATTGGCTATGGACAATGCTATCAAAAAAACCAACCCTTCAGAATCAGATGAATGCTACTTTAATTCTTTTTTTTTTCTTTTAGGTTTTTGCAAGGCAAATGGGGTTAAGTGGCTTGCCCAAGGCCACACAGCTAGGTAATTGTTAAGTGACCGAGGTTGGATTTGAATTCAGGTACTCCTGACTCCAGGGCTAGTTCTCTATCTACTGTGCCACCTAGCCCCCCCCCCCCCATTAACTCTTTTGCAAAACATTCTCTCATGTAATTTTTCAACCTAAATCCTAATTCCTCAAGGCCAAAAAATGACTAATCTCTTAGCATGTTTAAAAAAAATGTGTATGTACAGTATTCACCTGACTGCTGTTGAGGGAAGAGGGGTGTGAAGGGAAGATGGAAGGAAGTTATATAACATAAAAAAGCATATACATACGTATTAATGTTGAAAAACTTTCAAAATATATATCTGGAAAAATAAAATATCAATTAAGAAAAGAAACCATGATTGGTCAGACTTTAGAGAAGCATGGAAAGACTGGCATGAACTGATGCTGGGTAAAATGAGCAGTACCAAAAGAAAATCTTATCTATTAATTAAAGCACTGTGGGATGATCAATTATTATCGATGCATTTCTTCTTAGCTGTTCAGATCAATGCTGAATCTCAGAACTGGCCTGAGAGACAGTGAAAGACAATGCCATTTACATCTAGATGGGGGGAATCCCCCCCGCCAAATATGGATTCTGAATGCAGAGCAAAGGATACTATGTCCACTTTTTGAAAATTTCTTTTCTGTTTTTCTTTGCATTCTCATGGATTTTCCCCTCTAAATTCTAATTCCTCTTTTAAAACATAATTAATATGGAATAATCCTAAACAGAGTCATTCAAGTAAAACATTTCCCGGATTGTTTATCGCCATGGGTATGGCTAGGGTCAGGGTAGAAAGGTATAAAAATATGAATCTCATGAACTTGCAAACAGGTTAATGTTGAAATCTATCTTTGTAAATAATTAGGAAAATATACTAAAATTTCAATGAAAAGTATATATACATAAAATACATAAATATAAATATAAATATATCTAAACAATATATAAATATATCTAATATATATATATATATATATATATATATATATATATATATATATATATATATATATAATATCACAAATGCGGAGCCTTAACATTATGATTGTAACTATAATTTAGAGAGGAAAACCCAAGACTCAGTGAAACAATTCTCCAGCCTAAGGTAACTTGGAAGATCCGTGAAAAGGCTCAGTTCCACTGGGATCTGGAAAGGGGGGACAGAACAGTCAGTATCCCACTGAGCCCCAGAAAATGAGATCCAGCCAACCAAGAACAGCCCTTGTGGCATCTGGGTCCTAGAAATGCCTGGGTTCCTAGTAGCAGAAGTATTCAGACCTCCCAATACAGGAATCACCAAGTATGACTTAGAAGATCAGTGGGTAAGCTCTGCCAGAGTAAGTAGCTGCTTCTAGAATGCTCAGCCACTGAAAGTAATGGGGTGGGTAGCGACTGGTGGGGTCTCTCTGCTAGCACTGGAACAGGATTCTTCTGCTTTGTCCACAATCAGAACCTGGATGCAGTCTGGGGCCCCCCTTGGCCATAGAGGAGAGGGACCTTACTCACAACTGAAGGACAGAAGAGAGTGTTTGTGGTCATCCATAGATCAGAGCACAGGTAGTAGAGCAGTCAGAGTCTCACATAAGAGAGCAAGCTGGTCCCAACAACACTCAAAAGCTTGGGAAGCACCTAAAAACCAGGGCATAGGCTGTGGAAATGAGTAAATAGAAATAAAAGATCCTGCTCATAGATAATTACTTTGGTCCTATGGAAGATCAAAATATAAATTCAGAGGATGTCAAATTCCAAGCTTCTGCATCCAAATCCTCTAAGAAAAATAGGAATTAGGCTCAGGCTATGGAAGAGCTCAAAAATATTTTGAAACTCCGGTAAGGGATGTGGAAGGAAAAATTAGGAAAAGAAATGAGGTAAATACAAGAAAATAATGAAAACCAGGTCAGCAGCTTTGACAAGTAGATGTAAAACAGTGTCAAAAAAAATAACATGTTAAAAACAAGTTTAGGTCAAATGGAAGAAGCAGTCCATATAATTAATAAGGAGAAGGGTGTTTTGTTTAGCTTTGTTTTGTTTTTCTTTCTCTGAATGGACAATAGCATTGTCCTTACCTGGTCATTCGGGATTTCTCTGAATTGCTGAGAGAAGCATCAACATTGTTCCTTTCACAGTGTTGTTGTTAATGTCTAAATGGTTCTCTTGGTTCTGCTCCCTTCCCTCAGCATCCTGTAACTCCTTCCATGCTGCTCTAGAGTTACACCATTTATTTTTCCTTATGGAACAATAGAATTCCAAAATATTAACACAACATAACTTGTTTATTTCCTAAGTAATGGGCATTCCCTAAATTTCCAATTCTTTGCCACCAGAAAAAGAGCTGCTATGAATATTTTGGAACATGTTGGACTTTTCCCATTTTTTTATGATTTCTTTTGGATTTACAACTATTTAATCTGACTTTATTTGGATGAGAAGTGTTTTCTAGTTTTTTACATATAGTTTCTACATAAAGTTTGGGAAATAGATTATCAAGTACTGAATATTGACTCCTATTACATAGGGGTTTTTTTTAACAATAAAAGGCAACATTTAATATAATTGTTTCTTTTCAGTGATTTGAAACATGTAGATATACATACATCTAAAAGAAATGTTAAATGAAAAATTTGGAAACATAATAGGCTATCATTTCTAGCTAACTCTTGGTAAAGGTTTGAAAGGGATTTAGAGGAGTAGGAGAAACTTTCCAAATTATTATTTTTTATTTTTTTAAAGATTTTTGTTTTGAGTTTTACAATTTTCCCCTAATCTTACTCCCCCCCCCCCACAGAAGACAATCTGTAAGTCTTTACATTGTTCCTATGGTATGCATGGATCAAAATTGAGTGTGATGAGAGAGATCATATCCTTAAGGAAGAAACATAATGTATAAAAGATAGTAGGATCAGACAATAAGATAACAGTTTTTTTCCTATATTTAAGGTGATAGTCCTTGATCTTGTTCAAACTCCACAGTTCTTTCTCTGGATACGTATGGTATTCTCCATTGCGTACAGACCAAAATTGTCCCTGATTGTTGCACTGATGAAATCAGCAACTCCATCAAGGTTGATCATTGGCCCCATGTTGCTGTTAGGGTGTACAGTGTTTTTCTGGTTCTGCTAATTTCACTCAGCATCAGTTCATGCAAATCCCTCCATGGTTTCCTGAATTCCCATCTTTCCTGGTTTCTAATAGAACAACAGTGTTCCATGACATACATATACTACAATTTGCTAAGCTATTCCCCAATTGAAGGACATTTACTTGATTTCCATTTCTTTGCCACCACAAGCAGGGCTGCTATAAATATTTTTGTACAAGTGATGTTTTTACCCTATTCTATCATCTCTTCAGGGTATAGACCCAGTAGTGGTATTACTGGATAAAATGGCATGCTCATTTTTGTTGCCCTTTATGGCGTAGTTCCAAATTTCTCTCCAGAATGGTTGGATGAGTTCACAGCTCCACCAATGGTGTAATACTGTCCCAGATTTCCCACAATCCTTCCAACAATGATCATTATCCTTTCTGGTCATATTGGCCATTCTGAGAGGTGTGAGATAGTACCTCAGAGAAGCTTTAATTTGCATTTCTCTAATAAGTAATGATTTAGAAAATTTTTCATATAACTATGGATTGCTTTGATCTCCCCATTTTTAAATTGCCTTTGCATATCCTTTGATCATTTCTCAATTGGGGAATAACTTTTTAAAAAGAAATGATTCATTTCTCTGTATATTTTAGAAATGAATTCTTTGTCAGAAACATTACTTGTAAAGATTGTTTTGCAATTTATCGCATTACTTTTGACCTTGCTTACAGTCATTTTGTCTGTGCAAAAACTTTTTAATTTAATGTAATTGAAATCATCTAGTTTGTTTTTAGTGATATTCTCCATATCTTCCTTAGTCATAAAATTCTTCCCTTTCCATAGATCTGACAGGTAAAATAGTCCTTGATAGTCTAATTTACTTATAGTATTATTTTCTATGTCTAAATCCTGTATCCATTTGGATCTTATCATGGTATAGGGTGTGAGGTGTTGGTCTAACCTGTTTCTTCAGTACTCACTTCTAATTTTCCCAGCAGATTTTTATCAAAGAGAGAGTTTTTATACCAATAGCTGGACTCTTTTGGTTTATCAAACAGAAGATTACTATAATTGTTTACTGCTATTGCACCTAGTGTCTTCCAATGGTCCAACACTTTATTTCTTAGCCAGTACCAGACAGCTTTGATGACTGATGCTTTATAGCATAATTTTAAATCAGGTAGAGCTAAACCACCTTCTTTTGCATTTTTTCATTAAATTCCTGGAAATTATTTTCATTTCTCCATATGAATTTACTTAAAACTTTTTCTAACTCATTACTTTTTGGAATTTTGATTGGTAGGGCACTAAACAGGTAGTTTAGTTTTGGTAGAATTGTCATTTTTATTATATTAGCTCAATCTATCCATGTGCAGTTGATATTTGCCCAGTCATTTAAATCTGATTTAATTTGTGTGAGAAGTGTTTTATAATTGTTTTCAAAAAGTTTCTGAGTCTGCCTTGGTAAATAGACTCCCAGGTGTTTTATATTGTCTGAGGTTACTTTGAACGGGATTTCTCTTTCTAGGTCTTCCTGTTGTATCTTGCTATTCATATATAGAAAAGTTGAGGATTTATGAGGGTTTATTTTTCATTCCTGCAACTTTGCTAAAATTGCTAAGTGTTTCCAGTAGTTTTATGGATGATTTCTTGGCATTCTCTTAGGTATACTGTCATCCGCAAAGAGTGAGAGCTTTGTTTCTTCCTTCACATTCCTAATTCCTTCAATTTCTTTATCTTCTCTAATTCCTGAAGCTAATATGATATTGAATAGTAGTGGTGAAAATGGGCACACTGTTTCACCACTGATATTATTCCGAATGCCTCTAGCTTCTCCCCATTGAATATAATGCTTGTTGATGGTTTCAGATACATACTGCTTATTATTCTAAGGAACAGTCCATTTATTCCTTCTCTCTCTAGTGTTTTTAGTAGGAATGAATGCTGTATTTTGTCAAAGGCTTTTTCAGTATCTATTGATGCGTTTGTGGTTCATATAATTGATTATACTACCAGTTTTCCTAATATTGAACCGTACCTGCATTCCTGGGATGAATCCTATTTGGTCAAAATGTATTATCCTAGTGATAACGTTATCATTTTGTTAAGAATTTATTTAAGATTTTTATATCTATATTCATCAGGGAGATAGGTATATAATTTTCTTTCTCTATTTTCAATCTTCCTGGTTTAGGTATCAGCATCATATTGGTTTCATAGAAAGAGTTAGGGACAATTCCATCTTCCCCTTTTATTCCAAAGAGTTTATATAGAATTGGAACCAATTGTTCCTTAAATGTTTGATAAAATTAACTTGTGAATCCATTGTGCCCGGAGATTTTTTCTTATGGAGTTCAGTGATGGTTTGTTGAATTTTTTTTCTGTGATAGTGATGTTTAAGTATTTAATCTCCTCTTCATTTAACCTGGGCAAGTTATGTTATTGTAAGTATTCATCCATTTCACTTTTATTGTTAAATTTATTGACATAGAGTTGGGCAAAATAATTCAGAGTTATTACTTTAATTTCCTTCTCTTTGGTGGTGAGTTCACCTTTTCATTAATTATACTAGCAATTTGGTTTTCTTGTTTTTTTTTAAATCAATTTGACCCACTGGCTTATCTATGTTTTTTCCTCATAAAACCAACTTTTGGTTTCATTAATTCAATAGTAGTTTTGTTTTTGATTTTATTAATATCTCCTTTAATTATTGAATTGCAATTTGGTATTTAATTGGAGATTTTACTTTGTCCTTTCTCTAATATTTTAGTTGCATATTTAGTTCATTGATTTCTTCTTTCTCTAATTTATTCATGTAACCATTTAAAGATATAATATGTCACCTGACAGCTGCCTTTGAGTGAAACCTCTAGGTTTTGGTATGTTGCTTCATTATTCTCATTATCTAGCATAAAGCAATTGTTTCTTTCTATAATTTGTTGTTTGATCCACTCCTTCTTTAATGCATTTTTGTCTTTTTTTTTCTTACCTTTTCATGTGTCTTTTGAACCTCCGGTTTGTTGTCAAAATTTTCTATATAACTCTGGTCTTTTCATGAGGAATGTTTGGGATTCTTACATTTTGTTAAATGTTCCTCTTTTCCCATGAAAAAAAGAAAACTCAGCTTTGTGGGATAGTGGATTCTTGTCTGCATTCCAATCTACCTTACTTTTTGTAATATCTCCTTCCAGGTGCTTCAATACCTTGATGCTGATACAGCCAGTTCCTGCATAATCCTTACTGTGTCTCCTTGGTATTTAAATTCTTTCTGGCTACTTGCAGGATTATCTCTTTTATCTGATAGCTCTGGAATTTGGCCACAATATTCCTTGGAGGGGATTGATGTCTTCTTTCAATAACCACTTTTCGCTCTGGTTCCATGATATCAGGGTAATTATCCATCACTAGATCCTGTTATACCACTTAATATTACTCCATTTTCTTTTATTGCTTAATATTACTCCAGTTACTTTGAATGGAATTTCTCTTTCTATCTCTTGCTTTTGACTGTGTTGTTCATATATAGAAACAGTGATGATTTATATGGGTTTAGTTTATATTCCTCTACTTTGCAGAATTTGTTAACTGTTTCAAGGAATGTTTAGATGAATTTTCTTGGATTCTCTATACTATACCATCATAGCATCTGCAAAGAATGAAAGCTTTGCTTCCTCATTGCCAGTTCTGATTCTTTCAATTTCTTTTGCTCCTCATTGCTAAAGTGAACATTTCTAATTCTATATTAAATGGTAATGGCTGACACTGGGCATCATTGTATCACCACTGTACCTATTGGAAATTCTCTGAATATACACACACACACACATATATATATATATATATATATATATATATATATATATATATATATATATATATATATATAATTATGTATATTATAGGTTGACTATTTTAGATTGGTACTATTTATGATTTTTAAGGAAAACCTAATTTATTCCTAAACTTTCTAGCTTTTTTTAATATGAATGGATGTTGTATTTTATCAAAATCTTTTCAGCATACACTGAAATAATCATATGATTTCTATTGCTTTTGCTGATATGTTCAATTATGTTGAATGCTTTCTCAATATTGAAGTATCTCTATCTACCTGGTATAAATCCTAGCTGTTCATGGTGCATTATTCTAGTAATAATTTGCTATAGTCTCATTGCTAAAATTTTATTTAAGATTTTTACATCAATGTTAATTAGGAAGATTGGTCTATAATTATCTTTGTCTCTCTGAATTTTCCTGCTTTAGATATCATCACTGTGTTGGTGTCATGAAAGAAATTGGCAGAACTCCTTCTCCTATTCTTTAAAATAGTTTATGTAGAGCTGGAAATAATTGTTCTCAAATTTTTGGAAGAATTTACTTGTAAATCAATTTGAACTTGGAGACAATTTTATGGTACTTATTGATATTTTCTTCAATATCTTTTTCTGAAACAAAATGTTACTTAAGTATGTTATTTCTTCTTCAGCTAATCTGGGTTTTTTGCAGTTTTGTAAATATGCATCCATTTTATTTAGGTTATGAAATTTATTTGAATACAATTGCCGCAAATAGTTCTGAATTATCTCCTTAATTTCCTCCTCATTGGTGATTAATTCTGCTTTTTTTTTTATTTTTGGATACTGTTAATTTGTTTATATTCATTTTTTATTTTCCCCTTTCTCCCCCCTTTATCCATATTCCCCAGTATTTTGTTTCTGAATACCACACCCTTCAGTGTGTTTGCCCTCCTATATCACACCCTCCCCTTTCTTTCCCCTTTCTCTTTTTCCCTTTTTCCCTTCCCTTCCTTTTGTTATTTCCCCTTTTCCCCCCACTCCCCTTCCCTTTCTCCAGCCCCCCCCCACCCCTTTTCCCCTTTTAATACTTGAAAGGTTAGATGTTTTATAACTTAACTGAATATGTGTAGGTTGACTTTAAACCAAGTCTGATGAGAAGAAGATTCAGGTGTTTTTCATCTGCTCCCTTCTTCCACTCTATTACCATAGGTTTTTTGATACCTCTTATTGTAATGAGTATTTTCATTTTTTAAATTAGATTAACCAAAGTTTTAACTATTTTAATAGATTTCTGAGAAAACCAATTCTTACTTTTATTTATTAGATAAATGGTGTTCTTCCTTTCAAATTTTTAAATCTCTCCTTTGATTTCTTATTTATTAATTAATTGAGATTTTTAATTTGTTCTTTTTTTAGCTTTTTTTTAGCTGCATATGCAATTCATTGATCTTTTTTCTCTATTTTATGGAATACACATTTAGAGGTATAAAAACCTGTCTTGTCTATATCCAACAAATTATGGTATAATATCTCATTATTTTCATTTAATTGGATATAATTAATCATTATTCCTATGCTTTTCTGTTTGATGCACTCATTATTGAAAATTAAGTTATTTAGTTTTCCATTACTTTTTGGTATCTTTTCATGATACCCTTTTAACATGTAATTTTTATTGCATAATGGTCTGAGACATCTACATTTATTTTTTCTTCCTTTCTGCATTTAATTAAAAGACTGTCAAGAAAAGCATATTCTTTTATATCACACATTAAGCCCATTAAGTTTCCTGCAAAGGTGTATCATATTTAAGTCTTTTAATGAATCATTCACCTTCTTAACTTCCCTCTTGTTAATGTTTTTGTTAGATTTATCTAGTTCTGAGAGAGGGAGATTAAGATCCCTCATTATTAAAGTTTGACTATTCATTATCCCTTGTAATTTTTTTCCTCTAGGAATTTGGATTCTATACCAATAAGTACATTCATGTTTAATAATGATACAGCTTCAATACATATGGAGCCTTTTAAGAAAATGTAATTTCCTTCTTTGTTCCTTTTAAAGTGGCCCATTTTTGCTTTTGCTTTTCCTGAGAGCAGGATCTCTACCGCCATTTTTTTTTTTTACTTCAGCTGAAGCATTATATTTTTTTGCTCTATTCTTTTACCCTTACTCTGTGTGTATCTCTCTATTCCAAATATGTTTCTGGTAAACAACATATTGCAGGGTTCTGCTTCCATTTTATAGATAATTCATCCCATTCACATTTACAGTTAAAATTATTAATTCTGTCTTTCCCCCCATGCTATCTTTCTCCATTTACATTTTTCTCTTTCCTCTTATTCCTCATCACCAAAGCTTTAATCTATTTCTTCTTTTTCTTTTAAAATTTAATTTTCAGCTGACTTGCACTTATTCCTTTTATCAATCCCTTCTTCTCTTTTCTATCCATTCCTCCACCCCCCTCCCATTTTCCTATAGAATCAGATAGATTTTTAAACCAAGATAGGATTTGACCTTCTCTGGGTCAAATCTATTGAAGAGAATTTATTCAGAGTTCACACCCTCCCTTCTTTCCCCTCTAAAATTATAAATCTTTGTGCCTCTTCACCTGGTATTAATCACTTAAATACTATTAATCAAGTATCATCAATCACAAATTGATTGATTGCTTGAGAAGTTCAGTGTTATCAATGTACTATTACAGATTTATTGATTTGTTGATTGTCTGATAATTAGCATTGTATCAAAGTCAATAAGTACTCTATCCTATTCTTTATCATTAGAAGTATATTTTAACTTTTCCTTTAAAGTTTAACTTTCAGGGGCAGGTAGGTGATGTATTGAATAAAACACCAGCCCTGGAGTCAGGAGTACCTGGGTTCAAATCCGGTCTCAGACACTTAATAACTACCTAGCTGTGTGGCCTTGGACAAGCCACTTAACTCTGTTTGCCTTGCATAAACCTAAAAAAAAGAAGTAAATTTTGGGGGGGCAAGCTAGGTAGTGCAGTGTATAGGGCACTGACCCTTGAGTCAGGAGGACCTGAATTCAAATCCAGCCTCAGACACTTAATAATAACCTACAGTATGATCTTGGGGAAATCACTTAAACCCATTGCCTTTCAAAAACTAAAAATCAAATAAAAAACAAATGAAACACACTTTTAAGAGTCTTGAATTTCAATAAATTATAATCATTTTTAACTTACCCCATTTTCAAGTGCCCTCCAACCCTCCAAAAACATTCAATCTTCACGAGCCAGCATATCACCCAAATCCAAATAATTTTATGAGCTATTTGTATCCCTCCCCCCATACCTATTTTCTCCCACAATCACCACCCTTTTAAAGCAATGTATGGATTCAGTCCAACCCTCATTTAATTAATTATGACAATATCAAAGTGCTCTATGGACTGGCATGTTCTGAAAGTCTCACTAAATTTACAAATGATTTCAAATTACAGGAAACACTGAATCAAGACCATCTAGCACATGATATTCTCATCAGAAAATTACTAATCTTTGTACACACAGCAGAATTAAAGTAGGTCAGAGGATATTGAGACACGCAATTTTAAATACCCTTAGTTTTCATCAGGGATTTTTGTCTCAAATATGGTAATGTCATCTTGGATTACTTCAATGGAGAGACAAGTACAAACCATACCAATATCCTCTAATTATATTCAGCCCTTTAATTATACTAAGAGATATACAGTTCTCAAGAGTTATAAGTATTATTGCTTCCCTTTTAATACTGTATACAATATGATGGTCTTGAATAACATTTGTTTTGTTTTTTTCTTCCCCTTTTCATTTACCTTTTGTACATCTTGAATCATGTATTTTATGATTGAATTCTCTGTTCAGTTTGATTGTGGGGCTGGAGGGGGCCTCAGAAAATTTTGGAAGTCCTCTATTTCATTGAATAACCATCTTTTCCCCAGACAGTGTGCTCTGAATTTTGCAAAGTAGTAAATTCTTGGTTGTAATCCCAGGTCCTTTGCCCTCTGACATATGGTATTCTAGTTCCTCCTGTCATTCAATATTGAGGCTGAAAGGTCCTGTGTGAGTCTGATTGTATTACCTTTCCATTTAAATTGTTTACGTTTTGCTGTTTGCAGTATTTTCATTTTTATTTTTAAAAATTTGTTTTATTTTTTCCTTCTAACTTTTGTTCTTTTCTTCTAGTTCTTTCACAATATGACAAATATTGAAATATGTTAACAATTATATATAACCTTCAGATTGCTTACTGTCAGTGGGGGGTATAGGCTAGGAAGTGAAAAACATAGAACTCAAAATCTTACAAAACTGATTGTCTCAAACTATTTTTTGTAATTTTAAAAGCAATAAAGAAAGAAATCATATAAAAAGAAAAAAAAAATCAGAAGCAGAGACATCACTAAGACTAGAAAAGCTCCTGAATGAGTTAAGCCAACATTTAAAAAAAGACAATATTAATAGCAAATTTATTTTTTTCATTCATGAACTAGTTAAAAACCCAAAATAATATATGGTAAATTTTGGTGAAAATTAATAAAATTCATGCAAAAAATGTTCAAAAAAATCTCAAAGATAATAATGAAAGTAAAGTAAGAAGGAAATAAGGCTAGAAATACCATTTGTTGAATTCTACTACATAGCATAAATCATTAGAATGATTTAATTCAAGGTTAAAAAAATTCATTGATGGAGCAAATTGGATACATAAAATAGAGAAAATAAAATCAATATTCAGAGAAATATTTTATATAGTAAACCCAATGAAACAATTTCCTTGGGTAAAAATTTGCAGAGACAATTATACAGCAGACTAACAGAAATTGGATTTAGATAAATTTAACAGATACCAATTTAAGGTACAAATTTATATAAGACAACTGTAAAAAGCTATAGTGTAAACAAATGAAAGGAGTAAACAAGAAATTACCTTCAAGTTCAATGGTAGGGAAGGATTTTAATGTCTTACCAAGTATTAAAGAGAATCTCATAAGTTAATATGGATAATTATATATATTATATATATATATATACATACAATTAAAATACTTTTGAGCAAGCAAAATCTAATGTAGGAAAAATAAATGGGAAACAATAATTACAGGAAATTTTTGCAAATAAAGAAAGTTAATTTCTAATACATATGAGGAACACATTAGAATTTAGTTAAGTAAATATGATTTTCCAATAGGAAAATGGTTAAAGAATATCAATGTGTAGTTTTCATAAATTGGCTATCAACTATCATGGAAAAATGCTCTAAATCACTAATAATTAAATGAATGCATCTTAAAGAAATTTTTAGCTTTTACTTCCCATCTATCATTCCAGCAAAGATTACAAAAGAGTAAAATGACAAATGTTGAAGGGGATATCTAAATATAGGTGTCAACTAGTGAATTATTGGTGAGACTGCAAGTTTTTTCTTCACTGTAGAACGTATTTTACATCTATGGTCAGAAAAATTAGCAAGTTAATCAACAAAAATCATTATGCCACCACTACTCCTGTAGCAATAATTCATAAAGACATGGATTCAAGTCACATCTCAGAATTACACTAAATTTGATATCAAACTAATCACTTAAACTATCAAATGCACAGACAGGTGATTAAGATTACAAATTGCTGAGGAACTGATCAAGGAAGATCTTTAATGGATAATCTTATACCAATGGGAAAAATATGATTAAAAAACAAAACTATAATATATAATGTCTTTCAGCATAGTATAACTTCCTTACTTATTTTTCCTTGTCTTGATTCTCCTGTCAACACATTTTAGAAATTTATCTGAACATTTTTTCTCTTCTTGTCAATCTTAATTGTGTACATTGTGTTTTGCATAACAAAATATTGCTTTTTGACTTATTATCCATGATCCTACTCTTCTCCAAACTATGGTTAACTTCTTATCACTCATCTTTATAATGAACATTAGGGTTTTTTTTCTTCCATATATCCTGTTCATCAGATCCATTGTTTCAACTCATTTAAACTATTGTAATTTTTGTCATCTTTATTATCATTTCATAGTTTTCACTCTTCCCTGATATTCTCAATAGCAATTATTAGGTGTTGTCAATTATATTTATTTTTTTAATTTATTTTTTATTCTCATTTTGTACAAATGTTTTTCTTTACATTAATAAAATATACTTGTTTACAAGTAAACAAAATACCCCTCCCCCCATGAATATAGATAGACTTGCTTGGGCAAAAAAGGGGAAGAAAAAAAATTAAAATTAAAAAATAATAGTAATAATTGTAGTTATGGCCAGGTGGTGCAATGGACGAAGCACCAGCCCTGGAGCCACGAGCACCTGAGTCCATGTCCAGCCTCATAAACTCCATAATCACCCAGCCATGTGACATGCAAGCCACCCGATCCCCACTGCCCTGCAAAAACCAAAAAGAAGAAAAAAAAGACCCAAAATAAAATAAAATAGGAATAATACTAGGGGTGGCTGGGTGGCAGACAGAGCATTAGCCCTTGAGCCAGGAGCACCTAGGTCTGAATCTGGCCCCAGACACCCAATGATCACCCTGCTATGTGGCCCCAGGCAGGCCACCCAGCCCCACTTGCCCTGCACCCTCCCCCAAATAATAACAACAAAAAATGTGTTTCAGTCCTTCTTCCAACACCATCAACTCTGTCATGAGTGGATCACATTCTTTATGATAAGTCCATCACAAAAGTCATTTCCATATTTTTCCAACGTTGCCATTGCTGATCGCAACTCCCTCCTTTCTTATTTCTCCACTACCATGTACTATATTTTCTCTCTCCTTTCACTCTGACTCTGCTGTAGGGTTGCTGAGTGGCGCAGATGACAGATCCCTGGTCCTGGGGCCAAGAAGCCCTGAGCCCCCATACCACCCCTTAAGCCCAGAATCCACCTGGCCCTATGATCCTGGGCAGGCCATCCAATCCCAGCCCCTTGCAAGAAGTAAAAAAAGAAAATGTGTTATATTTGACCACTGTCCCCCCATGGTCCATCTTCTCCTCCTTTATTCACATCCCCACCCCTTCCCCCTGCTCCCCCCTTCTTACTCCAGTTGTCTATACCCCATTGAGTATATTTGCTGTTTCCTCTCCTAGCCATCTCTGATGAGAGCAAAGGTTCTCTCATTCCCCCTTGCCTCCCCCCTTCCATATCATTGCAATACCTCATTGTAATAAAAAAAATATCTTATTATGTGAAATAGCTTGGACTATTCCCTCTCTCCTTTTTCTTTCTCCCATTCCATTTCCCTTTTTTTCTTATTGACTCCATTTTTACACCATATTTTATCTTCGAATTCAGCTTTCTCCTGTGCTTCAAGTATAAAAGCTCCCTCTACCTGCTCTATTAACTGAGATGGTTCATATGAATATTATCAGTATCATTTTTCTATACATGCAGTTCATCCTCATTAAGGCCCTCATATTTCCCCCCTCTCCTCCAATCTCCATGCTTCACCTGAATCCTGTCTCTGAAGAACAAACCTTCTGTTCGGCTCTGGCCATTCCAAAAGGAACCTTTGAAATTCCCCTGGTTCATTGAAAGTCCATCTTTTTCCCAGGAAGAGGACATTCAGCCTTGCTGTGTAGTTCATTCTTGGCTGCATTCTAAGCTCTTTTGCCTTCCGGTATATTGTATTCCAAGCCCTACGAGCTTCCAATGTAGAAGCTGCTAAGTCCTGTGTGATCCTGACTGCAGCTCCACGATATTTGAACTGTGTCCTTCTGGCTGCTTGTAATATTTTCTCTTTGACTTGGGAGTTCTGGAACTTGGCTATAATATTCCTGGGGGTTGGTTTTTTGGGATCTCTTTCTCGGGGGGGGGGGGATCGGTGGATTCTCTCCATTTCTATTTTGCCCTCTGCTTCTAGAATACCAGGGCAATTTTCCTGTAGTAATTCTTTGAAAATGATGTCAAGGCTCTTTTCCTGATCATGACTTTCAGGTATTCCAATAAATTTCAAATTATCTTTCCTAAGTCTGTTTTCCATATGAGTTATTTTTTCAATGAGATATTTCACATTTTCTTCTAATTTTTCATTTTTTTTGGTTTTGAAGTATTGATTCCTGATTTCTGGTAAATTCATCAATCTCCCTAAATTCTATTCTTTGTCTGAAGGATTTATTCTCCTCAGAGAGTTTTCTTATCTCTTTTTCCATCTGGCCAATTTTGCTTTTTAAAGCATTATTCTCCTCAATAACTTTTTGAACTGTTTTTTCCACTTGACCTAAGCTGTTTTTTAGCATGCTATTTTCTTCAGCATTTTTTTGGATTTCCTTGACTAAGCT
This sequence comes from Macrotis lagotis, assembly GCF_037893015.1. NCBI lineage: Eukaryota > Metazoa > Chordata > Mammalia > Peramelemorphia > Peramelidae > Macrotis > Macrotis lagotis. Next base: position 315,500,367 of record NC_133666.1, on the reverse strand, counting down.
GCTGACTTCATGTTTCATGTTTTTCCTGCATCTCTCTCCTTTCCTGCATCTCTCTCCAGTTTTTCTTCTAATTCCCTCATTTGATTTTCAAAGTCTTTTTTGAGCTCTATCATAGCCTAAGCCCAATTTCTGGTTTTCTTGGATTCTTTAGATGCAGGAGCTTCTGCTTCCTCATCTTCAGACTGAGTATTTTGATCCTTCTTGGGTTCATTTGCAAAATATTTCTCAATGGTCTTCCTCTTGTTTCTTTGTTCATTTTCCCAGCCTAAGCCTGCTTTTTGGGGATGCTTCCTGAGCTTTTGGGACACTCCCACAAGGGTCTCAGGGTATGAGGTTCTGTCCTCTGTCCTGGTCTGTGAATGACCATAAGTGCCCCCCTCTGCCATGGGGCTGAGGTGGGGGGGGCCTGCTGTTCTGTGGGAGGCCCTAAACTGCGATCAGGATCTGAATGTGGTCAGAGCCCCAGAGTCCTGTTCCGGGGGCAGAAGACAGAGCTCTGAAGTCTCTCTTCACTCCCCTCTCTAGGTTCAATGGGCTGATGCCCTGGGGGTTCCTGCTTACCAGCTCCACCTGCTTCTGTTTCCAGGTCTAGGCTGCCCAAAGACCAGGCTGCTGGCTGTGTGCCCTGAGGGCTGGGCTCCAGGGTGCTTGCTCTGGCAGAGATCCCTCGCTGTTCCCCCACTTTGTGCCGGTGCTCCCTGGGGGGCAGCTCAGGAGACTCCCCCGCTGCTGTGAGCTGAGGCTCCCAGCGCCCTGGGGCTGCCTCCGGAAGGCTTAAGTTCTTTGGCTCTGGCCGGCCACCCCTCTGATGGGCCCGGGGAGCAGAGCCTTTCTGCTCTTTTCCAGGTTACCTTGAGTAGGAGAACTGCCTCACTGGGTCCCTTTGTAGGTTCTGTCTCTCGCAAGTTTAGTTAGAGTCCTTAGTTTATGAGTTTTTATCAGAGAGCTCCTAAGACTCAATCCCTTCATGTCGCCATCTTGGCTCTGCCCTGTCAATTATATTTAGAATTAATTTTATGTCACTATAATATTAAATTGATCCTTTCAGAGTACTTTAATCTTTGGGAAATAAAGAAAAAAAAAACTTTTTTACTCATCTTTGGTACATTGCATTCCATCTCCTTCTTTCCTCAGTTCAAAAGATTTTCTCTGTGTATTCTCCAAGTCTGGAACATTCTTCAACTTCACTGCTGCATCCTGATTGTGATGGATTATGTTAATTACCTACTAAAATTAGCAGCAGGGTTGGGGAACTTTTTTGAATATTTGTAACATAATTCACAAGTCATAAGAAATTATAAACTTAAAAATTAACCTGCTACTTTTGGTCAAGCATTTAAGTAATTCACTTAAAAAAGTTCTTAGATATATTAAATTTTTCCCCACAGGATTTTGCCATGTAAATGTCAGACCAAATGACTTAGTGGGCGGTATATAGTCAAAGGGCTAGAAGTTCCCCACCCCTCTTCTAAAGGAAATATTTTCCCACTTCTTGATATTCCAGTGCTTTCCCTTTTTCAATTATTTCTTATTTGTGATGTATATATTTTGTTAACATGTTTGTTATTTTACTTTCTTTCTCATTAGACTGAACTATTTGAGGCTGTATTTCTTTTTCTATAGCTACTATTCTGGATAGTATGTGTCATATTATAATTTTTTCTTTCTTTAATTTGCTTCAATTTCTCCATGACAATGTATGCATATAAATATGATTTTATTATTGAATTATTTGTCTGCTTTACTTGTGTAATGGTGCCTATTGCATAGAAAAACTTTCAAGTTTCTCTTCTAACAATATTTCAAATTCTTCCTTAAATGTTCTACTTTTACTCATTTCTTATTTTACAATTTTGCTTAATCTCTTTTAGAAGATTTCCATTTTATTCTTAGCCCTGTGATAAATTCCTCTTTCTTTTTGAGAATCTACTCATAGTGATTATGGAGCTCTTCACTAATGTCCCATAATGTTCTTTGTACCTATTGCATTTTAAAAAAAAATTATTAGGCTTTTCTTATGTTTTCCTATGTGTTCTCCTATTTTGAAATTATGGCTGAAAGTTCACTATTTCCTTTTTCCCCTGAATTAATAAAGAAACCTCATATATAAATATAGTTGTAAGTCACTCAAAGGGTTTTTACAATTGTTATCTCATTAGATTCCAACAAGAGCACAATGAAGTAGGGCTTTGCATTGCTTCCATTTCACCTGTGCAGATTCTGAGAATGAGAGCTTATGATTTGCTCAATACCACACAACTATTATAGGTCTAAGAAAGGAAAAAGCACAACAAAGTGATGAATCAATGGTGATTTTGACTCAAAACAACACATTAGAGAAAGTTGGACTAGGGATAAGAAAGTTTTGAATTTCAACTAGATTGTCTAGGTGATCCTAATCAAGTCGACCTTGCAGCACTAGATCAATGGTATCAAACTCAAATAGAAAGCAGTATCAATCTGTACATAAAGATCTATGCAGATTACTTGTTGAATCAGTTAAAATGTAATATGATCTATGTTTTATTTCATATTTATTTATTTTGATGAGTAGTTTCTAATTATATTTCTGTCAGGATCAAGTTGCAAAGTTTTGTTTGGGGCCATATGTGGCCCTCAGTTCATGTGTTTTGGCAGATCTGACTGAATCTGGGCAATTTTTTAAGAAAATGTGTCCCATTTCATTGGTAGAGGTAGGTTTTTGATAACAAGTGCATTCCTTACCACTATGACTATCTCGATACATATCCCAATGATCAAAGGTGTGGGTGAAATGTGGCATGGTGGATAGAATTAGATATTTTGACATCCTAAATAATTTGTGTTTTGGGAATTGGAGACTATTGAGAGAAGAGGAAACCATAGGAACAAGATTATGAAATAATGAACACAAAATAATTAAAATTCAAATTTTCCTTCAAAATTTTGCTGCAAGTCAATTCCATTGTTATTGTGGTTTGCACATTCTGTCAGTGAAGTTTCTGGAATTACCAATAAGTTGCAGCACATCACAAATGCCTTTCTATTTTAAATAGCAGTGAAAAAAATTCTATCTTCCCCTGAATTTCCGTTCGTAGAAGTTCCTTACTGATACTTCACAGCTTAGAACTATTAACCCTTTGTTAAAATGGAATAACCAATTGTCAGTATTACAGATTTTAAATAGACATTGCTGATCTATTGCTTTTTCTTTTTATTTACAGTAAATTTGGTGTTTACATCCTCCTTACTGACATTAGTATGGCCTACCCAGAGTACTGCTGGGAAATCCCAGATGCTTCCTGGAGCTTCACCCTTTTACCATGCATTATGAATAATTGAATTAATTATTTAAGACAAGATTGATATTTTCACCATGGCAAATGCACTGAAACTTTTGTTAATAGCCAGGACATTGTTGTGAAAGCTTTAGTTGCTGATCCAGTCAATTGATAAGTATGGAGAGCTTTCTATGATTTTTTTTTTTTTGTGGCAAGGAAACTTAAGTACAATAAATTCAAGATTGAATTGAACTCATGTACTACTTGCTGGGATACTCTCATGCCAAAGATGATGATTTGGGGTGGGAAAAGAATTATCTTAATTAAACATAATTGAGACACAAAACCTTTGCTGAGGGTCTGTTTATGTCTGTGGTGTGTGTGTGTGTGTGTGTGTGTGTGTGTGTGTGTGTGTGTGTATGTGTTTGGAATGACCTTAAGAATGAGAGATGCCAATGTACACGAGGCATGCATTGTGGTTATGGGGATCTGATGAGAGGCAAGATGAGAGATGGATACATGACAGAAGAGAGAATGGGAGAATAAAACTACTTCTTAGTTCTCTGTATATTAAAGTGAATATTTTTACTCTAGAAATTTGACTGATTTATCAAAATTTCAAATTTTCCATTAGGCAAAGCATAACAAATATCTATCAATAAGTGAGTACATACATATTTACATGTATATATATATATATACATATGGATAAATATTGTTACAAAGAAAAATTTCAAGATATTTTGATACTAGGAATTGACAATGAAGACAATCAGGAAAGAAGAGTGAAAATTAATCCAAGAATGATTGAAAATTTTGGTCCAAGATAGAGAGGGAGAAAATAAATCATCCTTTGTGGAAAACAGAGTTGGCAAACACCCAGAGTAATGTGCCTTAGGGGGTTGTCAGTAGTCTTAAATAAAATCAACAATGGGTTTGAGATCTTAGGAATTCATGCTTCACAAAGCACTGCCCTGCTGCTGAGAAAAGTTCTAAACTTTTGAAAAATTCTCTCCTTTTGCTCAGAAGTGGACAAATATTTAACATTGGATAGCAGGTTATAAACTAATAAGAAAATTAATATATTGAACTGAAATAAATTATAAAGAGTGTGACTAATTCCTAAAACATAGAAAGTGTTCTATCAATCCTATGGGTCTACAGACAGAGGGTTACCTTGTTGTTGACTGTCCTCGTGATGAGTTTTGATAGGGAGTCAGTTAGGAAATCTGCTTTCAATGTATTCAATCAACAGTCCTCTATTACAACATAAGAACTTCACTCTCTTTGATCTTGCTCTCAACTATAAATTTCAAGTGTCCTTAATTTAAGAAATAAAATTTCATAAACTTATATATTTACTTGACAATTAATACATTTTGAAAGATGAATGGAAAAAACCAATTACATTAAGAGTTAGGAGAGAAAAAGGGAGATTTATTGTTAAATGTGTTCAAGTTTCTTTGAACAGCCTGAAGGACTACGCAAAGAAACTGGGAATGTAAGCTGGTTGGGAAGGAAGAGCAGTGCAAAAAGATATATTTTCTCTTCACAAATCTGAATTTTAATTCTGGTGAATGATATTCAAGCAGATCATATTTCACTCAACATATTAATTTAATTCATCAAGCATATAATAAAGGCTTCTTTGTAAGACTTGGTAAAAGATAGGAAATACAGAGGCCCAAACTGAACAACGTTTGCCCTTAAAGCTTAAAGAGTTTACAATTTATTGAGGATTGGGAGAGAGAGAGAGAGAGAGAGAGAGAGAGAGAGAGAGAGAGAGAGAGAAGCTGAAGTTCCTATAAGGTTGTAAGAAGAAAATGAATTTCAGACATGGAGCGATCTACATAAATGTAGGAGATGCAATATTGTGGATAGTAATAAGTTGATAGTTCATTCTTATTCAAACATATAATGCATAAGAAAATATTATGAGAAAAGTACATAAAGAGGAAGACTCAGATTTTGAAAATTTTTTAATGTTTTAAGAAGACACTGATATGCTTTTTGGAATATATCATCAAATACATTTTAGCATGTATGGTGATGTCATTTTTGATTGTTATGAGAAATTTAAAACTTTAGAAAAAAGAATTAATGAAAAAAGAATGTCAACAATTATTATCACATATAAGATAGGACAATGAAGAAAACTCTGGATCAGGAATTATAAGATCTTTGTTTTGAATCCATCATTAATTCAGGACTTTGGCAAATCACTTAGTGACTGAGATTCGCAGTTTCTTTAAATCTGAGATTAAAACTATTTATCGATATAGGAAACTGTAGAATAGTTGACCTTTCATAGCTATGAATAAAATCAGAATTTACATCCAGAAAAGAGATAAAGAATATTATATGATGTGAAATAAGTTGGATTCTAATAATTTTTTAAATTTATTACAGGTTTCCATAAACAAAGTCAATAGACTCAAGATGAAAAGGAAAGTTGAAAACTATGAAACTATTTTACACAAATATCTGAAAGCCTCATTTCTCAAATGTAAAGAGAACCGAGTCAAATTTATAAAATAAGTCATCTGCTAATTGGAAAAAAAAGTCAAAGGATATAACCAAGTATTTCGCAAACAATACTACCTATAGTCAATTAAAATTCTCTAAATCACTCCTGTTTGGAAAAAGTTAAAGGAAACCTGGAGTGCCTCACACTAATCATATTTTCTAATTTGACAAAAAAAGGAAAATGAGAAATTCTGGAGAGGCTATGGGAAAATTTGGAATCAAATGAACTGTTGGTGAATTTGTGAAGTGATAGAACCATTCTGGATAGCAATTTGGAGCTATGCCCAATGTACATATGCTCTGATCCTGCAATACCACTAGTAGGTCTGTATGCCCCCCCCCCAAGGAAAAAAATACCTACTTGTATCAAAATATTTATAGCAATTTTTTATTGGTTTCAAAGAATTGGAAATTGTGGATATACCATAATTTAGGGAATGGTTGAAAAAACTGTAGCATATAATGGTAATAGAATACTACTTTTCAAAAAGAAATAATGATCAGGATGTTTTCAGAAAAAAAAAAACCATGGAAATATATGAACTGATGCAAAGTATAGAAAGAAAAATAAAGAATACCCAGTAATAACAATATTGTCAATTCTATTTATGACTTATTTTCAGCAAAAAGTTGCAAGATAATTCCAAAGTGCTCATGATGAAAAATGTTAGCCTACATATAGAGACCTCTAGACAAATATCTGATGGAGTATGAATGCAGATCAAAGCATATTCTTTTCCACTCTACATTTTTTTTCAATTTTTGTCTTTTTTTCTTTCACATGTTTTTCCTCTTAGACTATAAACTACTTGAGGACAGGGAATATCATTTTGCCTTTTTGTTCTGTATCTAATATTTGTCACAGTGTTTGACAAATACATGCTTAATTAATGTTTACTGATAAATTGCAAAAAATATTAATTTCTGAATACTGCTGGACATGGTATCACCAATCAATTGAGGAAAAAGTTTCTAATTCTCCATTCTAATAATATTGTGTATCTATGATTCAGAATACAAGCATCAATAGGAGATAAACCAGGAAAGATGTTGGGAAATGAACAAGAACAATAAGAAGGGAAAGATATGAACCATACAAATATAGGGATATCCACAGCAAAGGCATGAAGTTATACCATAACTGGGAATGACAAGGACCAGGATAGTGATGAGATAAGAGAAGCATGAAGAAGACAGCAGTGGTATCAATGCTTGAGTAATAATAGTAAGACAAATGCTACTGTTCTTCAAATTTTCTCATAATTTAAAAAGATAATAATAATAATAAAACAAAAAGTAAAATTAGCAATCGACAAAGTGACAGAATTTTTATACAACTTTAAGGTTTGCAAAGCATTTTACAAATATCATATTATTTTATCCTTACAATAGACCAGGGAGGTATATAATATAATTATTTGGATCTATAAATAAGGAAGGTGAAGGAAATATTGTTCAAATAATTTTTCAAGTATCTCATTACTTTCTCAAGTGAGATTTGATTTCACTTCTTTCAAATTCCAAGTCTAGCATGTTTATTGTAGTTTGTCTTTGACTACTTCTTGGGTAAAGGAAAGATTCCTTATAGTGTCTTCGGAAAATGCATGGCATCTTTTCTTTTCTTTATTATTCCTTTCAGTCTCAATTAAATGTCTAATTGATTCCATGGATTCTTTGCCTGTATATCATATTGATAAGCAATTGGTTTACTAAATTTAAATTTTTCCACTTTCAAATTGAATATCAAAATATATCTGACACTGCACTTGATCTTAGGGCCGTGTGGCCTTGGGCAAGCCACTTAACCCCATTGCCTTGAAAAAAAAATATATATATATATACATATATATGTATATACATATATATGTATATATATACATATATATATATATTACTGAAACAAGTTACCATTGCAAATACTGACTACAATCCCTATGAATTAAAATATTATGTCTAATATAGATCACAATTTAAAATGGTAATAAAATCATCTGCTGGGGTGGCTAGGTGGCCCAGTGGATAAAGCACCAGCCCTGGAGTCAGGAGTACCTGGGTTCAAACCCAGTCTCAGACACTTAATAATTACCTAGTTGTGTGGCCTTGGGCAAGCCACTTAACCCCATTTGCCTTGCAAAAAAACCTAAAAAATATCATCTGCCCTGTCTCCTATATTGTTTATATATCTCCATCTCAATCTCTATCTCTACAAAAATCTATATGTGCATATATATGTACACGGAAACACAAACACTTTTAGAACTGTCAAGGTCTAGAAAAATTTTCCCCTGTCATTATTATCTATTATAAACTCTCGTGAATTTTTCTCATATGTATTTACTATCATTCTAGTTAGAATATAATTTCCTCAACATCAGTGTTTATATTTTACTCTGATCTTTAATATTTAGTCAGTGATTAGGTATCTAGGTTAAAATAAATAATTTTAAAAGGACAGAGAAATAGGAAAATGAGCATTCAGAAAAGGGAAGGAAATGTCATAATTTTCTAAAAGTGGTGATTTGCTTGTAAGAAGGTCCTAATGAGGACATCACCAATTGGAGAATGGCCGACAATTTATGGTATATGCTTGCAGTGGAAACTAGTTTTTTATATGAAAAGGTGAACAGGTAGATTTAAGGAAAAAAAAAACTTGGAAAAACTTACACAAACTAATACTGAATGAATTGCGCAGAACCAGGAGAACAGTGCAAGTAACAGCAACATTGTGTGATGATCAACTAACATTAACTCTCTCTCTCTCTCTCTCAGGAAAACAGACATCAAAGATAACCTCAAAATACTCATGATGGAAAATGCCATCCAAATCCAGAGAAAGAACTATGGATTTGTTTTTTGTTTTTATTTTTCTCATGGTTGTTCCATTGTGTTCTAATTCTTTGTCAAAGCATGATTAATACTAAAATTAAAAATGAAAGAACAATAAGAACAAAAGGAGAAAAATTATGAGAAAGAAAAAACAAAAACACAAATACATGAAAACAGTATGCTTCAGACTGCAAACATATTGCATACTTATTTTTGCTGCATTTGAATAACATTTTCCAGGACTAGTCTTTTGGAATTGTCATTGATCATAGTGTATCTGAGAAGAGATAAATCCATCACAGTTGTTCACCACACAATGGTCCTCTTAATTTATACAATCTTCCACTGGTTCTGCTTATTTTACTCAGTATCAGTTCATGTAAATCTTTCCATCTTTTTCTTCCTTTACAACATGACTAATATGCAAATATATTTAAAATCATTGTATGTGTATAACCTATATCAAATTGCTTGCTGTTTTGTGATTTAGGGTACAACAAGGGAGGGAAAAATCTTCAAAACCAAAATCATGCAATAATTTGAACATTCATTCAAAGCTATCTTTAAACGAATTTGAAAAATAGCATTAAGTAAAATAAAAGTATAAAAAAGTAAAAGAAATTAATAAAACTTAAAAATACCTATGTGTATTCTTTGAAGTCAATTTAACAGGTGATATGTATCCCAGTTTCTAAGTACTATTTTATGATTCTATTACACACCAGTGTCACTTTTTAACATTGAGTCTTTTACTTTATCACACATTCTGTGAACCTTGAGTTTCAACTGTCATAAATATCTTTTCATCTTTTACTTTTCTCACATTCAAAGATGCACCATCTTTGTGCTCCAGGCTGGTTTTCATGGTCACTTTTTCACATTGTAATTTAGTCACTTTGTTCATTATCCTTCCAAATCTTTGCTTTTCAAAGCTAAAGAGTTATTTAATTTTGATTTTTCATCATTAGGAATGACTAAATATATATTTCTTCTCTCTTTATTCTGTTGTTATTCTAATCACTATTCCCTGGACATTCTCTAGTACCATTATCTTAAGATTCTCCCAGGTATAGCTGTCCCCAATCAAGGTAGTTGTAGAGACAACAATGTCAATAGATTGAGAAATGGACAGATAAATGGATGGATAGATATATGGATAGATAGACAGACAGACAGATAAGGATAAGAATAAATTGACATCTATTTATGTATGTATACATATGCACATATGTAAATGACCATATATGGGTAGACAGAAATTAAATACTTAATAACATATGGAAAAAATGTTTTGAACTGATTAAAACTTTTAAAGGTATGTTGAATGAATTTCAATCTTCCCAAAACTGAAGGCCATCTGAATAGTACATGGTAACCTAAAAGTAAAAATTGTACTTAATTTCTAGGACACTCAAAATGATTCTGCCAACCCTCCCCCAATTCCTACAAGGCACATGCTGACATTTTCTCAGATCCGGTTAAGCATTAACACACACACAGGAAGGAAAAATGTCATCAGAGTTGCTATGTATAGCAGCTTTTGTTCCTCTACATTATTATTCAAAAAAGAAGAAAAAATCTTTTCCTAAATGGGGAATTAATAACAAAATAATACATTACATTCTTCCTGTCAGGAAGATGAGCAAAGGGGCTGGCTGAACACCTTTACAGTTCGTCTGAAAACCTTGTTATTTCAGTGTGTGTGTGTTTTTGCACCAATTCTCTTAAGAAATGTTCTCAGCAATTAATTCATGCTTTCTAAATTTAAAGCATACTAATTAGGTATCCATCAGAGGAAGAAGGCATTTAAAAAAACCTTCTAAGAAACTAGTGCTTTTAAATATAGTTCACATAATCTGACTCTAAGAAATTAAAAAGGAATCTTTTGTAGGAATCTTTTTTAGGACTCTCCATACATATGCACATGCATGTGTGTATATGAAATTATACCTGGTCACGTTTATAGATTTGGATTCTGTCATGACAAATGAAAGAATACAAGAAGCCCAGAGTTTGAAGAAACCTAATGGATTATTTAATCCATCCTGTCATTGAATAGAAATTCAAAATGCAACCAGTTTAACCAGTAGAAAAGTCATCACTGTTTCCTTAGTTAAAAACATCCAAGACTGGGCACAAATTACCTACAAAACAGCCTATACTATTTTGCTGTGACTAATTGTTGGAATTTTACCCCTTTGTATTGATCAGAAATTTAACTCTCCTCAGTACTTACCACACTTCTGGTTCTATCCTCCAGAAGTCAAGAAATACATTTTTTTTTTTTTGCAAGGCAATGGGGTTACTGACTTGCCCAAGGTCAAACAGCTAAGTAATTATTAAGTTTCTGAGGCCAGATTTGAACTCAGGTTATCCTGACTCCAGGACTGGTACTCTATCCACTGTACCACCTAGCTGCCCCAAGAAATACATTTTAATGGGGAATCCATTTGGCATAATGACTTGACTATGGGACTTGATATCAAGAATGTCATAGTTTAAATCTGTTCTCAGGTACTTGACAAGTATGTGACTCTAAGAGCATCACTTATTGTCTGTATATCTCAGTTTCACGATTTATAAAATGGGTATATTGTAGATTCTATCTTATAAGATTGTTGAAAGGTATTTCTAAAATTTTTGCAAAATTGAAGTGCTATATAAATATAAGCTAACATTATTAGGAATTCAACATGTACATACTAGCCTTTTAAGTCTTGGAAGAAAATAATATTGTTCCTTTCCCACCCCTCCCAGCAAAGTTTCATTTTATCCAGAGTAAGAATGCCTACTTCCTTCAGCTGTTCCTTATTTCAAATCTCCTTACCATTTTTTTCATTGTCGAATTGATACATTATAAATTTCTAATATCATTTCTAAAATAAGCTTGATGTTTAATAGAAATTTTTTTGCGTTTAAGGCATTTCAGAAATGTCTGACTTTTTGTGACCTTATTTAGACCATACAGATATGATCTAAATAACATGAATTATCAGTATGAAGTGAAGTAACAAATAATTCTAAGTGATTAGATTGGTAGATAGAGTGCCTAAAGAACTATAAACAAAGGTTCATAATTTTGTATCAGAGGCAGTAGAAGCAAAAACAGCAGCTAAAAACATTCCATGGAAAAAGAAGAGTAAGAAAGTAAAATGATTGTATAATTAAATGTTTAAAATAACTGAGATTTTTAAGAGATTCATCATCAATCTGTTTACTTATATAATATGAAGTGTTATCACTGTTATTAAAACTAGCAACATGATAAGATGGTTTGAAAACAAGTTTGTAGCTGAGTTATGTATGGTGGGGTGATTCTAAAAAAGGATAGTAAAAGGAAAAATGGAGAAATTATCTCATAAAGTGGGACATGAATGAAAATAAAACTGAGACAAAGGAAGTTTTTGGGAGTGGAGATATAGTAATGTTGATACCTTACTTTCACTGATGCTGGATTGAAAAGGAAACAATTTATATCACAGAAGGAGTGTAGAATGCAGAAGTCTTGTGGACTTGAAAGGTGAGATGACTAGAGGAAGTGTGGAGGAGGAACTTTTAGAAGGGTATGTGTAGATTAGGATTAAGAAGGTGGTGGAGAGAATAAGGAAGGAACTTTTAGATGACTGAAAAAATAAAGAAGAGGAGGTTAGATGGAAAAGATCAGGTAATTTGGATATGTTTTTGTTTTGTTTGTTTGTATGTTTGTTTGTTTTTTTGCAGGGCAATGGGATTAAATGATTTACCCAAAGTTACACAGCTAGGTAATTATTAAGGATTTGAAGGCGGATTTGAACTCAAGTCCTCCTGACTCCAGAGCTGGTGCTCTATCCATTATGCCAGCTCTAAGAAGAACAATAGTAAGTAAAAATAGGATGGAAAGAAATTCACAAACAGAAATTATAACTAAATGTGAATAAGATAGATTGGACAGTAAAGCAAAGTAAATAGACAATGAATTAAAATCATAATCCGACAATATGTTGTTTATAGCAAAGAAATAATGAAAGATACACATAGAGTTAAATTACATGATGCTATAGAATTCATTGTGCTTCACCTCGTGCAAAAGGGGCAGAGAGAGCAATAAAGATTTCAGAAATAATGACCAAAATAAAATTAATTTAATGAAATTACAATGAAGCAATAATACTGCTGAATTTATTTGCTGTAAATATTTTAGCATCAGCATTTTTTTAAAAAATGGTAAATAAATTATAGATGGAAATATATATATATATATATATATATATATATAATAGTTTTATGAGTAAAAAAATTAAATCATCCCCTCTCAGAACAAGATAAATCTGACAAAAATATAAGAAATCAAGAAAGTAAATAGAATTTTTTACAAAATAGATATGATAGATATCTGAAAAGAAGTGAATAGATATAGAAAGTAATGTATTTTTCCCTTGATTCATGGTACATACATTTTCAAATATTGACCATATTTTAGAACATAAACATATTCTAGTTATAAGTGGAAAAGTAGAAATATTAAGAAATATATTTTTTTAGTTCACAACACATTAAAATTATATCCAGTAACAGACTGCAGTAATCTTTCTTTTTTTAGGTTTTTGCAAGGCAATGGGGTTAAGTGGCTTGCCCAAGGCCACACAGCTAAGTAATTATTAAGTGTGGGGCAGGATTTGAACTCAGGTACTCCTGACTTCAGGGTCGGTGCTCTATCTACTGTGCCACCTAGCTGCCCTTACAGTAGTCTTTTTAAAAATTATTTGGAGTTTAAATAACAATCATAAAGAATGAGTGAATGAAAGAACAAATCACAGAATCAATACTGCCATTAAAGAAAATGACAATAGATCAACATATCAGAATCTATGGAATAAAGCAAAAGTAGTGATTAGAGGAATAATTAAATCTCTAGAATCTTGCCTCAATAAAATAAAGAATGAGCAAATCAACGAAGTGAGTATGGAGTTAAAAAGCATAAAAAGAAAAAAAAATCCTCATCTAACTATTAACTTAGAAATCCTAAAAAACTTAAAAGTTAGATTAAAAAAACTGAGTGTTAAAATGTCATTAAATTAAAAAATAAAATTATGATTTGGTTTCATAAAAAAGAAATTAAATTGATGTACCATTGGTTGATTTGATCTTTTTAATTTAATTTCATTTCTCCAATGTAAAGGTAAGTTTCAACTTTCATTCATTTGCAAGTTTATAGTTATCACATTTTTCTACCACATGTTCTTATTTCCCCCCCTCATGGCAATGAACAATCTGGTATATGCTGTACATTTACAACTGTGTTGAACATAATTTCATCTTAGTCCTCTTCTGAAAGAGGAATTAGAACTAAAGGGAAAGAATCATGAATAACAAAGAAAAACATAAAAGTAGTTTTTAAAAGTGAATATAATGTGATTTCCTCTGCATTCAGACTCAATAACTTTTGCTCTGGGTGTGAATGACATTTCCATAATAAATCTCTTAGGATTGGCCTAGATCACTGAATTTTTGAGAGGAGCTATATCCATCATAGTTGATCATATCATAATGCTATTGATAATGTGAACCATATATGCTCTTATTTTTACTCACTTCATCCATAATCAGTTCATGCAAATATATCTAGACTTTTCAGCAATCTGCTTCTTCATGATTTCTTACAGAACAATAATAGTGCATCTCATTCATGCATCATAATTTGTTAAGCCATTCATTAATTGATGTGCATCTCTTCAATTTCTACTTGTTGCAACTACAAAAAGAGCTGCTATAAATATTTTTCGACTTGGGGGATTTTTACCATTTTTTATGATCTCTTCTGGATATATAACTAGTACAAGTATTAATGGATCACTGTATATGCAGGGTTTAATTGTACTTTGACCATAGCTCCAAATTGCTCTTTAGAATTGATAGCTCAGTTTGCAACTTCACCAAAAATGCATTAGTGTTTCAACTTTCCACATCCCAACCAACATTGTTTGTTTTCTTTTTCTGTCATTTTAGTTAATCTGATAGGTATGAAATGGTGCCTCAAAGTGGTTTTAATTTACATTTATGTAATCAATAATGTTTGGGGACATTTTTTATTTGGCTATAAAAAGATTTAATTTCATTTTAAGAATGTCTGTTCATAACCTTTGACCTTTATGAACTGAAGAATGAATTACAATCATAATTTTGATTGAATTCCCTATATATTTTAGAAATGAGTCCTTACTTCTGTATTCCTTCTAACTTGTCTGAATTGCTTCTATTTTTACAAATCTTTTTTTTTTAATTTAATATAGCTGAAATCACATTTTGCAACTTATAATGTTCTCTATTTCTTATTTGGTCATAAACTTCACCCCTCTTAATTCATCTGACACATAGACTATTTCTTGTTTTCTTAATTGGTCTCTGGTATCATATTTTGTGTCTAAATTCACTGCCCATTTTGATCTAATTTTGTTTTAGGATATGAGATGTGGGATTATGCTTAGATTATGCCATATTATTTCTAGTTTTTCCAGCAGTTTTTGATGAAAAATGAGTTCTCATCCCAGAAGTTGGAATCTTTGAGTTTATCAAAAGGGTGATTACTGTAGTCATTTGCTATTGTTCCTTTGTACTTAATCTAATTCGTGATTCATTTCTCTATTTCTTAGCCAGTACCAGACAGTTTTGATGACAGTCCCTTTAGAATACAGCTTTAAATATGGTGCAGCTAGGTTATCTTCCTTTGCAATTTTTTTCATAAATTCCGTTTATATTTTTTGCTTTTTGTTGATTCAGATGAATTTTGTTATTATTTTTCTAGCTCTGGAAAAGTTTGGTTTGTTGAATGTTTGATTAGTATGCAATGAATAAATAATTTAATTTCATTAGAATTGTGATTAATTTTGTCAAACCTTGAGCCATTGACATATTTCCAATTTTTAAGATTTGATTTTGTGTAAAAATTCTATATAATTGTGTTGATATAGTTTTTGTGTTTATCTTAGGAGGTAGACTGCCAAATATTTTATGTTGTCTACAGTTATTTTAAGTGGAATTTCTCTTTCTGTTGCTTGCTTTTGGACTTTATTGGTCATAAATAGAAATGATGATGATCTATGTGTATTATTCTGTTGCTTGATTAAAGTTGTTAATTCTATCAAGTACTTTTTAGTTGACATTCTAGATTTCTCAAAGTATACCATCATAATTTCTACAAAGGTTTGAGATTTGAATCCACATTTCCTATTTTAATTCCTTCAATTTCCTTTTATTCTTTTACTGTTTAAAAATAACATTTAGTGGTGATAATGGGCATCCTTGTTTCACTCCAGATCTTATTGTAAATGTTGCTGGTTTATTCACAGACAATTCTTGTTGCTGATTTCAGATGCGTACTACTTGTCATTTTGAGGAAAGCAGCATTTATTCAAATGCTCTGTATTTTGTCACTTTTCAGCATCTATCGAAAAAATCATATTATTTCTGCTACTTTTGTTATTTATATGGTTAATTATGTTGACTGTTTTACTAATATTGAACCACCCCCGACTAACGGGTATAAATCCTACCTGATCATGGCATATTATTATAGTAATATCCTAATGTAATCTCTTTACTAAAACTTTATTCAAAATTTTATTAATATTCTTTAGGGAAATTGGTCTATAATTCTATCTGATTTATAATCAGGCTATACCCATATCTAAGTATCCTTCTTAAGAGAAACAAAATTCTCAAGTATTACAAGTATTTTCTTCCTGTATAGAATAGTATCCAGTTTGATGTTATTAACTAAATTTTTTACCCTTTCTGTTTACCTTTATACATGCCTCATCTATTTTGTAATTGAAAATCAAATTTTCTGTTCACTGCAGGTCTTTTGATTAGATAATTTTGAAATGTCTCTATTTCATTGAAAGTACATCTTTTTCTTGGAAAGAATATGTTGTGGGTACCTAGGTGGCACAGTGGATAGAGCACTAGCCTGGAGTCAGGAGTACCTGAGTTCAAATCCAGCCTCAGATACGTAATAATTGCCTAGCTTTATGATCTTGGGTAAGTCACTTAACCCCATTCTCTAAAAAAAAGTGTTAAAAAAAGAATATGCTGAATTTTGCAGGATAGTTGTTTCTAAGCTATAATCCAAGATTCTTTGCCTCTGGAATTATATTCCAGGGTCTTTGATTCCTTAATATTGAAGCTGATAAATCCTACATAATCATAACTGTGGCTGAAATTAAAATTGCTTCTTTTAGGCTGCTTATAATATTTTCCCCATTATTTGAGAATCCTAATATTTGTCTATAATATTCCTTGGTGATTTTACTTTGGATTCTCTTGCAGGAGCTGATCAGTGAATTCTTTCAAGGACTATTCTGTCTTCTTGTTCTAGAATATAAGGTCAATTTCTATGAAATTTCCTGAAAACTATTTTACAGACTTTTTCTTTGATCAAGGATTTGACATGGAATAATAATATTTCAAAAATTATCTCTCTTCAAACTATTTTTTCAGGTTGGCTATTTTTCTTATAAGATACTTGTATTTCTGCCTTTTGCATTTCTTTGAGGGAATTTTGGTGACTCAAAAATTCACTAGTTTCAAATTTACATGTTTTGTTTACTTTTGAATTCTTCAAACACTTTCTTCAGTTAACTTTTCCATTTGCATTAATTTTACTGTTAAACTTTTCTAGTTGAGTAATGTCCCTTTTATTACTTTTTTTTATTTATTTAAGGGAATGGGGTTAAGTGACGTTCCCAAGGTCCCACAGCTAGGCAATTATTAAATGTCTCAGGCTAGATTTGAACTTAAGGTTCAAATAATAATAATTTTTAATAAGTTCTGTTCTTTATAAAGTTGGCCATCTGTATTTTTAAAGGAGTTGATTTCTTTATTCAAATTTTCAAAATTCTCCTGTGTGGTTCATTTCTCCATTTTTCTTTATCTTTCTTTCTTTGGTTTTTTAAGATCTTTCTTGTGTTCTTCCAAGGCATCTTTTTCGATTTGAGGCCAATCCATAAACTCCTTTGAGGTTTCAGATATAGGTATTTTGTAACTACTTTTCTCTTCTGAGGTAAGTTTTTTTCGCTCCTATCAGAATAGTAGCTATTTATGATTGACTTTTTTTATTGCTTTTTTGGGCTTTTTTTTTTTTTTGCTCATTTTGATAGTTGAATTCTGCTCTTGGCCCACAGGGAATATAATCCTAAAATTTATTATAATTTTTTTTTTTTGCTGGAACTGGAATCTGGTCCCTAGTTTATTGTTTGCTTATTAGTTGACTATTTAATGCTTCATTCCCACCTTTGGTGTAGCCATGGCTTTCCACTTCTTTATGCCTATGTAGAGGTTCCCTCCTTTAAGGTAGTCCTTGCCTATGCAATGGTTTATTCTCTGTGTTAGGGTGGCCTAATTTAGCTCTACCTATTGCACTGACATTCCTAGAGCACTTCTCTCTCTCGCTCTGCTGTCCTGCTGTAACTCTGACTTCCTAAGTGAGGACTTGGCCTGTGTTTTGGTTAATAGCCTCCTGCTGATTTCCAGCTCTTCCATTTATAATGGGTTATTCTCTCCTTTAACCCAGAAGAAACAGACATTTACTAAAGTTCCTCCATATCTTGAGTTGAGAACTAGTTTCACTCTTTTTGTTGTGGGTTCTGAAGCTTTAGACTCTGTTCTGGGAAGAGCTTCCTAACTTGATGTCACTATTATTGATCTGACGTAGAAATCAGTTAATTTGATTTTAAAAGCATAAGTGTAGAAGGCCAAATCACTATTATCAACAATGAAAAGGGGAATATACTACTAGCAAAGATGATGTTATAGCAGTTATAATAAGTTATTTTGTCCAATTCTATGCTAATAATTTCAACAACTTAGGTGAAATGGAAAAATATTTACAAATATATTAAAATAACTAGATTAACAGAAGAGGTATTTCATTTGTGAAATGAAATTGAATAGACTGTAAATGAGCTTCTTAAGAAAAAAGCACAAGAACAGCCTGATTAAAAAGTAAATTCTAATAAACAAATATCCAGTAATTCCCATATCAAATAAATTATTTGGAACAATAGACAAAGAAGGTATCTTATCAAAATTCCATTTATGAAAAAAATTGATACTAATGTCTAATCAAATAAGAGTAAAAACTTTGAAAATTATAGACAATGTCCCAAAGGAAAGTGGATGAAAAAATTAATAAAAACTATATTAACATCATAACGTATTACAAAGATTGGAATTATTATACCAGAACACAGAGATGTTTTAACACAATGAAAACTATTACCATGCTTATCATATCAGCAATAACATTTTTAAAATATTATTAGATTAATAGATGCACAAAATACTTTGAAAAATCACAACACTCATTTCTATTGAAAATGCTTAAAAGATTTGGTATAAACAGATTTTTCCTTAAATTGCTAAACAATAATTCAACTAAAATCATCGACAAGCACTATTTGTAATGGAGGTAATCTAGAAGCCTTCCCAGTAAATTCAGGCATGAAACAAGACTGTCCACTATCAACAATATTATTCAAAAATGTATTGAAAATCCTAGAAATACCATTAATTGAACCAAAATAAGCAGAAGCAACCACAATAGGAAATGAGATAATACAACATCTAATTTCAGAAATAATAACATTGATGTATTTGAAAAATCCTATCAACTAAAAAGTTAGTGGAAACAAAAAATTTTGCAAGTTGGGGGATACAAAATAAATTCACAGAAATCATAATTTCTTCTAAATGTCACAAAAAGAAACCTGCAAGAAGAAATAATGACAGATACCCCCAATTGAAATAACTGAAGATAGCATACAATGCTTTGATGCTCACCTATGAAAACAAATCTATAAACTAGATAAACAAAATTTAAATAAAAATTTCTTCATACAAATAAAATCAGATTTAAATAATTGAAGAAATATTCATTGTTCATGTATCAGGAAGGTAAATATAATAAAAGTGAGAATTTTTCCTAAGTTGATGTAAATTTTGCATGTCATTCCAAATAATTTACCAAAAATCAATTTATTCAATTAGAAAAACTAAAACATCATTCATTTTGAAAAAATTCAAGAGTAGTAAAGGGGAAAATAATGTAAAGAAAATAGTTTTAGTAGTACCAGATATTAAAATATAATATAATATAGGGAAGTATTTACTTAAACTATCTGTCACTGGCTAAGAAACAGAAAGAAAGCTAAATGGAAAATAGTAGACATGTCCCTTTTATAATAGCTTATAAATGTAGTAAACTTGTATTTGAAAAATGCAAATTCAAGATTTTTGGGATAAGAACTAATTTAGGAAAAATTGTTGGGAAAACTGCAAAGCTATAATACCCTTTGATCCAGCAATATAGAATTGAATGTACAAAAATATAACAACATTTAACAAAGAATTGTAGATTTAGAGGACATCCTTCAATTGAGAAAAAGCTGAATGAATTCTGCTATATAATTCTGATTGTAAATTATTGGACTATATGAAATGAAAGTATAATGCATTCAGAAAAAAAACTGGGAAGATTCGCATGAATTGCTTAACTTGAGAACATCATACAAAACAACAGCAACATTATACAATTTAGAAATCCAAATAACAACTATTTTCAATAATACAAGGATCTAAGACAATTCTGAAGGACTTATGATAAAAAGGAATATCAATCTGGATGAAAGTACACTTTTTTCTTTATTTTGATTTATATTTACTTTGTAAATTTTATATTGTAAAAAACTACCAGAAAAGTAAATGCTGATATTTGCTTTTTCACCATGACTTATATGGAAATGTTTTCCATGTTTGTAGATGTATAATCTATATCAAATTACTTGCCTTAACAAACAGGATGGAAAGAGGATGGAAGAGAATTTGGAACTCAGAATTTAAAAAGATATTAATTATTTTACCTATAGAGAAAAAAATTAAATATTTTTTTGCTATGAAATGTCATTAGGAGTAGCTTTTTATAGAAGCTGTAGCTTTAAAGAAGCAAGAGAAATCATAAGATAGTGGTGAGGAAGACAAATATTTTAGGTTAGAGGGACAGACTTTGAATGTGCCCAAACGAGGGATATGTGTTCTATGAAAGGAACATCAAGGAATCCACTATTACTTAATGACAGAATGTAAGATATCAATTAATTAGAAAGATTTGAAGGGAATAGTATCTGAAAGACTTTAAAAACAAAATGAGAATGTGGTATTTCACCCTGGGGACAATATAAATTCACTTAAATCTATGGAGTGGGGAGATGAGGGGGTTGAAACAATGAAATGTGAATTTTAATAAAAATAGGAGATTGGGGACAGCTAGATGATTCAAGGGTGGGGGGCATTAAGGAGGCACAGTAGATAGAACACTGACCCTGGAGTCAGGAGGACTTGAGTTCAATTCTAGCTTCAAACACTTAATAATTACCTAGCTGTGTGACCTTGGGAAAATCACTTAACCCCTCTGCCTTGCAAAAAAAAAATAGATCAGACTGCAATGGTGAGATTCAAAGAAATAAACAATAAGTTATCATAGTTGTTCAGGTACAACGTGATTAGGGTCTGTACCAGGCTGGTGGCCGTATTAGAGTAAAAAAAGAGGACATACATAAGCAAAGTTAGAAAAAGAAAATCAACAGTACCTAGTATTTTGGTTAATCAAAAGTTAGTAGTTAATGAAGACAAATAGATTGCTAAACTGTAAGCCAGGGAGAATGATAATGCCTTTGATAGTAATAGGAAAATTATGAAGAGGTGAAGGCTTGGAGAAAATATAATTAATTCAATTGAGTACATTTTGAGTTCATCTTATTTGAGATATACAATAGGAAGTCACGGATAGAATACTGGAAGTCAGAAGAGAACAGGTTACAGTTAGAAAAATGCATCTAAATATATAAGTATAGTTTGATTTGAATCCATGGGAGCTGATAAGATCACCAATTAAAATAGAAAGGAAGGAATATATATGAACAAAGACTGTGCCTTAATGGCAAGATCTTGATGAAGGTTTTCAAAAATATATTGAGAAGTGTCCAGGGGGTCAGTGCAGAACAAGGAAAGAATATTGTTTTGAAAATATTACAAATAAAAAAGTCAGTAGATATTGGGAGTACTCTACAGCTGAACCTTTGCACATTAAGATTTTTGATAGGATAAGGGATCAAGTGTATAAAGGCCCAGTATGAATGCCAACTGACTCAGTAAATGTTAGAGATGTAGGAGAGAGAACAATATATCTCCTGGGAATGGGTTATACTGGGACATAACCAGGGAGGGGAGAAGAGTAGTAGTTAAGATCTTATAAGCCAAACTGAGGAAGAACAGAGAAGTTACAAGGCAGAGAGGTGAAATACAAGGGATTTTGATCAAGAACTTGAGAGCACGGACTAATTACTTGTTTTTGTATCCTCAACACTTAATATCATGCTTGACACAAAGTAAATAATTACTAAATATTTATTCAATAAATTGGCTGAAAACACTTGCAAAGAGCAAATCCCAATATAATATTTTCCCACTATATCGCAATAATCATTGGTATCCTTTCACTCCCTCTCCTTTGGATTGTCCTTCTAAGAACAATTTACTTTCTGTTGTGCCACTTAGCGCAAACTCTGGGCAAGAACTCATCATGTCACTCATTCTCACAAAGTCTAATCCTAAGAGCCAAGGAAAGTATAATAAAATATTTGAAAGAATAATTGATGATCAACTTAAAGGGCAGATTTCAATTCTGTTTATTACTAATTAGACAGGACTGTGATGGCAAACCTTAACAGTAGGCTCTTTTCTATAGAAAGGCATAGTTTTATATTTAATGTGAATTATTTACATTTTTTACCATTACTTTCTCGAAACTACAGAATGAGCAATACAATAAATCAAACTATGATCAGCATTTTTCTGATATCTAAATTCTTTCCAAATATCTAATACACATTTTCATAGTAAAAATTTAACAATTGTTAATAGCTGAATATAGATAATTCCAGTACATTCCTGCATGTGGTCCAAAGTAATATCGTAAACCCTTTCTATCTTTAGAAGTGTCAAAGTAGAAATTTAATGTTTGATATTATAAGGCTGGATTGCTTAACCTATGATCTGATAAGATGTTTTACAATTAATTTTGATGAACAGCATTTTAATGCAATTATTTTATTTTTTAATTATATTTCATCTTTATATTTATAAATATTTAAATATATGAAGAAACTTCATTTCTTTTTTGTTTTTAGTTTTTGCAAGGCAATGGGGTTAAGTGGCTTGCCCAAGGCCACACAGCTAGGTAATTATTAAGTATCTGAGGCTGGATTTGAACTCAGGTACTTCTGGCTCCAGGGCTGGTGCTCTATCCACTGTGCCACCCAGCTGCCCCAAAACTTCATTTCTTAATATCAATAATAAAAATAAATTTTAAGTCAAGGTTTTGCTAATTGATAGAGGCCTTTCCCTCAGTATTTGTTAATTTCCATTCCTTTTTTCTTTTGTCCTTGTCTATAACAAGGAATAACAAAAATACAGCAGTTACCCTTCTCTCTCTCTCTCTCTCTCTCTCTCTCTCTCTCTCTCTTGCTTTCTGCCACTCTCTGTGTCCCTCTATGTATGTGTGCATAAATGTATGCATATATGTTCACATATAAATCATTCATGAATATAGATGCATATAGGTAGACAATATAAACAACGGGAATATGTGCACATGCGTATGTATGTGCACATAAATATAGACATATACATCCATAATATGTGTATTCATGCATGTGTTCCTATACATTATAGACATATGTGTTTAGTGTATGTATGCATGTGCATTTGTCTGTCTTTATCAATTTTTTTGGATCCTCATACCATGAGGAGAACTGACACAGTGACTTACATTCATATTAAGTTTTAATAACAAATTTCAGATTCTCTCCTGAGAGCAAGATTTGCAAAAAAGAATAAAAATAAAGTAGTTGAGAATGTGAAATGGAAGGATGGCAAAGAGAATGAGAAGGGAGCAGAAGAGGTTTAACAGAAGAGGTATGTATCTAGAAGAAGGTTCTTAAAAGAACATCATATATCTAAATATACAATATGTGCTTATATAAATGTTTATGTAACTACATACATTGGTATCAGGAATGCAGTTTTGTCTGAAAAGAATGAAATTAATTATAATATTTTAATCCCTGTATTAATCATTAGGGTTTTATTTAATGGATAAATGTTTTTAGATCTTATCATGCACTTAAAAAACTAAACTATTATTGGATTGCTTTAGAATTTTTATATTGCAGAGTAAATTAGAACAAACATCTTCTAGACCCTAACAACTATAAGATAATGTTGCAGAAGGAATAATAATTTTATTATGGGATCTGTATTGTATAAATACTAGGAACATTTATTTCAAAAGGTAATAATCTTCTAGTCTTCATGGCACATGCTAAAGAAGAAAAATTGTAAATAATTAGGTGCAAATGGAATATATACAAAAAAGTTATAAAACACTCAAGGAGGAAGGCATTAGAGCTGGGGGACCTGGATAAAAATAAACCTTTTATTGGGTGATTTTGTTTGCTGAGTTTGCTGAGTTCAAATAAAAAAAAAAGTATTTGAATATAAATAATTATAGGCATGGTGGACAGTTAGAAGAATGCTATGGATCCAAAAGATGGGTGTATCATAGGAAGAGTCAATAGATTACAACATCTGAATCCATAGATGTTAGTTTTGTCTGTCGGCTAAATTATACTTTATTCCTTACCTGTCATTTTATTCAGGTGAACACTGAAGAGCCAAGAGACAAAGATGGCAAGTTCTCTATTTCACAGAAAACAAGTGCTTAAATATCCCTCCTTGTCCCTGGTTTTCCCTCAACTCTTAAAGTAGTCAATCAAGCAAGTATTTACTCTCAGACTAGTACTGCTATACAATGTTGCAAGTCTCTTACAAATCCCCCTTTTTCGTTTTATGAGGTTAGATCTTCCCCTTCAAATTATTCAGGACCAGATTCTTCTAGGTCTTTCAAAGTCCATTCACAGATGAATGTATTACAGTAATGGTGTCATTGAGGCAGGGTCCAGGGAATGATTGGCCTGGCTGGTTGGCATCCTGCAGAAGCTGGTCTTGGAGCTATAAGGCTAAGAGAAGAAAAACTAATTGGAAAAAATGAGAAGGCAAAAACCAGAGACATTGTAACAGAGGCTATTTAACAAAGGTGTAATAATTAGAAAAAAAACTTGAGGAGCAAGAATTATACTTTGTGATCCTAACTGAAAAAAGCCATTTCAAAACTGCCAAAAAGTAATTTGCAACAAAATGAACAAAAATTCTAGTAGAAGAATCAATCTCTCCTTTAAAGCCATCAAATGTGCCAATAGGCATTATTTTGATTCACTGGCTCACTAATTATGATGAATCTGGAATGATCATAACAATATGCTTTTGGAAAGCTTCAATAGGCCAGATGAGGGGAACCTTTAAAAGAATCCCACCCTAATTGTGACTAGGGTCCTTCTTTTAAAGGACTGAACATCAAATCCCATAGGGCTAAACGGATTTATTGTTACATTGTCTTTCTATAATACCTGATGTCAGGTAGATCTATATGTAATATAGTGGATGGGATTGTGAAGACCCCTCCTCAAACTGACTACTCAGAGGCTTCTTAAAGTTAGGAGCAGAATGTCATTTTATTAAAATCTTGCAAGAAGCAGGTGGTCCCTCCCAGGGTGCAAAGGGGGACACCCAGGGGTGGAGACCGCCTAACAAGCCTTAGCAGCAAAGCTTTATAGGCAAAAACCACAACCTTCCTAAATTCTATTGACCTTTCAAATGACTGGCTCAAGCCTTGCAGTAGCAGGGGATTTTTGTGTTTATAACCACTGCAGCGATGACACCTGACAACTGCTCTCAGGAGACAGTTCTTGGAAACTTGGGGTCCCTGATCTATTTTTAAAAAGGCTTGTTCTTTCATCAGACTGAGAGACCTCCACTCAATCGCTCCTCTAATTCCTACTGGAGGTCTCTCACCCATTTAAATCGCCGGAGTATCACCTCATATTCTGGTTCCCAATCTTCCTGGCTATTATCCCCATCTACCTCCCAAATTTCTCCCTGTAATATCATCCCAGGGAATTCATTCTTTCTTTGTGCCATTGCTAACAGAGAATCTTTGACCAATTCTTGACTAATTTGACCATGCAGAGTAGGCATATTGGGAGTAGAATAACCCCACTCACAGCGATTAATCCAAACCACAGGATCTGCTTCAACCAACTTCCTCCGAACCAGGACCACCAAGATGCTTCAAAAGGGGACCTCCAGGTATGGACAGGGACATGAGCCAGCTTCTTGATGCTATCTGTGATTTCCTTAACTATCTGGTCATTATCATCAATCTGCATACAGCAGTTAGATAGATTTAGTTTCCCCACATACTCCTTTTTCTTCTGCTAATAGGTAGTCTAAGACCAATCTATGTTGTAAGTCTGCTTCCTTGGTCTGCATAGCTTGGTCAGCCAGGAGATCTAGAGCCTTTGCAGTTTGATTGGAAATAATTTTCACTACAGCCTGGAGTATAATGATCCTGTTTAACATATAGATTGGTGTCCTGTTTCCCCAACTCCCATCATGTGCCCATGTAGCAGGACCATACCCCTTAATTATCCTTTGTGGGGGTCAGGCATTGCCCCATCCATTTGCATCTCCCACCAATGTCAATGAAGTGTCTATGCTGCACCTTACTCAGCCCAATTCATCATACAGAGGAATTCCTAAGTGCTCTCCTTTGTGACCAGGTAGAAAGAAGAACTTTGGTCTAATTAATCCTATATAACATACCCCAGCCCAGTTGACAGAGAGATGTGTGTAAGCCGTCTTCCCGCAGATCCAGTAATGCCCTCATAAAGGTGGCTTTTCTTCAAAGAATATGCGGTCATCCCAGATATTTATAGGGTAATATTGCTGAGCTTTGTCTCCCAAGGGGCCTGTACTAGTGTGCCTATAACACTGACACCTCAACAGTTGGAAATGGAGTTTCCAAGAACAACTCTCAGCAAGGTGGCTAGGGCCTGCTTTGGTAAAGTCCTCAGTACTCCAAAATGACTTAAAATACCCAAACCAAGTTTTGTTTGCCCATCCCCATCTATACACTAATTCTTCCTTGGGATCTGTCTGCCCCCACCCCTTACAAAGGGCTATAAATCATTTTCATTTACACCACTCCATTCCTTTTTCCCTTCAGTACTTCTGCACACTCCCAACCTGTACATTTAATCCATTTTCCGCTATCACATTTAATATGGGATGCATTCCATCTCTCGTTAAGGGCAGAACACTTATATACAAATTTCTTTACCTTTGCTGTATAGGTCCAGTCACAAGAGCTCTCCCCCAGCCATGACCCCACTCTGTGTTTGATTTAGGCAGTACTTCCCTCTCACTGATTCTGCCAAGGTCCACTGGTGCTTCTCCTTCTCAGCCTAGAACCCCATCCCATGATGCACTATCGACTTGTTGCTGAGGAGCCAAGCAGGATCTAAGGGAAGGGGGCCCCAGGACCATCTATTAAGTGGTTGTGGCCCTATGCAAATCCAATTTTTTGACCTTAAATGTGTCCACTATGTTCTGTATCATTCCAATGACACTATTCTCAAAATTATAAGGGGGCACCATAGAAATTGGGAGACTTATTAGGGGCTTAATAACCAACCCCCATAGAGCAATCAGGTATGTGAAACTCACTCTGGCCATCCCCATGGAGTTTCATTATAATTACAACCAGCAATATAAAACAATCTAAAATTCCTATCAAGTATGCATGTAATCAAGCCAATTTGAAAGATAAAAACATTAAGCAAGATCAATACCAGGCAACTTAGTTCAAGAATCTGGCATGTAGTCATTAGACTCTTCGCAATCTCAGCCTCAGTTCTTCCGAAGATGGATTCCCAAGGTTCAACTGTCCGTTTTCTGGGTGTACCCACCAGTTCTTTCACTCAGGTGTGGTGTTTCCAACCATGTTCCTGACTTTGGACAGCCATGTCGGAGGTTAGAAGGATCTGGAATGGACCTTCCCAGGTTGGGTCAGTTTGTCCTCTCGCCAGGTCAGGATCAGAAACCAGTCCCCAATCTTGTACTTATGTACTGCGAATCCTAGAGGGGGGAGTCTGAGCAATAAGTCCTTTTAGTTGCAATTCCTTCAAATGTTCAACCAGTGCCCTAATATATTTCCTTAAAAATGAATCCTTCGTCTCAAATATCAGATACATTGTTTTCTCCTCACTGCCCCCTCCCCAGATATGTGTGACCAAACATCATTTCATATGGTGATAGCCCAACATCCCTATGAGGTTTTTTCCTAATCCTCAGCAGGGCAAGAGGGAGGCACTTAGTCCAAGGAAATTGAGTTTTCAAAGCTAATCTGGTCAATTGTTTCTTAATTTCCTGGTTCATCCTCTCCACTCTTCCCAAAGAGGGCAGATGCCAGGGGCTATGCAGGTACCAAGAAATCCCTAAAGCCTTCATTATGGACCAGAGGATTTTGGCTGTGAAGTGTGTGCCCTGATCTGAATCTATACACTCTACCCCACCGTACCTTGGAATGATTTGTTCTAAAACTACTTTTGCAACTTCTGTAGCAGTAGTTTGGGAGAGGGGAAAAGCTTCTACTCATGTGGTTAGGTGGTCCACTATGACAAGCAAGTACTTGAGATGCCCCACTGACAGCAGATCAGTAAAATTCACCTTTATGGCTTGCAAAGGTCTCCCATCAGGAGGTCGTGCCCCAAGAAGGGTCTACCTTAGGGCCGTCTTATTAGTCCTTCAACAAATGATACAGCCATCTACTATCTGGTGGGCCAAGGTATGTAATCCAGTGGTCACATTCCTGGTCAATACAGCATCACACAGGTTCTGGACATCCCAATGGCTGCCTTTTTGCAGGTATTGGAGCACCTGTCTCATTCCTGCCTTTTTCAGTACCTCCCTACCATCAGATCGAAACCAATACCCCTTCCCATCTTTCTCCACTCCCAACTTCTGGAGCTTTGTCTGTTCCTCTGGGGTAAGAGATGGTGGTGTTAGATCTTGGGACAATGGGGGTACCAATACCATCATATCCTCTGAGTTCTGAGACCTCTCCTCCCCTTCCCATTTTGCCTCCTCATCAGTTAGGCGATTACCTTTTGCCTTGAGTGCGTTCCCCACCTGGTGTCCTTTTATGTGGACAATTGCTATGCACTTTGGTAATACCAGATCTTTCAGAACCTTAATTATTAGGGCCTCATGTGCCAGTTCCTTACCCTTACTATTGTTCATACTTCTTTCTTCCCAAATTTTTCCAAAGATATGTACCACTCCCCAAGCATATTTTGAATCAGTATAAACTGTTCCACTTCTTCCCTCTAACTCTTTTAAAGCCTTATTGAGGGAATATAGTTCACATGTCTGAGCCGACCACCCTTTTGGTAAGGAGCCGGCCTGTACTATGGACAACCTATCCTCCATCAATTATAGCATACCCATTCTTTCTTTTCCCTTCCACTACCCGTGAGGATCCATCTATGAACCATTTGCCCACACCTCACAGATGGGTTTCCTGTAAGTCCTCCCTAACCTTAGTTTGGAAATTTATTACATCAAGACAATCATGTTCCAAAGGCGCCTGCTCCCCTGGAGAGGCAGACAGGAAAGCAGCTGGCCTCAAATTAGAATCCTGTGCCACTATCAGATCATCTTTTTCCAGTAAGATTGCCTCATATTTTGGATTCTAGAATCAGTGAGCCACCTTTCAAGTCACCGGTTCAAGATAGATCGGACCTGGTGTGGGACACTTACAATGAGGCTGCCCCCAAAAGTTAGTTTCCTACTCTCCTCCACCAGAAGAGCAGTGGCTGCCACTGCTTGGATGCATGTCGGCCACCCCCTTGCCACTGAGTCCAGCAATTTTGAAAGAAAGGCAACCGGGTGTCATTGCCTTCCTCTAATTTGGGCTAGGACTCCCAGGACCACACCCTCATCATTATTTACAAACAGGTGAAAGGGCTTTTCTACAGATGGTAGGAACACTACTGGGGCCGCCATAAGGGCTGATCTGAGTTGTTCAAAATTCCGTTCTTCCTCTAATTCACATCTAATTCTCTCTGGCTTTTCTTCTAGCAATTTGACATATAAAGGTCAGGTCAGTAGAGCATACCCATCAATCCAATTCCTACAGTATCCCACCCACCCTAAAAATTTCTGTAGTACTTTCTTCTTTCCGGGTTTAGGCAGCTGCAGAATCCCTTCAATTCAGGCAAGGTCTAATCTTTTTTTTTTTTCCATTCACTTATATAATGTCCCAGATATTTCACTTCTTTTTCCACAAACTAATTTCTCCAAGGAAGCTCTTAGCACCTGGGAGCCCAAATAGTTCAAGAAAACAATGGTAATTCGGGTGAGTTCCTCTTTGGTTTCTCCAGCTATCAGAATATCATCCACATATTGCAATACTCTAACCCATCCTAGTGGATTCCTATATTCCTCCAAAATTTGCTCCAACACTTGTCCAAATAGATTCAGAGACAATGTGTACCCCTGTGGGAGGACACACCAGTGTTATTGCTGTTTCTGGCCAGTGTCTAGATCTTCCCACTCAAAATCAAACAAATCTCTACTTTCTTCTCATAGGGGGCAGCTCCAAAATGCATCCTTCAAATCTATCACACTAAACCATGCACTGTCTATAGGTATCTTCCCTAAAATTGTATAAGGGTCTGGGACTACTGGATAGGCAGGTAGGACTATTTCATTTATTTCCCTCAAATCCTGGACCATTCTGTAAGTTCCATCCTTCTTCCTTACAGCTAAAACAGGGGTATGATGGAATAATGTGGACATTCCTTTCAGGAGCCCAGATTATTCCATTTCTTGTGGAAATACAAACATATCCTGAACCTCAATTTATCACCTGGTTGGGTCCTTTCCACTTTCCTTCCCTATTTTTCCATATTACTTTTTCTTCATTGGGGTATTCATACTTCCCTGTTTGAAATACCTGCTTATTCTGTTTGCATCGTTCAGTTCCCCAAAATGTCATAGCCAGAGTAAACCAATTGGAATCAAATTAAAAAAATATAGTATAAATTGCATAATTCAATCTATTGGTGATCTTATCATATCTTCCCCCTTTTTGGTTTGGAAGCACAATTTTAATCATCCTGTTCATTCATTCAACCATCCCTTGCCCCTGTAGATTGTAAGGAATTCCTGTCATATGTGTGATAGCAAATTCTGCACAAAAGTTCTTAAATGATCGAACCAGATAGGCCACACCATTATCAGTCTTCAAAGTCTTGGGAAGTCTGCCAAGAGAAAAGCAACTCAGTAAATGAGTTCTCACATGTTTAAAAGCCTCCCAGTTTCCCCGATGAAGCCTGAATAGGTATCAACACAGACATGAATGTACTTCCGTCTGCCAAATTCAGATACATGAGTGACATTCATCGGCCAAAGAGAATTTGGACCCATCTCCTTTGGATTCACAGAATCCCTTGAAGTTTTGGGGAGAAAAGGCACACAATGAGTACATTGTAGCACAATTTACCTAGCTTGTTCTTTGCTAAACCCAGACAAACCTCGTAATGATCGCTCTGACAGATGTAATTTATCATGAGCCCTCAAAGCTTCAAAAATAGGAAAGGTTAATATAGCATCAGCAATAGCATTTCCTTTAGCTATAGGACTTGGAGCATCAGTATGATAGCTAATATGTAAGCAGAATAGAGGACAAGTGAGTCTTCTAAGCAGACATTGCAGTTCCCAAAATAACTAAATAATACTCTGGTTATTGGTGTCCTTGATTTGGGAAGTTTCTAAATGCTGTAGAATACCCCAAGCATATTTATTATCTGTGATAATATTGATGGGTTCATTCATTGTAATGGTCTGAATGCTAGATTTTGACTCTGCAGTCCATTCCCTCTTTAATAACAAATTCTCATCTCCTCTCAGCATTTCATACAGTGGCTTCATAAGATCTTTAGAAATCCCAACCCAAGGTCATATTGACTTTATATCACCTATCAACTTCTGAACATCATTCAATGCAGGAAGCTTGATTTTTATGGTGGTAAAATCTACCTTGAAAACTAAAAAATGAAAAGGAGGGTGTTTTTATATTTTTTCTGGAGGTATCACTAAGTCATATTCCTTAAGATCAGCTATGGTATCTCATAATATCTGTTCCAATACTTCATTATTTTCATGAGATGCCAAGATGTCAACCATATAATGCAAAAAATTCATTTTTATATTGATTTCTGATCCCCTTTAATGCTTCATGTACAAAATATTGCATATAGTTGGACTATGTTTCATTCTTTGTGGCAACAACTTCCAATGCTATCTATCATGAGGAGCTCCAAGGTTTGTGTTGGGAATGGAAAAGGCAAGTTGACCATAGTCTTGTGGTTGAATGGGAATAGAATAAACACAATCTTTAATGTCAATCACCCACAACAGCTGCTCTTTGGGAATCATTTGTAAAGAACCCAAGTCTTTCATAGTCTCATTGATTTTTTCATCAATCTGTTAACATCCTCCATTTACCTGATTTCTTTTTTTATAGCAAACACAGGGGATTTCCAAGGGCTGTGACACTTTTCCACATGCCCTTTTTCTAATTGTTCCTTAATTATATCTTTTAAAGGTAAAATCTTTTCTTCTGCAAGGGGCCACTGTTCCACCCATATAGGTTGCAGATTCTTCCATTCTAATTTAACAATTGGTACATTAATGCTTTCCAACTCAACAGCATCCCCAATCAAAATATCCATGCTAATTG
Organism: Macrotis lagotis; assembly: GCF_037893015.1. NCBI lineage: Eukaryota > Metazoa > Chordata > Mammalia > Peramelemorphia > Peramelidae > Macrotis > Macrotis lagotis. Next base: position 315,467,961 of record NC_133666.1, on the reverse strand, counting down.
TTGTCCCTAATTGACCCAATATATATTTTCCCCATAATATTGTAGGGAGTCCTTCAACTATGAAAGGAGTGATAGTCCCTGCTTTATCTTTTTTGTTCCATTTCAAGGGTTGACAAGAAATTTCTGTTTCCTGTCGACCTCCAATGCCTACTAGGTTAGTATAGGCAGCTTGTTTAGGCCAAGCTTGTAGCCAGTTCTGTATAGGGAACACAGTCCGATCTGCCCCAGTGTCATTCAAACCTAGAAAAGCAATTCCACTCCACTTGTATGGCACAAAGATGGTTTTCTGAAGAAATTGTAGTAGTGAACATGATTTCATTTTTGTTTCTCAGTTTTGACCCCATTATCAACTCCTTTTTTTTACAATTTTTACAAGATCCAGAAAAAAAAAAACAAGCAATTGAGCTATAATTGATTCTTATTTATGTAACTATCATCATCATTAGCAATGATTATTGCAATAGAGAAAATTTCCCCACTCATGTGCCTTACTACAGGTATGATGTGAGTATTTTCCGGATACGATGGAGTCAAAATGGTTGCACGTTCCTTATCCATTATTCATAAAGGATGAATAGGCACTTTAGTAGAAGCATGTTGGAGGTACCCTAAATTTGCCAGCACTTTTAACTATCAATATTTTTGTATGGGTCAGTTTGCTACCAAAGCTGCATACTGCTGCTCCTGAAATTTTATACCCCAGGATGTTTTATGAGGGGCCCCTGGGAGAGGGCCCCTTTCCCCATTTTAAATTTCCTTGACTACATTCTTATGCCCAGTGTCCTGCCTTTTTACACTTTGGGCACAGAGTTTTAGGATGATGTGCCCTGACCATTCTGGTTTTAGTGCTTAGGCACTCGAACAATCTTTCTTTAAATGTTCAGGCTTTCCACAAACAAAGCAAATCCGTTTCTCTTTATTTCCCATGTGTATATTAGTAAATGCTTCTGTCATCAATTCTGCATGATACACCTGAGACCCTACTCTGGCACATCTTTGAATCATTTCCTCAATGGTGGCATCCATTCTTAAGTCAATCATTGCTTTCTGACAATCAGAATTTTCATTAGCCCATGCTAATTGTTTTATTAATACATCTATTCCTGCTACATCTTCTAATGTTCTTCGTACTGTCTCCTGCAATAGAGCAGAGAAATATTCAAAGGCCTCATCATTTCTTTGTTGGATAAGCACAAATGGTTCTTTCCATTTTGTATTGGAATATATCCCCATGAATTCTTTACACAGGTAGTGATTTTTCATGTTTCTAAACTATAATTTATTTGGTCTGCTTTGTTGTGAAATTGACCTGTACCACTTAATTGTTCATAATATGTGTTGGCATTGGGATCCTGCCCATGCCTCAAAATTGTCTGTCTACATTGTTCTGCAAGCCCTGTCATCCAAAAGATAAGATTATACAGATGATAAACATGCCCTAACTATCTGCTCCCAATCAATGGTTGTTAATATGGAGTATGCAAGAGTATCCAATTATAACTGACAAAGGGTGATCTTACCTGTATTCCCCCACTGCCTTTCTTAAATCTCTGATTCCCTTTATATCAATTGGCTCATGTCTTTGCCTAAGGTTTCCTGGATTAAAACGATCATGCTCCTCAATAACAGGCTATGACTGAAATTCAGCTCCTAAGTCTCCCAAACTCTCACCCTCATTTCTGGCCCTTTCAATGGCTTTTTCTAATGCTGAAGTTTCTCTACTAGATGGTGCTATAGGATTAATTCTAGGCCTTTCTTGATAATATTTATTTATATTTCCTCACTTGTATGATAGCTCAAATCTCGGTCCTTTGAAGCTTTTTCCTTGACAGCCCAAAGTCTCAGTCCTTTGATTCTTGGTTTTGCTTGGTCCTTCTCTTGGACTCTGATCCAATAGCCCCAAACATGCTTATTTCATGAATTCATGCCCCATGCTTTAGCACCATATTTTAGGTGCCTGCAAGCTTAATTATACTTTATTCCTTATCTATCATTTTATTCCTGTGAACCCTGAGGAGCCAAGAGACAAAGATGGCAAGTCCTCTATTTCACAGAAAACAAGTGCTTTAATATCCCTCCTTGTCCCTGGTTCTCCCCCAACTCTTTAAGTAGCCAATCAAGCAGGTGTTTACTCTCTCAGGCTAGTACTCCCATACAATATTGCTAATCAACAATCTGTTATAATCAAGCAGGTATTTACTCCCTCAGGCTAGTACTGCCATACAATGGTGCAACAGTATACATAGAATATGTAGAAGGTATTAAAATATAAGAAGACAGGAAAGGAAAGAAGTGTCAGAATGTTTAAAATATAAAATGCAAAACAAATGATTTTAAATTGCAATCAGTAGGTAATAATAGAAAGACTGTGAAGTTTACTGAAAATAAAGGTGTTATGGCATGGTCTATTTTATAAGGAAAGTTTTCCTCTACACTGGATAGAATTGAGCAGGGATTTAAGGAAATAAATTAATTAAAAAACTACTGAATTAGTCCTAGAAAGTGGTAATGAGACTCTGAAATAAGCAGGGGTGTTGAGAGTGGAATGAAGAGGAGATAGATAAACAAATATATATATATATATATATATATATATATGTATATATATATATACACACACACACATATATATATATATATAAAACAGACATGTTTGTATTGATATTTATGTGTATGCATACATGCACATATACATATATAGAAGTTTGCATATATGTTTATACAAGTAGACATGTTTTTTATAATACATACATACATACATACAAATGCACAAGCACACACACACATGTGTGTATATATAATTTCTATTTTGGAAATGGTGAATTTGAGATTTTCCATAATACAAAAGTAACATAAATTGCAAGAAAAGTGCTTCTGTAAGAAAAAGATGATCAACATTGTCCAGTACTCCACAGACAGAGAAAAAATGAGAATCTAAGAAAAGTCATTAGATTTTGTAAAATTACTGCTAATTTTTAAAGAGGGAAGTTTCATTTGAACCATAAAGCCAGAGGAACACAAACCACAGCAAAACAGAGCGAAACAAGTTCTCAACTCAAGATATTGTAGAGAAACTTCAGTAAACATCTGTCTCATGGGGTGAGAAGTATTATAGTTAGAAGAACTGGAAACCAACAAAAGACTCTTGGTCAAAGGGCAGCTGAGGTCCCTGTTTAGCAAGGCTGCAGTGCAGCAGGCCAGGAGTGAGGGTTCCAGCCTCAGTTTGGAAAACAAAGTTTGAGTCTGGGTATACTGATGGAAAAGGTGGGCCCAAGTTAGATACTTCAAAACATGGAACAAACTACTAGCACCTGAAACACCATAAGCAAGGAGGAAGCTAAGGAACAGATCCCTGACCTCAGCACAAAAAGGGATTGTGTCCTCTTTGCTCCAGGGGCACAAGTCAACTCCAAAATGAACAATAAATCCAGGAAAAAAATGTTAACTATAGCTACTTTTCTGATAGGCATACAAAAAAAAATACAACTCAGAAGAAGAAAGCATTGATAAAATGCTTACCTCAAAGGTGGTTGAGGAATTGGTTTCAAATCTTAAAAGACCTTTTGGAAGACCTCAAAAAGAATTTTCAAAACCAAAAAAGAAAGGAAGAAGAAAATGCAAAAAAAGAAAAGTAAGTCATGCAAGAGAGTTATGAAAAATTGATGGAAGAAAACGACACCTTCTAAAGGAAAATAGATCAAATGTAAAAATAAATCACCTCCTTTAAAAATAAGATTAGCCAGCATGTCAGAAAAGGATGCATTCAATAGTTCTGCCTTTCAGCATTTGATTATGAGATTTTTATGCCCCAGCACATAGTCAGTTTTTCTGTTGGTGTCATGTACTGCAGAAAAAAATGCAGAGTTCTTTCTGTCCCCATTCAATTTTTTTCCTTGAAGCTACAATGTCTAAATTTTTTAACATTCTATTTACCTCCTTAACTTTTTTTTAATTTTTTAAAAATTTTTATCCATTTGTACATGGATATTTCCAAGTTCAGTTTCCCTCCACCCTCCCTTCCCACCTCCTCCACTTATTTGGGAACTGTCAGTTATCATTTAACATACTTATTTTATTAAACCTAAGTATAATTTAGTAGTTTTTGGCAAGAGAAATTAGAATTAATGGAAAGAGTTATATGAGATAATTTTTATAGAGTATTCATGAGATTCATCAGGGTTGTTATTTTGTGTGTGTGTGTGTGTGTGTGTTTTGTTTTGCTTTGTTTTTCTTCCTCTAGTTGGGGATAATATAGTCTATAATCTGTCAAATATAGTTGTCCTAGCTCTTGGCACTGCCAAAAGGGCTTGCTTACATCAAGGTTGATAATCACATAATGTTAATTTTTCGCTTGATTCTACTCCCTTCATTCAGCATCAGAATATGTAAGTCATTCCATGGTTCTCTATAGTCCAACCATTTATTTTTTCTTATAGAACAATAATATTCCATAGTATTCATGTACCATAACTTGTTTAGCCATTCCCCAATTGATGGGCATACCCTCAATTTCAAATTCTTGCCACTACAAAAAGGACTGCTATGAATATTGTAGAACATGTAAGACTTTTTCCCTTTTTTTACAATTTCTACTGTATATAGTTCTAGAATTACAATTGTTGAGTCAAAGGATGTGAAAACTTTTATTGTTCTTTGGGTATAGTTGCATATTCTTTTCAAGAAAGGTTGGATCCATTCACAACTCCATCAGCAATGCATCAGTGTTCCAATCCTCCCACAACCTCTCCAACATTGATCATTTTCCCTTTTACTCCTCTGGGCTAATCTAATAAGTGTGAGATGATACCTCACTGTTGTTTTAATTTGTATTTCTCTAATCAATAGAAATTTGGAACATTTTTTCATATGCTTATATATAGCTTTAATTTCTTCACTTCAAAACTGTCTTTTCATATCCTTTGATCACTTACCAATTAGGGAATGACTTATAACCTTATCAATTTGGTGTTCTCTATATTTTAGAAATGAGACCTACAATCAGAATTGCTGGTTATGAAGATTGTTTCCCAGGTTTCCACTTTACTTCTAATTTTGGTGGCATTGATTTTATTAATGCAAAAAAATTTAATTTAATATAATCACAAGCATTCATTTTTTCAGTTTGTAATGTGTTCTAATTTATGTTTGGTCATAAATTTATCCCTTTTTCCATAGATCAGACAGAACAAAAAATTTGGACTATTAAGTTATCTATGTTATTGTGATTTATGTCTAAATCCTGAACCCATTTTGACCTTATTTTTGTATAGGGTGTAAGATGTGGATCTATGCCTAGTTTTATCCATTCTATTTTCCAGTTTGCTCAACAATTTTTCGCAAATAGTGAGAAATAGGGTTTGTCAAATAGATTCCTGAAGTCATTTACTGCATTTTCTTCTGAACCTATCCTAATCCCTTACTCTATTTCTTAACCAGTACTAGGCAGTTTTGATCACTGCTGATTTATTGGATAGTTTTAGGTCTTGTAGAGTTAGACCAATTTCCTTTACATTTTTTTTCCCATCAATTTCCTTGCTATTCTTGCCCTTTTGTTACTCCAAATAAATATTGTTACTATTTTTCCAGTTCTATACAGTATTTATTTCATAGTTTGATTGTTATGGAACTGAATAAGTAATTTAATTTGGGTTGAATTGTCATTTTTAATATTAGCTTGACCTAACCATAAGCATCTGACATTTTTTCAATTATTTTGAACTGCCTTCATTTGGGTATGGATAGCTTTATAATTTTGTTCATAGAATTTCTGAGTTTGTCTTGGGAGGTAGATCCCCATGTATTAAATGTAATTTACAGTTATTTTAAATGAAATTTCTCTTTCTATCTCTTGTTCTCAAGTTTTGTTGTTCATTTATGGAAACTAATGATTTATGTAGGTTTATTTTATATCCTGATACTTTGCTGAATTTGTTAATTGTTTCAAGGAGTTTTTAGGTGATTTTATCAGTTTCTATAGGTATACAATCTGCAAAGAGTGAAAGTTTTCCTTCATCATGACCTATTCTGATTCCTTCAATTTCTTTTTCTTCTCATTGTCATTGCTAGTATTTCTAATACTATATTTAAGAGTGATGGTGATAGTGGGCATCTTTATTTTACCCCTGAATTTATTGAAAATGCTCCAAGTTTATACCCATTGAATATAATATTTTTGATAGTTTTAGATAGATACCATGTATTATTTTAAGGAAAACTCCATTTATTCCTCTACTTTCCTAGTATTTTAAATAAGAATGGTTATTCTATTTTATCAAAGGCTTTTGCAGCATCTATTGAGATAATCATACAGTTTCTGTTGGTTTTACTGTTGATATATTACATACTGTTGAGTGTTTTCCTAATACTGAACCAATCCTGCCTGCCTCATATAAATCCAACCTGATAATGTTGCATTATCCTGGTAATAACTTGCTGTATTCTCATTGCTAAAATTTTATTTCAGTTTTTTTTATCAATATTCATTAAGGAGAGTGGTCTGTAATTTTCTTCATCTGTTTTGGTTCTTCATCATTTAATTAGCAGCACCATGTTGCAGTCATAAAAGGAGTTTTTTAGAAATCCTTCCTCTTCTATTTTTTAAATAGTTTATGCAGAATAACACCTTGTAAATGAACCAAGGTCCTTTGTCTCTCCCAATTTACCCCTGTCCTCCACCCAGGGTACATAACCCGTTGTTAAGTGAAGCATCCTGATCTAATTAACTGAAAGTATCTTGAAAATTTCTAAGTACTGAGAGGCTCTGGATGAGACTGAGATCTTTACAAATGTTTGTAAAGTAATAGAGATATTGTTACAGGTCCTTGCAGTTCATGAACCCTTCATTAAATTAATGAGACACTTAAATTAACATTGACACTCCTGCTTTTTTCAGGGATTTTTATCTCAAGTAGATTGATGTGATCTTGGGCCTATTCAATTGAGGGACAAGACCCAATTAATTCTATATACCTTAAGTTCATTCTCTTCAATTATTTTCTACCCTTTAATTATCCTTAGAAAAATAAATTTCCAATGAGTTAAAATTTTTATATCTTCTCTTTTATGGACCAACATTTGTTTAAAACATTTTTTTTCAGTACCCTTTTTTCATTTACCTTTTTTTTATGTAACTTTTCACTCATGTATTTGATGATTGAATTCTCTGTTTAGTGCTGGTCTTTGTGTCAGGAAATTCTGGAAGTCCTGTATTTCTTCAAACATCTATTTTCCTTGACAATATATCCTGAATTTTGTAGGGTAGTACATTCTGGGATATATTTCTATGTCCTTAACTCTCCAAAATATGTTATTTCAGTTCTTCTGGTTCTTCAATTTTGAGGCTGATAGTTTTGTGTCCATCTGATTTTGTACCCTTTGTATTTGAATTGTTTTCTTTTTGCTGTTTATAGTATTTTTTCTTTTATTTGAGGGATCTTGAATTTGTCTATTACAACCCTTGGAGTTTTTATCCTGAGTTCTCTTTTTGGAGTGATTCTGTGCATTCTTTCAATTTTTGTATTGTTATCTTGTGGTAGATTAGAGCAGTTTTCCCTTATAATTTCCTGCAAGATGTTTTCCAGGTTTTTCTGTTGGTCCACACTTTCTAGCTGTCCAAGGATTCATAGATTGTCTTTTTAAGATCTGTTTTCCAGGTCATTTGTTTTCCCCTAGAAGGTACTTTATATTTTCTTCAATTTTTTTTCAGCCTTTTAATTTTGTTTCATGGAATCTTGTAGTCTTATAGATTCATTGGTTTCTAAGAATTCAATTCTGATTTTTAGGATTTTATTTTCTTCAATTACCTTCTGTATTTCTTTTTTAAAGATGTTGATTTCTCTTGTCAATGTTTCACAATTATCCTGCATGGCTTTCCTTTCTTTTTTCCATTTTTCTTCTTCTCTTCTATGGTTTTTAAATTATTTTTAAGCTCTTAGATGAGCTTTTGTATTTGAGTCTCATTTATAGACTGTTTTGATAATTCTCCTGTGAGTGATGTTTCACAGATTTCTTTTTCAGACATGACATTGCTGTCATCTTTATCTGTGAATTATTTTTCTATAGTGAGCTCTTTTTTTTAACATTTTTGGTCATCTTTGATGTAGTTCTGCTCCTGGGGCATATGGAGTAGAGATGCATTATGTTTCTGGGGCTTGGGTCTGATCCCTGGCTTGTTGTTTGCCAGGATGTTGTCTATGCAGTTGTCCAGGCCTTGCCTTTGGAGAGATTCCCCTGCCCCCCAAGACCCATACTTTTATGTCCAGGTTCTGACTTAACAGAGGATTATTCCTTTCCAAGTCCTGTCTTCTACCCTGGTGTTTCTGGGTTTGTTTGGGATCCTGCCTGCTGGCTTGCTATCCATCTGCTGGGATCTCTCTTATTATTAAGCTGTAGGGACTTGGTTTTCACTGTGGCTAAAAGCCTCTTGCTGGCCTTACTTTCTCTCCCACCTTCTGGACTTTTCTTCCTCATTCCCCCTAAAGAGATAGACCTTCACTGATGATCCTCCATGATGTCTGCAATTGAAAACTTCTTTGCATAATATCTTTTTCTTAGTGGGAATCTGTGGTGTGAGTGTCAGTAAAAGATTCATGTATCTTTAGTAGGGAAAGGCTCCAGGAGCTTGGTAGTTTCGTGTCACCCTCTTGACTCCACCCCAGAGTCCTTAAATTTTTTCTTTTTTTCTTTTTATATGTATCTAATTCTGACAGAGGGAAGATGAGGTTTCCCACAAGTAGAATTTTGCTGCCTATGACTTCCTGTAACTCTTTGAGCTTCTCCTCTAAAATATTGGATCCTATACTGCTTGGTGCATACATATTTAGTATTGAAATTATTTCATTGTCTATAGTACTTTTTAGGAGGATATAGTTTTTTTCTTATCTTTTTTAATGATATCATTTTTGAACGCTGATTTGTCTGAGATAAGGATTGCTACCCCTGCCTTTTTTTTTACTTCAGCAGAAACATAATATATTCCACTGCAGCCTTTTACCATTACTGTATATGTATCTCTGATTCAAATGTGTTTGTTGTAAACAGCATCTAGTTTTTAAACCACTCTGCTATTTGGGTTCATTTAATGGGTGAATTCATGCCATTCATATTCAAGGATATAATTACGAATTCTTTATTGCTTTCCATGCTATCTTCCCTCTGTATTTTCCCCTTTCCCCTTTACCCCTGTATTTGTCTTCTGATTATAACTTCTTTCTGCATGTGCTTGCCCCCTTCTCTCCAAGCTCTCCCTTTTCTTTCCTCTTTGCCTTTGCCCTTTCTTCCTTTCCCTTCTTATTTCCCTCCTTTCCTACCTGCTAGCCCATTCCCTTCTTAATACTGAAAAGGTAAGATATGTTTCTAAACTCAATTGTGCACTAATCCCTCCTTGAGCCAAATCTGATGTAAAATGCAGGTAGGTTGCTTCTCCTCTCTTCTTCCCCTCTATTGCAATAGGTCTTTTGAAATTCTTCATGTGATATAATTTACCCATTCGATCTTCTTCCACCCATCTCCATACTGTCCTAACTATTAAAGGAATATTACTTTTCAATTCATTCCATTGGAGTCACAGACAAGTCATGAGTATCCGTTAATTCTATGTTTATTCCCTCTAATAGAGTTTACTTTAAAAAGAGTTATGAGAATCTTTCTCCCAGGTAGGGATATAGGCAAATTTTTTTTCTTTTCCTCTCATTACCTATTTGAGTCACATATTTGAAGACCAATTTTTTTGTTTGGTTTTGGTCTTTTCATCAGGAAAAGTGGAAAGACTCTTATTTTTTTCTTGTATATTTATTTATTAATTTCTATCCATATGCACACAAAAAATTTTAAGTTACAAAATTTCCTTCCCTCCTCCCTTCCCACCTCCCTCCCCTCATTGGCAAACAATAAGGTTAGCAATTTTTAGATATTAGTTATTATTTTTATGAGGAATTAGGATTAAGTGAAAGAGATACATAAGATATAATTTTTATAAAGTGTTCATCATATTCTGAAGGGTTGCTCTTTTTTTTAGTTTTGTTGTTTTATTTCTCTTCCTCCAGATATGGATAATATTCTCCTTAGCTAGTCTAATATGGTTGTTCTAGCTCTCTGACCTGTTGAGTGGAGCTACTTCCATCAAGGTTGAGATCTCACATTATTGTTGTTAATGTGTATGTTGTTTGAAAGTCTTCTATTTCTTTAAATAACTATCTTTTCCCTTGAAAAAGAAGGCTCAGTTTCGCTGCATAGTGAATTCTTGGCTACCTTCTCAGCTCCATTGGTCTCCAGAATATCATGTCCCTGGCCCTTTGATAGATTAATGTTGGTGCATCCAGATCCTCTGTAATCCTGATTGTGATTCCTTGATATTTAAATTGTTTCTTTCTGGCTGCTTGAATTATTTTCTCCTTGATCTGTCAGTTCTGAAGTTTGACCACAATATTTCTTGGTGTTTTCATTTTGGGATCCCTTTCAGGAGGGGAACAATGTTTTCTTTCAATGATAATTTTGGCACTCTGGCTCTCCTTCATTATATCTTGCAGCATGGATTCCAGACTTTTTTTTTCTCTTCAAAATGTGCAGGAAATCCTATAATTCTTAAATTGTCTCTCCTTGCTATATTTTCCAGTTCTGTTGTTTTGTCAATGAAGATTTGTACATGTTCTACTATTTTTTTCATTTTTTTAAAACAGATTTTTCTTGGACCATGAGGTCCATAGTTTCCACAGATTCCAGTTTTTCTTAGAGAAGAGTTTTCATTTACATTATGCATCTCATTTTCCAATCAGTCAATTCTATTTTGAAGGAGATTTCCTTTTGACCAATTGTGTTTTTGGGAGAATTATTTTCTTTTTGCTCTTGTCCAGTTGTATTTTCAAAGTATTTTTTTTTTCTTGCTTTAAGGTGTTAATTTTATCTTGTATTTCTTTCCCCAGTTTTTCTGTTTGGTTTTTAAACACTTTTCTAATTGCTTTTAAGAAGTCTTCTTGGACTGTGGACCAATTCATATTCTCCTTCGAAGCTCATTCCTCTCTGAGTTACAATCGTTAACTTCAAGGTAACATTCAATAGAAGCTCCTTTATGCTGTCCTTTCTTCATTTTGTGTCCTTTCCTATGGACTTTTGCTGTGGGAGGTACTGGATCACAGATCTTCAGTGTTGAGATCCCTTGCCTTGCCCACTACTGGAATTATTCATTGCAGTAGCCTGCAGGAGATGCCAAAAACTTCTCTGTATTTTTTGTGATTATTGACCCACTTTCTAGGTCTGGGGGTGGGGTGGTTAGGGAGAGTCCAGGATCTAGATTACCCACAATGAATCTGTGTTGGATCCTCAGACTAGAAAGTTAATCTACTTAGTCCCCAATCAACAGTGGGCAAGATCTGACAGATACACCTGTGCTCCAAGGCAAGCTGCAAAGCACCAGGGGAAGACATTTTGTACTGGAGAATGTCTTGTTCTGCAATAGGAATGTGAGGGAAGAAGAGACTCACCTGGAAACATAAAGACACCAATGAAAAAACCAGGGCTCTATGCTTAGATCTTCCAGACTATTTGAGCTATTCAGATAGATGTCTGGGCTGCAGATTTGGAAGCTCTTTCATCCTAATTGCTTCTGCTACTATTCTGAGGTCAGCCATGTGGATCTCTGCTCTATGCCCCAGACTCACCCACACTCCTATGAGGTATATATGTTTGTTGGTATATATTCATTTCTTCAGTTATTCTTTGGGTTCTATGGTTCCAAATCAATTAAAATACTTGGTTCATGTTAGTTCTTATGGAAAGCCAGGAGTGCTCAAAAAACTGCCTGTCTTCTCTCTGTCATCTTGGCAGGAATTCAAAGTTAGCAATTTCAAAGGAGAACAAAATTGGTACTTCAGGTTCATGAAACAGAATGGAGTAAACATGTTTACACACATCAGATATGCCTGAAAGATGCCTAAAAAAAGCTATGAGCAGAATGTCGATGAATATCATGATGAATGAAACTGGAGGTCAATAACTTTATCTAATACATGTTTGTTTTTTTTAATTTCAGACCTTGATAATAAGATATGACTTATACATGACAAAATATGGTAAGCAAATTGTTGTGTAAATAAAAGACAAATGTTAATGACTTCTCTACTTTCTAATTTTCTTCATTCCCTCCAATCTCCAGAACTAAAATCATGAGAGTATGGACCTCTAAGCAGATTTTGTGACTGGACTGGGAGACAGGACACCTAGTCTGTCATTTGTTCCTGAAAAGTTTAAGGGTAGATCTGTATGTGAGGCAACTGACAGATCCTGACATTATTTATCTAACTAGCTAGCTAGCTAGCTATATATCCCTTCCTGCAAAAGCATATCTCTAATACTGAAAACACCAAGTTCCCCTGCCCTGAAATTTTATTACCTATATTTTATCCTATCCATTCTCATTTTCGTGGTTATGTTTTTTCAAATAAAAACAATTGGAATTCTTGTGCAAATAAAGTTTTTCCTAAGTTTGTTACTTTTGAAGAAAAACTTGTTTAGACATTGAAGGCTTGAAAATGACTGAAAATATACTCTTTCCCTTTTAAATGATATCTCTATATTAATTTGAATATGTATAAATACATGTATTTACATTTTTCTGACAGTTGTTATCACCAAGTAAATAATAAACTTTGTAAATTATATGGACTTGATATAACTAAACATTAAATTTTTCATCCATTTTCATTTTTAAATATGGAGATTTCTTCTCATTTCTTTCATTCAGTACCAAAACATTCAGATTCAATTATGTTAAAATTTTGCTGGGTACTCACATATATGAGTTAATTTCTATATGCATATCTTTGATTGTAGTTATATGCTTATATATTTTTCATTTCTTTGTAGTTTAAAATAAAACTAGACCATATGTAGTTAGTTAAACTCATGATAATTTTAGAACCTTTTTATGTCTATTTTGTTTTGAGCATAAATGGATTGATAGGAAAAAGAATTGAGCATTCAGTCCATAAAACAAGATGGTATCAGTGTCCAAGTTCTATTTGGAAAATGTATGACAAGTTTTTTCTGTCTGTATCTATCTCTACCTACTCATTTATATGTGTTCATGTCTTTGCTAAGCATGTTTTTTTCATCCTTTAGGATAAATGGAGATAGCAGATAATTTTCTCCTTAAAATCTAATTGAGGAAGATGGTGTAGAGAAGCCAGGCACTATGCTCAGGTCTTCTGGTTTTCTCTCTAAACCAGTATGAATCAAGACTCTTAACAGAATACAGTACAGTCTACATAGAAAAAGAAAGTGGGAGAAGAACATCAACCAAAAAGGTCTATCTGAGGGGAGCATGGGTGAGCCAGGGGAAGAGAACAGACAGCCAGTGAAGGGATGCAGTGTAGTACAGGACTAACCTGAACACAGCTGTGGATACTTTAGCTATGTGAGTGGTGGGTGGGAGAGCTCCAGTGAAGTTGGAGGGAGAGTTCCAGCTCAGCAGGTAAGAGAATTCCAGACTGCCGCTGGACATCAATCTGGTCAGCTTGGCTGGTCTAAAGAATCAGGGCCATGGGTCCTGAATTTTCAGCAAATTCCCCTTGTTTCCAATTGAGGTGCCCCCACCCCCCATTCCTGTGGTAGAAAGTGACTCTTCCAAGAACAATAACAGTAACTGCCACCCAACACCCAAGGCTCAGGTGTGGGCAACAAAATTCATTCAGTATTGAGTGAATAATGAGATTAAATATATAGTTTGAGGGACCGGCCTATATTGTTCAAAGATAATCTAGGCCCTGCTGCAACCCGAACTCTCTTCAAGCCTAGAGAGTGGGCCACAAATCATTTTGAATGACACTCTACAGAAAGTATCTAGCATCCCCTAAAGGCCAGTACACTTGGAGTTACTAAACCTAGGGAGTGAATCCTCTAGGGATTTCAACTCCAAGAGTATGTGTAACAGCCCCTCCCCAACACAAAACTCTAGGAAAATGAGGAAAAGTCATCAGAAATGGAGGATCCATTGAAAGTTACTTTGAAATGAAGATGCTAACTCAGAGAGAGCTAGAACTTCTAAGGAGAATATGAAATGATCTTATTAGAAGAGTTCAGGAAGGAGTGTAAAACTCAATTTGAAAAATTGGGAAAAGAAATGCACGTGAAAATTAACACCTTGCAGCAAGAAAACATATCCTTGGAAAATACAATTGGGCAAATGGAAAACTTCTACAAAAATAGAATTGACCAATTGGAAAAGGAGATGCAAAATGTAATTGAAGAAAATACTTTTCTAAAGAAAAAGAATGGAATTTATGGAAACTAATGACTTTATCAGGCAAGAAGAATCTTTTAAACAAAATTAAAAAACCAAAATATTGAAGAAAATGCAAAATAGCTTATCAACAAACTGGCAGACCTAGAAAATATATCCAGGAGAGACAACTTAACAATCGTTGGATTTCATGAAAACAATGAGCATAAAAAAGTCTAGCTTCATATTTCAGGATTTCATAATGGAAAATTGTCCTGCTATCATGAAACCAGAAAGCAATATAGTTATAAAAAGAATACATCAATCCCCTCCTGAAAGGAATACCAAAATGAAAACATCAAGGAATATAGTGGTCAAATTCCAGAGCTTTCAGATAAAAGATAAAATCTTGCAAGTAACCAGAAAGAAACACTTTAGGTAGCAAGGAGACACAGTAAGGATTACAAAGGACCTGGCTTCATCAACACTGAGGGATCAAAGAGCCTGGGATAAGATATTCTGAAGAGTAAGGGAGCTTGAAATGCAGTTAATAATTCACTATTTGGAATAACTCAACCTTTTCTTTCAGGAAAAAAAAGATGTACCTTTAATGAAATAAGAGAGTTACAACATTTCCTGGTGAAAAATCCATAATGAAATAGACAATTTGGACTTCAAAGAGAAGACTCAAGCAATGCATGAAAAGAAAAGAAAGGGAAAAGAAAAAAAAACAATACTGCTATTCAATAAGATGAAACTGGTTATATCCCCAGCTGTGAGTAAGATTCTCATAATTCTTGAGAATTGTAGCTCTATTAAAGACAATGTTCTCATTATCCAGAAATAATGGATACTCTTGACATGTTCATGACTCTGATAGAATGATTAAAAGTGAGAGCAGAGCCCAGATGGCTGCAGAAGAGCCTCTCTTCAGTGCTCTCTCCAAAATATTTCAAAAACATTAAAATTTTATGACTCTAAATCTTCGAGAGACAGAATTCACAGGAAGAAACAATGAGTCAGCTCTCCAGTCCAGGTAACCTGGAAAATAATGGAAAAACTCTGTTCCACATGATTGGAGTGGTGGCTGTGCCAGAGCAAAGGAAGTTCAGTCTCCTTGGAGTAGTCCAGAAGCTCCTGACAACAGAAGCAGATTCCTGACCTGCACCCCAGGGAACACCAAGCACAACATGAAAGATCAGCAGGGAGACATCTGCCATAGCAAGCACAAAGCCCAGGCCCTCAGCATGGCTGTGGCAGCCCAGATGGAAGTAGTCTAGTCGAATCACCCAGCAGGAGCTTCCAGGCAGCTGTGCCCTGAGTGCTCAGCCCGTTGAAGTTAAGGGAGTAGAGTGCGACTGCTGAAGTCTGTCCTCTGTCTCTGGAATAGGACTCTGGTGTTCTGACCAGATTCAGACCCTGGTTGCAGTCTGGGCCACCTATAGAGAAGGGACACCCCCCCCACAGCACTGTGGAAGAGGGGTGAGCTTGTTGTCATTCATAGAACAGGGCAGCAGTCAGGTCCTCATAGTCAGGTCATTGTGGGGGTGTCTTAATAATACTCAAAAGCTAAAGAATCACCCCAAAACCAGGTATAGGTTGGGGAAGTGAGTAAACAAAAAAAGGAACCTGACCATAGACAATTACTTTGGTCCCATGGAGGACCAAAATACTCATTCTGAAGATGAGAAAGTCCAAGCTTCTGCATCTAAAGACTCCAAGAAATATAGAAGTTGGGCTCAGGCTATGACAGAACTGAAAAAAAGATTTTGAAAATTAAATAAGGGAGATAGAAGAAAAATTGGGAAAATAAATAAGAGTGATGCAGGAAAAAAACATGAAAACCAACTCAGTAGCTTAGTCAAGGAGATCCAAAAAAAATGCTGAAAAAAATAATATGTTAAAAACCAACTTAGGTCAAATAGATCAAACAATTCAAAAAATTATTGAGGGGGAGGCTAGGTGGAGCAGTGGATAAAGCACCGGCCCTGGAGTCAGGAGTACCTGGGTTCAAATCCGGTCTCAGACACTTAATAATTACCTAGCTGTGTGGCCTTGGGCAAGCCACTTAACCCCATTTGCCTTGCAAAAACCAAAAAAAGTTATTGAGGAGAAGAATGCTTTAAAAAGCAACATTGTTCAGATAGAAAAGGAGTTCAGAAAGCTCTCTGAGGAAAGCAAATCCTTCAGATGTAGAATGGAGGTAAAGGAAGATGAAGACTTGTTGAGAAATCAAGACACAGTACTACAACACCAAAAGAATGAATAATTGGAAGAAATTGTGAAACATCTCATTGAAAAAAAAACAACTGATTTGGAAAACAGATTCAGCAAAGATAATTTTAAAATTATTGGGATACCTGAAAGTCATGATCAGGAAAAGAGTCTTGACCTCACATTTAAATAATTCCTACAGGAAAATTACCCTGATATCCTAGAAGCAGAGGGTAAAATAGAAATTGAGAGAATCCACTGATCTCCCCTGGAAAGAGATTCATAAAAGAACAATCCCCAGGAATATTATAGCCAAGTTCCAGAACTTCCAAGTCAAAGAGAAAATATTACAAGCAGTCAGGAGGACATAATTCAAATATCGTGGAGCTGTGATCAGGATCACACAGAACTTAGCAGAAACTATATTAAGGGCTCATAGGGCTTGGAATATAATATTCCAGAAGGCAAAAGAACTTGGAATGCAACGGAGAATCAACTACCCAGCAAAACTGAACATCCTCTTCCACGGAAAAGATGGACTTTCAATGAAATAGGGGAGTTACAAATGTTCCTGTTGAAATGACCATAGCTGAACAGAAAGTGTGACCTTCAAATACAATGCTCAGGTGAAGAAAAGCGAGTGGAAAAGAAGGGTAAATTATGAGGGAGTAATGCTGATGAACTGTGTGTATCCCTGCAAGGTAAGGTGATATGGAAATACTCATATGAACCTTCTCACTTTATAGAGTAGGTAGAAGGAGTTTTTATAGATAATGCACAGGTGAGAGTTGAATTTGAATATATATTGTAAAAATGGAGTCAATGATGGAAGCAAAAATGTACTGGGAGAAATATAAAGGGGATATTTCATATAAAAGACATTTCATGTCACTTTTGCAATGATATGGAAGTTGGAAGGCAAGGGGGGAATGAGGGAACCTGCATTCTCATCAGAAATGACTCAGATAGGAAACAACATATACACTCAATAAGGTACAGACATCTAGACGAAAAAAGAGAGAAGGGAACAGCGGGGATGTGGTTGATAGAGCAGAGGGTAGACCATAGTAGAGGGTAATCAAATATAACACATTTTCTTTTTTTAGCTTTTGTTTGGTGCTGGTATTGGGAGACATGTCCGGTACCATGGGGTTATGGGGATGCTGGATCTCTGGGGTGGGATGTGGGCTTGAGGTCCCCTGACCCCAGGGATGGTGCTCTGTTCTCTTCACCCCTCAGCTTCCCCAGAGTACATTTTTGAAGAGGGATAGAGTGAAAGGAGAAAGAAAATATAATAGATGGTAGTGGGGAGGAATGGATGTAGGGAATTACAATCAGCAACAGTAGCTGTGGAAAAAATACGGAAGTAACTTCTATGTTGGATTTATGATAACAAACATGATCCACCCGAGACAGTTGTTGGTGTCAGAACACAGACTGAAACACATCTTTTTCCCTTTAGTTTACTTTAATTCTCATGATATTTTATATTTTTATAGGGAAGTGGGTATTATGTTTACTCTTAAAACAAGAGTATTTTAGAAATGTGTAAATAAAAAAATAAATAAAATCTTAAAAAAAGAATGACTAAAAACAATATCAAGCCAAAATTAGAAGAAAAGTAGAAAGCTGGGAAACAATCTTCACAACAAAAGGTTCTGATAAAAGTCTCATTTGAAAAATATAGAGAGAATTGCATCACATTTATAAGGTCACAAGTCATTCCCAAATCCAAATGATAAATGGTCAAAGGATGTAAACAACCAGTTTTCAAATGAAGAAATTAAAACTATCTATAATCATATGAAAAAATGGTCCAAATCACTATTGATTAGAGAAATGCAAATTCAAACAACAAGGAGCTATCATCTCACAACTATTTGATTAGCCCAAATGAAAAAAAAGAAATGATCAATGTTGGAGATGATGTGTGAGGACTGGGACATTGATGCATTGCTAGTGGAGTTGTGAACAGGTCCAACCTT
The DNA here is from genome assembly GCF_037893015.1 of Macrotis lagotis. Taxonomy (NCBI): domain Eukaryota; kingdom Metazoa; phylum Chordata; class Mammalia; order Peramelemorphia; family Peramelidae; genus Macrotis; species Macrotis lagotis. Next base: position 315,449,550 of record NC_133666.1, on the reverse strand, counting down.
TCTGGAAAGCAATATGGAACTATGCCCAATGAGCAATGATACTGTTAATTCCCTTTGACCCAACAATTCCAGTTCTAGGATTATATCCATTAGAAATTGTAAAAAGTTGGAAAAGTCCTACATGTTCCAAAATATTCATAGCAACTCTTTTTGTAGTAGTAAGGAATTTGAATTTGGGGAATAGCTAAATGAGTTATGGTACATGAATACTGTAGAATATTAGCATTCTATAAGAAACCATAAATGCTTGGACTCCAGAGATTCATGGAATAACTTACAGGATCTGATTTTGAGTGAAAAGAGTAGAGCCATGAAAACAATGTACACATTAAGAACATTATGAGATGAACAACCTTGATGGAAACAATTCTTCTCAACTGGCCAAAGAGCTAGTATAATGTTAATAGTCTGTTAATAGTCTATACTTTTCCTAACCAGAGAAAGAAAAATAAAACAAAACAAAGAACACAGAGAAAAAATACACCACTAATGAATCTATTGAACATTTTACGAAAATTTTCTCCTATGTATCTCTTACACTTAATTCTAATTACTCATGCCGCCAATTACTAATTTGTAAACATGTTTAACATAATATGTATGAAAAATTCTGAACTGACTATTCACTACTGAGGAAAGAGGTGGGAGGGAACAGTGGACAGAAATTTTATAATTTGGAAATATGCCTGTACAAATAGATGAAAATTAAAAATATTTTTTAAAATATCAATATTTCCTTAAAAAGTGGAATAGTAAAGATACAGGAGGATGGAGGATATTGAATGGAATAAATCACCTTACATGAAGAGGTACAAAGGACCTATTGCAATAGCAGGGAAGAAAGGAGAAGGGAAGAATGGCCTGAAACTTAGCCTCATCACATTTGGCTCAAAGAAGTTTTAACATACATGCACTCATTTAAGTTCCCAAAACTTAACTTTCAAGCATTAAAAAGCAAAAAGGAGGGGGGGAGGAAAACAGGAACTAACAGAGGGAAGGAAAGGAAAGGAAGAAAGGGGAAAGAAATGTGAGGCAATTTGTATATAAAGGGACAAATATACTGAAGGAGGTGGTATTTGGAATCAAAATTATGGAGAATATGAATAAGTTGACAAAAGGGGAAAAGTACAGAGGGAAGATAGTATGGAGGGAAATAAGAGCAAGTAATTATAACTTTGGATGTGAATGAGTTGAACTCTCCAATAAAACATAAGAGAATAGCATAGTGGATAAAAACTAGAATTCTACAATATGCTGGTTACAAGAAACCTTTTTGAAGCAGAAAGACACATATAGAGTAAAGGTAAAGGGTTGGAGCAGAATATCAAATAGATAGAATAACAAAAATATATCTCATTAAAAGAGATAAGGCAGGAAACTAATCCTTCATAAAAGACAATATAGACAATGAAGCAGTTTCCAGTATTAAATAAGTATGTACCATGTGGTATAGCATCCAAATTCTTAGAGGAGACGTTGAATGATTTACAGGAAGTCATAGACAGCAAAACTCTACTGGTAGGAGACCTTAACATACCTCTCTCAGATTCAGATAAATCTAACCATAAAATAAAAAAGGAATTTAAGTAGAATGTTAGAAAATGTAAACATCAGAGACTTTTGGAGAAAACTGAATGAGGATAGAAAGGAATATGCTTTTTTTCTGCAGTACATGTATTAGGGCAGAAAACCCTTATAATAAAAATGCAGAAAGGCAGAAATAATGAATACTTCCTTCTCAGATCATAATGCAATAAAAATCGCATGCAAAAATGGGCCGTGGAGAGAATGACTTAAAAGTAATTGGAAACTAATTATCTTCATTTAAAGACTGGGTGGATAAGGTAACAAATCATAGATAAAATTAATGATTTCAAACTAGATAATGACAATAACAAGACAACATACCAAAACATATGGGATACAGCCAATACAGCTATTAATGGATATATTACATCTTTAAAAGCTTACATGAATGAATTAAAGAAATGAAATAAATTAACTAAGCATGCAACTTAAAAAATATGAGAAAGAACAAAATAAAAACCTCCAATTAAATGTTAAATCAGAAATTCTAAAAATTAAACTATAAATTTACAATACCAAAAGCAAGGAAACAAACTAATAAATAAAAAGAAGGGTTGGTTTTATGAAAAAAAACTATAAAACTGAAAAACTTTTGGTTAATTTGATGAAATAAAAGAAGAAAACCAAATTAGTTGTATCATAAATGCAAAAGGTGAACTCACCATAGATGAGAAAGGAATTAATGTAATAATTCAGAATTATTTTAATCAAATGTATGCCAATATATTTGATAATCTAAGTGAAATGGATGAATAAATATTTACAAAAACATAAATTACTAAGTTTAAACGAAAAGGAAATTGAATGCCAAAAAAAATCTCCTCTCAGAAAAAGTAATTAACAAGCCATCATTTCACTCTGGGGTCAGCTGGTCTACCAGTGAATTCCATTAAACATTTAAGGAGCAAATGATTCCAATTCTTTATGATCTCTGGAAAAATAGGAACTCTGCTAACTTCTATGACACAATTATGATCCTGATACCTAACCAGGAAGAGTCAAAACAGAGAAAGAAAATTATAGACCAATTTCCCTAATGAATATGGATAAAAATATTAAATAAAATCTTAATAAAGTTAGTATAGCAAGTTGGGTAAATTACATTAATGAGCAAGATGGCGGAGAGAAGACAGGCAGTTCTAAAGTATCTTGATCTCTTCCCCATCTATCACATGAAACAAAACCTCTTAAAAGAAATCCGACCCACAAAACCCAGAAAGGTGAAAGAACATCTACCTCAGGATTTGTCTCCTGCAGCAGCTTTGGCTGAATTTGGGCAGGTGAGTCTGGGCTCAGAGAGAGGATCAGCCCCAATCAGCCAGATTAACAGCTGAATTGGAACTAGGGGTCTGAGGGCCCAAGAGCCAGACCTGCTGGATCAGCGGTGGGGCTGGATGACAGAGGCTTGGTTCAGTGGGGCAGCAGAGGCGCTGGTGTTGGTGCTGTCCCCCTGGAGCTTGGGGATGAGGCTGGGGGGAGGGTTCTGGTGCAGAAGAGCTGCAGACACCATCCTGGGCTCCTCTGGACCCATTACAACTCAGACCTCCTCCCAAACACACAAATGCAAACTACTTCTGCCTCAGGCCCAGGTGTGTGAGCAGAAGAACCAGCAAGCTGAGGAATGACCTCAGGCCAGGGTAAAACCCACCATTGATTGAAGGCAAAATAATTCAGTAGCTCCAACACCTCCCTTCAAGCAAAGGGAGAAGGCCTCAGTCAAGGTCACAGACACTGCAGAGAAAGCAACCAACACCTCCTACTGGCCAGCGAGAGGAACTGCACTCAGTGAGTAAAGCCTTTAGTGTTCCCAAGCACCAGTGAACCAGCCCCCGCCCCAACTCAAAGTCTTAGCAAAATGAAGAAGGATCAGCGGAAACATGGATCCATAGAAAAATTCCTGGAAAGGAAAGACCCTAACTCAGAGAGACCTGGATCCTCTGAGGAGAATATAATCTGTTCTCCAGCACAGAAAGACTTCCTTGAAGAAATAAGGAAGGAGTTTAAAAATTTGGGTGAGACAATTAATACCTTGCAACAAGAAAACAAAACCTTAGAAAGTACAATTAGACAAACACAAAAGGAGAATAAATCTCTCATATCATCAATTGGACCAATACAAAATGAGAATAAGTCTCTCAGATTCTCAAATGAGCAAATACAAAAAGAAATTTCTTCTCTCAAAACCTCAATTGGTCAAATGGAAAACCCTTTCAAAAGTAGAATTGACCAATTGGAAAAGGAGTTGCAAAAGGTTAATGAAGAAAACTCCTCACCTCAAAAAACAATGGAGTCTACTGAAACTAATGACTCCATGAGACAACAGGAGTCAGTTAAACAAAATCATAAAAGAAAAAATAGAAGCAAATGTAAAATACCTCATCAACAAAACCACTGACCTTGAGAATAGATCAAGAAGGGGCAACCTGAAAATTCTAGGACTTCCTGAAAACACTGAAGAGAAAAAAAGCCTTGACTTAATATTACAGGATCTAGTGATGGGAAACTGCCCTGATATCATGGAATCAGAGGGCAAAGTAGTTATTGAGAGAGTACATTGATCCCCACCAGAAATAGATCCCCAAATGAAAACACCAAGGAATGTTGTGGCCAAACTCTAGAACTATCAGATAAAAGAGAAAATCATGCTAGCAGCCATAAATAAACAACTTAAATAACAAGGAGCCAGAGTATGGATCTTTCAGGACCTGGCTGGATCATCATTAAGGGATCGAAGGTCCTGGAACAAGATATTTCAAAGGGCTAGGTAGCTTGGAATGCAGCCATGAATCTACTTTCCTGCAAAGCTGAGACTTCTCTTCCAGGGAAAAAGATGGACATTTAATGAAATGGAAGAATTCCAAAAATTTATGAAGAAAAGACCAGAGCTAAACAGAAAATTTGGATATCAAATAGGAGGTTCAAGAGACACATGAAAAGGTAAAAAAAGGGGGGGGCGGTAAAAGTTAAAAAATGCAATCCAGTAAGTTGAAACTGGTTATATCCCAGCATGGGGAAAAAAGATTCTCATAAATCTTGAGAATTGTAACTCTAACAGAGAGAATACACCTAGCGAGAAATGATGGATATTCATGACCTATCCATGAGACTGCTATCTAATGGGATGTAACTGGCTTTAACCTAACTTGGGAGAAAGACTAATAACTCTCAGGAATTTTGACTCTATTTGATAGAATATACTGAACTAGAAGGGACAGACTCACAATTTTCTATGACTTAGATAGAATGATCTAAAAAACACTACCTCATTGAAAAGGGGGACAGGAAAGAAATGGGAAGAGGGAGGGGATTGAATGGGGTAAATCCCATTACACTAAGAGGTACAAAAAACCTATGGTATTAGAGGGTAAGAAGGGATCAGAGGAGAAACACATGAATATTCCTCTCATCAGACTTGGCTTAAAGTCAACCTACACATACTCAGTTAACTTATAAAACATCTAACCTTTCAACCTATTAAAAGGGGGAAAAGGGGAGGGGGACAGAGAAAGGGAAGGGGAGTGGGGTAAAAAGGGGAAATAACAAAAGGAAGGGAAGGAAAAAGGAAAAAGGTAAAGGGGAAAGAAAGGGGAGGGTGTGCTATAGGAGGGCAAACACACTGAAGGGGGTGGTATTCAGAAACAAAATACTGAGGAATTTGGATAAAGGGGAGAAGGGGGAAAATACAAACAGAGGGAAGATCGCATGGAGTGCAGTAAAGTATTAGTAATCATAACCTTGAATGTGAATGGAATGAACTCTCCCTTAAAACATAAGCAAATAGCAGAGTGGATTATAAACCAGAATCCTACAATATGCTGCTTACAAGAAACTCATTTGAAGCAGAGAGATACATATAGATTAAAGGTAAAAGGTTGGAGCAAAATATATTTTGCTTCAGCTGAAGTAAAAAAAGCAGGGGTAGCAATCCTTATCTCAGACAAAGCAGCAGCAAAAATAGATAGCATTAAAAGAGATAAGGAAGGAAACTTTATCCTCCGAAAAGGTACCATAGACAATAAAGTCATTTCAATATTGAATATATATGCACCCAGTGGGACAGCACTCAAATTCTTAGAGGAGAAGCTGTAAGAAGTACAGGAAGAGATAGACCACAAAACTCTACTAGTGGGAGACCTCAACCTCCCACTATCAGATCTAGTTAAATCGAATCATAAAATAAACAAAAAAGAAGTTAAGGAGGTAAATAGATTGTTAGAAAAATTAGATATGGTAGACTTATGGAGGAAACTAAATGGGGATAGAAAGGAATATACCTTTTTCTCTGCAGTACTTGGAAATTATACAAAAATTGACAATGTACAAGGACATAAATACCTAATAATCAACTGCAGAAAGGCAGAAATAGTGAATACATCTTTCTCATATCACAATGCAATAAAAGTCATATGCGATACTGGGCCAAGGAGATATAGACCCAGAACAAATTGGAAACTGAATAACTTCATTTTAAATATGAGTGGATCAAAAAATAAATTATCTAAATAATTAACCATTTTATTCTGCATAATGATAATGATGAAACAACATACCAAAACCTATGGGATTCATTCAAAGCAACTCTCAGGGGATATATTATAGCTTTAAATGCTTACATGAATAAATTGGAGAAAGAGGAAATCAATGAGTTAAACATGCAATTAAAAAAATTAAAGAAAGAACAAATCCAAAATCACCAATTAAATACCAAATTAGAAATTCTAAAAATTAAAGGAGAAATTAATAAAATCAAACGCAAAAATGTTTTGAATCAATAAATACAACCTAAATTTGGTATAATGAAAAAAACAATAAAATTGATAAACTGTTGGTCAATTTGATTTAAAAAAAGAAAGAAGAAATCCAAATTGCTAGTATCATAAATGAAAAAGGTGAACTCACCACCAATGAGGAGGAAATTAAAGTAATAATTCAAAATTATTTTGCCCAACTCTATGCCAATAAATTTGATAATCTAAGGGAAATGGATGAATATTTACAAAAATATAAGTTGCCCAGGTTAAATGAAGAAGAGATTAAATACCTAAACAACCCTATCTCATTAAAAAGAAATTCAACAAGCCATCATTGAACTCCCTCAGAAAAAAAACTCCGGGGCCTGATGGATTCACAAGTGAATTCTACCAAATATTAAAGTAACAATTGGTTCCAATCCTATATAAACTCTTTGGAAAAACAGGGAAAGATGGAACTCTGCCTAACTCTTTCTATGAAACCAATAGGGCACTGTAAAATAAACCAGGAAGAGTTAAAACAGAGAAAGAAAATTATAGACCTATTTCTCTGATGAATACAAATGCAAAAATCCTAAATAAAATCTTAGCAAAATGATTACAAGTCATCAATAGGATAATACATTATGATCAAGTAGGATTTATTCCATGAATGCAGGGTTGGTTCAATATTAGGAAAACTGTTAGTATACTCAATTATATCAACAATAAACCTATCAGAAATCATATGATCATATCAATAGATGCTGAAAAAGCTTTTGACAATATACACCATCCATTCCTATTAATAACACTAGAGAGTGTAGGAATAAATGGACTGTTCCTTAAAATAATTACCAGTATCTATTTGAAACCATCAACAAGCATTATATTCAATGGGCAGAGGCTAGAGGAATTCTCAATAAGATCAGGGGTGAAACAAGGGTGCCCATTATCACCACTACTATTCAATATTGTATTAGAAACATTAGCATCAGCAATTATAGAAGAAAAATAAATTGAAGGAATTAGAATTGGGAAGGAAGAGACAAAACTCTCACTCTTTGCAGATGACATGATGGTCTACCTAGAGAATCTCAAGAAATCATCAAAAAGACTACTGGAAACAATTAGCAATTTTAGCAAAGTTGTAGGTTATAAAATATACCCTCATAAATCTTCAACTTTTCTATATATGTCTAGCAAGATACAGCAGGAAGAGCTAGAAAGAGAAATTCCATTCAAATTAACCTCAGACAATATAAAATACTTGGGAGTCTATTTGCCAAGACACACTCAGAATCTTGTTGAAAACAATTATAAAACACTTCTCACACAAATTAAATCAGATTTATATAACTGGGCAAATATCAACTGCTCAAGGATAGGTAGAGCTAATATAATAAAAAATGACAATTCTACCAAAACTAAACTATCTGTTTAGTGCCCTACCAATCAAAATTCCAAAAAAAATTACTTTAATGAGTTAGAAAAAATTGCAAGTAAATTCATATGGAGAAATAAAAGTCAAGAATTGACAGGAGATTAATGAAAAAAGTACAAAAGAAGGTGGCTTAGCCCTACCTGATGTAACATTATATTATAAAGCATCAGTAATCAAAACTGTTTGGTATTGACTAATAAATAGAGTGGTGGACCAGTGGAATAGACTAGGTGTAAAAGCAGGAGAGGATTATAGTAATCTGCTGTTTGATAAACCCAAAGAGTCTGGCCATTGGGATAAAAACTCCCTCTTTGATAAAAACTGCTGGGATAATCGGAAGTTAGTATGGAAGAAACTTAGATTAGACCAACACCTCACATCCTTTACCAAGATAAGATCCAAATGATTACAGGACATAGACACAAAAAACAATACTATAAGCAAATTAGAAGATCAAGGACTAGTCTAGCTGTCAGATCTATGGAAAGGGGAACAGTTTATGACTAAGGAATTCATGTGGTTAAATTCAACTGACAGGGTAGCCCTTACATCATCCCCCCCCCCATATTTTATATATTTACTTCTTTTTCCAATTATAGTCAATGTTTTTAACAATGATTTTTGTAATGTTTTGAGTTATACTTTTACCCCCTTCTTTCCCTTCTTTCCCTCCTCCCCTTGACCAAAAATATCAACAAAAATATATGCTATACTTGTTCAATGATGTTAATCATAATAAAATGCATAAAGGGCAAATAAAAGCATGAGAGAAAAAACATAATGGATAAAAATCTTTTAAAAATTAAAAATAGAAAGCCTTGGTCTGTATTCAGAACCTATAGTTCCTTCTCTGAATGTCTATGGTAGTTTTCTTCACAAATCTTTTAGTATTTTCTTTGATTATAGTACTGCTGAGATGATCAAATTCTTCCTAGTTGATCATCACACAATGTTACTGTTAGTGTGTGCAATATTTTTCTTTTTTTGTTCCCTTCTCTCATCATCAATTCATGTAAGCCTTTCCAGGATTACCCGAAGTTTGCTTACACATTATTTCTTATGGAACAATAGTATTCCATTACATTCATAGACCAAAATATGTTCAGTCATTCCCTAATTGATGGGTATCCTTTCAATATCCAATTTGAAAACTTTTTTTATCCTATTTTTAGGGATTTCTTTAGAATTACCTAGCAGGGATATTGTTAGATAAAAGGATATGAATAATTGTATTGCACTTTGGAATAGTTACAAATTGCTCTCCAGCTATGGATCATCAGTTCATGATTTCATCATTAGGTTTTGATGCATCAGTTGTCCCACCTCCCTCCAATATTGATCATTTTGTATTTTCCTGATCATATTGGTCAATCTAACAGTTCTGATATGATACCTCAGAGTTGTTTCCATTATCATTTATCTAATCATTAAAAATTTAGAATATTTTTATATGACAGCAGATAGCTTTAATTTCTTCATCTGAGAACTACCTGCCCACGTCTTTTGACCATTTATCAACTAGGAAATTAATTGTATGCTTGCAAATTTGACTCAGTTCTCCATATATTTTACAAATGAATCTTTTTATCAGAAAAACTAGCTGTAAAATTATTTCCCAATTTACTGCTTTCCTTTAAATCTTTGTTGTTTTGGTTTTATTTGTGCAAAAACTTTTCAATTTAATGTAATCAAAATTATCTACTTTGCATTCTAAAATATCCTCTATAACCTCTTTGTAAATAAATTGTCCCCTTTTCCATAAAACTGATAACTATTCCTTATTCTTCTAATGACTCATGCTATCACCATTTAAGTTCAAGTCCTATACTGATTTCAACCTTATCTTTGGATAGGATGTATAATGTTGGTTTGTCTAATTTCTGCCATATTATAATCCAGTTTTCCCAGTAGTTTTTATCAAAGAGAGAGCTTTTATCCCAGAAGCTAGAATCAATTGAGTTTATCAAACAATAGATTTTTAAGGTCATATACAATTGTTGTTTCTTTTGTACCTACCTATCAGTCTATTCTTCTAATTGATCACTCTTTTTTTTGGCAATTCCAAACAGTTTGGATGGATACATAAAATTATAATATAATTTTGATCTCATATGGCTAGGTCACCTTCCTTTATATTTTTTTTCATCAATTTCCTTGATATTCTTGATGATTTTTCTAGATATTGGTAGTTTAAGTAGTTTGCACTGAATAAGTTGAACTATTGACATTTACCCAGTTAATAAGGTCTGTTTTTCTTTGTTTGAAAGGTGTTTTATAGGCATTTTTGGAAAGCTTTTGTATTGCTGTGGCAGGTGGACTCCCAAATATTTTAAGTGATCTTCAATTACTTTAAATAGAATTAATTTTGCTATCTATTGTGTCTTGTTATTAATTTGTAGAAATGTTGATGATTTATGTGAGTTTATTTTATATTTTTCAAGTCTGCTAAAGTTCCTAATTGTGTAAGTGTAATTGTGTTTCCTTTATATTTAAATTGCTTCATTTTTGTTATTTGAAAAATTCTTTCTTTTATTTGACAACTCTGGAATATGGACTTTGTATCCTGGGGTCTCCTTCTTGAGTAGATCTATGTATTCTTTAAGTGGTTATGTTGTCTTCTTCTAACTAAACAAGTTAGAGAAAGAAAATTTAATACCTCCAATTAAATATCAATTAGAGGCGGAGCCTGGCGGGGAGCTCCGGGGCTGGGCTTTATCTGTCCCTGCAGCCATAGCCATTGCGCAGCTCCTGTCCGCCCGCCCCTCTGCCTCTCCGCTCCCCATGGCGTTGCTGCACTCCTGCTGCCTGCTCTCCGGAGCCGCCTCCTTCTGGTGGACCCACGTAGAAATGGGGCCTCCCGACCCCATCTTGGGAGTGACTGAAGCATTTAAGAGGGATACCAATAGCAAGAAGATGAACTTGGGAGTTGGGGCCTACCGAGATGATAATGGGAAGCCCTATGTTCTTCCAAGCGAGCGCAAGGCAGAGGCCCAAATTGCAGGGAAGAGCATGGACAAAGAGTATCTGCCCATCGGAGGACTGGCTGAGTTTTGAAAGGCATCAGCAGAGTTGGCCCTGGGAGAAAATAACGAGGTTCTGAAAAACAAACGATATGTCACTGTACAAACTATTTCTGGAACTGGAGCCTTGAGGGTGGGAGCCAGTTTTCTGCAACGGTTTTTCAAATTCAGCCGAGATGTCTATCTTCCTAAACCATCCTGGGGAAATCATACCCCCATTTTCAGGGATGCTGGCATGCAGCTGAATGGCTATCGCTACTATGAGCCCAAGACTTGTGACTTTGACTATACTGGAGCTATGTAAGACATTTCAAAAATCCCAGAACAGAGTGTCATCCTTCTGCATGCTTGTGCTCACAACCCCACTGGAGTCGATCCTCGTCCTGAGCAGTGGAAAGAGATGGTGTCCATGGTAAAGCAAAGTAAACTCTTTGCCTTTTTCGACATGGCATACCAGGGCTTTGCCAGTGGAGATGACAACAAGGATGCCTGGGCCGTTCGCCACTTCATTGAGCAGGGCATTAATGTCTCTCTCTGTCAGTCATATGCCAAGAACATGGGCCTCTATGGTGAACATGTGGGAGCCTTTACCATGCTTTGTAAAGATGCTGATGAAGCCAAAAGGGTAGAATCCAAGTTGAAAATCCTGATTCGTCCCATGTATTCCAACCCCCCTCTCAATGGGGCCCGAATTGCCGCCACAATCCTGAATAGTCCTGATCTGAGGTCTCAATGGCTGCAAGAAGTGAAAGGCATGGCAGATTGCATTATCAGCATGTGGACCCAGCTGGTTTCCAACCTCAAGAAAGAAGGCTCCTCCCACAATTGGCAGCATATCACTGACCAGAGTGGCATGTTTTGTTTCACAGGCCTGAAACCTGAGCAGGTAGAACAGCTGACCAAGGAATTCTCCATCTATATGACAAAAGATGGCCGCATTTCTGTAGCAGGGGTCATATCAGGCAATTTAGGATACCTTGCCCATGCCATTCACCAAGTAACCAAATAACTCTCCCCGATAAGATGGAGCAGAGACAACCTTCGCACCTTCAGACTCTGCTGTTTTGAGATTCAGAAAGATGATTGATCTGGCAAAGATAGGAGTGGTGTGAGTTTCTTTCAACCACAGTGCTTAATGCTCAACCCCTGAAGGTATCTCAGAAAAAGTTCTGTGAGTAGGCTAAAGTCATCTGAAACTATTGTTTGGAGCAATCTACCCTCAACTCCCCAACCCATCCTCCACAACTTTTTCAAAACATTTTTTGTTTACAGTAAATGCTACCAAAAATCCTGCCCAAAGATCAGAATTTCTCTCCCCTTCCCCAAGTCTTGGAATTACAATATTCAAGAGTTTTAATTTAGGTAATAGATGGCACATAACAGAAGTCTCTAAGGTGCTAAAAGCTGGCAAAGAAGTCTTGTTCGATTCTAACTCCCTTCTTTCACTGGCCTCCTGGGACTGATGGAGACTCCTTGGATCGCAAGGTTTTTGAAAACCATAGGTGCTGTTGTCCAGCATCCTGGCTTCAAGAAATAACAGAAGAGAGGTGGCTGTTGGCCATTGAACATTGAAGACTAAACTTTACCCTCCTCTCCCATGTTTATTGCTTTCCATCCCCAAGTCTTCCCTAGTTTCTCTCTCTGCCTCTGCTTGAATTAACCTTCAGACCTTTCCTATCAGGATGCATATACATAGAGAATTAAGTAAAATAGAATTTGAGAAATGAGCATGTTCTCTCCTCCCCTTTCTTAGCAAAAGATGGAGGAGGAGAATTTGGTAAACTAACTGTACTTTGATCCCATCATGGTAAAATTTTTAATTGTCCCCCTTATTACCCCGACCCCACCAGACCTCATCAGTGTGGTTGTGCAATATGTAGCCTTTCTCCTGAAAAATCTGTCCGGGGCAGTCAGTCCTTGGAGATGAGTATTTTGAGCTGTGGTTGTAAGCTTCTCTGCATTGCTAGCCGAGTTCAAACTCCAACCTTTAAGAGATCATCCTCCAATGTAATCACATAGGCTTTTATGCAGCCTGGTTTCTCTGTTACAATAAAATTGTTGTAGATTGGTGAAAAAATATCAATTAGAAATTCTGACAAAAGTTAAATTAGTAAAATCAAAATCAATAAACTATTGAACAAATGAATTAAAACAAGAAAAATACCAATTTTACCAGTATCAAAAATGAAGTAGCAGGGCAAATAGGTGGTGCAGTGGATAGAGCACCGGCCCTGGAGTCAGGAATACCTGAGTTCAAATCCGGCCTTGGGCACCTAATAATTATCTAGCTGTGTGGCCTTGGGCAAGTCACTTAACCCCATTTGCCTTGCAAAAACATAAAAAATGAATTAACCACAATTGAGGAGGAAATTACTATAGCAATTATACAATATTTTGCACAAGTGTATGTCAATAAATTTAATAATCTAAGTGAAGCAAATGAATACTTACAAAAATATAAACCACCCATTTTAAAAGAAGGGAAGAATAAATAGTTAAATATCTCTATCTCTGAAAAAGAAATTGAACAACCCTGAAAAACACCAGGGCTATATGGATTGAGAAGTGAATTTTGCCAAATATTCAATGAATAAATAGTTCCAATTCTACATAAACTTTTTGAAAAAAATAGGCAACAGAGTTCTGCCAGATTTCTTGCATGACACCAATATAATTCTGATACCTAAACTAATAAAAGCCAAAACAAAGAAAGAGCATTGTGGAACAATTTCAATAATGAATATGAATGCAAAAATTTTAAAGGAAATACTGGCGAAGCAAATAGATTTAGTTATCAAAAGAATTATACAATATCATCTAGCAGTATTTATACCAGGAATCCAGAGTTGATCCAATATTAGGAAAAGTATAAGCATATTTGATCATATCAACAATAAATCTAATGGAAATCATATGATCATCTCAATATATGCTGAAAAATCTTTTGACAAACTACAGCTAGAGAGCACAGGAATGCATGGAATGTTCCTTAAAATAAGTGTTATCTATCTAAAAACATCAATAATCATTTTATATATAATGGAGATATGTTGAAAGCATTCCCAATAATAACATGGCAGAAACAAGGATACCTTTTATCAACACTATTTTTCAATACAGCATTTGAAATGTAAGCTTAAGCAATAAAAATGAAGGAATTAGAATCAGTAATGGAGGAAAAAAATCTCATTCTTTGTGGATTATATGATAATTTACCTTGATAGCCCTAGAAAATCATCTAAAAATATTGTAAATAATTAGCAACTTTTGCAAAGTTGCAGGATATAAAATAAGCCCACATAATCCTCAGCATTTATATATATTACTAACAATATCCAGCAGTTAATTATAAAGAGAAGTCACATTTAAGATTACTGAAGACAACATAAAATACTTGGAAATGTAACTGTCAAGGCAGATTCAGAAACTATATGAAAACAATTATAAAACATTTTTCACATGAATTAAATCAAATCCAAAAAATTAGGCAAATGTCAATTGCTCATTGGTGGACTGAGCTAGTAATGCCTATTCAGTTCCATACCAATTAAACTTTCAAAAAATTACTTTAGTGAGCTAGAAAATTAAAAAAAAACAGTAACCAAATTTAAATCAAAGAACAAAAGGTCAAGAGTATTAAAGAGAATTCATGAAAAAAATTAAAGGATGTTGGACTAGCTATACCAAATCTAATATTATATTATGAAACTTTAGCCATCAAAACTATTTGGTACAGGCTAAGAATAAGATTGGTGTAGCAGTGGAATAGATTAGGTGCACAAGAAACAACAATGAGCAATTATAGTAATCTGTTGTTTGATAGACCCAAAGATTCCAGGTTTGGGGATGAGAAATCACTCCAATAAAAAAACGCTGGAAAAACTGGAAGATAATAAGGCTGAAACTAGGCATAACCTAACATCTCACACCCTATATATTTTGAACAATGATAAATTCAAAATGGGTACATGATTATGATATAAAAGGTAATATTATAAGACAATTAGGAGAACAAGGAATGGTTTACTAATCAGGTCCTTGGAAAAGGGAGCATTTTATAAGCAAAGAAGCAATAGAATATTTTATTAAAAAAACAAACAGGATAATTTTTATTACATTAAATTAACAAATTTTAAAGAAACAAAACCATTGCAACCAAGCTTAAAAGTAATATTGCAAGTTGAAAATGAATTTTAATAGATAGTGTTTCAAACAAAGGATTCATTCCAAAAAAGCCTAGAGAATTGAGTCAAATTCATAAAAAAGCAAATCATTCACCAATTGATAAATGGTCAAAATATTGAAAAGTGCAATCCTCAGATGAAGAAATCAAATCTAGTCATACAAAAAATATTTCAAAACTTTATTGAATAAAAATGTAAATTAAAATATCATACCTATCAGATTTGCCAATATGATTAGAAAGAAAAATATCAATGTTGGAGGGGATGTGGAAAATGGAACCCTAATTCATTATTGTTGGAGTTGTGAACTGAACCACCTTTTCTGTTGAATGATTTGGAGTTATAACCAAAGGGTAATAAAACTGTGCATACCCTTTGATCCACTAGTGGGTCTATATGCTGACGAGATCATGATAAAGGGTAAAAATTCCACATGAACAGGGGAATTAATACAACTAATTTTCCTAAAATTTTATTGATTAAAATACACTTATGATGTTTTTCACCTATTTTTAGACGCTAGAGAAAATCAATGTCATACAGGAATATGACTAGTTTCAGAGAATGTCAAAACTCTATTTATCTTGTATATTTTAAGTATACTTCAAACTCTAGCTATGCAATCTAAACTACCTTTCCTCATCATATGATAAACATAATGAAATCAGTTATATAATACATAAACATGATCCAATATCTCTCCAAGTCATTTTCTTTACACACATCACAATGACTCTCCAGGCGTCTATTCTTCCACTTCTCCATATGAGGGGTTGATTCATAAGCAAATTTTGGATTCAAATAATAATTGGTCAATTCCCCTAATTTCATAGCACAATATAAGATGTGCTAACATAGGAACAACAATGTGAGTTTTTGGAAGGACCAATATGAGCAACATATGACTAGACTGAATAGACATAGAACTGCTTAAGAACTTAAGTGGCTGATGTGATCATTCTTCATCCTTCCCTTTTCCTCATCTATTTTCTCCTTTCTCACATTTTGCTTCTTAAATGTCTGCTACTTTGTTTTTATCTACTTTTTTGGCAAGGAAAAAAATGTAATTTTATTATAATTTATTTTGAAGACTTAAAGTTTCATAAAATGCAATTATTAAAATTATACATACCCAGAAATCAATAGGATGATTTAGCACATACCTTCTAATTCTAAACACATCTCTAATCAAAACACATTGCTTTCACTTATTCATGTTATAGGTAGGATAGAACCATAATGACTCAGTATTTTACAATTAGGAGTTAAAAACATATCTTTAAGACATATTTGAGTAAAACTATGACTTAAGGTCTTTGTGCAGTAACTATAATAAAATTTAACTTGAAGACCTAATTGAGCAAAACTTCGGTTTAAATTCTGTGTCCAGTGTATCCCATCCCCATACTAGGATTTTTTAAGATACTCCTGGAAATTCCATATGCATATCTATATACTTATAGGTATTCCCATACTTTTTTAAATTGAAGTTTTCCCAGATGTTCCATATTCCATCCAAACATTTCCTCTTTTTAATATGAGAAAGAACTCAAAGCTGCCATGCCTTTGATTATTACCATTGTCTTTATCCTTGTGCTTGTTTTTATTTTAACAAGAAAAATAGTTAATTACCTTCCCTTATCATTATTTGCTTTCCATAACTTAAGCTTTTGTAACCAAAGAGGGATTGTTTGATGATCAAACTCCGGACAGATATAGAAAATTCAGAGCACTACAGCATGATCTCAGGAACACTACCCCACATTTCCCATTTCTTTAAACTTTGTTCTTAGAGATCATGTAAGACACTTAGAGATTTTCTTTTAATTTCAGGTGGCATCTTGAATACATATTTTCTTGCTCTGCAAGTCTCTTTGGTTTGGGAGGTTTAGCAGTTGAAATAGCTCTACCTATCAAGGGAATTTACATGATGACTTTAATTGTGAGACTTTTAGTGATTCCAATTGTTTAATATTTTCTAATATAAGGAAAAGAGTATATTGTATTTCTGTTGAGCCCCCCAAAACTGTGAGTCTGTGAGAGGCTCAGTTTGGCTATCAGAGGTATCGGAATGGGAAGATGATTTCTACCCAAGTGTTGGGGGGATTCACTATACTTTTCCACCAATAAACTTTCCCTGGATTGGAGTTCATTCAGTCTGCTTTTACCTTTTAATTGCAATACTGAAGTCTTATATTTTGCAATTGAATAATCTGATCATTTCTCATCTTTGTGCCAGGAAATTCTGGAAGTCCTCTATTTCACTGAACATCCTTTTTCTATGACAGTATATGGTGAATTTAGCAGGGAAGTGCATTCTGGGTTCTAATCCCAGGTCCTTTACTCTTCAAAATATGCCATTCCAGTTCTTTAAATCCTTCAGTGTTGAGGCTGATAGGTCCTGTGTGAGTCAGATTGTGTTTCTTTTGTACTTGAATTATTTCCTTTTGCCTTGCAATATTCTCTCCTTTATTTGAGGGTTGTGGAATTTGGCTATTGTGGAACTTGGAGTTTTTATCCCGGAGTCTTATTGGAGGGGTTGTGTGTAATCTTTCAATGGTTATATTGCTATCTTGTTCTAGTACATTTAGATAGTTTTCCATTATAATTTCCTGCAAGATGTTTTTCAAGTTCTTTTTTTTTTTTGATTCAGGCTCTTTGATATTCTGATGATTCATAGATTGTCTCCTGGATCTGTTTTACAGGTCATTAATTTTCACTAAAAGGTACTTTGCACTTCAATTTTTTTGTCTTTTTATTTTGTTTGGTAGAATCTTGTAGTCTTGTAGATTCATTGGTTTCTATTTCTTCAATTCTAGTATTTAGGGTTTTATTTTCTTCAATTAACTATTGTGTTTCCTTTTTTTGTTGTTTAATCTTGCTTTTAATCAAGTTGATTTCTTTGACCAATTTTTTATAATTTTCCTTCATGACTTTCACTTCTTTCCCCCCATTTAGCATCTTCCTCTCTTCTTTGGTTTTTAAATTTTTTTATTAGCCCTTTGATGAGCTTTTGTATTTGCCAGTTTATAGATTGTTTTGATTCTTCCCCTTTACATGATCTTTCACTGTTTTCTTCTTCAGACATGGAACTGCTGTCATCTTTGTCTGTAAAGTAGTTTTCTATAGTAAGTGCTCTTTTATCTTTTTGTATCAACTTTGTAGCTTTAGTTCTGCTCCTGAGGTATAAGGAGTATAGATCCAAGCTTATCCTTCGCTGGGTCTGGGGTCTGATGCCTGCCTTGTTGTTGACCAAAATGTTGCCCATTAAAGGCAACATAAAGTGGTAAACAAATGTATATACAGTTATCCTTCTACAAGGAAGAAAAGATGCACAAATATGTATTAAGTCTCTACTATGTGCCAGAGTTTGTGATAAGCACTTTATAAATATTATCTCATTTGGGGTGGCTAGGTGGCACAGTGGATAAAGCACCGGCCTTGGAGTCAGGAGTACCTGGGTTCAAATCTTGTCTCAGACACTTACTAATTACCTACTTGTGTGGCCTTGGGCTAGCCACTTAACCCCATTGCCTTGCCAAAAAAACAAAACCTAAAAAAATATTATCTCATTTATCCCAGAAGCAATCTTGGGAGTGAGAAACTATTACTGTTTCTTTTTTACAGATGAAGAAACTGAGATACACACAGATTAATTAATCAAATATTCTCCAGTCAAATATAACATCCTTCAACTTTCTATTAAGTATCAGAAAAGATAAATGATTCATGTAAGGCTGAAAAACCCAAATTCAGATATCGGAATTAAATATGACTTTTCTGAAACAAAGTTAATAAGTCAGAAGTTGGATTTGAACTCATGTCTTTCTTGCTCTAAAGTATAATAGCTCCATCCACCTTACCACGTAACTGTCTCTGCAAATGCAGGAGAAAGAGTTAAACAGCCAAGAAATATAGAGAGATATTTTATATTGATAGGGATTTAGGAAAGAATTAAAAGGAAATTATTAGAGAGGGTACAGATTTCCTCTCAAGGGAATAAAGGTAAAAACAAAGAGAATTAATTCGTATTTTAAAACTTCACATAAAAGGAAGGAAGCATAGAATTAAATCATCTCAAGCAAAAGACTCTTTAGCTTTATTTGGGAAAGGTTGGGGTAGCAATATTTGCTTTCCTTTTATTGTCACCAGTTTTGAAAGAAAACCAAGTTGTAACAAAAGGAAAGAACAGAAATACTGTCAAGAGAGCAGTGATCAAAATCACACAAAAATCTTGGTCAATTATAATCTAAATCTCGAGTTTTCTGTAGCAAACCATTATGTTTACATTGGTAAATATATTTATTAAATAACATTACATTGCTAAATACACATTTCTTTTTAATTGCTAGACACATAAGTGGGGGGAATGGAGATGATTAATTTACAGATCATATTATTTTAAATGATTAGACCTTCCCAGTTTTCTCCCTCAGTAACTTGAAATGCAAGTTAACTCTGATCTATGATCTTTGTTAAATCACTTACTTTTGAATCACTAATTGCCTGCATTTGTTTATTCTCCTAGGACAGAATTCTGATGTTTCCATTGATACCTTCATAAATGAAGTACATTCCCGTAAACACTCATTCAGAATTCATCCTATCTTGGCAACAATAATCTGGACAAAATTAGGGAGCAATTAATTGAGATTGCTTTGTGGAGGTGTTGTAATATGACTAATGTGATATCGATGAAAAAATAATATGAGATGATAGCCAGATTTAAAAAATTAATTCTATCACTAATTAGCTAAGAAATATACAGGGATGCATCTCATATCTCTAGATCTCAGTTTCTTCATCTTAAAAAATAAGAAATTTCTTCAAGGGATAAATGAAACAGAATGTTAAACATTTCTCATTAAGGTACTTGAAGAGAATAACATTAAAATATCAAATAATATAAAACAAAAATAAGAATTATATAAAAAGTTAAAAGCAAAACAAAAAAAGAGAAAACATCAGAGATTCAACATGGGTAAGTTATTTTTATTAAAGTATGACTACATATGGGTAACTCAATTTTTCCCAATTTACATTAAAAGTTAATTTTCAAAATTCATTTTTTTTTGCAAAATTTTGAGTCCCATATTTTTATCCTTCATCCTCCCCAAAAGAGCAGGCTGTGCTATGAGTGTTTAAAATGCACAACCATGTCAACCATACTTCCATGTTAAACGTTCTTGGAAAGAATCAGAACAAATGGGAAAACCACGAGAAAGAAAAAAGTTTAAGTGAAAATGGTATTCTTTGGTCTTCATTTACATTCCATAGTTGATTCTCTGAATGTGGATGGTATTTTCCATCCCAAGCATTTTGGAAATGTCCTTGATGACTATTGTTGAGAAGAGCTTAGTGTATTGAATATTACTGCTACTGTGCCCTATGTCCTCCTGATTCTTCTCACTTCACTCAGCAAGAAAGTCATTTCTTGAAGCCTTTTCTGAAGGACTCCCACTAATTATTTCTTATAGAAAAATGGTATTGCATCAAAATCATATACCACAATGTGTTAAGTCATTTTCCAATCTATGGGTATCACCTCAATTTCCAATTTTTTGTCACAACTAAAAAGAGCTACTATAAATAGTTTTCTGTCATTTGAGTCCCAAAAGAAATTTCCAAATTCAACCTCTCAGAAAGATTATTGGAAAATTACAAAGTTTGCCGATCATTGAGAAAAAGTTGCAAATCGTCAGAAACCACCAATTCAAGAATCATAGAGTCATAGTCAGGGCAACAAAAGATTCAGTAGCATTAAGGTATCATTGGACTCAGAATATGATCTGAGAAATATGAATTTATTTTTTCCTGCCTTTCTGCATTTGATTATAAGAAGTTTATGACCTAGTACATGGTCAGCTTTGGTATAAGTGATATGTACTGCAGAGAAAGAGATAATTCTTTTCTATCTCCATTGTCTTTTCCAGACATCCATCATATTCAAGTTTTCTAAGATTTTATTTGCTTTCTTAACTTATACTTTATTTTATGGTTATATTTATCTAGTTCTGAGAGAGAAAATTTGATATCCCCATTATTAAAGTTTTGCTATCTATATCTCCTTATAATTCACTCAGGCTTCCTTAAAGGAATTTGGAAACTTTCCCCTAGGTGTATAAATGTTTAATAATGATCTAGCTTCATTGAATATGGTATCTTTTAAGAAGATAAATTTTCCTACCTTATCCCTTTTAATGAGATTAATTTTGCTTCTCCTTTATCTGAGATCAGGATAGCTACACCTTATCTTTTTTATATAATATATGTTGCACCATCTATTTATCTTTATTCAGTGTATATCTCCCTGCTTCAAATGGTTTCCTTGTAAGCAACATATTGTAGGATTCTGATTTTTAGTGCATTCTACTATCTACTTCCATTTTATGAGAGTTCATCCTATTCACATTTGTAGTTAAGATAACTAATTCTGTATTTAACTCCATGCTATTTTTCTTCATTTATATTTTGCCCTTTCCATTCCTCTTATCCCTATTCACTAAATTTTAGTCCCTTTCCCCTTTACTTTTTTTTAAATTGTAACTTACATATAATTTTTCACTTATACCTTCACCTTCCCTTTTATCAGTCCCTCCTTACCACTTTGTTTCTCCCCCCACCACTTCCCTGTAGAGTAGGATAGATTTTTTTTAAACCCACATGGGAATAACTTATTCATGAGCAACCAGATATCAGAAATGCCTAGAAATACCTGCATGAATTCCTGTTGACTAAATAGAGCAGAAGCAAAAGAATATTATAGGGCAGCTAGGTGGCACAGTGGATAGAGCATCAGCCCTGGAGTCAGGAGTACTTGAGTTCAAATCCGGCATCAAACACTTAATAATTTTCTAACTATGTGGCCTTGGGCAAGCCACTTAACTTCATTGCCTTGAAAAAAAAACAAATTCCTAAAAATGAAAGAATATTTAAATAATCAGTAACATTGTGTGTTGATCAAATAAGATGAATTTTCTGTCTCATTAGTGCAATGATAAAGAAAATTCTAAATGAATCATGTTACAAAATACCATCCAGAGAAAGTGCTATGGAATCTGAATAAAGAGCAAAGCATGAAACTTTCAATTTTTAAAATTAGTTTTATGTATTTTCCCCTCCATTTTCCATTTATATTCAGATTCCTTTTTTATAACATTATTAATATGGAATAATGATTTACAAAGGTATACGTGCATAACCTACATTAGATTACTCTTTGTCAAGGGGAGTGAAGAGAAAAAGGAAGGTGGGAGAAACATGTGGAATTAATAACCTCAGAAAAATCATCAGGCAGGCGGCTAGGTGGTGTAGTGGATAAAGCACCGGCCTTGGAGTCAGGAGTACATAGGTTCAAATCTGGTCTCAGACACTTAATAATTACCTAGCTGTGTGGCCTTGGGCAAGCCACTTAACCCCATTTGCCTTGCAAAAACCTAAAAATAATCATCAGTTTCTGGAGAAAATACAATAGAAATAACATGAAAATATGCCTTTTTTCAATAGTACATGAAATCACTCAGAAAAAAAAAAAATTACTCATTGTATAATAGTCTAAATACCCAGGACAGCTATTTGGTTCAGTGTATAGAGCACTGGACTCTGAAGGCAGGAGGATTTGAGTTCAAATTCAATTTCAGACACTCAATATTTACTTAGCTGTGTGACTTTGGGCAACTCACTTAACCCCATTGCCTTGCAAAAAAAGCAAAAAACAAACAAAGCAACCCATAATAGTGCAAATACCTCACAGACAAATCCAGAGAAACATTAATATTAAACATATCCTTTTAAAATTAGGAAGAAACAAAAATTGCATTCAATAATGTACAATAGAAAAATATAATTAAAATTAATTGAAAAGTAAATAACTAATCCTGAAAACTGACTATGTAAAACAAATAAAGTTATAAACTTATAAAAGATAATAACTTCATAAAAAGAATGGAAATATTGAGAAATTATATCCTGAAAAATATGATGCAGACAATGCAGTAATTAGCGGTAATCTTTATCTCTAAATACAGAAATCAATTAGAGAAATAGCTCTTCATTGAATTGACCATGCAAAAGCAACAACTTAAAAAAAAGATCAAATTTATTAATAAACATAAAAACTGGAATCCTGATTTCAAAAGAGAGATAAAGACTTCTAGGCAAGATGGCAGAGAGAAGACAGGGACTGTGTTAAGCTGTCCTGATCTTTCCTCATATATAATATGAAACAAACCTCTGAGCAGAAACCCAACTGATAAAACCCAGAAAGAGAAGCTGAGATATGCACATTTACCTCAAAGTTTGTCTTCTGGGATTGTGGGTGAGCTGGGTGAAGAAAGCAGAGTCTCTACTGGGAGCACAGGATGTGGTGAGAGCCTGAGAGTAGGACTAGGCTCATCAGCTGCAGAGGCATGAGCCAACTGGGGAACAGAGGCATTGGTCGTGGGACTAGCATTCTGGGGTTTATGAGCAGGTCCGGAGGGTGAATTCCAGTACAGGAGAGTTACAGCCATCAATCCTTGGGCTCCTCTGGTCTGGAGGAACTCAGCATCCATACCTTCATTTCAGCTGAAGGCTCTTTCCAGAACAAACACAATTACAGCCCAACCCCTAGTCCCCCCCCCTTTCAATGGGAGCAGCAGAGCTCCCTCAGCTGTGAATAGGGTTCAGAGATGAAAGTATTAAGCAACTTCAACCACCCCCTCCAGGCCAAGGGAGAGGGCCTCAAATCAAGGTCACAGACACACAAAAGAAAGCAGCCAACACCCCTTCCTGGCAAACCCACTTGGAGTTACTAAACCCAGTGAGTAACACTACCATGGATCTCAATACCAAACCTCTGTGACCAGTCCCTCCTCCAACACAAGATCCTGGGAAAATGAAGAAATGCCATTGAAAATGAGGCTCCATAGGAAAATTCCTAAAAGAAAAAGACCATAACTCAGAGAGACCTAGAACTTCTGAGGAGAATATGAATTCATTCCCAGCACAGAAAGTCTTCCTTGAAATCAAGAAGGAGTTTAAAAATCAATTGGAAAATTTCGGAGAGGAAATTAACACCTCGCAAAAAGAAAACAAATCCTTGGAAAATACACTTGAGCCAATGACAAAAAGAAAATAATTCTCACAAAACCTCAATTGAGCAAATGGAAAACTCTTTCAAAAATAAAACTGATCAATTGGAAAAGGAGTTGCAAAATGTTAATAAAAAGAATGTAGGCTGTGGAAACTAATGACTTCATGAGACAAGCATCTGTTAAACAAAACCAAAAAATTAAAAAAATAGAAAAAAATTTTAAAATACCTCATCAGCAAAACCATTGACCTCAAGAATAGATCAAAGAGAGATAACCTAAGAATTATTGGTCTTCCTGAAAACATTGAAACAATTAAAAAGCTTGTACTTAATATTACAGGATTTAATGATGGAAAACTTCCTTGATATTATAGAATCAGAGGGCAAAATAGTTATTTAAAGAAGACACTGGGGCAGCTAGGTGGTGCAGTGGATAAAGTATTGGCCCTGGAGTCAAGAGTACCTGAGTTCAAATCTGACCTCAGACACTTAATAATTACCTAGCTGTGTGACCATCGACTAGCCACTTAACCCCATGGGCTTGCAAAACAAAACAAAAAGAAAAAACAAACAAAAAAGCAGAATACATTGATTCCCTCCAGGAAGGGATCCCAAAATGTAAATACCAATGAATATTGTGGACAAATTACAGAACTATCAGAGAAAAATGAAAATCCTGCAAGAGGCCAGAAAGAAACAATTTAGATACCAAGGAGACATAGTAAAGATTACACAGGGTGGGAGGGAAGAGCCAAGATGGCACCATGAAGGCAACATTTCCTGAAATATCCTTCTTCAAAATCACCAAAAACCATCAAATTATGACCCTAGCCAAAAATAAGAGGGGTAGAACCCACTGAAAGATTGAATGATACACTTTCTCAGTGCAAGATAACTTAGAATTTCTGTGGGAAAGGTGTATTTCACCAAGACCAAGAATTGGAAGAAAGCCACAATTGCAGTGCAGCCCAGTCCAGACCAAGGATCACCAGGAACAGCTTGAAGGGGCAGGGAGAGAACTCTGCTACACCAGAATGAGTGTGGAGTAAGGAGCACTGGCCACATAACCAACAGTAAGAATCTGCACCTCCAGAGCACAGCCCACAGACATTAGGGGGTCAAGTAAGACTGCAGAAATCTCTCTGCTCAACCTGGGGTAGGACTCTGCTGTTTGCCCACATTCAGATCCAGGTTTCAATTTGGCCTTCCATATTAACATAGTATACAGTGACCCGCCACCCCACTAAGATAGTAAGCAGGGATGCTCCTCATAGCTCCAAAGAAGACGGGAGCTCCTGTGGTCATGTACATATCAAAACACAGGCAAGAGAGCATAAAATCCTGGAGGAATAAGGTCCCAGTGGGGTGTCCACCCAAAAACCCCAAAGCCTTGGGAAGTGCTGCAAATTAATCTTGGGCTGAGAAAAATGAGCAAACAACAGAAAAAGAAGAATCTGAACATATAAATTATTTGGTTCCATGGAAGATGAAAATAAATACTGAGATGGCTACAAAATCAAAGTTCCAAAATGCAAAACCTCCAATAGAAATGGAAAATGGGCCCAGAGTAAGGTTGAGCTCAAAAAGACTGAAAGGTAACTAAAGGAGGTGAAGGAAAAAAATTGGAAGGAGAAATGAGAGTGATGCAGAAAAGTCAAGAAAACCAAATCAGCAGCTTGGTGAAAGAAATAAAAAAAAAAATCCTGAAGAAAATAATATATTAAAAACCAGTTTAGTCAAAATGGAAAAAAAGCAACACAAAAGGTAAATGAGGAGAAGAATACCTTAAAAAGCAGAACTGATCTGCTGGAAAATGAGATAAAAATATCTCTGAAACAAATAACTCCTTCAAATACATAATGGGACTAAAGGAACTGATGACTCTGTGAGAAATCAGGAAGAAATAAACCTCTTCCAAAAAAGTTAAAAGTTAGGAGAAAATGTCAAATATCTCATTGGAAAAAACAACTGACCTTGAAAACAGATCCAGAAGAAATAATTTAAAAAATATTGAGCTACCCTGAAAGTGGTGACCAGAAAAGACCCTAGACTTCATTTTTTTCAAGAAATAATACAGTAAAATTGCCCTAAAATCCTAAAAGAGAAGGATAAAATCGAAATTGCCTGAGTTCAACAGTCATGTCCTGAAAGAGATCCCAAAAGAAAAACTTCCAGGAATATTATTCCAAAACTCTCAAGTCAAAGAGAAAATACTAAAAGCTTCCAGAAACAAACAATTCAAGTACTGTGGCTCCATAGTCATGATTACACATGGTCTGGTAGCATCTACATTAAGGGTTCGTAGGGATGGGAACATTATATTCCAGAAGGAAAAAAGATCTTGGTTTACAGTCGAGAATCAATTACCCAGCAAAAATGAACATCCTCTTTGCGGGGAAAAGATGGACTTTCAATGAAACAGGGGACTTTCAAACTTTCCTATTGAAACAACCAGAGCTGAACAGAAAGTTTGATCTTCAAGTACAGGATTCAGGTGAACCATAGAGGGGGTGGATGAGAATGACTAACTATAAGGATCTTAATGATGCTGAACTGTTTGTATTCCTGCATGAGGAGAAGATATTGATAACTCATAAGAACTTCTTACAGATTTTAGAAGGAGCATATATAGAAAAGCCACAGGAAGGACCAGGATATAATGGCTTAATAGAGTAAAGTGATGGAGTCAATGGGAAGTACTGGAAGAAAGAGAAATGAGGAGAAGAAGGAGCTAAGATATTTCACATAAGATTCAAGGAAAAGCATTTTCAGTGGAGTGGAATGGGGGAAGGCAAGGGGGAATAAGCGGGCTTTCATTCTCATCAAAAATGGCTCAGGGAGGAAATAACTTGCACAAGTAATAGGGTAAAGAAATCGATCTTACCCTAGAGGAAAATGAGAAGAAAGGGAAGGGATACAAGGAAATGGGGGAAGGAAGGGGGGAATAAGAGTTAGAAGGGAGGGAAGATTGAGGGAGAGGGTACTCAGATCCAACACACACATTTGGACAGGGACAGGATGAAAAGAGAGAGAGAGAATAGAATAAATGAGAGTTGAGAGGAATAGAGTAGAGGGAAATACAGCTGGTAACAACAACTGTGGGGGAAAAGATTGAAGCAGCTTCGCTGATAGACTTATGATAAAGAAGGCAAGTCACCCCAGTGACAGAACCATTGAAATCTGAACATAGAATGAAGTAAATTTTTTTCTCTCTATTACTATTCTTGAGGTTTCTCATATTCTTGGGTGTAGGGTGGTAGGGTGGGTTTGTGTTTACTCTTATAACAAAATTATTATAATAATATAAAATATATAAGAAAAAGAAAAATGTACAACTCAAAAACTTGCAGAAGAATGAATGTTGAAAACTACCTTTGCATCTAATTAGAAAATTAATTTTTTAAAAATTTAAAAAAGAAAATTATATATTAGATCTGTGAAAGGACTTGGATGTATTAACATTAAGGGATTGGAAGGGCCTGGAATGTTAGCTTCTGAAAAGCAAAGGAGCTTGAAATGCAGTCAAGAATTCATTATCTGGCAAAACTGAGCCATCTCTTCTAGGGCAAAAGATGGACAATTAATGAAACAGGACACTTCCAACTTTTCCTGATGAATAGAACAGAGCTAAATAGGAAATTTGGGGACTCAATAGACACATGAAAAGGTGCAAAAAAGGGTAAAGGAAAAAAACTGCTATCCAATAAGATGAAACTGACTATATCACCACCTGGGAGAAAGATTTTCATAACTCTTGAGAATTGTAACTCTATTAGTGAGAATATTCTTAGCTAGAAATGATGATTACTCATGATTTATGCAGGAAATTGTTATCCATTAAGATGAGACTGGCTATATCCATACCTGGTAGAAAGATTCTTATAAGTCTTGAGAATTGCAACATTATTAGAGAGAATATATTTTGCCAGAAGTGAAGGACAATCATGACTTTTCTATGACTGAGAATGATTTTAAAACCATACCTCCTTAAAAGGAGGACAGTAAGGAGATGGGAGGATGGAGGAGATTGAATGTGGTAAATCTCATTACATGAAGAGGTAACAAAGGACATATTGCATTTGAAGGGAAGGAGGGAGGAGGTGAGCACCACCTGAATTTTACTCTCATCACATTTGGTTTAAAGTTAACATACATACACTCAGTTAAGTTAAGACACTTATCTTACCTTTCAAGTATTAAAAGGGGGAAATGGAATGGGGAGGAAAATGGGAACTCACATAAGGAAGGGAAGGAAGAAGGGCAAAGGGAAAGGGGAAAAAGGGTAGAGTGGTTGGATATAGGAAGGTAAATACACTGAAGGTGGTGGTAGTCATAAACAAAATATAGGGGAATATGGATAAAGGGAAAAGTGGGGAAATACAAACAGAGGGAAGAAATAATGAAGGGCAATAAAGAGTTATCAATTAAAATTTTGAATGTGAATAGAATGAACTCTCTGTTAAAACATAAGTGAAAAGAAGAATGGATTAAAAATTACAATCCTACAATATGTTGCTTACAAAAAATCATCTGAAGCTAATCTATCTATCTATCTATAGCAAATGTAAAAGATTGGAGCAAAATATATTTTTCTTCAGCTGAAGTGAAAAAAGCAGGGGTAGCAATCTTTGTCTCAATCAAAGCAACTACAAAAATAGTGTTAAAACAGATAAGGAAGGTAAGTATATTCTCCTAAAGGTACCAGAGACAATAAAGTAATTTCAATACTAAATATGAATGCACCCATTGATATAGCATCCAAATTCTTAGAGGAGAAGTTGAAGGAGTTATTGGAACTCATAAACTCCAAAATGTTACTAGCAGGAGACCTCAACAATCCACTCAGATTTAGATAAATCTAATCGTAAAATAAACAAGAAGGAAGTTAAGGAGGTAAATAAACATTTTAGAAAACCAAGACTCATGGTGGAAACTGAATGGGGATAGAAAGGAATATATATGTTCTTTCCTGCAGAACATGGCACTTACATAAAAACTGACGATGTACTAGGGCATATAAAATTAATATTTGCAAAAAAGCAGAATTAATGACAACATCTGTCTCAGATCATAATGCAATAAAAAGCACATGTAATATTGGGCCAGGGAGATATAGACCCACAACTCACTGGAAACTGAATAGCTTCATTTTAAAGAAAGAGTGCATCAAACAACAAATTATAGAAAGAATTAATCATTTCATCCTAGTTAATGACAACAATGATATAACAATATACCAAAACCTATGGGATACACTAAAGGTGGCTGTCAAGGAATATATTATATCTTTTTTTAGGCTTTTTTGCAAGGCAAACAGGGTTAAGTGGCTTTCCCAAGGCCACACAGCTAGGTAATTATTAAGTGTCTGAGACAGGATTTGAACCCAGGTACTCCTGACTCCAGGGCCAGTGCTTTATCCACTGTGCCACCTAGCTGCCCTGGAATATATTATATCTTTAAACACGTACATGAGTTAGGGAAAGAAGAAATCAATGAACTAATTATACAACTAAAAAATTAGAGAAAGAACAAATTAAAAATCAACAATTAAATTCCAAATTAGAAATTCTAAATATTAAATGAAAAATTATTAAAATTGAAAGCAGGAAAATTATTGAATAAATAAAACTAAGAGTTGGTTTTATGAAAAACCAATAAAATTGATAAACCTTTGATCAATTGGATTTTAAAAAATAAAGAAAAACAAATTGCTGTTATCAATAATGAAAAAGGTGAACTCACCACCAATGAGGAGGAAATTAAAGTAATAATTTGGAATTATTTTGCAATTGGAATTATTTGCAAATAAATTTGATAATCTAAGTGAAATGGATGAATGTTAAATGAAAAGGAAATTAAATATTATCATAAATAAGCCTATCTGTGAAAAATAAATTCAAGAAACCATTATGGAAATCCCTAAGAAAAAATCTCCAGGGCCAGATGCATTTATAACTTAATTCTGTTCAACATTTAAGGAACAATTACTTCCAATTTTATTTAAACTTTGGAAAAATAGGTGAAACTAGAACTCTACCAAACTCTTGCCATGACACCATTATGGTGCTGATATATAAATAAGGAGGAATTAAAACAGAGAAAGAAAATTATAGACTTATCTGTCTGATGAATATAGATGCAAAAATCTTAAATAAAATTTTAACAAAGCAATTTCCACAATTTAACACTAGGATAATATATTATAACCAAGTAGGATTTATACCAGGAATGCAGGGGTTGGTTCAATTTTAGGATAACTGTTAGTTTAATTAATTATATCCATAGGAAACCTATCAGAAATCATATGATTATCTCAATAGATGCTTTAAAACTTTTGACACAATCTAGCATCCATTCTTGATAAAAACACTAGAGAGCATAGGAATAAATGGATTGTTCCTTGGAATAATAGGCAGTATCCATCTGAAACCATCAACAAGCATGATATGTATTGGGGATAGACCAGAGGCATTCCCAATAAGATCAGGTGTGAAGAAAGTATGCTCATCATCACTGCTATTCAATATTGTATTAGGTATATTAACTTCAGCAATAGGAGAATAAAAATGATTTAAAGGAATTAGAATAAAGAAGGAAGAGACAAAACTCTCACTCAGATGACATGATGGTATACTTAGAGAATCCAAAAAAATCATCTAAAAAAACTACTAGAAATAATTAGCAACTTTAGCAATGTTGTGGGATATAAAATAAACACTCATAAATCTTCTACATTTCTATAGATGACTATTAAGATGCAGCAGAAAGAGCTACAAAGAGAAATCCCATTCAAAGTAACTTTAGACAATATAAAATACCTGGGAGTCTATTTCCAAGGTAGACTCAGAAACATTTTGAAAAAAATTCTCATGTAAATTAAATACGATTTAAATAACTGGGCAAGCATCCACTTCTCACTGATAGGTAGAGCTAATATAAAAAATGATAATTCTATCAAAACTAAACTATCTGTTTAGTACCCTACCAATCAAAATTCCAAAAAATAAAATACTTTAATCAGTTAGAAAAAGTTCTCAAGTAAATTCATATTGAGAAATAAATAGTCAAGAATCTCTAGGGATTTAATGAAAAAAAGTGCAAAAAGAGGTGGCTTAGTCTTACCAATTCTAAAATTATATTATAAAGCTTCAGTCATCAAAATTGTCTGGTATTGGCTAAGAAATAGAGTAGTGGATTAGAAGAATAGACCAGGTGCAATAGCAGGAAATGATTATAGAAATCTATTGCTTGATAAACACAAAGAGTCCTGCTATTGGGTCAGAAACTCTCTCTTTGATAAAAACTGTTGGGAAATTTGGAAGTTAGTATGGCAGAACCTTTGATTAGGCCAACACCTCATACCCTATACCAAGATAAAACCAAAATGGATACAGGATTTAGACAGAAGATCAAGGAATAGTTTCCCTGTCAGACCTATGGAAAGGGAAGCAGTTATTACCAAGGAAGAAATGGAGAAACTCATTAAAAATAAACTAGACATTTATGAGTACATTAAATTAAAAAGCTTTTGTATAGGAAAACCACTGTAACCAAATCAAAAGAAATGTAAATTGGGAAACAATTTTTACAACTAGTATTTCTGACAAAGGACTTAATTCTAAAATATACAAAGAACTGAGTCAATTTTTTTTTAAAAAGACAAGCCATTCCCCAATTGACAAATAGGCAAATGATATGCAAAAGCAATTTACAAATGAGGAAATAAAAGCAACCCACAGTCATATGAAAAATTACTCTAAATCACTAATTATAAGAGAAATGCAAATTAAAGCATGAATGTCCTTCAGTTGTGGAATGGCTTAACTAACTGTGGTATATGTATGTGATAGAACACTATAGTGCTATTAGAAACCAGGAGGGTTGGGAATTCAAGGAAGCCTAGAACGATGCTGAGGAAAGAACAAAGACTATTACCTTTCATTTAAAAAGAACAAAACAAAACTTTATGTAACTTTGCTATCTCTTATACTTTATGCTTCTTCCTTAAGGATATGATTTCACATTCAACTTAGATTAATGCATACCACAGAAAAATGTAAAGACTAACATACTGCCTTCTGTGAGGGGGTGAGAGTAGGAAAGTAAGATTAGGGGGGATAATTGTAAAATCCAAAATAAATAAAATCATTCCTTAAAACAGAAAGATTAATAAAACTGATGGCAAAGAAATCATTGAACTAAGAATAACTAGAAGCTGGCTTTATGGGCGACAGGAGAAAACAAGTGAGAAAACATTGACTAATTTAATTTTTCCATGATTTTAAAAATAAGAGAAGAAAACAAATTATCAGTAGCAAAAACAAAAAGATTATTTCACTACCTTTCAAAAGAAAATTAAAACAATTTTGGTAATTATTTTATAAAATTACATCTCTATAAATCTAGCAATCTAAGTGAATTGCTTGTATATTTACAAAAATATATATTGCCCAGAATAATAGGAGAGGAAATAGTTTTCAATAATAACCCTATATTGGCACAAAAAAATGAACAAACAATCCATAAGTAAGCTTTCTATGAAAAATTAGCTAGAGCCAGAGGGATTCAAAAGTGAATTCTAGGGGGCAGCTAGGTGGTGCAATGGATAGATCACTGGCCCTGGAGTCAGGGGTTACTGAGTTCATGTGGGGCCTCAGACATTTAATAATTACCTAGATGTGTGACCTTAGGCAAGATACTTAACCCCATTGCCTTGCAACAAAAACCTAAAAAAAAGTGAATTCTACGAAATATCTAAAGAACAATTATTTCCAACACATATAAACCTTTTGTAAAAGTAGACAAAGAAAGCATCCCACCAAATTACTTTAATGAAAATATATGGTGATGATATCACAACTAGGAAGAACAAAACTAGAGAATGAAAGTTGTAGACTAATTATTCTAATAAATATGGATGCAAAAATCTTCATCACAAAGAACATACCTTAACTTGAGTATTTAACCAGGCATATAGGCTAGTTCAGTATTACAAAAAAAGTTTCAGTATAATTTACTATATCAACAATAAAGAAATGGAAATCATGCATTTATCTGAATAGGTGCAGAAACAAAATCTTTTGAAAAATATAAGAACCATGATCAAGCAAGAGATAAAGACTTTTATTGAATGTAAAATATATAACTGTGATATCATGGAATTTAAAAGGTTACTCACAAATTAAACTAATACAGCCAGCTTTAGAAGTAAAATAGATAAGTGGGAGGGGGAGAAAAAAAAGTTCCCCTGATAAAGCCTCATTTTACAAATAAATAGAAAACTGAGTCACATTTTAAGTATAAAAGTCAATCTCCAATCGGTAAATTGTCGAATGATATAAACAGAAAATTTTTAGTTAAATAAATCAAATCTATCTGTAGTTAAGTGTTATGAATCATTATTAATTATACAAATACAAAAGTCATTCTGAAATACCACTTTTCACCTATCATATTGGCTAGTATGTCAGAAAATACAATGACAAGTATTTCCAGCTATATGAGGAAATGGAAAACTAATGCATGATTGCTGGAGCTGTGCACTGATCCAAACATTCTCAAAAACAATTTTGAATCATGGTGAAAAGACTTCAAAACTAGGCCTATCCTTGGACTGAGCAATAGTCCTTACAAGTCTGCATGGCAAAGATATTTTATTAAAAGGATAAGGACTTGCCAATAAAAAAAATACTTAATCTTTTGGGGGGAGTGGCAAAAAATTAGAAACTGAACAAACGAGTTGGTATATATGATTCTGAGGATATCGTTTTGGGATATAAGAAATGATAAGCCCATTATTATTTTTTTTTAGATTTTTCAAGACAGTGTGGTTAAGTGGTTTACCCAAGGCCACACAGCTAGGTAATTATTAAGTGTCTGAGGTCGGATTTGAATCAAGGTACTCCTGACTCCAAGGCTCGTGCTCTGTCCACTGCGCCACCTAGCCTCCCCAAGCCCATTATTTTGAAAAAAATACTTTGAAATACTTTGAGGCAAATTGAAACAAGCAGAAACACAACATTCTACACAATAACCACAATATGATAATATCCCTACTTAAACACATTTCTACCTTTTGTAGCTAAACAAAAGAAAACCAACAAACAAAAAAATCTTCATTATCTTCTTAATCTCTTAAAAATATGGCTTCAAATTTTATTCCAATATAAATGTTTTCACTGGAATGAATCTAATGAAACTGTTCCCTTTCCAAGTTACTAGTAATCTCTTAGCTCTCAGATTCAATGGTCTTTTTTCAATCCTTATTCTCATTGACCTTTCTTCAGTCTTTGACACTGTTAATTACTATATTCTTCTTGATATTTCTGTCAATAAAGGATGCCACTCTCTTCTTGTTTTGTTCCTACTAATCTGCCCACACCTCTATCTCTTCTTTTCTGTTCTCTTCCTCAACCCATTAAGTATAGCTGTCACTCTTGTTGTTCTGTGTCCTCTTCTTGACACTGCATTTATTCTTCTTGATTTGGTGATCTCATCTGCTCTGTGAAATAAATAAAAATTCTTTATTGACTCTCAACACTATTTATCTTACTGCAAAGTCTTTGCTGACCGATTATAACACATCTCCATATAGCTGTTAGACATTTAACCTAGGTTTCTGGGAGACATCTTAAAATTAATATACTCATAATAGAACTCATTATTCCTCCCTAAATCTTTCTCACCATCCAACTTTCCTTTTTTACTGAAGAGTACCTCAAAGATTTACTGAAATCCTTCCTATCTTTACCCTTTCCAAATCCAATCTTTAGCCATGGTCTATTGGTTGAACTTTTGCAACATCTCAAATATGTGCTCCTTCTCTCCTCTGAATCTAACACCACTCTCCTGCAGGTCCAGCGCTTGTCCTTCAGAAGAAGATCACAACATCAGGGAGGTGATGGCATGACAAGCAAGTGAATTGGATTTTGATTGAAGGGGGACTGTACTAAGTCACTACACTCACTTTCTCCTTCAGAGTCATCTGGGTCCAGTGTTCAGATATGAATCAATATGACTGAAGATGACCTTGGATGTGAAGCAGACACTGTTAAGTGACTTGCCCAAAATCACACAGCCAGTAATTGTCAGAGGCTGGATTTGAGCTTCCATTCCAAGACCAGTGCTCTATCCACTCTGCCTCTTAGCTGTCCTATCTCTCATGCATGTGTTCATCACTTAACAGACTTCTGTTTTTTCAACATTCACCAAGTATTCTTACTGCATTTCATTCTCCATTAAATCAATAATGTGATTTTTTTAAATTCAAGTCTGACCATGTACCCCATTCTGTCACAATACAAATGCTCAATAAACTCCATTGATTCTCTATTTCTCTGATATATATATATATATATATATATATATGTGTGTGTGTGTGTGTGTGTGTGTGTGTTTGTGTGTGTATGTACATATATATATGTGTGTGCATGTACATATATATGTGTGTGTGTGTGTATGTGTGTGTGTGTGTGTGTGTGTGTGTGTTCTTTTCTTGTCATTGAAAGTCACTCACAACCTGCTCTCTCCTACTATTTCACTTCCAGTCATGTCTTTGTTCCACTGACAATGGCCTTCTGGTTACTGTATGAACAAGGTATTCCCTTTCTCAATCTGGGCATTGAATGCTTGCCATCCTCTGCTCTACATACTGATCTCACTAACTTCCTTAAAATCTTCTAATTTTTTCAAGATACAAGCATTATGCCTTTCTTTTAGCATACAACCAAAGCACATTTTCCATTCCAATTGGAAAATTATTCAGTAATAAACAATATGATATGTGTTAAACATAAGCCATCATTAGATAAAAGTCTGTAGGTATCCAGGTAGACCAAGAGTCTCTCTTTGCATTTTGGACCACCTGTATAATTTAGTATGAAAAGATAGTGATATTCAAAGATTCAATTATGTAGCTTCTAAAGGTAGACATTAATTAAGTAAAAAGATAAAAGCCCATGGTGTGGCAGAAATTAGAAACGGTTCTTTTTAAATCTTGCACTATTTATTCATTCATTCATTTATTTATTTATTCAGCCTCTCATTTATTTATTTATTTATTCAATGTCTATCTATCCCTTTGTTATTTATTTCTTTATTTCTTTCTTTATTGTTTTTGCAAGGCAATGGGGTTAAGTGACTTGCCCAAGGTCACACAACTAAATCTTATATTTATTGTAAGTCTTTGTTTTTATATCAGCTTCACTTCAAACATATCTATCCCCTTCTTCTGCCCCAGCTAAACAAAAGAAAAATAGAAAAAAGTCAGGATGTAAGACATGAATTTGTTTTGATAGTATATGCAATAATCTAGTATTCACCTTTCTTCACCTTTGCAAAGAAGAGAATAATGTTAATTTAACAAACTCTTCTTTAGATTATCTTAACTACATAGAGGTCAATCTCTTTTCATTTTTGTATTTTTACTGTTGTAGTAATTCAACTTTTGCTTATTTCACTTTACTTCAATTCATATAAGGCTTCTGATACTTATATAGGGCATGTCAAGAGGTATTTCCACAGATGATTGATAAAGTCTTCTATTATATGTTGGTAACATGGTGACTAGGTAGTCCATATTGTGACTGCTACTGACAATAGACTTTTGATCACCAATTATATTAGAAATCGGTACCTTCTGCTCAGCCAATGGGCTGTGCGTCTATCAAACCATGTAAAGAACTGCAGACCACATGATGGTCAAAAAGCACTTGATATTAAGAACTTTCCAAGATACTATCAGTATAGATATAGATATACATAGAGAGATAAAGATCTATATAAACTTTTTTATATGAATCTCTCTATCTATATCTATTCTGTTATATAATTTTCCTGGTTTACTGGGAGGTAGCAGCTATCAACAAATAAAGCCTAGAGGAGGAGAGAAAACAGGTGAAATTTTCTGCATGGATTAGTACATGATCAAGCATGTAGTGAGGTTCATGGACTCCAAAACTATAGATGTACAGAATTTAATCTTATGCCACTGCTGTTTTATCCTCTGTATCTTCATATCTTATCAACTACTATAATTTTCCAACCTCTGAAGCACTGAGCTGTAAGGTCTTAAAAACTAATAGAATTTGCATCTTACTTTGACAATTCACCTTAAGAAATTATTGTCATTCTAATTATATTACCATTGAACCCTCCCATATTCATAGCCTCTCCCATTAGAACAAAAACTTCTTAGATCACAAGGCCATCCTTGATTATTCACAGCCCAATATTAGCCCAATGATTGAGATATAGTAAAATAATTCATCCATTGATTATTTCATCTGTTAGCTTTCATTTATCTGAATTCTTTATATTTGCTGTTTCTAATAGTACAAAGATATTCCATAATGCTTATTTATATAACACATATTATTTGTCCATTGTATAATTTATTAACCTCCATTTTGTTTCCTAATTCTCTGATAAAACATATGCATAAGATAAAATCTATTAATATTTTGGTATATTTATTAGTTTTTTTCTATTTGTAATATCTAAATACATATTGATAGAAGATTTGTTCCTGGAGTATGGCCATTTTAATCACTTTTTAAAGCAAAAGAAACACAATTTCCTTTTCAGAATACACCCCAGAATGTGAAGTTGTAGCAATAGAAATAATCAATATTGGAAGAGAATTGGAAAACAAGGCATAGTGATACACTATTGGAAAGGTTGTGACTTGGTCAAAATATTATCAGTGTGGCACTAAGTATGTATTTGCATGTCTGGCTTAACAAAATCCCTTCAAAAATAATGTTACATTCTATTTATATTCTCAATTTTTTTGCATGTGAAAAGAAACTCAATGATGTTTTTATTTACCTTTCTTATATTATGGGGGATTTGGAGCAAACTATCATATAGATTTTTTTAAATCTATTTAATTTTTTCATCCATATGTACATGCTGATTTACAAGTTACAAAATTTTCCACCACTCTCCCTTCCCAACCCCCCTCTCCTGGGCAGGGAATACCCTGCTAGTATTTTACACACATATTTTAAAACATATTTTAAAATTACATATTAGTATTTTTTTGACATGAGGAATCAGGATTGAGGGAAAGAAATACATGAGAGATAATTTTTGAAGTGTTCATCAGATTAGCAATGGTATTTTTTTCTGTGTGTTTTGTTTTCTTCTGTTTTTCTTCCTCTGGTTGGGGATAATGTAGTCCATAACCACTTAACTACAGTTGTCCTAGTCCTCTGAACTGTCAAGAGGAGTTGCTCATCTCATAATGTTGTTGATGTATACCTTGTTCTCTTGGCTCTACTCCTTTCATTCAGCGTAAGATCCAATAAGTCATTCCATGCTTTATCTAGAGTGTCTTTTTATGGTTTGGTTTCTTATAGAACAATAATATTCCATGGAATTCATGTACTATAACTTGTATAGCCATTCTCCACTTGATGGACATCCCCTCAATTTACAATTCTTTGCCACTACAAAAAGCGCTGCTAGGAATATTTTGGAACATGTAGGACTTTTGCCATTTTTTTACAGCTTCTTTTGGATATAGTCCTAGAATTAAATTTGATAGGCCAAAGGGTATGAATAGTTTTATTGTTCTTGGCATAGTTCCATATTGCTCTCCAGAAATGTTGGATCCATTCACAACTCCACGAGCAATGTAGCAATGTCCCAATCCTCCCACAACCTCTCCAACATTGATCATCTTCCCTTTTCTCATCTGGGCTAATCTCATTTGCTGTTTTAATTTAGATTTCCCTAATCAAGAGTGATCTGGAGCATTTCTTCATATGATTATATCATTAATTTCTTCATTGGAAAATTGTTCATATTATTTGACCATTTATCAATTGGGGAATGACTTGTGATCTTATAAATTTGAAGCAATTCTCTAAATATTTTAGAAATGTGACCTTTT
Organism: Macrotis lagotis; assembly: GCF_037893015.1. Lineage (NCBI taxonomy): Eukaryota > Metazoa > Chordata > Mammalia > Peramelemorphia > Peramelidae > Macrotis > Macrotis lagotis. The sequence goes on along the minus strand of NC_133666.1, from coordinate 315,410,616 downwards.
TCAGAGCTCATGGTTGTGAAGATGATTTTCCAGCTTTCTGCTTTTTTTTCAAATTTTGGCAGAATTGATTTTATTAATGTAGAACCTTTTTAATTCAATATAGTAAAAATCATTCCTTTTGAAGTTTATAATGTGCTCTAATTCTTTTTTTGTCATGAATTTATCCCTTTTCCATAGATCACATAGAGTATATTTTGTTCTATTAATTTCTGTATCGCTCTTTATGATTAAGTCCTTTATCCATTTTTATCTTATTTTGGAATAGGATTGAGATGTGGATCTATGTCCAGTTTTTGCCATACTATTCTCCAGTTTCCCCAACAAGTTTTCTGAAATAGTGAGTTCTTATTACAGAAGCTGTTGTCTTTGGGTTTGTTAAAAGTAGGCCGCTGTAGTCATTTACTAAAGTATCTTTTGAACCTATGCTAATCCATTGATCCATTACTCAATTGGTTAACCAGGACCAGACAGTTTTGATGACTGCTGCTTTATAGTACAAATTTAGATCTGGTAGAGCTAGGCCACATTCCTTTATTTTTGTTTTCATCAGTCCCCTTGCCATTCTTGCCCTTTTATTGCTACAGATGAATTTTTTTTTACTATTTTTCCTAGTTCAGTAGAGTAGTTATTTGGTAGTTTAAGTAATTAATTAACTTAATTTGGGTAGAATTGTAATTTTTATTATATTAGCTCCACCTATCCTTGAGCATTTGACATTTTTCCAATTTTTTAGATCTGACTTTATTTGGGTGAGGAGAGCTTTATAATTGTGTTCATACAGTTTCTGGGTTTATTATATAGATGTTAGTTGAGAATTTTTCTTCTGAGAAGTATTTGCATCCTTTGATGTTTGGTCTATTAAAAGGATGTATATTTTTAAATTATACATATATAATATATAAACTATACATAAAACATCAATATGTGATGCAAATTTTCTTCAACATACTTTCCTTTCTAATTCTAATGTTGATTTTGCTGGCAGAAAAATCATTTACTTTAATCTAATATCTCTCTTTCTCCCTGTCTCTTTTCTCTGTTTCAGACTCTCAATATCTCTGCTTTGTCCCTCTTTCCCTTCATCTTTCCTTCTCCTCCTTGCCCACTCTCACCCTTTTCTCTCTGTTATTGTGTGTGAAAGTATGTGTATGAGTGGGTGCTTTCTTATTCAGGTATAATATATATTTAGTTTCTTAAAACACAGTGTAGGATTGGAAATGGGAGAGTTTAGTGCAAAAAAACAGAGAATCTTTTATTCTAAAATATCTGTGTTCAAGTCCAAACTCTGATAAATAGTGATTGTGTGACTCTAGGTAAGTCAAATTAATTCTCAGTGTTCCATTAACAACAACACTATGAGATGAAGAACCTTGATGAAACTAACTTTGCTCAACAATTCAGGGCCAGGACAATGTATTAGACCAGTTATGGACAATGTTATCCCCATCCAGAGGAAGAAAAACCAAACAAACAAAAAACACACAAAAAATGATCCTTCAAAATCTGATGAACACTTTATAAAAATTATCTCTTCTATTAATCCTAATTACTCATACTGAAAAATAACTAATTTGCAAATATGGTTATCAAAAATATGTATATACAATGCTATCCTCCCTGATAGCCCCTGAGGGGAGGGGGAGGTAAGGGAGGGGGTAAGGATATTTTAAAGCTTAAAATATACATGTGTATATGGATAAAAATAAATAAAGTAAAAAAAACTACAAGAATAAAAATTCTCAGTGATCCAAACAAATTTCAAGCCTTCACTTTGACAATTATGAAGTCCTAGGTCAAGAACAACAACAAAACATACATGTGAGATTTTGTTGTGAATTTAGATTTTTGCTAAATGACTTTAAAGCTTTTTGAGCAATTCTTGTGTAAATGAGATGTATTTAAAATTATAATTTCATGAAATGGAAATCAGAAAATAGTATTCTTCCTATACAGTCAAATTGAATAAAATTTTATTAATCATCTGCTATATGACAGACACATATATTTCTGAACCAAACTCCTTATGCACTGTCATGCATTTTCCAAAGAGGTTTATGCTATACTAATTTGATATATTGGACATTTAACTGAAAAGCATTTTGAAGGAACAGGGGAAGATTTCTCATGCGTGTGTTGTTCCATTATTAATTATCAAGTTCATCTCTTCATATTTGTCATGTATTATAAGGAAGTGACTCTTTATTGTCTGTGGATTGATGTAAGTACATCAATGTTGTACATAAAAAACAAATACTACAAATCTTTCTCATGATTTATAAAACAACATTTCATTTGTACTTGAATAAAACAACTGATGTATTTTTTATTTTATGATTCATTTCATGCATACATCTAAATGGTGGTTACTCAAAAATTATCTTTGTGAATGCATTTATCAATGAATATAATATAACCTTAATATATGTACAAAAGACTTCATGTATTATAGGTAATCTATGATTATGATGATTTTTCTTCTTTCTTGACTAACACTTTGTTTATGTCATCAATAAAACATAAAAATAGAGCAATATCTGCACCTTTGAGTCAATGTAAGACTATAAAGAGGTTTGCTATAGGTCATCCCCAATTTTTTTGTTTTTTTCTTCTTCTACTAATGAAATATGGTCAGATCATTTTCATAAGGATTTTTATAATAATAAGTAAAACATGAGATAGTAATTATTAATATTTTTCAGATGACTTTTGAATTTCTCCCTGAAGTATTTTTTATCAAATATGTCCTCAATCTTTTCAAAATTGTGTTGACTAGAAAAGGTTTTATCTGTGTGTATATAGATATATACACACACATATATATGTATTTATAAATGCAATGATCATCTTTAATTAAACAAATTATAATTAATTTTATTTTGAAAAAAATTACATTTAGAGATGCTCAAGACTAAAAAAGAAACAGAATAGCCTGTACCAAAATGTCATAGAAGAGAATTCAAAGATAAAAAATATAACATAGCTTATTTTTAATTATATAAATATTTTTCAATTATGTATAATAGTAGTTACGACATATCATTTTTGGCAAGGTTTTGAATTTCACAATTCCCCCCTTACCCTCCCCTATCCCCCCAACATAAGGTAATCTGACATAGTCTTTGCATTTGTTTACTTGATATACATAGATGAAAATTGAATGTCTTGAGAGAACAGATATATACACCTGAAACAAAATATTAGATATAGCAAAATTATATAATACATAAGACAAATTTTGAAAAATTGAAGATAATAATCTTTGTTCTTTATTTAAACTCCATAGTTCCTTCTCTGGTTATCAATGGTTTTCTCCATCACGGATCACCTAAAATTATCCCTGATCATCGCACTGTTGGAGTAAGCATGTCCATCAAGGTTGATCATCACCCCATTGATTCTTAAAGTGTAAAATGTTCTTCTGGTTCTGGTCATCTTACTTAGCATCGATTCATGCAAGTTTTTATAGGTGTCTCTGAAATATGAAACCTCCTGGTTTCTAATAGAACAATAGTGTTCCCTCACATTCATATACCACACTTTGTTCAGTCATTCCCTAATAGATGGACATCACTTCAATTTCCAATTCTTTGCCACTACAAATAGAACTGCTTTGAATACTTTTGTACATGTTAGCTCTTTTTTTTTCCATGATCTTTTCAGGATATAGATCCTGTAGTGATATTGCTGAATCAAAGGATATGCACAGTTTTATTGCCCTTTGGGTATAATTACAATTTGCTCTCCACAAAAATGCATTATTGTCCAAGATAACCCACTTCCTACTTCCTTTCCTAAACTGATCATTAACTTTTCTGGACATATTGGACAATTTGAAAGGCTGGATGAGTTCATAGCATCACCAACAATGTATTAGTGTCCCTGATTTCCCACATCCCTACCAACATTGATCATTGTCCTTTCTGGGCATATTGACCAATCTGAGAGGTATGAGCTGGTACCTCAGAGATATTTTCATTTAAATTTCTCTAATCAGGAATGATTTACAGCAATTTTTCATATGCTTATAGATTGATGTGATTTCCTCAACTGACAGTTGTGTTTGCATATCCTTTGACCACTTGCCAATTGGAGAATGGCTTTTTTCCTTTACGAATTTGACTCAGTTCTCTATATATTATAGAAATGAGTCCATTGTCAGAAACAATAGGGGCAAAAATTATTTTCCAATTTACTACATTTCTTTTGATTTTGCTTGTGCAAAAATTTAATTTAATCAGAATTATTTGTTTTTTTTTTTATAATGTTCCCTATCACTTCTTTGGTCACAAACTGCTACTGCTTCCATAGATCTGACAGACAAGCAATACTTTGTTCTCCAAATTTACATATAACATTGCCTTTTTGTCGTTTTTATTTTTTTCATTATTCATCCATATGAATATATATTTTTAAGTTACAGAATTTCCTTCCACCATCCCTTCCTACTCCGTATCCCTCAGCAGTGAACAGTCAAGTTAACATTGTACTTACATATTTTTGATAAACATGTTTACAGATTAGTCATTTTTGATATGAGAAATTAAGATAAGGGAAATAAATATGTATCAAACAATTTTTATAATGTGTTCATCAGATTTTGAAGGGTTACTTTTTTATATTTTTGTTTGTTTTCTTTTGATTTTCTTACTCTGGATGAGGATAGAATTGTCCATAGCTGGTCTAATTGGTTTGTCCTACCTCTCTTAACTAATGAGAGAAGATGCTTCCAAAAAAAGTTGATCATCTCATAGTTATGGCTAATATGTACATTGCTTTCTTGGTTCTGTTCCCTTCACTCAACATCAGACCATGGAAGTCATTCTGAGCTTCTCAAGGGTCCAATCATTTATGGTTTCTTATAGAAGAATAATATTCCATAGTATTCATAAAGCAAAATGTGTTTAGACAGTTGCCAAATGATACTATTGTCGACTGATACTTTATAAAATAATATTAGATCTGGTAAGGCTAAGTCACCTTCTTTTCCATTTCCTCCCCTTAAATCCCTTGAAATTCTTGACTTTTTGTCACATTTTTTCTAGCACTCCGAAGAAATTTTTTAGATGTTTGATGGGTTTGGCACTAAAGTAGTTTAATTTTGGTAGAACTGTCATTTATATTCTATTAGCTTGACCTATCCATGAGCAATTGATATTTTTCCAGTTATTTAGATCTGAATATTGCATCTGCCTTGGCAGGTAGACTCCCAAATATTTTATGTTTTATGAAGTTATGCTAAATGATATTTCTCTTTCTAACACTTGCTGTTGTAGCTCTTTAACAATATATAGAAATGTTGAGGATTTATATGAGCTTATTTTATATCCTGTGGCACAATTAAAGTTGCTAATTATTATTTCCAGTAGTTTTTTTAGGTATTTATTTTAGGGCTCAGTAGATGTACCATATCATTTGGCAAATGAGAGTGTTTTGTTTCTTCATTCCAAATTTTAATTCCTTCAAAATCTTTTCTTCTCATTGTTAAAGCTAATATTTCTAATATAATTTTGAATAGTAGTGGTGATAACATTCACCTTGTTTGTCTGGTCTTATTCAGAATGTTTCTGGCTTATCCCAAATGCATATAATTCTTATTGATAGTTTCAGATAGATACTGCTTATCATTTTAAGAAAAAATCCATTTTCTCCTAGACTCTCAAGTGTTTTTAGTGGTAATGGTATTGTATTTTGTCAAAAGCTTTTTTGGCATTTATTGAGATAATCATATGATTCCTGTTCAGTTTGTTACTGTTATAGTCAAGTATGCTGACAGCATTCCTAATATGGAAAACTGCATTCCTGGAATAAATCCTACTTGGTCATAGGGTATTATGAATACAATGAACTTCCTGTTCATGAATGGCGTATTGAATTTCTTTTCCTGAGATAGATTTATTTAGATTTTTAATTTCCTCTTCATTTTACCTGAACAATTTATATTTCTGTGAATATTCATCCCTTTCACTTAGATTATTAAATTTATTTGACAAAATACCTTGGAAAAATAGTTCTGAATTATTATGTTAATTTCCTCCTCTTTGGCAGTGAGTTCACCATTTTCATTTTTGATAATAGTAACTTGGTTTTCTTCTTTCTTTTTTAAACAAATTAACCAAAGCTTCATCTTTATCTTTATCTATTTTATTGGTTTTTCATAAAACCAGCTCTTTGTTTTGTTAGTGCAATAGATTTCTTGCTTTCAATTTTATTAATTTCTCCTTTAATTTTTAGGATTTTTTTATTTGTTATTTCTCTAACTTTTTGTTGCATGCTCAGTTCATTGATTTCCTCTTTCTCTATTTTGTTCATGTAAGTATTTAATGATATATCCCTTAATACCTTCCTTGGCTGTATCCCATATTTTGGTATCTTGTCTCATTATTGTCATTATCTAGGATGAAATTATTAATGTTATCTATGATTTGGTGTTTGATCCACTGAGTCTTTAAAATGAGGTTATTTAGCTTCCAATTGGTTTTAGGTCTATCTCTCCATGGCCTATTATTGTACATGATTTTTATTGCATGGGCTAAAATTATATATTCATTATTTCTTATTTTATGCATCAGATTATGAGGTTTTTATGACCTAGAAGTGGTCAATTTAGGTGTAGGTGTCATGTACTGCAGAAAAAAAAGTATATTTCTTTCTACCTCTGTTCAGCTTTCTCCAAAGGTCTATCATATCTGTTTCTAACATGCTATTTATCTCCTTACCTTTTTTCTTGTTTATTTTATGATTAGATTTATCTAAATCTGAGAGCAGGAGGTTGAGGTCTCTCATTAGTTGAGTTTTGATACCTATGTCTTCCTGTAACTCATTCAGCTTCTCCTCTAAGAATTTGGATGCTATACCACTTGGTGCATACAAATTTAGTATCGAAATTATTTCATTTTCTATGGTACCATTTAGGAGAATATAATTTCCTTCCCTATCTGAGATATATTTTTGCAGCTGCTTTGCTGAGATATGGATTGCTACACCTGCCTTTTTCACCTCAATTGAAACATAATATATTTTGTTCCTTCCTTTTGCCTTTACTCTGTTTGTATCTCTGTATCAAATACATTCCTTGTAAGGCATCATATTACTGTATTCTGGTTTTAAATCAACTCTGCAATCTGCTTACATTTTATGGAACAGTTCATCCTATTCAAATTCAAAGTTATAATTACTGACTCTTTATTGTTCTACATGCTATCTTCTCTCCATTTGTATTTTTCCCTTTCTGCAACTTATCCCTATGTTCCACTATTTTGATTCTGAATACTTCATCATTCAGTGTTTTGCCCTCTAATATCCCACCTCTCCTTTCTTTCCCCTTTCCCTTTGACCCTCCTTCCTTCCCTTCTTTTGTCAGTTCCACTTTTCCTCGCCCTCCCCCTTTCCCCTCTTATTAATTTAAAGGCAAAATAATTTTCTAAATTCACCTGAGTTTGTGTGTATATGTGTGTTTGTGTGTGTGTGTGTGCATGTGTGTGTGTGTGTGTGTATGTGTGGCAATCCCTCTTTGAGCCACATCTAATGAGAATAAGTTTAAGGTGATTCTCACCTCCTCCCTTCTTCTCCTATATTGCAATATGCTCTTTGCACCGCTTCATGTGATGTAATTTACCTGATTTGATCATTCCCCCTTCATCCCTTTCCTTGACTTTGACAAATTTTAAGTAGATATGATTTTTGAATAATTCCATCAGTCATGGACTGATATGTATGTATGAATCGTCCATGACTGATGGAATGTATATATCTATATCTATATCTATATCTATATCTATATCTATATCTATATCTATATCTATATATATGTAGAGAGAGAGAGAGAGAGAGAGAGAGAGAGAGAGGGAGAGAGAGAGAGAGAGAGAGACCTCCATTACTTCTGACTAAATATAATCACACTAATGCTCTAATGGAGCTACAATTCCCCAAAATTATGAGAATTTTTATCCCAGTTTGGGTTATAGCCAGTTTCATCTTATTGGATGAGTTTTCCTCTTTTTACCTTTTCAAGTATCTCTGGAGTCTCCTGATTGAAGATCAAATTTTCTGTTTAGCTATGGTCTTATCAGGAAAAGCTGAAAGTATCCTATTTTATTATATGTCCATCATTTCTCCTGGAAGAAAAGGCTCATTTGTCCTGCATAGTGAATTTTTGTCTGCATTTAAAAGTTCCCTTGCTCTAAGGAATATTATATTCCAGGTCCTTCTATCTCTTAATTTTCATGCAACCCAGTCCTGTGTAATTCTAAATGTGACTCCTTGTTATCTGAATTATTTCTTTCTGAGTGTTTACAGGATTTTCTCCATGATCTGAGAGTTCTTGAGTTGACGACAATAGTCCTTGGTGTTTTCATTTTGATATCTCTTTTTTTCTGGCATAGAGGTATTCACTTATTGTGATAATCACTTATGTTATAAAAGTAAATTCTTGAGTATCCTAAGGATATAGTGAGCATACAACTTATAAATCATGTCCTCAGTTTATTAATTTTTTTCTGGAAATAACATTTGAGGAATATTGTTTAAAAAATATGAGATTCCCACTAAAGTTCAATACTTAGATACAATAAATTGTGCCCTGTCCAGTAAAAGGAATGCATTTTTTAGTTACAGGACTATTTGATTTATCAATAAATTAATCTTGAGTCTCATATTTGAAAATCAAAATTTCTGTTTAGCTCTGGTCTTTTCATTAGGAAAGATAAAAGTTCCCTATTTCATGGAATAATCATAAGTTCCCCTGAAAAAATATGTTTGTTCTGCTGATTATAATTCATTCTTGGTTGTAATCCAAGCTCTTTTGCTTCCAGAATATCATATTCCAAGTCTTATTATCCCTTAATGCAGAACTGCCAAATCTTGTGTTATTCTGTCTGACTTCATGAAGATTGAATACTATTTTTGAGAATGCTTGCAATATTTTCTCCTTGACCTGGGGGTTCTAAAATTTGGCTGCAATATTCCTAGGAGTTTTCAGGAGGTGACTGGTGGATCTTTTCAATCTCTATGTTCTCCTCCAATTCTAGAATATTAACAGTTTTCCTTAATAATTTCTTGGATTTCATGGATTTAAGGTAGTTCAAATTATTTTTAAATTATCTCTCCTGGATTCATTTTCCAGAACGGTTGTTTTTCCAATGAGATGTTTCACCTTTTCTTTCAATTTTTTATCCTTTTGGTTTTGTTTTAATTTTTCTTGAGTTCTCACAGAATCAACTACTTCCCTCTACTCAATTCTATGTTTTAAGGAATTATTTCTTTTCAGACAACTTTTATAACTCTTTTTTTCCATTTTATTAATTCTGATTTTTAAGGCATTCTTCTCATTGGTTTTTGGGACCTCTTTTTGCATTTGTTACAGTCTGGTCTTTGGCATTCAGAATGTTTTGTTTTATCTCCTTCATGATTTTCCTAAAACATTGTTATTTCTCTCCTCATTTTTCCCATTACTTCCCTTACTTGATTTTTAAAATCATTTTTGAGCTTTTTTTGTCACCTGAGATCAAGTCATATTTTCCCCAGACTCTTGGATGCAGAAGTTTTGAGTTTGTTACCTCCATCTGAGTATGTGTTTTGATCTTCTCTAACCCTACAAAAATTATATTTGGTCATAGTTTTTTCTTCTGTTGTTTACCCATTTCCACAATCTGTGACCTCATTTAAAAAATTTGTTAAGGTAGGACTCTACTTCCAGGGTATGGTGTACTTTCCCCAAGCTTTTTTTTGTTTGTTTGTTTTTGTTTTTGCAGCTATTTTCAAAGAAACTTCTAGGGAACTACAAGTTTTCAGTTAGTCCAGGGTAGTATAATCTAAGAATATGTGTTTACTATTCTCTTGGTCTGTTCTCTGGTTTGCTCCTGACTACAAGCACTCTTTTCTGCCCTGGAATTATGAGAGGCAGCAAGGTCTGTTTGTATACTTCTATTCTCTTCCTGGATCTGTGACTTGGGACTGAAATTCAGATAGTAGTATGGACAAAACAACAGAGTCCTACCTAAGAGGCAGAAACAGGACCCTTTAAATCTTATTCTGATTCCCATATTGTGTGAGAGTTGAGAGATCTAGAACAAGTTGCCACCACTGCTGCAAGGTTTCCCAAGGACCTCTTCTCCTCCACTAAGTCTGGATCTATGCTACTGAGGCCTGGGTAGGATTGTGCTGTACTTTTACCATGGTGCAACAGATCTTTCCTGCTGAGCTCTCAAGTTATCCTTAGCAATTTTAGGCGTGAAGATTGTCAACACCAACACCGACTCACTCACCTGGTTGTCTTTTCTTTTATTGCTGGCTTGGGTTTTTTCATCTACCTCAAGTTTCTTAATCTGGTGCAACAGACCTTTCCCATTGATCTTGCTGGAATCTTTTTTCACTCAATTTTTTTGTAGGTCTGCCACTCTAGCATTCACTTAGTCAATATTTAAAAGTATTTGAAGTGGTTTGGAGGAGATCTCAGGTGAGTTCCTGCCTTTAACTGTAATCTTGGTTCCTCCCTCCCAACTTCCATCTAAAGGAGAATTCATCTCATTCACATTCACAGGTAAGATTACTGTGTATTACCTTCATCTTATTTTCATTTTGTTTGTATTTTTCCCTTTGATTTCCCCCATCCCTCCTTCCCACTATTTTGCTTCTGACCACTGTCTCCCTCAATCTGCCTTCCTTTCTATCACCTTCCTACCAAATTTCCTTCTTCTCCTCCTCTTTCTTCTCTGCCTTCTGTCTACTTTCCTCTATTTACACTCTTTTATACCTCCTCCCTTTCCTTTCTTCTTTCCTCTCCTTCTTCCCTAAAAAGTAAAATAAATGCCTATACTCCATTGATTGTGTATGTTATTTATTTTTTGAAACAAATTAGATGAGAGCAAGTTTAAAACTTACTCATCTCTTGCCATCTTTCCATCTTTTGAAAACTATTTTTGTGACTTCATCTTATTTACTCTATTTATCCCTCCCCTTCCTATTCTCCCTGTACAATTCATTTTCTTACTCCTTAATTTTTATATCATCACATAAAATCATCTCATACAGTTTTTTTTGTCTATACTCATGAAGAGTGGCAAGTATCATCTTCTCAAGTAGGGATGTAAATAATTCAGCCTTTTAGAATAACATTTTTCCTTCCTGTTTACATATTTATGCTGCTCTTGAGTCTTGTATATGAAGATCAGATTTTCTTGTCAGTTCTGTTCTTTTCATTAGTAATGTTTGAAATTCCCCTATTTCATTAATTGTCCAATATTCTTATTGAAAGCTTATGCTCAATTTGCTGAGTAGTTGATTCGTGCTTATAACCTAAGTTTTTTGTCATCTTGGCTATACTTCTTTATTCTTCTAAAAATATTTATTTTCATACTAACACAAACACAACACATACACACAAATATATATATATAAATATGTATGTATTTATCTATTTATGGATGCATATATATATATATATTTATGTATGAGAGGGTACAGATATTAGGTGATTTCTTAGATGTTTCAACAAATTCTAGGCTTCTGACATATTAAATTAACTTTTCAGGGATCTACTCAAATAAATCTATAATTTGTAAAAATGTCATTTATTTGTCTTCAAGGAGATTATAGACAAATTTTAGAAAAATAAAAATCTAAGAAGATTTTTCTGTAAGTGATGTGTTTGACTATAGAATAGAAAATTAATCAGAAAGTATGGAAGTTTTATGCATTATCATTTTTAGGAAATAATTTTTGTCTATTTTGTTTGTTTTCTCAGTAATATTTTTAATGAATTCTGTCCACTTGTCATTAAGTGCACCCTCATTCATTTTAGAGGCACATTTTTCTGCACTAGATGAGAATTCTAATAAGACCCAAATTAAGTCTTTCAAAGTGTGATTTATGGCCATAGCAGGGCTTCTTAATGTGCAATAAGACTGATTTCCTTTGTAATACTAAAAACTTATTTTATTAATTTAAAATATTATTTTGAGAATGCTTTGTTTCTCCAGATTAACAAAGAGCTCCATTGTACACAAAAGGTTTAAGAATCTTCACCATAAAAGGTGTCATAATATAATGACAATTACTGTTACAAAAACAAAAGTTTGTCAATAGGAGAATATTTATTGAGACAATGTTTGGAATATAGCATTCCATCATATAAATGTGATTTTTGTTTTATTGCTTGTTTGTTTTTTCACTGTGGGAAACAGATCCCATGTCATACAGATGCTAGGATTTCCTTATTTAGAAATCAAGAATAGTGCAATTCTAATAAGCTTTATGCTACATTAGTCTCATCTGAACCTTGAACTACATCCAACTGTTAAATGTGACTCAGAAAGGGAAACAATTTGTGGAGGAGCATCTATACTCACAAACACTCTAGTGCCACTTGTACCAGGAAAAGTCAGAGTGTTCAAAACAGGAGATAATGGGAGCTAACATGAAATCACAACAAACAGCAAGAGTATATAGAGACTTTCTACTAGTGTGAGCATGACTTTGATCCCTAAGAAGGCATGCTAGATTGAATAATATTGTCAAATTCCATCAAAAACATATGTAAGAATCATATAAACATACCTAAGGCACAAAGAAACAGAAGCTGGTAACAAAGAATTTTTTTTTCCCTGTACATTTGTTTTCCCTGCTTCTATGCCAATTTTTACCATCTCCTCGGGTTTTCATTTTCTATTGTATCAGTTTCTTTGACTTTCCAAGTTTGACCTTTTTTTAATTGTTCCTGAATTTCTACTTGGACCAACATATTAACCTTAGCTCAGCCCTACTGCTGGGCCTAATTACCATTTAATTGATACCACTCTGATAAAACATGCATATATGCACATGTATTTAAACTCATTTTTAGGACAAATTTCTGTATATCATGTACACATATACATATGTGTGTACATGCACACACTTATTATATTTAATTTTTTTATTTATTTAAGGCAATGGGGTTAGATGGCTTTCCCAAGTTCACACAGCTAGGCAATTATTAAGTACTATGCAACTGAGGACAGATTTGAATTCTGATTCCAGGACTGGTTCTTTTATCCACTGTGCCACCTAGCTATCCCCTACTCTTTTACTTTTTCAAACACATATATTTTACAGTCAAATATGCATGCTAATATTTATTTTCTAATAGCTGAGAGGTAATCATTTAATATAATGGAGACCCACCCAATGATTGTTCACAATAAAATTTTAACATTTATTTTCCTTAAGCTCTTCTTTTTCTCATTCTCTAGCTATTGACCTTTCTGAGATAAGAATCTAGGGAAATTAGGCTTTGTAATTTTGCTTCTCAAACACTACAGTAATGAACCCTTTGCCTAGCAGGTTGATGTGTTTCCCCACTTGACCAGCTGTAATGGATTTTTATTCACCTGAAACCAAAGACCTGTTGAGCTAAGCACACATTGCTGTTCACCACAGGGTATCACTCTATTGGTAAGATGACTAATAAGGAAGCAATTCAGTTGTTCCCTCCTAATGCTGTCATTGAGATTTTTTTTTGAAGTAAACTTCAATCAATAATGCTGAGGCATTATTGCAACTCCTTTTGAACTTTTTGCCTGCTGAGGTAATCTAATCTCACTGCTGGTCATCCTGAAAGAGACTAAATGTGTTTGATGTGATCGAGAAATATAGGTATGGAGTATAACTCTTACATGAGCCTTTGAGTCATAGTTATCTAGAAGGAACCATTTCCCCTGGCCTAGTTAAATGAAGAAACAGGCTTTTATGGTCTTCCTCATTTCTTTTCCCCATTTTGTAGCCAGCTTTTTTTTTCTTTCTTCCTATTTTTTTTATTCTGGGAACAACAATGAAGGATGATTGAAGAGCAAAGACCCTAAGACTCTTTAATTTTCCAAATTGCCTTAATTTGATGAATAAGGAATGCAACATTTTGTTAAATTATATTATGATGAAGAGGAGCTGGTCGCTTCTCAGCATGAATCTGAAAGCAAATTATTTCTACAGAAAAGGATGATGTATTTAATGAGACAAGTAATTACATTGTGGTGCTACTATCTCCCCTGCCTCAGATTAGAAAAAGAATTCAATGATCACTCCATTAGATCAAAAAATAATTTTAGTGATACATTCAAACTGAATTCATTTATTCCTAAGCATGTTCTAATGCATTTTTGGATTAACCTTCATGCATTTTCCTGATTAGAATCTTTAGTCAATGCTTTTACTTAAAAATCTATTTTAACTTGACATACTTTTTATTTTCAGTTAACATATTCTACAATATTGATTTTTTCTTTTATTATTTAATGAATCATATTAAATTTTAGTTTTCAGATAATTGGTTTTTCTCATGAAGTTTAACTAAATTATTTTGCTATTAAAAATAAAAATACCTGGCTTATTTCAGGAAAATTCCATTTTTAATATTAATTTTCATGAAATTTATATCATATGCATATAACACCATACATGTATATATGATGATCTACATGATATAATTCAATGGCACAAATAATAAATACATAATGTTTATGTGTATGCATACATTTCTACATATATATATATCTGCATTTATGTAGATATTTGTGTATACAGTTGTATCAATGATTTTATTTGTATATATATACACATATATGTATACATGTATACATATATACACATACACAATTATCTTAACTAAAAGTCCAAATATATCACAACATTATGATGTTATATTTATAGAAGCCATATCATGCCGGGATCTGGAATATGATTTCCTGAATGCACACAATGCTTAATACTATATTCTGAATTTTTTCTGTTATATTTTCCAAGACAAGACTCCTTGATCTTTGCACAATAGTCCCAGATCTTAGGAAAACAGGATAAGTTCCAAAAATTGCAACCTTTGAACTCCTAACCCAGTTTTAACAACATTTGTATATGCAATGACTGTACATAAGTCTGCACATATACATAAATTTGTGTGGATGTACAAGTTTTTATATATAAGTAATATATGCACAGGTATATTGTATGCTTGCACACTGGTACAATATTCAGCTGCATTTTGTTTATGTGTATATGTATACATAAATACGTATGCACACTTTCCTGAATGTATGAAATGTGTGGGTCTGCATACATACATACAGATATATATATATATATATATATATATATATATATATATATATATATATATGGATGACACACAATTCAGATGTAAATAGCTGTATACATCTTTGATTATGTATGTATACAAACATACATACACAATGTATACATGCATTCAGGTAGGCATGTGTGCAATTATACAACATATTACATGGGTACATTTTAATGTATTATATATTAACTCAGGTAGCCACCATACAATGTGCCTTGCTCATGGCATCCACATTTGTTTTATGGCATAGATTGTCATCAGATAAAGTGTTTTGGGATTAGATACAATTACTGAAATATAACCTCTAATGATAGAAACATTTAGAGATACTTTTAATGAATTTTTTTGCTAACAAATCTTTGTCATGTTTATCCAGTTCCATGAAAATGATAATGTAGTAGAAAACTGTGATGTATGACTAATAAAGCATCACCATCAAAGAATATTGTCTTGTGGGTTGAAAATCATCATTTAAATGTTGTTTTCTTGTTTCCTTAAAATTAAGTAAATATAGATACTCTATTGACTTCCTGGCATTTGAAGAACCACCATAATCTATTTAATTACCTTCTATCTCATTTTTGAACTTGATAGTGTTGCAAATTTTTAAAGATTTGGAGACTGAAGACAGAAGATTTAAGGCCACTGAAAAAGCAAAGGAATTCACAGATCTTTGGGATGTTAAAACTATGCAGAATTCTACTATGGCAAAATGTTGTTATAATGTATATTGGCCAAAATTAGTAAGAAAAGCAGTAAACACCCTGAGTATAAATCAGGTGAAGTGACAGAGTGCAAGAGAGCAAAAGCAAGAGCGATAGTGCGAGTGAGAGCGAGAGCAAGAGAGAGAAAGGCAGGCAGTCGTGGGGCCTGGTTTAACCAGGTACATGGAGCTCCATGTCTATTAATCAAAAGTCATAGAAACCCCCATCCTTCAGAATAGGAGGCTGGAAGAAGCAAGATGCTTGAACAGCAACCATTGCTCAGGTAACACTTCCCCTTAAATACCCTTCTGGGATAGGTTGGGCAGAGGTTGGTGCTTGGGGAGTGGTTCTACACATTGGAGCCAGCCGTCCCCCAATGGGAAGCCATGTACTGGTCCTTCCTCTCTCAAGGTGCTGTATCTCCTAGTTCAAGGTGTCATTTCTTGCAGTGCCAGCATCCAGTGAAAAAGAGAAAATGGGGACAAGATAGGCAGGATACAATCAACAGGGTGTCAGTTTACATCTCAGGAACAGGGAACCTCCATTCATTTAACAAGATTTAACAGCATTTAAGATCACAGATTCTGTTTCTGCTACATTCATAATTCTCTGCATTATTTGCCTGCATCAGTAGTTAAATAAAAATTTATTTTATTTGATGAGACTTCTGGTATATTTTCATGACTGACCATACCATCTTTCCCTGGGAAGCTTCTTCCTTTTTCCATTATTAATTTACACACAAATTAGCACACATCATTCCAATTCTTTAGAGCATCTGGTAATCAGATTATTGTAACTTCTATTCCCTTAATCATTTTTTATACTACCATCCATTATAGAATGCTCTGATATGATGTTTTCACTGCTGAAATGAGACATCTTTATCAGTTATTTCAATGAAATTCTATTACCCCAGAGATTTTACCCATATTAATATTTTTTTTTACTTTCACTAAGCCTTCTTTGCAGTCATGTGATTTCTCTCCTCCCAGACCACTGATCATTCCTTCAGGAAATAATATGATTATTTACTGGTTTTACTACATATTAATTTAGTACAATTTCAGTTCTTCCTTTTTATTCATTTTTAGTTCCTATTCTCATTTTTCAATTTGATCACTAGTTTCCATTTGCTTTATATCATTAACTATTGATATTACCTTCAATGTTAACAGATAGATCAAAAGCATCTTTCATAAAACCCTTCCACTTCTCTTTTAAACATGCCAATTTCTCCTTTGATCATGTTACTTTATGAGAAGTTATGCTATTTCTCATCTTTAAATTCTTCTAAATTGCTAAACTTTATTCTTTCATTCCATCCTCCACCCTCACAATCTGACTCAATCCCTCATGACTCTAGAGAAACTTTCTGGAACGTCATTGGTGATATCTGAAACTGGTATCAAATGATAACTATGAATTACTGGACCCTCAAGAAGTATTTTCTTGAAAGTCATTTAAAAAGGCAGCACCTAAGTTTTCTTCAAATGCTCTAAAGACCTTTTCATTATGCTTGGCTTCCTATTAGCTCAGGAACTATTATTGTTAATTCAGTTGTAGCAGCTCATTTGGTTATTTACAAACTACCTTTTGCATTGAATTGCATCCATCTGACTATGAGAAGTGGGCCTGTCAAGGTCAAAGGTGAAATGTTGAATTTTTCAGTTCACCTAATAAAGACCCTCCAACAGAACTTTCCTTAATACACTGATAGGGAAAATAGCCTCTTTCAAGTCTCGATTAATTAATTGACAATTAATTTAAAAACTCAATGACTGCATGTTGATACATATTTCTTCGACTTCAAATATGTTCAGCCCTAACAATCAGGCAGAGAGTTTGAATTGGGGAAGTCCACTCTGAAAGGCTGGGTAAAATTTATATCCTTTGAAATTCATTTATACAAAAAAGAGAGAATTTTGTATTCATTGAGTTAACCACTTTCTGAAGTAGACTGCTTCATTTGAATCTAATGCCATTCTCCCTCCTTGTTCTTTTGTCCTGACTGAGGCAATTATAAGCACAGATTGCTACATGGGATTGGAGCACCAGGGAAACCATTAACACCTAGCCACTCTGGCACCAGATCACACTAAACAGCTTATTAAGATTCAGGCATCAACTCTGATGACTCATATGAAGCAAAGGACTGGGATTTACTTCCACCTCATTTAATTACAGAAATCAATGAATACTTGGAGTTGTGCCAGGCAAGAGGGAATGAACCTGCTCTGATGGACATTTCATTTGTGATATCAAGATAACACAAGCAACCCTGACTGGAGAAATCATTCTAGTATGTGAGTCCCAGAAAATTTTAAATGGAAGCAAAGAAATGGAGAAGATTGCCTGGGAGGAATGAATGGGAGTGTGGTATGAAATGTTATTAAAATATTTTAAAGAGATACCTTCCATAATACATCAATAAATGAATATTTTTAATTAACCTTTCCTATATATAAGGCATTGTGAAAGATGTTGAGAGTCTCATCAAGAATAATATTAGAGAATATTAAAATATATAGACTCCATTTTTCACATGGAGATGTTACGGGATTTTCTAAGTACTGTTCATATAAAATGAAATATACTTTAAAATATATATATATTATATATTTTATATTTTAAAATATATAATTTATATATTTTGTAAATATATATTATATGTTTTATATTTGGTTAAATATATATATATATATATATATATATATATATATATATATATATATATATATATATATATATAAAGCACACACAAATGCGTACATATGAAACCAATCAAAACCTGTGAGAAATAAACTATTTAAAAATAATATTTCTCTTTAATGTGTTGATGATTCTTATTAAGTCTTATACAGAAATTCCCTTGTCCTAGCTGTCTCCCCACAACACCCTGCACTAACAATCCAGAAACAACCCACTCTCATAAAGTGCAATACATATATATCAAGAGATTCAGGGTGCCAGACAGATGCAGAATGGTATAGGGATAGATTGCCAATTTTCCCCTCCCTTTAATAGCATATATGTATATATATATATATATATATATATATATATATATATATATATATGTATATATATATATATAATAGTGGTGAAACAGATGGTACTTCCCCAGCCTTCCTATTTTTCTCATCCCTTCTACAGTCTCATAGCTTCTTCCTATCATGCTCTGTCACCTTCATCTCGACATCTCAACAAACCATACTTGGCAGACATTTCAATAATGGGAATAAGTGTAAACTTCTTCCCCTCTCCACTCACTCCCACCTACATATTTCTGTTCCTCCATTCCCCAGCATGGGATGAGATCCAGGCTGTCAGGGTAGCCTAAGTTAAGGGGGCCAGTTTTCTTCCATCCCAGGATTCAATAAGTTCTCCTACATTATTTGTTGTGGAGACAGAAAGTACTTAGATCCTGAGAATTTTACAAATGTTTCATGGATATAGAACAGGGCAGCTAGATGGGTTAATCTTTTTTGTCTGCTCCTCGCAAAAAAACTTTCAGTCAATTGAATAATTTCAAAATTCCATCACATCATGACATTTATATCCTTGCTTTAGACTCCTGTTTCCTTTTTCCTGTTCTTTGATATAGAAATTGTTCTGTGTTCAGATCAATTAGATAATTCAGAAAGAGATACTTAGTTTGATTTCTTGGATACCTAAGTCAGGGATTGTACTAAAGCAGCACTTTTTAAAAGATCACTATCCAACTATAAAATAATTTATGATTTATTTTGATAATGCAGAATTGGTTGAAGTAAGAGCAATGGCATTTTAGATATCCTTCTATTCTTGTCAATTATTGTTCTATTTTCCTCTGCCCTTTGTAGTCAAACACCTCAAAAAAAGTCATTTACAACAGAAGCCTCTACATTCTCTCTAACTCTTTTTAAAGTCTTCTGATGTTGCTTCTATCCTGTTCAATCCATTGAAATTGCTCTCTCCCTCGGGGCGGCTAGATAACGCAGTGGATAAAGCACTGGCCCTGGAGTCAGGAGTACCTGGGTTCAAATCCCGTCTCAGACACTTAATAATTACCTAGCTGTGTGGCCTTGGGCAAGCCACTTAACCCCATTTGCCTTGCAAAAAAACCTAAAAAAAAAAGGAAATTGCTCTCTCCCAATTTACTAATTAGTTTCCAAATCTAATGGTCTTTTCTGAATTCTTTCATTTTGATGTCTGTAGAATTTGACACTATCAATCAATTTCTCTTCCTTGATACTTTTTTTCTCTCTCTGGGTTTTGGAGTCATCCCTTACTTGGATTTCTTTCTATCTGTCTGAACATTCCTTTTCTGTCTTTGTCCTCTTCCAGATCATGCCCATAAACATAAGTGTACCTTGTGGTTCAATCCTGTGACCTCTTCTCTTCTACTTCATTTGGTTATCTCATGAGTTTCTATAAATAACATCACTCTGCTGATGATTCTCAAATCTGTATGTGATTCCCCAATCTTGGTGACCACCAATCTTTCAACTTCAACTACCTTTTAGATAACACAAACCGGATCTACAATTGACAACTTAAACTCAATATTTCAGGACAGAATACCCTATCTTTTCCACTTTTAACCTCTTCCTCTTAAATTCCATATTATTGGAGGAGGTGACATTGTTCTCTCAGTCCCCCATACTCATAAATTTGGTGTCATTATGGATTCCTTGATATCTCTCAATCTATGTATCCAATTTGTGCTAAGGCATGTTGATTTCATATTTGTAACATTTTTAAAATATTCCCCTCTTCTTTTCTAACACACACCAGTAGTTTTGCCATCATCACCTCACACCTGGATTGCTGTAATAACCACCCTTTGTACCTGCCTACCTCAAGAGTCCCTGCTCCACTTTATCTTCCTTATAGCCAATGAAGTAATTTTCCTAAATCACGAGTGTAATCACATCAGTTTCCTTACTCAATAAACTCTAGTGACTCCCTATTGTCTTCAGAAGAAAAAATAAGCAAGCACTGTGTGATATTCAAAGATCTTCATAATTCTACTTTACAGTATTTTAAAATCTAATTATCAAATATGCACTCTTTGATCCAGTGATATAAGCTTTTTGGCTGTTCTACAAACAAGACACTCCTTTCTATAATCTGGGCATTCTGTCCAGTTGTTAGCCATGTCTTGAATGCTCTCCCTCCTAGGCTTTAGGCTGTTGACTTCCCTATCTTACTTTTAATTCCAAATTCCCCCTTCTGTAAGAAATCTTCCCTAAAATTCATAAACTGCCAATGCTTATATAGCTTGATTTTGTGTGTGTGTGTGTGTGTGTGTGTGTGTGTGTGTGTGTGTGTGTGTGTCTATGGTAAATTTATGTGTTTATATGTGTGTGTATTAGTGTTGGCATGTTAACACTCCTCTCCATTGGATTGTAAAAACATTGAGGGAAATATTTTTTTTGCCTTTTTGTATCTATTCCATCATTTAGCACATTGTCTGGTATATTTAGTTCATTGTCTGCTTAATAAATATTGATTGATCGAGTCATTGATTGATTTATGTTTTTAATCATATCAAAGTGTTTAAATAAAGTGAAAGGAGATATATTAAATTGGAAAAGAAACATGAAATAAAGAAGAGTTTTGATGGTATTCTAATTGGTACTCCAAAGAATTTTGTTTCTCTTTTTCATTGTTGTTAATTATTCCCTCTATATGTGACCATTCACACACATATACATAAACATTAAATATGTTCTAAAATTTATTTATAAATATAACTAAGCTTTTCATGAATTATATGTAAATTATCATGTATTTATGTATGTGGATGATTAAATATATATTCACCCATACAAGACTAGTTTAATTTCTAGTGTTTGCAAAATAAAAAAAGAAAATGAGTACAAGGAAAAATATATCAATAAGGTTGTAATTTAGACAAGTAAGAGTAGAGTGACTTTGGATCACTATAGCTATATTATAGAAAAGAAAATCATTTTCATTATTTCAAAATTAGACTCTATTATTAATTATAAGGATCTGAGATGGGCCTAGCCAAAATTTACCTTTTTTACACAGAAGTGTACATTAAAGTGGGACATTATCCACTGTAGGACCACTTCAATTTCAAATAATAACCAGTTTTTTAGAGTTTCAAGTGAAATTTACTGTGCTACTTTATCTTAACTGATATTCTACTGAAGGCAATTGACACAGTGACTACATCTTTTAACAAGTAGGTATTTATCTCAGCATGTAATAATAGGAATCATAGAATTTAAAAATTTTAAAAATCTTTAAAATTTATATAGACAAATCTCTTTTTATATTTTATAGTTCTTATTTTATTTTCCTTACTTTCATGTAATAAAAATTTTAACTTTTTAAAAAAATTTGTTGGTAGATAGAGGCAGAAAATTGCCTAAGCTCTCCCCAAGATTCCTCCAAATATCTTTAAATAATATTTCTAAACTAATTCTGGAGGGAAAGAACCTACAGAAAGATGGTGTGAATCAATTTTCCAATCCAAGTCAACTTTGAGGCTTGGCAGGAAAGGTCTATTAAAGCAGAGTGAGAAAGGATAATAGTCCAATATGGCCTGACCATCACAAACTGGGCCCCAGAAAACCAGGAATAGGCCTCTGAGGTGACTGCATCAAAAGCATCAGTGGAAGTTTTCAGACATCTCAACCCACAGACATAAAAGACAATTTAAAAGGTCAGGAAATAGGTTATGTCACACCTGAGTGAGTGGAGCACAATCCAGGGTAGAATCCTACAGCATAGACCTGATCCCAGGAAACCAAGAGCAGACCTTGAGAGCTTGAGAGCAGAGGCAGTTGCTGCTTCCACACCCATCAGCCAAAAGATTGTAAGGAGATCATATAATGAGTTAGAGATTAATACATAGGGATCTCTTTTCTAGCAGTAGCATCAGGACTCTGCCATACTTGAACTTGAATCCCATTCCTAAGTCTTAGTTCCAGTTCTAGGAAGACCAGATTATGTGACTCCAGGGTATGAGAGACCAATTCTGATGAAAGTTAAGTCCACTCACTCCCCTCAGTTCCCTCTCTTCCCTTCTACTTTAGAGGTTTTTTTTTTTTAAATTTACCTCTTTTATGTAAAATAATTGACTCAAATCTACCTTTCCCTTTCTCCCAGTTCATTCTCCCCTCAGAATTATATTCTTTTGATATCATCCTCTCATATTCAGTTTATACTTATGAGCTCTCACTCTGTATCCTTCCTTCCAACTACCTTAATAAGGAGCAGGTTTTATGAGTTACCAACATCACCTCATGTAGGAATGTAAATTTTAACCTCATTAAGTTTCTTGTGATTTCCCTTTCCTGTTCACCTCTTCTTTATCTTGAGTTTTGCAATTGAAGATCACATTTTCTTTTCATCTTTTCCATCAGGAAAATTTGAAAGTCCCCTATTTCACTGAGAATTTCTTTCAAGGGAAAAATGTATATTCCTATTTCATTGACTATCCACCTTTTCCCTTGAAAGACTATGCTCAATTTCACTGGGTAGGTGATATTTAGTTTCATACATTTTAGAATTTCATGCTCTTTGTTTCTTTAACATAGAAGTTGCTTACTCTTGTGTTATCCTGACAGGTTCCATGATACTTGAATTGTTTTTTCTGACACTTGCGAATCTTTCTCTATGACCTGGGAGCTCTGACATTTGCCTATAATATTCCTGACAGTTTCACTTTGGGATCTTTATCAGAAGCTGATCAGTGGATTCTTTGAATTTCTCTTTCACCCTCTACTCTTAGAATAGCAGGACAGTTTTCTTTGATAATTTCTTAAATGATACTATCTAGGCACTTTTAAAATCAAAGACTTTCAGGTAGTCCAATGATTTTTTAAATTATCTCTTCTGGATCTATTTTCCCAGATCAGTTGTTTTTACAATGAGATCTTTCACAGCCATTTTTTTCATTCTTTCAGTTTTCTTTTATTTTTTTCTTGATTTCTCATAAAGTCATTAGCTTCTTTTTTCCTCAATTTCAAAATTTTTTTTGGTTTTTGAAAGGCAATGGGACTAAGTAACTTGCCCAAGGTCAAACAGCTAGGTAATTATTAAGTATATGAGATCAGATTTGAACTTAGTTCCTCCTGACTCCAGGATTGGTGCTTTATCCACCATGCCATGTAGCCATCCTTCCACCCCCAAGTCCAATTTTTTTAAAGGAATTATTTTCTTCAATGAACTTTTGTACCTCTTTCTCCATTTGATCAAGTTGTTTAAAGAATAATAGTCTTCAATGCATTTTTGGACCTCTTCTTCCATTTGGACAATTACGATTTTACAAATATTCTTCTCTTCCCTGGCATTTTTGTACCTCTCCTATATATGGACTAGTCTGTTTTTAAGGTATTATTTTCCTCAGTATTTTTCATGTGTCTTCTATCAAGTTATTGACTTTTTTCATTATTTTCCTGCATAATCCAAAACTTCTATTTCAATTTTTTCCTCTGTCTCTCTTCCTTGATTTTTAAAATATATTTGGAGCTCTTTCTTTGCCTGATATGAATTCATTTTTTTCTCTGAGGCTTTGAAAGTTGGAGTTTTGAAATCGTTATTTTGCATGTGTGTGTGTGTGTGTGTGTGTGTGTTTTGATATTTCTTGTCACAATACTAACATTTTACATTCATATTTTTCTATTGTTTTGCTTATTTTTCTAGTATATTTCTTGACATTAAACTCTGCATTAAAGTGATGATGATGATGATTATGATGGTAATGATAATGATGGCAATGATAATGTTTGTTGATCCTTCAAAAAAAAAAGTCCATGGCATCAGGGAGGGAGCTGATGTCAAGAAATGCACATATATTGGATTTTAGTGAGGAGGGTCTTTGCAAAGTCACTAGCCTCACTTTGTCCTCTGGAGCCATTGGGTTCATTGCCAGATATGAATCAGGGTGACTAGAGATGACCCTGGATATGAAGTAGTCAGAATTAAATGTAGTTAAGTCCCATGTAAGAATCAAATATCTGAGGTGAATTTGAACTCAGGTCCTCCTGATTTGAGATTTGGTGCTCTATCCAATGTACCACCTATCTGCCCCATGTTAAAGTAAGGTTCTCCATTCACAATAAAGGGCATACTGTCCTAAGCATTAGAGGTTGCGTTCAGTTGCTCATGAGGAGGGTCCCTATTTCATTATAGTTGAATGATCTCATGTGCTACTGCTCCTTCTCAGGCTTGGATTGTCACTTGGGACTTTAAATCCAGATCCAATTATTTGCAAAGTAATAGATTATTAACCATGTACTAACAAAAAGATCCCTGTAATCTCCTTCTGACTAGTTGTTCAAACCCTTTTACTATCTGCAGGCTGAGAGATCTGGAAGTAGTTGCACCACTGTTTATTCAGTGATTATCAAAACTTGCTTCTCAATTGCTAGGGTCTGGTCTGTGTTGGTATAATTTGTACTAGACTTTACTCCACTCTCAACCTGCTTCAACACCTTTGGTTGGAAAATTGCTTCATTCCATCTTTTAATGTGTTCATCCACTGCAGAATTTGTTTAATAACTATTTAAAGATAGGTGAAGGGGTTTAGGGCAGAGTTCAGTAGTGTTCCTGTCCATCTTGTCTCTACCCCTCAGAGCTCAAAGTTTTAAAAGTGAATGTTAAACAGTGCTTTTACATGCAATTGGGGGAAAATTAATAAATAAAGAAAAGAAGAAAAATAAAGAACATTTTCCCCTGTTCATAATTTAGAGGCAAGCAATATAATACAGGTAATGCATGTGCAGGCATACAAAACATGTTCCTATTAGTTATGTGATGTTAAACTAAACCACTCCCCCCAAAAAAAGAAAAAGAAAGCATAAAAATATTTTCCTACTGGAGGTGAAAAACAATTACAACGTAAGTACCTTTGAAACATCTTGGATCATTAGAAAAATGAGAACAACTAAATCATTCATCGTTGATTCTTATGCAATATTTCATATTGTGTTCAGAGTTCTCCTTATTTCACTTCCCATCACTTCATTTAAGTCTTGCCAAGTTTTGCTGAGATCATGTTGCTCTTCATTTATTTTAGTACAAAAGTATTCCTCAGTTGATGGGCATCCCTTCAATTTCTGATTCTTTACTACCCCTGAAAGAACTGCTAGAAATATTTGTCTACATATAGTTCATTGTCCTTTTTAAAAAAAAATCTGTTTGAAATTCATAATTAAAATTAATATTTCTTTACCAAATATATATAGTTTAATATCACTTTGGGTATAGTTCCAAATAATGCCAAAGAATAATTGATTGATTTTACAGCTATGACAGCAATGCAAGAGTATCTCAATTTTCTAATATCTTGTCCAGAATTTATCATTTTACTTTTCTTCCATATTAACCACTCTGAAAAATGCAAGATGATGCCTCAGAACTATTTAAGTTTTTCTCTATCAATAGTGATTTAGAATAATTACAATACATCTTTATGTAATTTTGATTACTTTATCTGATATCCTTTGACTATCAGTTAAGGAATGACATATTCTTATAAACTTGATTCAATTATCTGCATATCTGAGAAATGAGACCTTTATCAGAGAAACTTGCTATTATTTTCAAAGCTATATATCCTATAGATGACTCTGGAGAATATAGGACACACTCAAATCCAATTCTTGTCCTTCTCATGGTATCATATCCCTAATGTCATGGTCTTCTTCTAGAATGTAGGACAAACATAATCATCATCATCATCATATATTGGGTTGGAGGGAACAGTCACAGAAGTTTAGAACCATGAACATAAAACCTTTAAATTTTTTGAGCACCACCTGCCCCATGAAATCTCCCTGATTCTCAATTCCATATAATCAAACCAATTATTCTTTTTTTAGGGTTTTTTTTTTTTTTTTGCAAGGCAAATGGGGTTATGTGGCTTGCCCAAGGCAACACAGCCAGGTAATTATTAAATGTCTGTAATTATTCTTTTTAATATACAATGCTCTACATAGAATGTTTCACTCATTACTTTGTATTAGGGTGATTTGTCCCCAAGGTTTTATTCCCTTTAGAAGGTCCTGGAAGAAATGGACAGTGTATTTGTCATCTTACTATGTTTCTTTTGGTGCCAGTAAAGCACTTTATTCTAAAAAAGTGTACAGTAGATAGGTATGGAATTGAAAATATTACTAGATGGCTTTAAAGCTCTAGGTTTTAGCATTTGTATATTAAGAGACTCTCAAGATAAGTTTCAGAATGACCTGAATTAGATTCAAGTAATTAAATGCATCCCAGAGTTACAAGTTACAGCTGGTTTCCTTCCTGACAAGTAGATTTATAAAAGTACAGCTATAGTGTGTATTTTCACCTTTCCCTCAATTTTTATATCATAATGTTTTGAAAAATGCTGCCATCAGAGCAGCATTCTTACTACTTAATTGCAACAAAATAGATTGTACCTTGTAGATATGGTGCTGAGCTTGAAGGAAAGATGATATGAGTTTGAATCACAGCTCAGTCTCAGTTTCAAAAGCTATAAAATGAAAGGGTTGAGTTTAAAAGCCCTAATTACCCTTCCAAAAATGGAGTCAAAATCATCAAAAATTTTACTTTTATGTTTAAGGTTTCACTTTTTGTATGTATGTGGAACAGGGAAGGGTTAAGTTTGGATTCATCTACTACTTGATAGCAGGTAAAAATTTTGTTCCTTTGCCCAACTTTAAAAAAGTAGGCCTATGCAAGGCATTAAAGAATTAGGAACTATTGGAAATCTTATTGGCAAGAGGAAGGAACTGTATAAGAAGTAATGTTTAAAAGTCACAATCAGACAGTAGCAAGAAACAGCAGGCAATTACATCCTTACTAAAGTTGAACTGTAGGATGGAAAATAGCCAGCTAAGGATGTTGCTAATGAGTCCAAAAAGGCAGTGCTTGTTTCAGAAATGTCAAAGAATAAGAATAAGTTAAATTGCATAAAGAAGAAAAGAAAAAGAAAAAAATACTTCTGTGGTTAATGATGGCAAGGAAAGCTTGAATTATTTTGATATTGATTTAGAATCCTTTGTCTTGCCTGGAAAAGAAAGGCAAAAACAATTCCAAACTCTTTCTTTGAAGGTTAATAGATTTGAGCTAAAATCCCTATGATGATTTAGCAAATTAAATATCACTAATTTCTGAGGGTAAGAATTAAAACATCAACTACAGTGAGAAAGAAAGGGTCTAGTGAGGGGAGGCAGCTAAAGAGAGAGTGATTAAACGAAGAATTAATGTGCCAGAGTTACATTAATTCCCTGGATAAAGAAACAGTGAACTAAGACAGTGACATTTCTTGCCTTTCTTAAGGTAAAATCTCTCAATCACCAAATGCTTGATAACAGTTCCTCATTGAGAATTATGGAGCGAATTCTCATAACTCTAGAGAAAAGGAGAAAGAATTGCACAAAGCGAGTTTCACTTTATTAACTCCTTGGCAAGTAAACATTAATTACTTCATTGGAAAGATACAGCAATCTGATGGAGAAAACTGTCTTATAGAAAAAAACAAGGAGGTTATAATTTTTTAATCAAGACCTGTCCTCAGGACACTTATATGTCCTTGATGAATCATCAGAATCCCCTTATGATACTTTCCCTCTCTCTTCCATGGTAGTCCTACTTATTAATTGGTTTGATGATGTTGTTCTTTCTTTGTCTATCAAAGACCACTCTTGAGAAATGATCCCCTCAATATAGCATCTTGGTGACACAGTGGATATTCTTGTCGGACTTGGAATCAGAAACACTGAAAGTCAAATCTTCATCCCAACCTTTAATAGCTATGTAACACTAGGAAAGTCAGATTTTTTTTTTCTTAGTTTATTTACTATTCTAAAAAAATAATAGCCACTAACTCATGTGACTATGAGTATTAAATTGAGATACATATGTAAAATAATATGCAAAACAAAATTCTAGAAAGACACTAGCTATTATTATTATTAACATTATTTTTACTTTTATACTCTTACCTTAGAGTGATTTTTATCACTTTATTCCAGTGAATTCTCCATAGAGTGTTCTAATGAGCTCACTAATTTCAATTTAATTCTAAAATTGAAGTTGGAAAATACTAAGTAAAGTTAAAGCTCCAGATAAATTAAAGATTTTACCTTTTTTGAACTTGAGTGCATAGATTTAGAGCTCTAACAAGGATGAGAAAGCATCAAATACAATTTACTCATGTTCAGATGAGGAAACTAAGTCCATGAAGATTAAATGACTTTCCCAAGACCACATAGCTCATATTCAAACTAACGTCCTCAAATTTCAAATCAGCATTCTTTCCACTACGTCTAAAATAATGCAACATACTATAAAGTAAAAAAAAAAAGGTTTAATGCAAAAGAGGATACTTTAAGTACATGAGAAGATATAATGAAGGTTGATGATAAAAAGATACCTTCCCCAGGGACTATTTGTTTATATATATAATGTGTGTGTGTATGTGTGTATGTGTGTATTTATACATATAAACAGATGTATATGTATGTATAGAAAATCATGGTTCAACAGCATTGCAGTAAAAAACCTCCTGGAGCTTGGGAAAATGTAAAGTTTGAATAGGACAAGGCCCCTGATCTTATAGAGTCTACAATCTAATTAAAAATTCCGAACATGAGAAAATTCATAGAGGAAAATTTTGTCCATAAACATTAAATAAATGACTTGTCCAAGGTCACATAGTTAAGTATCCAAACTAAGGTCATGATGTGCCAAATTCAGCATTCTTTTAACTACTTCAAATATATTGAGTGATGGCACAAAAAAAAAGTTTAATGCAAAAGAAGAAACTATAAGTATATAATAATTTAGCTTATATTATAGACTTCCATTTGAAGGGAATTCAAGAGAATTGAATATGTGAAGTATTGCACATGAAAAATACCTGGCCTTAACACATAGATTTGTAAGCTATCTTCAGGAAGATGGTTCAACTCATGGGAACTAATTATATTAATAAGTAATAGAAGAGAGTTCAAGTTCTCATTGATATGATCCATTAGTAGTTACTGAGGAGGGCTTTATTGTGGTAAAGTAAAAAAAAGGAAATCTAATGACTCAGAATCCCCTGGAAGTTAGAGTAATTAGGAGGGAATAGTAAAATCATCAAAAGTTTAATTTAAGGGGTGACTAGGTGGCGTGGTGGATAGAGCACTTTTCCTGGAGTTAGGAGTACCTGAGTTCAAATCCGACCTCAGACACTTAAATACCTAGCTGCGTGACCTTGGGCAAGCCACTTAACCCCATTTGCCTCTCAAAATCCTAAAAAAAAAAAATTATTTCAAGAGGCAATAGATTGTTTCTTTCTCTCTCTCTCTCTCTCTCTCTCTCTCTCTCTCTCTCTCTCTCTCTCTTTTTACTTTTTGCAAAGCAATAGGGTTAAGTGGCTGGCCGAAGTCCACACAGCTAGGTAATTATTAAGTGTCTGTTGCATTTGAACTCTGGTACTCCTGACTCCACGGCCAGTACTCTATCCACTGCACCACCTAGCTGCCCCAAAATAGATTGCTTTTAATGTAAAGTAATCTTTATTATGGAATTTCAGTCATCATTTAGGAGATGCACAATACTTTAAGGGATGAAAGTATTACTTGTTTAATTTCATTATATTAGCCATCAGTCTATTACAATATTTTTGGTCCTTGTTGTTTCAGCTTAATGTAAGAATACCACTTTAACAGACGTGAATGAGATAGAAGAAATCAAGTCCAATATATTCTATTCTACATTTCAAAGAGTTTACCTTGATTATGTCTGAATCTACCATACACTGATGGGTAACTGAAAAATAGATCAGGATATCTCTATTAAGCTTTAGCTTTGTGAATTTTATAGCCAAGGGAGACAGGTTACTGACTATTTGTTCCAAGGAGACTGCACTTCAAAAGGAAGGTGTAAATTTGCCTTAACTCATGCACCATGCTTGATTGCAAATAGAAAAGTATGAATAGAAAATGAAGCAAAATAGTAATTATCAACATTAAGATTACCTGTATATGAAATAACTTTCAGAGCAAGGATATTCTATTATAAAGATTTTCCTTATTTCTTTATTTTTGGAGCTTAATTCTCAGTATCTCAGGACAGAAGAATTAGACAGTCAATGCTTTTACTTGACAGATACTTCCTGCCTTGGTTGATAACATAAAAGGGAACAGAAAGAGTCAGGAGCTAGAAAGGCTTAGAAAAGCTAACAGGGCAGAATCAACCTCCTAACTGGGGCATTGGCTGACATCTCCAAAGTACATCAGCTTGATGAATTGACCCCAGTACTAGAACCTGTGATCATGAATGAATGCATGAGTCCAAATGGACACACACACATACACACATACACATACACACACATATCCTAAGACAATATTGAAACCTTCAAACTTAGATAATAAATGGCAGCAAAGGGATATAACTAGGAAAGT
Source organism: Macrotis lagotis (assembly GCF_037893015.1). NCBI lineage: Eukaryota > Metazoa > Chordata > Mammalia > Peramelemorphia > Peramelidae > Macrotis > Macrotis lagotis. The sequence continues at coordinate 315,379,396 of NC_133666.1, read as the reverse complement.
CAAGAGGGAGGTGCAGGCATGACAGACTTCAAATTACTGTACAAGGGAGAACCCAATATTATTTAAGAGACTCTTTCTAGGAGCGGAAGCACTAAGAGACTAAGCTTTCCCTGGGACTCTGGGGTATACCTTCACTTCATACATCAAGATTATTCAGAGTTAGTGATGTTCAGTGGTCTTGTTCTTAGGGGAGTTTTTTATTGTTATTTTTGTTTATTAAGGAAGGATTTTAGGAAGGCACTATTCCAGTGGCCCGCATGAAGATCTAACATATCTGAGATCATTGGATGAGCAACTTGTTGTTCAGTCTTTTTTTAAGCATATCCAACTCTTCATGAGGCCACTTGGGATTTTCTTGGTGAAGATAATAGATTAATCCGTCAGCTTAATTTACAGATGGGAAAACTGAGACAAACAGGGTCAAATGACTCGTCCGGTGCTGTACAGTTAGTATATATTTGAAACAACATTTAAACTCAGGAAGCTGAATCTTCCTTGCTCCAAAATCAGTACTCTTATCCACTATGCCACCTAATTGCTCTAGGAAGAGCAAAGGAATGGACAAGAATTTCTAGCTTTGAAATTTTAGTGAATGGAAGATTTAAAAATAACTGGAGACAGAAACAAAAAAGGGAAAAATAAGGTATAGAATAGGAAAACAAAGAAGTAACTATCAAGAGGTAGACATAAAGTGTAAATAATCAATAGCACAAGTAGCCATTGGATAAAGACTAGACTACGAAAAAATTTATCTGGAATCTAACACACATCATCACTCCTCTTTCTGCCATTTCTTCTCCTCCCACCTAAGCCCACCCAACCTATTCTCCAGCTCCATAAGAGCTAAAAGAAGAATCCTAGAAATTTAACTTTAGAAGGAAATTTGTAGATCATCTAATGATCTATTCCCTCTCAGTTTATTGATGTATTTTAAAGTGTTTATAAATGTGATTTCAATTCATTTATATACTTCAAATAAGGCAGGAATTTTTATTTTTAAAAGGAAAAGTATTTCTACCTCCAGCTAGTACCATCAATCAACCAAGCTCTTAATTCTTTAAAGATATGTTTATTCAACATAGAAAAAAATTTATAGTCCTAAACTCAAAATTAAAAGGACCAGTATCTAAAAAACAAATAGCTAAAGTGTTTTAGTAGGTAGGGAACAGGAGATAAAATCTTGAGCAAAAAGCTTCTAAATTGTTGCTCAGCAGTATCTGGCCTGGTTACTTAGCCAAGCATTCTATGGAACAAGACCTCCTACTGTTTTTATTTAAAGAGAATAGTACTTAGATTCATTCTCATTGGTTGATGCCATTTTGCTTTCAACATGAATGTGCTGCTGTAGATTTTAATGCTATCAACAGAACAAGATAGTCTCCCTGCAGCCCAGCTCAATTTCCCTATAGGGAAAGGGTTAATGTAGAAGGTTTAAGCTTATGTTTAGCTATAATTTTGTTAGAACTAAAAGTAGAATAAGGTCATGGCTTCTTTGCTATTAGATATCACAATTGAGAGAGTATTGACATCACCATTTGGGAGTAACCTTCCTTCCCCTGGTGCCTGAACTTCTAGTAATGGCCCACTTCTCTCTCCCCAGCATCAGAGGTGCTAAATAAAACATACGAGGCCCTAAATTCTAAGAGAGCAAACATGTTCCTTCTATGTACCATTTTATCCCTCCATCTCTTATCCAAATATCTAATATACTGGTGTTGCTCCTTGAATGCCTAGGTTTCTCTCTTGAGGGATTTTTTCTTCACTGATAATTCATATACCTTTTCCACTTTCCCAGATAATATTTTCTCCCTCTCCTCTCCTCTCCTCTCCTCTCCTCTCCTCTCCTCTCCTCTCCTCTCCTCTCCTCTCCTCTCCTCTCCTCTCCTCTCCTCTCCTCTCCTCTCCTCTCCTCTCCTCTCCTCTCCTCTCCTCTCCTCTCTCTCCTCTCCTCTCCTCTCCTCTCCTCTCCTCTCCTCTCCTCTCCTCTCCTCTCCTCTCCTCTCCTCCCCTCCCCTCCCCTCCCCTCCCCTCCCCTCCCCTCCCCTCCCCTCTTCTCTCTCTCTCTCTCTCTCTCTCTCTCTCTCTCTCTCTCTCTCTCCTGTATCTCTTAATATCTTTGTTTGATTTTCTCTCCCTCTTTCTCTATCCTTACTTCTATTAGTTTACCTGTTCTCTGATTCAGTCCTTCTTATCTAGCTATTTATATGGGAATCTAGCTGAAATATTGAGTAGCCCTAAGGTATTAAAGAGAGCTAATAGCTTACTTATGCAATTGTGAATGGCAAAGGTCCCCAACATTTATCAAGGGCCGGCTCTTGTAATAAACCATGTTGAGAGGTAGGGGAAGATTCAATTTAGAAGAAACCAAATTTGTTCATTAAGAAATAGGTTTAGTGCAGATATACATAACAATTGACATTTATATATCTACTTTAAAATTGCAAAAAAATAACACATAATTATAATAGCCCAATGACATAGGTATTATGCTTTATATTTCATTTTACAGATGACGGAATTGAGTTTTAAAGAGGACAGATGACTTTTACAATTGTTCATACAACAGGAAACAGTGGAGAATTTAGCACCATAAGATTTATACCTGAAAAGAACCTCAAAGTTCCTTCACTTCATTATAGAGATGAAGATGCTGAGAGCCTGAAAGCAGACGTGATATAAATCAAGATCATAAAGGTAGCAAATAGCAAAGCCATTATTTAAAACAAGGATTCAAGATTCAGTCTTTCTTTTAGTATGCCATGCTGATTTTAATCCATAATTATAATACAAGCAATATCATTAAAGAGTAAAAGCCAAGGACTGATTTCAAAGGAAGAAGAGAGTATATTGACATTGTATCTGGAAATTGACACTGGTATTGGATTGAAGAATAGGAAGAATTTTGATGGAAATAGAAGCTTCTCTGTCTAAGAAGATCAATCAGAGAAGAATTTGACATGAAAGGCAGTCAAGCTCTGATCATTTCCAACTATATCTTCTAGTACCTATAATAACAGTATATGCCATTTAAATAGAATTTTAAGATTTGCAAAATACTTTTCATGTATCACCTTCATTTGATCCTAGTTAAAGCCTTTTGAGGTTCTTTTCTATCTTAACATATAAGGAAAGTGTGGCTGAGAGAAAATACATGGCTTACACAGTTCACACAGCTTGAAAGTCTTTGAGGTAGAATTTGAAAACACCTTTTTCTGATTTTAAGCCCATTATTCTATCAATAGTGCCATCTAGGTACTCCAGTGCCTTGTTTGACTATGAACTTTAAGGATAGTTACACAGCTTACCCCTGTCAGATATGCAACACAGTGCTGATCTTAGACACAAATCATCTTTCAGCATCTCTGAAGTTATTGCTCATATCTGGACCCTGGAACAACACTACATAATCATAGAATCAACCAGAAAAATTTGAAGTACATAGACTCATTCCTGCTTCAGACCACCTCTCCCAGAGGACTGATAACCAGCTGCATATACAGATGGAGATAAATTACCCAGTGGCTCCAGACCACCTTGATTACTTCACTGTGCCATTCTCACAAGTTCCACCTGGCTTCTGATTTTGGAAATTTCCCAGCACAGTGATATCTTCAGGCAAAGACATATTGGTCAGTGTGAGTACATTAGCATTCTTCCACTGTTTAAATACAATTGCTAGGAGAGGCTCAGAATGGGATAGTGGTACCTTGTTTTCGTTTTTGTTGCTTTTGCTTTTTTTGGGGGGGTGGAAGAAATTTCCACCTTTTATTTTCATATGAACTCCTCTATGTATCACTTTTTTTTACTTCAATAATGACAGTGTATCTAGGAGTATAGTTTGAAAATAATGTGAGTTAAATTTTCATATATAAATTGGAACCTGATTGGAGGACACCTTCATTCTACAGGATTGAACTAAAAATTTTAATGAATATATATCATTACCCAGATTGATTTAGGAACTGACATGATCACAGTTATGTTTATTCATGAATTTTCATTCCTTTTAATATTCAGAACAACTGTCCATATTTTTGTTCTTGAACCACAATCTCACTTCCATTTTATAACATAGAAGTAAAGATGTGAAATATAAAGCTTATGACAGAAGAGTGGTTAAATAAGTGGGAAGAAAAAACAAGAAAGGAAAAGGAAAAAGTGCTAAGTCACATTTGGCCCCATCCAAAATATCAGAGAACTGGAGCAAGATTTCAGGTCCCAATAGGAAGAACTATAAATATTCAAGTAAAAGGAGAAATCTAAGAGTTAAAATATGAATTACTTACAGGAGATCATGTGAAGAGGAGAGAGAGAACAGGCTACATTTGGCTTCATGCAATGTTTTGCCATATATTTGGTATCTATTAAATATTGGTATATAGTTTTTATATACAATTTTCAATAATTTCCTAAAAAAATGTTAAAATATAATTTCTGGAAAAAATTTTTCAATGACTACATATTTTTTGAAAGAAGAAATCTGGGTGATCTGACCCCTATATACTTCATAATTCATTTAAAGAAAATTACCATTGAAATTTCCTTTGTTATGTGATCCATAATTCTCTACTACAATGGAAATATCTGTGATATCGAACTGGGAAACAGAGAAGATGAGCTGACAGCCCTCTGCTTTGTCTTAAGTTATTAGCATAGGTTGACACTGTAAAGGAAATTCCTACTATATGTCTTTTTATTTCTTTCCTTCCTCCTTTCCTTTCTTCTTCATTTCTTTCTGTCTTCTCTCTTTTCCTCTTTCCCTTATCTTATATAACAGTTTTCTTCATTTCTCTTTTCATTACCTTCTTTCCCTTCCCTAGTTAGCTTTGCACATCAGGGAAAGTCTATTGTAACTTGTATGTTTAAACCAATTCACTTGTCTAGGTCTAATTTTTCTCATCTGTAAAAATAAGGAAATTCCCTGGAAGACTTCTAGCTGTGACAATTTTTAGTTCTGTTTTCCATTATATTTTTTCTCCTTTTTTCTTCCTTCTGTCACATAGCCTTCTTCTTCAGGTTTTCTTCATGCCTTCCACTAGTTCCTATTTTTTTTTCTTTAAGTCATTTTTTTTCCTTTCCTCCCTCTATGTTTTCTGTCTGTCATTTCTCACCTTTATCTGATCCTACTTAAAATAACATTAACTGAAGAAAACAATCATTTTAAAAACAAATTGACCATCTGGACAATAAAATTAACCACTTGGAAAAGGAAACAACAAAGTAACCTGAAGAAAATAAAACCTTAATAACTAGAATTGGACAAATGGACATGAATAACGTTGTGAGGCAACACTATTTCATTAAATACAACCAAATGGCTGAAAAAATAGAAGAAAGTGTGAAGTAACTCTTGGCAAAAAACATGAAAAACCTGGAAAACAGAACCAGAAGAGATAATTTGCAAAGAATTAGTCTATTGAAAGCTACAATTGGACCAAAGAGCCTGGACAATATCAGAAAACTATGATGAAAAACTATGCTAATATCATAGAACATAGTTATTGGAAGTTATAGCTATTATAACTATATAAATAGTTATTCGAAGAATACATGGATCAATCCAGAAAGAGATGCCAAAATAAAAATTCCAAGGGTTATGTAACCAAATATTAGAATTCTTAAAGGAGAAATTTTAAAAACCTAAGAACAACAGTCAGGATTATGCAGAATTTATCAGTTTCATCAGTAGAGAATCAGAGGGCCTGGAATATGCAGTTCTGGAGAGCAATGTAACTTATAACCAATTATCAACTGTCCTACAAAATTCAGTATAATCTTTCAGGGGAAAAGATGGATTTTCAATGAGATAGAGGACTTTCAGACTTACATGTAAAAAGACAAAACTGACAGATAATTTGTTTTCATATATAAGACTTAAAAGATGGACCAAAAAGGTAAGAAGGAAGGGTAGGAATGTAAGTTAACTCTTGAGAACTGGTCTTCTTTTAGGACAATTGAAGCAATATATTTAAACATAACTTATGGTTATAAATTGACTGTGAAGTGACCAAACTTAAAGTTCTTAAGGATTGTATTCCTATTGGGTCAATGGAAAGGAGAGTACCTTAAAAGGGAATGGTGGTACAAATTTTCTGGGTTATTTATACTGGGCAAATTGGAAGAATTGATCTAAAAAAGAAGGTATGGGGCCAAGATGAGAGAGGACAGCACTGTGCTAAAGTCTCCAGATCTTCCCTCATATATAATATGAAACAAACTTCTTTTATTTTTTTTTAGAATTTTTGCAAGGCAAACGGGGTTAAATGGCTTGCCCAAGGCCACATAGCTAGGCAATTATTAAGTGTCTGAGACCAGATTTGAACCCAGGTACTCCTGACTCCAGGGCCGGTGCTTTATCCACTATGCCACCTAGCAGCCCCTGAAACAAACTTCTTAACAGATATCTGATTGACAAAACACAGAAAGAGAAGCTAGAAGAAGAACATCTACCTCAAAGTTTGTCTTACAGGATGATGAGTGAGCTGGGCACAGAAAGCAGACTCTGCTTGGAGCACAGGAGAGGGTGTGAGCCTGAGAGCAAAGCTAGCCTGATCAGCCATAGAGGCATGAGTTAAGTAGGGAGTAGAGGCATTGGTTGTGTCAATGACAGTCTGTACCTTACCAGCAGAGCTGGAGGGTGAGTTTCAGTGCAGGAGAGTTGCAGACATCAATTCCTGGGATTTTTTGTTCTGGTGGACCTCAGTGTCCATACCTTCATTTCAGCTAAAGTCTCTTCCTAGAACAAACAGGATTACAAACCACCTCCACCCCAGGTGTAGGTGTGAGCAACAGAGCTCCCTCAGTTGTGAATAGGGAAAGTAATTACCTTGCCCCAGGGCATAGTCCACCATTGTTCAAAGATAAAAATATTCAGCAGGTTCAACTACTCCCTCCATGCCAAGGGAGAGGGCATCAAATCAAGAACACAGACACTAAAAGCAACCAACAGAGCCTACTGGACAGCCCACATGGAGTTACTAAACCCAGTGAGTAAATCCTCTAGGGATCTCACTACCAAACCTCTGTGAACCAGACCCTTCTCAATACAAAGTCTGAGGAAAATGAAGAAAGGCCATTGAAAAGGAGGGCCATAGAATTATTCCTAGAAGGAAAAGACCCTAAATCAGAGAGACCTAGAAACTCTGAGGTGAATATGATCTGTCCTCTAATACTTCTTTCAATAAATCAGGAAGGAGTTTAAAAATCAATTGCATAATTTGGGAGAGAAAATTAACACCTTGCAACAAGAAAGCAAATCCTTAGAAAATACAAATGGACAAATGCAAAGAAGAAAATAATCCTCTGAAAACAAAAGTTGGGCTAATGGAAAACTCATTCAGAAATAGAATTTACAAGTTTGATAAGGAGTTGCAAAATATAAATGAAGAAAATTCTTCTAGAAAAAAAAGACTAGGGGAGGCTAGGTGGTGCAGTGGACAGAGCACCGGCCTTGGATTCAGGAGTACCTGGGTTCAAATCCGACCTCAGACACTTAATAATTACCTGGCCGTGTGGCCTTGGGCAAGCCACTTAAGCCCATTTCCTTGAAAAATCTAAAAAAAATGGAATCTGTGACTTCATCAGACAGCAAGAGTGTATTAAACAAAACCCCAAACTCAAAAAAATAGAAAAAAAATGTAAAATACCTCAAAATCCAAAATCATTGACTTCAGGATTAGATCAAGAAGGGACAGCCTGAAAATTATATAACTTTTTTTTATATGACTTTGGATTGCTTTGATCTCATCTGTAAATTGCATTTGGATAACCCTTGATGATTTGTCAATTGGGAAATGGCTATATTTTTTAAATTTACACTCAGGTCTCTGTATATTTTACAAATGAATCCCTTAATAGAAACATTAGTGGTAAAGATTGTTTCCCATTTTACTGCATTTCTTTTGATCTTGGTTACAGTTTTGTCTGTGCAAAAGCTTTTCAAATTAATGTAATTGAAATCATCTGGTTTGTTTTTAGTGATTTTCTCCATGTCTTTCTTAGTCAGAAACTGCTCCCTTTCCATAGATCAGACAGGTAAACTAGTCCTTGATGTTCTAGTTTGCTTATAGTATTGTTTTTTATGTCTAAATGTTGTATCCATTTGGATCTAATGTTGGTATAGAGTGTGAGGTGTTGATCTAAACTAAGTTTCTTCCATACTAACTTCCAATTTTCCCAGTAGTTTTAATTAAAGAGTGAGTTTTTATCCCAATAGCTGTACTTTGGGTTTATCAAACAGCAGATTACTATAATTCATTCCTGCTATTGAACTTAGTCTATTCCATTGGTCCACCATTTTATTTCTTAACCAATACAAGAAAGTTTTGATGACTGATGCTTAATGATATAATTTTAGATCAGCTAGGGCTAAGTCACCTTCTTTTGCACTTTTTTTCATTAAATCCCTGGAAATTCTTGACTTTTTATTTCTCCATATGTATTTAATTACAACTTTTTCTAACTCATTAAAGTATTTTTTGGAATTTTGATTTTGGGTAGTTTGGTTTTGGTAGAATTTTCATTTTTATTATATTAGTTCTGCATATCCATGAGAAGTTGATATTTGCCCAGTTATTTAAATCTGATTTAATTTGTGTGAGAAGTGCTTTATAATTGTTTTCAAAAAGTTTCTGAGTCTGACTTGGGAAATAGACTCCAAGGTATTTTATATTGTCTGAGGGTACTTTGAAGGGAATTTCTCTTTCTAGCTCTTGCTGCTGTATCTTGCTAGTCATATATAGAACATTTGCAGATTTATGAGGATTTACTTTATATCTGCAGTGTGAATATGATTACTAATTGTTTCCAGTAGTTTTTTGGATGATTTCTTGGGATTCTCTAGGTATACCACCATGTCATCTGTAAAGAGTGAGGGTTTTGTCTCTTCCTTCCCAAATCTATTTTCTCCGATTTCTTTTTCTTCTCTAATTGCTGAAGCTAAAATTTCTAATATGATATTGAATAATAGTGGGGTGATAATGGGCATCCTCATTTCACCGCTGATCTTATTGGGAATGCCTCGAGCCTCTCCTCCATTGAATATAGTCCTTGTTGATGGTTTCATATAGATACTGCTTATTATTATAAGGAACAGTTCATTTAATATTATATTCTTTAGTGTTTTTAGTAGGAATGGGTGCTGCATTTTGTCAAAAGTTGTTTCAGCATCTATAAGTAGGACCATATAATTTCTGATAGGTATGTTGTTGATATATGAAAAATTGATCTTAATGATTACTTATTAGAGAAATTCAAATTAAACCTTCTTTGAGGTACCAACTCACACCTCTCAGACTGGCCAATATGACCTGAAAGGATAATGATCATTGTTGGAAAGTTTGTAGGAAATCTAGGACACTATTACATTTTTGGTGGAGCTGTGAACTCAGCCAAACTTTCTGGAGAGAAATTTGGAACTAAGCCCAAAGGGCAGCAAAAATGTGCATAGCCTTTTATTCAGTAATACCACTACTGGTTTTATACCCTGAAGAGATGATGAAAAAGGCTACAAACATAACTTGTACAAAAATATTCATTGCAGCCCTGTTTGTGTTAATTGGAAATCAAGTAAATGCCCTTCAATTGGGGAATGGCTTAGCAATCTCTTGCATATGTATGCAATGGAAAACTATTGTTTCATTAGAAACCAGGAGAGATGGGAATTCAGGAAAGCCTGGAGGGATTTGCATGAACTGATGCTGAGTGAGAAGAGCAGAAACAGAAAAACACTATACACCCTAACAACAACATGGTGGTGATGATCAACTTTGCTGGACTCACTCATTCCATCAGTGCAACAATCAGGGACAATTTGGGGCTCTCTGAAATGGAGAATAACATCTGTATCCAAAGAAAGAACTGTGGATTTTGAACACAGACCAAGACCAAGGACTATTAACTTCAATTTAGAAAAATAAAACTGATACCTTATTGTCTGATCTTGCTTTCTCTTATACTTTATGTTTCTTGATTAAGGATATGATTTTTCTCTCATCACATTCAATTTGGATCAAGGTATACCATGGAAACCATGTAAAGTCTAACAAATTGCCTTCTGTTTGGGGTGGGGGAGGCAAGTAAGATCGGGGGAAAATTGAAAACTCAAAACAAATAAAATCTTTATTAAAAAAAGAAAATTATGATTCTTCCTGAAAACATTGAAGAGAAAAAAAAAACTGGACTTAATATTACAAGATTTACTGATAGAAAACTATCTGATATCATTGCACCAGAGGGCAAAATAGTTATTGAAAGAATAAATAGATCCCTCCAGATAGAAACACTAAAATGTATACACCAAGGAATGGTATGACCAAATCTCAGAACTATCAGATAATAGAGGAAAATACTGGAAGCAGCCAGAAAGAAAAAATTTAAACACCAAGGAGCCACAGTAAGTCTTACACAGGACCTGACTGCATCAGCAGTAAAGGATTGAAGGGTCTGGAATGAGACATTCCAAAGAGCAAAGGAGCATGGAATACATCACAGAATCCTGTATCCAGCAAAGCTGAATCTTCTCTTCCAGGGAAAAATATGGATACTTAATGAAATGGGAGACTGCCAATATTTCCTGATGAAAAGACCAGAGTCTCTCATGAGTCTCCTGTTTGATGACCAAATTTTCTATGAGACTCATGAGACACATGAAAAAGTTAAAAAAAAAGGATAAAGGAAAAAACCTGCTATCCAATAAGTTGAAACAGGCTATATCCATACCTGAGAGAAAGATTCTCATAACTCTTCAGAATTGTACCTCTATTAGAGAGAATATTCTTAGCCAGAAATGGATAATCATGAATTTTCTGTTACTCAGAAAGAAGGATTTTAAACAATACCTCCTAAAAAAGGGGGGATAGTGAGGAGATGGGAGGATGGAGGAGACTGAATGGGGAAAATCTCATTACATTAAGAGGTTCAAAAGAGCTATTTTAATAAAAGGGAAGAAGGGAGGAGGTGTGAATCACCTGAATGCTCATCTCAAGTAGTAAATGGGGAAAAGAGGAGGGGGCACAGGGAGGGGGGAGAAAAAGAGGAACTGACAGAAGGAAGGGAAGGAAGAAGGGGAAAAGGAAAGGGTAGTGGTTTGATATAGGAGGGCAAAAACACTGAAAGTGGTGGTAATCAGAAACAAAATACTAGAGAATACAGATAAAGGGGAAAAATGGGGAATAGAAACAGAGGGAAGATAGCATGGAGGGCAATAAAAAGTTAGTAATTGTAACTGAATGTGAATGGGATGAACTCACCCTTAAAACATAATCTAATAGGAAAGTGGATTATAAACCAGAATTCCTGCAATGTGCTGGTCAAAAAACTCATTTGAAGCACAGAGACACACATGTAGAGTAAAGGTAAAAGGTTGGAGCAAAACTTAAATGAAAAAAACCAGGGGTAGCAATCTTTATCTCAGACAAAGGAGTTTGAAAAATAGATAGCATTAATAGATATAAGGAAGGAAACTATATCCTCCTAAAAAGTTACCATAGCCAATAAAGTAATTTCAGTATTAAATACGTATGCACCCAATTGAATAGCATGCAAATTCTTAGAGGAGAATTTGAAAGAGCTACTGGAAGACATAGACAGTAAATCTCTACTAGTGGAAGATCCAAATCTCCCACTCTTAGATTTAGATAAATCTAATCATAAAATAAACAAGAAGGAAGTTAAGGAGGAAAACAGATGGTTAGAAAAGCTAGATACGATATACTTATGGAGGAAATTGAATAGGGATAGAAAGGAATATCCTTTTTTTTCTACAGTGCATGGCACTTACACAAAAATTGACCATGTACTAGGGCATAAAAACCTAATGATCAATTAAAGAAAGGCAGACATAGTGAATACATCTTCATCAGGTCATAATGGAATAAAAATCATATTCAATATTGGGTTAGGGAGATATAGACCCAAAACTAATTGGAAACTAAATAACCTCATTTTAAAGAATGAGTGGATCAAACAAGAAATTATAGAAAGAATAAATCATTTCATCCTAGATAATGACAATAAAGGAACAGCATACAAAAATCTATAGGATCCATTCAAGGTGGTTGTCAGGAGATATATTTTATCTTTAAATGCTTACAAGAATAAGTTAGAGAAAGAGGATTTGAATGAATTAAATATCAAACTAAAAAAAATTAGGGAAAGAACAAATTAAAATCCCCCAACTAAATACCAAATTAGAAATTCTTAAAATTTAAGGAGAAATGAATAAATCAAAAGCAAGAATACTATTGAATCAATAAATAAAACTGAGTTGGTTTTGTGAAAAAAAAACAATAAAATTGATAACCTATGATTGATTAGATTAATAAAAAGAAAGAAAACAAAATATCTAGTATCATAAATGAAAAAAAGATGAACTCACCACCAATGGGGAAAAATTCAAGTAATAATTTGGTATTAAGATGCCACAGAAAGAACTAGAAAGAGAACTCCTATTCAAAGAAACTGAAGACAATATAAGATATCTGAGTATCTACTTCCCAAGGCAGACTCAGAAAATTTTTCAAAACAATTACAAATAAAATCAGAATTAATAACTGGGCAACCATCAACTGCTCATGGATAAGCCAAGGTAATATAATAAAAATTATAATTATAACAGAACTAAATTATATGTTTTGTGCCCTACCAATCAAAATTCCAAAAGATAAATGAGTTAGAAAAAGTTTTAAGTAAATTCACATGGAGAAATAAAAAGTCAAGCATTTCCAGGGATTCAATGAAAAAAACTTCAAATCTCACCAAATCGAAAAATTTTATTATAAAAGCATCAGTCATTAAATTGTCTGGTATTGGTTAAGAAATAGAGTGATGGATTAGTGTAATAGACTAGGTACAATAGTAGGAAATGATAATAGTAATCTGCTAATCTGCTGTTTGATAAACCCAAAGTGCCCAGCTATCGGATAAAAACTCTCTCTTTGACAAAAAACTGTTGGGGAAAATTGGAAGCTAATATGGAAGAAACTTTGATTCGACCAATGCCTCACACCCTATATCAAGATAATGTCAAAATAGGGGCGTATAGGTGGCGCAATTGATAAAGCACTGGCCCTGGAGTCAGGAGTACCTGGGTTCAAATCTGGTCTCAGACACTTAATAATTACCTAGCTGTGTGGCCTTGGGCAAGCCATTTCACCACATTTGCCTTGCAAAAAAAAAAAAAGATAATTTCAAAATGGATACAGGATTTAGACATAAAAAATAATATAATAAGAAAACTAGAAATTCAAGTTGTAGTTTACCAATCAGAACTATGGGAATCAAAGCAGTTTATGAACAAGGAAAAGATGGAGAATATCATTTAAAAAGTAAGTAATTTTGATTACATTAAAATAAAAGGCTTTGGCACAGAGAAAACCACTGGAAACAAGATCAAAAGAGATGCAGTAAATTGGGAAATAATTTTTACAGCTACTATTTCTGACAAATGGCTCATTTCAATAATATATAGAGAACTGAGTCAAATTTTCAAAAAATCAAGCCATTCGTCAATTGACAAATGGTCCAAGGATATGCAAAGCAATTTGCAGATGAGGAAATCAAAACAATCTTTAGTCATATGAAAAATTGCTCTAAATCATTATTCATTAGAGAAATACAAATTAAAGCATCTCTGAGGTACCACCTCACACCTCTCAGACTGGCCAGTTTGACTGGAAAGGACAATGATCAAAGTTGGAAGGGATGTGAGAAATCTGGGACTCTAACACATTGTTGGTGGAGCTGTGAACTCATCCAAACTTTCTGGAGAGCAATTTGGAATTAAGCTTCAAAAATGTGCATACTCTTTGATCCATCAATACCAGTACTGGGTCTCTAAACTGAACAGATTATGAAAAGGTGTAAAACGATGACTTGTCCAAAAATGTTCATAGCAGCTGTATTTATAGTGGCAACAAATTGTAAATTTGTAAATTAAGTGATTGTCCTTCATTTGGGCAATGGCTTAACAAACTAGCATAAATAAAATGTGAAAAAATGGATAATTCTAGGAGAAGGAATCATTAGAAGTTAAATAAGAACATGTGGCATGACAGAAAAGACAAGTAAACGGAATGAAGCAGGGATGGAAACAATCTGCATAACTTACTTTAAACCCATTTGAATAAAAGACATTCCCAATTAAGTTTAGAAATTTATCCATCTCTTTAAGAAAGTAGGTGGGAGGGGGTAAAGGATAAGAAAGGATAAGGTTAAGGTGATTAAAGAAAGTAAAATTAATATTAAAGTAAGAGGAAAAAATAAAAGAGGAATGAGTGAAGAAATGGGAAGATGTTTGTTAGAAAAATAGCAGATTGAGAGTTGTAGAAGCTGGAAGTATAACATTGGGGAGGAAGCATGAGGAAAAGTAGAGAGAGAAAAGTATAAAGAAATGAAAGATGGAGAGAAATGAAAATTTTTTCATCTAAACTGTGAATGTGAATGGATTGAGCTCTCCCATAAAAGAGAAGTAGATTGCAGAGTGGATTAAAATCAGAATCCTACAATTTATTGCTTATAAAAAACAAATTTGAAGCAGAGAGGTAGAGACAAGGTACAAGTAAAGGTCCTGAGCAGAATATATCAAGCTTTAGCTTAAGGAAGCAAAGGCACTTATAGTATTCCTGATCCCAGACAATGCAAAAGAAAAAGATAGGTTTAATTAAAAGTATAAGGAAGGAGAAAGACAATATAATCTAAGGTTAATTACTAGATGTATTTGTGAAATTTTGTAAAATGCTCCTTAAAATGCCCACAAATTGTGGAATAACTAAACAAGCTATGGTGTATTAATGTTCTGTAAGAAATCATAAGCAGCTCCCTGGCTCGCTCCCTGCCCGGCTCGCGGGCACCCGCGCTCGCTCCCCGCCTCCCTCCTCGTGCCTTGGCCTAACATGGCGATGCACAACAAGGCGGTGCTGCCGCAGATCCTGGACACCCGGCGGGAGCTGGCCGAGCTGGTGAAGAGCAAGCAGGAGCTGGCGGAGACGCTGGCAAACTTGGAGAGACAGATCTATGCTCTTGAAGGGAGCTACCTGGAAGATACCCAGATGTATGGCAATATTATTCGGGGCTGGGACCGCTATCTGACAAATCAAAAAAAATTCCAATTGCAAAAGTGATGGCAGGAACCGAAAATTTAAAGAAGCTGAACGACTCTTCAGTAAATCCTCTGTTACTTCAGCAGCGGCAGTCAGTGCATTGGCTGGAGTTCAGGACCAACTCATTGTAAAAAGGGAACCAGGTAGTGGTACAGAGAGTGACACATCTTCAGACTTTCACAATCAGGAGAATGAGCCCAGCCAAGAGGAAACAATGGATCTGGATGGGTCTGTGCAGGGGGTGAAACCCCAGAAGGCTGCCTCCTCTACCTCTTCAGGGAGTCATCACAGCATCCATAAAAAGAGGAAGAATAAACATCGACACGGATTATTAGAAGACCCATTTGTACAGAACCTTATAGGCTATAGAGTCCAGCCCTCATACAACTTCACCAAGATAAAGACCCTTCCAATGAGTGGCCAATAATGTCTATGCCCCCAGCCCCAGGGCCTGCCTGGAGTGCGTTCTAAAGAGAGGTCAAAGAAAGTCCTTTCTGTAACCACAGCAGACCATTTACCTCGTGTCATTTGAGCAACTGAACAGGCAGGAAGACCAAGGCATGGTGCAGGCCTAGATCGCCTCCTTTCTGCACTTCTTCCCAGCACTGGCTGCTCTGGCCCTGGCTGCGTCAGATTCATCTGTGATTCCATCGAGAGATGTCTTGTCTTTGTTTTGTTTAGTTTTGTTTCTTTCCTTGATGCTGAACCCAGCACCCAGTTATGGTTTGTCCTATGGAGGCTGTAAATAACAGGCATTTCCTTCTTCTTTCTTATGTGTTGCTTTTTTTTATTACTGTCTTGTTTTCTTTGAGGGGTTTGTTGTAATCCAGTTGTACAGCTAATGGCTTCCTGCTGTTTTCTTTGGAATCTGATTATCTTTACTTGGCTCCAGGCCGATATCCTAACATAAATAATCTCTAGTAGCATAAATAAAATGGATGACTTCTGCTATTTGTCTTTTTGCAGGGGGAAGGTAGAGGGTTATTTAATTTTTTTTCCATCTTCTGAGTTGGAAGCATTTCTCATGTACAGGCAAATGGTAATAGCTAAAGACCATACGTTTGAATCCTTTTAAAAACATAAGTTTTTATTATTTTGTATAAAAAGAAAATTTCACAGGCTTCAAAAAAAAAAAAAGAAATCATTAGCAACCTGACTTTACAAAAGCCTGGAAATAATTCCATGAACTGATACTGAGCAAAGTGAGCAGAACGTGAACATTGTACTTATTAATAGCAAAATTGTGAGATGTCAACCAAAATGAAAATTAACCTCTCTTAGGGAAAATAGTATCCAAAGAAGAAACTATGGATTCGGAATGCTCAGCAAGACAAACTATGTTAAATTTTTAAAGCTTCTATTTTTATATTCCTTCTCAGGATTTTCCCCCTTAGCTCTAATTCCTCTTTCACAACATGACTAATATGAAAATGGGCTAAAATTGATTGTACATTTACATTCTATGTCATAATCTTTGCTGCCATGGGGAGGGGGGAAAGGAAGAATGACAGAAAAATATGGAACAAATCTTGCAAAAGGAAGAATGCTGAAAACTATCTATGTAAATTCAAAATTAAAAAAAAGAAAAAGACTTCTCTGGTACTTGGGAACTGAAATAGTACTAAAATAAAGAAAAGATGTCACAACTGATTCCTTAATTGAATCTGATTTTTACCATAAATCATCGCTCATTTTAACTTTTTATGATTTATAAAATGTAATTTTATTTTTGGTTCTTTGCTGTTATATAGGACAGAATATTTTTCACAAGGCATTTTTGTGATTTCTATTAATGATTAGCAGCATTCAATAGTGGTCCAAATTTTCTAAGTAAAAATAATTTGACTGATTTGATACCCTCTCACCAATCTACATGAAAATGTTCTAAAATATTAGGCCTGGATTCACATATTTCCAATTGTTACCAGAATTCTAGAGCATTAAGAAATGACTTGCACTTTAATTTGTCAAAAAGCAAGGTTTGCATTGTGGTAGTTACATGCTGCTTCTATTACATAGTAAATTAAACACCAGAACTACAAAGTGAGTGAACTTTTTTTTTTTGAGAAAGGGAAATTGTGAAATGAAATATCAGCATCTGAAGTCAGAAAACTCTGTGCTGTCCTAGGATTTATTTTATAGTTGACATATTTCATATTTTGATTCCTAACTCTAAAATGCCAAATTTTTTCCATTTGACCCAGTATTTTCAGATTCATCCTTTAGGAATATATAAGAAGAACTTGTGAAAATTGTTTGCTGAAAGGGAATCTTGAAAAATAAGATGGGGATATAGGGTTGGGGAGATAGATGGAGGAAAGCTTTATAAAATACTTGAGTTGTATTTAGCTATTATGTAGATTTAACTATTTTCATATCTTCAGTGAAATATAAGTCTGACACTTGTATCAATGGTTCATATTTTGAAATATCAGTTTCACCTAAGTTCTTTACATAATTGTTTGCAAGTTACTTAAGTTCATTTGAAATGGAACCATGGATACTTTTCCACAGGATTAACCAAATGCCAGGAATATCAGAACAAACACAAATAAAAAAAACAGAGTTTTTGAAAATCTGCATAGTGACAAGATTTAAAATGTTTTATTTCTATTATACACAAATGGGTTCTTTTTGCTAAAAGAAATCCGAGTGGAGTTGTAAGGAATGGAGATGTGCAAAAAGATTGCTTGAGTTAAAGGAAGATCAGACCATGTATGAATTTTCATTTTCTGGACCTTCTATAGAGTCACATTCTTCTCCTGCATTGTCTGATGTCCAGAATGTTAGGTTGTCTCTAAGCAACTTCATGATAATAGTACTGATTTTGTAGGAATCTTCTTTCAGTATTATCATGTTCTGCAATAACCTAAATATAAAATATCTTTTTAACAAATATACAGGCAAACTCTGAGTTATTAAGGCTCTTAGAGAAAAAATATAGAAAAGTTAAAGAGGTGAATTGGAAGTGTAGCTTCTATCTCTTTCTTGTTGTCAAAGTCTTCTTGATAAGCTCTTTGGGAATTATCTATTATTTGTTTTCAGTTATTGCCACAGGCTACTTCAGCAAAGTACCTGAGGTAATCTGTCATGTTCAGATAGAAGACCTTGCTCACTAGATTATTCACACTGGCTATTAAGAACTTATTCAAACATTCCAGGATGATGGTAAAGATGGATCTTTGTTCGTTTTCCTTGTAATCCTAGATCAGCTGGATCTTCTTAGCAGTGGTGTCCATTTTCTGTGTTACAAAAGTTCTTTTTGTAACTTTACTTCCAACATTTTCTAAGGCCTTCTTTCATGACCTCTCTTAGGAATCAGCACCACTCCCTTAGAAGTTGTCTCTTTTCTTCAGTCATTAGAACCTTAGGTCTGTATTATCCTAAAACATCATCACATTTTCTTAGAAATTGAGGCTGCTTTGTCACTCCAACGTGACAACTTGGCCCTTTTCTTTCATACAAGTAGTGATGTTTATACAGAGCTTGGCCTACTTGTCCAGCTAGGTCTCTTGTATCATCTTTTTTTTTTTTTTTAATTTTTTCCAAAATGAATAGGAATCTGGGTGGAGTAGGGTTAATGGCTGTGGTGGCAGTAGCAACATTCAGTGGATAGAGAGAAACAGCAATGAGAGTGGTGTCAGCAGAGGGTCAACCCACATCAGGAAGAATCACTGAAAGCCTAAAAGGTGTAGCTAGTGGGAGGGGATAAGGGAAAGTAAATAAGGAAATAAGGGTTTAGATAGAACAGAGGAAATGGAAATGGAAATCAAGAGAGAACAGGCAATATATTCCCCACCCAACACCTCTGGGACTCTATAATTCATTTTGACTTACTCAATTCACTCTATCCCTCCATAGACAGAATAAAGCTAAAAGATATACTCAACAGATTTGGTAGATGGATCAAAGTAGCTCCATTAAGGAGTCCTGTCATAATTGCAAATTGTCCTTCAAAGGACATTCACAATAGCCTATACAAAGTCCTGTATATGAGAAGTAGAACTGTTAGAGTGATTGTTATGAAGTCACAAGAAAGGAATCATATGGAATAACTGAAAAAGAGTTTTGAGTTAAAGGTAAAGGATTTTAAATGTTAAAGAGATAAATTTGTAGAAGCAATAAGAAACTACTAAATAATTTTTAAATGGAGCAGTGGTATGATTTACTTGTAGTTTGGGTTATCATGGAAATCAAGTAAAGGCTGTAATGGAAAAAGGAGATAATGGAAGTAGATAATTGAATTACATTACAATTCACATTAAAGTATAATATAATATTGTATAATCAATACTGTCTTGAATGTTACATAGACATCTCTAGAATATGATAATGGAGATAGCACATGGTAATTTATAGAAGATTGAAGAACTCACTTTGCCCAATAGAATAATTCAAAAACTTAGTTAAATGTGATATATAAAATTTCAAGTTCTTGAATAGATATGACATAAAATACACTAATTACAGTGAATTTGCTTAGAAAATGAGATAGTTAAGTCATGCAACAGAATATAAAAAGACAGGGAAGTATTCACAGGGTATCCTGATACCACCAAGGTACCAAGAGATCTAGAATGAAGGTGCTTATAATTTTTTAAAACCTCTAAAATGATTTAAGGCAAAGTATAAATGATAAATATATATATATAAGATGAATAAAGTGGAGGGAAGATCATGATATAGAATGGAAGGAGAAATCAGTCTGTTAAAGCATTAAATGATTATATTAATCCTTGGTTTATTTTGTTGTCTTTGTCACAATCTCATCCTTCCTTATTTTCTTTAAATTATTTTTACCTATCCACACCCAATTTCCCTGGAATAGTAACCCATTTTAATAACCCTAACAAAGGAGATGGAAAAGAAGTTAAAAATTTCTCCTAATGTCTTCTCTCTCCCATATACCCATAGATTCCATTGATTAATTTGTGCTTCACCTGTTCAGAGAAGAGCTGATATACACAGTAGCAAGGCTCCAAGTGTCATATACTTTTAGGTTCTTAAAGCATGAAACATAAAGTGAATTGTTTCTAAATTTGCTATCAGATTTTACAGGAAAGACTAATAAATTAGAGAGCAACCAGCAACATGGTGAAAAAAATCTAAAAAAAATCATAACAGAGCTCATAGTTACCACAATGCAATCAAAAAATGACTGCTATCTAACGATGATTGTGTGAAGAACAAATAAAGAAATTTCTTGAGTATAGGTTCTTGAAAAGGAATCAGTTACAAGCAGGCAAATTCTTGGAATGGAGTAATGGACTCCATGTATGTACCTTTTCAAGATAGGCTGCATAATCATGTCTTAGATTTAGTAAATATTGTGCTTCTATGCTGTACCAGACAAGGTGATTGTTCACATTACTCCCATCACTTTTCTTTCTAGAACTGTCATGATTCTGTGACTCACATAGGTAAGATTATACCAAAAACTGAATCTGTCAGTAAATTATTGAGAGAGACTGGTGTAATCATTCAATCAACAAGCACTGTTTTGAGGGTTGACTGTTAGGAAACTTGGAATGGGACTCTGCTGTTGCTGTTACCATTAGTTCAATTTAGGATTTCAAATTTGTTGCTCAAAGAATTTGTTATTTTCAATTGGTGGTTTTTCAATCCTCCTTTGTGGGGCAGTTCCTCAATCATGACTGGAAGAGCTACATTGCAAATTTAAGCAATTATTATGACCTTGAGATGGCAAAATTACCTTTAAAAATCAAAGTAGCAAGTTAAAGCACCAAAAGAAAAAATAAATGAAGGAAGGAGGAAGGGAGGGAAGGAAAAAAGAAACAAAAGCTAAGTCAAGTCCAGTGTTGTAATCAATTTTTGCTAGGGAAAAAAAAGCACATAACCAAGTATATGAGAAGTAATAGAATGAAAGATTACAAATCTTCAGGTTAAAATTTACTCTTTAAGTCATTGTGTTCCCCTTATTTTTCCAGACTGATCAGCTCACTCCCAGCCTACCCTGGCCCTCTTAAACATCCTAGAATCCACAAAAAGTCATTTAAATGTTATCTCAGTGTTTACTTAGAATCATACTCCCACTTTTCCTGTCTTGTCAATGCAGAGCTTTAGAAACAAATCTCATTGTCCACTTTCTATGTTTCTCCTTCTGTGACCCAGGAACAGAACTGGGAGACAATAATCAAAGTTGAAGAATGGAAGTTTAATACAGACTACTAAAGAGAGTTCCATTTTGAAAACTATGTAATGAAATACTTTTATTTGTCAGCAAGTTGTCTGGATTGCCTAGAGATGTTATTCCACCTGTTTTGAATTTTCTTAAACCCACGGTCTGCATGTGACTTCTCTTTCTACTTTATAGACCTGATATATAGACCTGATAACCACCTGATATATATTCCCTATTCATGTCAAAATTTCCATGTATCCAAGCCAGACATTGTCCTTTTTCCTCTTGTTTCTCATCTTACAAAAGTTCTTTTTGTTACTTTACTTTCAATATTTTCTAAGTCCTTCTTTCATGACCTGTCTTAGGAATCAGCACCACTCCCTTAGCAGCTGTCTTTTTGCTTCAGCCATTAGAACCTTAGGTCTGTATTATCCTAAAACATCATCGGATTTTCTTAGTACTTGAGGCCACTTTGCCCTCTCCAAAATTTTCTTAACTGACAAGCATCTGTCTGAAGTCATTTCCTGCACTTTCCATATCTTATTCCATTCCCTGAAATTTGAAATTTACCTGATAACACTTTTTTCACCTGATAAATGATATCTTAATTGACAATTTTTTTTATTCCAAGTCTTAATGTACTTTACTAATGGACTTTGCCTTGTTGATTGCCATTCCTATCTAATTTTTAATTTGATCTCATTGGTTTTATTACCACTATCATTATTACTCTATTTCTCTTAAAATTCTCTATTTCCTTGTTGACTTCTTTTTCATGTCTTTCTAATTGTAGCCACTTTGAAGAATTTATTTCTCCTTTTCTCTGTTCTTCCATTTCATTGAACACTAAATCTTGATCACATTTATTATGAGGCTTACAATTTTTAACAATATATACATTTTTCTCTACATAGCTCCAAAATCACATTTCTAATCACATAATAAAGAATTATATGTAGTTTTGATTTTTGTACTTCAAATTCAACAATGAATTAGAGAACTCCCTAATAAAGAATTTTGACATCTTCCCTCCTCTTTAACAAGTCTATTGAGGGAAGGGACTTAATCATTCATTTTCAATTCCCTTCTCATGTCTTTCACAAATTTATGTACACAATCATATGGTTATCAAAAGATTTTTTGATGAAAGAAATAATGAATTAAGAAAATAGTTTTGTCTATTAATAGAGAAAATGCATCCCTATGTACTTAAAAGATTTAGGATAAAAATGGGATTTGAAGAGATTTGGGGGACAAAAGGGGGTAATAAGAAACTTTATATTATTAAAATCGACACAGTTCAGAGTTGAAAGGGCATTAGTGAAACAAACATGGACATTGACGTTAGAATTGAAAATAAATAGATTCTCATTCCCCAATAGATAAATGGTCAAATGATAGGAACAGACAGATTTCAAATGAAGAAATTAAAGCTATATATATATATATATATATATATATATAATCATATGAAAAGTGCTCCAATTCACTACTGATTTGAGAAATGAAAATTAAAGCAAGGTATCACCTCACAACTATTAAGCTAGGCCAGATGAGAAAAAAGGAAGGTGATCAATGTTGGAGAGGTTATGGGGGGATTGAGACATTGATCAATTGCTGGTAGAGCTGTGAATGGATCCAACCATTCTGCAGAGCAATATGTAACTATGCACAAAGAGAAATAAAACTGTTCATACCTTTTGACCCAACAATTCCAATTCTATAACTATATCAAGAAGAAATTGTAAAAAATGGGAAAATTCCTACATATTCCAACATATTCATAGCAGCTTTTTTTGTAGTGGCAAAGAATTGGAAATTGAGAGAGTGCTCATCAACTGGAGAATGACTAAACAAATTATGCTACATGAATATGATGGAATATTATTGTTCTACAAAAACCATAAGTGCTTGGAAACTAGAGTAGCATAGAATGACTTATGGGAGCTAATGCTAAACAAAGGGAGCAGAGCCAAGAGAACATCAACAGCATTATGATATGGACAACCCTGAGTGAAGCATCACCTCTCAACCATCCAGAGACTCAGGACAATTGTATTTGATTGATTATGTACTATATTATCCCCAACCCAAGAAAAAACAAAATGAAACAAAAAGAAAATATCTCTACTGAATCTGATGAGTAATTGATAAAAATTATCTCTTTTGTATGTCTTTTCCTTAATCTTAATTCCTCCTGCCAAAGATTTCTAATTTGTAGATATGTTTAACAAAATATGTATGTAAAATGCTAACCTGACTATTCCCTGCTGAGGGTATTGTGGTCAGAAGGGAGGGTGGAGGGAAGTTTTGTAACTTGGACAAAGGCTTGTGCAAATGGATGAAAATAAATATATATTTTTTAAATGAAAGAAAGGAAAATAAGAAGATTCTTTGTGGGAAAAAATGTCTACTATATAAAGTACCAAAAATATCATATATTGACTCAATATTCTTGGTTTGTGGACTATATCTTAAAATGTTATGCAAAAGAGAGGAAAAAAGAACTATGTGAAGATATTGTACATGCACTGTTTATAATTGCAAAAAAATTATTGATCTAATTTCAAATCAAATGAAAAATACCTGAATACATTTTGGTGCATCAGTATAATAAAATAAGTTTACAAATGTTAGGAAATATTTAATTCCTGGAAAGAAATCTGTTAGATAACTTAAATGCAGAAAAATATATGATAATGAGATACAAAAACAGTATTGTGAGATTTGTGAATTGTATCTTTGCATTTTTCTTTGTACTTGACTGCCTTGGGTTGTGAAAGGTTGAGTTATTTATCCATGAACACAAAGCCAGTGTATAAGAGGTGGAACTTGAACCCAGTTACATCTAATTTTGAAGCCATTTCTTTTTTTTCTTATCCTACTCTGCCTCATATATAACTACATAATGCATACATATATATATGTATGCATTATGTAGTTATATATGTATGTATATATATATGTATATATATACATATATATATATATATATATATATACTCAAATAAGTGAAGAGAAAAGAGTAAATGATAGGCTGCTTTGAACATTTTGAATAATATATTTCAAATTTAAAGTTCTAAAATACATTAGTCTTGACTATTTCAATAAATCTGATGTTGAGTATTGTAACTTGTTACCATGAGAATAGAATGAGAGTGAGTGGATAGCTTAGACTTCCATGAAGATAAATAAGAGATGTACAAGTGGTGGATACTGAATATGGAATAGTGTGTTCCAGCAGAATTGGGAAAATATTTTTTGAAAAATGACAAGATGTAGGTGAGGTGAAATGTTAAGCAAAAGACAGAAAAAGTTTAAAAGAGATATAATTTCCAAAAATGGGATAAACATTGAGATTGCCTAACAAGTTAGCCTGTCCTCACCCCCATGCAAACTTGAAAAATTCAGGACTTAGAGACACATTGGCAAATGTTTATGTAAACATTTATAAATGGAATAAAGTACCTGGAAAGAAATAAAATTTTCCTTACAATTTTTCTTGGGTCAATCTCAATTGTCCATGGGAATGCAATTATTTATCAAACATAGAATGTATGACCAGTAGTGTAAAAATAGCCCATCTCATTTTATATCATTGTCTCAAATTCTATTAATTTTTCCAATTGCATGTAAAGATAGTTTTCAACATTAATATTTTGTAAAATTTTCTCCTTCCTACCGTTTCTCCCCCCCCAATATGGCAAGTAATCTGACATAGGTTATGTATACATATGCATAAGCATATTACACATAGTTTCATATTAATTAAGCTGAAAGAATTGGAATAAAAAAACTAAAGGAAGAGAAAACTAATTTAAAAAATTTAAAAAGTTAAAATAAGAAGCTTTGTTCTAATTACAGAGACTACTTAATTCTTTTGCTCAACATGAATGAAATATTCAATCACAAATCTTTTAAAATTGTCTTTGCTCAATATATTGCTGAGAAGAACTAAGTCTCTCACAGCTGATCATCACACAATGTTGCTACTGTTAAGTGCAATATACTTGTAGTTCTGCCCACTGACAGTAGCAGTTCATTTAAGTGTTTCCTTGGTTTCTCTGAAATCTGCCTGCTTATCATTTCTTATAAAACAAGAACATCACATTATATTCATTTGCCATACCCTGCTTAACCATCCCCAATCCATGACCATCCCTACAATTTGCAATTCTCTGCCACCACAAAAAAAAGATTTGCTATGAATGTTTTTATAAATGTGTGTGTCTTTCCCTCCTTTTAAAGATCACTTTGAGATACAGACCTTGTGGTATTGCTGGATGAAAGTGCATGCACAGTTTTATGAACAAATTGTCCCTTGGTTCTAGTTCCAAATTGTTTCCCACAATCATTGAATCAGTTTACAATTCTACAACAGTGAATTAGTTTCCCCATTTTCACACATCCCCTCTAACCTTGAACATTTTCCTTTTCTGTCATATGGGTCAATATAATAAATATTACCTCAGAGTTGTTTTAATTTTAATTTCTCTAATCTATACTGATTTAGAATTTTTTTTAATATGGCTATAAATAGATTTAATTTCATCATCTGAAAACTGCCTGTTGAAATTCTTTAATAATTTATCAATTGGAGAATGAATTGTATTCCTGTAAATTTGACACAATTATCTATACATTTTAGAAATGATGACTTGATCAGAAACACTGATTGTTACGATTGCTTCCTAACTTTATGAATTTATTCTAATCTTGGTTGCATTAGGTCTGTTCATTCAAGCCCTTTTTACTTTAGTGCGATCAAAATTATATTTTTTGTGTAATTATAAAATTTTGCATTTCATATTGTTTACTGTTGCTTGTTTAGACATAAATTCATTTACTCTCCATGTTTGATAGCCAAATGATTCCTTACAGCCTTAATTGCTTTATGGCATCATAAAACTATTAGTTGGGGGGGCAGAGCCAAGATGGTGACAGGAGAAGGTCCTCTCTTAGGTGCTTTCTCTCAAAATTTATAAAATAAGGACTCTAACTAAATTTTCTAGAGACAGAACCTAAAGAGGGATCCAGTGAGGCAGTTCTCCAGCCCAATGTAAACTGGAAAATAGCAGAAAGGCTTGGGTCCATGAGGTTTGAGGGGCAGCCCACCAGAGTGAAGGAACTTCAGCCTCCAGGAGGCAGGCCCAGGGACCTAGGAGTCATGGCACATGACAGTGGGGGAAGTTTCCTGACCAACACTCAGGCAGCACTGGGCGCAACTTGCAAGTTCAGTGGGTTGAGCTAAGCCAGCCCTAGCCATGAAAACAAGCCCTCAGAGCACTCAGTGAGCCACTTGGCCACTTCAGCTGAGATCCAGAAACCTGAAGCAGGCAGAGCACATAAGCAGGAGCCCCCAGGCAACTCAGCCTTGTGTACTCAACCTAGTTAGGGAAGTGTAGAGAGAATTCTGAGGTCTGTCTTCTGTACTTGGAACAGGACTCTGGGGCTCTGACCACATTCAAATCCTGATCATAGTCTAGAGCAGTCAGAGCCTCACCCATTGAGGTCCTTGTGGGGATGTCCTAATAATACTCAAAATCTCAGGAAGTTCCCCAAGCACAGGCTGGGGAAATGAGTAAACAGAGAAAAAAGAGAAACACTATTGAGAAATACTTTATCAGTGATCTCCGGAAGGATCAAAATACTCAGTCAGAAGATGAGCAAGTCTAAGCTCCTGCATCTAAATACTCCAACAAAAAATGGAAATTGGGCTCAAGTTATGACAGAGTTCAAAAAAGATTTTGAAAATCAAGTGAGGGAGATAGAAGAAAAATTGGGAAAAGAAATGAGAGAGATGCAGGCAAAATATGAAAAATAAGTCAGCATTTTATTCAAGGAGATCCAAAAAATTGCTGAAGAAAATAGCATGTTAAAAACCAGCTTAGTCCAAATGGATAAAACAGTTAAAAAAAGTTATTGAGGAGAAAAATGCTTTAAAAAGCAGAATTGGCCAGGTGGAAAAAGTGATCAGAAATCTTTCTGAGGAAAACAAATCATTCAGATATAGAATGGAGCTGAAGGAAGCTACTGACTTTAGGAGAAGTCAGGGCACAATACTTCAAAACCAAAAGAATGAAAAATTAGAAGAAAATGTGAAACATCTCATTGAAAAAACAATCTATCTGGAAAACAGATTTAGGAAAGATAAAATACCTGGAATAGCAGAATTGGCCAGATGGAAAAGGAGATAAGAAAACAAATCCTTCAAATGTAGAATGGAACTGAAGGAACTGATGCCTTTGCAAGAAATTAGGACACAATAAATATCAAAATAATGAAGAACATGAAGAAAATGTGAAATATCTCATTGAAAAAATAAAAGATCTTGAAAACAGATTCAGAAGTAACAATTTAAAAATTATTGGGCTACTTGAAAGTCATGATCAGGAAAAGAGCCTGGACTTAATTTTTAAAGAATTTCTAGAAGAAAATTGTCCTGATATCCTAGAAGCACAGGGCAAAATAGAAATCAAGAGAATTCACCAATCTCCTAATGAAAGCAACCCAAAATATATAACCCCCAGGAACATTATACCCAAGTTCCAGAACTCCCAAGTCAAAGAGAAAATACTACAAACAGCCAGAATAAAACAATTCAACTATCATGGAGCTACAGTCAGGATCACACAGGACTTAGCAGCATCCACATTAAGGGCTCATATGTCTTGGAATATAATATTCTGCAGGGCAAAAGACCTGGGAATGCAACCAAGAATCAGCTACCCAGTAAAACTGAATATCCTTTTCCAGGGGAAAAGATGGACTTTCAATGAAACAGGGGGATTTCAAATTATCCTGTTGAAATGGCCAGAGTTGATCAGAAAGTTTGAAAAGTACAGGACTCAGGTGAAGCCTAGAGAGGGTGAAAGAGAAGGGTAAATTATGAGGGATTTAGTGATGATGAACTTCTTGTATTCCTGCATAGGAAAATTATACTGACTATACTCATATAAAGCTTCTCATTTATGAAAATATTTGTAAGGAGCTTTTTATAGACAAGGCACAGCAGAGAGCTCATTATGAAGGTAGAAAATATTTTTTAAAAAGGAGTCAATGGGTGAAAAGAAAATGTACTGGGAGAAAGGAGAGGTAGAATAGACTAATATATTTCATGAAAAAGAGGCAATAAATAACTTTTGCAGTGGTATGGAAGGAGGGGAGGGAGGTGAGAGGGATTGAGGTAGGCTCTATTCTCATCAAAAATGACTCCGAAAGGAAACAACTTATATACTTCATATGGCATAGAAGTCTAGAAGAAAAAGCTTAGAAAGGGGGATGGAAGAAAGGGGAAATGGGAAAGGAGGGGGGCTGTAGGGGATAGAGGAGACGTTAGATCATGTGAGAGGATAATCAGATATACCACATTTTCTTTTTTTTCTTTTTTGCTAGACGGTGCAGTTGGGTGGCATGTCCAGGACCATGCAAGTGGATGGTCACTTGGGGGAATGTAGGCTTGGGACCTCTTGGCCCCCAAGGCCAGTGCTTTGTCTACTGTGCCATTTTTGAAGAGGGACACAGCACACTTTTGAAGAGGGACACAGTGAAAGGAGAGAGAAAATATAATAACTGGTAGTGGGGAGAAATGGATGGAGGAAATTACAAGCAGCCACAGCAACTGTGGAAAAATATGGAAGCATGGACTTAATGAAAAATGATGAGATCCACCCCAGAGACAGAGCTGATGGTATCAGGACCAGATTGAAGGGCATTTTTTTTCTTTCCTTCACTTTATTTCTCATGATTTATTTTTATTATTTTTGTGGGGGAAGGGCAGCTTGTATATTCTTACAAGAGTTCTATTTTTAGTAATGTGTAAATAAATCAAAAATTGTTCAATAAAAAATAAAGTGAATCCAACTGCCAAAAAATATGTATGTACAATATAAAGCTTACTGTTCACCCCTGAGGGAAGGAGGGTGGGAAGGGAGGATGGAAGGAAATTTTGGAACTTAAAAATAAATATATCCTAATTCACTGATCCATTCCTCTATTTCTTAACCAGTATCAGGCAGTTTTGGTGACTGCCTCTTTGAATTATACTTTTAGATCTGGTATGGCTAGCTCATTTTATTTTATTTTTTTCATAAATTCTCTTACTATTCTTGAAGTTTGTTTCTCGAAGGAGGAAGAGAGAGGGAGATTGAGGTCCTCCATCATTAGAGTTTTGATTGCTCTGTTTCTTTGTAATTCACTCAAACTATCTTGGGGAAATTTGGATGCTTTTCCATTAGGTATATAAATGTTTAATAATAATCAATCTTCATTATCTATAGTGCATTTTAAGAATATGTAATTTCCTTCCTTGTCCCATTTAATGATATCTATTTTTTTTACTTTTGCTTTATCTGAGATCAGGATTCTTATGCCTGAGTTGTTTACTTACGCTGAAGTATATTTTTCTCTTTTTTTCCTTTACTCTGTGTTTCTTGTAAACAACATATTGTAAGATTCTGGTTTTTAAACCATTTTGCTTTCCACCTCAGTTTTTTTTGGGATAGTTAATAAAAATCACATTTGTTTCATTTCCCCTCTATACTATTTCCCCCCATTTATATCTTTCTCTTCCCTTTCTTTTTATTCCACCTCAACAAAGTTTTAATCCCTTTTCCCTTTAACTTTTATTTTAAAATATAGCTATCAGTTTATTTTTCGTTATACCTTCACCTTCCCTTTTATCAATCCCTTCTTCACTTATCTTTCCCATCCCCTTCCCCTCTTCTTCCCTGCAGAGTAGAATAGATTGTTAAACCCAAATGGGAATGTATCTCATTAACTTTCTGGTGCAAATTGATTGAATAGAATTTACTCAGTGTTCACACCTTCCATTCCTTCCTTTTAAAAGTCTAAATTTTCTTGCCTGTTCACCAGGTGTTAGTTATCACTCAAATTCTATGAATCTGGTATCATCAATCATTGCTTGATTAATTGATTTCTTGATAAGCACAAAGTGGTATCTAAGTACTATCTCAGATTGATTTAAGTTTACTTGATTGTTTGGTAAGCAGATTGCCTCAAAGTCTCTAAGTACCTTCCCCTCTTCTGTCTCATTAGAAGTACACTTCTCAGGAGTCTTAAAATGCAACACCCCCTTTTCAAGTACCCCCCCATGGACAAAACCATCCTCCTGAGCCAAATTATCATCATTTCATAAACTATTTGTATCCTGTCCCTCAATCCCTCAAGCATACTTTCTCCCACACTTCCCCAATCTCTTTCCTCCCATAGTACTTAACTCCTTGTTGAGTCAAGCATGGATTAAGTACAATCCTGAATTAATTTAGTATAAGTATCCAAAAGAGCTCTAAGTACTCTACAGAGAATGTGCTAAACTTCATGAGCACAGCAGAATTAGATTAATTCCAAGGAAGCTGAGACTTATATTTAGAGTAAACAGCCCAGTTTTTTTTTTTATCATTTTGTCTCCAACATATTAATGTCATCTTGAAACTCTTCAATGGAGAGATAAGATTCAACCATACCAATATTGTAAATTAGATTCAATTTTTTTTGGAACCTTTAGTTATCCCAAGGGAAGTACAATTATCAAGACTAATAAGTATTAGATCTTTCCTTTTACAATTCTGTACAAATTGATGGTCTTTACTAATATTTGTTTTCCTTTGTTTTGTCCTTCCACTTTTTATTTACCTATTCATGCATGTCTTGAATCTTGTATTTGGAGAATGAATTCTCTGTTCATTTGTGTTCTTTTTGTCCAGAAATTTTGGAAGTCTATCTATTTGGTTGAAGACCTATCTTTTCCCTGACTATCTATGCTGAATTTGCTGGGTAGTTAAATTCTTGATTGTAGTCCCAGAGCCATTGCTCTTCCCTGTCCTCCAGATTTCAGTGTTGAGACTGATAAATTCTGTGTGAGTCTTATGGTGTTTTGTTTGTATTTCTTTTTTTTCTTTTTATTGCTTGCAGAATTTTCTCCATTATTTGAGAATTCTGGAATTTGGTTAAAACAGTCCTTATAGTTTTAATATTGGGGTCTGTTTCTGGAGGGGTTCTGTTTATTCTTTCATTGGCTATATTGTGTTCTTGTTCTAGCAGATTCAGACAGTTTTTTTCCAGATAATTTCCTGCATGATGTTTTACAGGTTCTTTTTCTTATGTAGGCTTTCTTGAAGTCTGATGATTCATTCATTATCTCTCCTGGATCTATTTTCCATGTCATGTGTTTTTCCTAACAGTTTCTTTAAATTTTCTTCATTTTTAACCCTCTTTATTTTGTTTGATGGAATCTTGTAATCCCATAACTTTATTGGTTTCAATTTGTTCATTTCTTATTTTTTTTTCAATTAGCTTTTGTGCTTCCTATTCCAGTTGTTTCTTTTCCCTTTTAAGAGTTGTTGTCTTTGGTTATTTTTTTCATAATTTTCGTGCATGACTATCTCATTTCTTTTTTTTTATTTCTCTTCCTTTTTTGGTTTTTAAACTATTTTTTCAAGCTCTTCTATGAGCTTTTGATTTGGGTTCAATTCAGAGATTCTGTTGAGATTGTCCCATGAATAATTTTTCATGATTTCATCTTCTATCATGGCATTGTTATCATCTTTGTCTGCAAAGTAGTTTTCTATAGTGAACATTTTTTTAGCTTTTTTGCTTATCTTTGTTGTTTTAGCTCTGCACTTGGGGTATTGGTAATATTGATCTAAGCTTTTTATGTAGGGACTGGAGTTTTTTACCTGGCCTGTCACTGGCCAAGATTTTGCCTACGCATTCTGGGTCTTGCTTTTGCAGATATTTATTTCCACTTTTGTGTCCAGTTTCTGCCTATGCAGTGTTTTGTTCCTGACTCATTCCTGTCTTCTGGTCCAGTATTTCCATGTTTCAGACTTTTTTTGCGTTTATTACTCTCATTGTTGCCTTGCTATCTAGCTGACAGGACCTATGGTGTTGTCATGCTCTCAAGACCTTGACTGTACTTGTGTCTAAAATACTCCCACTGGTTTCTTGCTCTTCAGACTCACTGATCTTTACTTCCCCTTTCCCCCCAAAGAGACAGACCTTCACTGAAGTTCCTCAATGATGTTTACTGTTGGAAACTTCTTTGAATCTTCTCTTTATCTAGATGGGATCTATATCTTTAATGTCCATGCAGAGGCTACATTTATGTAAAGCTCCAGGAGTCTGTTAGCTTCATGCCACAATCTTGACTCCACCCTAGAATTCTCTCAATTATTTTTAATTTTCCTGATATCAAAATCAATGCGCACACACACACACACACACACACGCACACACACACATAGAGTTTCAGATTTTATTGTTTCATCAAAGGTTCTGAAGTGTAACTAGTATAATTGTCCAGCTTGGGAATTTAAGCAGTTTATTTTACTATGTATATGTATACATATATAAATATATATATATATATATATATATATATATATATATATGTACACACACACACACACACACACACACACACACACATATATATATATATATATATGTATGTATGTATGTATATATTCGGTAAAAATTTTATGCTTTTCTTGATTCTTGTATTTGAAGATCACATTTTCTGCTCTATTTTTGTGTTTTGATAAGTTACATTTGGTATTCCAGTATTTAGTTGACGATTCTTCTTTTCCAATGAAAGAGTGTGTTCAGTTTTGCAAGGTATTTTTCATTGTTGGTTATAATCCAAGCACTTTTACTCTCTGGAATATCATGTTCCAGATCTTATAATCATTTAAATTTGCATGTGACAAATTCTGTGTTATGATTACTGTGGTTCTTTGGTAGTTGAATTGCTTTTTTCTTTGGCTGTCTGCAGGATTTTCAACTTGTCCTGATTATTAGGGAATTTGTCAAAAATATTACTTTGCATTTTCATTTAAGGCTCCATTTCAGGATGAGACTGGTGTATTCTATCAATAAATATTTTACATCTTGTTCATGGATATCAGGGCAGTTTTCCTTGAAGATTTCTTGTAAGATGTTGACCAGGTTCTTTTGTAACATGATTTAGGCAATGCAATCATTGTTAAATAATTTTTAAATACTTATTTTCATATCTTAGCTTTTGCATCTCTTTTATCTTTTTGTCAAAGGTATTCAAGAAGGAGTTATATTCATTTTCCTTTTAATCAATTCTTTTCAAACAAATTAATCTTTTGACTTCCAGCCAAGTTAGTGAAGAGAATCCAGTAATTCTCCTAAGGTCTCCTGGCTTTCCCACAGAAGTAATATGAATTAAGACCTTTAAAAGAATTTAGATCCACAAAACACAGAAAAGAACATAGAAGAACATCTACCAAGAAGGTCTGTCTCAGAGGAGCATGGGTGAGCCAGGGGCAGAGAGCAGAGAAACAAGCACAGGGGTGTCAGGGTGAGGCCTGGGGACTAACCTAAGAATAGCTGTGGAAACTTTGGCTGTGTGCAAGAGGCGCAGGAAAGCTCTAGGGAGACTGGAAGGACAGTTCCAGGGCAGCAGGCAGGAGAGTTCAGGTGTAGGGCTAGACATCAATATGGTCAGTTCTGCTGGTCTGGAAGACCAGGGCCACAAGCCTGTATTTTCCACAGAAGCTTTGTTTTCAGTTGAGTCCCCTCAATGACCAACCCTGTGGGAGAAAGAAACTCTTCCCAGAACAAAAATAGTAACATTCCCCAGCTCCAAACCTCTCCCTAGGCTCAGGATTGGGAAGAAAATCTCTCTCAGTACTGAGTGAAGAAGAAAAAGGAGTTTTACTATATAGCCAGAGAAGTAAGTCCATATATTTCAAAGATAACTAAGAAACTGCTGCCACACCCATAGGCATAGGGAGATGGCCACAAATAAAGGCCATAGACACTCCAGAGAAAGCAACTAGCATATGCTACTGGCTGAACCACTTGGAGTTACTAAGTATAGTGAGCAAATCATCTAGGGATTTCAACACCAAAGGTCATTGATCCAGCTCCTTCCCCACAAAAGTTCCTAGGAAAAGGAAGAAAAGTCAGAGGAAGGGGGTCCATTGAAAGCAACCTTGAAGGAAAAGATCCTAACTCATAGAGAGATAGAAATTCTGGGGTGAGATTATGAATTGGTCTCTCTTCCAGAAAGACTTACTAGAAGAGAACAACAGAAGAGAATTCAAAAATCATTTTGAAAAATTGAGGAAAGAAATGCAAGAGAAAATAAATACATAGAAAGAAAGAATTAACAATTTACAACAGAAAAGCAGATCCATAGGAAATATAATTGGACAAGGGCAAAAAAGAGAATAATTCTCTCTCTAAACCACAATTGGGCAAAGGGAAAACTCCTTCAAAAATAGAATTTGCCAATTGGACAAGGAGTTGCAAAAGGTAAATGAAGAAAATTGTTCTCAAAAACAAGAACAGAATCTGTGGAAACAAATGACTTCATGAGAGAACAAGAATCTGTTAAACAAAATTAAAAAAAATAAAAAAGTAGAAGAAAATGCAAGAGTCAATCAGCAAAAATTTTACCTAGAGAATAGATCCAGAAGAGACAAATAAGAATCATTGGTCTTCTTGAAAACTGTGAGGATATAAAAATCCTTGTTCGATATTTCAGGATCTAGTGAACAAAAATTGGGGCGCAAATAGGTGGCACACTCCAGCCCTGGAGTCAGGAGTACCTGAGTTCAAATCCGGCCTCAGACACTTAATAATTACCTAGCACTGTCTTGCAAAAAAATCTAAAAAAATAGAAGGCAAAAAAATTATTGAAAGAATTCATCAATCCCTTCCTTAATGGGATCCCAAAATGAAAAAAAAAAAAAAGGAATGTTGTGGTCAAATTCCAGAATTATCAGATAGAAGAGAAAATTCTTCAAGCTGCTAGAAAGAAACAACTTAGATAACAAGGAGGCACAGTAAGGATCACACAGGACCTGGCTATATCAAAATAAGGTATCAAAGGTCCTGAAATATGATATTCCAATGAGCAAAGAAACTTAGACTGCAGTCAATAATTCACTACCTGGCAAATTGATCCTTCTCTTCTAGGGGAATAGATGTTCATTTAACAAAATAGGAAACATCCAACTTTTCCTTTTGAAAATACCAGAGCTAAATAGAAAATTTGGACTTCTCCCAGGAAACTCAAGAGACACATGAAAAGGTAAAAAAGGGAAAAGAAAAAAAATACTATACAATAAGTTGACACTGGCTCTATCTCCACCTGGGTGGAAGATTCTCATATTTCTTGAAAACTGTAACACTATTAGAGAGAATAGACTTAGTCAGAAGTAATGGACACACATGATATATCCATGATCTTGAAAGAATATTTTAAAAAACATAATCTTCTTAAGGGGGTATAGTAAGGAGGTTGGAGGGTGGAGGAGATTGAATGGAGTAAGTCACATTACAAGAGGAGGTACAAAGGACAAATTGTGTTAGAGAAGAAGAAGGGAGGATTTGAGAACCACCTGAATTTTACTCCCATCAGATTTGACTCAAGGAAGAATTAATATACACACTCAGTTAAGAAACTTATCTTAGCTCTCAAGTATTAAAAGGGGAAAGGGGAAGTGAGGAGAAAAGGTGGAACTAACAGAAGGAAGGGAAAGAAGAAGGGTCAGAGAAAAAGAGGAAAGAGAGAAGAGGGTGTTGTATATAAGTGGGCAAAAACACTGAAGGAGGTGATATTCAGAAGCAAAATACTGGGGAGTAAGGATAGAGAACAAGGGAAAATACAAATAGAAGGAAGATAACATGGAGGGCAATAAAGAATTAGTATATATAACTTTGAATGTGAATGGGATGAACTCTCCCATAAAATGTAAGTTAATAGTAGAATAGATTAAAACCATAATCTTACAATATGCTGTTTACAAGAAACTCGTTTGAAGCAGAACACTACATATAAAGTAAAGGCAAAAAATTGGAGCAGAATATATTTTGTATGTATTTGTATTTTTTGTATATATATATATATATATATATATATATTATTTAGTATATAGTATTTATTTGTATATCCATCTATATCTATATTTATAAGTATATATTTTATTTGTATAAATATGTATGCAGCAAGTGGTCTAGGATCCAAATTTTAGATGACAAGCTGAATGAATCACAGGAAGACATAGATAGCATAACAACTGGTGGGAGATATCAATGTCACTCTTTCAGATTTAGATAAACTGCAAATAAACAAGAAGGAAGTTAGGGAGGCAAATAAAATGTTAGAAAAACCTATACATGATAGACCTTTGGAGAAAATTGAATAGGGATAAAAAAGGAATGTACTGTTATTTTCTGTAGTATATGGCACACAAAAATTGACCATGTACTAGGCCATATGATTTTTTCATTATGATCAAATGCAGAAAGGCAGAAATAGTGTATACTTCCCTCTAAGATCAAAACGTAATAAAAGCACATGCAGTAATGGACCAAGGAGAGATAGACCTAAAAGTAAATGTTAACTAAATAATATCAGTTTTAAAAAGTAGTGGATCAAAGAAATTTTTAATAGAATTAATTATTCCATCCTGGATAATAAGAATAACAAGACAATATACCAAAACTGATGAGATGCAACCTAGGCAGTTATTAGGGGATATATTATACCTTTAAATGATTACATAAACAATGTAGTGAAAGAGGAAATCAATGAACTAAGCACACAACTAAAAAAAACTTAGGGAAAGAACAAATTAAAAGTTGGTTAATTAAATACCAAATTAGGAATTCTAAATATTAAAGGAGAAATTTATAAAATTAAGAGTTAGATGACAATTGAACTAATAAATAAAACCAAGAGTTGCTTTTATGAAAAACCAATGAAATTGACAAACATGTGGTGATTTGATCAAAAAAAAGAAAGAAAAAAACAAATAGTATCATAATATCATAAATGAAAAAAAACTGAACTCACTACCATTGAGGATAAAATTAAAGTGATAATTTAGTATTATTTATCCCAACTGTATGCCAATAAATTTGATAATCTAAGTGATATGGAGGAATATTTACAAAAATATAACTTTCCCAGGATAAATGATGAAGAATTTCAATACCTAAATTACGTTATCTCAGAAAAAGTAATTCAACAAGCTATAATTGAATCACTAAAAAAGGAAATCTCTGGGAGGAGATGAATTCAAAAGTGAATTCTGTCAAACATTTTCTTTTGATATTTGCATGGAAATGGGCTTAAGTGAATTGCCCAAGGTCACACTATCAAATATTTAAGGAACAATACATTCCAATTCTATATAAACTCTTTGGAAAAGTAAGTGAAGACAGAACTCTGCATAACTCCTTCTATGACACAAATATGGTATTGATACCTAAACAGAAAGAGTCAAAAGAGAGAAAGAAAGGTATAGACCAATTTCCCTAATGAATGTGGATGCAAAAATCTTTTTGTTTTTTGTTTTACAAGGCAATGGGGTTACGTTGCTTGCCCAACGCCATATAGCTAGGTAATTATTAAGTGTCTGAGGCTGGATTTGAACTCAGGTACTCCTGACTCCAGGGCCAGTTTTCTATCCACTGTGCCACCTAACTTCCTTGATGAAAAAATCTTAAATGAAATCTTAGCAAAGTGATTACAGCAAGTTATCACTAGGATAATACACTATGACCAAATGGCATTTATCCCAGGAATACAGGATTACTTCAATATTAGGAAAACTATTAGAATAATTTGCTACATCAATAACAAACATAACAGAAATCATGATTATCTCAATAGATGCTGAAAAACATTTGAAAAACTACAGCACTCTTTCCTACTAAAAATACTACAGAGCATAGGAATAAATGGATTATTCCTTAGAATAAGTCATATCTATCTGAAACCATCCACAAGCATTATATACAGTGGGAATAAGCTAGAGGCATTCCAAATAAGAAAGGGGGAAACCAGGATGCATGTTATCACCACTACTATTCAATATTGCTTTAGAAATGTTAATTTCAACAGTAAAGGAATAAAAAGAAATTGAAGGAATTGGGAATGGGAAGGAAGAAACAAAACGCTCAGTTTTTGCAAGATGACCAAATGGTATGCCTAGAGAATCCTAAAAAAAATATCTGAAAACCTACTAGAAGCAATTAGAAAATTTAGCAAAGCCTCAGGATAAAAAATAAACCCACACAAATCCTCAGCATTTACATATTATATATATAATATGATATATATATATATATATACACATCTATACATCTATATATATATATATATATATATATACATTCACACATACATAAATACATACATACCTATATACATACATTACTAGCAAGATGAAGCAGTAAGGGCTAGAAAGAGAAATCCCATTTAAAGTGTCTTCAGACAATGCAAAATTCTTGGGAGTCTACCTGCCAAGCCATTCTAAGAAACTATGAAAAACAAATATAAAACACTTTTTACACATATAAAGTCAGATTAAAATACCTGAGCAAATATCAACTGCTCATGGATAGGCCAAACTAACATAATATAAATGAAAATTCTTCCCAAATTAAACTATTTATTTAGTGCCTTACCAATCAAAATTCCAAAGTATTACATTAATGAGCTAGAAAAAATTGCAACTAAATTCATATGGAGAAAGAAAAAAATGAAGAATATTTTGAAATTTAATGAAAAAAGTGCAAAAGAAGGAAGCTTAGTCTTACTAGATCTAAAATTATTTTATAAAACATCAGTCAATAAAACTGTCTAGTGCTGTCTAAGAAATAGAGTGGTGGATCAGTGGAATAGACTTGTTGCAAAAGAGATACCAAGAAAAAATTATCATAATCTGTGGTTTGTTATACCTAAAGAATCCAGCTTCTGGGATAGGAACTCACTCTTTCATAAAAACTGCTGGGCAAATTGGAAGTTAATTTGGAAGAAACTAGGATTAGACCAACATCTCACACTCTATAAAAAGATAAGATCAAAATTAGTGCATGATTTAGACATAAACAGCAATATTATAAGTGAACTAGGAGATCAAGAAATAGTTTACCATTCAGATCTATGAAAAGGGAAGAAGTTTATGACCAAGGAAAAATTGGATAACATCTTTAAAAAAAACTAGAAAAATTTGGTTGTAGTAAATTAAAAAGCTTTTATAAAAACAAACCACTGTAACCAAGATCAAAAGAAATGTAGTAAACTGGGAAACAATTTTTCCAATTATTATTTCAGGCAAATGATTCATTCATAAGATATTTACAGAACTGAGTCAAATTCCTAAAAAAAAAAAAAACAAAAACAAGCCATTCCACAATTGACAAATGGTCAAACGTATGCAAAGGCAGTTTTCAGGTTAGCAAATCAAAGTTGTCCATAGTCATATGCAAAACTGCTCTAAATCATTACTGGTTAGAGAAATGCAAATTTAAGCATTTCTGAGCTACCACATCATACCTCCAATATAACCAGAAAGAACTATGAACAATGTTGGAAGGGATGCACAGGAACTGGGACATTAATACATTGTTGGTGGAGCTGTGAACTGATCCAAACTCTCTGGAGAGCAATTTGTAATTATGCTCAAAGGGCAATAAAAATGTGCATACCCTTTGATTCAGCAATACCTCCACTGAATCTACACATTGAAGATATCATGAAAATGGGTAAAACATCAATTCTATAAAAAATATTCATAGCAGCTCTGTTTGTGGTATCAAATAATTGGAAATCAAATGAATGAATATCAATTGAGGAATGGTCTAAAAAATTATGGTATATGTATATTATGGAACACTATTGTTCTATTAGAAAACAAGAAGGATGGGAATTCAGAGAAGCCTGGAAAGACCTTCATGAACTGATGCTGAGTCAGATGAGCAGAACCAGAAGAACCTTGAACAACCTAACAGCCACATGGGCTGATCCAACCTTAATTTAATTGCTCATTCCATCAATGTAATAATAAGAGACAATTTAAGAGTGCCTGCGATTGAGAATATGACCTTTCAGCAAAAGAATTGCAGAGTTTAAACAAAGACCAAAGTCTATCATCTTCAATTTGTTAAAGTTTCTTATGTACTACATTATTTTACTATCTCTAATATTATAATTTTTCATCAAGGATATGATTTTTCTCTCAATATATTCAATTTTGATCAATGTATAGTAAGAAATCAATGTAAAGATTATCAGACTGCCTTCAGTGGGTGCATGGGTAGAGAAGGAGTATGGGGCAAAATTGTAAAATTCAAAGCCTCACAAAAATAATAAGTAGAAACTACTATTGTATATAATTTGAAAACAAATGAAATGTTTATATTATAAAAAAGAAATTTATCTTTTTGTCCATTTGGTCCTTTGTTCTTTTGAAGGGGTTATTTTATGTCAATTTTTATTAATAAATTTATTTTTTTGTTCATTTTCTAACTACATATATAGTTTCCAGCAATCATTTTTCTAAAGTTTTGACTTCTCCCTCCCTTCCTTTCCCTCCTCCTTTTGGCCAAGAATAATTGAATATGGATTATACATGGATAACTATATCTAATATATTTTAATATTAACCATGTTCTGAAAGTTGAACCACATCAAAGAATGAAAAAAATACAAAAATTTTTTAAAAGTGGAAACAATATTCTTTGATCTTCATTCAGTCTCGCTACCTTAGTGGGGATGTTGATAGTATTTTCCATTACAAGTCGCTTAAGATTGTCTTTATTTATCGTATTGCTGAGAAGAGCAAGTCTATCATGATTGATCATCATACAATGTTGCTGTTAATGTGTCTGTTATCCTTATAGTTCTGTTCATTTCAGCCAGTATCAGTTCAAGGAAGTCTTTCCAGGCTTTTCTGAAATCTGGCTACTCGTGTTTTCTTACAACAATCATACTCCATGACATTCACATATCATAATTTGTTCAGCCATTCCCCAATTGCTGGCCATTTTCTCAATTTCCTGTTCTTTGCCACTATGACATTTCCACAATGAAAATTATTTGTCACTATAAATATTTTAGTACATGAGAGATTTTTGCCCTCTTTTGTGCACACTTTGTGATGAAAATCTAGTAGTGATATTTATGCCCTTTGAATGTAATACAAAATATTCCTCAGAAATGTTGGATCAGTTCATAACTCCATCATCAATGCATTAGTGTCCCAGTCTTCCCCCAACTGATTAATTATTGTTTTTGTTATATTGGACAATCACATGTATGAGGTTGCAACTCAGAATTGCTATATCTTTCATAACTTTAATAATAATGATTTAGGTCATTTTATATAACTTAAATTTCTTGATCTGAGAACTGCCTGTTCATATCATTTGATCAATTATCAATTTGGGACTGCTTAGCATTCTTACAAATTTGACTCAGTTCTCTATATATTTTAGAAAAGAATCTTTTATTAGAAACACTAGCAACAAAATTGTTTCCCAATTATTTGATTTCTTTGAATCTAAGTTGTTTTTCTTTTACTTGTGCAATTTTTTTTAATTTAAAATATTTTTATTTAAGCACTTTACATTTTATACAGCTTTCTATTTCTTCTTTGATCACAAACTCCTGCTTTCCATAGATCAAACAGAAAACCTATTCCTTATTCTCCTAACTGATTTATGCTATCACCTTTTATATCTAAATCCTAAAACCATCTTGGTTTTATCTTGATATGGAGTGTGAAATGCTGGTCTATGCCTAATTTCTGTCATAATATTTTTCTTTTTCCAAAGATTGTTATTTAAAATGTGTTCTAATCCCCAAAACTGGAGTCTTTGGGTTTATAGAACAATAGAATACTATATACATTTATTACTATTTCTTTTATACCTAATCTACTCCATTGATCTACCACTCTCTTTCTTAGCCAGTGTAAAACAATCTTACTGACAGATGCTTTATAATATAACTTTATTTATTTTTTTTAGGTTTTTGCAATGCCAATGGGATTAAGTGGCATGCCCAAGGTCACACAGCTACCTAATTATTAAGTCTCTGAGGCCGGAATTGAACTCAGGTACTCCTGACTCCAGGGCCAGTGCTCTATCCACTACAGCACCAAGCCATCCAGGTATTTCTAATAGAATACTGAAAAATTAGTGGTGATAACATGAATCACTTGTTTCACATGTTCTTATTGGGAATGCTTTTTGCTTTTCCCCACAATATGTAATTCTTGCTGATGGTTTTAGATATAACTATTTATTGTTTTAAGGAATACTCCATGATCTCTATTGTTTTTAATAGTGGTTAGGTACTGAATTTTTTAGTCTTTTAACATCTATTGAGATAATTATGATTTCTCTTAGTTTCATTGCTGATATGGTCAATTATGGAGATAGTTTTCCTAATAATGAACCAATTTTACTTTCCTGGTATGAATTCTACTTGATCATGTTCATTATAATAATGATAATTTGCTGTAATCACATTGCTAATATTTTAATGGAAATTTTTGCATCTAAGGGGTGGCTAGGTGGCGTAGTGGATAAAGCACTGGCCCTGGAGTCAGGAGTACCTGGGTTCAAATCCGGTCTCAGACATTTAATAATTACCTAGCTGTGTGGCCTTGGGCAAGCCACTTAACCTCGTTTGCCTTGCAAAAACATAAAAAAAAATTTTGCATCTATATTCATTAGGGAAATTGGTCTATAATTTTCATTCTTTATTTTTATTATTTTGGGTTTACATATGAACATATTGTTGCCATAGAAAGATCTGGTAGAATGTCTACTTCATGTATAATTTCAGTTAGTTTATAGAGAATTGGATTTAATTGTTCTTTAAAAGTTTGGTAGAATTCATTTGTGTACATCTGACCCTGGAGATTTTTTTCTTAGGTAATTAATTCATTAATGATTTGTCCAATTATTTTTAAAATCAAATAAGGTAATTTAAGTATTTAATTTCTTCATCTGTTAATCTGGGCAGTTTATATTCTTGTATTTATTCATCCATTTCATTTAGCTTGTCAGATTTATTTGCAGATAGCTGAGCAAAACAGTTTTAAATTTTTACTTTAATTTCATCTTCAGTGTTGGTGAATTCATTTCTTTTCATTTTTGATACTTGTAATTTGTTTTCCTCTTTCTTTTCTTCAATTAAATTGCCCAATAGGTTATGCATTTTACTGATTTTTTCATAAAATCAAGTCTTCATTGTATTTATTAGTTTAATAGTTTTCTTTCACTTTTATTAATCACTCCTTTGATTTTTAGAATTTCTAATATGGTATTTAATTGGTGCTTTTTAATTTGTTCTTTTGAACTCAAGTCAATTTTTGTGCTTTCCTTTCTCAAGCTGTCAGATCTCTCTTGCATATCTCTCATTT
The DNA here is from genome assembly GCF_037893015.1 of Macrotis lagotis. Taxonomy (NCBI): domain Eukaryota; kingdom Metazoa; phylum Chordata; class Mammalia; order Peramelemorphia; family Peramelidae; genus Macrotis; species Macrotis lagotis. The sequence goes on along the minus strand of NC_133666.1, from coordinate 315,335,933 downwards.
TTTCTCATTTTTTCTACTTAATTTTTAAAATACTTTTTGCATTCTTGAAATGGAAGTTTTTTGGTCCCAGACTAATTTATCTTCCATTCTAAAGGCATTTCCCAATTTCTTCTTCCAAGATTGTATTGTGATCTTCCTTATTGCCATAATCACTTTATATGGTTAGGACTTTTTTTCCTGTTTCATGAGTATGTTTTCTCTAGTTTGTAATTTTTTTTTAAATTAAGCTTTGCTTATGGGTCACCCATTGCAAGTTTCTTGTAGTGTGATCAAAGACGTGTTCACAGATTTTCCATGCTCTGGGACCTCAGGTGTTGGTGACTTTCCAAATGGGATGGCATGCCTGGCCCAGGCTTGTTGGCTGCATAGGGATGTTCATAATCATAATTTGCCTTCTCCATTGAGGTTGAAGTCTTCATAGATGACTTTCTGAGCCCAGATCCAGCATCCTGTATATGGGGTTACAATATACCTCCTTTGCTAGGGCTGTGTCCCTCACTATTAGCCTGTTGTACTACTAGACCACTTGGGATCTTGGTTTCTGACTTGTCCTTATTCTGTCTGAGTTGACCTGTGCTCTCCCTTCACCCAAGTAAGACAGACCTTTCCTAAAGTCCCTTCAAAATATCTGGAGCTACAAAATTGTTTTACTACATCATTTTGTGTGTTATACTCTGCTCTAGAAACTGATTATAGGCATGAATCAACATTGTTGTGGAGGGAAATTGGGGAAAATTCAGTCAACTTCATATCTTCTCTCTCCCAACTGCCTATATCATTTTTTTCAGTGTGCTTTTTTCCCTATCATTTATCTGATTCCTCTCATTTGAACTTATAATACATTCTTAAATTAAAAATAGCAGTTCTTGGGCAGCTGGGTGAGGAAGGAGATAGAGCACCAACCCTAGCAGCATCAGAACTGGAATAACATTTTTCATGGAGCTAAGGACCTGGGATTACAAGCCAGAAAGCACTACCCTGCAAAATTCAGCATATACTGTCAAGGGAAAAAAGGATGTTCAACGAAATACAATGAAATACAATGAAATTCCAAAATTTCCCAACACAAAGAACAGAACAGAACAGAATTCAATTGCCAAATACATAAAAAAAGTAAAATGAAAAAAGAGAACTTAAAAAAAATTGTTTTAAACAAATATTGGTTTCCTAAGAGGAAAGGTATAACAATTCTAATCCTTAGAACTCTCATTGTCTCAGGAAAATTAGAGGACAGCATATAATTGAAGAGAATGAACCTAAAGGTTATGGGTGTGATTGAGTCTTGTCTCTCACCATGTTTAAGACAAAAAGATTGAAAGAAAAAGTAGGGGTGTTAACTTCCACTTAAGTGTTTCATTACACTGTGACTGCCTTTAATCACAAGGTGCAAATCACTTTGTCTAATGAGGACATCAAAAACTGCAAGGACCTGAACCAATGTCTCTGTTACTTAAAATCATTTCTATGGTTCTCAGGTGAGATGTCCAGAGCCTCCCAAAATTTAGAGATTTTTAAGCATCATAAATTGTGAGGACCTGAGAGAGTGCCTCTGTTATTTACAAACATTTAGAAAGTTATCACTGAGACCTCAAGAGACTCCCAGTACTTATAGATCTTAAAGGTTATTGTAGTTAATTAGATCATATGGATGCTTCACTTAACAAGAACTTAAATACCCTGGGTGGGGAGGGGAGGAGTAAAGTGGATGACACAATTAACCTTGCTTAACTTAAGAAGGTGTCAAATACCTTGGGAGGGGAGGGAAGGAGTTAAAGTGTGAAAGAAGATAGGCTTGGGAGAAGGGGCACAAATAACTAAAGAAATGATGTGGATTTGGATGATAATTTGGCTTGTGAGGAGGATTGTATGTACATGAAAGATACTTGAAAAGGGGGATAAAGTAAAATAATTATTGTAATTTTAATTTGATTCAATTTTAATTATAATTTGAAGCAATCAAGTAAGGGATCTGTGATGCTATCTTGATAACAACAGGAGCTTATCAAGCAATCAGATAATCAATCTGTGGTTGATGATACCTGATTAATAATAAAGTTATAAATAATGCTATGGGAAGAGGCACAAAGATTTATAATTTTAGAGGGAAAGAAGGGACAATATGAATGCTGAGAAAATTCTATTAAATAGATTTAGCTCAGTGAGGGAATAAAATACATTCCAACTTGGGTTTAAAAATCTACCTTAAAATATAAGGAAGGGAAGAGGGCTGGGAAATTGAAAAAATAAGGGAAGAAGAGATTGATAAAGGGAAAGGAAAGGTATAAGTGAAACTAAACTGAAATTTAAATTTTTAAAAGAAAATTCAAAGGGGAAAGGTAGGAAAATTTTAATGAAAACAATAAGAGAAAAAGAAAGAGAAAAATATAAATGGAGAAAGATATCTTGGAGGAAAATACAGAATTAGTAACTTTAATAGCTAATGTGAATGGGATGAACTGTTCCATAAAATGGAAGTAGATAGCAAAAAGGCAGAAATAATAAAATACACACTTCTTAGATCATGATGCAAAAATAAAAATCACATGTATGTAATAAAGGGCTAGGAAAAGATAGACCAAGAACTAATTGGAAAATAAATAACTGTCTTAAATAATGGGTGGATCCATAATCAAATAATAAAAATAATCCATAATTATAACCAACTAAATGATAATGATGAGACATCATGCCAAAATTTATGGGATGCAGCAAAGGCATTTCATTTTGAGAGGAAATTTTATATCTCTAGGTGCCTATATGAATAAAAATAGATAAAGAGGACATCAATGAATTGGTTATGCAACTATAAAAGCTAGAAAAAAAACAAATTAAACAACCCCTATTAAATACCAAATTAGAAACTCTGAAAATCAAGGACAAGATGAATAAAATGGAAAGCTAGAAAACCATTGATCGCATAAACAAATTTAAGAGTTGGTTTCATGAAAAAGTCAATAAATAGAAAAACATCTGGATAATCTGATTTTTAACAAAGAAAGAAAATATTCAAATTACCTTTATCAAAAATGAAAAGTATGAAATAATCACTAATAAGAAGGAAATTAAAGAAATAAATCAGAGCCACTTTGCCCAAACTACATGCCAATAAATTTGACAATTTGAATGAAATAGATGAATATTTACAAAAATAAAAACAGAAAAGAAAAGAAATTACATAAATAACCTCATTTAATTAAAATAAATTGAAAAGGGGTGGCTAGTTGTCACAGTGGATAAAATACCAGCCCTCCAGTCAGGAGTACCTGGGTTCAAATCCGGCCTCAGACACTTGATAATTACCTAGCTTTGTGGCCTTAAGCAAGCCACTTAACCCCATTTGCCTTGCAAAAACCTAAAAAAATAGAAATTGAAGAAACAACCAATAAAAATACCTAAGAAAATGTCTCCAGGCCCAGATGGATTTAGAAGTGAATTCTACCAAACATTTAAGGAACAATTAATTTCTTTTCTAAACAAACTATTTAAAAATGGGAGAGAAAGGAGTTCTGCCAAACTCCTTTTTATGACACCAACATAATGCTAATACCCAAACCCAAAAGAACTAAAATTGATGTAGAAAATTGCAGACCAGGGGTGGCCAGGTGGCTCAGTGGATAGAGCACTGGCCCTGCAGTCAGGAGCACCTAGTTCAAATTTGGCCTCAGACACTTAATAATTACCTAGATGTGTGGTCTTGGGTAAGCCACTTTACCCCATTGCCTTGTAAAAAAAAAATACCTAAAAAAAAGAAAGTGATCCACAGGCTATTATTATATGTTATTTATATATTGGCGTGGCTAGGTGGTGCCGAGTGGGTAAAGCACTGGCCCTGGAGTCAGGAGTACCTGGGTTCAAATGCTGTCTCAAACACTTAATAATTACCAAGCTGTGTGGCCTTGAGCAAGCCACTTAACCCCAATTGCCTTGCAAAATAAAAAAAAAAAAAACATAAAAAATTGTAGACCAATCTCCCTAATGTATATTGATGCAAAAATCTTAAATAAAATTGTAGCTCTGAGATTACAGTCAATTATTACTAGGATAATATACCATGATCAGGTTAGATTTATATTAGGAAAGCAGGCTTGGTTCAACATTAGAAAACACTCAACATAATTAAACATATCAATATTAAATCCAACAGAAATCATAATAGAGGCTGAAAAAGTCTTTCATAAAACACAACATCCATTCCTATTAAAAACACTAGTTTATGAAAAAATGGAATTTTCATTACAATGATACATAGTATCTATCTAAAACCACCCTCAAATATTATATGTAATGGGAATAAACTCAGAACTTTTCCAATAAATTCAGTGCTGAAACAAGGATGCCCATTATCACCATCACCATTCATTACAGAATTGGAAATGTTAGCAGTAACGATAAGAGAAGAAAAAGATATTTAAGGAATCCGAATTGGCAATGAGAAAGCAAAACTTTCACTCTGAATATTGCATGATGGTATATCTAAAGAACCCAAGAAAATCATCTAAAATCCTCCTTGAAACAATTAAATTGAGCAAAGTAGCATGTGATATAAATGCACATAAACCATCAGCTTTTCAATATATGAATAACAAAGACTAACAACAAGAGATAGAAAGAGAAATTCCATTTAAAAACAACTGTAGACAACATTAAATACTTGGGAATCTACCTCCAAAGGCAAACCCATAAATTGTATGAACACACTTATAAAGCTCTCTTCATCCAAATAAAGTCAGATCTAAAAAATTGGAAAAAAATGTCAAATGCTATGGTTAGATTTAGCTAATATAACAAAAATGACAATTCTACCCTAATTAAATTATTTATTGACATAGCAAACTACAAAATATCTACTTTGCTGAACTAGAAAATATAGTAACAAAATTCATCTGTAGCAACAAAATGGCAAGAATAGCAATGGAACTTATGAAAAAAAAAATTAAAGGAAGGTGACCTGACCTAGGTCTGCCAGATCTAAAGCTATAGTATAAAGGAACAGTTAGTAAAACTGCCTGATACTAGCTAAGAAATAGAGTAATGGATCAGTGGATCAGTATAGGTTCAAAAGTAAATGACTACAGTAAATGACTACAGTAATCTACTATTTGAAAAATCCAAATACATCAACCTCTGGGATAAGAACTCACTATTTGATGGGAAAACTAGAAAACAGTATGTCAAAAACTAGTTATAGATCCACATCTCACACCCTATTCCAAAATAAGTTCAAACTGAGTACATGATTTAAATATAAAGAGCGAAACCATAGATAAGTTAATAGACCAAAAAGTATGATATCTATTTGATCTATGGCAAAGGGATAAATTTATGACCAAACAAGAATTAGAGCACAATATAAATTGCAAAATGTAGGATTTGACTATATTAAATTAAAAAGGGTTTTGCACTAATAAAATTAATGCTTGCAAGATAAGAAGAAATGTGGAAAGCTGGGGAACAATCTTCACAACAAAGAATTCTGATAGAGGTCTCATTTTGAAAATATATAGTGGATTGCATCAAATTTTTAAGATCAGAATTCATTCCTCAATTGATAAATGGTCAAAGGTTGTGACCAGACAATTTTCAAATGAAGAAATTAAAGCTATATATAATCATATGAAAACATTTTCCAAATCACTATTGATTAGAGAAATGCCAATTATAAAAATAATGAGGTATCATCTCACACCCATTAGAGTTATTAAACTAAGTGAGAAAAGCATCTAGGGACCCCAACACCAAACCTCTATTAAACAACCCCTCTCCTAACACAAGAGCTTAGGAAAATGAGGAAAGACCAATGGAAGGGGGTTCATAGAAAAATTACTAGAAAGTAAAGACACTAAGTCAGCGAGATCTAGAACCTCTAAGGTGAATATGATTTTTCTAGAGCACAAAAAAGACTTCCTTGAAGAAATCAGGAAGGAGTTTAAAATTAATTGGAAAGTTTGGGAAAAAAATTAATACCTGGCAACAAGAAAACAAATCCTTGGCAAAAATGTAAAAGAAAATACTTCTCTCAAAACCTCAATTAATCAAATGGAAAACTCTTTCAAAAAATAGAATTGACCAATTGGAAAAGGAGTTTCACAAGATAAATGAAGAAAATTCTTATCTAAAAAAAAGAATGGTTTCTGTAGAAATTAATGACTTCATGAGACAACAAGAATCTGTTAAACAAAAACAAAAAAAAAAGTAAAAAAAATTGAAGAAAATGTAAAGTACCTCATCTGCAAACCTTCTGACATAGACAATAGAAGTAGGAAGGACAACATTAGAATTATTGGTCTCCTTGAAAATAATGAGGAAAAAACAAGCCTGGACTTAAAATTACAGGATTTAGTGATGGAAAATTACCCTGAAATGGTGGAACCAGAGGTCAAAGTAGTTATTGAAAGAATATATCAATCCCCTCCAGAAAGGGATCCCAAAATGAAAAAAATCAAGGAATATTGTGGCCAAATTCCAGGACTATCAGCTAAAAGGGAAAATGTTGCAAACAGCCAGAAACAAACAATTTAGATTCCTAGGGGTCACAGTGTGGTTTACCAAGGATCTGGCTTCAAGAACATTAAGGCACTGAAGGGCCCAGAATTTGATATTCCAAAAAGCAGGGGAGCTTGTAATACAGCCAAGAATTCATTATCTGGCAAAACTGAGCCTTCTCTTCCAGGTGAAAAAGGTGGATATTTAATGAAATAGGAAACTTACATATTTCCTGATAAAAAGACCAAAACTTAATGGAAAATTTGGAATTCAAAAAGGAGACTCAAGAGACATATGAAAAGATGAAAAAAATGAAACTGGCTATATCCCTACCTGGGAGAAAGACTCTAATCACTCTCAAGAATTGTAACCCTATTAGAAAGAATCTATTTAGCCAGAGGTGATGGACACTCAGGACTCTTCTGTGACTCACAATGATTTAAAAACAATACCTCCTTAAAAAGTGGGACAGTAAAGATATGGGATAATGGAGCAGATTGAATGAGGTTAAATCTCATTACATTAAGAGGTACAAAGAACCTATTACAATAGAGGGGAAGAAGGGAGGACATGAAAAAAAAATCTGAATATCTGCTCATCAGATTTGGATTAAAGTTAACATACATGCACACAATCAATTTAAGCAAAATATCTTAGCTTGCAAGTACTAAAAAGGGGGAAAAGGGAGGGGACGACAAAATTTGGAAATAAGAGAAGGAAGAGAAAGAAGAAGGGGCAATGGGGAAGGGATAAGAAAGGAGAAGGGGGCTGGATATAGGAGGCAAACACACTGAATGTGGCAGCAATATGAAAAAAATATTAAGGAATATGGATAAAGGGGGAAAAGTGGAAAAATACAAACAGGGAAGACAATATGGAGGGCAATAAAGAGTTAGTAATTATAACTTTGAACGTGAATTGAATTAACTCTCCCTAAAAATGTAAGTGAATAGCAGAGTGGATTAAAAAACAGAATCCTATAATATATGGCTTAAAAGAAACTCATTTGAAGCAGAGAGATAACATATAAAGTAACAGTAAAAGGTTGAAGCAAAATGTATTTTGCTTCAGCTGAAGTCAAAAAAGTATGGATAGTAATTCTTATCTCAGACAAAGCATCTGCAAAAATAGATATTGTTTATAAGAGATAAGGAAGGAAATTATAGCCTCCAAAAAGGTATCATAGACAGTAAAGTAATTTCAATATCAAATGTGTATGCAACGAATAGCATAGCATCCAAATGCTTAGAGGAGAACTTGAAGGAGTTACAGGAAGACATAGACAACAACATGGTGGGAGACCTCAACCTCCCTCTCAATGATTTAGATAAATCTAATGATAAAATAAACAAGAACCAAGTTAAGGAGGTAAATAGATTGTTAGCAAGCCTAGACAGGATCGACAAATAGAGGAAAATGAATACTGATAGAATAGAATGTACTTTATTTGTACAGTATATTGCTATCTACAAAAATTGACCATTAATTAGGGCATAAAAACCTAATAATCAATTGCAGAAAGGCAGAAATAGTGATTACATTTTTCTCAGCTCATAATGTAATAAAATCCCATGCAATATTGGGCCAGGAAATATAGAACCAAAATTAATTGGAAACTAAGTAACCTCATTTTAAAGATTGAGTGGATCATGAAACAAATTATAGAAAGAATTAATTATTTCATCCTACATAATGACATAATGAAACAACACAACAAAACTCATGGGACAAAGCGAAGGCAGCTGTAAGTGGATATATTGCATTTCTAAATGCTTACATGAATAAATTAGTGAAAGAAGAAATAAATGAACTAAACATGAAAATCCAAAAATTAGAGAAAGAACAAATTAACCCCCTCCAATTAAATACAAATTAGAAATATTAAAAATTAGAAAAGAAATTTTAAAAAAAACAAGTAAGAAAATTTTTGTATTAATGAATAAAACTAAGAGTTAGTTTTATGAAAAAAACAATAAAATTGATAAACCTCTGGTTAATTTGATTTTTTAAATTTTTATTTATTTTTTTATTCTTTTATTTTGTACAAATGATGTTTTTATACAATACTAAACTATTTTTGTTGAAGGGTAAACATAATACCCCCTCTTCCCCCATCATGAGCAATAAATTAAAGGAAAGAGAAAAAAATAAAATTAAAATTATAAAAAATACTAATAATAATTATATTAGGAGCAGCAAGGTGGCACAGTAGACAGGGCACTGGCCCTGGAGCCAGGAGCTGCCGAATGCAAATCGAGCTCCATACACCCAATAGTCATCCAGTGCTGTGACCCTGGGAAAGCCACCCCAACCCCATTGTGCTGCAAAAACTACAACAACATCAATAATAATAATAATAATAAAAGTAGAGGTTACCAGGTTGCCCAGTGTTCAAAGCACTGGCCCTGGAGCCAGGAACACCCAGGTCCAAATCTGGTCTCAGACACCCAATAATCACCCAGCTGTGCAGCCCTGGGCAAGCCACCATTTTCCCTGCAAACTCCTCCCTCCTCAAAAAAAAATAATTAAAAAATGTGCTTCAGTCTGTGTTCCAATACCTCCAGCTCTGTTGCAGGTGGATCACATTCTTTATGATATGTCCAACACAAAAACTACTTTCATATTTTTCCAGTTGCCATTGCTGATCGCAACTCCCTCCATTCATACTTCCCCACTACAATACACTATACCTTCCTCTCTCCTTTCCCTCTGTCCCTCTTCTTAAATGTGCTATAGGGTAGCTGAGTGGCACAGCAGACAGATCCCCAGCCCTGGGGCCAAGAGGCCCTGAGCCCACATACACCTCTGCTAAGTCCCAGAAACCACCTGGCCCTTTAGTCCCTGAAAGTCCATCCAATCCCAGCCCCTTGAAAGAAGTAAAAAAGAAATTGTGTTATATCTGACCACTCACCCCCTTGGTCCAACTATATGCCATCACTCACATCCCCCCACTTCCCCCTGTCCCCCTTCTGTCCTTATTCTGGATGTCTATACCCCATTGAGTATATTTGCTGTTTCCTCTCCTAGCCACTCTAATCAGAGTGAGGCTTCCCTCATTGCCTCTTGCCTTCCCTCCTTCCATATCATTGCCATAACTCATTGTACTAAAAAATCTTATTATATGAAATATCTTAGCCTATTCTACCTCTCCTTTCTCTTACTCCTGTTACATTTCCCTTTTAGCTATTGACTCCATTTTTACCATGTATTATATCTTCAAATTCAGCTCTCTCCTGTGCTTCATCTATAAAAAGCTCCTTCTATCTGCTTTATGAAATGAGAAGTTTCTCATGAGTATAATCAGTATCATTTTCTATGCAGGAATACATGTAGTTCATCATCATAAAGTCCCTCATATTTTACCCTTCTCCACTCTCTATGCTTCACCTGCATCCTGTATTTGAAGATCAAGCTTTCTGTTCAGCTCTGGTCATTTCAACAGGAAAATCTGAATCAAGCCCGGTTCATTGAAAGTACTTCTTTTTCCCTGGAAGAGAATGCTCAGTTTTGCTGGGTAGTTGATTCTCCATTTCTTTTGTCTTCTGGGAATATTATATTCTAAGCCCTATGAGCTTTTAATGTATTCTTGCTAATTCCTGTATGTTCCTGACTGCAGCTCTACAATATTTGAATTGTGTCCTTCTGACTGCTTGTAATATTTTCTCTTTGACTTGGGAGTTCTGGAACTTGACTATAATATTCCTGTGGTTTTTATTTTTTTTGATCTCTTCCTGGGGAAGATTGGTGGATTCTCCCAATTTCTATATTGCCCTCTGTTTCTAGGATATCTTGGCAATTTTCCTGTAGGAATTCTTTAAAAATGATGTCAAGGCTCTTTTCCTGATCATGACTTTCAGATATCCCAATAATTTTTAAATTAACTTTCCTGAATCTGTTTTCCAAATCATTTGTTTTTTTCAATGAGATGTTTCACATTTTCTTCTAATTTTTCATTCTTTTGTTTTACAAGTATTGTGTCTTGATTTCTCAGTCAGATGCTTCCCTGGGCTCCATTCTACACCTGAAAGATTTGTTTTACTCAGAGTGCTTTCTTACTTCTTTTTCCATGTAGCCAATTCTGCTTTTTAAAACATTCTTATCCTCAATAACGTTTTGAACTGCTTTACCTATTTGTCCTATGCTGGTTTTCAACATGTTATTTTCTTCAGCATTTTTTGGATCTACTTGACTAAATTGTTGATTTCTTT